>NC_069657.1:335889173-337139173 GCF_027244095.1 Hemicordylus capensis | reverse complement strand
CATAATTGTTAAACGATTCCAGCTATTGTTGAAATAGTTGAAACAATATTCTATATTCATTTAAGAATATCAGCAAAAAAGGGGGAAAATAGAAGTCTCAATTAAATGTGTTGAATGCTGTTTCAATCTTGCATCATTACACTAGTGTGGTATATTCCTGGTGGGACAATCATCTTATCTGAGAATGGATAACACGGCTCACAACAAAAGATGGGCTAAAAGCTTCAAGACCTAACCCAGGAGTTGTCCAATGGGATTAGTTTGGGATAACTGATGCGGGGAGCATTGCTTGAGAGAGAAATCTTCTCTAAATAATCCTAAAAGCACTGTTTCTCAAATGAGAGACTTGTCCACTTAAACATTTACATAGAATGAAAGCAAATGGTTATTTCTTTACACATATACAAGAAACAACAGGACTATACATATACTTTATTTTAAGCAAAGTTCTACTAAGTTCCATTATTGGACTAATCTTTTTTCAGCATGTAGGCTACAGTCTAATCCATTATATGGTATTGTATCATCTAATAAAAAATTTAAGATTATTTTTCCAGCTTCTAAAAGCAAAAAACCCTCACCACTTTTATTTCATGCACAATGATTACTTCACTCAGCATATACTGCCTAGGTGTAGGCACTCAAAATAATCAGCACTAGCTGACCCAGGCACAGAGCATCTGCACCCCTAGTTCTCCCTGGAAAGTGCTGGGAAGCAGAGTCCTTTCCAATGTTTTCTCCATAGAGACCTATAGCGAAAGCAGTGGAGAAGGTCTCCACTTCCCCTGCCCCCCACCCTATGCCCCTTCCTAGACATCACTGAGACTCAGCAGGGATCTGTTTCCAATTAAGGGGTTCCATCAGCACTGGGGAAAGCACAGCATTGTGCAGGGTGAACAGTGGGAATGCTCACCTTTGCATGATGCTGCTGGGGCTCTGCAGATTATTTGGCTTGCAGAAATATGGAGCCAAATATTGGCACAGGCCTAGTGGGAATGGTCTCCTCCACAAAGTACCAAAGGGACTGTGTGGTTTATTTTGGATTTGGATATTGGAACTGAATTTTTGCACAGGCTTAAAAATTGCCAGCTGACATCCTGACTAAATTACCCAACGGAAGTCCTATTGAAATGAATTAGTGAGAAGTACTATTGGGTAACTCAGCCTGCATGTCAGCCACTGTATTCAAACATAGTTAATTTTTTTCCTGTTGCAGAGATGTGTTGGGTTCTCAAAAATGGTTACTCAGTAGTTCAGGGAATCATTAGCAGGCTTTAATTCCTTCTGTTTTCTTCAGAGAGAAGCATGTGTCTCTACTTTCTTACAGTATTTTGTATTCATAAGCTGTTAGTGGAGAAGGGCTCTTTGCCACAAAGTGTGATTACCAGATGTAGTTTCAAGTGATGCACCACAAAGGAGAAGAGTGCAGACCTAGCTCTATTCAACCCAGCATAGCACATCTCCAGTTGCTGTTGTCTCCCATGAGTTTCTTTTCTTGGATTGTGAACACCTTTGGCATAGGGAGTCATTTCCATATTCTTTTTCTCATTTCCCTCCCATTCCTTTACCTATGGGAACAACTTTGGGGACTTTTTATTGAAAAGTGGTAAACTAACAACAACAACAGAAAATGTTGGATACAACAAATAAGTCTTGAGCACTGTTCAGTGGAAATTATATTTAAGCAGGTGATGCAGGAAAGGCAGAAAAACACTGGTGAAGAAGGGAGAAAATGTTGGTTTGGGGGGTTTCTTCCACAATGGCTGGCTGGTGTGGTTTTTGCAGTAAAAAGCATAGAGCTTTGGTTTTAGTGTGGTGACATTTCACCCTACTGTATGACAAGACTGTCTGGTAATATTGCTCTGGATGTGAATCTTTCATTAGTGACAAAGCAGAAGCTGGGTAAAATTGCCTCCGGATTAGGTACAACTTGTCACAGGACTGTCAAACTGAGAACTCATTATTGCACTAGAGCAGCAGTCCTGTACACGTGAAAGAATCCCAGTGAAATAAGTGGTACTTCTGAGTAAACATGGACAGGATTGGCCTGTATTTCTCTAACAAATGATAGACAGGCATATTAAATAAAACACACACTTCCATGGTTGCACACAACACTCAATGTACGCAAGTTTCCTTCATAAAACATTGCTTCCATCTATAGACATTTGTTCTATAATGCATAATGTATATCAGGTAAAATAACAAAGTAGGGTGGGACTTGGCCCTTGTTTTGCTCTTCACCATAACCTTTACATCTCAACAGTGACTCCTAGGGAATGTGGGAACTCATTTGCACATTTAGAGCTTCCACACACCTGTAAGTTTCTCTTTAATTGATGGGGCATCGCCAAACTCACTAAGTGATGTGTACTGTACGTCAGAGAACAAATGAAGCTCTTATTGGAGACAATGAGAGCAATCCAGATTAAGTATGGCACACCTAAATTACATTGAAATCAATGCAATTTATAGTCCAACCCTATGCAATTTATTCAGAAACAATCCCCATATAATTCAACTGAAATTTCTTCATTTGTGTATCTTGAGCATTTTTAGTGACCTTTACATCTCTTAAGCCCAAATTTCTCTGCACCCCCCAATATCTATACAATAGTAAATGAACTCCGCAAAAGAGGAGCAACAACTAGTTATGGAGGAGCAAAGGGGTGGCAGAACATTATTATGAGGTGAGAAAGGATTTTGATATACATTAAATACTTATAGAGGTAAACTAATTAATGTTAGTCTATTTATCTTATTATTTACCTTATTAATGAAGCTTGCTTGACAAAGGGGCCAGATCCTTCTTAGAAAATACTAAGGCTGTTCACACAAACAACCTTACCTGGGCCTGCCCAACCCTACCAGGGCAGGGCTGCTCGTATGGAGCACCGGGATCGGGGCCGATCCCGCTACTGCCCTGCTGGGTAGCCTGAGGTTTTCCCCTGGGCTATTACTGGGGTAGAAGAACACAAGCCTCCCCTTCCACCTGGGCCCTAGCTGTGTGTTGGTTCTTCCCATGCAGTGTATTGAGGGGTTTCTGGAGACTGGACTTCATTTCCCCAGCTTCCAGATGGTCACTGCCGAAAGCCACGTACCCCAGTTCAAAGTGAAGATCATCTGGGGGAAAGGTGAGATCGATCCTGCATCCCACCCCATCGGTGCCCTGTTCACAGGTCATGTGAATGACCTTACTCTCTGTTTGGATTAGGCCAAACTTTCCAGGCTAGTTTTCTCTTTGGTGGCAGACAAAAGACCATGTGGTAGGAAAGACTGGGGTGGGGAAAGAGGTCAGTACCAGAACAGCTGAAATCTGCAATAAAGATGACTCTGCACCCTCCTGTATATATGTGCTCACCCAGTCCAGTTCCTGGCTAGGAAAGAAGCTAATGGGTTGGCCAGATTCCTGGAAGGCTGGAGGAGTCTCCTACCTATGTGGACGCACTGCTGCTTTTTCTGGAGTAGAGGAGTGAGTGAATGAGGCTTGTAACAGAGGCCTTAAAAAAACAATTCAAGCAATTCAATTCAGGACCATAATATACCATGACTGTATTGCCTGGCACTTTGCGGTCAAGTTCCAATCTGGATAATTGGAGATTGATTGATTGATTAATTGCCATCAAGTCGGTGTCGACTCCTAGAGACCACATAGATAGATTTTCTCCAGGATGATCTGTCTTCAACTTGACCTTAAAGTTTGTCAGTGGTGCACCCATTGTTGTTGTAATCGAGTCCATCCACCTTGCTGCTGGTCGTCCTCTGGATTAACTCCCATTGATCAATCACACCAGCTGTTTACATCTCTATGCAGTTCAGGTTAATAAACCCAGACAGTTTTTCCTCTTCTTCTTTCAGTTTGTGCTCAAGTCTCCTTACTGAGTCTATACTCCCACTGCACTCACCCAGAAGCTTCATATATCCTTTGTAGCTGGAATCTAGGACTGGAGAACAGGAAATATTTTGGGAGGAGCATCCGCTACTCCTTGCTACCCTTTGGAGTCTCCCTGATTCAGTTCAAATATCACATTGTTTTTGGTATTTCTAACAAAACTCTCTACGCACACAGATTCTGAATGCTACCTACACTCCTATGAAGCAAAGAAGTTTAGTTAGCCAGTACTGAAGGACAGAAAACTGGGGGGAGAGGGAAAGAGAGAGAGAACATGAGAGAATACTCCACGTACCTGTCAAAGGCCATACTGCGAGGCTTGACATTATGAGGAATAGATCTTAGATGGTGAATAGCTGCCCTGTTTGTGCATGCCTTTATCACCAGGGTTCCCTCCCACTCTGGGCCTTTCTCTGTAGCTTTCAGTGCCAACCTGGAAAGTGGCCGGCAGTGATCTAATCTTCTAATCTTAAGATTTGAATGTCTTGGTCTTCCTCAGCTGCTTCAAAGTGTTAATACTGCCTGGAGAGGAGCTACTTTGCCAGACTCCTTATGCCACTTCTCTCTTTAGACATGCTCTTTTAGTGCCTTAACACAGTCAATACAGTGGAATTGTAATGCTGAAAGTATGACTTCATGCTACTCAGATAAGAGAGCTTGTGAAGACAATATTTTGACTTGAGTGCAGAGTAAATGCAGGGCATCGCCCAAAGATATCTGAATCCCAAGGCACAGTCTGTCATTTAACATAAGAATGTATCTGCTAAAGCATTATGCAATTCTGTCTTCAAAGAGAGGATGCATTTCACTATAATAGTACAGCTTAAACTTTTTAAATAATTGAATGGAAAGCAAAGTAGTCACTGAGACTTCTGCTTTGCTTCATCAGTTTGCATTTCCACCAATAATAGTGGTACATCATGAATTCTATGAGCCCATCAAAATAACAGAAAAGGTTATCATACATGTTGATGGCAATAAATATTTTTAAAGTGTAGTTAAAATTGCATACAGTGTAAAGTTAACTGGAAGAATCTTGAGTGGTAGAAGTGATACATTCTCAAGATTAAAAACATGATTTAGAGATAAATGAAGCTGAAATCATGAAAGCATTTTAAAAGGTTTTAGTTATCACTTGGGAATCTTCCTCTAGTTCAATTTATGCACATTATCACCATTCACAACTTATGCTTTTCCCACTCACCTCACATCCTTCCAATCAGTGTGGTAGAAGACGCTCCTTCACTTGCCTACTCCAGATTACCTGTTTTTGGTTTTTTAGGGGGAGGATTGTGGTGGTGGGGGGAGTGAAGTTCACTTTTAGGCTTCTTCTGCAACCATTTTTTTCCTCCCAGGATGTACACATTTAGCCATAACTTAAACAAAAAATTTAGCTCTTCTCCCTCCATATAATTTTTCCATGAGTCATTAACAAGTGTCATATTTTAAATTGTGCCATGCCTAGGATTTGAGTTCTTTAAAAAATTTCTCAACAACAAAATTGCCAATAAACCTCCAGTCCTATTATCACCACTTTAGCTATGCTGGATCTTCCTTTTAACCAAAAACATTACTAGTACTACTACTACGAATATTTATATATTGCTTTTCAACAAACGTTCCCAAAGTGGTTTAACATAGATACAGTTTACATTAATACACAGCTGAAGACACACAAGTCTCCATTTTTTGCCACTCTATTTAAGGGCAAAACTTGAACAGGCTATCCTTAAAGGCAGAGGATAGGGAATCAAAATATAGACCATGACTGACATCCTAACAAAGCACTAGTGCAAAACTGTTGCACCAGAGCAAAGTTGTTGTGCTAAGACACTTGCACTAAGTCTGGAGTTTGTCTTGTGCAATCACAAGCATGACAGCTGAACAACCTACAGTATGACTCATTTGTTTTAATGCAAATGCTTGTGCAAGAATACTATTGTGCAGTTTCATAAATTCCTGTCTTTTAGCACAACTGTGCAGTGTTTTTGTGCTAGCACAGCTTTGTTAGTCAAAAATCATAAAACTGAAAAATAAGTTTTGTGTTTTTTTTTTAAAAATAGACCACTTGTATGGTGGTGTTATGTTGTAATCTGCACAGGAAAAAAAGTTGGAAACCATTTTAAAAGTATGTCACAAAAGGAGAAATGAACCTAGGCAACAGTTTCAACAGATGGGATATCCTTTGTATGTGCGACTATGGCACCAACAGGATATCCTTATTTAACTCTCAAGGTCGCTTCTCCAGAAAACAGGGAGAACGTCAACAAGAACATTGTAACCCTTCTGTGGCTGACTTCCATTTAGCATCACTGAATAAGATTAACTGTCTATTCAAGAGCCCTAGGATGTATGTAACAAATCCCGTGGTACGTGGCACATCTCATGAGAGTTCTGACAACACTCACAGAGAGAAGGGGAGGGAGAGAGAGACAAGGCATGGAGAGAGTGGCTGAGGAGCAAAGGGAGGGGCAGCTGCTGCCAAGGAGGACCAGGAGGGCCAAAGAAAGAGTAGCAGCATCGCTCACTTCCTCAGCTCCAACCTCTGATGCCTCGATGAGTCTCCTCGTGAGGAGGATGGCAAAGCCAGGGCTTCCTATCCATCTGCACCAATGGCCCTTGGTACTCTCTCCTGCCCCGGCTTGGCCACCCTCCTCATGAGGAGACTCGGCAGGGCATCAGAAGCCAGCAGTTGGACCTGAGTGAGCAAGCAGCGGTTAGGTGAGCTGCGAGAGTGGGGTAGTGGAGTGGCTGCAAGAGTGGGGGAGTGGAGGAGAGGGGTGGCAGTGAGTGGGGGGGCTGAAAGTGTTGGAGGGGAGGAGGTGGCTGACACAGAACAATAAAACAGGGGCTGCCGTGGGACTTTAAGGAGAGCAATAAAGTCCTAGGGCCAGCTAGTTTTAAGTATTTTGCTTAATTTAGTTTGAAAGACCATATGGGCATCCAGTAATAAAGTTTTTTGGGTTTTTTTTAAGCGGCAAAGCATTGGAGAGGTGAAATTGATATGAATGCTTGCCCTGTATAGAAGCCAGTTGATTAGCTGTGTTGGGACATAGAGGTGAGTGGGAAGATAATGCAGAAAGCTGGAGTACAGCATATTCATGCACTATATTATAAGGTTGCACCCAGGTATAGTTGTAGGGTTCTGTCTGCTATGATCTGGAGTAAGCAAGTGAAGGAGGGTCATCTCCCACACTGATTGGAAGGGTGTGAGGTGACATCAAAATTGGAGGATGTTTTAAATGGTAAATCCACCTTCATGCATGGCCATCCACTAACTGAAAGAAGGGAATGTAGCTTTAAATATACCTTTAAATCAGTTTTTTAATGTACACCAGCAATGGAAGAGAGACTCAACAGCACTTCAACTGTCACGTGTAATACTAATCTCAGAGGGCAAGTGCATCTAGATTAAGAGTATGGACTCAAGATCACTTAACATAGATTTAGTTATCTCCTTCCACCTATCCAAGGTAGTTTCACCAGCCTTTTGTTCATGCAGTCAAGTTGGTTAAAGAGTGGTAAACAATAGTTGGACTAGGGAAGTCTGAAATCGTGCAGAACCAGTGCCAGTTAGTTAGACAGTACTGAGGTAGATGGACTAACAGCCTACCTAGGAAGCTGCTTGATTGGGCCATCTAGCTCAGTACTATTTATACTTACTGGCAGAGGTTTCAGACAGAAGACTCTACCAGCCCTACCTGGAGGTGACACAAAATGAACCTGGGACTCTCTCTATGCTAAGCAGATGCTCTACCACAGAGCTGCAGCCCCAACAGTATAAGGCTGCTTCATATATTCATATGGGTTCCATGCTACTTTTTCAGTGTACATATCCAGGAAAAGTCTGTTTGTATTCATAATATTCATTGTGACTATTAGATAGACAAAATGACCTCAGTTCCAGATGAGCAGAATGCAGCACAGAATGGGAGACAGAGATCTGGTGAATACATTATACAATGAGCAGCATCCAGACCAAATTACTCAATAGCACTACTCAGAAGTTACTCTATAGGACTACTTAATTGCAATAGGACTACTCAGGAGTGATTTATTCTGGATGATGCCCAGTATCTCACAAGATTATCATAGTCAGCTGAAGCAAACTCTGACTCCTGGAAAGCTTAATTTTGGTTGCAAACCTCTGCTCAAATACAACAAATTACTCACTTAGGCTGCAATGCTGTGCACAGTACTCCCAAGCAAACCGGCTACAAGGGTGTTCAATCTATAATGCAAATGCAGATCTAGGTTAGTTTACACTTACAGCTCAGTCATATGCATGATTACTCAGAAGTAAGTCCAACTGGGTTTACCAAGGTTTACTCCTGAGAAAGTGTACACAGAAATTTATGTTTCCCTATTAACACCACCCAACATGGCATAAATAGTATGAGAGGCTCATAGGTACTTCTCAGGATTGAGTTTAAAAATGGCCTAAGGCAACAGTCCTGGGAGGCAACTCCCATTGGCCTCAACGGAGCTTACTTCTAAATAGAAATACAGACTGTAAGAATCCAGAACTTGCTGTAGGGATGCAGAGCTACAGAGTCAGCTATCGTGCCCTTTGTGGCTTTCAGTGCAGGGTAGGAATTTGCTCATATGCTTCACTCAGTCACACAGTCATGCCTCTCTTAATAGGTTCTAGGAACAAAAACAAGAGCAAGGGCGACAACTTTAGCCTCTCAACGCGCCGCAGTTTGCAAACTTCACAGGACACCGGCAATTACTTCCCATCAGCTCCCGCTGGGGAACCGCTGGTAAGACAGAGAAACTGTATCAGCGGGGATCCAGGACACAATCGGCGAATGGAGGCTGCTGCCGACAAATTCCAAGTCATACAGAGATAAAGCACAGCAAGCACAAATCTCTGGGTTTTGGGCTCAGTCAGAGCATCGGTTGCCAAAAAACAACACACGCTCACACACACAGCCCGCCAAACTCACCGCAGCCTTATTGCTGTTCCCGACTGGTGGGGGGTGGGGTGTCAAGCGGTCGAAGAGTCGGATTCCTCGATCATCGTGGGAGGGATACGGAATAGGAGAAGCGTGGAAGCAGCGTGGATCTCCCTCCCATCTTTCCCCCGAGTTGTAACTCAATCCTATGCAAGTTTACTGGGAAGCCAGCCCAACGGAGCTCGCAAGGACTTACTCCCAAGGAAACGTGCCTAGGACTGCAGCCTTAGTTTCTGCTCAAGTTTTTCCTCTCCCCTTCTCCGAGGCTCCATAGCCCTGACGTGACCCCTTCTCAACATCACTCACTGGCAAGATGAAGTGTCTCTGGGCGCCTGCAGAGCGCATTGCCTCTCCCCGCCTCTGAGGACAGGGGTTCTTCTATCGCCCCAGTCAGCACTTCTCCTCCCTCCACCCCTCTCAATCTTATCCACGTTCCCAGGCGCTCCCCCTCTATGCGCAGGGCCGACAGAAGTTCCGGAGCGAAGACAGCCTGAGCCAACGGGCCGTGCCTGGCTGGAAACTGCCGCCCTCCGCCCGCTTCCACACCCTAGTCCTCACCTCTCTCCCCTCGCTTGCTGTTGCGCAGCCCCTCTCACTCCATGGCTGCGGCAGGAGGTCGAGCCACCGGCGCGGGGAAGCACGCAGCCACCACCGCGCCTCTTGCCGCCTGCCCTGGTCATGCACTCATTCTTGGCAGGCGGCGAGGCTCCCTCGGCGAGAGATGCTCCGGTGGGTGGGTTGGGGGAGAGGGGACGGACGGATGGAGGAGCCTCAGGCCGCGCTGAGCGCAGAAAGAGGCTTTCAGGCGCTGCAGCTCCGCCAGGAGGAGGAGACCGCGACGTCACCGGAGAGGCAGCTGGGGAAGGGAGCAGGGCGAGGAGCCCCTTAGTCCCACCTCCCCCTGGATCCCCCTTGGCCTTTCTTGGTCGGCGTTTCGGTCTCGTCCAAAGTCTCAGACTCCTTCGAACTTCTTTTCCCGCCAAGGAGCAGAGCGCGAGCGGCCTTCTTTTTGTCTCTTTGAGGCGGCGGGGCGGGGGAAGGAGAACGCTTCTTTCTTGCATTCAAGGACCGGTTCTTTCCCCCGCCCTCTGCAAAGGAGCAGACTCTTTCACAGAAAATCACGACCTTGTCTGCGTTGTAACTCGGGTTGCCCGCTCTTCGTCACTCATACGGCCCTGTACCTCTTAAGAGCCCGGTTAGCAACAGTTTGCCGGAACATTTTGGCAAGTAGAGAGAGTAATAGGAGTAGAAGACGCCAACCTCCCATGCCAGGTCAGTCCTGCTCTCGCATCTCAGAGTGGGCTGACAACTGGGGTAAGCAAGTAGAAATGTGCAGGGGCCAGATTTAGCTCCAGACTGACTCATGACGACTTTGATCCCCCACTCCCCACACCATGTTTACAACCACATGAGGACCACAGTGCAGGATGCTTACAGCCTCTTCCTCCTAGACATGTTTACTCAAAAGCTCCACTTAACTGAGTTCCATGGGATTTGATCCCACGTAAATTTGTCCCACGTTTCTCAATGCCAAGAGTTTTCTGGGGCTAGGAACGTCTGTCACAGTTTCAGACTTGTCCTCCAAGCTAAGCAGGGTCTGCCCTGCTTGCATTTGAATGGGAGACCACATGTGCGCACTGTAAGATATTCCCTTCAGGGGATGGAGCCGCTCTTGGAAGTGCAGAAGGTTTCAAGTTCCCTCCCTGGCTTCTCCAAGATAGGGCTGAGAGAGATTCCTGCCTGCAACCTTGGAGAAGCCGCTGCTGGTCTGTGTAGACAGTACTGAGCTAGATAGATCAATGGTCTGACTCAGTATATGGCTGCTTCTTTATATTATATCAACCCTTCTTTAATATACAGTGCTGCTCCATCCCCAATCCACCCCTCCCTTTTTGTAGAGTTTGTATCCAGGAATACAGAGTGAGAGTTTGCACCCTCACACATTTGGGGATTTTGTTTGCCCAACAGAATAGAATTATGTCTGTTGTTACAGGTGGCACTCTTCCAGTGGTGGAGCTGTAATCTGGCACTTGGCGGCAGCCCTCGGAACTCTTTTCTCTCCGCCGCTCATGGCTGGGGCATCTGCAGCGGCAGGGGTGGTGACAGCGGCAGCCTACTTGAAAGAGCAGCCTGTGATAGGCTGCCCAGCCCATGCCATTCAGCTGCCACTACCACCACTACATGGTGGAGAGAAAAGGGGCTCCCTGCACATGTGGCAGAAAAAGAAGGGACACCATGGAGAAGTGCCACGGGGGGCTGCTGCTGGGTTGGGGGATGGGTGGCCTGAACATGAGCTGCCCTTGCCCTCCCTATGCCACTGCACACTCAGTTCTCTTTGTCTTCAGCCATCTTCAACACAGGTGTATATACCAAGCACAGAGTTGTAATTGTGCACACAAGTTCCAGGACCCCATGCACAGCTGCCGTTGGGGCCTCCACGCTTGCTGCAATGGGACCCTGGCAGTGCCACCTGGCACCCCTTCTCTCTTGCGTGGTGATGTAATAGTCAAGAATCTACCACTTGCTTTTTAAAGTTGTAAGGAATAATAGTCTCAATCAATGCACTGGTAGGCAGATGGCAAAAGATGGCTCCCCCACCCTGAGCCACATTTGGGGGGGGGAATGTGGACCCCATTTTGCATTTCAGAAGTATTCTGTGCTCTGATATTATTTTTGATATTTGACCCAATATCCCTGATAAAGTATCGGATAATTCCAATCTGATATAGGCTTCCCTATATCAGATCAGAATAATATTTACAATAGCTCTGATATCATAATGGGCCATTTCCAAAAAACAGAAATCCAATACTGCACAGGTCTACTGTTTTATGGCTTAGGTTAAGTTTTGGATTTTAAGTTTAGATTTGGATTTTTAATTGTAACACTCAAAAACACAATAATAGGATGTACAGGTGAAATCGGAGTAACAGCAATCAAAATCTAAACAGGTAAACTATGTCCACCTCAGTTAAAAGTCAGCAGTCGGCTTCACCCGTTGAATGTCTGCTGAAACAGAAATATCTTCACTGAGTTCCAAAAGGGGATGAAAGAGCTGGTCTGGCAGGCTTCCCTGAAAAGAGAATTCTATGGAGAGGACACCACTGTTAAGCCCTATTCCTTGTCCCTGCCAATCTATCCTCAGGGAAGATATTCAAAGCAGGGCCTCATCTAAGTGTGCAGAGAAGCTGAAAAGGGAAAATAAGTTATCAAAGGGTGCATCTATTGACACTTGAGGCAATCCTGCATTTGAATTGTGCATATTTAGTGTAGCTGTTTCAACACTAATCTTTAGTAGAAAATGCTTTCTTAGCCAAAAGGCAGAGAAGCGATCAAGTCATCCATCAAGTCATTCCAGCACTAAGTAGACTGTTACCATGGTTGACTAATCCATGCTTCTGAGCAATCTTCTAAGGCAGCCCTGCATAGAACAGGCTGAACTGTAGTCCAGCCCAGAGGTGCACCTAGGAGCCTGGACCTAAAGGCCTTTGGAGGCCCCCCTCCTCTGCAAATTAAGTTTCATCATGTTGGCTGGGCAAACACACCACCTGGGACAGGCTAAAGAGTATTTGGGGGCACCCAGAGGACTTCCTGGAAGTCCAGGTGTAAGAGCACCTCTGGTCCAGCCTAGAGGTTAAGTTATGTATCACAATGGCTCCTTATCATTCACTAGGAGTGGTTTACTAGCTGACATACCAGCATCAGCTACTAAAAGGTCTTTTTGGCCATAGCTGCCATCTGACGCTCTAGGTCAGACCCAAAAGTACTACCAGGCTGTGCAGTACACTTGAAGAGTGTGATCCTATCAAGCATGGAAAAACTGCCAACTCTTAGATCAATTGGATCTTTTACCATTAATCTCTCTATCTTGTAGGTACTGAATTTCAGCTCATTCACCTTGTTTGCCCCTAGAGTCTTTTTAAAAACTTCACACCTCCACATAGTCTGCTGAAAAGGAGAAACAGTGTCATGAGCAGACTGAGAAAACTTCACCCCAAATCTCAAGATAACCTCTCTCAAATTCTTCATATAGATTAGAAAATATGAAGGACTTTGTGGATTGAATTGGTATATGTATTCTTAAACAAGTGAGGAAAATACAGTACATCCTAGTTCCTAAACTGTTGCAACTGTGGCAATTTTAAAACTAAGATTGTCAAATAAAGACAGGTGAAGAACAAGCATATCACAAATATATTTCATTTAAAACTGTAGACAAGAGAAACAATCACTAAAATTAGTTTGCATGTTTCCATTAAATGCAATCTGATCTATGAACTGTTTGATACTATTATTGACTTTTCTTTTTAATGTAGAAAAATGCCCTTGTGTTTATAGATCAGATTGTGTTTAATGTTTGCTGCCCCTTTTCTAGATGATGTAAAATATTTGCATGAGAAAAAATAGATTTTCCAGAAGAGTTTGTTCTCTGTTCCTGATATTTCTTCTTTCTATCCTATATTTAAAAGTCTACGCCACAAAACTAACCGCAGTTTTAATAATAACCCCCATCATTTCCCAGTTCTTACTTCCCATCAGGAGTTTCGTGAGTTCAAGGAGAAGGGAAGTTTAGTCTAAGGAAAAGTTTGTTTAGTCAGATTTTGTGTTAGGGATGTTATATTTATTTGATGTGTGTGCTCTGCATATTCTGGATACTGTTCTATTATAGTTTACCTGCAAAGTAATTGAAATAAGAAACCCTAGCCTACGCTCAATACACCTACGGCATTGCAAAAGCCTCTGTAAACATTTAAGTGTGCATTAAGACAACCTATTTTTTTAATCCTACTAAGTATTCTTAACTGTATCTAAAAGCTGAAAAAGCCTCAGATGGAAGCTGGAAGCTAAAAAAAAAACCCTGGGTTTTTTTTAGTTCTTTTATTTTTACAAGCTTCTCTGAGTTGGTTTTTAGCTCAGGAAAGAGGAAGTGAAGTCAGTGGTGAAGCTGGCAATGGCTTGTATTTGGTCGTGAAAGCCCCCTGGCCCCGCCCCCTGCATCTGACATCAGACACAGAGGGCAGCTAACCATGCCCCGGTGTCTGACATCAGACGCAGGGGCATGGTCTCCCTCTCCAATGGAGATGCATGGCCCTGTTTAAGATGGAAACTGGCCCACGCTGCATTGGGAAGTGCGGATCAGAGTGACTCACCCTGCCTTTAAAAGCAGGGAGAGCTGTTCCGTCTATACGGCCAATGCAGCGCGGGCTGATCTCCCTCCCAAATGCCCCATTTGGGATCTCTCTCCCAAACGCTCCCGCTCAAATGCCCCAAACACCCCGGGAGATTGGGAGGGATGCACTGGCAGCAAGGCCAGGAGTGGCTTTCCCTGCCTTTAAAAGGCAGGGAGAGTAACTCTGGCCACACTGCCAATGCAGCGTTTGCTGATTTTGATGCCATTTGGGGCCACACGACCCCATTTGGGAACGAAATAATGTCCCCCACATCTGACATTCGATGCAGGGAACATGTCCGGGGCCACGAGGCATGGCCCCTGGGAGTGGCGGCCCAGGTCCTTTGAACCCATTTGCCCAATGGTGGCTCCACCCCTAGGCGAAGGGGGATTTCTCTGGTGCAAACACATCCTCAAATGTTTAGCAGCTATCAGTTTTCTCACCACATGTAGGCTTACACATGGAAGATTTTTGTACTTGTCCAAGAGCCAAATTAAGAGAGGTTCCCCGCCCCCCGGGTTATTCCACCCCAGGCCCAGGGAGTTTCTATAGAAAAAAAAAGGGAGGTGGCAGCAGCATTTTGAACCTATCAATAATATAGAATAGTTTTAGGAGACACCTAGCCAGGCAGCTCAGCAGGGATAATTCAGCATTTCTTTCCCTCACGTGAGCTTGCTCTGAGACAAAGGTGTAATTTGCTACAGCTTGTGATACACAGATTCAGACATACAGTGTCTTTCCACTAACTTCATGTTGTAGCAGTCAGATCCACACACCCCACACACCCATGTAAGCTGCATAGGCCCCAATCCCAGTTGGTGAGGCATTAAAGTCAATGGAAAACATGGGGTTGGAGGGAACTGTGATCACTAAAGAACTGAAAAATAAATGAAAAAATACCCCCAACATTGCTAAAAATCCCCCCAAATCCCATAATATCACCAAGTAATCAAGACGAATGAGCACACTGAACCTCTTGAAATTTTTTTGAACTCCTAAAAATCACTCAAAGGCTCACTTTAAATCAACAAGGGTCAGCAAGAGTCACCAAGAGAAATGAGTAGATTGAACCTCTTAACCCCCAAAACTGTGAATTCCCCTGCAAATCACTAAAATACCTTGCCAACCACTGATACTCAGGTTGCGGTTGGCGAGACCAGATATCCCATTTGCGGATACTTAAAACCATGGTTGGTGAGGGATGACTATATCTAATTTGGTTCAAATCATTTAGGCAGTTCACAAATTAGCCCACTTGCGCCTAAAAAGTTTATGCATCTGCCATCTTGAATTATGGTAGATGAAATAATCACAACCAATGCCGTTGGTGCATCCCTATGTGTCCCTACAGCTGTAGCAACTATAGTTCATATTGGTTCAGGCATTGCAAAGTTGATGGTGGATGCCCCACCGCACACACACACAGACACATGGAATGCCAGGTGATCTCATGAACCTGCTGGGAAGTAGGCTAAAATTGGAGGCAGTGGCAAGTCTGAGTGGGGTAAGGCATTTGGATGCAGTGGTAGCTTCATGGTGGCAGCCAGTCCTATCCCTCCGCCCATCTGCTGCTCTAGGTGACTGCCTCACTTTGCCTCATTAGCATGGCTCCTCTGAGTCTTGGTTACTTCTTGAACCTAGATGTTTAGACTGTGGCTGCAGTTAGGGGTGGCTTTAGCTAAAGCACCACCTGCAGCCTTCCTGAAGAAGGCAGATCTGACTATTATCATACTACCCTTGAAAACTGTTAGAAACTTGAGCTAGTGTAAAATGTAGCTACTGGGCTCTTATCAGGGAGGGACCCCTTATATGGATTTTTATCTCAGTTTTATTTGATCTGTCCTGGCTCTTGATTCATTTGTGGGCCAAATTCAAGGTGCAGGTTATTTCCTTTAAATCCATAAATAGCTTGGATCCAAGATACCTGAAGGACTTCCTCTCTATGTGAGTGTGCACATTCAGTGAGCTCATTGCTCTGCTTCATGATGTTGTGGTCCAGGCCTGATTTATATACTAAATATGCTCATTAGCCAGCATACAAAATTAGGCCTGTCTCATAGTGTCACCAAGTGACCAAGTTCTTTTATATAGTGACCATGTAGGATCTGGGCGCAAGGAAGAAAGGAGATCAAACCAATCCTAAATGATTCAATGAGCTTTATTGAGTATAAAAGAATAACAACATCAATCTAACTGAGCTGAAAGCAGAACATTCTATCAACATTACTAACAGTATTTCAACCCTAGCCAGCACCAATATTCACCCAGTGTTCCTAACTAACATATGTGTGTTTATTAAATCTTCCTAGAGCCTAATATAATTCAGATTTAGACGGAAAAAGAGGGGGAGGTAAGGAAGGTTGAGGACTGGCATGCGTTGGGGATATCAGGAATTAGTGGGGGGGGGGGGAAGGAGAAGGAAGGGAAAGGATGGAGGGATCCAAGGCTTGTGGAGGCAGCATATTACCCAGATCAGAGGCTTGAGAACGGTGGAGCTTTCAGCTGAAGGAGAGAAGCTTTTGGCTGGAGACAGGAGCTTTTAGATCAAGCATGCAGTTTGCTCAGAGCACGGCTGAGAGTCAGAGCACCATGGCTGGGGAAGTCTTGACTTCTCACTTCGCAGCAGAAGTCACAAACAGTCCCTTCTCCCATGGCAAGAGTTCCTGCCTCTAGCCCTATGGCTTGGGCAGCAAACCTTTGGATTGCTCATGAGCAGATCTTGTTTGTAGGCACAAGATTGCTAATCTCTGTCCAGTATTAGCCTCATTCTTTATAGTTGTATTTTCCTTTGATCTCTCATAGAGTCTATTCAAATCTCCTCATCTTTTCCTCGGTCTCCAAAAGGGTGACAATGCTGTTACCTTCTGGATAACATCTTTTAATTATTCAGGATATTGGCCAGTCCAGAGAGATCTGAATCTCATCTTCTGTTAGCTGCTATCTTGAGGAGGGGACATTGCCCAAGGCAAATCTGCATCTCTGAGCTGCAAATGGGCATCTTCTCTTGTCCCAGATTTGCTAGCCTGATCCCAAAAGGTGTTAAAGTGTTAGTAAAGTAAGAATTAAAGTCTATAGGTGTTTTCTTTGTGTGCATTTACCTATGTTGAATTTCTATAGAGAGCAATTGAGTAATCCCCTTTGGGCACAGCAGAGCAATCATTGACAAAGATTAACAAAGACTTCTTGCAACAGGAAAGGGGATATCAGCCCCTGGCCTCTTCCACAGACATTATCTGATGGTGAGTTACATTTTAGCATATTGATTAGCTCAGGCCTAGCCCTTGTGTTTCTGTGAGTGCCCATTTCACAATACAATGCTGGATCGCCTCTTCCCTCACAGACCAGTTGAGATCTGGGGTGTCAATTCACCCTGAGCCCAGGCATTAATTCCTGTCTTAATAAAATTGGAACCATACACAGGCCTGAATTCCACATACTTCTGGGCCGGTACCTCTGGATCTAATGTTGGGGTACATGTGCCCCAACAATGACCTACCACCTCAAAGGTGAGGTTGGTGGGTATTCGGAACAGGGTCCTCTCAGTGGCTGGGTCCACATCAAAGAGCTCCCTGGGAAGCATGACTCACTATGTCCTCAGCGTCTTCAGAAATCTATCTAGTCTAAGGAGCCCCTGGTGGCGCAGTGGTAAAACTGCCGCCCTGTAACCAGAAGGTTACAAGTTCGATCCTGACCAGGGGCTCAAGGTTGACTCAGCCTTCCATCCTTCCGAGGTCGGTGAAATGTGTACCCAGAATGTTGGGGGCAATATGCTAAAAATCATTGTAAACCGCTTAGAGAGCTCTGGCTATAGAGCGGTATATAAATGTAAGTGCTGTTGCTATTGCTATTCAAGCCCACCCTCTTCTGACAGGCCTTCAGTCTAAGGCCACCTTGGGATATAATGTGGAATTGTGGGTCTAATGGACCCGTGGTTCCATGCCCTGCCCCTGCTCTCCCATCCGCAATTGGATAAAATGGAGAGCGATCTAATTGCAGTCTCACTGACTGCAGAGAGAAGGGGGAACAGTCTGCCACGGCTTCCATCTTTAATGAAGGACAGCCATAGTAGCCAATAGCAGCCAGAGCGAGGGAGAAGCTTTGTCCCTCAGCTCCAGTTGTTTATTTTATTTATTTATTTATTCAATTTTTATACCACCCTTCCAAAGTGGCTTAGGGCGGTTTACAATTAAAACAAAACCATTACAATCAGTAACAGTTAAAACAGAAATATAAACAATATAAAACATCAATTAACAATTAAAACATCATAAAAAAACAATTAAACAATCAGAGCAATTAAAAAACCCTGAAAACCAGGTTACAGTATTAAAACAATTAACTGTGGTGGCAGCGTTCAGACGGCAATGAAACCAAGACAAAACTAAAGGTATAAAATAGAGTTTGGGGAGGGAAACTGTGGGTCCATTTTTAGCTCTATCTGTGGTTGTCTGCATTTGGATTTATGGTTTGCAAAACCGGAAGTGAAGGGACCTCCGGCTTCTTGTTACATGCAAATACAGCCTAAGCTAATTGTCTCTGTGGAATGTGGTTTTTAGTGACCAACTGGTCTTTTATCTAAAGTTTCAATTTTTATGGAAAGTTTGTTCTCTTTTTCTTTCTTGTTAACTGTTTTGTAATCTTTGGTCAATGATCATAAATTTAAAAAACCATTCATTCATTCATTCTGTGGAATGTGGCCCTCAGATGTTTATATACCAATGTCAGAAGCCTCCGAGCCAAAATGAGCTGGAGTGCTTGGTTGCTAATGAAAACATAGATATAGTGGGCAGAATGGAAACCTGGTGGAATGATGAGAACTAGTGGGACACTCCTGGATACAAACTCTACAGAAAGGACAAGGAGGGGAGAATTGGAGGTGGAGTAGCACTATATATTAAAGAAGGGATAAAATAAAAGCTAGAAAACCTAGGAGGACCAGAGTTCTCCACAGAATCATTATAGGTGACAATACAAGGACTGAAAGGAAATACGTTACTAGGGACATGCTGTCACCCTCCAGATCAAAACGCTGAGAGTGACCTGAAGTTGGAGAACCAAATCAGAGAGTCGTCAAAGAAAGACAGAGTTGAAATAATGGGTGACTTCAATTATCTTATTACACATAGACTGGGCAAATTCATGTGTGGATATCTACAGAGAGGCCAAATTTCTAGACATGCTAAATGACTGTGCCTTAGAACAGATGATCATGGAAACAACTAGAGAGAAAGTGACCTTGGATTGTATCCTGAGTGGTGTCCAGTACCTGTTGTGAGATGTCAGAGTTGTAGAACCATTGGGCATTTATTGAGTTGTAGAACCATTAGGCAGGCTATAAAAAGGAAGAAGACTTCCTTCAGAAAATGGAAGTCCTGCCCAAATGAAGAGACAGAAAGGAACATAAATTCTGGCAAAGGAAATGCAGGGAAACAGTAAGGAATGCAAAAAGAGAGTTGGAGAGAATGTCATGAGGAATAACAAAAACGGATTTCAATACATCAGAAGCAGAAAACCTGCCAGGGAGTCAGTTGGACCCATAGATGATGAGGGTGTGAAAGGGATTATTGATAAGGGAAATGCAGAGAAGCTGAATGAGTTCTTTGCATTGTTTTAATGGCGGAGGATACTGACCATATATAGACTCCAGAATTGATCCTCTCAGACTTGGAGTCTGAAGGATTGGGCCATCTGAGATGATGAGAGAGGATGTTCTGAACTGCCTTGAAAAATTAAAAATTAACAAATCTCCAGGGCCAGGTGGCATCTACCCAAGAGTTCTGAAGGAACTCAAATGTGAAATTGCTGCTCTCCTAGCAAAAATATGTAACTTGTCCCTAGGCTCTGTACCAGAGGACTGGAAAGTCACTAATACAACTCTGATTTTCAGAAAGCGATCCAGGGAGTGCCTGGGAAACTACAGGCTGGTTAGCTTAACTTTTGTGCCAGGTAAATTGTTGGAAAGCAAACATCAGGATACAATTGTGAAACATACAGAAGAACAGACCTTGCTGAAGGAGAATCAGCATGGCTTCTGCAAGGGCAATTCTTGCCTCACAATTTTTTTTGGAGTTTTTTGAGTGTCAACAGGCATATGGGTAAAGGTGATCCAGCTGACATAGTATACTTGGACTTCCAAAAAGCTTTTGACAAAGTTCCCCACCAAAGGCTCTTGCGTAAACCTAGCATAGGGATAAGGGGACAGTAACTGTGTGGATTAGTAACTGGTTGAAGGACAGGAAACAGAGGGTAGGAATAAATTGACAGTTTTCACAATGAGTAAGAAGTGATGTCCCTCAAGATCTGTACTGAGATAAGTGCTGGAGTAAGAAACAGAGGGTAGGAATAAATGGACAGTTTTCGCAATGAGTAAGGAGTAGTGTCCCTCAAGATCTGTACTGGGATAAGTGCTCTTTAATTTGTTCATAAATGATCTAGAAGTTGGGGTGAGCAGCAAAGTGGTCAAATTTGCAGATGACACTAAACTATTTAGGGTAGTGAAATCCACAAGAGATTGTTAGAAGCTCCAAAAGAATCTCTCCAACTGGGTGAGTAAGCAACAAAATGGCAAATGTGGTTCAACGTAAGAAAGTTTAAATAATGCCTATTGGTGGGGGGGAAGCCCCAACTTCACAATATACACTGGTGGGGTCTGAGCTGTCAGTGACTGACCAGGAGAGATAGATAGATCTTGGAGTCATGGTGGACAGCTAATTCAAAAGTGTTGACTCAGTGAGTGGCAGCAGTGAAAAGGGCCAATTCCATGCGAGGGATCATTAGGAAGGAGATTGAAAATAAAAATGCTAGTGTTAAAATGCCCTTATACAAATTTATGGTGCAGCCACATTTGGAATATTGTGTTCAGTTCTGGTCACCATACCTTAAGAAGGACATTGTAGAACGATGCAGAAGAGGGCACCCAAGATGATCAGGGGCCTGGAGAGGCTTCCTTATGAGGCAAGGCTACAGCATCTAGGGCTTTATATTTTGGAAAAGAGGTGACTATGGGGAGACAAGATCAAGGTGTATATAATTATGCATGGAGTAGAGAGAGTTGACAGAGAGAAATCTTGCTTCCTCTCTCACAACACTAGAACCCGGAGTCATCCCATGAAACTGAAGGCCAAGAAATTTAAGTCTGACAAAAGGAAGCACTTTTTCACACAGTGCATAATTAATCTATGGAATTTCATGGGATGTAGTGATGGCTACTAGTTTGGATGGCTTTAAAAGGGGCATAGGTCTATTAATGGCTACTAGTCTGGTGACTATAGGCCAACTCCAGCCTCAGAGGCAAGATGCCTCTGAATACTAGTTGCAGGGAATTAACAGCAAGACAGATGCATGCTCTCACCTCTTGCCTGTGGGCTTCTCAGAGGCATCTGGTGGGCCATTGTGTAAAACAGGATGCTGGACTGGATGGGCCTTGGGCCTGATCTAGCAGAGCTGTTCTTATGTTCTTATATATGAACATAAGAACATAATGTTCATATATAACATTATGTTACATATGACATATAACTTAATGTCCACCCTCTAATTTTTAGTGGAAATCAGTAATTTTTCTAGGGAATCAGTTTTCCCTCTAATTTTTTTTCAACTGTGTGTGAAATGAGTTTTGTTCTGTGCGGTAGAATCAAAGCAGTGCATGCGCATGTGCATTCAGAGTGAGACCTTCCTAATTCAACCTGAGTGGGATCTAAATATAACTGAACGGACTTCAAAAAATTTGTGAGCATGCACACATGCTCATACCTTAGAGAGAACACAGGACACCTTCCTTCATTTTTTTACTATAAAATCACTACCTCCTTTTATAGAATGATACATGAATTAATTTGGCTTCTACCTTCCTGTCTCCTCTGTATCTCTGTCTCTGGTGTTTGTATGGCCTAGTTGCAACCCCTCAATCCTGTCTGCTTTTTTACCAGCATACATATTCTTCATACTTTCATGATTTCATGCCGTTTAGTTTATTCTCTCCTGCTGCAGAACAGAAATAGTGCAAGGGAAGTCTTCTCTGAGGCCTCTTTTTGTGAAATTTAACCCACTGTTTTACATTCCCCTCTGGTTCCCCTCATTTTTGGCGCTCTCTCTCCCCTTCCTGCTCTGTCTCGGCAAAGTCTAAGCCTGAGGCCAACAGTCAGTCAGATGGAGCAAAATATCTCAGCACATTTTTGCAGACAAAAACTGCCACATCAGCAAGCTCAGTAAATGGAGGAAGGTGAAAACTGTGAGCTCTGGCAAAATATCTAACCCTGCTTCCAAAGAATAATGTCTCAGCAGCTGCCATGAAGACGGTGATCACAAAGTTTATACTGAAGCATTGGTTCCTCACAGCTGTTCATTCCATGACGTTAAATATGAAACAAGCTCTAAAATGCCCTCCTGTGCATCATATTTTCTGTTGCATCATATTTCTTCTGCATTAGTTGTCAGCAACTAATAGAGGAGTGGATCAAGTGGCTAGGGAGAAACCTTATAGTATTAAATCCTGGGGTCACTCACTGAAGTTAAATTCTAGGAGATTCAGGACAAATGAAAGAAAATACACAACACATATTTAAACTATGGAATTTGCTGTCGGCAGATGTGGTGATGGCCATCAATCTAGACAGTTTTAAAAGAGGATTAGACAAATTGAGGATAGGACTATCAATGGCTAATATACTTGATAGCTGTATATTTCCATCAGGATCAGAACTGGCAAGGCTCTGAACACCAGGTGCTAGGGAACACCAATAGGAAAGGTCGGTTACTCTTTTCCCCACCTCCAGGATTCCCAGATACATCTGGTTGGTGTCTGTGTAAAGCTGGATATTGGACTAGGTGGGCCTTTGGCCTGATGCAGCAGGGTTTTAAAAATTAAATTCTCATGTTCTGTGTTCATTTAGTCAGCTGAGGATTGCTGACACACCTGTTGGATTACAGCCCTCTCAACTTTCTCTCTCATTCTCTGAAAGCCATTACACTTCTACGCTTCAAGAATGAGGTAAAAAAACTTCACCCGCTTCCCAACTCAGGAACTGGTTTTATTATGAGGGGGAAGCAAAGCCAGGAAAAGTTTCACCTCACCTCCCTTCTCTTTCTGAAGGAAAAACCCGCTTCAGAAAAACCCGCTTCCTTGGGTTCACAGCAAGGCAATACACCATTGCCTCCTTTGGCCTTTCCCCAAAACTGGTTCTATGTTTAATGTTTCTATGACATATCACTGAGCCCTTTCACATGACCATCAAAGAGGCAGTATACTCAGGGATTCATGGTCATGTGACTCGCTCCAACCCAAGTTGCTCAGAACAGGGTAGTCCAAGATCTGTCCCCTGCTCTTGACCCAGGTTGGAGGAAAAAAGAGCAATCTTACCTTGTTGTTCGGATCATGTGGGTTCATTTGCCTTGTCTAGCAGATCCTGGGAACTAGAAGCCATGTCAACAATAGAAAGCAGTGGTTACAGGAGCTGCCATCCATGAATGATGGATGGCAGCCCCTGCAAAGCACACTATTTCATATGATCGTATGCTTGAAATAAATTCAGAAGGGTCCACCTCCTGCATCTTCCTGATCATTCAGAGGACAATTGATGATGCAATGAGGATTGGCAGTCTACTGGCAGTGCAAAGCATGCTGAGAAAGCTACCTTGATCCTTGGAGGGCCTTCTATTGTTCCAGCTCTTGATTTCAGCAATGGAGTCCTCTGCTGCCTGAATTTTCTGTGCACTAGGTTTTGTGACCCAAACAGAAGTTCTGCATATCTGTGGCTATTTGAGTACGATCTCTTCTCCCCCACCCCCATATGGTCGTGTGAAAGGTCTCACTATGTGGTATTCCTGGGGCTGTATCATTTTAGAGTGCAGGTGAGATGAAATGTGCTTCCATAGAAAAGTGATATCAACACGCACGCACACAGCTAACGTGGGAGGGAGAAGGCTAGGTTAGAACTTTTCTGATTGCCATCTCTCTCTCTCTCTCTCTCTCTCTCTCTCTCTCTCTCTCTCTCTCTCTCTCTCTCTCTCAACATTTTTGCAGGAGCATTCAATCCTGGGAGATCTTACATGCAATCTGAAGTGGTACAGGGCAGCAGGGGTGCAGGTTGCACCCTACTCAATTTGAGGAGTTTAAGTCATTTAAGGTGAGGAGATGCTCCTCAGCTTTTCCCTCTGTATCCCTGCAGGCCACATGGAGGCTGTTGGGTTGCCAACTGTCCTGCACTGTGTGGGACATCCCAACTTTCAGTGAGGAAATGCTCGTACCATTCAGGACACAATTTCTCCCACTTTTTGATACTTTAAATATATATGCAATTGCTGTTGTGTTGTCCAAGAGCCAGCGTGGTATAGTAGTTAGAGTGCTGGACTAGGACTGGGGAGACCTGAGTTCAAATCCCCATTCAGCCATGATGCTTGCTGGGCCAGACTCTGGGCCAGTCACTTCTCTCTTAGCCTAGCCTACTTCACAGGGTTATTGTGAAAGAGAAACTTAAGTATGTAGTAGACCACTCTGGGCTCCTTGGAGGAAGAGCGGGATATTGTTGTTGTTCTTTACACAGTCAGACAGGTGTTATTGACTGGTTTGTTTTATCTAGACATCGAGTCCTTCCCAAGGATGTGGGATGGCTGAATTTTATTATCAATGTTGTTGCTGTTATTATTATAAATATCGTTGCAGAATATAGGCTGTTCCCAGTAAAGTTGCTTTTTGTAATTGGCTGATGGTGATTTCTGTGGCCCCTATGGTGTTGAGGTGCTCTTCAAGATCTTTTGGAATTGCACCTAGGGTGCCAATTACTACTGGGATTATTTTGGTTTTCTTCTGCCACAGCCTTTCAATTTCAATTTGTAGATCTTTGTATTTTGTGATTATTTCTATTTCTTTTTTTTCTATTCTGCTATCACCTGGTATTGCTACATCGATGATTTTAACTTGTTTTTCTTTCTTCTTGACTACAGTTGTATATGGTGTATTGTGTGGCAGATGTTTGTCTGTTTGTAGTTGGAAGTCCCATAATATTTTTGCATCTTCATTTTCGACAACTTTTTCAATTTTGTGGTCCCACCAACTTTTGGCAACAGGTAGCTTGTATTTTTTGCAGATGTTCCAGTGTATCATCCCTGCTACCTTGTCATGCCTTTGTTTGTAGTTAGTCGGTGCGATCTTTTTATAACAGCTGATTAGGGGTCCACTGTTTCATCTGCTTCTTTCCAAAGGCAGCACTTGCTGTTTGTTGTGGATTTTTCTCCTTTTGCTCTTATTGCATTTGTTCTTAGTGCCTGTTCTTGTGCAGCCAGTATTAAACCCTCAGTTTCTTTCTTCCAGTTGCCATTCTTAAGCCATTGCCAGGTCTTGGTGATGTCTGATTTTCCAGTGATACTGTGCAAATATTGACCATGCAGTGGCTTATTTTTCCATTTTTCTGCTCGGTTCTTGACTTGTTCTTTCTTGTAGGCCTGCTTTGTTTCATTGGTGTTGAATAGTTTCTTGTTACTGACCATTTTAAGTGCATCTTCTTCACTGTCCTTGATATATTCTTCAAGGCCTCTTTTCTCCTCCTCTACTGTTTGATGGACGTAGCATTCCTCTTCCACCTGAGCTGCGAGGGAGGTATAGCCTATCGACATCACTGTGGGGGTGCAGAGCATGATTGATGGTCATGATTTTCCTGGTCTTACAATCTAGCGTCTCTAGCTCTGCCTGGGTCCAGTCTATTATTCCTGCAGTGTATCTGATAACAGGTATAGCCCAGGAGTTTATGGCATGTATGGTGTTCCTGCCATTGAGTTTGGACTTGAGGATTTTTCTAACTCTCCTGATGTATTCACTTCCAATTTTTCTTTTAACTTCAGTGTGTGTGATGTTATCAGCCTGGAGAATGCCCAAGTATTTGTAATGTTCTTTCTCTCCAGATTCTTGATGTTGCTTCCATTGGGTAGTTCTATCCCTTCTGTTTTTCTTATTTTTCCTCTGTTCATTATTAATGCAGCACACTTGTCTAGTCCAAACTCCATTGCTATATCACTACTGAATATACAGACAGTGTTTAGCAGTGATTCAATTTCTGATTGGGACTTTCCATACAACTTCAAATCGTCCATGTACAGCAGATGGTTTATTTTACTTGATGTTTTAGATGTTTGGTATCCGAGGCCTGTTTTGTTTAGTATTTGTGAAAGTGGAGTCATGGCGATTACAAACAACAGAGGAGATAGTGAGTCCCCTTGGAAAATACCTCTTCTAATGCTAACCTGTCCAAGTGTCTCGCCATTGATTGTTAACTCTGTACTCCACATGCTCATTGCTTTCTTTATAAAATATCTGAATGTTTTTGCTGACACCAGTTGTTTCTAAACATTTTAGTATCCATGTGTGAGGCAATGAGTCGAAGGCCTTCTTGTAGTCAATCCATGCAACACTTAGATTGGTTTTTCTTCTCTTGCAATTTTCTAAAATCATTTTGTCAATCAGCAGCTGGTTTTTTTGTGCCTCTGGTGTTTGGGCAATTTACTTTCTGTTCAATTGAAAGCTTCTTATTAGTTGTTAAGTGCGTCATTACTTCATCTGCTATTATTCCAGTTAATAATTTGAACATGGTAGGCAGGCAGGTTATCTGTCTATTATTACTTGGAACTGCACCTTTTGCTGGGTCTTTCATTATGAGATGTGTTTTGCCAGTTGTTAACTATTGTTCAATATCACCTCTTTGCAAAATGTGATTGAACAGTTTTGATAGTTGTTTATGAAGGCTTGTTAGGTGTTTAAGCCAAAACCATGCAGTTCATCATTGCCTGGTACAGTCCAATTTTTAATTTTCTTTGCTCTTTCACTTATTAATTCTGGTGTTATTATTAGATCTTGCATTTGTTGGTTACATTTTTCGACCTCTTTTACCCAGCCTGCTTTTTCATTATAATCAATTGGATTGTCCCATAATTTCCCCCAGGATTGCATTGTTTCTTCTTTATTTGGTGTTTCTAGGTTTCTTGCAGTTTCTCCTTCTATGCTTTGGTAGAAATGTCTCTGATTTGACTGGAATTGGAGATTCTGCCTGTGTTGTGTAGTTCTGGCTTCATATCTGCTAATCTTCTTTGACACTGCTGTTATTTGCTGATTTATTATTTTCAGGACTTCTCTAATTTTCCTTGAATCTAGGTGGTATTTTTGGATCAGATACTGTTTGGTGTTTTCATTCTTGTCTTTCATATCTTTCAGTTTACTAGCATCTGATCTAAGCCTGGTTATTTTATTTTATTATCTAATCTTCCATATAGGTGAGGTACTGATTTCTTTTTTTACAGGTCCACTGCTCTTATATCTGAGCTCTTGTGTTGTTATTGTTGCTGCACTGTGCATTAGTTGGTTTGTTTCTTGCAAATTATTGGTTATTATTTCTGCAAGTGCAGCATTGACATCTTTTAATGCCTGAGCAAGTTGTTTTTTGGCAACTGTTTTTAGAGCTGGAAGTCGAACCCTGGTGGTTGTTTGGTTCATGTGCTCTTTATTTTTTGCTTTAGTTTTTGTTGCTTTTCTGTTAAACGGCATTTGGGTTTTTGAGGTGAAGGCAAAGGGGAGGTTGCCTGGTTTTGATTTTGAAAAAGTTCAGTAACAGTGGCATCCTCGATTTCCAACACCTCCTCCACCTGCGTCTGAGCAACTTCTTCAGTTGGTGGTAATTCTTCTTCTGTATCTTGAGCCTGTGTTGCTCTTTGCAGTTCATCCAGCTCAACTTCTGTGAATACTTTATTTCTTATTATGAATTTTCTCTGGTCTGCTAGCCTTTGTTCTTTTATTTCTCTATCTGAATGCTTCTCTTTCCAAAATTGGTACATCATCATCATCATCACATTTATATCCCACTTTTCCTCCAAGGAGGAAGAAAGCCTGGACAGAGCACTCACTGCCGTGGCCGCCGGCCACTCACTGCATCTGACTGTGTGTATAAACTGAAGAAGCAGGGAAGGGAGGAGCCAGGAGGGAGGGCGGGTGAAAAGGAAGAAAGGAGCCGGGATGGCGGGAAGGCGAAAAGCTGCCTTTCTCGGCCCTGCCTGCCTCCAAATGAGGCAGATGGGCTAATTTCAGGCTTCTGTGCACATGTGCACAGTTCAGCTTTGGGGGTTGATGGTTCTGGCCTGGGAAATGCTGTGGCTGTTAATTTTGCCTGCTCCAGTGCTGTTTTACTGATCAAATTAGCACTTGTAATGGGTGGGCTTTTGTTCAGCCCAAAAACTCATTTAAGTTTCAACACTTCATTCAACTTCCCTCAATTCTAAAAGCCATTTTTGGCCTGGTTTTGCTGTTCCTTTGTGGAATTCTTGTCTCTCACTGGCCTGTTGTGAATCAGGTGATCTTGTGTGTCTCCTTAGGCCAGAACAGTCTCAATGTACTCTTAAGCACCAGAACATCATGCAAATGATCGCTCCTATTGTTTGAAAAACTGCTACTATCACAGCGAGACATAGAGAGACATTTTGCTTTTGAAATAAGTGTTTGAGCCATTGGATCCTAGGACAAGAAGAAGAAGAGGAGGACGATGAGGAAGAGGAAGAAGATATATTTATTTATTTAGAAGCTAGCTTTATCTCTTTTCCAGTGAGACACTAAATTTACAAACTTTTCCCTATGAAGGAAACAGCCAGCTTTAGTGTGAAGTTAGGAGAGTTAGATGTGGGTTGTCATCACCGTTGTTGCTGCTTCCATAATGTTACTTTAGTTTAGCTTTGTTAGCTGATACCATGCTGCAAGACTTCACCATGATGCAAGCTTTCAGTTTGTGAACTGACATTTAAGACATAAGATCTACTGAGGCTTCTGAGGCTCCTGTTTAACACCAGTCAGAAAGAAAGGGACCTCACTTGTGCATGTTAACCATTTTGCCTTGTTTGCCTGTAAACTGTCCTGCTTTTTATATCTACTTAAATACATTAGATTTGGATTGTTTTAAGCTTGATCTGGGCTGGAAACATGCTCCATTCTGTCTCCCTAAGTGCCTGCTCAGCCTCCACACTTTAAAAAAGGTTTAAAAGTTAGTTTTGTCTCATAGGAGACTGGTGACAGCTCTACTGGAGGATTTTTAAATGAACCCGGGGGACATCCAGGGCAAGAAACCCTCTCCCGCTCACCACAGCATTCCACACACATCTGCTTTGAATGATTCAAAAGGATTTCATGAGATCACGTATCATGTGATCCTGTGTCATGAAGTGTTTGGCCCCAAGAACTGAGGCTTTGTCACACTTCAGCATGACAGTGCTGAAGCATGACAATTGTCATGATCAGGAACATACTACTGCAATAAGATAATTATATATTCTGCAGCAACTACATGTTTTGGTTTGAAAGAGCTCCTAGCTAAAAGCTGTGTTGCAGCAATTTCTGCTACAACGCCAGCATGCATGAGGAGTGCCTCTTTATATGGCCTGCTTATATATCTGCTAATCTTCTGAAATAACCACTCACTTTGGTGTCTGATGTGTTATACAATCAAAGAAATGAAGTGTACAGAAAGAAAAGGATCTCCATATAATAAGCGGTCTTGTTTATCATCCCATTAACTTCAGCATGAATATGCATGTAAATTTCAGATATCTTTTATTTTGGGTTATTATGCAGGCATGAGTGAGGAGTGGAATTCACAGCACATATTCTGTGACTTGAGAGTGATTCAAGATAATAAATATGTTGCTAAACAGCCTTAGATTTCCTTCCCATATGTTCCTGAGTCAACAAACCCCTCTGAACATAGTCCAGATTATTTTAATGTAGCCTAATTCACACACTTACTAGGCTGCAATCCTACTCATGTGGTTCAGAAGGGTTGTGTGCTCCTGTCATCCACCAAACAGAAAATATATAAAGTGTGACAGACTCTCAGTGCAGAGTATATGCATTAAACTGACTCATGCAATATTTAACACTCTCTTTGGAAGCAGAAGATACACAATATATGGCTCTCACATGCTGCAATAGAAATGTGGTAGGGCAACAACCCACACACCCTCCTCTATGTCACAAAGGGAGCAATTGGTTTGGCAACTATGAACCAGGCCTACATTCATTGTTCTTTAAAAAATCTTATTAAGAGAGAAAGTATTATATTACAGAACTAAGTTTAAACTGGAGTCTGCAAATATAATGAAACAAAAAGGAAGAAACATTTTATTCCGAATTTTCTAAAACCATAACTAACTTATTTCCACTTGCTACTTAATAGTACTTTGTTGCTATTTCATTTTTCTTATCCTAAAGTTCAGCATAAGCGGTTTTCTTTTCCTGAAGCACATTTCCCCCCCCCACCAGATGTTTTCCACACTAATTTGCTTTTCTATTAAGCAAATTAAGCTCTCTCTCTCTCACTCTCTCTCTCTCCACCCCCCCCCCCCCCATATACTCTGGTGATCTTCACAAGACCATAGCACATGCTGATCTGATTTGGACACCACAGCAAACTATAATTGATCAAACCAGGGATATGGATGGCAGTGGATGGAGTATGCAAATATGAGGCTCATTTATTATCTGCCCAACTATGGTTTGGAAAGTCATCTGAACTGCCCCAGTGTGTGCCGTACTCTAGTTTCTTGGAATAAAAGGACTGAAAAACATTATTTTGCTGGCAGAGTATGCTTTAAGCTGTTTCAGATATGAGCTGGATATACTTTGATTGCTGTCATTAATTAGTTATTCTTGTTTTATTGTAGAAAGACAGAGGCCCCGTCATAACTTCTTTTGTTTTTGTTACTGCACAATTCACTTGCTTATTTAATGTTTTTAAAGTATCACATCTAAATCTCTCTAAGAAGATAAAACTTCAAATGTCTTTTTACTAATATATTGGGCATCTTCTTTTCTGATTTCCCCAAACCACATTTCTTTTATTTAGTAAACAGTGCAGAATTGAGTGTTGAAGCTTAAATGTAGATTGGTTGCATACAATTTGGAATCATGAAGTGATTGCTTTTAGAACTACGTTGGTTTTTCTATCCCATTCATGCTGCGGCTGTGTTGGGTGTTCTACCCTTTAATTTGGCCAAGTAACCTAAACCATGAAAGTGTTTAGAAGTGGTTAGCATGGTGTTCAGCTATCCAACAGCAGAACAACAAATATGTGACACTCGCTTGAACTCAGGCTAGGATAAGCAGGAAAACTTTCAGCATGATTCTGTGGAAAATGCTTTTAATCCACAGAACTTCACTGACAGAACTTCAGATGTTTGTCTCTGTGTGAACAATAGCATCTGTTCAGATTTTTTTAAAAAAATGTTCTGTGGTCTTACAGTGCTTGTCAAGAGAGAGAGAGAGACAAAAAGAATGCCATGACATCCTGACTAGATTTGCACAGCACTTTTCCACACATTACAGCAAGTCAGCTATTCAGAGGCTGCTTTAGTAACTTGGGCTGTTTCTGGAAGAGCCATCTTCTTAAATCAAAAGAGTTTTCCTTGATTTGTTGTATTGTATATTGGCAAAGCTTTTTTCCACAATGACAATAACAGAGGCTGTCAGACTTCTGTTTTTTTGCTGTATCTTCCTATTCTGTTTTTAATAACTTTTATACTCTTTCCTACATATGCGGCACATAAAATGTCTCTTACTTTCACATGGACTCTTCTTTTTCCTCTGGTTTCACATTGGCCTTATGCTAGTCCACTGACTCTCCAGTGCAATTTATTACCAGCAACTAAATGGCTCAAGAGTTGGATAACATATATGAGGAGTTTCACCTCAGAGTTCCTTGATATATGGAGTCTAATAAGTTCAGTTCTTAATGAACAGGTGTCTATATGATGCAGTACATTAATTCGCAGTCTAAGGAAGGGCTAAGAATGTTCACTTGGCAGCTGATTCACAAACCAATTAAGCCATGGATTTTATACCACTACTACTTATTTATATATTATTTATTTTGCATGTTTCTATACTGCCCAATATATGCATATATATTAAAAATATGGTTTACATGATATATCAAAATTTAAAAACAACCAGCAACAATTAAACCATTAAAATGATTTTAAAATAATGAACACTTTAAACTTTAGAACATTTTAACTTAAGCCCTGGTATGTCTTTAGCTGTTTCTTGAGAACCACCAGAGATGGGGTTTCATTCTCATTCTATTTGGGAGTGTGTTCCAAAGTCCTGCAGCAGCCCTAGAAAAGGCCCGATTTCGGGTTGCCACCAAACAAGTGGGAGGCAACTGCAACCAGACTTTCCACAATTAACCTAATAGGAGGCAGGGTTCATGAAGAAGGAAGTGCTCTCTTAAATACCCTGGACCAGCGTTCCCTCTAATAGGGATTCCCAGATGTTGTTGACTACAACTCCCATAATCCCCAGCCAAAGGCCACTGCAGCTGGGGATGCTGGGAGTTGTAGACAACAACATTTGGGAATCCCTGTTAGAAGAAACACTACCCTGGACCCAATCTATTCAGGCTTTTAAAGGTAATAGCCAGCAGTCTGTATTTGCCCGGGAAACCTATTGTTAGCCAATGTAGTTCTTTTAGAATGGAAATAATGTGGTATCTTCAGGTAGCCCTGGAGACCAACCTGGGCGCTTTTGAGATTACACGATACAACCATGTTACTACGTATCTGCTAAGTGTGCTTCCGTACTGGCTGTGTTTCGACATTGCACTGTCAGCAAGGTGGCATTCACATTTCCGATGCCTTCTTTTGGATTTTATACTTGCATTTTAGTCCAAGAAAGTTGCATGTGTGTCACCAAAAAAAAAAAAAGGCAACCTGTATTTTCCCATTGTATAAGGGTTGTGCAAGCTATTGAGGTTTTCAAAACGATCCTGCCAAGCTGAAGCATTTTACTGCTGAAAAGCGTGTAGTCTGGAAAGTGCCCTGGCAGAAGCATTCTGCATCACTTGCAGTTTATGGACTATGTACAAAGGCAGCCCAATGTAGAGCTCATTACAGTGGTCAATTCTGGATGTTACCAGCATTTGCACCACTGTTTTAAGGCTAGTCCAGAAGTATTCCCAGATTACGTACCTGTTATTTCTGGGGGAGTGTAACCCCATCCAAAACAGGCAGATCTGAACCATTTCCTAAGTTCCCATCTCCCATAACAAGTACCTCGTCTTTGGATTCAGCTTCAGTTTATCCCTCATCTAGCCCATTGCTAACTCCAGGCAGGTATTTAGGGAAGTTAAGCAATTTCCTGTGAAGCTGACATAGATGTCATCAGCATATTATCTTAGAGGGTGCCTTCTTCGGTACAATCCCCACTGCATATTAAGGTAATCTGCGGTGGTCTGTCTTCAGCTGCCACCATGTCTGGTGGCGACTCAGAGGCAGGCCTTCTCTGTGGCTGCTCCTGGGCTATGGAATGCACTCCCAGCAGAAATCTGTAATCTGAGTTCATTATTGGCCTTCCAGAGAGCCCTTAAGACCTATCTGTTTGGCCTGGCCTCCCAGGGTTTGTAAACTGTTTTGGTGCAGGGTGTTATCAATATTTATTTATTGATTTGATTTGATTTCTATACAGCCCTTCCAAAATGGTTCAGGGTGGTTTATATTAAAAACAACACTAAAATCAATTAACTGTAAAAACCAAAAACTGTAAAAACAACATAAAACCATTATTAAAACAATTAAAACAGTTTTTAAAACCCCGGAAAACCAGGCCAAACCTTTACAGTTTTAAAACCCTGGGAGGCCAGGCCAAACAAATAGGTCTTAAGGGCTCTCTGGAAGGCCAGTAATGAACTCAGATTACAGATTTCTGCTGGCCACCGCTCCTTGCCCTCCTTCCGGCTCAGTATCCAACATGCATAGTGCTAAAGAGCTCCATCTCGCCTTGTTCGAGCAGAGGCGATCGATCTTCCTAGTCCCACGGAAACTGGATACTAAATAAGAGGCCCGCATGTGCACTGATTAAGCATTGGGCAGCATGCGTGCCTCTCCTTGAACATCCAGCCTGTGCAGCGCTGAGTGAACTTTCCCGCACTGCACAAGCTGGACAGTAAATGAGAGGCCCACGTGTGCCCTGCATCAGGGCTCCCTCCCGCACTCATTTAGTATCTAGCTTGTGCAGAGCTAGTCACCTATCTCCATGCTGGAGGAGAAGGGTGAACTTCCCAGTGCCTCTCGAGCTGGATACTAAATGAGAGGCCCATGTGTGCCCTGATTAGGCATCCGAGCACATGCATGCCTCAAATTTAGTATCTAGCTCACATGGAGTGAGTCACAAGTTCCGTTTCCACTCGTCTCACTAGAACAAGGAGGGAGGCTATTGAACTCGTCAGCACTATGCTACTGGGTACCCAGCAGGGTGAGGAGCAGCAATGTAGGAGGAGTGTGGCTGAGGGGGAGTGCTGCTCACACCCAGCCTTGCATCCTCCTAGGGAAACAGGCCACAGCCACACTGGGCTGTCATTTGGGAGGCAGGTGGGAGGGTGGCAGGAGCCTTAGCCTCCGCCATCCTGGGGACGGTGGAGGAGGTGGCGAGGACTGCTTCCACCCTTCCACTTGCTTCCCAAATGACAGCCCAGTTCAGCTGAGGCCTGGTTCAGGCCTCTCTGCAAGCGTGCACAGAGGCCTGAAATGGGCCACAGAAGGCTGGGCTGTCATTTGGGAGGCAGACAGGAGAGGATCCCTCATGGCGCCTCAACCACCATCCCTGCAGGTTCTGCAGTGCTTCCTAAAGCTAAAGATTATGAAACACACTTTAAAGACTTGCCCGGAATGCCCGCCCCCCCATTGCTATCCTGCCACACACTATTAAAAGGTAAAAAAACCACACACACTGGGAATGTTTCCCTTGCCCCCGCCCCACCTGCCGCACAGTGGTTTAGTTTTAAAAAATTAAAATGCCTTGGAATCTACCCCCTCCCCCCACCCCCCATCCAGGCCCTTTATTTGTAAAGGGGAATCCAAGTCCGAGCTGCCTGGGAAGGCGAACTGGGCCAGCCGTTTCCATGCACACTCTTATCAGGGAGCACTTCACAAACAATTCAGGTTTTTTTAATCACGTGTTAGAGTGTAGCCCAAATTATATCTGGGGTTAAAAAAAACACCCACTTTTTGCGTTGGTTTTTGGGGGCAACTTCAAACTTGCAGTAAAGCCTCACAGAAGACCCACAGTAAAGCCTACTGTCTGGGAAAGTTCCAGGGGTTGACATACATCAGTAATTTTAGATAGGGCTGTTATAAAAATATAACAAATCAGTTGGGCTGACCCCTGAACGGCCAATTTAGGGGGCAGTGGTGGAGCATATTAAATGAGAGACTCCCTCTCCCACTTGCTTTGCTTGTCACCACAGCCCATCTAAAAAATGGGAGTGTCGCCTGTGGCCCTTAGATCATCATAGGGCCTTTGATATGCTTCCATTGGCTAGTGGGTAGAGAAGGAGGAGCTGCTTAACTCTTGCATCAGTGCCTCCTCCCCATTGGCCAGTGGACGTTCTCCCCAAGACCCATGTATCATCCAGAGGACTTTGGGGGAAAGCCCACTGGTTGGTTGGCTGAGTGGAAGGAGGAAGAGCTTCCGTTACTGCTGGGCAAAGATGGCAGCTCCTTGTTCGGCAGGGCAGCTCCTGTTCTCCTCCTCCATCCTCATTGGTGAATGGGAGCAAGATGCAGCAGCTCCTTTTCCGCCACTCTTCCAGGGTGGGAAGGGATGAACTGCCACTGTCACCACCAAAAATTCACCCCCTTTGCTGCTCGAAGGGAAAGAGTCACAGACTATTGATAAGCTCGTGGAGGTGCAGGAGGCAGGCAAGGCTTTGACCAAGCCCCCTCAAGCCACAACCTGGTGCCAACACTATATTGTATGGACATAACATTAAAATTAGCAGTGACAAAGCTTTGTCTGCAAGCTTAAAATCTCCAGTCATGGACAGAGGTGATGATTCATTCCCAACATCTATCCCAACAATTTTACCTGATGCTGTGGTAGCATCAGGTAAAAGAGGTGCTTTGTAAAAGAGGAAGTGCCATTTCCTTAGAAAGACAGATAATTCATTAGTTCATTTTTTTTAAAAAATGGAAAGCCCAGCCTTGTTGAAGCATTTCATGGTTTCTGGGCATGTGCCACGAATGGGCTGCTGCACACTTACCAATGTTTTCCTGGCTCAGGAGATCTCTGCTGCATTTTTCTTTTTACTAAATAGGTTGGGACTGAGCTTTATTTGATGTAATAAGTAGTTGGTAAAGCAACAGCTTTTGGCCAAATTCAAATGACTCTGAAAGTATGCCGAGATGTGAGCTGAAGAAATGTGGGCTGAATTTGGGAAGATGGCGCTGTGAGTATAAGATTAACATTTCAAGCAGACATTCATCAGGGGCTGATCTGTATTTCCATGATGACAAATATATATACACACACACACACACACACACGCACACACACACACACACACAATTTGTTTTATGTCTAAATGCTGATCAAGACATGAAGCCCCTCTCTTAAAATACAATTGTGTCAGGTTTACGGGAGTTTGTCATGCAATCCTTGCATTAGAGGCTAAATTAGGGCAGCCAGGACCCAGGAAATCTCCCTTACCTTCAAATTCACTTAATTGGGAGATGAGGCAACAGGTGTAACATCCAACAGTTACCACATGGCAAGAAGAACAAGGCAGCAGAGCATGGAAGAGGCTGTGATGCCTCTTCTCTGGCTGCATCAAGGACATTAACGTTACACCCATGTTCTCCAGATTGTGCCCTGCAACCCTAATTCAGATACTCAGCACCTCATTGAGTTCCTTCCTGTTGACTCTTGGAAAGCATTCCTGTGGCACATCTGGTAAAGTGCTTGTATGAAAGGAGAAGGTCTGAGCTTGGACACACAACGAAACTGTTGGCTAGCAATTTTAGCACACATCAAAGCTCAACCCACTCTTTTACTCTAGAGAAACTCAAAATGGAGGAAATAAAGCCATTACTTTTACTTAGGGTCTTTATTTTGTATCTCTGAAGCAGTAACCTGCAGTCAGTAGTGAATCAATGGAACTAATGAATTAGTATGATCATGTTTGCCTCACTCTACACTGAGGAATTTAACTTCTTGTTTGAGAAGTGTTTCATCTGGCTCTTCTACAGAGCTGTAACAGAATCTAGAGCTTCTCAGGAATAAATAACCTTTATTTTGAACATACAGAGTGGAGGTACATACCAAAGCAGATATAAGGTTTTAGAAGCTGTGGTGTTCAAGTTTATACAACCAGATCCTTGGGCTATAAGGATGATTACAATTAACCATCGTTTCTTAGGGAGAAGTCCACAAACATGCAAAACAGGTTATTGGAATCTGGCATATCATGGTTTATTTAGTGGAGGGGGGAAATGTATTGGTTTGCGTACAACTCAATCCTATGTGCAATCACTTAGGAGTGAACCTATTGAGAGCATGGGGCTTACTCCTTAGTAAATGCACAAACCATACAGTTCTAGAGATGGTAAATTCCTATGTCCATTCTTGAAGGTAAGATTGTTGAAATGATTTCACAGATCCAGAATTCCTATTCAGTCTATGGTCCTCTGCCCTCAGCAATTTTATGAATTATGAATTTTTATTTTCCACCAGATTTTCTTAAGAGCTACCCATTCAAAACACAGACTCAAGGGAGGAGAGCTGGTCTTGTGGTAGCCAGCATGACTTGTCCCCTTAGCTAAGCAGGGTCTGCCCTGGTTGCATATGAATGGGAGACTTGATGTGTGAGCACTATAAGATATTCCCCTTCAGGGATGGAGCTGCTCTGGGAAGAGCATCTAGGCTCCAAGTTTCCTCCCTGGCATCTCTAAGATAGGGCTGAGAGAGATTCCTGCCTGCAACCTTGGAGAAGCCGCTGCCGGTCTGTGAAGACAATACTGAGCTAGATGGACCAATGGTCTGACTAAGTATATGGCAGCTTCCTATGTTCCTATGAGTGAGGGAGTGGTCATATTGGGAAAAACGTTCACCTAAAGCAGATGCAGATGCCTTTGTGGCTGGAGGAAGTGAGGACTGGATTAAGGTAGGTACAGCAGCAGAGCTTGGTTCAATATGATGATCCCTTGCTTTGCTTGTTTGTTTCTATATTAACTTTAGGTGCTTTATTGTTAGATCAGGATATGTCTGAAACGTCTGTATGAAGCATTTAACAAGAGGGATTTCATAAATGTGTTTGAAACTGGTTGCATTCACAGTATAAATGTTTTCCTCTAATCTGTTTGGGAACTCATTTAAGATGAAGTACTAGAATTTAATTTTGATTTCAATCAATAGGGCTAAACATCAAAGCACTGATTGTGAAAATATGGCCAAGTTTGTATATTCGTGGGCCTCAGTGTCCCTCCCTATTATGAAGGCATTTTCCTCCCCTCCACTAAGCCCATCAAGTTCTATATGCAATGACATTATTCACACTATCTCCACCTTTTTTTTCTTTTTTTGGAGTGGCAAGAACCATGCAAATCAGATCATCATGCATATGGCTGTTGGAGCAAAGCTTTCATACAATATTTTATGGGAAGTGCATGATGGAGGAAAAGGAGTGTCCACTCCCCAGCTATAGGAAAGAACTTGATGGCCTGGTAATATATGGATTGGCCCAAGGTGGCAAGAGATTATAGCATAACCTTGGTGGGGTGGGGGAAATGCAGCCAATTATTTCACAGTCAGAGTAAGAAAGCATTACAGACAAATACTAATTACTCATCTATTACAGTCATGGTGTAAACAACAGAAAAACAGCTAATTTCTTCTGGAATTCTTTGGGGTTTGTTTTTTTAATTTAAAAAAAATCAATAGATCTAGGTAGCATTTATTCTTCATGTTTCAACTTCTGACATTTTCACTTAAGCAATATCCAGATATCAGAATTTTCTTTTCTCATAGATGGTCTATTTGGTCACCATTGGCTCTCCACTTGATAGTAATGATCTTGGAGGTCTGGGGTAGTAACCAGCAGTTATTGAGCTATTTGAAGAAAATCGGGTGAATCTATAATTCAGTGGTAAATCTGAAAGAAACAAATGTATCATGTTTTGATTGTATGCAGCTCACATCAAAACAGTACACTAGGAAGAGCAGTATTTTTCTTCTTTAAGCTCTTTGTGTCTTCATTATTGTAAGAATTTAATCAGACTACATGATTACATATTTGCTGTAGAGGGAGTATGATGCTAATACTTTGGCTTATCCTATGAGGGATGCTAAGCATTGCTTAAAATAAAAGAAATATATTTTTAAATTATTTGAAACTGGCATCGTTATTTGTAAAGAAATTATCAATTGATTTTGTCATGTGTAGGTATAGCCTGAGCTACCATTTAGCATATAAGTTAATAAAAAGCATTTTCTTTCCCTTTAAGATTCTACTTTGTCTCCACCACATATCAAAATTAAGGCAACATGATGTTTCCTATAATAATGTCACTGTAATCTCTCTTCTTCCTACAACATGATGGGGAAGCAGTAATAGAAAACGCTTTTTGAAAAATGTAAGCAAATCCCTGACTGCCATACTGCGCAATACAGTAGAACACAATGTTTGTGTAGTTGCACAAGCACAAACATGTGCAAATGGGCTTATGTGGCAGTGCACTCATTATATAATGGCTGCAGTGTCATGCAACTCAATTTGTGCAATTTTTTGTTACATTCCACTGCATGCGTAACATTGCGCAGTATGTCAGTCTGCATAGTTCTGTTGATACTTGTAAGAAGTTTGTGGGACACTTTCTAAAGAGATTTTATAACGCAGTAGCAAGTAGAAAACAGGATGTGTGGTTAGCAGAACAACTACAGGAAGAGCAGGAACAGATTTAAATATGATCGTATAGTTGCATTTGCATATACAGTACAGTACTGAGGAAAAGTTTGTGAACCCCCTAGGATGGTCTAATAAGAAATATTAGAACAATTCTTATTCAAAACTTAATTAGATCCTAAGTTAAACCCTGATTAGGAAAAAAGGCAACCTCATGGAATAAGTAACTCAGGCAAAAAGGATATATTTTGACTATTCACCCAACAGAAAGATTGAACAACAAACATCCTTGTGTGAAAAAGTGTGTGAATCTTTCATTCAGTAAGTGTTGCACCTCCTTGAGCAGCAATAACTGCAACTAAATATATCCTGTAACTGGTGATCAGTCTCTCACATTGGCTTGGAGGAATTATGGCCCATTCTTCCATTAAAACCTATTTCAGTTCTGTGACATCTGTGGGCTTCCTTGCATGAACAGCTCTCGCTTCAGGTCTTACTACAACATTTCAGTAGAGTTTGGGGCAATTCTCACAATCAACAAAAATTGGGCTAGCAGAGGCTCGCAGCCGAGCCCGGTAGTTCTTGAGCTGCTAACCCGCTCGAGAACCCCTGGTAAAAAGCAGGTTTGCGGAGTGAGTGCTCCAGCAAACCTGCTTTTTACGGCGTTTTTAAGGCCTTCGCGCCTTGCCTACTCATGAGTAGACCCCCGGCCAGAGGCAAAAAGCCACCTCCCAGCTCCGGGGGTCTCCCCAGTATGCCCTGCGTGCTCGCGCAGGGCATACTGGGGCTTGCGGTGGTTGCGCGGCCCCCGCTCCTCCAACCCCCGCCGGCTCCGTCTCGGAGCCGGCCATTGTGTGGGTGGCCGATCCGGCCGCCCAGGGCTCCCTGCCTGCTCCTGAGTGGGAAGAGCGGGCTTAGCCTGCTCTTCCCTCTCACCCAAAGAAACCGGGTCTCATTAATCGTGAGACCTGGTCCTTTAGCTTGGGACTTTGATTTGGCTAACTCTAAAACATGGAATCCCTTCTTCTTCAGCCATTCTGTGGTAGACTTACATGAATGCAAGTCTTGAATCCTCTAGAATTTTTTGCTATGCCCCTGAAGTCATGGTTCCATCAATGATGGGAAGCTGTCCAGGCCCAAACCATGATGCCTCCACCACCATGCTTGACAGTCGGGATAAGGACCTTACTTTGGGAGGCAGTGTTTGGTTTTCACCAAATAAATCATTTGTGATTGTGTCTGAAAAGCTCAATTTTTGATTAAGTTTTTTGGGTCATCTAGATGCTTCTTGGTGAACCTGAGCCCGGCAGCAATATTCTTTTTAGAGTATGGTTCTTTCTTAGCTATGCTCCCATGAACACCATTTGCATTCAGTTGTTTCCTGGTGGTGGATGCATGAACCATCACATCAGCCACAGTGAGAGAGGCCTGCAGGATGCTTTCCAGATTACACGCTGTTCAGCAATAGTTTACTTAGGCTTGTCAGGATAATCTTGAAACTGCAAATAAAAGGTGTTGCGGAAAGCCTCCAGCAGGTAATGATTGTCATGGTGCAGACATAATTCAGGACGTTTATGTAAGACAGGATGCTCAAACTCAGTCATGTAGCTTTACTCTGCAGGTTGATTTACTTGTTACCTAGTTAGTTAGGCATCTGATTGTAATTAATTGTGTTAAGGACACTAGGAGTTCACTTACTATCTCACACACTGATCCTGAATTAGTCTCATTGCACATCATTGTGTCTCAAGAAACACAACATTGATTAATTCATGCCCATTTATTGCATTAGGAAAGATTGGTTTCATTTATGCAAGGGTATCATGGTAAGACCTTGCAGTGTGATTCTCATTATTCTACTTGGGGTTCACAAACCTTTTCTCAGTACTGAACAAGATATCTGTATTTCCAGAACCTGTGACAATATAAAGAAGATAATTATGAAGACCAGGATGGAATAGCTATTGTATGTATCAAGCTAACTACATTAAAGAATACAAAAACTACATAACAGAATTATAAATCAGCATTGAAGTACTCCTACAGACTTCACAGTGAAATAAAAGCTTTGCTGAACGTCAGGCATTTATAGGTTATAATATGTTGCACTTTCTGTTCACAAAATTGAATATTCTAGTTTGAGTGTCCCATCTGCTCACTTGTTTTAATAGGCTGATAGACATTATACTCCCTCTAAAACACACTTATTATTCATTATTGATAATAATGTTTATCTTTTAAACGAAGTCCATCACACTTCCTCTAAGTTTGGCTGTGGCACCCAGCCCTCTAGTCTAGGTACTAGGACACCATTCCACAAAGTAACTTTTTACCAGCATGGAGATTATGGGCAGATCCCATTGTTCTGGTTTGTAGCCTGAGCAGGCTATGCAACCAGACAGGGCCAACCTAAGGGGACAGTTTGCATATCTTCATGGACAATGCAAGCATATGGTTCTTATCATGGGCCACTAACTGTTTACCATGTGCTACCTTTCCTTGAAGGTTTTTCAGTATCCCTTTTAACTTAGTTTTGCATGGTTTATGCCAATAACATTTTCATTTCATTTAATCAGCATTATCACCATACCTCAAAAAGGACATTACTGGAGAAGGTGCAGAAGAAGGCAACCAAGATGATCAGGGGCCTAGAGCACCTTCCTTATTGTTGGAGATGAAATTCTAGTACACCAACCTTTTGCACCAACTATCCTAATGACCACTAGGGGCATTGGGAGCAGGGGTAGCCAGTGAGGATCTCCTTACCTGTCCCTGCTTTCCTCTGCTCTATGACCCCTGCTTTGACTCCTCAGGTACTTCCTGCAGTGAGTCAGTCTTCCTCCTTTCCTCCTAGAAGATGGAAACATCTCTCTCTCTCTCCCTACCTATGCATTATGTAGCTGATAGATAAGATAGGTCTTTCCTATCCCAAATGTATTTCACTAATAAACTTATTTAGTTTAGACTCTACAGTCATCTCATGTGTGTTACTTAAATAGCTGCAACTAAACTCTGCATTCTGTAACTGGAGTGGTAGCTTCCTTGGTGATTTGCTAAATAATCACAAACTCCAACACTTACAAGGCAAGGCTACAACACCTGGGGCTTTTTCATTTAGAAAAAAAAGGTGACTGAGGAGAGACATGAGAGATGTCTATAAAATTATGCATGGTGTGGAGAGTGGACAAAGTGACCTTTTTCTCCCTCTCGCATAACCCTACAACCATTGGTCATCCCATGAAACTGATTGCCAAGAAATTTAGGACCAACAAAAAGAAGTACTTTTTTCACACACACATAATTTACCTATGGGATTCTCTGCCACAAGATGTGGTGGCAGCCACCAGCCTTGATGGCTTTAAGAAGGGCATAGATAAATGCATGGAGGACAAGTCTATCAATGCCTACTTGTAAGAGGGCTATAGTCCATCTCAAGCCTAAGATGCCTCTGACTACCAGTTGTAGGTGCATGTCCTGGGAAGAGCGCCTCAGGAAGCCACATGGAGTGGCGGGAGAGCGGGTAAGGACCTGCTGTGCAGACTTTTAAAGGTCATGTTTGCCACCCCCTCAGCACCACACTCAAACCATCAAACCAGTTCAGTGGAAGTACGAAACAGTTCATATTTGAACCTATACACAAACCAAGGCTCATGCATATCTGTACTAGTGGGCCAGTGTGTGAAACAGGATGCTGGACTAGAGAGACCTTGGGCCTCTAGTAGGGCTGTTCTTATGTTCTTATCCCTCAAAGGACTGTGACCTGCTGTTTGCACATAGCTGCACTTGACTTTTTGGAGGAAATCTAGGCCCACCTTCAAAAACTATTCCTGTTTCAAATTCTGTATTTTTTTTTTTAATGTAATATTTAGACAAGTGTACTTTTCCAGCAAGGCATCCAAGTGAAACGAAGTAATATGCTGTTTGGATAAACTAGTGTTAGGCTGCTTTTGTGCAAACACATTCCTATTTCTTTTTAAAAAAGAATACAATACACAGAACATACCACACACGTGCTGACCTGCAGATAAGGACAAAGCAGTAGTAGGAGGAAGCGGAATAAAGGAGAATCACTACTCAGGCATCAAAGAACGTTATGATTAATAGTGTTAAAGGAAAAAGGAGATGTACTTGGCAAGATTGTGAAATACCACCACTGGTTTCTCTCTAAAGAGATATAACAAACAAGGGCCTAGAAGAAAGTGGCTAGTTGAGAAGGACATACAGTACAAAGAGCACAGGCTAATCCTAGTTAGAACAGCAGCAAATTGTGTGAAAAAGGGGTGGTGGGAACACAGCCTGGAACATAAATCTATCTATCTATATAATTCACTTACGAACGACCGAGTTGAGGACCTACGTCCGGAGCTGTGCGGATGTCTGGAACTATTGCCTGGGGAGGGAGCCGCAGTGAGGGAGGCTGGCGGGACTCGGGGAACAGCAAACAGGACAGAGGACTAGGGAATAGAGACAGAGGAAGACGGGAAGGATTCAGAGGAAAGAAAACAGGGAAGGGAAGGAAAAACAGAGGAAGAAAGGTGGCAGGAGAAGGAACGAGGGGGAGGCTGGGGTGGAACGGCAAACTGAGGAAGGAAGGAAGGCGGCAAACAGAGGGCGGCTGGCATATTCGGGGAAGAGAGAAAGAAAGGCGGCAAGAGCAGGAACAAGGGAGCAGCTGGGGCGGGACGCGGGGAACTGCAGGTGGGAATCGGCCGGCAACCTTGGGGCAGCAGGAGCAGGTCCGAGGGGGTGGCTGGGGCCAGTTTCCTCCTTTGCGAGCGGCGGGGAGGGGAGGGCCGTGTGAGGGCTGTTAATCTTCTTCCCACCATTGTTCCCAGCCCGCCTCCCCCACAGCCACTCTGTCGCACCCCGCACCTCAAAAAAAAAAACAAAAAAACAAAAACAAAAAACTTTGGGGAAAAACACCACTCCCAGTCACTCCTTTAAAAAAAAAAAAAAAGACTGTGTAGTCCAGCTGGCAGCCCCCCCCCCAATAAAAAACACCACCCATACAACAACAGCTCAGAAACAACTGAACAATCAACCAAATTCTCGCAATGAACAATCAACCAAATTCTCGCAACGAAAGTCCAAAAAGTAAGTATACTACTGCTGGGGGGAGGACAGAGCAAGAGAGCTGTGGGGGGAGACAGAGTGAGCGAGAGAGAAGTGGTGGGGCGAATGAGACAGTTGTGGGGGGGGGGAGAGGGGAACACGGTGCAATGCACAGCTAAAACGGGAGGACCAGCCAAACGAATTCTTCCAACTAAACCCCAAAAAGTTAGTAAACTACAGCACAGATGCTCTGTGTGGGTTCAGCTAGTTAAGAATGATTTTTCTTGCCTCAAAGCTTATTCAATTTGTCATAGAAGGATACTGAAACCTGTTTACACAGTCATTTTCTGCATTAATTCTTTAATAAACTTTCAAGTATCTGATGTGTATTTTTATCCCTTATTATTTTAAAAGGAAAAAAAAATCTTCCTTGTCTCCCACCCCCCATTTTCTCTCTCATTCCTATTTTTAGTAAAAAGGGTCTCCTGCCAGAGCTCATCACTTCCCACACAGCCCTGAGAAATAATACTTCATTCTTGCTGACTCTGGTGTTTTATAAGTTTCGTTTTGACCTGGGAGACATCTGATCTCCTTTTTGGAAACCTCAATGCTGCAGCTCACTGTTTGTTTTTAGAGATGTGCATGAGCCACGATTATTGCCCTGGTTCGAATATGAACTGCTTTGTGTTGCCACCGAACTGGTTTGCTGGTTCAAGTATGATGCTGGGGGTGGGGGTGGGGGGCGGGCGCAGCAGGACCTTTAAATGTACACATTTAGCAGTGAGTCATTGTTCTAAGCCACTGGGTCTAGCAGATAAGTCTTGCATTTCCATTACTGCTGCCATTGAGCTTTCAAGGTATCACCCCAGTTTCACAGCTTTTGCCAATTTGCTAGTGAAGAGAAAGGCAAGAAGTGAGAGAAAAGAAAGATCATCTTGTAGTTCATTCCTGGGGACTATCATGTGTAATGACAGAATGGAAAAGGAAAGAAGGAATTGGGGCAGGTGAGTTGCTACAAGGAATGTAAGGAGTTTGGGCTCTATCTGGGACACATGGATTGTTATAGACATTCATGTTTGCTCTAAAGCAGAGGTTCTCAACCTTGGCTGATGTCCTCATACTGCTCGTGTCCAATGAAAGAAAGCACATGTGCAGTGGTTACATTCCTGTTTCAGCAGTGTGGCCATTCATTTTTGGGTAGGGGGGATTTCTTGCTGATATCCCCTTTCCCTGGAAGTGCTCTGTGCTACATACAAATATATATCTCCGGGTGTTGCACAGGGAACTCTGGTTCTAAAGAAATTGCTACAAGTACTTGCCCAATCTATATCTTACCTGTGAACATAAGCTGGAATCACAATGTCACAAAAAGTGAACCTTCTAAAATTCTACAGTAAGGGCATTCCTAAGTGATATCTACGTCTCTCTGACGTGCGCGCGTGCAGAGGACTCCTGGGAGCTTTTCATAGCGAAAGTGGGGAAGGGGCGGCAGGGAGGTGCTGCCCCAATTACTATTAAATTGCCCCAATTACTATTAACTGCTGCCCCAATTACTATTAAATTACAGGCGCCAGAGTGGGAAAGCAGCGGGAGGGGTAAGTAAAGCCTCCCCCCGCTCTTAAAGCAACACCCCCACCCAAACCGAAACACCCAGGTCCGGACCGGTCCAGGCACATCCCTATAGGAAAGTTCAAGAAAGGAAATCCAAGAAGCCCTCTAATATCACAGGGGTAACATTCACAGAAACTGCACTACTGGAGGGCTTGAACTACTGTAACCCCCCAATGGGGAAAGGTTCTTTAGCGTGAGAGTGGATGTAGCAGCTTGCGCCTTTCATGCCACTTCTTTAAATCTCCTTGTGTACCAGCTGAGAAGCGGGGAGACTAGCTAACTTGGCAAAGAGGCACCTTTTCATGTGGCAATTCTCTTTATTTAGCAGGGGGAGAGTAACTGGCCCTGTCCACCCCCAGCACAGAACCTCCAGTGACTGTTGCTGGTGTCTATCTTATGTTTCTTTTTAGATTGTGAGCCCTTTGGGGACAGGGATCCATCTTATTTATATATTATTTCTCTGTGTAAACCACCCTGAGCCATTTTTGGAAGGGAGGTATAGAAATTGAATTAATAATAATAATAATAATAATAATAATAATAATAATAATAATACAAAGCAGGCCTACAAGAAAGAACAAGTCAAGAACCGAGCAGAACAATGGAAAAATAAGCCCCTGCATGGTCAATATTTGCACAATATAAGTGGAAAATCAGACATCACCAAGACCTGGCAATGGCTTAAGAATGGCAACTTGAAGAAAGAAACAGAGGGTTTAATACTGGCTGCACAAGAACAGGCACTAAGAACAAATGCAATAAGAGCAAAAGTAGAAAAATCCACCACAAACAGAAAGTGAAGCCTTTGTAAAGAAGCAGATGAAACAGTGGACCACCTCATCAGCGGTTGTAAAAAGATCACACAGACTGACTACAAACAAAGGCATGACAAAGTAGCAGGGATGATACATTGGAACATCTGCAAAAAATACAAGCTACCTGTAGCCAAATATTGGTGGGACCATAAAATTGAAAAAGTTGAAGAAAATGAAGATGTAAAAATATTATTGGACTTCCGACTACAAACAGACAAACATCTGCCACACAATACACCAGATATAAATGTAGTTGAGAACAGGGCCGGACTGGGGGCACTGAGAGGGCGCTGGAATGTATGTGGGGAGGGCGCCAGGTTTTGAGCAGAATAGGTAATTAAGGGTGAGAGTTGGGGCACAGGGGCACCGCGTGGGTAGGGCGCACTGGGAATATGCCCTGTTGACCTATGGGCCAGTCCGAGCCTGGTTGAGAAGAAAGAAAAGCAAGTCAAAATAATCGACATAGCAATACCAGGGGATAGCAGAATAGAAGAAAAAGAAATAGAAAAAATCACCAAATACAAAGATCTACAAATTGAAATTGAAAGGCTGTGGCAGAAAAAGACCCAAATAATCCCAGTGGTAATTGGCGCCCTGGGTGCAGTTCCAAAAGACCTTGAAGAGCACCTCAACACCATAGGGGCCACAGAAATCACCATCAGCCAATTACAAAAAGCAGCTTTACTGGGAACAGCCTATATTCTGCGACGATATCTATAACAATTGACAATAAAATCCTGGCATCCCAGGTCCTTGGGAAGGACTCGATGTCTGGATAAAACAAACCAGTCAATAACACCTGTCTGACTGTGTAAACAAGAAATAATAATAGAAGTCAATTGTAGACTTATTTCCAAAGATGACACAGGGAAGTTCCTGCATTTTAGATATGTGCATTATTTATTTATTTATCATATTTTTATACCGCCTGATATGTACATCTCTAGGCATGACATTAAACATCAATTTTTAATTTATGAGCATATTTTTATTTAGCTCTATGATTTTAGTGATTAAGGTATGAACCAAAATGGATTATTTGACCAGCACCTCACCAAGGAGATTAGATGAAAATGCATGTATGATTAGTCCATTTTTTGTAATTGAGTATACAGAAGTAGAATATTACTATATAACACACAGTTAATTTTGTGCACTTGGTGTGTATTAATGGATGAAAGTGTTGGGTTTTATAATTTTGTTCTGGCTTTTCCTGGGCCTTCCTTTGTTTTTTTATCTTGGCTAAATGGATACTCCCTATATAAGAAAATGTCTCTCTTCCTTTCTCTCTTTCTTTCTTTTGGAGACAAAGTTAAAGTAGATCAAATGAAAAACAGAGATTTTGTTATTATTGCTCAGTCAAGAGCATTTGTTTGGAATTTTTTTAAAAAGATCTGTTTTTGTCTTGGCCATTATTGCTTGTGAACAAAACCTTTCAATTTGAGGAGATTACATGGATTACTTTGTTCTAATTCTTTGAAGCTCTGAGAATATAGAAAAAAGCTTTAGCGATGAGCATTACATTTCAGAAATAGCTCTGCTGTTTGGATTAGATAATTATCTGAATATTCATTTCTTTGATTTTTTTGAATAATCAGAACTTTATTTCATGATAAAACTGCACTTAGTTTTTAATGATAAACAACTCGTGCTGTTAATCTAGTTAACAGGATATGGTTTGCAAGATCATCAGCACACTTGGAGACCAACTCAAACCTCTGTGCTCACTAAATCCAATCCCTTTTTTAACTTCTCAAGTAAAAAGAAAAAAAGCCTGAAGCTTATTAGAAAAACTGTTGAAAAACAAACTAGCAGGGAACACTGCCCAAATGTAGTGAAGGCAGTCCTTTTTTCTGCAGCTCTTGAAATAGCATCTTTTTCTCTTTTCTCAATTTAATTCGAGTTTTAAAAATGCACTTTAGGGGCTCAGTACAGAGAGCAGCTGAACACAAAACTCTGGTTATCTATGTATGTGCATTTTTTGGATCATATTACCATCTGCATTGTCTCAGCTTACACCTCTTCTCACATCCTCTGTTCCCATTGGTTCCCATTACTTTTGTTATTTGACTCCACTGGCACCTGAATCAGGGGCGGAACTACCATTGTTCCAAGATGTTCCTTGTTCCTGGGGACCTCCTCCCTTGCCTCTCCCCTCCAATTGGGGGCTCCTGCCACCTCATACATGCCTGTCTCTCACCTTGCACAGCTGTGTGCCTGCACTCTGCCTGCTTGCCTAAGCCTGCCCATGGCCGTCGGCCAATACTTTCTCCTGCTTACCAAAATTTCAGAAGCTTAGTTTGTAAGGTTATGGTGAAAAACTTTATACTTAGTCTAACTGAGGATACAACTCCTAAATTACTACTGAAAAGAAAAACTCTGGAGAAACAACTGAACAGGTGACTGTGAAACAAGTTCCCCCCTTCCAAATCCTTGTTCCCAAAGGCTTGTTCCCAAAGAGAGAATGCAGACTAGTATTTTACTATTGGCTTCTCAGCTTCTCCATGCTCCTTTCTCCATGCTCACAATAGGAGAGGAGGTGCTGCGCTCTCCCAGGCTGTAGTGCGTTGGAGTCAAGAGCAGGAAAGGCTGCCCAGCAGAGGTGGCAGGAGTGAGTTGGTGTGTGTGTGTGTGTGTGTGTGTGTGTAGAAAACACAGCCTGCTTCTGTATTAGCGACACCCCTGATATAACTGTACCTTAAGGTAATCAATGAAAATGGTTGAAAAACAATTTCCTGCCAATTGGAAATGGTTGAAAAGCCACATCTCCCTTTCCTGTCTCACAATGATCGAGAACCTTCTGGCCAGCCTGTGCTGTTTCTATGGGACCGTGTGTGTTCCATGTAGTATTTTTGCCAATCAATTAAGAATTTCTTATATCAATGATTTAGCTGATGGGAATAAGGCAGTAAGACCCAATTTACGTGAATATTGGGACTTCTACAATAAGGATGCAGACATCGAGAATGGATGTCTGAGAGAGCTTATTGGGATAGCATCCCATATGAAGCTGGAGGGAAGCTAATGTTTTCTGGCTCTCCTCCCTAGATGGCCGATCAGGGATTTCCCTATGATGGCCAGCTGTTATGTGGCCAGCATTCAGCTAATCCTCTGCTTTAGATGGTTGTAGCAGTGGAAGCTTCGAGTAGTTCTCTCTGGCTGACATCCATTCTAGCACTACACGGAATCAGTAGTGCTGAGTTCCAGACCACCGCTATGCAGTCACACAATTCTTAGGGAATACTTCTGTGATGTGCAGTGGGTTCAAAGGGAAGGGGAGATTGGCAACAATTGCTTCTTCCCCTGACATTAAGTGTTGCTCTTGATGTCAGCCATTATGTTTATACAAGATAAATGATCTTCTCCCTTGAAAACAACACCCAGAAGAGTCCTGCTGTATCAGGCCAAGGCCCATCTAGTCCAGCATTCTGTTCCCCACAGTGGCCAATCAAGTTCCTCTGGGAAGCCCACAAGCAGGAAATGAGAGGAGACCCCATGTCCTGCCATTGCTCTCCCGCAACTTGTATTCAGAGGCATCCTGCCTCTGAACCTCAAGGTAACATATAGCCATCAAGACTAGTTGCCACTGATAGACTTGTCTTCAATGAATTTATCTGATCCGTCCATCACCATATTTTGAGGCAGTGAATTCCATAGATTAATTATGCACTGTGTGGGGAAGTACTTTCTGTTCTTCTCAAATTTCCTGTCAATCAGTTTCATTGGATGAAATGATTCTAGTATTGTGAACCTTTCTCTATCCACTTTCTCTACACCATGTATAATTTTATAAGCCTTAATCATGTCCCTTCTTAACTGCCTTTTTGTGAAATGAAAAGCTCAACATATTGTAGTCTTATAATATATTGAAACATGCTGGGAATAAATACCAGCTTATGCAGCTGTATCCTTCTGTACTGGATACTTAGAGCTATTTGAAATCTTTCAATAAGGCTATTCACACGACTGGGCAGGTGGCAGGTGGGAAGGCAGGGTCCAACTCACCTTCCTCCCAGATGATCTGGCACATGTTGCTGGGAGCGTGGCTCATGCTCCCAGACAGTCTGCACTGCTCGAAGCAGCGTGGATCTCTGGAGGCTGGGACGATGCATCCCGACCTTGGGATATCCCACAGTCCACTGACGAGCATGGTGCATTGGGGGATATCCCCGTGAGATGGGTGCTCTAGGCGTGCCTGTCTGTGTATGCTTGGGCTGTGTGCAGCCCAAGCATACACATGACCCTGGTACTGGCTAAAAGCTGAGGTTGAAAGTTGGGCTACCCGCGAGGGCAGCACTGGGATCAGGTTCAATCCCGGTGGTGCACACAAGTAGCCAAACCCAAGCTAGGCTGCCCTAGCCTGGGTTTTGCTGCTTGTGTGCATACCCTTATTGTTGGGAATTTCAGCCAGTTCCTCCCACTTTCCCAGCCATGACGTCATGGTCTGTGAATGACTGAAGACTGAAATCTATGGATGGTTGTGCTTCCTTTCTTGTTTCTTGAGTGTCTAGACAGGGCCAGCCAGAGGCTGCACAAAGTTATTTAATGGATAATCAAAACCTACAATGAGGAGCAGAAAGAGGATATTACAATGACCTTACCTTGTTAATGAGCTGCCTATGAGTTGGCCTCTTAAGTCTCAAAGAGGCAGAAAAATCTGACATTTTTGGAGTGGATAAAAAGGTTAAAGGAACATTTGTGTTAGTCATAGATGAGGAAGCCATATGTTGGGTTATATATACTCTGACAAGGCTTTTGTGGGGAACACGTCAGTATATGTTTATGAAGAGTGTAGTGAATCATTACCCAAAGAAAAATAAATCTAGTGATACAAATGCATGCAACTTATTTAAATCAAGCAGCACAACAATTTGTCTTCTTTCTCCTCAAAATCCTATTTGAGATTTTCATCATTCATTCTCAACTGTTTTTAACAGGGTTTTTTTTACTGCTTAGTACAGAAATCTCTGAACCCTGAGATCATATATATCATATTCAGACAGGATTTATAATCTTCTAGTGCTGTCTGTATTAAACTTTAATGTTTTATGTATATGTGTTAAAGTATGAATTGAAGGGTGAAAGAACATGAAATAGTTTTGTGGAATAGTTAAGAAATCCTCTTTCTTCTTCTCATGCTCAAAGTGTCAATAAAGGTCCTCCTCCTATTTCCACCTGAATTGTCTTGAGCTTTAGAGAAGCTATTCAACCACAGATTAAATCTGAGAAATTATATTAATATCTGGAAGGCAATATTTTTAAATAAATCAATATTATTTTTGACATGTTCATACATTGATTCCAAGATGATGATGATGATGATTATTATTATTATTAATTTATTCTTACCTGCTAATGCTTCAATGCTTGGGATTGTGATGGTGCTGTAAGTACTAACACATTTGCAGGACCAGGTATTTACTAAGGTTTCTGAGTCTTCTGCTCCTGAAATAGTATCCACAAAGAAGGAACCCCACTGTTTAGAACGAGAGTGAAGAGCTTTTGGATGATGGCCCTGAAACATAAATTAACATGAACATAAACACCATTTCTATATATGCTATAATGCATGCATGAAATTAGATTCCCAAAGACATTGGAAGCAGCTTTATGCACACAATGGGCACTGCAGGATCAAAATGCCCCAAAATCAGTTAATGGAGAAACCTTCAAGCTCCTACACACACTGGATCACACACCACATTCAGATTCTGTAGTTACTCACTCTATGTGACCATAGAGCCATATGTACTGCAATGCAATTAAAACATCATGTCAAGAATAAGTCTGAATATCTGTAGAGGAATCCCTGAGGTGGAGCCAGTCACTGCGGATAAACTGTAACAAATGGGGACTGGCAAATGGTGGATTTAAGCCCTGCCTTTGCCTCAAAGCAAGCCCACGTGGGGGAAAGAAAAATGCTGATTCATTCTCTCCCTGTTTGCCCAACAATGGCCGTCCCTCTGGTAATCGCTGCCACTACGCCCACTTTTTAACAGAGTTTAATCCCTCCCTGGTGTGGGTGAAATTCCAGGAAAACTCTTTCTTTTACCAAATGGAAAAATAAAAAAACCTACCACGTGTAGCCTATGCGTGAGGAGGAAACTTAGTACTGTGCTGCTGAGCAATGAAACTCGAGGCATGTTTGCAGCAGAGTAAGACCCCTTTTCAGCCCCCACTTTCCTGAGTTGAAAATCCACTCAAAGAGACTGGTTAGAATTGTAAAGGACCAAAAAAACCCAAAACCTTTATTCAAAATTCACTGCTTCAGTCTGAGGCTCTCTCTCTCAGCTTCAGTTACAGGTAACAGCATACACTCAGTACTTTACAAGATTACTCCCAAAGAACACTCTGATGTTATCTGGAGTGGCACACTTTAAAGATCTTGGTTACTCAGTTGCAGAGAACATAAATGCAAGAAAATACAAAAGAAAATGCCCCCAGTTGTAAAGAACCTTTAAAAGCACCTTTATAGAGTACAGAGACTTCTACAGAGCCCTGGGTGGATAAAAGGGATCAGGCTAGGGTTTCTGAGAAGGTTATGTTACAAAATAAAACAGAATGGACCAATTGTAAGGACTTGCAAAGCACTAAAATAAAGAAATCTGACGCCAGCTACCTAACACACGGTTCCCTGGATAAACCCTTCTCCGAAGCCAAGCCCTGGCTTCTTTCCTGAACTCACTAAAACCAAAGTAGAGACTTCAGGCCCCTGCAGAGTTCCTGGTTGCTGCCATGGCTTGGCCAGCCAACCTGTTGCTTCCCCTGCCTGGCTCCAACTGCACGAGACCAAAGAACCTCTTCACTTCCTGCCTTAAGTCCCCTCTGAGTGGCTGATCCCTAGAGGTCACTGCCTGACAGACAGGACAGGGTTCACTCTGGGTAAGGGACGGGCCGATTGCTACATAAACACAGCAAGCTTCATCTTGCAGTCTTGCAGGGAGGACCCTATCAGGTGGTGGTAAAAGTAGACATCAGCACTAGGGATGTGCACTGAATTGCTTCAATGCACATCCAAGGGTGGCAAGGGGTTCCCTTAATGGGATGTGGGCAGGTCCTACCTACCTGTCCTCCAAGCCCCCACCAGCCCACCTCGGCACTGTTGAAGCAGAAATACTTCTGTGCATGAAGTAGCTTGTGCTGCTTGCCCCTTTGAAACACCGCACCACAGTGACGGGATGCATCCCCCGGCATCCCTCATGCGGCATCAGCACGTAAATGGTGCTAGCGTATGCATCAACACCATTTGCGGGGCCAGCAACAGCATGCGGAGCATTGGTAGGACCTGCCCACCTCCCCGTAAGGGAACCCCTTGCTTCACACTAAAATATTTTGACGCCAGGAAACCTAAGTGTTTTGGCCCCTCTCCAAAGAGGCATCAGAATGTTTCAGGCGTATCCCTAATCAACACATCCACCTGGAAGCATTCACACTGGCCCTAGCAGAGAGATGTTGCCTCACTATCAACAGACCGCGTAGCTTTGAAGGATTTGGAGCAGTGCTCATGAGATCTCAAGACACTTGCCCTAGCTGTCAGGAGCTATATAAGGGAGGCTGGCCAGTGATGAGGGGCCAGTCCAGGAGGAAGGCTTGGCATTGAAGGAGCCCTGGGATTCTGATTGAGCCTTGGGGGGTAGCCACACTATGGCACGGTGGCGAATGGAACAAGCCCTGCCTGTAAGCCTTAAAACTCCCATGGCTGAAAACTCCGAGGCCACTTCAACATCCTTTGGCAGTAGCAGGGGATAGCAACTGAATTCCAGAGCAGCCTACCAGTAGTGTGGCAGGAAGATTTTCCCCACTCCTACTCCTGCCAAGCAACCTCAGTTGGAAGGGTGTGGGATGCAAATTTCAATGCTCAGAGCTGCCTCTGGATGTGCCCTGAGGGCTGTGCAACCCTCTGGGACATATTTTGAGTGAAACAGGGCACATTGGGAGGCAGCACAGACAGTTGAAATTTGCTTCCCCCTTCTGTATGCCCAAGGCTGTGCAGCTGAATACCCAATTAGGCAAGTTCTCCATTGCTTAGGTGCATCTTAAGACATAAAGTGTGCTATCAAGTCGGTGTTGACTCCTGGCGACCACAGAGCCCTGTGGTTGTCTTTGGTAGAATAGAGGAGGGGTTTACCATTGCCATCTCCCATGCAGTATGAGATGATGGCCTTTCAGCATCTTCCTATATTGCTGCTGCCCAGTATAGGTGTTTCCAATAGTCTGGGAAACATGCGTGCGTGGATTCGAACTGGTAGGCTGCTCTGCATGTTAGCCAATCTCTTTTATTTTATTTGCTTTTGCTTTCAACTCAATTTTCAAGATAATTTAAAATGGAGTTTAGGTATCAAAATTACTCCTTTGAAGACCTTCTTTATTGCATATCTAAAAGGGAAATTAATCCAAAAGGTTTCTATAGAAGTAAACATTTCGACGTTAACATGTCATCATCAGTGCTCGATGTTTTACATAGTAAGCTCTTACTATGTAAGACATTCTTATATAGTAAGCTCTTCCAATCAAGTTAATACATAGCACGAGAAATGGGGTGTATGTGTGTGAGGGGGAAGGAAGATAATAGAGCTTTCCCAAGTTGGGAAATGACGTGTTAATGTTGAAACGTTTGCTTTTATAGAAATCGTTTGGATTAATTTTCCTTTTTATATAAGCAATAAAGAACGTCTTCAAAGGAGTATTGTTGCAGGTTTGCCATCCTGTGTATTTCATCACCACTATATCAGCTGATATCAAAATTATCTCACTCAACCTTCCCTGTTTAATTTTTGAGATGAAAAGTGGAGGCAAAATGTTATCAGAACTGAACAGAGTCTGAAACCTTTCAGAAGTTTTTCAAATCAGTGGAAATGCTCCTGTAATTCATATAACTAAATACCCACACCATACACACAGAAGAATCTTTTCTATGAAGCAAACTGCTTAAAGCTTTTTCACAGAAAAAATGAGAAGCTCCTGTGCACGTGAAGCTCCATAAGTTCATCAGAGTCTATGTGTGTGCACTGGAACTTCCAGATAATAGTATATTTATGTATTTCATTCCTTTCTGGGTTATTAGTTCTGAGAACTATGATTTGAACAGAAAGCATGGCCAATTTTTAAAATGTGAGAATCTGATTTAGTGGGCATCAAGTCCCCTACTAAGTGAGCAAAGAGGCATCTTTTTAAAGTGGTAATTCTCTTTATTGAGCAGTGGGGGGATCAACTGGCCCTATCCATCCCCAGCACAGCATCCCTCCAGTGGCTGTTGCTGGTGTCTATCTTATGCTTCTTTTTTAGACTGTGAGCCCTTTGGGGACCAGGAACCATTTCAATCAATCAATCAATTAGTTATCTATGTGAACCACTTTGAGAATTTTTGTTGAAAATTGGTATATAGATATTTGTTGTATTTATATTAATATGAGCCAGTTAGAAGTTTTGGGTTACACATCCTACTCCAAAAGTTTAATGTTTACAAGACATGGAGCAGGTCTACAATAGCATGAGGAGCATTATAATCAAACATGACACTAATTGGCTTTGTTAGACTTTCACATAAGCTGACATGTTCCTGGAAAAAATGTTCTTTCCCCACTTAAACAGGAAAGGTTGACAGGGATAATTTTAAAATAACCTAAAAGGAAATCCTTTTGAAACAGACTTGTTAATTGGTTTATTTAGTTGCAGGGATATAGATGTAATGGACTGTGCCTCTGCGAAAAGAAACGTAATGAATTAACACCTCTGACCTATCATAGCCCCAGTCAGTTAAGAAGCCTTTGATCAACCCAATTGACTTCTCCTCTGCTTGCTTGCTGTCAGGGATAGTGGATATAGTAATTCAACACAGATTTCTTGTAGAAGCACAGATGACACCTGGCTGAACTAAAGCTCTAATCACAGGCCAAGCATTTTCAAAGAGAAATAAAAAGACAAAAACTAGCAAGGGTTGGTGTTGCCAACCCAACATTCATTTCATTTGGGAATTGTGTGGGACACCAAATCTGCTCACTTGAAATACATGCAGAGTACACAACACCAACATGTGCTCCAAGGATCTCTGTTATGTTGTATGGATTAATGCAAGAAATATTCACTTTATTTATTTGTGTTGCAACAAGGATATTTGTGCATCTATGCATGTCCAGGCCAGAAAGCAATGCTTTCCATTTAATGTAGGTCAGGTTGAACTTCTAATACATTATTTCATATTCATATACAACCTCTGCACAGAATCCTTACCTCATACTTTCCTTTCTTTTCTAAGGGCTCAGACTCTGTCTCTGTAGGCAGCATAACATGGTCCGCACTAAGTTCCTCTAAGATGAGGATGGTCTCCCAGTTACTATAGTGATGGGCTGAGAAAATGTCTGAGTGCATGCTGTCACCAAAGTAAACAATCTGAAAGTCAAATAGCAAGATAGTTGTATTTCGCATACAAGAATAGGTACCACAACTTCCAAAGAACCTGAAAATAGCCAGGTAAAAGGTATTCAAAATTCATTATCTGTCCTTGGGAGTTCCCACTCCCAAACCACAGCAGATTATCATGGGATGAGTTATATACAGGGCATACACTTCCTATGCCCAAGCTACTGTCAGGAAAATAAAGGCGCCCCTGAGAATAAGGATCTGAAACATCACTCATATAGATAGGAGTTCTTCTCATGATCAGTAAGAGCTCTGTGGAGGTCTGCGGGGACAGCGGGTTTGACTCACCCTCCCCACAGATGACCAAGCTCTCTTCCCTGGGTGGGCGGATCGCCCGCCCAGATGACCGGCTGCACTCCTGACAGCTCCAGGGGTCGGGCTGCCAGGATGCACCACTGCCAGAGCTTCAATAATGCACCACAGGGGTGTGCGGTGCATTATGGGGATCTCCCCCACCAAGTGTGCCAGCTGTGGCTGCAAGCAGCCGTGGCTGGCACATGATTACACAAATGAGGTTAAGGGAGCACTCACTCCCGTAACCTCAGTCAAGAGGGTGGATACTTAGGTGGGTTTGCCACTGTGTAGCTGTTGGGATTGGGCCCGGGGCCGGTTCACATGAGCGTGCAAAACCGAGCTGGACTTCCTTAGCCCAGTTTTGCACGCTTGTGTGAACAGCCTCATTACTTTTTATATCTGGACATTTTATCTCTGAACTAAACTATATGATAGGGGAGACACAGCACCATAATTAATTGATTGAAAAGACCATATTCAAAATGATTAATCATGGCTGCAATCTGGTTTGAGAGTATACTTCACTGAACACAGCTGGACTTGTTTTCAAGTAAAGATACACAGGATTAGACAGTAAATATCATGCATGGCTTAAAAAATACCTGCTAATGAAGTTATGTGGGATAGATCACTTTATTTTTCACTAGTTGGTTCAGAAAAATGTGGCACACTACGGATTCTACTTCCTCTGAAAGATTAGCTTCCTGCACTAAGATGTCATATTCCTGTCAATGTTGTGAAAGCAGCTCCAAGAAAGTCTGTCATACTTTGTCTTCTTTTTCCAAATACCTTTGGTTCTAGTTTGCCAGTCATCTTCTTCAGCAACTCATACAAATGGGTTGAGTTACCTTGGGAGTACCAGCCAGGCTTGTCCAAGGATAGCAGGGCCTCTTGTTCTTCATCATTCTCTGAAGTAATAAAGAAAAGTTACCTCAGCTTTAGTGAAGACAAAAAGATAACCCAACCACTTTTCTGGAATAATTGGCAGAAAGAGGTTGAATAGGCTTAGATCTGAGTAAGTTACTGCATGACAATTACATCACATTCATGGTCTGCATTTTGCCTCAGTATCTTCAGACTTCTTTGGAGTCAGCAGCAAACTCAACAACTCGCTTAGGAGAGCTTTAAAGAAGGGCTTCCAAACTGTAAAAAATAGCCCCAGTGTTTGTGTGTACAAACATCTTACAAAACTCCCAGTTTCACTGAAAATGAAGCAGTCTGTGATGCTACACATAGTTAGTTAGTTGTTTATTTACGATCTTAGATCAAACATCAATATACACAGAATATACACAGTAAAAAGAGAAAACAATAATGGAAACAAAGTCTAAAATGTCATCAAATATATAAAATCAGGAATCTTTGACAGTAACCGATTGCTGTGCTCTAGCTTCTCTTAGTTTGGTAAATGTATAACAAAATTTAGCAACCCCCAGGGATATTGTTGGGTCCCTGTCTTCTAATAAGCATATAAGAATTGTCTCCACTGAGTGGCTTTGGAGATCTTTCAGATACTGAGATAAAAATAAATCTCTTTCATCAGTATAAAGTGGACAATGTAACAGTGAATGCGACAATGTTTTGGGAGCAGCTCCGCAGAGGCATAGTCTCTCCTCATAGGGTTTTCTCTCAAATTTCCCTACTAGCATCGCTGAGGGTAAAACATTCAAGCGAGCTCTTGTAAACGCTCAGCGCAGCTTTGGTGAATAGATTGTATGGAAATAAGAGGCTGTGACCCAGTCTTTCTTGGTGCTTAGGAATTGTAGCGGCCTATTTACAGAGGCCCTTTCCTCCTGGAAATTTATGTCCCTAAGCCTTTTTTTTACTAGGGATCTTGCCGTTGACTCGCCCTGTTCTAACAATTGTGCTGGGCAGAAGCCCATCTTCCGGAGTCTTTCCTCAACCGTCATACACCAACGGGGTTGTGGGGTAGCAGCAAGGAGATGAGGTATAAGTCCTGCCGGGTAAAGATAAATCTTAATCCAATACAGGATGATGAGCAGCCAGGCCCTGGTCTCCAGTTTCCAAAGCCCAGTCTCCAGCCATATTAAGGAGTTCAGGACGCATTTTGGTACCCCCAATAGTGATCTAAGAAAGCCTGATTGTACTTTTTCTAAAGCTTGTAAGTCTTTTGGCGGTCTAACCTGAATCCCATATAGTAGCTGAGGTATCACTTTAGCCTGAAAGGCTTTATTAGCTGCCGGAATATAGCCACCACCTTGTGCCCAGAAAAATTTCCTGATTGCCATGGAAGATCATGTGGCATTCAATTTAGCGGCACTGATGTGCATAGAGGTACCACCATTAAACTGAAACACCACCCCCAGGTATCTGTTATATGTTATCTGTTATATGCTACACATATATTAAATAATGAAGTGTAACCCAGATATCATCATTTTAATACTAAAGAGGATAAGCTCAAAATGGCAGCTGTGCAAGTCTGAAACCATGGTTATATATAGTGTTATATGGTCTCTTTGGGTTATCCCAGAGACCAGTCTGGCTGCCACATTCTACACCAACTGAAGTTTCTGGACTATGTACAGAAGCAGCTCTGTGTAGAGTGCATTACAGTAGTCAAGCTGAGAGGTACAAGAGTCATTCCTTGCCAACCACGGTTTTGAGTATATGCAAATGGAAAATTGTGACAGGTCTTGCTAACCACGACCCAAGTATCTGCGGTTGGTGAGGTTTTTAAGTGATTTTTTTTTTTTTTGCGGGATGGGGTGTTTCGGCTATTTTGAGGGGTTCAGCAGTTCGGTCTTCTCATTTCTCTTGGTGACCTTGCTGACCCTTGCCAATTTAAAATGCCTTTGAGTGGTTTTGGGAGGTTCAAAAAAATTTCCAGAGGTTTGTTCTGCTCATTCTTCTTGGTGCCTCTTGGCGATAGTACATAATTTTTTGTGAATTTTTTTCTTTTATTTTTAAAATCTTTTTGTGGTCATGGTTCCCTTAACCTCCAGTTTCCCATAGACTTTAATGCCTTGCCAACTGCGAATTTGCCAATGGTGAGGTTTTGCCAGAATGGAACCCTAGCAGTTGGAGAGGGACGACTGTATATGTACCACTGTTCTAAGGTCATTTTCCTCAGAAATGGGCATAGCTGTTGTATCAGCCGAAGCTGATAAAAAGCACCCCTGGGCGTTGTTGAGACTAGAAAGTACTCCCAAGCTACATTTTGTTTTTTCAGGGGGAACATAGGAAGCAGCTGTATACTGAGTCAGACCATAGGTTCATCTCACTCAGTATTGTCTACACAGACTGGCAGTGGCTTCTCCAAGGTTGCAGGCAGGAATCTCTCTCAGCCCTATCTTGGAGATGCCAGGGAAGGAACTTGGAACCTTGATGCTCTTCCCAGATGGGGGAGTGAAACCCCATCCAGAACAGGAAGATCTAAACCATCTCTTGAGTTCTGACCTACCACAGTTGATACCTATGTCTTATTGGATTCAACTTCAGTTTGTTATCCCACATCTAGCCCATTAATACCTCCAGGCAGACATTTAGGGAAGTTATGGCATTACCTGATGAAGCTGATATGGAGAAATAGATTTGGGTGTCATCACTATATTGATAACACCCCGTACCAAACCTCCTGATTACTCCCAGCAGTTTCATGTAGATATTAGAAAGCACTAGAGACAGTATGGAACCTTGTGGAACTCCATACATTAACTCCTGATTTGCAGAGCAACAGTTTCCAACTGACACCATCAGGAATCTGCCAGAGAGGTAGGAATGGAACCACTGTAAAACAGTGCCAGCTAATCCCACCTCCCTCAGGCAACCCAGGAGGATATCATTTAAAAGTGACTAAAAGTGACCACTCAGAACTCAGGTGGCATAAGTATCACAGAGAGGGGGCTATCACAGAGAAGTGCTGCACATGCATCATCACCAACTGAACTTCAGAAAGTGGTGGGACACACAGACAAGGTTAGTGTCTAGCTATTTCCCCGTTCAGGAAGATTCAAAGGTCTGCCTGGAGATATGGAGCCATGCTGAGGCCTTTTCCCCTCCACTCTGCAACCTCCAGTCGCTGCTGGAGGCACCAGTGCACAGAAATGGTTGAGTCCTGGCTGATCCTAGTAGAGAGCATCAGCAAACAGTTTTAATTGCTATTATGCTAATCTACTAACCAAGGCAACCACATGGCTCTGTGGTTGCCAGGAGTCGGCATCGACCCAACAGCACACTTTACCTTTTCTACTAGAACCACAACATTTTAAGAGAGGCCATTTTGTGCAGCTGAGGGAAGTTGCTGAATAGAAAGAAAAGACACCTCTCATTTTAAGAAAGTTTTCAAGCAGAACATTTTTTCAAGCAGCAATGCCGTGGGTTGCATCTTCACTTCAATATTGTGCCTCTCTGATGGCCTATTTCCCAGCTGTGCATCCACTCTACAGCACTGAGGGGACAGGTCTGCACAGCCCAGAATCACAGGGGTTTGAAGCATGGACTAGTCCAGCAGCCATCCATGGGGAGGCATGGGCCCTGTGGGATCAGTTCAGGTTCTGTAATACAACAAAGATTTATATACTGCTTTTCAACAAAAGTTCCCAAAGATCTTATCTTATTCTGATCAACCTACCTACGGCTCCCTGTCCCCAAAGGACTTAAAATTGTGGACAGAAAAAACAACAACCAAATGATAGACAACAGCAAAGGCCACTGGAGGGATGCTGTACTGGGGATAGATAGGGCCACGTTGCTCTCTCCCTGCTAAATAAAGAGAATCACCACTTCAAAACCAACCTCTTTGCCTCTTTGGTCAGTAAGAAGGAAAACGGGGTATGGGGACGGCGCTTCCATGTAATATGCACGGCTGGATTTCATGTAGCAACCCAGGGTGGGCATCCTGTGCATCTGCCTTGTGAGTATCCTTCTGGCTTAGCAACTAAGTCTTGAAGTAAAAGCACAAATGGTGCACCCTAGAATATGAGGCTTTGCTGAAAGGAACTGGGACAAGGCACACAGAACACACAATAAATGGATATGAGATTCACATTTTTGCTCTGTCCAAGCACATTCCAATAGGGTCCTGCTCCCTGTCTGCAATTCTCTTCACCACAGCCAGCAGTATCTCTAGCCAGCAGTTTCAGTGCCTGTCATACCTGGAAAGATCAAGGGGTTTGGCAGTACCAATTAGAATTGGAGTCAAGACACTGGAAATCCAATCCAGGGCACCATTTCCCAGCATGAGACAATTTCAATGGACCAGGGAGCGTTAGGTCCTGGATTTGAGGATGAGCTGGATGTGATCTGGCCACTGTGAAGATATGGAGGTTCCAGGCTAGGAAGCTCTAAGGGCTGAGGGAAGGAGGGGTTTCTATTGGAGTCATCCCTCCACAGTGTTCCCTAGAGCAGGAAGCTTTGAAACACAATCAAAGGATGAGAAAGACAAGTTTTTGCTCTATCCAAGCATGTCCTGATAGGTCCTGCTCCCTGCCTGCAATGCTCTTCATCAAAGCTTCTGCAATCTCTTCAGGCAATGGCACGGCACACGTCAATGCTGGCTGACATCCAAATGTTGCACTAGTGAAAGGATACTGAGCTAGCTCATTATGCTAAGTCAGGAGCTTGAGTTCCAGACTACTGTTGTACTGGTACAACGGGGCACACCTTTGCAACCTGTGACATGCCTCCTGCTGTGAAACTCTTCCTCAGTGCATATATATTGCAGGGAATGATGCTACATATCCACTACCCTTGTGCAAACTCAGGACTTGAGCAAGCAGACAGAACCCACAAGACAGAGATGGCTGAACTACATAGAGGGGCTATTCTGACGATCACAAAAATCGGGCTGGGAAAATCCTAGCCCGAATTTTGTGAGTATAAGAACCACCAGGCTCGCAGCCGAGCCCGGTGGTTCAGGAGCGACTAACCCGCTCCTGTAGCCCACCCCTTAGCCTGGGTTTGCGGAGTGAGCGCTCTGTAAACCCAGGCTATCTGTTTGTGAGTAGACCCCCTGCCGGGAGGCGAAAAGCCACCTCCCATCTCGGGGGTCTCCCCAGTATGCCCTGCACACTTGCACAGGGCATACTGGGGCTTCCGGGGGCCGCCCGAGCTCCCCAGCCCCTGCCGGCTCCATCTTGGGGCCGGCCATCGTGTGGGCAGCCGATCCGGCCGCCCAAGGCTCCCTGCCCGCTCGTGAGCGGGGAGAACGGGCTTAGCCCGCTCTTCCCACTCACAGCTTAAAACCGGGTCTCACTGATCGTGAGACCCGGTCCGGTGTGTTCATGTGTGTATCTTTGGTGGTTGCAGCACTAGAGTGGAGTGCTAGGCTGGATGTCAGCTGCTGTCTACAGGATTAGAAGAACAAAGAGCAAAACACAAGATTGTTCTGGTTTCCCTAAAGGACTCGCCGACATGCAATATGTATTAATACTTTCACAAGGGACGCCAAAAGTGGGTTATAAATAATAGCTAGTTTATAATTTAAAAAGGATAAAAGGGTTACTTATAGACAAAATAGCAATGCATTATGAATGCTCTATAAACTGGACCAAAAGAAAGGAAATCCAAAGTTAAAATGGGCTTTCTAATTCTCCATTCATGCAGAAACCCTGTTTTCTTCTAATGTTTTTTGCATAAAGTAAACAACGCTATGGACAAAGAAAGATGTGCTATTCTTAAGTTGTCATTTCCTGGTTTATTTCTCAGATTGGTTCAATAACAACAAGCACATCTGAATGTTCTTATTATCTTGTAAATATTATGCTATTTTAAAATAATTTGTTGTTGGAAACTCTGAAAAAAATTAAATAAGAAATACAATTGGTAGCATTGCTATTATTATTAGTTTTTAAATGGCTGTCAACACTCATGCCAGGATATCAAAGCTGACAGCAAAGCTCAGAAGCATGCCATATTAAAAAAAATAGCAAGCCATTAATACGCAAATTTGCAAATATTCATCCCAAAAAGTTGTTGGCACTCTTCATTGTCCTGCCTGCTCCTCATCAGGGGCAAGTATCTACAGGACTTCCCAAAAGGTGATGGCTGTTGCAGTGCATGTATGGTGCCAGGGGCCAAACTAGCCCCATGTGACCACCAAAATGATGCCTCCCAGGTGGCAGGTAAACGTTCCTCTAGCAATAACTCCAAGTGGTTGCCATCCAAAGCCCACCCAGCTAGGTGGAGGGCAGCTTGATGAGGGCCTCTCAAAACCTGGAGCATACTCTGCTCTCTAGTTTTCAAGGAGGTCTTTCCCAGATCTAACGTGAGATGCCAGGGACTGAACCTGGACCCCTCTACATGCAAAGCCTGTGCTCTGCTACTGAGCTACAGCCCCTCTCCTAAAATTAGTGGCCAATAGGATGCTGATCACCGGAGCTGTTGCATACATGAAAAGGCAACCCTGGCAATGTTGTGGAGGTGGCAGCTGTGCAACTTAAAAGAGTGCACGGGTACTTCCGCAGCACGACTTCCTCCCAACCGAAGTAGCACTGCGGAGGTGCCTGTTTGCTGTTTTAAGTGGTTGCGCAACTGCCTGCCTCTGCAACACCACCCAGGCTGCCTTTTACATGCACAGCAGCCCTGGTGGGCTGGAAAATGCTGTTGCTGCATTGTGCATCGCCCATTTCTAATAATGATTCTCATAGTATTAACTATAAAAAGGTGAAAGTTTCTTTGAGAAAGTGCAACGCATCTTTCACTGTGGGGTTCTAAACAGTTCTGTGATGGGAAGTAGGGCGGGTCAGAAAGTATGGTTCCCCAGGCCCGATTAATGTCTGGCTTCTTTGAGATTCCTTGAGGAAGGCAATTATTATTATTATTATTACATTTATATCCTGCTCTTCCTCCAAGGAGCCCAGAGCAGTGTACTACATACTTAAGTTTTTCTTTCACAACAACCCTGTGAAGTAGGCTAGGCTGAGAGAGAAGTGACTGGCCCAGAGTCACCCAGCTAGTATCATGGCTGAATGGGGATTTGAACTCGGGTCTCCCTGGTCCTAGTCCAGCACTCTAACCACTACACCACGCTGGCAATGAAACAGACCACAGCAAGCATGATGCCTCCTAATCTCCTTTTTTAAATGGCACATTCTTAAGGCATGACAAACACATTTCTTCCAAAAGATATTAGAGGAATAGAGCTTCAGTTGAAGTTTTCTACAAGTTAATGACTTTTTCATAAACATGGAAAGTTGGCCTGCGGAGTTGAATGACATTTGATAGATTGCAGTGCCTTAGGGGGAATGGGTGCCTTTCTACACAACATTTCATTATGTCAGAAGAATGTATAACCAGGTGAGACCTGATTCACTTCTTGACTAATGGGTCCACTCACAGAAAAGATCATGAATAAGCAAAGCACCCCCCGCCCCCGGATTTAAAGCATGCTCACTCTATGGGCTACTTTTCACATTGTACTAGATGTACACCTAAGATGCTTGACATGTATGCCCAATAATGTGCAACAGACAGGTTTGCAAATACATGTCCTCTGATGGAAAAAACAACATGGCAGCCATGACAAAGCTATACTTCCCCCGCCTCCCAATTCTAACATAGGGAAATTTTGTGCTCCTTGATACAGGACTGGAACCAGCCTGAGTGTTGTGCTAAGGGAGAATATTCCTTATGTTTTAATCAAAGGGCCTAGTTTTCAAATATATTTTCAAGTAAACACACACCCTATTGGTTACTTGTAGGTTAAATCACATTCAGCTCAGCATGGACCCACAGTAGACTACAAGAAGACAGCCACTGTTAATGTGAGGAAGAGGATTAAACTCTCCCAATCTCTGCACTCAAGTTGTTGCTGAAATATGATGCTCGCTCTGTTTAATGGGTTACATTAATCACTAGTCTTGGAACTAAAGGTAACATGCTTACAATAACCAACTTGATATTAATGGTAATAAAAAGCAGAATGTGTTTCCTGTGAAAAATGGTTTATTTTAAAGCCCAACCCTGGTAAAAGACCTGAGATTTTTGTTGGAAGGACACACAAATGAACAGTGAAGCTTTTAATGAAAACCAGCATGTACAGATGCATGGAAACTATGTCTAAAGGAAGCTTTCTGGCAGTTGCTGCCAAGCTACAATCTGTAAGGAATGCAGTATGCAAAACCTTTCATTTTAGTTCTCTCATTAATTGCTTCAAGTCCTGGTTTGCAAATCCTGCTAGCAGCTGTAAAAGTGTTAGGAATTCTGCCACATCATCTAACATTTACAGTAAATTGCAATAATACATGAAGGGGAAAAAGACTTGATCCTTTAAGAAGTTCACAAATGCCATCCCAATCATGCAGTAGCATTTTCTTCTCATAATGGTTTTCCTTGTGAAAGAAGGTATCCTCCCTGTTTCTCTATATGAAATATCTGCCATTAAAGTTTATTTAAATGTCATGTATTTCCATGATAAGCAGATGGGGTTGGCCACCAATCCTCAGTACATTTTTTAAAAAGTGACTTAAAAATGTGTTGCCAGTATATTCCTATTACCTCTCCCTCCCTCTAGTAGCAAGAAGCAGGGCATTTCATTAGGTGCTTTCCCAGTATTATAACAATTGAAAGTGAGTGTGTGTGGTGGTGGTGGGGGGCATATGCCCACTCACTCTCTTTGCAACTATATATATACTCAATATAATATGCTCAATATACATACTCAACAGGGCTCTCTGTGGGAAACATGTATTTTCAGACACCTGTTGGTCACATTCACAATTTCCTTCTTTTATACTTTAAAAAACCATAGGTCTACAAAATATGTGAAGATGCCCTACAATAAAATAGTAGGAAGATCTGTATGTCCATGTGTTCGTTGTGTGTTTGACAGAAGCAGAGCTTGGCTGCGGAACAGTGTACATTTCTTTCCTAACAAACCAACTTTGTACTTGCACAAATGTAATCCAATTTCTAAACAAATTCAGGAGTTTATTATAATGGAGATTTGATATTGTAGCATCTCCAATGGAGACATACATTATTTCCCTAGCAGAAGATTTATTTTAGGTGCATTTGGCTGGAAATACTAGAAGCTTTTTGTACCCTCAACAAAGGAATATTGTGTCTGCTAAGTCTCTGGAGGAAGCAGCACTGGTTTTCTTTGAAATGGGTTCTGCATAGCTTCCAAATAACTTTAATGCCAAATGTAGCATTTAATATCAAAGAAGAGCCGATGGACAGGCATCTCAGGCCTTTACTGGAGAAGCCCTGTACTTGCACTTTTAGTGCTTAGATTTGTAGACGCAGATAGAGATCCCAGGGGCACACACTCTGAATTTGATACAAAATGTGTAAAGCACTTGGATACTGTATATAGTTTCTTGGTTTTTCACATTTTACAGAGGAAGCAGCACTGGAAATTAGTGGAGACTTCCATCCAGTTTCTCACATAACTTTGGAGGCTGACAAACAACTTGCTTAGTTGTGCTCACCAATACTATTTCATTTCTAATTATAAAAGAAATGCTTGTTCCTAAATATAGCAGCTTCCTTTTAAAAAATGTTTAAAAGAAGAAAAAACAAAGAACTCAAAAATACAACAGAATATGCCAGGCTGGCAGTGGATCAGAGTAAGAATAATGTATCCACTTCCACAGAAAGCAGCTCCAATAGAGGCCAGCAAAGGTTGCTCTCAAAACTGCAGGATCAATTTCATCTGATCCATTCAGATCAACCACCCCACTGCACAGTACTGTGTGGTACTGTTATGACACCATTCTAACCATTTTCAGTCATGGCAAATTCAGGCATGTGTGGAAGATGGAGGAGGCCTAGCTCAACTGCTGCAATGGATGGGAGCAGTCACTCTCATAGCAGGTCTACTGTGGCAAGGAGTCACAGCCTGTGGCATCCAAGTTCCTGGCTAAGAGCTGTTGTGACTGCTCCAACCAATCACAGAAACCTTGGCAATTGTTGGATGGCAGCTGGGTTAGGTTTCTTCTGATGCCAGGCATGCCTAGGGTTTACTTGGACTTGATGGCAACCATTTATAGCATGGGAGAACAAGACTAACAGTGCAGTGGAAACATCTGAGGATCAGCTCCTGAAAGACTTCTCCCAGATTGCCTAGAGTATGCCAGTTATTATCCAAGGTGGTTTTTTTAAAGCAGGATCATCGCAATTGCACAGACACAGGGGTGTAGCAAGGTTGGAGTGGACCCTGGGACAAAAAAGTGAAAGGGGGACCCTGCTCCCCCTTTCTTTTCTAGAGGTGGCATGGCACATGTCAATGACCAGGTGGAACCTACTTTTTCTCTTAACATAGGAAGCTGCCTTATACTGAGTCAGACCCTTGGTCCATCTACCTCAGCATTGTCTGCACTGATTGGCAGCAGCTCTCCAAGCTAACAGGCAAGGGTTTCTCTCAGCCCTACCTGGAGACAGTGAACCTGGGACCTTCAGAAGTTCTTCCACTGGGCTATGGCCCTATCCCCTAAGGAGAATATCTTACAGTGCTCACACCTGTAGTCTCCCATCCAAATGCAAACCAAGGAAGACCCTGCTTGGCAAAGGGGACAATTCATGCTCACTACCACAAGACCAGCTCTCCTCTCCTTGTGTCAGCTGATTCCTGTTGGCTGTTAGTCGCAATACCATTGGGCTATCTGCAGTGGTGGCAGAGCTATATGTAGCAGAGGGAAAACCAAGATCATCGCAAATGCAGAGAGACAAGAGTGTAGCAAGGTTGGAGTGGACTCTGGGGGGAAAAAGTGAAGATGGACCCCTGCTCCTCCCTTTCTTTTCTAGAAGTGCAAGGGGGAGAGCAAAGAGCAAGCTGTCACCTGACCAGCAGGCACCACTTTCCTCAGAGCCCCGGGGACATTTGTCCCCTGCCTCCACTATTGCAGCTATACCCCTGCACAGAGAATAAGATACTCAGGTCACTCAGACAGTGGGACCTCAGTCATACAGCAGTGGTGTCTTATGAGTGGAAAAACTGACTTTATAAGAATTGGATTAAAAAAAAAAGATGTATAAAAATTGAGTTCCAGCCACATAATTAAAAAAGAAAAAAGCATAACATTAAATTCTAACATTAATATAACCAATACAATATTCCCAAAATGAAACATTACAAACAGCCTCAAATATACAACTTATGCAAACATATGTTGTTGAACATTATCCCTATATTTGTCTCAAACTTTCACAATACTGGCATTTTTCTACAATTAATTGCAAAGCATTTTTTCTTTCCTAAAAATTTATGTACAATAGGCACTGTATGCTATGTTTTTTGAAGGCAATCTTTTATCAATGGTGAGTTGTTTTTTAAGTTTAAAGCAGTCATGTTTGCAGCAGTTAACATATTATAAATCACAACACTGTCCTTTTTCTCAACACATGACATATAACATTTAGAAGAATAACTCTGGAAAACAAATGTAATTTGTACCTAGGAATTTCACTAATGCAATCTGTTGTCTTTATCCAGAATGACTTCATAATATTATATGTTGAAAATTGCCTTTCTGCCATATATCTCCAACGCATAGTTCTGATTTCCCTAAACATTTTACTTAGCCATAGTGATGTATAACACTACTGAGATATAAACTTATAAAAGTTTTCTTTAAATGCCACATTTAGCATTATAGAAAAACCAGTTCTACAGCTGAAATATTATAGTTGCTTTGGGAATTACTATTCACAGATTGTTTCCCCATGGCTTCTAAAATGTATTAAACTCTGGGTTTAATTTCATAAAAAATGAGTGTTGGAGGTTGTTTAAGGTTCTGTGTTTTGATAATAGAATACTACTTCCAGCACTTTATGGGTGAGTGATTCATTAAAATGACAGATAAATGAGTAACAGATATGCCTGTTTGCAGATATGCATACGATCAGGTATAAGCAGAGCATATATAGTTCCTTACACAGGAGTGACATCCATGTAGGAAATTCATCTTATGCAAAGTTCTACCACCACATAGAAAATTCTGTAAGCTATGAAAGGCTTACACAGGGATGTAGTTGAGCTGGGCTTGCAGTGGGGGGCAGGGGTGTTGCTGATCTGCTCCTGCTCTCAGCCATGCCCCTGCCCCACTCTTGCTGCCACTGCCACATGCACACACCCCATCGCAGGTGGCTGGCCAGCACTACCTGGCCCCATATGCCTTGGAGCTATCTGGGGGAGGGGGATTACCAATCTGGCAGTATCCTAGCACTTGTGCATCTCCTCTGCCTCACAGAAAACCATGTGTGAGTGAGTGAGTGAGTGTGAGAGAGAGAGTAGCCCTTCTGCTTCAATAATAGGCTTATAAAAAGGTCCAAGAAAAGAAAGCAGGAATGGTGCTCTGATGGGTTTATTTAAAAATATGTCCCAATGTGTTCCGAGGTGGCATATACCTCTTCTTCAGGGGACTACAGTTTATAAAATACACCAATTAAAATAAGATACATGTAAAGTCAAGTAGGTGATATAAAACTGAATAGCCACATTAAACAAATTAAGACAGCGACAAAAACCTCCTATGCCTATACTTCTTCTTGGCTACTTTCCTCAAGTGGAGAAAAGCCAAACACAGCCCCTCCTCCTGCTTAATGTGAACAGGCAGAACTCTCCCCTTCAGCAGCTCAGCTGTGAGTCAACTACTGCAAGGTGTGGCAACGTGGCCACTTGCTTTTTAAAAGGATTTTAAAAAGGATTGTGGAAATACATAGAGAAGGAAGGGGCTGTCAAAGGGCTATTAGTCACAATAACGGATAGCAAAATATAAGCTCCATGTTCAGAGGCAGTCTAGCACTGAATTCCAGTTGCTGGGGGAGTGGGAGAAAACCATCAAGGAAGGGCTGCTGTCTTCACACTGTGGGTTCCCAGGGCATCTCTGGCCATGAATGGAGAAAAGATGCTAGGCTGTTTTGCTCTGATCCAGCAAAGCTGTTCTTCTCTTTCTGTTGCATCTGAGATGGGTGCAGAAGGGCAGCCGGGGGGGGGGCGCTCTGCCACAGCTTCTGTTTACACTGTGGTGATAGTTACTAGGGTTCCAGATTCCCTCATGGGACACAGACAAAGCAGGCAACGCCAGAATTTCAGACATTACTACTTTTCAGAGGCTGGCTGGTCATCTGTCAGAGATGCTATATCAGATTCTTGCACTGGGCAGTGGATTGGACTAGAAAACCTCCAAGATAGCCCTTCCAGCTCTAAAATCCTGTGATTCTAAGTGGGTTTCATTGTTTTCAATGGAATCTATGCAAGTTCCTATTGGACTGAGAGCTGCTACAGTGTTATAGAGCTGTTGGACTGAGAGCTGTTAATGTGCAAGCTGGAAAGTCGCTTGTTCAAATCTCAGTTCAGCTATCAGGGAAGCCTATCTCTGAGCACCAATTCTGCCTTCATTTTAGCTGTGAATGCTGCACACAAATGCCCAAGTACTGTATCTACTGCCATTGCTGAGAAGGTAAGAAACAGCAGGACTCCTTTCTGAGCAGTGAGTGGGGGCTACTTGGTTCAAGTTGCTTTAGGGTTAAGCAACTCCTTGTAACAGAATCCCCCCCCAAATCACAGCAACTAAATTGGGGCCACTATGGGGGTGTGACCATCAGGTGGGTGAGTCTAGGGGGCATGGCTATGGGAACTGTCATGGAAAGTGCCTGCACCTCTAAAAATTTGTGACTAATAGCCAGTAAGGAGAAGAAAATATGGTAAAGCATACTAAAATCAAGAAACTGAACCCAAATCCAAATACCAGTTCAGAGAGGGTCCCCCTCCCCAGTAAAGCAGAACTAAAGCTGAATGTATAACCTCTTGGCTACTTGGAAGCTTAATTGGAAGTGATCTGTGAAACACAAAAAGTGGTAACCAGTTCAATAGTATGATTATTGGCCCACACAATGTATGAGCAATACTGGCTTTCCCAATTGGCAGCTGCAGCTGCTCGCATAGAAACCGGAGAGATCATCAGGGGATTTGAAGCTTGGTGTTACCTACTGGTGATGATACCCAGATCTACTTCTCCATGTCAGCTTCTTCAGGAGCTGGCATATCCTCCCTAAATGCCTGCCTGGAAGCAGAAATGGGCTGGATGAGGGAGAATAAACTGAAGCTGAATCCAGACGGAGGTACTTATTGTGCGGGGTCAGAACTCTAGAGACAATTTTGATCTGCCCGTTCTAGACGAGGTCATACTTCCCCAAAAGGAACAGCTTCACCATCTGGGAGTACTTCTGGATTCACATCTCTCCCTGGTTTCTCACGTTGAGGCGGTGGCCAGGGGTGCTTTCTATCAGCTCCCGCTGATACGCCAGCTGCACCCATTTCTCGAGATCAATGACCTCAAAACTGTGGTACATCTGCTGGTAACCTCCAGACTTGACTTTTGTAATGCGCTCTATGTGGGGCTGCCTTTGTACGTAGTCCGGAAACTTCAGTTGGTTCAGAACGCGGCAACCAGGTTGGTCTCTGGGTCATCTTGGAGAGACCATGTTACTCCTTTACTGATGGAGTTACACTGGCTGCCAATAGGTTTCTGGACAAAATACAAAGTGCTAGTTATAACTTACAAAGCCCTTAACGGCTTAGGCCCTGGGTACCTAAGAGAGCATCTTCTTCGTTATGAGCCCCACCGCCCATTGAGGTCACTTGAGGAGGTCCGTCTCCAGTTGCCCCCAACTCGTTTGGTGGCTACACAGAGACGGGCCTTCTCATTCGCTGCCCCGAGATTGTGGAATGCGCTCCCCGCTGAGATACGATCCTCCTCATCTCTGGCAATTTTCAAAAAACACTTGAAAACCCTTCTTTTCACCCAAGCTTTCTCAGCTTCCTAAATTGTGGGGGTTTTAATTTCTGGTTTATTTTAAAATTCAAAACCCGATTTCGGGGTTTTTAATCACTGTAATTGTTTAATTGTTGTTTTAAAATGTTTTTAAATTGTTAATTGTTTTTAATTTGTTTTAGCTCTTTACTGTTTTAGTGGTGTGTTTTAATTGTAAACCACCCTGAGCCATTTTGGAAGGGTTAATCAAATCAAATCAAATTAAATCAAATCAATAAATAGAAACTAGTACCGGTGCTGTTATGCAAGAACACAGTTGTACAACCACTTAAAATAGCATGCTTGCACTTGTGCAGCAGAGCATACATTGTTTCCAAAGTAAGTAGCACTATGCAAGTGTGGGTGTGCTGTTTTACATAGTTCCTCAACTGCGCTTTCACATAAAACCTTTGGGGCTAGCTTCCACGTGCGGAACAGTGCCAGGTGATTGGGAATGCCACTGCTGCCTTGCAGCTGCCTTGCATACTGTAAAGTTTTACTTAACTGAGATTTTGTAAGTTACTTTAGACTTCCCTTTTTCCTAAGGCAGAATTTCATAAATTCTGAAAATAAGTATGCCTCATCTGGACTGCCCACAGTGTCATTTCAACTGTAAGATCTATCAGACCACTAGGAATAAAGAGGCAGTGGCCTCCATGTGAAGTTCTAACGTTTACAGGAGTAATCTGCTATTATAGAGCTAACAATCAATTGTTTGTGACTGATTGCCCGACTCAATTTCAACCAACAAAAGAAACTCTGTTCATGGCTGAAGGAAATTGCTCAGGCAGTTCTGCTGTTACTGTTTGGTATTTTTTCAGTCTTTGAAAGCCAGAAAAAACAGATACATCCTTTACTTCCTCTCAATTTCACATTCTGATCCCAAGGTTGTTCCTCATAGCGTAACATGGGCAACCTTCTGCCATTGCTTGGCGGGTGGCAGGGTGGGGGTAGGACACCAAAAAGTCCCAGTCACTCTGGGAACACCAGCAGTGTTCCCTCTTCCCCTTCCCCATCTGTGCGTGGAATGAGTTTTGTTCTGGGCAGCAGTATCAAAGCACGTGCATTCAGAATAGAACCTTCGCGATTCAACCGGAGCAGGATCTAAAATTAATGGAGTAGACATTAAAAATGTGTGCACGTGCCCATGCACATGTCTCAAAGGGAACCCTGGTGATGCTTGACACTGGCTGGAGGGCACACTGGATGCTGCAGTGTGAAGAGAGACAGCAATTAGTGTTGGGCTTCCAAGGGATGGAGTGGGGCCAGGAAAGGTGTGCTGAGGCAGGGACAGGCCAGTAGTGGTGGCAACAAAGATAAGGCAGTGACAGGGAGCTGAGGTAAGGTGATGCTCATAGGGTGAAGGGGACAGGCCTAGCCTTGCCACCTGAGGCAATCACCTCACCTCGTCTCATTGGAGAACCGCCCCTGTTCAAACCTCATGACTGAAGTTCTCTGTGTCTAATAACAGAGGTTTGACATTATTCTCAGTGTGAGTCTCAGTGGCTGACTAACTTACTGAGCAGAACTTTCCAGGGAGTAGTCTAAAGGACTACTATGTTTCAATAGGACCCCCACCCCCCCGGCACAGCTTTGGTGCTCCTGCAGAGGCCAGCCTACAATTCTCAGTATCCCTGACTGTGGCCGAGGATGAATAGAGTCCAACAACAGCTGGAGGGTCAGAGCTGTGCAGCCCTGCTCCAGTGAATTTAGTCAGGGTGTCAGAGAGTCTTCTTTGGACACTCTCTTTCTAGGGTTATCAGCTGCTCAACTTCTATCCTCCAAGGATATCTGAAACACCAGAGAGAGGGGTGGGCGGTGGGGCATACAGCAAAAAAGTTGCTGTAGTAGGACAAAAGATGGTTGCAAAATTCATCCCTGAGCCCCTGTGGGTTCATCTCTACACCTGGGAAGGAATCAGCAAAGGGTTCCATGGAGCACTCTTCCCTCCAATTGACTTGCATATGCCACAGCATACTAGCTATTAAATGGAACAGGTGGTCCCTGTGTATCTCTTATACATGCATCCATCAGTTGCTCTCCTTTCAGGGATCCTGATCCACAGAGTAACTCCCTTAGCGAGGAAAGCAATAGCAGGGTGCATAAATGGAAGGGAGGCATGAGTCTCCCAGTGTAACAAGTAGTTTGTCGCCTAAAGATAGATCATCATAGGCATTTCACACAGACTTTGATATTCTTAGAATCATATGAGTTTGTTTTCAGGTTACGCAGCTTCGTGGTGCACAACACCACCTATTAATTTTAGGCTCCTTGTAGATATATCCATGAATGGATGAATGAATAATTTGAAAGTACCAAAATCTGTTCACCTTGGGGGCTTTACTGTGGGAGGACGAGGTGTAAGGATAAGAGTATATAAAGGTGTATAAGTGCCTATAAATGTAAATAAGCACCATTCAGAGTGAATTGGGGCCATTCACACTGCTGCTTTTTAATACAGATCATTCTGGTATTTTTTCCTTTGTTTTGTTTGCACTGCAGGGCTCCCCTGATCTACTCCACTGGATTCTGGCCAATAGGGTTGTACAAGGGAGCCCTGCCTCCTCCTCCTGAGGCGCACTCACTCCCCAGGTGAATGGGGAGTGTGTGTGTGTGTGTGTGTGTTTTCAAAAACATGGTGCCTGCAGATCACCAATGACATTTTATGGTGTGCTTGGTGTGCCTGGCATTCTTGTGCAAAAGCAAATGAATGCTACATCAACTGGAAATTGTAGCAAATGCATAACAGAGAGCAAAATCCAAAGCACTTTCTGTGGTCACTAGAGTGGTGATGGGTAGGAAGGAGGAAGGCAGCAGAGCAGGGGCGTAGCTATAATTGAGCAAAAGGGTTCAAAGAACACGGGCCCTCAGCTCTTGAGGGCCCTCCAGCTCCAGCCCTCCCTATTTTCTTCATTATCTCCCTCACTCTGGGGGGCTGCCAGAGAGAGGGATGAACACAGGCCTTCTCTCCCCTAGCTACGGTCCTGCAGCAGAGCTTAAGCTCTCATGGGGGGGCGCGCAAATCCTCTTCCTTCTGTTTCCCACATTCAACTCCCTAGGTACTGAGAAGGAGTTGTGTGTGTGTGTGTGCGCGCGCCCGCGCACCCATGGATCTCCAAAATCTTATTTCAAAAGTGCATCATTTTAATAAGATTGCCTGACGATCTTGTGCAAATATACTGGAACACTACAGCAAAGAGAACATCCAGCTACTTCAAAGCAGCACTAAATCTGAAATTAAATCCGAAGGACTTTTCCTGGTCTCACAAAATGGGCAGGCAGGAACCTGGAAGCCCTCTCCGCACTCCTGTAATGGCAAAAGGACTGCTATAAAGGTGCCTCTTCCTCTTTAGAAAAAAATTGCCAGAGAGTTATTTGCACTTGGCTTCAGGCTTCGGGTAAACGTTGAGCGAAGCCACTTCCAAGTACACTCACAGCATTGAGGGAAGCAGCCCCTCCCCTCTGCCCTCGGGTTTTGTTTTGAAACAAGTCCACATGGTGTTTTCCTTCTAGCCAATGGGGGGTGAGGGGGAGAGCTCCTGCAAAGACAGATCTGCATTTCTGAAGAGAGCATGCCTCTTACCACGCTAATGATTCTATGTCAGTACCTCCCATTTTCAGAAAAAGTATCTTAAAACCAGCATTTTAAAAACCCAGACATATGTCGAGATAAGCTAGAATTCGCATCACAAATGCCCGGTTTGTGTGTGGAGTGGGTCCAAAAATCTCGAAGGAACTTCGAGGAAAGTTTGGCTGGTGTGTGAATGCATACACTCTCTTCTGAAGGAGATTCAGGGTGTATAGCCTCCAGGTGCTCTAGTGTAAATCCACTGCAGCGCTCTGCACTTCCAGCTACCATCAACATACTGTAGCACTAAATGTTAAGCACCTTTCTTGGTCTCTACTGGGGGGCAGGGGGATGACTCTGGGCTCCTGAAATGGTACCTTGCTGTTACCGTATTGTAGTAAATCTCCCCCCTACTCTAATTACTCTGACACTAATTGTCATGAAGCAGGAATAAACTACTGTATAGAAAATCTCCTGGAGCAATCCTGCAATAGTTTTCAAGATTCTTGAATCAAGCTGTTTTCACAGATCTGAAATCAAATGCAGGCTATGTGTTTCTAAGATCACCCCAGCTTATCCCAGGTCAGATCATCCCAGGCCAGCTTTATTGAAACACAGAAACTGAATCCCTGCACTTTTGCAAAGCCCTAGTAAAAACTAAAAGCCTAGAAACATATCAGATTTCTAACTGTAGACATCTTAGTTCTTGGGCCACAGTAGTCTTCATTTGCCTATTTATGATAACCATTAAGGTTTTATTAGAGGACAGGAGTAAGGCAGAGAGAGCAGAGGAAAACTTTCTCTGATAGATTGCACAGAAATATGCAGCTGGTTGAGGGCAGCACTTAAATTAAACCCCTGTAAAACAAGTACAATGTAGATTGTTAAGTGAGAAGGTAGAACACTTTATGAGAGTTAAAAGTACAGAATTTATGACCAAAGTAAGGGCGCCATCTTGGTTGTATGAAACATTTGGGCTGGTGTCTATCCAGATAAGAACAGACATTTTGGCTGACATCCAGACTAACGAAACATGCATACAGCAAAGAAAGTGTGTGTGTTGTGTTCAAGACCAAAATAGCGAGGGAGGGCAATTTTTGCCAATTTCCCCTCTGAAGCTCTGTGTCACCTGAGGATTGTGCAGCCCTCGGGGGAATATTTTCAGATGGCACAGAGTGCTTCAGGGCAAGGGAAGATCAGCAAACATTTCTCCTCATCCCAGATGAGCACCTGTACTAATTTTGGAATGCATTCATTAGACTGAATTTCAGCCCCTGCTTATTTGGGAAATTCTAATCATTTTAGCAAATGTATCTTTCAAAGATACTGTTTGTGCCATGATTGTGCCTGAATAATTGAATAACCTACTTCCTCAAAATAGCATGCTAAATGGTTCCCATTTTCAGGGCTTCTTTACACTTTATATTTTTAGATGAACCGCTATGAGGTTATGATAGTGCACTTCCCCTTTTTGCATTTTTCTCTTTCCCTTTTTGCATTTTCAGAACTCTTCCCCTTTTTGCATTTTCAGAACTCAAAAGCCTTTTTTTCATTATCTGTGATCCTTTTCATTTCCATTGTCCCACGTTACTATCACTTACTGCTTCTAAAAAGATGCATGCCCACATTTCTTAAGGTGGTCTCAGTATTTAAACATAAGCCCAGCTTACCAAGTGTTCGGAAAGGTCGTTGATTTGGTGTCTGGGAGAAGAAACCAGGTTTCAAGGCATTTGTGATCACAATGTCAAAAAGCTCTGCAAAATCATTCCTACAGCAGCAAAAGAAAACAAAACAGAAATTGCATATATTTTAAGTAATTAAATTTGGATATCATTTCCAGTCTGAAGAAGCATAATACCATTTTATAACTTCTTTTTTTGGTTGAAAAAGTGTCTGTCATGGGTTTGTCAGAACATAAGGACATAAGGACCCGTAGCTACACAAATCTAGTGTGTGGAGAAGTATCCTAACTGGATAGGGATTCACTTGCATAAATGGGTCTTGCACATGACTACTCAGCTCAGACCAACAACTGGAAACTGGAATTTTGCTAATAATCTATTTGGAAGGTGGACTAGATCCAGCCCCCTGCTCTTGCTTCCTCACACAACAGCTGATCAAGAGGATTCTAGCAGCAATGCTTATGCATTGCTAGATCAATGGGTGTAGTTGGAATCAAAATTTGGACAGGATCAGGAAAAACCAGGGCAGACTGTTACAGGGCAGTCAAACTGAGAGGGCTGGAAGGGATTCAGGGTAGGTAATAGGCTACAGAAAAAACCTGACTAACAGAGCAGAAAGAAGGAGAAATAAGCAAGAAAATGACATGCCAAGGTTTAAGGAAACACTGGCATAGGAATAGTCAAGCACAAGTTATTGCCCATCCTATCTGCAGCCTCTTCCTGCTTCCCTTTACGTAAGGCTGCACAAAGGTCGAAGCCAGTAAGAACAGGGCAATTCAGAGAGCCTCTGTTGTATATGCACTACAAGGAATCAGGGCATGGCTGTTTGTTCTTTGGGGGAAAGGCAAGAAACGGCGATTAGGCAAAAAGGGAAAGATATTTGTGTTTCCAGTGAACTCTCTGCCAGGGATACCTCTAAAATCCTAGGCTGGAGTTAACCTCTAAGAATGAACATCTGTCTGGCCCTCTGGTATGATGGTGGTTCAGGCTCATCCACAAACACCCCAAATATTTCCCTGTTAGAGATCTGCAATGGTTGCTAAATTCTGAAATACGAAGAGTGGATTCTACATACCCCTAACTATACATTTTACTCGGGCTTTATTATTATTATTATTTATTTATTTAGAGAATACTTGCTATTTGCTACTACTTGTATGAAAATGCATCTCCACAAGCAACTGGTAAAGCACACTCTTGATTGCAAAACTAGTTCAATTTTTGCCATGCTCTTGACATTCAACACAGATGGATATAAGCATAAGTGGACAAATGGGTTTTACAGCCCAGGCATCAGAAATGCCTGAAGCTCTTACACAGACTAAAAATAAATAATTTAATCCATCCAATTAGATCCATCTGTGAAATGCTAATGAAATACCATTCTTACAGCCAGGTAACCTAATCTGAAAAAATACTGAGTGCTGATGATGGCAAATTCCTGACAATGACCTATATTTTAATAACGTTAAATATAAATAAATGGTAGTATTTATATACTTTGGGCACAATCCAGGGAATGTCAACCTCACTTAAATCCCACACCAAAATCAATGGGGCTTAACACACTCCTTTGTAATAGAATGAACACATGTCTTGGATTCTCTGGATTGCACTCAGTGGCTGATGTCCTGATTAATGAAATGTACATGTTAGGAAGGACTGTGAGGATGCACTAAGCACCCTCGCACCACTCCCTCAGCCCCCCTGCATTTGGTCTGTTATGCCAGAGTCCTAATTCTTCCAAGTGCTGCCTGTGCTCCAGAAACGCTCTGTAAGATCAGAAGCACATCACAGCCCCTCTGGTGCTATTGTATCTGAGCCATAATACTCCTGAGCACTTGCAGATATTAGCGTTCCGGAGTAACAGCACAGACACAAGGGAATTGGGGGAGTTGTGCAAGGGCTCCTGGCGTGGACCTGCAGTCCCTCCCTAATGCACTCACTTCATTCATTCATTTGTCAAGCTGTCAGCCAGTGGCTGTAATCCTGTGCAAAGGTAAATAATTCCCATTCATTTCAGCAGGAAACCTGCATGGATAACTGTGCACTGAACTGCAAGTTATTCTATGCATCTTTCTTTAAATGCTTTTTAAAAATATGAAACATTGCTTGCTCTAAATGATAGCAGCCAGTAACTTTATTATTCTGTGGTATAGCAGAACTTTAGTATTAATTTTATTTTATGTATTGTTAAATTTATATACCACCTTTCATTAAAAACAATCCCAAGGCTGTTTACAAAAGTTAAAAAAAATATAATAAAAACAACAGCTAAAAGTATTAAGCTAAAAATATAACAAATCTGATTTAAAATATATAAAATACAAACATAAAAACTGTACACCAATAAAAATAATTAATACTAACTTTATTATTCTATTAACAGAAAACAAAACAAAAATTAATACTAACTTTATTATTCTATTAACTGAAACAAAAAAGCTACCACAAATTAAAGAAAACATCAACTAAGGCCATGACAGAGACAACTGAAGACAAGTGTTTATTATTGACCTGGCTGTGAAACATTCTGTACCAGGGTCTATAAACCAGGCTTATATTCCCACAGCCACTGAATATATGCTTTGAATTGTTTAGCCTGTAGTTTTCACATTGGGGCCAATGGGAGCTTTAGGCTTGGGACTAATAGCAGCTGTGGGGCCCCTGAATCTCCTCCCTGCTACATACAGTCCTGATCTGAAATATGCCTCTCTGCAATTGCTATGGAATAGAGAAAAATGAAGCAAATCAGACCCAGCATGTTGTTAACATAAAATGTAGTTTGGCCCTAAAATGCAGATGTATAATGTACTAGAATGGTTATGGGCAAAAACCCTTAGATAATAATCTCTGCGTAATCACTATTATCACCATCTGGAAGAAATAATTTAAAATAAAATTATAATTTATGAAAGAATTACACTTACCCTAAAATGTGCTCACATAAGAGTCTGCAGTAGTCACTGTGAGAACTAGTAATTAATAGAAGAATCTTTCCACTGTCCTTCAGTCTTCTTAGCCACTTTTTAACAGATTCAGGACAACATTGTATATATTTACCTGGATTGCATTTCACTTCTGGAAAGTATGTCCCACAATTTTCTAAGTAAGCAAAGGATACCATTAGAAAGAGTGTAACACATGTGTACCCAGTGATGGGATTAATAAAATAAAATAAAATAAAATAAAATAAAATAAAATAAAATAAAATAAAATATAATAATGTAGCCAAAAACTGGTGGGACCAGAAAATTGAAAAAGTTGTAGAAAATGAAGATGCAAAAATATTATGAGACTTCCGACTACAAACAGACAAACATCTGCCACACAATATACCAGATATAACTGTAGTCGAGAAGAAAGAAAAACAAGTGAAAATAATCAACACAGCAATACCAAGGGATAGCAGAATAGCAGAAAAAGAAATAGAAAAAATCACAAAATACAAAGATCTACAAATTGAAATTGAAAGGCTGTGGCAGAAGAAGACCATAATAATCCCAGTGGTAACTGGCACGCTGGGTGCAGTTCCAAAAGACCTTGAAGAGCACCTCAACACCATAGGGGTCACAGAAATCACCATCAGCCAATTACAAAAAGCAACATTACTGGGAACAGCCTATATTCTGCGACGATATCTATAATAATAACAGCAACAACATTGATAATAAAATTCAGCCATCTCATGTCCTTGGGAAGGACTCAATGTCTGGATAAAACAAACCAGTCAATAACACCTGTCTGACTGTGTAAACAATAAAAATAATAATAAACTATTGCACACATTTATCTCCCATCTTCAAGGGGCTCAGGACAGTGCAAAATGTATCCTCACAACAATTCTGTGAGGCAAGTTAGGCTATGAGAGAATGACTGGCTGAGATTTACCCAGTGACTTAGTGGCCGAGTTGGATTTGAACCTAGATCCAACCTCCCACAAGCCCAACAATCTAACAGCAACTCACACTGGCCTTCATATTTTTGATGTCTTTCTCTTTGATGTAGTTGGGGAGTACTTTATGAAGTTATGTCAAAGAGATTGACATGCCAGAAAGGTCAATGCATAGTTTCAGACTGAAAATAATCATGTTTTAACCTTTTAAGACATATCAGAAATGGGGAGGCTCTTATTTCAACAGGGAGCACATTCAAAAGCCTTGGGGCAGCAATGGAGAGGCCTGTCCCTGAGTAGCCACCTGGCAAGTTGGTAGCAACTGCAGGTGGAATTCCCCAGATGATCTCAGTAAGTGGCAGGGCTTAAAATGAAGAAAGTGTTCTCTTAAGTACCCTGGGCTTATGTTTCAGGCAGACACCTAATGGTGCAGTGGTGAAGTAACCTGCCTAGAGAACAGGAGGCTGTTGTGTTTTTCAGAATACGGGAAACTCCTATATCGGGCAGCAACGATATAGGAAGGTGCTGAAAGGCAACATCTCCAACTGCACAGGAGATGGCAATGGTAAACCCCTCCTGTATTCTACCAAGAAAGCCACATGGCTCTGTGGTCACCAGGAGTGAACACCAACTTGGTGGCACAACCTTAAGTTTCATGCATCATTATAGGTAAAGATTTCCTTGATCATGAAAGTTTTATTTTGTGGTAAAGGTAAAGTGCGCCATCAAGTCGATTTTGACTCCTGGTACCCACAGAGCCCTGTGGTTTTCTTTGGTAGAATACAGGAGGGGTTTACCATTGCCTTCTCCCATGCAGTATGAGATGATGCCTTTCAGCATCTTCCTATATTGCTGCTGCCCAATATACTACCAGCGGGGATTTGAATCGGCAACCTTCTGCTTGTTAGTCGAGCATTTCCTCGCTGCGCCACTTAAGGTGACAAGCATGAATTGTGCTCTTTGCTAAGGAAGATCTACTCTGGTTTGCACTTGAATGGAAGACTACACGTGAGCACTCTAAGATTCTCCTTAGGGGATGGGCCTGCTCTGGGAAGAGCACCTGCATGCAAAAGGTTCAAGTTTCTTCCCTAGCATCTCCAGATAGGGTTGATAAAGACTCCTGCCTGAAACCTTGGAGAAGCTGCTGTCATTGTGAACACAATACTGAGCTAGATGGACCAATAGTCTGACTTTGTGTAAGGCAGCTTCCCATGTTCCTATTATCATATTTCCACATAACATAGCAAGTTGAATTTGATAAATGCATGAACCCAAGATGCCAAGTCTTCTTCAAAATGGGGAACTAAAAATGTGAAATTCAACCCAAAATAGTTGAATTCCACACCATTTAGAAACCTGACCTTTAGTAAGCATGAAGCCCAGGACACTATGGGTCCAAAGAAGCAGGACTTGCTTGGTTCCAAAACAGCAGGACTTTTTTTTTATTCCTGTTCCCTCCTGCAGCTTCCTGGGCTCTCAAAAACAAACTCTTGAGGGGTGGAAGACCCTCCAGAACAGAGGAATGGGACACAGAAGGCTGAAGTTGGAAGGAGTAATCAGCACAATTTGGGAAGGGCCATTTGTCTAAGTGGAAGTGCCCTTCCATTCACACAAGACACCTTTGGCTCCAGCTGGATGACTAAAGAAGTCAGAAAAGGAGACCTTCATATACTTATCCTTAACGAAGGAAGGCAAAAAGCATATTCCACAATAGGGATTAGATTCTTTTGTACCGATGAGACACTTGAATTTTGGTACACAAATAGCAGAGACACAAGTTGCTAGATAACGTAACTAAACACGTCCCATTTGCAGATTAACAGTCAAAACTGAAGGAATGATCTTTATCTCATAACAGAAGATAGCACTTCAGGTCACAGCAAAAACCACACACGGAGAGGGATTTCCATTGCCCCTTCACACACTTGAAACGGATTTGGGTGGAATGTGTAGCAGCAGCCAAGAACATGCATCTATGCTTGCAATGCAAGTTGAATTTACTAGTATTTCTATAAGCATTTCCCTCTCTTGCTAAATATCTGTGGTCAACTTCACTGAACGATTTAACAAATCCTAGACATTACTTTTCTATATGGAATGTGCACTGTGCTCTTCCTCAGTTGAAAACAAAAACAGTGATTTAAATCTCTTAGCCTTCAACTATTTCATTAGAAGGAACAGAAGGATATTTGAAACTGCAATATCTGTAAGGAATGAAATAGAGTTGGTGGTTGATCCAAAGCTGCACTTGAATTTAAGCCAATGCATAACCATAGATTCTGATGGGGAAAAGTAGCTTATATTCAGAAGAAGTTCACATTTAACTGGCTTGCAGAACCAGCTTCTAAACAAGAAATATTTTGTAAATACTGCACAATAAAAGCATCCACAGCAACTAGATGAAAAAGAGAATAGTTGTATTATACTGTGACATAACAGGGACAATTTCTAATCTCCAAACGTACTTAATTCCTGTGACAAGCAGTAGCTTTTGATATTATTATACCCTGATATAAAACTAACAAACCTTGAACTCAGAAAAAAATTAACTGGATAGTATTTTATTTTGAAGTTGGAAGAATTACTCTCAAACATTTTCGGGGTAAGAACAATGGCCTAATTCCAAACAACAGATAAAATGGTAAACTATTTGGACTGTATCATTCCAGACTGTAGGTGTGGACCATATGATGCAATGCTCTTCCACACTCACATACACACAGTCTTAAAATAGAAAACTATCAAGTAAAGGAGTAGACCATGCTAAAGAGTTTTCCTGATACTGGTTGTGTGTGTGTGTGGGGGGGTGGTATTCCATCACGTGAGTCTACAACTGCAATTTTGAGTGGTATGGTCCAGTCATAGGTTTGCCAACTAATGGCGCAGCGGAGAAGCAACTTGCCTAAGGAGCAAGAGGTTGCTGGTTCTAATCCCCACTGGTATGTTTCCCAGACTATGGGAAAAACCTATACTGGGCAGCATCAATCTAGGAAGCTGGTGAAAGGCATCATCTCATACTAGGTGGGAGATGGCAATGGTAAACATCGACTTGACGGCACAACTTTACCTTTTGTTTGTGAAAACTAGGCCTACGTAACCACAAGATTTCAGTAGGAAATCTGCTGCAGGACGCATAATATACTTTTCTCTCAGAATGAGGTTATATTTCAGCAATCTCTGTTGTAAGTCTCCCCAGTGTTAATTTTGAGAACCAGACAAAAACCTATGCAGGGGCATAGCGAGACTGCTGGTGGCCTGTGTGTGGCCGTGGCGGGCGCCCCCGCTAGCCCCGGTCCCAACGTCTGATGTCAGATGCGGGGGGCATGGTCTGGCCTTGAAGCTCCACGTCAGAGAGACGTGAAGCTCGCGTGGGATGTGCGCATGCGCAAAAGGCTCCAGCAAGCCTTTTGCACTTAAGCGGGAGAAGGGGCGGCAGGGAAGTATCCTGCCGCCCCAATTACTACAAAGAATACGCGCGCTGGAGGGGGGAAAGCGGCGGGAGGGGTAAGTAAACCCTCCCCCGCCCTTAAAGGAACCCACCCCACAGTGCCGGACCACAGCTCTGCGGTTCCGTGCACACCCCAAGCCTGGGTTTGGGGCGTGAGGGAGCCCAGAAACCAGTCTAATTGTGTGTCAGTACCGTGTGGCTCCACAGGGCACTTACACGCGATTAGGTTCCTGACCCAAGTCAGAAGGCTCCCCATAATGCACCACGCAGTTCATTATGGATGTTCAGAGGGCCTCTTGGCCCCAGAAATTCCCTGCTGCTGCCAGGAGCCAGCCATCGTCTGGGCGAGCAATCTGCTTGCTCTGCAAGGGAGAGAGGATTGTTTGCGAGGGAGGGAAGCGTTTCAAGGCTACCTCCCCTCACCCCTTTTGAGGGGCCTTTTCTCCGATCGTGAAAAAGGGCTGTACACTTATTTTTAAACATTTATTTCAGGTCAAGTCCTTAATGATTTTAAAGAAGATTCAGACAATAAAAAGAAGCAAACTTGGATACTGATAGGCTGAGTTTAATATGCTTCCCCCCCCCCCTTTTCCTATTTTTCTGCTTTTTAAACCTAAGCCTAGAGAATGATTATAAGACATACAATGTAATTACATTGTTGAAGTTAAGCAAGTCCAGCCCAGCAGGCTACCTGGGAACCCTACTCTAAGCTCTTTAAAAGGAATTATAGGGTGTAGATAATAAATACATTGTATCGGAGCCACACATGTCCTTCTATACATGGAAGGAGTCTTCTGCTTGTGAAATGACTGCTTTGCAGTTTATTCTAAAATGTTATGTAAGAAAAGTAAAACTAAATCTACTTCTTCACGCGTTTACATAACCCTTTCACAACCAAAATGATGAAAACGGCTATATAGTGTACCAATTAGAGCACAACACAAACTCTGGCACAGGCATTTACAGAACCACACTAGCAGCTAATGTCCTTCTGCTTCTGGTTCATTGTACAATAAAAAACAAATAATGCAGTAGATATGTAAATAAACATGTTAAACAGAAGTGAATTATTAGCTGCCTGAGGTCTGTCCTGCTGATCACACACACACATCAAAACTGTATTTATTCAAGGTAATGGGGAAGCCTTTTATGAGAGAAACTCAGTGTTCAATATGCTTCTGACATTTGAACATCGAGTTGCTCTCATAAAAGGCTTCCCCATTACCTTGAATAAAGACAGTTTTGATTTGAGTACTCAGCAGGATGTGAACATAGAACTGCTCCCTACTGTGAAATGAAGTCACTTTTACAGGACTCCCATGGACACCACTGGATTGAGGAACGTTCGCGCTTAGAAAAGGAGTGACGTCTAACACCAGAGAGCAAATGTCTAGCCATCAGATGTATTTCAAATGACTAACCCTCTTTTTATATTTTCAAGCTCATCATTCATACACACACACACACACACACACACACACACACACACACACACACACACACATTTTGATTTAGCAACAATAGGTGCCTGCTGTCAACAAAAGTTCGGTCCTGTTATGACGGTGTACAACATGTAGTCTGGCCCTCTCTTTCAAGAATTATTTCTTGATAAAAGGAGTGTAGTACTTTATTTTGATGGAATGGGATCTTTATTACAGTCATCGACCAGACAAAAATAAAACACAATAAGTAATATCCTACAGCAATTGTGATTTTACCTGTACTTTCTTACACAACACAGCTCAGGATATAACATTGTACAATACAACCGACACTCATGATTTTGTTGTTTTGATATAATGTGCATCTGATTCTAAGTCCATGGAGAATTCCCATGTATTAAAGTAAGATTCAGTACTGCATTCCTATATCACTCAAATCGGGAAAATTTGGGGAAAATAATGACCTCATGTCTGCAAACATGGGTACATTTTCATTCATGCATGGAAAAAGTCTAGCTGTCGCCAGAGAGAGGCACAGCAGCAGCAGATGCATAATAAGAAGTGGCAAAGAGCTCAGGCAGCATTGGTTGCAACAGCCATTACTACTGCCGACCACTCAGCCAAAGGAAATATGGAGCATCTGGCACAGCCTCTAAGCTAGACACTATAACAACTAAATGTGGCAGGAATGAGTAAGCAACTAGAACCGCCAACACTGCTTGGTATAGAGAAGTTCCAAAGGTTTCATACACTCTGACATCTTGGTGCTGTTGTCTAATTGTACTATTTTTACTAGGTCAGCATCTGACTTGTTACGCACTTTTATCGTAGTACAAAAAATATGAGTGTATTTATTTTACACCTTTAATATCTCAGCTATTTATAGTTTCTAGTAGGTTTAACAAAAAACAAAAAACAACCCAAATACCAGCAAGGCCATGCTGACACTCCAGAACTAACAAGTTATAAAACGTCTGTTGAACTTGTCACACAGAATGGAACACAGCCCAGTTAGGAGAGTTATGGCTGGCTTCTGATATTTCAGAAAGACACATAAAACTTTGAATACTTTGGAATGAGGACAGAGGCAACACCTTTGTAAATATGGATTTCTAGTCTCTCCAGTCATAATGGGAATATTCAAGAAAATTACAGGATATTAACACTTTGCAAGAATCCATGGCTGCAAACCATTTGAACTGTATTTTAAAAACAATTATAGGATCAAAGTTGAAACCTGGATCCTGGAGGCCATGCCTACTCTTGTACCAGAACTATATGCTGTACGGTATTTACCTGAATCCAAAATTAGGCTTTTTGATATTAGAAATCAGGAGGTCATCTTAAATTCAGAGTTCCGTTCCTTTCAAGGTCCCCAGAGCCGATGTCCCGTTGCTCAGAATGCTAGCCAACATTCATACCTTGCCTTTCAGACAACCATTCCACATGCAAGACATTTAACACATTAAAACAGTGCAGAATACAATCAGAATAATGAAATATATTAGACACCTGCCTAGTATCAGCTACAACTGTTCCCAATCCTGGCCATTCTCACATTGTGCTAACAATACAGAGGGTGGTCAGGATCATACTGAGCCAATAATTATCAGCTCAGTTTACCAGGATTGGGGGTGCAGGGGCTTCCTTTCAGAGCCAGCTTCTGCCAAGAAAGCAGCTGTCCTCTGGGAACTTAGCAGCAGCATTGCAAAACATTGTTTTCCCCCCTCTACTGTTTGGCCCCAGAATGCACCAGGAAAAGGACACCACATCATGGTGCTATGTCCTTTTCTCGGTGTATTACTGTGGGCAGGGCCAAATGGCTACACCCTATAGTTATAGGCCATGGCCAATCACCCCCCCCCCACCCCAGTAACATACCATGAAAAGGGTGCACTGTTATGATGTAATTGCGATCCTAAACAGCTGAATGTACACCTTAAGTGGTGCAGTGGGGAAATGCCTGACTAGCAAGCAGAAGGTTGCCGGTTTGAATCCCCACTGGTATGTTCCCCAGACTATGGGAATCACTTATATCAAGTAGCAGCAATATAGGAAGATACTGAAAGGCATCATTTCACACTGTGTGGGAGGAGGCAATGGTAAACCCCTCCTGTATTCTACCAAAGAAAACCACAGGGCTCTGTGGGTGCCAGGGGTCGAAATAAACTTTATGGCACACTTTACCTTCGCTTTACCTAAACAGCTGAATAGCATGTTTGTCTATAGTTAAGACACAGCTTCTAATTATACATATGCTGAGTGAAATTGTAGAAACAGCTCTTCATTGTGCATTTAAATTGTTACATCAATTCACTACACTGTGAGGCGGTTCCCACGATCAGTGGGAACCGCCTAAATGGGGTTTGCAGGGAGAGCGGTTTAGCCCGCTCTCCCTGAAGACAAGCAGTCAGTCTGCTCTGGGTGGCCAAACCGGCCGCCCACACGATTGCAGACTCTGTTACAGAGCCGGCGGGGGTTGGGGGGGATCGGGGGCCACATGGCCCCCGGAAGTTCCAGCATGCCCTGCGCCAGCGTGCAGGGCATGCTGGAGAGACCCCGAGCCAAGAGGCTACTTTTTAACTTTTTAGCACAGCAACACACGATCATAGAGCCAGGGTTAGCGGAGCACTCGCTCCGCTAACCCGGGCGTAGGGGAGGGTTATTTAAGTGGGTGACCCGCTTGGGAGCAACTGGGCTCGCCTGCAAGCCCGTTGGTTCTCATGGTCGCCAGAAAGCAGGCTATGCTCCCTTAGCCCGCTTTTTGGTGATCGTAAGAATCGCCTCTATGCTGGAGTTTGACAATACCTCTCTGATATGTGGGTGACAAAGTATATGCTTTTATAGACCATCCATAGCCACCACCAACTGCATAAGGTGTTAACTTTTTCAGGGTTATTAACTTCTTCAGGGTTTGGTTTTTAAAACTCTGTGGGCAACTCGTACGTTCATGATCTGTTCTGAGAACCAATCTTGTAGCTTCCTCTTGCTGCAAATAGAAATGCAAATCACATTAGGCAGAAATAGCTCGTTTTAAAGAAGGAGTATGATTCAGCCTCTGACCTGTGTGCAGGAGTGCACCTGTCACTGAGCCTCTCTATGCTTCATGGGAGGAACAGAGCACAGGTGTCGATGAGCAGGTGAGAAACAAGACGTTAGGATACTTGAAAAGGAGGAAGTTTTGTGCCAATACTGTTTGCAGTTCACAGACCTCTCAGCTTTCAGAAGAAATCATGATTGCTTTCTTTTCTGGCAACAGGAACTATAGGCTGCCAACAGCACTCAGCTTTAATTAATGCTAACCTTTTAAATCTTCATTTCCCACTTTGGGAAGCCATCTTGCGTCAGGAATGTCTTATACCAGATTCTCAAACTGATGAAAAAGAACACATTAAAAGCAGCCTTTTCTTCTCTAACAATGAGAGGTAGCTTTTTAAATTAAGTCATAAATTGTCTCACACTGAAGACAAATTGTTCTCAGTAGAATGAATGGAGCCTACTTGCTGCTTCTTGGTGACTCTTACTTAGAACCCCCTCTCATGTGCTGTAAATTTGTTGCATTTGACTGTCTGCACATGAGTTACAAAGGGATGGTTTTCTATACTGGGAAGTTTCACCGGCTTGCACAACAGTTCATGTGTAGAGGGCTTGGGGAAATTGTGCAGACCCCTGTCACAGCCCGCAGTTTCTCCTTATGTGTGCACTTCATTAGTTAGGATCTCAGCCACTGTGTACAATTTTGGTCACCGCATCTCAAAAAAAGGATATTGTAGAGATAGAAAAGGTGCAGAGAGCAATCAAAATGAAACCCAAGTCAATGGATCTCTTAGTCTCGAACAGAAATACTTTGGGATTTAATGGCATATGGTTCACATTTGATTATTCACCCCTGCTTCCTTCATGCATGAGGGGAAGAAATAAGGGGTTCCCATTTCTGGTTTGCAGCAAAACATAGTTGGTCATTTTGTCCAAATCTGGCAAACCAGGGGTCAAGACTCAAAGGGAGTTTAAGACTACTCATGTTTGTAACGGCAAATTGTGGTTTGCTTTTATGACTGAATGCAGCCTTTGTGTCAAAGTGAGATACTACTCAGTGGAATTTGCTTGTATCTACATAAGGGGAAAGCATTTAAGATCTATGTAATTGCTTCCAAATTTTGCCTAGCTGGTATAAATTTCATGGGTCAGACTTGATAATTTCCAGTAAAATAATTAAATCTATCTGTCTTTCACATTACATACTGGTGCCCCATATACAAATCTCTGGGTGGTTTACAGAATAAAAAACACAATCGATTAAAACATTAGATCATTAAAAGCAATTTAAAACAAGTATTAATGAAGAATCTCACACTAGAAACTAAAAGCCTGATAAAATAGGTTTGTTTTCAGACATTCCTTAAAAACAGCCAGAGATGGGGAAGTTCTAATTTGTTTGGGAGCATGTTCTAGAGCCTTGAGGCAACCCTAGAGAATGCCTGGTTTGGGGTCACCACTAAACAAGCCGGTGATAACTGCAGCCAGACCTCCTTCAATGAGTGCCTCAAAGGAGGCACTCTTAAATACCCTGGGCCCACAAAAACTCTTCAGGACTTTATAGGTAATAACTAGGGATGTGCACGAACCTGTTCGGAGGCCCTTTTATGGGCCTCCGAACAGGTTCAAACATGGGGCTGGTTCAATGTTAGATGTTGGTAGGGGTGCCACTTTAAGGGTGGGGGAGGGTGCAATGACCCCTCCCGCTGGCGCTCCTTCCTGGTAAAAACCTTCGGGGCAGCAACATAACTCTCTGTTGCCCCTTCCCCTCCTTGGCCGGAAGTAGCCAGAAGTATCGGGTGTGCATGTGCCTGTCACGCGCACGTAGGCACACGTGCACCTGGTACTTATTTACTTACTTACTTACTTCCAGACAAGGAAGGGGAAGGTGAGGCAGGGAGGTATGCTGCCACCCCGAAGGTTTTTACCGGGAAGGCGTGCCAGCAGGGGGAAAGCGTCTGGAGGTGTAAGTGCACCCTCCCCCACCCTTAAAGTGGCACCCCTGCTAGCATCGAACCGCACATCCGTGGTTCCGTGCACTAGTAATAACTAGGGACGTGTGGAACATTTGAGGTTCGAATGTTCTGCCTCGAAATGGGCCATTTCAAATGTTCTGAAAGCAGAACAGAACACCCTTAAGAAAAGGGTCCTGTTCCAACCCCAGCACAGAAGTTTATTAAAAACATTAAGAACAGCTTCTTAAAGTTTAAGCTTTGGCGGCACCCTCTTCATCAGAAAAGGTTTCAAGGAAATACCAGCTGATAAAGAGGATGAGCTACATTGCAATAGTAGCCATAGTGAAAAACAGTAAATAAAAAGAATACGCAACTTACAAAGCAGCAGTGTTCAGGGATTTCCAGATGTTGTTGACTACAACTCCCAGAATCCCAAAGCAGAAGCCATTGCAGCTGGGGATTTTGGGAGGTGTAGTCAACAACACCTGGGAATCCCTGTTAGAGGGAACACTGCAAAGCAGTATAATTCACTATATGTCAGGACAGTAACAAACAAAATCAAGACATTGCAAATGTAAAGCTGTTATGAAGAAAAATAAATGATCATCTTCAGTGTTTTAAAGAGCAAACAACATTTGCTTTTCATAAGACTCCATTTATTGTTCAGGAGTTTTCAGACTTTGTTATTATGTACCAAACAATAGCAGAGCAAGCTGTCCAAGCCAAATCTCTTAACTCACAGCATAAATTATATAAATATTGGATTGGAATTAAAAATGGAAGTAATCTGTGCTTGGTAATCTTTTCTTAGAGAAGTGATTTGGTGGAAATTAATTTATAGCACTTAGCAAAGCAAACACCAGCGAATGTTCTCACACAAGCTTTAAAATGCCTTTTAGAATATGATTTCCCCAAATTTTGTTGTATTTTCAAGTTTTAAAATGTTGTACAAATTTTGTTGTAGGGCTGCCACCTTCCTTCTGTCTTTGCTTCTTGTCTTTAATAGCTATGTACCTTTCAGTAACTGATGCTTCCTTTCCAGGCACGAAGATGTGAAATAAACACAGAAAGCTGTCTTATACAGAGTTAAAGCTTTGGTCCATCTTGCTCAGCATTGTCTACACTGACTGGAAGCAGATCTCCATGGTTTCAAGCAGGAAACCTTCCCAGCCCTACCCGGGACTTTTACGCACAGCAGATTTTACCATGAGTTTATGGGGAGGCTTTACTGCAAACTTGAAGTTGTCCTAAAAACCCCACTGCAAATAGTGGATTTTTTAACCAAGGATATAAATTGGGCTACACTCTAAAACACAGTGAAAAACTCTAATTGTGTGTGAACTGCTCCCCAATAACTTTCAGGGACTTTGGGGAAAATCTAGCCAATATGTGAACTCCATTCCGGAAGAGATGAGAGTTAAAGGGCTTCAAAAAGTCCTGTGTGAAAAGCTTATGCATGCAAAGCAGGAGTTCAGAATACCACTGAGCTACAGCCCCACCTGCTGATGAGAAAGGCTGCACCTATGGAATTTGAGCTGTTGTGCAGCTCTCTCTGACACAAGGAAACTTCCAAGAAAAAAGTGGGAACCTTATTCTGAGTTGAAAAAAAAAAGAGAGAGAGAAGCTTCAATGTTAGGAGAAAATTAGTTCATTCCTTTCAGAACAGTCACCTCTTAACTAAACTATGTAATTACTGCCACCTAGTGGCCTTGTACTGATTTAACCAGATATTTTGCTATGCATTTTAGATCAGTATTTTTGCCAAGCATTTTCCAAACACATTTTCATAGCCAAGGAAGCCCTGAGTGGCTGACGTGAAATCTCTACTCCTTACACAGAACTGTGCAGCATGCTGTACTATACTCATTCAGCTTCTCTGGGAAACTGGCATGACCTATTGGGCCCATCTGAACTGAAAGTGCACCCTAGACCTCACAGTCTCTTGCATATATAGCTGAAAGAAACAAAGTTCACAAAAGAAGCACCGATTGATCTGCAAACTCACAGGAACAATTGCCTGGGTTTATTTATTTATTTATTTAGCATGGTGTAGTGGTTAGAGTGCTGGACTAGGACCGGGGAGACCCGAGTTCAAATCCCCATTCAGCATGAAACTAGCTGGGTGACTCTGGGCCAGTCACTTCTCTCTCAGCCTAACCTACTTCACAGGGTTGTTGTGAAAGAGAAACTCAAGTATGTAGTACACCACTCTGGGCTCCTTGGAGGAAGAGCGGAATATAAATGTAAAATAATAATAATAATAATAATAATAAAATAATTTACATCTTGCTAGTGGCTAATCATTTACTTATCAAATGTAAATAGACCCACAGACTCCTGCTAACTGACTCACCACTTCTGGCTGTGAGTGTAAACCTGGGGGATTCTCTTAATTTTTCACCTGAAGCTTGCTCTATGTCTAAGTGGGATGGTCTGTATGAACAAAACACTTTGTGAAATGTTGTCGTTGTGTGGGGTGTAGCCAACTTGGGGCTCTTTTGCCATTGCTGGACTATTGCTCCCACCATTCCCAGCTGTTGTTGCTCAGGTTGATGGCAATGATAGTCCAGGGGCAGCTGGAGAGTCCCAGGTTGGCTATCCTTGCTCTGGGGCATAGTTAGTAGGGATGTGCCCGAATAGGCTTCGGCACCGGCGGGGGAGGGTGTCCTCACCCCCCCCCCGCCGTGTTTCCCCCGCCGGCGCTCTCCAAATTTCAAGCCCCTCAGGGCGGCAGCGTTCCTCCCTGCCGCCCCGTTCCCCCCGTCGGCCGGAAGTGGCCGGAAGTCACGAGCGCGCGTGCGCCTGCCCATTGTGCGTGTGTGTGCCCGTCCGCCGTGCGTGCGCACGCACAACGGGTGCCCGTGCGCTCGTGACTTCCAGCCACTTCCGGCTGACGGGGGGAACGGGGCGGCAGGGAGGAACGCTGCCGCCCTGAGGGGCTTGAAATTTGGAGAGCGCCGGCGGGGGAAACGCGGTGGGGTGTGTGTGAGTACACTCTCCCCCGCCCTTAAAGTAGTACCCTCGCCGGTGCCGAAGCACCGAATCCTGCCCCAGCGCCGAAACGTTTCGGAGGCCTTTACAATGGCCTCCAAAACGTTTCAGGCACAAGCCTAATAGTTAGGGCAAGCAAAAGGTTGATAGGGATCTGCTTGTAGGTTTCTGGGTGATGTGTGGTTTTGATGTCCCACCTTTCTTCTTACATTATTTACTTTAAGAACTTGATGACACCCCCCTCCAGTCTCTCCCCCACCCCGTGTACTTCTGCAACAGCAACCAGAACAGCTTACAAATAAACATCCACCATGAAGTGTAAAATACTTATGGGGGAGCGGCATTTGGGGGAGCGGCATTATGGGGGAGCGGCATTTCCTTTTGCTATATTTTGAGAAGTTTTTGGTTGAAAAGTGGTATAACTTGAATATGCTCTAAATAATAACAATGCTAGCATTATTCAATAGCATATAATTCAACTCTCTCTCTCTCTCTCTCTAAAAAACACATATATCTGTATACCGCCTACAGATTTACATATCAGGTGGTATAAAAATATGATAAATAAATAAATAAATAAAATATATGTCATTGATACTCAGGCTCTTGATTACCGCTACATACACCCCCCATCACCCAGCCAGCCACCCCCCCCACCTTGTGTCCCTCATTCTGGCAATCTGAATTGTTGGCAGCCCTAGTGGGCTGTGACCGAAGACTGTGGCTAATAACCAGACTAAATCAAAAACAGTCCCATTAAAATTAATGGGACAAGTTAGTCACAAGCCAAGCATATGCTTCCGGACCATCTATAGCCTCAGGGCCCAGTACTAGGTATGTGCACGGAACCTGTTCGGAGGTGGTTCCTCATGAGTACATGTGTGTGTGTGCCTGACGCGTGCAGGCGTGCTCACTACTTCCAGTCATAACAGGGTAGCAGGGAGGTATGCTGCCTCACCGAAGGACTTTTGGAAAACTGAGAGCCAGTGGGGAAAATGCATAGGCCAGAGGTGGGGGGGATGCGGTGGAGGGGAGTGCACCCTCCCCCGCCCTTAAAGTTAGACACCCCCCACCAGTTCCGTGCACATCCCTACCCAGTACAGGAGGCTTTCCTTCATCCCTCTCTCAGAAAACCTTATTGTTCAGAGATATTCCTTGAAAAAGATATATTATTGAAATGCACCTAGAAAACAAGCCCAGGGAGGAAACACTAAAGCACCCAGGAAAGCTTGGCCTGGAGAAGAGAAGGCTGAGATTGTACAAACAGGATAGCAATCTTCAAATATCTGAAGGGGTCGTCACATAGGAAAAACTTTTCCTCTGCTGCTTCAGGGGGAAGGCTGAAGTTACAGGAGACAGTTCTTGGCTAAACATCAAGGAAACTTCTTAACAGTAAAAACAGTTTGATAGTAGAACCAATTACCTAGAGGAGTGGTGGGCTCTGCCTTGCTGGATGCCTTCAAGCAGAGGCTGGACAGACATCCATTACGAATGCTCTAGCTCTGGATTTCCAGCATCAAGAAGGGGACTCGACTATGAGGTTCCCTGCAACTCTCAATTTCAATATATAGTATGGAAACTCTACTTATCAGAGTAGCACGTTGATTACCAAAATGTCAGCAAGTTTGCACTGTATGTCCACACTACATTATAAATATTAAGCTATTCTTCTTTTAGAGTATCAGATTAACACTGATCTATTGACTTTATATCCATCAAGAAGCAAATATTTTCATTTATCACAAAATTACCTTCATTTAGACAAGAGCACGCCATAAAGCCAAGACGTTAGTAATACAAGCTGCACCAGATTATGAGCAAAAGAATTATGATGCAGCTTATATTGCTAAATTCTTGGCTTTGTCGTTATTTGTAGTACCTTCTCTGAGAATCTTGTCCAATATTCATTTTAAATAACAAAGTTGACTCTAAAGTTCAGTTTGGTAGCTAACCAAGAATACTAGAAGAGCAGCCAATTTTACTTACATGGATGGCAGTCAACATGAGTATGGAATACAGGGTATGTTTGTTTGTTTAAAGTCAAATTATATTTTAGAATGATTTACCTTGAAAATTGCATTTGTTTACTGGAATTTTTAAAAAACAATGCTACTAGCTTTGATCCACCTTCTTAAGTAAACCATATTTCAAGTCTGTTGTCTTAGGCCAATCTTTTAGAAAGATAACAGATGAAGTAACACAACTGAAATGTGAGCAAACTGACTCCAAAGTCAATGCTGCAGCAAAGGCTACTCTGAGCTCAGTCAACATGTTGCTGAGTAACCAGTCACATGAACAGGGAGGGGAAATTTTTTTTCATTACTTTCTCCTCCCTCCAAAAGTATCTTTGGCTTCAGAAATCTGTCAGAGGGTTGTATAGTCATCAGGGACATATTTCATTTGATGTTACTCTGAACACAGGGCTTATAACATTACAGCCAACTGTCAGATCAACGCTACCCCAGGGGAACTTGTCAGAAATAAAAATAGCAATAGCACTTACATTTATATACCGCTTTATAGCCAGAGCTCTCTAAGCGGTTTACAATGATTTAGCATATTGCCCCCAACATTCTGGGTACTCATTTTACCGACCTCGGAAGGATGGAAGGCTGAGTCAACCTTGAGCCCCTGGTCAGGATCGAACTTGTAACCTTCTGGTTACAGGGCGGCAGTTTTACCACTGCGCCACAAGGGGATAAAACCATGGCATATGCATTTTTGTAGAATACAGATGACTTATATATCCATGTTGTAAAGTTGTAATACTCTGGAAGTGTTTTGTAATTCTCTTATTTGCTGCTTTAGAGATGCAGCCAGTGAACACAGAAAAAAAATCATTTATTACATACAAGAATCTCTGAGATATTCAGTGTTGTGCCTTATGACCTGTGCAATTCTTCAAGAACACTGCAAGAAACTAATACTAGTCTTGGTTCAATAGACTACGTGGTTTATGTATCTAAATGACATAATTCGTTTGGATTGCTCCTGACAATACCAAACATAATGGAACTAGTTCAACAGGTGATTTCTTCACATGAAAAAGCAACTAACTCGGAGAAAACAGAACCAGAGTGGGTTTGGCCACTCGCACAAGTTGTGCATTAGAGGGAATGTCCATGAGCATCCAAAGGCACTACTTAAGTGACAAAAGGGATTTCCAGAGTTCAGCCTGTCACAGCTTTTGGATGGCTGGTAAGGAACATAGGATGCTGCCGTATACCAAATCAGACCATTGGTCCATCTAGGTCTGCATTGTCTACTCTGATTGACAGCTGATCTCCAAGGCATCAGGCAGGAGTCTTTCTCAGCTCTATCTGGAGATGCCAGGAATTGAACCTGGGACTTTCTGCATGCATGCAGATGCTCAGCAAAATGAGATCAGTACAATGTTTTCTAGGACTGGAATTGTATTATATGCAACTTACAGCAGAATCTGAAGAGTTGGCTGAAATGCAGCATATAGTTGCATAGACAGTGAAGTACCTTTTGTGTGGACTGAACCCACAATGATGAGCTCCGTAAGTGGCTGCAAATAAAGCTTGGATTATGCTATACCACACTTGCTACGCAGGGAAAAGAAAGGCTGCAGATGCTGCAATTTCCTCTTCCATGCATCTATTAAAGGTAGAGGAGAATTGTTCTCTTTTGCATAGGAATTCTAACCAAGATGACTGGGATGCACACTACTGCCATAAGTGGTGAAGGGGCTCAGAGCGTCCCAAATCCTGGATTACTTTGCAGGAGAGATTTCTGGAAGATTGATAGGGATGAGAGAGATTCCTGCCTGCAACCTTGGAGAAGCCGCTGCCAGTCTGTGAAGACAACACTGAGCTAGATAGACCAATGGTCTGACTCAATATATGGCAGCTTCCTATGTTCCTATTATTGTGCTTTTGGTTTATTTACAAATATACAAGTTGACCATTTGGTGGCAGTGAAGTAGCAGAGCAATCCTACAGGCCAGCAATCGCTTATATTAGTTCCTGCACTCCAAGCTGCTTCAGTCTCTTGATTATAGACAAATATAGGGAGATGTGCCTTCAAGATCTGTATTTCACACTTGGTTCCTGAAAATGATCAAAAACTAAAAATGAAAGCTGCATTCATTAGCTCACATTAATATCACAAAACAGTTTTGTCTAACCTAAAAGGTAAAAGAAGTTTTCTGAGTCCAGTATAGATTTTAAGTCACTTGATTGGTCTTGGCAGTCATGCAACAAACGCACAGAAGAGATGCATAGTATCACCAAGCTACAATGAAGTTCATCCCAAGTTGGGCTTTCCTCCCCCATACAAAATGTATTCATTTTAACAATCCGGTTTATGTTGGTTGTAAATTGGCAAGTAAGCCAAAGCTCTTTTAAATTGTCATCTTTATGAGCCACCAGAGGGAGCACATTACCAAAAAAGAGAGAGAAAGAGCCTTGTATTGAAAGTTCACTTTATTTAGTTAGTCCCCTGCTAACTGAGCAAAGGGGCACCTTTTTAAAGTGGCGATTCTCTCTCTCTCTCTCTCTCTCTCTCTAGCAAAGGGAGAGCAACTGGCCCTATCCATCCCCAACACAGCATCTCTCCGGTGGCTGTTGCCGGTGTCTGTCTTATGTTTCTTTTTTAGATTGTGAGCTCTTTGGGGACAGGGAGCCACCTTATTATACCTCTATGTAAAAAGCTTTGGAAACTTTTGTTGAAAGGCGGTATATAAATATCTGTCGTATTCATATTTCTAATGGAATACTGTCTGAAAAAGAGGCAAGACTTTATTATTAGTTAATATCAAAGAATTAAAACAATTTTAAAAGTGAGCCAGGCTGGAATTTAATTTACAAATTAGCTTTTTTTTAAAAAAAAAAAGTATAAGACTAGCAACAGCTGGCTAAAGTTGTTTTGATTTCAGAAATTATAATGGTACAAAAAATCTCACTGCATTCAAACACATACCAGCTACTTAAGTTTATATTGTATTCTGACATGTTAAACTACACTAAAATATACATTAAGAATTAAGTATACATACTTCTGACTATTGGGGTAGAAGAGATCAGAGGGAAGGATGACTCTGGACCCAGTGAGGCCTATGATTTCAAAAATCATGAAATCACAGAAATACAGAGATTGTTTTCTACAGTGACTCTCCATTTCAGAATTTTGGGATCTGTTTATAGCAAGTACTATTGGAAGCACTAAAGTGAGATATCTATCTATCTATCTATTTTTCTTATACGTACTCGTCACTAATCCCATGTGTGGCAGTTCTCGCGGGAGTTCGCAAGCAGCTGCCAGATAGTGACGGGGACGGGCAGGTGGGGAAAAAGAAACTGCTGGCCAGGAGAATGGCCGAGCAGCGGCCATCAGGCAGGGAGGGCTAGAGGAAAGTCCAGAAGAAAACTAGAGGCGCAGATGCTTGGTGGGGTGTGTGTGTGTGCCTCAGGCTCCCCGTGTAGGGCTGCTTGAGTGAACAGTCTTAATGGCTTTGTTAACTGTTTACACAAAATTATATATATTTAGAAGAAAATGCTCAAATTTGAAGGATATGTTTATATAATTTTACTGGCCAACATTCTGAGCAGTAGAATAATGCAGTACTGCTGAACAGTACAATAATGCAGCACTGGAATCTGCAGACAAGAAAGGGTGGATTTTGATGATCTCCCCTTCTCCCAGAAGTCCTGTTTCCCCTGAAAATATGTCCCTGGAGGCTGCGTGACCCTCAGGCACATAACTTTGGATGACATAGAGTGTTCTATGGTAAGGAGATGGTAACATCCACCCCCCAGCCAAACTCAAGTGCTGGTGATATGTTAGCAGAACCCATCATCAGCACTTGCACCAGAATTTCATTCATTTGGATGCTAAACACTTTCATTTACTTGTCACGTGTTCACCCTGTCCCGAGGAGACATATTATCCCATAATATAATCACAACAATCTTTTCCGAGATGGTGACTTGCAAATGCCCCAGGGTAAGCTTGGTGACCAAGTGGAAACTGGAATCTGTTCTTTCTAGCCCAGTTCTGGCTGACACTCTTTTCACCAGTTTTAAAAAATAAAATAAAATAAAAGTAATGTTGTACAAACTTACTATTAAAGTAATATTGTCCAAATTGTAGCTCAGGCAAATCTATTCCTGGATACCTCTTACAAACTATAGATTATTCTGGAACAATTCATTTGTACTTCAGTACAGTGTGATTAATCTGTGATTTAATCATTAAATGGAGGCAAAGTTAATTTCTTCAAACCAAATAAATATCAAAATGATTGGGGCAGCATTTTCTTGTATGAATACATACAAAATGGGAATAGTTTAGGTCTTTTATATCAGCTATACAAAAGGTTGTATTTGATACAGAATACTTCAGGTTATTGCAAGCTACATATTTGTCACTGGAAAAAAGTAAATTCCAGGTTATGCAGTTGCCATTGAGTTGAATTGTAACATGCAGTTCACAGAAGGAGAGCTGTTGCCTGTTTTAACACTGTGCATTGTGTTACTTACAGACATTTAAATGACTACAGTATTGTTGAATAAAGATATTATAATGACATATGGATAGAATAAAGCTCCTATGACTATTATCAAGTACAATCAAATGACCCTTTTCTTCATCAAATTTAGAGATGAATTTAACATAAGATGAGTTATGTTCTTTATGTCAGTAGTTAAGATCTCCCCCCCCCCAATGGTTTTTCTTCAGGGGGAAGGGGGAATATCCACACTGACAGATACTTTTGTCACTGCCGAAATCTAAAATCATAATTTAAAAATGCTACTGGAGTCACCAAGAAATAACTGCAGAGAGCTGTATCTTTTTTGCAATATGGAAATAAAAAACCCCAGCATCACACACATTCTTCTTATTGGTGTTGTCCTTATTTAGATTTGGAGGCAAAGCAAGTTTCAAGCCAAAGATTAAACTCACAAGCTTCAAATAACTTTATATAGATGCCAGATTGCTATGTACCATGTCCAATTTAAATACTTTCCTACATAATTTAAAAATCCCTGGCCATGAATAATGAGGCTATTTTAATTGCTAGAGTATTTGATCCCATTAGTGAAAATTCAGTGCATACCATTTAGAATCATAGCTACATTTTGTAGCTGTGACATTAAGTGCTGCACAATTCAGACATATTTTTCAGATAGCACAGAGGGGTTTCCAAGGAAGGGGAGGTAATAAAAAAAGGTCCGTTCCCCGGACACCAGTGCAGTTAGTATGGAAGTGCTGTTAGTCTGTTCCTCTTTTTGTGCTGGCTCTTCCTTGCTCTGAATGTCAGCCAATGTATCTAGTGGTTTCTTTAATTGACAGTGACACACTGGCTCCTGAAGAAATGTTGAAAAAACATCCAGTAACCTTGTACAAGTTTTTGAATTCATGCTGCAACCAGGAGAACACCATGTAAAAGAGGAGTCAAGCAGGGAGCTGGCTGATGTGAACCCAATGGAAATGTTGTGCAGACAGTCAATGTGTAGGGGACCAGATTTGATGGCACATATTTGGGACATCATTCCCAAATGATGACTGAAATATGGAATTATAGTGATGTGTGCTAACTGCAGTTATCCATTGATGGCTAAAAGAATGACAGGATTTGGGGAGGAACCTTGAGCACTCTAGGGCTAAGTTGGTAGAGTAGTGATGTAAACAATGCTTAAAAGATACAGTACACCCAACTGTGTGGACTCTGCTACAAGAAGACAATGCATACATGACTACAATGCATTTGTCTATCAGCCATGGATATACCTGAAGAAGCAACACCAGCTAAGATGCAGTCATTTCTACATTAAGCTGCAAGTGCTGATGTGTTGATGGATGAATATGTACAGGCTACATCTGTGTCTACAACAGCTTCTACAAGTGTTGAAGTGACTGTGCAGTCATTCAGCTGGTGGCACCTCTTCAATAACACCCAAAGCCTCCATAAGTGTCATTTGCGAAATCACTCTGAGAACATAACAATGAATATTTAAATGTACTCTGTTGAATTGCTGATCCCAAAAGGAGCAAAATCATTTCAGTTCACATATCATTCTTTAGATCAGAGATTCTCAACGTTGAGGCCCCAGATGTTATTGGACTTCAACTCCCATAATCCTCAGCCCCAATGGCATTTGGTTGGGGATTATGGGAGTTGAAGTCCAATAACATCTGGGGACCCAACGTTGAGAATCCCTGCTTTAGATGATAATACAACAAAGAATCTTATACTCAACCTAGTATTTAGACTTAGTCCCAGCAAAGAACTGTTTTTGTTTCAGCAGAACAACAGAGCACACTGAGGTGGGAGATGGGACATATTTTGATTTAAAGATTAATAATAAGCCAATGTTACTACAATTTAGTTATGTTGAAGTATATTGCTGGTAAAGTAGTATATTTAATTTGAAAGTACTGATATTATCTGCAGGAAGAGGGTTGGCTTTAAATTTTTTTTTTAACTTAAAGCACATTTTTCTGGAATCAGGAAATGCAATCACTTCAACTGTCGTGTCAACAAGAGAAACAAAGTCCAAAGTTGCAGCTTTCAGTAATGAAAGTTTTTACTGAAGAGTTATTTTCTTGATCTAGCAAATGAAAGGTTAGATGTTCTACTGAAAAGCAAAAGATATAAGTATATAAACATATTTTGGTGTTATCCCACAACTTTAAAAAGTATTAGCACATTTGTAATTTTAAACATTTAACATCTAACACCCACATGCTTGTTTAAATTGAATATTTCAAAAAAGCTGTAGGCTTGCAATAATCGTTGCTAAACTGAGCATGTTGGAAAATATTTCTTAGTGGAACAGTCAGAACAGCTTCCTAATTCTTACAACTTCTAGACAAACAGGAGTGGGAGCTAAAGAGCCTCTAATTTTCTCAATGCACTTCTACACATACATAGAAGGGGTTCAAGCATCCCCTAACACCACAGTGAACTCCACCCCCCCCCCGGAGTGGCCCATAATATTCAGGAATGTCGTCTTAGGGGACTCAAGGAACTGCAATGAGAGGGTGAAATCTGAAAATCCTAGGTACGCATGCAGAATTTCAGTCAAGGGGGAAACAACTTTTAATAAATTAAAAACCCAAACATTGTCCACTCTGTTGGTTACATTTTTAATTTAAGATTTTTTAAATTATGCTTTTTATTACACTCAGTTGTCTGAGTGACCAACACAACACCTAACTCAGACATCCATAGTTCTTGATTATGACACCTTCTGCAATCTCCTAATGGATATCAGAGATAGCAAGAGATCCATGATTTCTAGGCCTCCACATTTTGTTGAATGGGAAAGAAGTTAATGAAAAAGCATCCCCAGTATAATCTCAGAAGACTTATGTAAATCTTATATTTAATCAGATATACACCTTAAAGAGCCAGGTTGGAAAGGAGCACATGGAAGTGGAGCAGAGAAGGATGTTCCTATAATCAGCTTTGTTTGCTCAACACTAGCTACCTTTCTATTCTGATAGAGTTTCTGAAATGCAAAGGCTTACATAGCCCTGTAGGAAGATACCCATTACCTATTCTGAATTTTTCCCCATTCTGTACTAGCGTATATCCACCGTAGTCTACAGACTTATAGTTGCATTTGGCGAAAGATTTTGAAAGACAGTTATTTATCTGAAGTGCCCTGCTGGGAGTGCCTCAACTTTACTTAAAATCAAATTGTCTCTAGTTATTCCAACAAGAAAATGCATTAGTCAGTCCGCAGTAATGCAAAGAGAGGTGGATTTCAAGCACCAATAAAATCTCAGGACAGCTTTAAATGTTTAACCAGTCTAATACACTTACAACTGAAGACTAACCTTAGTTGGAAATAAACAATGGAAGCTACCATTGCTATGCACAAGAAGATAACTTTAATTGCCTGTAGGCCGATGTATGTGTTTTTAATGTTGCAATGGGCATACAGTGAGGGAAATAAGTATTTGATCCCCTGCTGATTTTGTCCGTTTGCCCTCTGACACAGAAATGACCAGACTATAATTGGAATGGTAGGTTTATTGTAGCTGTGAGAGACAGAACAACAACAAACAAACCCTCAAAAGCCCAGTGCCCAAAAGTCAGCGATGGATTTGCATTGTAGTGAGGGAAATAAGTATTCGATCCCTTCACAAAAGATGTCTTAGTACTTGGTGGCAAAACCCTTGTTGGCAATCACAGAGGTCAGACGTTTCTTGTAGCTGGCCACCAGGTTTGCACACAACCCAGGAGGGATGTTGTCCCACTCCTCTTTGCAGATCCTCTCCAAGTCAGAAAGGTTTCGAGGCTGATGTTTAGCAACCCAAACCTTCAGCTCCCTCCACAGATTTTCTATGGGATTAAGGTCTGGAGACTGGCTGGGCCACTCAAGGACCTTCATGTGCTTCTTCTTGAGCCACTCCTTTGTTGCCTTGGCTGTGTGTTTTGGGTCATTGTCATGCTGGAATACCCATCCACGACCCATTCTCAATGCCCTGGCTGAGTGAAGGAGGTGCTCACCCAAGATCTGACGGTACATGGTCCCGTCCATCGTCCCTTCAGTGCGGTGAAGGTGTCCTGTCCCCTTAGCAGAAAAACACCCCCAAAGCATAATGTGTCCACCTCCATGTTTGATGGTGGGGATGGTGTTCTTGGGCTCATAGGCAGCATTCCTCCTCCTCCACACACGGTGAGTTGAGTTGATGCCAAAGAGCTCGATTTTGGTCTCATCTGACCACAACACTTTCGCCCAGTTCTCCTCTGGATCATTCAGATGTGCATTGGCAAACTGCAGACGGGCCTGTACATATGCTGCCTTGAGCAGGGGGACCTTGCGGGCACTGCAAGATTTCAGTCCTTCACGGCGTAGTGTGTTACCAATTGTTTTCTTGGTGACTATGGTTCCAGCTGCCCTGAGATCATTGACAAGTTCCCCCCGTGTAGTTCTGGGCTGCTTTGTCACCGTTCTCATGATCATTGCAACTCCACGAGGTGAGATCTTGCATGGAGCCCCAGCCCGAGGGAGATTGACAGTTATTTTGTGTTTCTTCCATTTGCGAGTTATCGTGCCAACTGTAGTCACCTTCTCACCAAGCTGCTTGGCGATAGTCTTGTAGCCCAGTCCAGCCTTGTGCAGGTCTACAACCTTGTCCCTGACATCCTTCGACAGCTCTTTGGTCTTGGGCATGGTGGTGAGTTTGGAAGCTGAGTGATTGCTTGCTTCTATGGACAGGTGTCTTTTATACAGGTACTGTAACAAGCTGGGATTAGGAGCACTCCCTTACAGAGGGTGTTCCTCATCTCAGCTCGTTACCTGCATATAGTGAAAAGACACCTGGGAGCCTGCAATCTTGCTGGTTGATGGGGGATCGAATACTTATTTCCCTCACTACAATGCAAATCCATCGCTGACTTTTGGGCACTGGGCTTTTGAGGGTTTGTTTGTTGTTATTCTGTCTCTCACAGCTACAGTAAACCTACCATTCCAATTATAGCCTGTTCATTTCTGTGTCAGAGGGCAAACGGACAAAATCAGCAGGGGATCAAATACTTATTTCCCTCAGTGTATATAATCCCTGTGGGCTAAGTATTAGTAGTGTCAGGCTAGAAAGCAGGCTAGAGGCCAACGTGGAAAACTATGAAATTATATAAAGCCAAGGACAAGATAGCCTCACCAGAGGGCCGGTGTGTGAGAAAGCCCTACCCATGCAAAAGTCCTGGGTATGTATTAAAGCTAAGGTGTTATATTTAAGGAGCCCTGGTGATGAATCATCTGAATATGAATGCCCCTTTATGAACTCATGGAGGGGGGGAAATCCATCCCTATGCACACACACAAGTGTGTCACCAGGCAGGTTGTTTAGTGATCTAGGCATCTATTCATCTGGAATAATTGCTCAGTAATTGGCAGATGGCTATCTGCAAGGCTCAATATAAGAACGTCTCCTATTGCAGCAAAACAGCTGTTGGACATGCAAGCTAAGCCCAACATCCAAACAAACCTGAAATTGGATTCTGTAACTTAAACAGAAGAACACACATGGGAAAGTTCTACAATTCCCCCCGCTATACATAGATACTTTGTATTAACTAATTAGAAACAGCAAAGCGAGTGTTTTCTTAGCCATGCTAATCCTATTCCATTGTAAATAAGCATGTCAAAAGAAATATCAGATCCTTATTTAAATGAAGACATAGGATATGACGTAAAAGAATCCTCAGTCCCTTACCATGTCTCTTACGGAGGCACTTGCTGCTTAGAAACAACAACAAAAAAAGTTTCACTTTTGGATCTGAGTCAGAAGGCAGACCCATCATTCAGTAGCCAGCATATGATTCAGCTTAGCTTTATGGGAAGAAAAAAAAAATCTGAAACCTAACAACAAAAAAAGGTCTTGAAAGGAAGAACGGCTTCATTTTAGTCTTCCTGAAATGCCTTTTCAAAGCTTTTGTGACTCACTAATACTGAAAGAGAAGCCCAGAGACGAGAAAAGTTGTGGTTGTCAGCAAGCTGACACTCCCTCTACCCGTGGACATCTTCCACAGAACTGAAAGGTAGGACAAGACTGAATGCATAGAAGCATAGGTTTAAGGTGCAACATCTAATTTTAAAACCTAAAAATAGCATTTACAGAATTAATTCAAGACCAGTCCTTTAAAACAAACTAGACCAGTGTGAATTATATATGACATCTTATACAATGGCTGAGGCATGCTTTATGTATGCATTTTACTTTTTAGAAAGCAAGTACTAAACAGAAATTCAATAAATGTTAATGCAAGTAGAAAAAAGAACATTCAAAGATAATATTCAGAAGGTCCTTTCACAAACACACTTAAGTATTCAATTCAATTTGTGTGTAGCTTAATATCTGGATAGTAAAGCTTTTATATACCTTAATATTTCATTTAATGAAAGTCTTTAAAAAATGCCTGTCTTTATCCACATATGTATCCACTGGGATGTATGTCAGATTATATTCTAGTTGCTCTCTCAGTTATAAGCACCGTTACGTTCCTTCACATTAATTTTTTAGAAAAAAATTGACTTCACAAAAAGGCAGTATTAGCATTCCTACAAAAGAGCAAGAATATAATAAGTATTACTGCTCCATAAACCAACCTTTAAGGCATAAAGCCCAACCTTTTATTAATACCCCTAAATAAATTTCAATAAAATTACTTGATACAGTTTTTTTTAATTATTATTATTATTTCTTGTTTACACAGTCAGACAGGTGTTATTGACTGGTTTGTTTTATCCAGACATTGAGTCCTTCCCAAAGACCTGGAATGGCTGAATTTTATTATCAATGTTGTTGCTGTTATTATTATAGATATCATTGCAGAATATAGGCTGTTCCCAGTAAAGCTGCTTTTTGTAATTGGCTGATGGTGATTTCTGTGGCCCCTATGGTGTTGAGGTGCTCTTCAAGGTCTTTTGGAACTGCACCCAGGGCGCCAATTACCACTGGGATTATTTGGGTCTTCTTCTGCCACAGCCTTTCAATTTCAATTTGTAGATCTCTGTATTTAGTGATTTTTTTTCTATTTCTTTTTCTTCTATTCTGCTATCCCCTGGTATTGCTACGTCAATTATTTTCACTTGTTTTTCTTTCTTCTCGACTACAGTTATATCTGGTCTACTGTGTAGCAGAAATTTGTCTGTTTGTAGTCGGAAGTCCCATAATATTTTTGCAGCTTCATTTTCTACAACCTTTTCAATTTTATGGTCCCACCAATTTTTGGCTACAGGTAGCTTGTATTTTTTGCAGATGTTCCAGTGTGTCATCCCTGCTACCTTGTCATGCCTTTGTTTGTAGTCAGTCTGTGCGATCTTTTTACAACAGCTGATTAGGTGGTCCACTGTTTCATCTGCTTCTTTACAAAGGCAGCACTTGCTGTTTGTTGTGGATTTTTCTCCTTTTGCTCTTATTGCATTTGTTCTTACTGCCTGTTCTTGTGCAGCCAGTATTAAACCCTCAGTTTCTTTCTTCAAGTTGCCATTCTTAAGCCATTGCCGGGTCTTGGTGATGTCTGATTTTCCACTTATATTGTGCAAATATTGACCATGCAGTGGCTTATTTTTTTCATTTTTCTGCTCGGTTCTTGACTTGTTCTTTCTTGTAGGCCTGCTTTCTTTCATTGGTGTTGAATAGTTTCGCGTTATTGACCATTTCAAGTCCATCTTCTTCACCGTCCTTGATATATTCTTCAAGGCCTCTTTTCTCCTCCTCTACTGTTTGATAGACTTGCAGCATTCCTCTTCCACCTGAGCTGCGAGGGAGGTATAGCCTATCTACATCACTGCGGGGGTGCAGAGCATGATTGATGGTCATTATTTTCCTGGTCTTACGATGATGATGATGATGAATTCTATTTCTATACCACCCTTCCAAAAATGGCTCAAGGCGGTTTACACAGAGAAATAACAAATAAATAAGATGGATCCCTGTCCTCAAAAGGCTCACAATCTAAAAAGAAACATAAGATAGACACCTGCAGCAGTCACTAGAAGTATTGTGTTGGGGGTGGGTGAATACTCAGTAGTCCTAACATTCTAGACACATACAATGTACCACTTGGAACTCTTTTATAAAGTGGCTGCACCCACCAGTCACAGGCATGAAAAAGTTAGTCTGGGGCTGCATGTTTACAGTATTTTATCTTCCTGATATATCACACTCTGAAAAATAAAAGGATCACATTTTGCTTTGAAATGAAACCTGATATTTAGTAGGGATGTGCAAAAAATTTCGGGCACAGAATTATCTGTGCCCAAAACGAGCAATTTCGGGTGATTTGGGTCCAAACTGAATCACCCCCGATGTCCCCCGATATTTTTTGGGGCCGAGCCGAATCACCCGAATTTCGGGCCTGAAAAATTCGGGTGATTCAGGATGACATCTCTTTGAATTTTCCGCCTTTTTGCATCCATTGATTTGAATGCAAAAAGGTCTGAAGTGATGTCAGCCCAAACTTTGGGTCCCAGGGGCAAAATAGAGGGGTTGGGTGGTAGTGCCTAATGGTTGTAGGCTACCACCCAAATTTCAGGGGAATTGGGCAAAGGGCTTATTTTTGGGGAATTTTTGAAGTTTTAGTGTCTTTGGGGCAGTTCGGGGGCATAGAGTGGGATCTGGGCAAAAAGAGTGGGGTGGGGTGGTAGTGCCTAATGGGTGGAGGCTACCACCCCAATTTCAGAGTGATGGGGCAGAGGACTGATTTTTGGGGAATTGTTGAAATTTACGCATCTTTAAGGTTTTCCCCCATAGAGAAGCATTGAGGTGTCAGCAAATGGATAGCTTCACGCGGGGGGGGGGGGGCCCAAAGGGGTGGCCTAGAGCAGTGTGGGGTTGGTGGTAGTGCCAGGTGGGGTCAAGGAAGCTACCTCAATTTTTTCAAAGGATTTGGGCAGAGGGCTGATTTTTGGGGAATTGTTAAAGTTTACGCGTCTTTAAGGTTTTTCCCCATAGAGAAGCATGGGGTATACCTCTGAAACAACAGAACCGTGTACCCCATGGGTTAGAAACCCATGGGGGTGGTTGGCACCCTATGTGCACTACACTACCACTCGCTCTGGGCCACCCCAGCACCCCCCAAGTGCACTTTTGGGGCTGCTGACACCTCAATGCTTCTCTATGGGGAAAAACCTTAAAGACACGTAAACTTCAACAATTCACCGAAAATCAGCCCTCTGCCCAAATCCTTTGAAAAAATTCAGGTAGCTTCCTTGACCCTACCTGGCACTATCACCAACCCCACACTGCTCTAGGCCACCCCTTTGCCCCCCGCGTGAAGCTATCCATTTGCTGACACCTCAATGCTTCTCTATGGGGGAAAACCTTAAAGACACGTAAACTTCAACAATTCCCCAAAATCAGCCCTCTGCCCAATCACTCTGAAATTGGGGTGGTAGCCTTCATCCATTAGGCACTACCACCCCACCCCACTCTTTTTGCCCAGATCCCACTCTATGCCCCCGAACTGCCCCAAAGACACTAAAACTTCAAAAATTCCCCCCAAATAAGCCCTTTGCCCAATTCCCCTGAAATTTGGGTGGTAGCCTCCAACCATTGGGCACTACCACCCACCCCACTATTTTGCCCCTGGGACCCATTTTTCTTCCCGAACCGATTCGGATTCGGATTTAATCCGAATCTGAACCGAATCAGGGGTGATTTGGGTGGCCCAGATTCAGGCACAGAACAGATCGGGGGTGATTCGGTTTGGGTCCCGAACCGAATCACTGAAAACCCAAATTGCACACCCCTAATATTTAGTGTTTTTTTCCTCCTTTCAACATTTCTTCCTAAATTAGTCTGGCTGTATTGTGTTAGAATATCAGCAAAAATAAGGGCTGGAGAAGAACTTTGGTTCTTCTTCCTTTTGGTAAAAGCTTTTTTTTTTATCATTGGCTACAGAAGAGAGATAATTTCAAATAATAACTCGATGTCCGGATAAAACAATCCAGTCAATAACATCTGTCTGACTGTAGCCTGGGTTTTTATTTTTGTTTTGGGCATTTTTTTAAAAAATTGGACAGTGGACTTTTTAAAATTTGTGAATTGCTTCTTGAGGCTACAAAATGTTGCATGCAGATTGCAGGACCAACCCTCTATATCACAAACAACCCCTCCACTATAACTAGGACGCCAATAATACATCATATTTCTGAAACACAAAATGCAGACTAAACAAAACCATATTTGAACATATATAGTTGCCTTTATATCACATCAAACCATTGGTCCATCTAGCACAGAATTGTCTACACTGACTGGTAGCAGCTCTCCAGAGTTTCAGGCAGAGGCATTTCCTCTACCTACCTGGAAATGCAAGGGATTAAACCTGGGACTTCCTACGTGCAGGTAGGAGCCCTGCTACCAAGATGTAGACCCATCCCGGCACTGACCTATGGTCCCATCCTCAGCCAGCGTGTTGTAGTGGTTAGAGTGCTGGACTAGGACTGGGGAGACCTGAGTTCAAATCCCCATTCAGCCATTATACTAGCTGGGTGACTCTGGGCCAGTCGCTTCTCTCTCAGCCTAACCTACTTCACAGGGTTGTTGTGAGGAAAAACTCAAATATGTAGAAGACCACTCTGGGCTCCTTGGAGGAAGAGCGGGATATAAATGTAATAATAATAATTATTATTATTATAATTATTATTATTTACCAGGCATCTAAAGCAGATTGCCCAAACTCTTCAGGAAACTGGTGGGACATGGCAACTTGGATGAATTTTTACTCAACAGAGTAGTATATTGCTGCCGTAACAGGAGATATGAGACAACTAAACAGTGATTGTAAAAATAACTATTTTGCATTTTAGATCATATTTTCTCACAATGACCTAGCCCCATCTTCAAAAGGTTTAATAACTTTCAGCTGTACTTTATACTTTTTCATGAAACATTTAGGCTCATTGTTATTTGCTTGTGCAGTTAAGATAGTGACCTTGAATGGTCTGACTTAAGATATTTCATGCATGTCTCAGGAGCCCAAATTGGCCGAAACCACGGTTCATGTACAAAAACCATATAATTCCAAATTCTCAACACTGGTTGACATGTTCCACAGTGTTGATGGCAGAGCAAGAGCTACACCCTTGCAGAGAGGATGCTGTGGAGCTTAGCCAAAGGCTTGCCACATTTTTGTCCCTGAGGGTTGTGCAGCTATATCAGGAAACCAAGAAGTACTTTTAAAGGGAGGGAAAAGCAATGAAACAGTTTCTGCTCCCCCTACATGCATGATCTGCTGCATGACAAGCCTTTGTTGGAGCTCTGGTACAAAATTTCTGTGAGGGTGCAGTTCTTGTTCTACACTGAGGAACATGTTGGCCACTGTTTGTAACCTGTCACAGATCAGAAATCCTTTTCTATGACCCCAAACCTTTCTACCATGTGAGAGTAGATTAAGGCAATCAGATTTCATGTTGAGAATGAACTCATGTTGCTGCCAACCATTCTTTTTATGTGCAGATAAAAGTTATTGGGCATCCAAAACAGCCAGTAGTAAAACTGACAACATACTTCTGATATATGCATGGTACGACTAGTATAGTTGAAATGTAAGACTGTGTTCTGTTACAAGCCCTGAACATTATTAACAGGCAACATCCAAATTATCAGTCCTGTCCACTAGAAATTTGGCAAGGAACAACTAAGTGACAATCACCACTTCTCATGCAGATCCACTGAGCTGATGTGACTTAGTCCAGACTAACTGATTTCAATTTAATCTAAGGTAACCTACCTTCATTCTTTACTTGCCCTTTTAAAAGTATCCAAGAACTCAAGTCTATAGTGGAATGCATTTGTTTGGAGGGGGGGATCAATTGCGTATGAATTATTAAAGTCCTCATTATAACAGGGCAATCAATTGAGGTCACATCAGGGAACATGTCAAATACTTTGATTCTTCCCAATAGCAAACTTTGCCCTCAGTAAAGATGGCTGACACTATACTTAGTTGTGTGCACCAACTAGGTTACCAGAGCAAGTAGACTTGTTTGTTTAACTTTACCCTTGTTCAGAGCAGAGATTGCTGGCTTGCCAAACCCCTTTGTGTCTGCAGCAGTTGCTTAATAGTATACTCCTTTGCAAGTTTACTCCAGAACAAGTCCTGCTTTTAATCAGGGATGGGTGTGGAGAAGAACATACCCATGAAAACATGGAAATAATAGAACCCCCTTTTTTTAAATGCAGAAGTGAGACAAAGGAAACATGGAGGCAGGTCTCACAATCTGTGAGACCCGCTTTTGTTAAAACTGAGGGGAGAACGGCTAAGTCCGCTCTCCCTGCAGATGAGCGGGCAGGGAGCCCTGGGTGGCCGGATTGGCCGCCCACACAATGGCCGGCTCCGTGACGGAGCCGGCGGGGGGTGGGGGGATCGGGGACTGCACGAGTGCACAGGGCATACTGGGGAGACCCCCGAGCCGGGAGGCGGCTTTTCGCAGTCTACTTATGAGTAGGCGTGGCGCGAAGCCGCACTACAGCTACTCACAAGCCTAAAAAGCAGGTTTGCTGGAGCGCTTGCTCCACAAACCTGCTTTTTAGCAGGGGTTCTCGAGCGGGTTACCTGCTCAAGAACCACCGGGCTCGGCTGCGAGCCTGGTGGTTCTTACGACCAACAAAAATCAGGCTAGGCTCTCTTAGCCTGGTTTTTGTTGGTCATGAGAAACGCCCCATCCTTTAAAAAAGTGGAGTGGGAGAATAATGCAGCAAAGCCTCTTTTTAAAAAAGGGAAACAAACTTACCTCCCCTTTGTCCAGTGCGCTTGCGCGCACACACACACACACTTTGGGGAAGCATGTGCCTTGGAGGGGAGCATCAGACAGAAAGGCATCAGAGGCATCTCTAGCAAATGGCTGGAGAAGCTGCACCTACCCCTAAAATTGGCAAGACCAAGGGCAGTGCAGGCACATTGCCCTTATGCTATTATAGAATATTCCTGAGAGTAGAGAGCAGTATGCAAATGCTAACCAAGCCGGTTACGATCATCTGGAGCGGTTCATCTGTGGTTGCCGCCAACTTGTCTGGCAGCTACTCAGGAACGGGCCTTCTCCGTTGCTGCCCCTGGACTCTGGAATGTGCTCCCTGTTGAAATAAGAGCCTCCCCATCTCTGGCAACCTTTTAAAGGGCACTGAAGACATATTTATTCACCTAGGTTTTTAATTAGATTTATAGCTTTAATACTTTTAATGTTTAAGTTATTTTAATTGTCAACTGCCCAGAGACACAAGTTTTGGGCAGTATAGAAATATGTTAAATAAAATAATAAACAAACAAAACCAATAAACTTCCAGGCAGCCAAGGTTCCAAACTTGGGTCCTACTTGCATCCCTTTAGTGCAGGACAAATGTACCCCATTATGTCTTTGGGGGTGAAGGGGGTTGTGATCAGTTTCCCTCCTCAGGGGTCTTTCAGTGGCAAATGAGCTCTGCTTAGAAGATTGTGGGATAATTTCATTCTTCTGAGAAGAATCCCCCAAGCCCCTTCCCTCATGAATGTTCACAGCTCCCAACTTGTTAAACTAATTATCACCAATACCTCTGTCTCTCTTTGCCTCTACTGGAAAGCTTGAGAACTGCCATGGTGGGAAATGAGCATTGAAACAAAATTAGCATGCCATTATTATGGAGGTTTGACAGGCACACTTACAACAGAGTTCAAAGCAAGCTGTGCAGAATAGGGACAAAGTGCTTCAACATACATGCAGGGGAGAAATGCAAGGAGTCGTTCCACTTCTTAAAATGAAGTTATTTTTACAGCCCAGGAGCCTATACAATTTCTCCTCCTACTACTATTACTGTTGCTGCTACTAATTAATACTATTTTACTCAACTTTTAAAACAAACTAACACAGGGCAGCTTAATAATGAGTATAATATATTATATATCAAAAGTTCTAACTAAATGAATACTTAATACAGGCTTCCTATGCTTCTGTTAAAAGGTTCCCCCCACCCTCGCTTTTTTTTAAAAATGGCAAGCCTTATTTGTCATTATTTTAAATGGCAAGCCTTAAACGGCAAGCCCCAAAATGAAACAGAGATTTTCATTAGGGCAACAAATTTCTCAGGCAGCAGCTCCTGCCCTTCAGAGATTCGAGTAATGGCAGCATTTTGTGCACATCATTTTTAACAGCCAGTAAAAATCACAAACAATTTTATGTTAAAGCATTTATGGGGAAAATGTGGGTCATGGGAAAGTCACCTATGTTATTTCAATCTACTATTAGAATATTGGCAACAGTTATATTTATGCATAGATACAAACCTTTTTCCAGCTCACATTCTACAAAACCTGCCAATTTACCCTAATAGCATTTATTTAAATCCACCTATTTCAAAGATGCTGCCATACAATGCCCTCTTAACTCAATTTTTTTACATTTGGTACGTGTTCTGGCTTATGCTGAATTCTGGAATCCGCAAACTGGTCAGCACTAGGTCTGCTTAGAATTGCCTCTAATTCTTGGTGTGAGTCCACACACCCCATTGCCAAAGAGCCAGCGTGGTGTAGTAGTTAGAGGGCTGGACTAGGACCAGGGAGACCCGAGTTCAAATCCCCACTCAGCCATAAAACTAGCTGGGTGACTCTGGGCCAGTCACTCCACTCTCAGCCTAACCTACTTCACAGGGTTGTTGTGAAAGAGAAACTCAAGTATGTAGTACACCGCTCTGGGCTCCGTGGAGGAAGAGCGGGATAGAAATGTAATAATAATAATAATAATAATAATAATAATAATAATATCCCCCAGTGAGGCACTACCTTGGCGTGGTTGTGGGGCTTGCGTGCTATGAGGAAGGTGAGAGCTATGCCGGAGGTCCAACCATACTGGACAGGTCTCACCAGAGGAGCCAGACAAAGAGTGCCTCTCCCATCAACAATATGGTGAGACAGAACTTTAATAAATCTATACCGGATCGGTCGTCGCCCGGTTCAACAAGGACCGCGCCAGGTGCTATAGTCCCTGGACATCTGGTGGCAAGTGGGCAACAGGACTCAGGATCTTCAGTTGAGCAACCAGGGCTGGAGACAGCAAAGTTACTGGAAGAAACGTCGCTTAACCGAAAAAAATATACGGAAAATGCCAACAAGGAAATAATGATCTGCTATTCCAAGTCTAGTCCAACTAGAAGAGGTTATTTAAAAAGAATGTACCAAATCTGGAAAGAGAAGCATCCAGGTACAGAAATAATAGAACAAAGGCTAGCAGACCAGAGAAAATTCATAATAAGAAATAAAGTATTCACAGGAGTAGAGCTGGAAGAACTGCAAAGAGCAACACAGGCTCAAGATATGGAAGAAGAATTACCACCAATTGAAGAAGTTGCTCAGGCGCAGGTGGAGGAGGTGTTGGAAATCGAGGATGCCACTGTTACTGAACTGTTTCAAAATCAAAACCAGGCAACCTCCCCTTTGCCTTCACCTCAAAAACCCGAATGCCGTTTAACAGAAAAGCAACAAGAACTAAAGCAATAAATAACTGAGCACATGAACCAAACAACCACCAGGGTTCGACTTCCAGCTCTAAAAACAGTTGCCAAAAAAACAACTTGCTCAGGCATTAAAAGATGTCAATGCTGCACTTGCAGAAATAACAACCAAGAATTTGCAAGAAACAAATCAACTAATGTTCAGTGCAGCAACAACAACACAAGAGCTCGGATATAAGATCAGTGGACCTGTAAAAAAAGAAAGCAGTACATCACCTAAATGGAAGATTAGATTAGAAAATAAAATCTCCAGGCTTAGACCAGATGCTAGTAAAATGAAAGATATGAAAGACAAGAAGCTGAAGAATGAAAACACCAAACAGTATCTGATCCAAAAATACCACCTTGATTCAAGGAAAATTAGAGAAGTCCTGGAAATAATCAAACAGCAAATAACAGCAGTGTCAAAGAAGATTAGCAGGTATGAAGCCAGAAGCACACAACACAGGCAGAATCTCCAATTCCAGTCAAATCAGAGACGTTTCTACCAAAGCATAGTAGGAGAAAATGCAAGAAACGTAGAAACACCAAATAAAGAAGAAACAGTGCAATTCTGGGGGAAATTATCGGACAATCCAATAGATTATAATAAAAAAGCAGGCTGGATGAAAGAGGTCAAAAAATGTAACCAACAAATGCAAGATCTAATAATAACACCAGAATTAATAAGTGAAAGAGCAAAGAAAATTAAAAATTGGACTGTGCCAGGCGACGATGAACTGCATGGCTTTTGGCTTAAACACCTAACAAGCCTTCATAAACAACTATCAAAACAGTTCAATCACATTTTGCAAGGAGGTGATATTGAACAATGGCTAACAACTGGGAAAACTCATCTCATCATGAAAGACCCAGCAAAAGGTGCAGTTCCAAGTAATTATAGACCGATAACCTGCCTGCCAACCATGTTCAAATTATTAACTGGAATAATAGCAGATGGAGTGATGCAACACTTATTAACTAACAAACAGCTTCCAGTTGAACAGAAAGAAAATTGCCCAAACACCAGAGGCACAAAAGACCAGCTGCTGATTGACAAAATGATTTTAGAAAATTGCAAGAGAAGAAAAACCAATCTAAGTGTTGCATGGATTGACTACAAGAAAGCCTTTGATTCATTGCCTCACACATGGATACTAAAATGTTTAGAAACAACTGGTGTCAGCAAAAACATTCAGATATGTATAAAAAAGCAATGAGTATGTGGAGTACACAGTTAACAATCAATGGTGAGACGCTTGGACAGGTTAGCATTAGAAGAGGCATTTTCCAAGGGGACTCACTATGCCCTCTGTTGTTTGTAATCGCCATGACCCCACTTTCACAAATACTCAACAAAACAGGCCTTGGATACCAAACATCTAAAACATCAAGTCAAATCAACCATCTGCTGTACATGGACAATCTGAAGTTGTATGGAAAGTCCCTGTCAGAAATCGAATCACTGCTAAGTACTATCCGTATATTCAGTAGTGATATAGCAATGGAGTTTGGACTAGACAAGTGTGCTGCATTAATAATGAACAGAGGGAAAATAAGAAAAACAGAAGGAATAGAACTGCCCAATGGAAGCAAGATCAAGAACCTGGAAGAGAAAGAACATTACAAATACTTGGGCATTCTCCAGGCTGATAACATCGCACACACTGAAGTTAAAAGAAAAATTGGAGGTGAATACATCAGGAGAGTTCGAAAAATCCTCAAGTCCAAACTCAATGGCGGGAAGACCATACAAGCCATAAACACCTGGGCTATACCTGTTATCAGATACACTGCAGGGATAATAGATGGGACCCAGGCAGAGCTAGAGACACTGGATCGTAAGACCAGGAAAATCATGACCATCAATCATGCTCTGTACCCCCGCAGTGATGTAGATAGGCTATATCTCTCTCGCAGCTCAGGTGGAAGAGGAATGCTGCAAGTCTATCAAACAGTAGAGGAGGAGAAAAGAGGCCTTGAAGAATATATAAAGGACAGTGAAGAAGATGGACTTGAAATGGTCAATAATGAGAAACTATTCAACACCAATGAAAGAAAGCAGGCCTACAAGAAAGAAAAAGTCAAGAACCGAGCAGAAAAATGGAAAAATAAGCCACTGCATGGTCAATATTTGCACAGTATCACTGGAAAATCAGACATCACCAAGACCTGACAATGGCTTAAGAATGGCAACTTGAAGAAAGAAACTGAGGGTTTAATACTGGCTGCACAAGAACAGGCAGTAAGAACAAATGCAATAAGAGCAAAAGGAGAAAAATCCACAACAAACAGCAAGTGCTGCCTTTGTAAAGAAGCAGATGAAACAGTGGACCACCTAATCAGCTGTTGTAAAAAGATCGCACAGACTGACTACAAACAAAGGCATGACAAGGTAGCAGGGATGATACACTGGAACATCTGCAAAAAATACAAGCTACCTGTAGCCAAAAATTGGTGGGACCATAAAATTGAAAAAGTGGTAGAAAATGAAGATGTAAAAATATTATGGGACTTCCGACTACAAACAGACAAACATCTGCCACACAATACACCAGATATCACTGTAGTCGAGAAGAAAGAAAAACAAGTTAAAATAATCGACATAGCAATACCAGGGGATAGCAGAATAGAAGAAAAAGAAATAGAAAAAATAACAAAATACAAAGATCTACAAATTGAAATTGAAAGGCTGTGGCAGAAGAAGACCCAAATAATCCCAGTGGTAACTGGCGCCCTGGGTGCAGTTCCAAAAGACCTTGAAGAGCACCTCAACACCATAGGGGTCACAGAAATCACCATCAGCCAATTACAAAAAGCAGCTTTACTGGGAACAGCCTATATTCTGCGACAATATCTATAACTGACAATAAAATTCTGGCATCCCAGGTCCTTGGGAAGGACTCGATGTCTGGATAAAACAAACCAGTCAATAACACCTGTCTGACTAATAATAATAAAAAATTTGATTTCTATACCGCCCTTCCAAAAATGGCTCAGGGCGGTTTACAAAGAGAAATAACAAAAATATAAGATGGCTGTTGTGGATCTGACTACCCTAAATAGTTTAGTGTCATCTGCAAATTTGGCCACTTCGCTGGTCACCCCAACTTCTAGATAGTTTATGAACAAGTCAAAGAGCACTGGTCCCAGTACTGATCCCTGGGGGATCCCACTTCCTACCTACCTCCATTGTGAAAACTGTCCATTTATTCCTACTCTGTTTCCTATCCTTCAACCAGTTACTGATCCACACATGAACTCGTCTCCATATTCCATGACTGCTAAGTTTACTCAAGAGCATTTGGTGGGGAACTTTATCAAAAGTTTTTTGGAAGTCGAAGTATACTATGTCCACCGGATCACCTTTATCCACAAGCCTGTTGACACTCTCAAAGAACTCCAAAAGGTTAGTGAGGCAAGACTTTCCCTTGCAGAAGCCATACTGGTTCTCCTTCAGCAAGGCCTTTTCTTTTATATGTTTAACAATTTTGTCCTTAAGTATGCTTTGCATCAATTTACCAGATACCAAAGTTAAGTGGACTGGCCTGTAATTTCCTGGATCGCCGGATTACCACTTCCCTCTAAAATAGTGGGTCCTTTAATAAGCTGAGATAAAATTAAGATGAAGTAAAATAAATATTCTATATTTCATAAGCAAAGGTCAACTGTAAAGAGAAATTCACAAGTCTACTAAATATAAAGTAACTATATTAGCAATGGGAACATATTTATAATACCTCATTATTCATATGCCTCAGGCCTGTGGCTATTTTTAAACTGAGAGCTACTTTTAGAAGCTGGGGAAAAGTTAACATTAGGTGTAATGCTTTCACATAACTGTACGAATTATTAGAACTAGTAAAAAAACAGGCAAGTAAAGAAAAGGTGCTGGCTGTGCAGCCCTCATGAACACATTTCTGGCAATAAACAGTGCTTTTGTAGGGAGGGAGTAAAGCAAAAACCATTTTTCAGTCTCCCTCCCTGCATGCTGCCCTGCACATCAAGCCTGCAGGGCAACTACTCTGTTGGCTCCCTGGGACAATACAGCTCTGATCCATTGGTGGATCGCTGCCCATCATGCCTTCCCATCTCCAAATAGTCTCCCTGTTTCCCTTGTGCACACAGATAATTGTTTTTATATATAACACCTTTTTGTACAATACATACTGTACACACCCCATTTAATAAATGGATTTACAGTCATGTTCATTTTAATTGATAGTCATGTTAAATTGACAATTTTAATTGACAGTCATGTTAAAATTAAACTAACATGAATTCTTTTCTTTTTTTTTAAGTGGAGCTGTCTCAGCTGAACTTTTCAGAAGCACCACTATAATCTCTAGTAAAAAAAAAATAACTTAAGAGATATCATAACTAAGGTATAGCACTTTTTATAACTGTGTTCTAGACATGCTCCGAGAGCAAGCGTCTTAGACAAGCTATCGAATGGGGAAAAATATCTGTCAGTTTAGCAAGAGATTGAATTTTTGTTCCCCATTAACCAAAAGAGATATGCACTATAGAAAGGTTTGCTTCTTTGTTTATGGTCTTCTAGGATAGCAAGTTTGTATAGTGGACTGTTTTTATGAAGCACCTTTCCCTACCACCAGTGGAGGCGGGTGCAGTTTATCCAAACTACTCCTCTGCACACAACCCCAATACTCATTTTAATAGTGAATGAGGGTCTTAGACAACTACTGTTGGGGCCATGTGTAGAAGTGTGCAATCATCAAGAGTGCAACTGCAGACAATCCCCACCCATTTGGGGCCCAAACTCCCTTCCGTTAGGTGCCATGTCTCTCTCTGTCCCTCAAAGGAGAAGATACAAGAAGGAGGCAGGAAGCACCGCCTTTGTTCCAGTTCGGCTTCAGATATCATCATGGAGCCAGTGAGCATGGGCAATGCATTTTGTAGATGACAAAAAATACTCCTCTGGAGTAGGGAATATGCTTGCTGCCATCATCAGAACACAAACACATGGCAAAGAAGTGAACAAACAGGAGGTTTCCTAAGCTCTGAAGCACATGGCGGGGTCATCTGCAGAAGTGGAACCTCATAATCCCACCAGTCTCTTCTGCCCTTGCAATGCTTGTGTGAAATCCTTCATAACCTTTAACTTCACCAGCCCAATTGATTGTCTATTTATTCCTAGCTGTGCAGACTAGAGGCAATTGTCCACTGTGAAGCTACTTGAGAAATCCAACACATTACCAGCATCACAGCTATCATAGACACAGTGCTTTAAAAATCTGCAAGAATCGTGCTACCAATTAATCTTGACCAGTCTCAAAGGATCTGATGATGCAGAGACCAAGGAGAAATTTGATCCTTTGGGGGGGCACAAATTCACTTCAGCAAATTTTTTTGTTTACAGCAAAAAGCACGGTCTGATTCTGTAGCTGTTTAAAACACACTAGCTGCAGCAAACCTGTCACATTTGCACCACAAACTTTACCTTTCTAGGCTGTTGTAATGAAATTGTGCATTTAAAAATCTAGTGTTTGGGCCAGAGGGGTATTGGAATATTTCTGAAAAGTTGAATAAGGTTATAGGGAGGGGCATGAAAGGATGGTATATTTGCATTTACAAATAGATCTTGCACCCTGAGTTTGTTTCTGAACCTGGCTGGCATTGCACAGCAGATGTTTTATTTTCCCTTTATAAAATGCTATTTTGTTGTTGCTGGTTTCAGAAGAACTATTATTTTTTGGGTGCAGTTGGGAGTTGACATGACTATGAATGGAAGCTCTGTGTGACGTTTAATGTAGGTCATGTTTTAGGCCTACTCTTTCTCAGACCACCCCTTTAATGACTCATTCTTTCACCACAGTCAGATTTCTACCATAGACTTTACTATTTGGATTTGTTGTCTATCCTGAAGGCTACATTATTTAAATAAGCTTAGCTTATTTGCTCCAATGAGAAGTCTTTGATTATGGGAGGGCTTTGTGTCAATATTGGGAAAGCTAACGAAGGGTTGCACTTACCCTAGCCTGAAAGAGAGAGGTCTAGACACCAGTGGCAGAAAGGATATTTTTTCCTGCCACTTGTAAGTACATGCCTTATTTCTGTAGTACATTAGCATTCTTGAGATCTTTTTTCAACCCTTCATACAAGCAAATAGAAACTGATCTAATTATCTGAGTTAGAAGGACTTTATAACCAACATTTGAAAAAGTCAATTGTATTGTTTATAATATGCTGAATTAAGTAAAGCTGTTTTCTCTTCAGTTTTTAAAACATGAAACCAAATATATAATTATCACAAGATGTGCTACAAAGATAGCTGTATTTTGAGAACACTTTTTTGGGGCATCTTCGTCGGTTGAGGTTATCAGATATTATTTGCTTGCCTTATAAAGAAGAAGTGTGAAGAAATATTGAAAAATAAAAATCTTTAAAAATCCAAAAGAACTGATCTCAAGAACAAATGCAGTAAAATATATGCATACATCAGAGTACTTTCACAAGGCCAAATAAAACTAAGCAAACCAGTTTTCATATACACATTCTCAACATTTTGGGGTGGCATAGCAAGCAAAGTACTCCACACAGTAAGATATCCAGTCCTATCCTCCCAGCTCATTATATGATCATGGACAGATGCACAAGTCCCCTGAATATGTTACATGAGAAGCAGAAAAAGCAGAAGTACAACAAGCTCATATTTCTGCTTTTAATGTTTGGTTAAAACTTACCCAAGGTCATAGCAGTATCGTAATATGTAAACATATATAAATAAGCACAATTCAAATGTTTGTAAATAAGTCTTCCACTGCAAACAGATAATTCGCCAATATCCTGACTAATCAAGCTCAAGTACTACATAAAGAAGCATCGGGGCTGCTGATGGGTTTGACTATTGCAGTACTGGGTGTGTGGAAACAACAACAACCTCCCTCTTCCCAGAAGGTGTTCTTTGCCATACAAAAATATATCCCCAAGGGTTGTTCAGCCCTCAGGGGCATATTTTTGCATGGCACAGAGTTTTCAGGATAAGGGAAGGTCATCAAATTTTTACTCCCCTCTGTGCAAGCACCAGTGCCGTGTGTCCTGGCACACTGGCAAAGTCTCTGCATGGCTAGGAGCACTCTCACAGTTTACTGGGGGCGGGGGTGCCAGCAAGGTCACAATATTGAAGCTGTAGGTCTCAGGTCAGGGCAGAGTGGAAAGTTAAGCAGGACTACTGATGAAGGCAGATACTGGGCAAAAACAGGGTCTGGAGCCTGATAGTGGGTTAAGAATGGAGCAAGGCTGTATGAGACAACAGGAAGCACAAGCTAAGGCTTGCCAGTCTCGGCTACTGGCTAGGCCCAGAAACAAGGGTCACTGGTTAGACTGAGCAGCTTACAAAGCGAGCAGAGCCTGATGAGTCATTGGTCACAGCTGGGGCCGCCTGCCTGCTGGCTTCCAAGTAGAATGCCTCCTCACAAAGATACCCTTTTCCTTGCTCACAAGTAGCCCTCAACCCAAGTTCCTTTCTAGCAGCCAGGTGGTTGACGGGCCTTCCTCTGGAGCTTCTCAATCGGATGGGAAGGCTCCTCCTGATCAGAGTCCACAGAAGGTCTCAGGGGGGTCCATCCAAGCCCATGATGTTCTGGGTATGGGGGTCTTTGTTTCAAAGGGTTCTGGGATGCTCCATTCTGCAAGGCCACGGGCAGGTCCCCGCTTGCATGTTTGGTGGTCTCTGCAGTAGCTGGGACTTCAGTGGGCATGTTTGGGGCCTCTGGCTCATTTGTCCTAGCCCCCTCTTGATCCTGTTCAGGTTCACTGCTAAGGCCCCCATCACAATCTGGTTCCTTGAGCACCTCCTGATGGGGCTCCTCAGAGTCTGGTGGTCCGGGGCAATCCCTGACACTCGGCAGCAGCACCAGTACTTCTCATGTAGCACTCATGCATGCTTCTTTAGTCAGGGTATTGGCCATCATTATACAGATGGGTATTTTATCAATGATTTAACTGGAAGGACTTCTGTTGGTGCCAAGGGGATTTTAAACCTCTTGCCACTATATTGTAATCTATGTTTGTAACAGAATACATGCAGCATACATAGCAGTTTAAGCTTTTGATATGTATACATCAGCCACCAAAGAATCCAAACCAAGAATTAACTAATAATGGTAAGAATTAGAAATGTATTATATGAATTATATGATTGTATTATATGATTGTGTTAATGTCCCCCCCCCATTTTTTTCTCCAGGGAAAGCAATTAGCATAATATACCATTTTCTCATTATCAGAACTGGTAATGTGTCTATTGTGTAAAACCGGCACAAACTTAATAATGGTAAATCAAATTCAAATAAAACAGTACTTGTTGCTTTGGGTACAGATTATTCCACTGTTTTTCTTCCCCTGCCCTTGGAAATTGGCATCAATTTCAGGATGTTTTAGTCCTTGTAGGAAGCACTAAGTACAGTCTAGTACAAATATTTTTCATTTTCCTATGGGTAGAACTACTTTGTTTATTTGGATGAGCGCTCTAAAATAGATGACACACACAGAGAAAGCTTAGATGGAGGCATGAACTTCTCACTTCTCACTCTCAGGCACATTTTACATATTTCTGCCCATCCATGAACAAAAATACGCAGGCCTCCCACTATCAGAGGGAGGAACAGAGCTGTGCTCACTTCTACTGAGGAGCCACTCCAAGATTGAAGACTGTCAAAATAATTTGTACTAAGAACAATTCTGAATACAACTGAATTCTGGTAGATGGAATGCGCAGATAGCATGTCAGCTATGACACTCTATATTTGTAGCTAAACAGACTTACTCCCTTGTAAATAAGCAAATTTTTGTTAAATAACAGACTTTCTCACAGTTGGGGTGCTTTGAAAAAGGCAGGTCAATGCACTGTAAAATACCAATGTTTAAATAATATGGTAACACTTAATGAATCAGTTTAACAAAAATGCCCCCTTCAAAAAATAAATAAATACCCAGCTAGAGTGAATAAATGTATTCCCATAAAAAGAAAAGTAACATAAGCTGATCTTAAATACTAGCGAAATACCAAAAGAGTGACCAGTTTTCCTTAGGTTTTTTACATGGCATACTGATGCCAGGGAGTTGTAGTTAATGTGAGATAAGTGGCACTGACATTTTGGCTGCTTTTCTAGAGCCTCTTGGCAGCTGCATAGGATAAGTGCAAGCCAACTACTGCGGCGAGGAAGACAGCTCTGGCTATATATTCTGAAAGGAAAGCTGGTCTCGACCTGACACAACTGCCATGCTCTCTCCACCTTCACTGGACATCAGCAAAAGGAAGAGGAAAACTGTAAGATCCAGAGGAAATGAGTAGGAATTAGTACATAGTAGTGTGGAAGCAATGACTTACTGTAGCTTCTGCCAAGGTTGGACCAATTAAAAACATTTTGTAGCACATTTAAGGCAGAATGTACAGCATGTGAAAAAATATTTGGATTATAACACTAATCCAAAAGCTCTCACATAACATATGCTGGTGTGCAACCAATCATAGTTATATGCCAGTTTATAAAACTATATGTGGAATAAGGTAATAACATAAAGACAGCCCTGCTGGATCAGGCCCAAGGACTATCAAGTCTAGCATCTTCTTTCACGCAGTGGCCAAACAATCCACATATGAACCTGTCCCCTTATCTATTTTTGCTATATTTACTCAATAGCCTTTGGTGGGGAACTTTGTCAAAAGCTTTTTGGAATTCCAAGTATACTATGTCAACTGCAGCACTTTTATCCACATGCCTGTTAACACTCTCAAAGAACTCCAAAAGTCTGGTGAGGCAAGATTTACCTTTGCAGAAGCCATGTTGTTCTCAGGGGCATAGCAAGTGGAGAGGGGGCCTGTGTTCACCCCTCTCTCTGGTGGCCCCTTGGAGTGAGGGAGATAATGAAGAAAATAGGGAGAGGTGGATCTGGGGGGGACCTCAGGAGCTGGGGCCCCCGGGTTCTTTAAACCCATTCACTCAATTATAGCAACACCCCTGGTTGTTCTCCTTCAGCAGGGCCTGTTTTTCTATATGCTTAACAATTTTATCTTTGAAAATGCTTTCCATCAATTTGCCTGGTACAGACGTTAAGCTAACTAGTCTGTAATTTCCCAGACTCCCAGATCCCTTTTTGAAAATTGGTGTTACATTGGCTACTTTCCAGTCCTCTGGTACAGTTATCTCTTGATTGTAGAAATAAGTTACATATTTTGCAAAGAGGCCAGCTATTTCACATTTGAGTTCTTTAAGGACTCTCAGGTAGATGCCATCCGGCCCTGGCAATTTGTTGATGTTTAGTTTTTCCTGACAGTTTAGAACATCATCTCTCATCACCTCTATCTGACTCACTTATTTAGCCTCTGTCCCTGAGAAGCTCAGTTCACGTACAGGTATTACGTTCAGTGTCCTCTGCCATGAAGACAGATGCAAAGAACCCATTTACCTTCTCTGCAATCTCCATATCCTCCTTTATAATCCCTTTCACTACCTCATCATTTAACAGTCCAACCTCTTCCCTGGCAGGTTTATTGCTTCTGATATATTTAAATAAGTTTTTGTTATTCCCCTTGATGCTTTTAGCTAAATGTTCCTCACTCTCTTTTTGTCTCCCTTATTGTCTCTTTCCATTTCTTTTGCCAGAGTTTGTGTTCCTTTCTGTTTTCTTCATTTGGGCAGACCTTCCAATTTTGGAAGGAAGTCTTCTTCCTTTATAGCTTTCTCGATTTTATTTGTAACATCCTTCTGGAGTTAGTGGTACCTTTCCTCCTTTTTGGTATACATTCTAACTGGGCTTTTATTATTGTGGTTTAAAACAAATTCCATGCATTCTGGAACCAAGTGACTCTCTTGATTTTCCCAGTTTTCTTTTCACCAAACTCCTCATTTTAGAGACGTTTCTTCTTCTGAAATTCAAAGTGTATGTTAGAGTTCCTTGGTGATTCTCTACTCACATATACTATTCATATATATGCTGAATTTGATGACACTATTATCGTAAACCTGTCAGGCTAATCTTGAGCTATGTATCAACTGACAGAGCGTGAAGCAGAGAAAGGGTCAAAAGGAGGCTGTTAGAGCCAAGCAGTAAGCAAATTCCAAAAACCAAAGCCAGTCCGTGTTGTCACCATATGCAGTCAGTCAAACCAAGTCCAAGTCGAAATCCACAAGCAGGATACCAACGATCTGAAGTCAAAAACACAGTGAAAACCAACAGGAACACAGCTGGATCGCTCACCAAAGCCCGACGTTGCTGCCAGCAATGTGAGTGAGGCGAAGCCGTCTTAAATAGGCTGAAGCCAGGTGCTCTCAATCCTGGGTCTCTGAGTCAGCAGTTCTTCTTGTTAGTTGAGCCTTTCTGCACACGTGCCTCCTTATCTCCTCCTGCCTCTTTGACTGACGCTGTTCTATAGCTGAGATCGGCTGCGCTTCCCCTAGAGTAGCTGATGTACTAGGCTCTGTTTCTATTTCAACCCCCCGTGCGTCGGTCCTGCTTGCCTCTGCAACTTCTTGCCTTTGAGATTGCTGTACTCCTTCCTCCTCTGCTGTCACAGTGCCTATTTCTTCCTCATCCTTGGTATAAGACAGCATGCCCCTGACAACTATGGTCACTGTTCCCTAAAGGTTCCATGACATTGACATCTCGCACCAGGTCCTGTGTACCACTCAGGATTACTTCCAAACATTGCCTTCTTTCTGGTTGGTTCCATGACCAACTGTTCTAGGGCACAGTTGTTCAGCATATCTAGAAATTTGGCCCCTTTGTCAATTCTTGAATGTGAATTTACCCAGTCTATGTGTGGGTAATTGAAGTCACCCATTATTACAGTTCTGTTTCTCTTTGATGCCTCCCTGATTTCCATCTGCAACTCCTAGTCACCATAAGCATTTTGATCAGGAGGGTGATCCTAGTAGCTCATTTCCTTTCAGGCCTTGTATTGTCACCCAGAGTTTCTGTGGAGGACTCTGGTCTTCCAAGGTTTTCTAGCTCATTAGATTCTATTCTTTCTTTAGCATACAGTGCTACTCCACCATCACTTCACCCCTTCCCTGTCCTTTCTATAGAGTTTGTATCCAGGAATAACAGTGTCCCACTGGTTCTCACTATTCCACCATGTTTCCATTACTCCCACTATATCTATGTTTTCATTATGTTGGGCACCCCAACATTAGATCCAGAGGTATATGGAATTATGGAATTCCATATTCCAGAAGTATATGGAATTCAGGCCTGTGTCTGATTTCATTTTATATGAAGAGTTCAATTAAATGCCTGAACTTGAGGTGAACATGATGCCCAGATCTCATGACTGCCCGATAAATGATTTGTAAAGGCAGGGGTAATCTAGCATTGGTTATCAGTGTTTGTGGAACTCACAAGAGACACAATGGGTCAGGCTTAATTACCAGTCTCACACTGCGGAAATTAACCTGCTGTCCAGTAATCCCCTTACCTCACTAACAAGATGCTTCTGCCTTAGTCAAATGTGTTGATTAACTTGCCTCAAACATGTACCCCTTTTGATGTTACTTTAAATATTCTTTTGTTATAATTACACACTAGATAGAGGTACACAAGAAGTAATTTAATTGCTGTCTCACACAAATAGAACTAACTCTTTCACTAACTCCTGACTTTTAACATTCTTGGGACAAGGCAGGAGAAGATGTAGATTTGTTTTGGGGAATGACAATAGAACAATACTCTGCTAACAAGAGAGACCCTGTTTACCCTGGACTGACCAAATATCCTGAGCTAATTTTGATAATTAAAAGAGGAAAGACGCCTTTTGTAATCCAGAAGACTCAAATGAACATCAAAGGATGGAACCACTATAAGAAGGAGTCTCTGGACATGGCAGATTAGCAGTCTTGTGCCTACATGCAATCTTGTGCCTACAAGCAAGATCTACTCATGAGCAATCCAAGGGTTTGCTGCCCAAGCCGTGGGGCTAGAGGCAGGAACTCTTGCCATGGGAGAAGGGACTTTTTTTGACCTCTGCTGTGAAGTGAGAAGTCAAGACTTCCCCAGCCACAGTGCTCTGACTCTCAGCCGTGCTCTGAGCAAACTGCATGCTTGATCTAAAAGCTCCTGTCTCCAGCCAAAAGCTTCTCTCCTTCAGCTGAAAGCTCCACTGTTCTCAAGCCTCTGATTCGGGAAATATGCCTCCCCACAAGCCTTGGATCCCTCCATCCTTTCACCTCCTTCTCCTTTCCCCCCTTTCCCTCTACTAACTCCTGATCTTCCCAACCCATGCCAGTCTTCAACCTTCCTTACCACCCTGCCTTTTCCATCTATATCTGAATTGAATTAGGCTCTAGGAAGATTTAACACACACACATATGTTAGTTAGGAACGCTGGGTGAATATTGGTGCTGGCTAGGGTTGAAATACTGTTAGTAATACTGATAGGATGTTCTGCTTTCTGCTCAGCTAGATTGATGTTGTTATTCCTTTATACTCAATAAAGCCCATTGAATAATTTAGGATTGGTTTGATCTCCTTTCTTCCTTGTGCCCAGATCCTACATGGTCACTATATAAAAGAACTTGGTCACTTGGTGACACTTATGAGACAGGCCTAATTTTGTATGCTAGCTAATAAGCATATTTAGTATACAAATCAGGCCTGGACCACAACAATTAGCACTCAAGCATTTCAGCTCGCCTAGCTCAGTCACATATTGAAGGGTCCTGGACTTCAAATATACTACCTAGCAGCCTAAATCTTGATTCCAGGACTTCCTGACTACATTTCAGAACATTGTTGGTACCGGCATGCACCACAACAGCTAACTCCTCCTCTGCACTACCTAACAGCCTATCTTGATGTCTGCAACCTTCGCACCAGGCAGGCAAGTCACCTTTGGGTCTATATGTGTGTCACTGATCCATCTCTTTATACCTCTAATAACCAAATCACCCACTACTAGGAGGTCACCCCTCCGTAGGAGTATCCCCTGTGCAAGAGGATATGGGCTTATCATACATGGAAGGGATCCCTTCTAAGGGAGCATTTCCCTCTTCCTCAGAATGATTTCCTTCTTCCCTGAGACCTCCATTCTCCATGACAGCAGAAGAACCATCAGTCTGGGAGTGGGCTGCCTCTATCACATCCCTGAGGGTCTTGTCCATGTACTTCTCTGACTCACTGAGCTTCTCTAGATCGGCCACCTAGGCTTCAAGGGAACAAACTTGTTCTCTGAGAGCCAGGAGCTCCTTGCACCAATCACACACCCATGATTTCTGCCCATCGAGCAGATAGGCATACATGCAACACTCTGTGCAATACACTGGGGAGCATACCTTCCCCTGCTGGCTTTCTATCTTGACTTTTGTTTTGCTGTTTTGAGGATTTGGATGTTGTTTGTTTGAAAGTTAAGTCTTAGCTGAAGTTGTCAGCTATTCAACAGTTTAAACTTTATTTCCCCAAAATATAAAAGAGGGAGTAGTACTTAGCTTCTCTTCCTGCTGGGCTCCATGTGATCAACAGGGGCTCCTTTCAAGTTCTCCCACATATTTCCACAAAATATGCAAAACCCCTGTGATAACTGTCTGCTAATTCCTGTTTCCTAAGCTCTGTTCGCTAAGTTCTCTGGCTGCCTCCTATTATGTAGAAAATAGGCTTCAAACTGAGGCAACCAGGCTCAACAGGAATGTGGCTCCTCCCACCAGATATGACTCTCCTCAGCCCTAGCTGGCTCCTCCCACTGTGTCTCCAAGCAAAAGAGAAACTAAAACTGAAAGCCACACAGCCACCAAAACAAGCCCTGGCAAAAACACACACGCGTGCGCGCGCACACACACACACACACACAATTTTCTCTGTGTGCCATAAACAGTTGGGATATTTTATACAAAAATTATTACTAGCAAATTGTCTGTCATTATGATGATGAGTTTTTATTTTGTATCCGATATGGCCCTTGCTGGTGGAAACCTTGCCGAACAGTGTCAGGATAATGGGCAAGGTTCATTTATTTATAACAGAGAAAGTAGAAGGGTACACATTAGGGATAACACTAAAGGCTAACCATTTCCCCATTGTCTGGACAAGATTTTGCACCCATTCCACCTGTGTCCCACATTTAGCTCATTTATTTTAATTCTTCATAAGACATTTATATACTACTACTCTGGAAGCTGCAGAGAACTTTACTTACTTCTGTCTTCATAGTCTCAATGTATGGGTAGACTCCTATCTAAATTCAATATCTTACAATTCTAGAGTGAGATAGAACCTAGAAACGACTCCTGCTAACTGAGCAGAGAGGCAGTTTTTATTTAACAGGAGAAGAGCAACTGTCCATATCCAACCCTAGCACAACATCCCTCCCATAGCTGTTGATGGTGTCTATCTTCTGTTTCTCTTTTAGATGGTGAGCCCTTTTGGGACAGGGGACCTTCTACTTTATGTACTATTTATTATTCTATAAAAGCTGCTTTGAGAACCTTTGTTGGAAAATGGTATATAAATATTTCTAGTAGTAGTAGTAACTGGCTTTAAACAGATATCTGGTAAAAAGTATATAGAGAAAAGAAAAAGAATTGAATTTCTGAGGGAGGTACTTGATGTCTTGCTCCACCAGTGAAAGTGAACTGTAGTCATGTCTCATTAAGCTGTTCAAAGAAACATTGGTGCAGTCAGCCAAGTTTCTCCCTAGTCCAAGAATGGGCAGACTTCAGGCTTGCTTTAAAACCAAACCAAACCAAACCAAACCAAACCAAACCAAACCACTAGAACCTAGAGATCCATCAACCAGAGCTAAGTGCAAAATAGTGGCTCGGCAGTTTTGGCATGCATTTAGAATTAAAGCCTAGGGTACCTCAGAGCACATGCTTGCTGAGCCCAAGAATTTATTTTCAGCACCAGAATTGATCTCACAGTCCTTTCACATTAAAAACAAATCCACTCCTGGTTTTGCTTTCTTTGTTACAGCAGCATAACTTGGGGGCGGGGGAGTCAGAAGCCCCTGCCAATCTATTCCAAATCACTCACACATCTACCAGCTGATTCAAATGGCCCTTCTTCCCAACCATGCCCTAGTTTGGAAAGTGGGCTAACAGACTTGGGAATAAAGGGCATGATGTTAGCAAGTCAGCCTGTTAAAAAGGGGGATTGTTGGTGCTAAAAGTCCTTGGCATTTAGTTGATGTTTATCCTGTTAACTGGATAGAATATAACTCTTAAAGGGATGGCTGTCTTACATTTGGCAGTGGGAGAGCAACTGTCCCTGTAGAGCCAAGTATAGTATCTCTCCAGTGGTTGTTGCTGGTGCTTTCTTTGTCTCTGAGTGTTTAATCATTATCATCATCATAATGGCAACACAGTAGATATAAAAGGGGTTTTGCAGTCCATTCAGAATAAGGAACCATATCATACACCTGAGGGCTAGTTCAGCGTTCAGTTCAGTTTCCAGGTGCATTTTTATTAGCCTTTCCCCCAGTAGGCTTATGAGATCACCCGTCATTCTGTGTGTGTCCCACCTGCCCACTATCAACTTCGCAATGCCTGGACCAATATGAACCAAATCGGGTACAGATGTAGGGACACATAGGGGCACCTTAACGGCGTAGTTTGTGACGATGTCATCCACCCTGACCCAAGATGGTGGATGCATAAACTTTTGAGGTGCAAGTGGGCTAAATTGTGAACCGCTTAACCAATTTGAACCAAATTTGCTATAGCTGTAGGGACACATAGGGATACCCAAATGGTGTGGTGTGTGATGATGCCATCCACTCCCATTCAAGATGGCAGCCGCGTGAACATCTGAGGTACAAGCGGGCTAATTTGTGGACTGTCTAACTGATTTAAACCAAATTGCATACAGTTGCAGTGAGTGACACACAGGGAGATCTCAACGGCATAGTTTGTGTTGATGCCATCCACCCTGATCCAAGATGGCGGATGCATACACTTTGGAGGCACAAGTGGGATAACTTGTGAACAGCTTAAATGATTTGAACTAAATTTGCTACAGCTGTAGGGACACATAGGGACACCTCAGCAGCATAGATTGTGACAATGTCATCCAAACCAATTCAAGATGGTAGACACGTAAACATTTGAGGTGAAAGTGGGCTACTTGTGAACCACTTAACCAATTTGAACAAAATTTGCTACAGCTGTAGGGACCCATAGGGACACCTCAAGGGCATAGATTGTGACAATGTCATTCAACCCAATTCAAGATGGTGGACACGTAAACTTTTGAGGCGCAAATGCAATAACTTGTGGACAGTCTAACTGATTTGAACCAAATTTTCTACAGCTGTATGGACACATAGAGATGTCCCAGAGGTGTAGTTTGTGATGATGTCATCCACCTTGATCCAAGATGGTGGACATGCGAACTTTTGAGGTGCAAGTGCACTAATCTGAGTACTGTCCAACCCATTTGAACCAAATTTGATATAGTTGTAGTGAGTGACACACAGGGACACCTCAATGGTATAGTTTGTAATAATGTCATCCATCCTGATCCAAGATGGTGGATGCATGAACATTTGAGATGCAAGAGATCTAACTTGTGAACCTTGATTTGAACCAAATTTAGGCCAGTTGTAGAGACAGACAGTGAAAGGAAAGTAGGCTGATTAGTTCTTACTAGAACAACTTGTTATAGATAAAATAGCCACCCTGAGCTTCATATTGAAAAACAGCAACAACCCCACATTCATTTCCTATTGTCCCCTGGAGTGTTCTTTTGGTCATGAGAAGAGTATTCAGACTGGTCTCTTGGTTGTGTTAGATGCCCCTCTTCCACTACGTTCAGTAATTTCCATGGAAATGAAATTCTTTGTGTAGTACAGAAGGTTTTGAGGCCTTCCTCCAGCACCTATCATAACTATTTGCTGCCAGGACCCATCATCTTTTAGCATTCAAGCCTGATATTAACAGCTTTTTGGAAGTCCCTGCATTTCTATGAAAGAAATAGATATATCCTACAGTTATAGCAAATTAAGTGTTATATTCTATGGATAAAGGTCGCCAGGCTCTTGCCTTAGGGTGGTTGGGTCAGGATGCAATGAGTGGCACAGAGGGCACAGTTTTAATATCAATGCTGCCTACTTTTCAGACAGAAGAGATTGTACTTTAACAGCAGCTTCTGGAGTCAAAGCAGTCATTTGCATTGTCACCCTCACATTTTGGGATGAGACGGTAACTTGAGTGAGTACATCCACGTCTTTTAAAATCAAATAAAAGAAGTAGGTTTTAAAGAGTAATACTACTTTTCTATCATACAACTGAGCTCTAGATGTATGAGGAACAGAGAAAAGGAGAAGATGGATATAGAACATAAGCAAGCACAAAGTTCTTACACACTATTTTAGCAAAACAAACTAAAACAAATTCAACATATTTTAAAAGCATGCTCAGACACTTACTTGTTCTGATACAAAAGAAAAGCCCCAAAATATTTTTTACCTGTGCACCTGTTTACACACAGGGAGTTCTCCTTCATGAATCAGATGTTTGCCCACTCCCAGGTAGCAAGCAAATCAATGCTTGTATTCATTGACTTTGCTACCTGCTGATGAAAATATACTTTGCAAACTAGCTGTTAAGTGTCCAGAGAGCTGCTGTGGAAGATTCCTCTAATTATGTGGTTTCTGAGGAAATATCTTGAACCTTTTTACCTCAGGGGAGAGTGGGTTTAGCTCTTACCCTCCTTCAGGATCTCACTGAAGTACACATAGTGAAGGAAAGCAATACACGTTAAGAGATGAGAGAGAAAATAGAATATAAAGAAACTCTAGTTTTCCTGTAGATGACAGAATTAATAAGCTAAAACCTTGGAGAAGCCACTGCCAGTCTGTGTAGACAATACTGAGCTAGATACACCAATGGTCTGTCTCAGTATATGGCAGCATCCTATGTTCCTATGACTTAGTAGTCCTTCTCCCATGCAGAACAGTAAAAATAGATTTTGATTATAGTAATGATAGCACCTGGAAAGTAGCACTAATACGTAGCTGTTTAAAGAAAATGAAAAAGCAAACTGTCACTATCTGCTAGAATGTGAGCATGGAAAAAAGTAAGACTGGTTAACAATATTTTCCTATTATTTTTTACCTTTTCCATTCACTTAAAACACCCTGAAAGTACAGAGACTTTCCCCATACTAACCAGTATTATAAAATACTAGCTTGGCCGGGTGCAGAGCATCTGCACCTCTGGCCAGCAAACCCACTGCCACTGCCCCACCACCACCATGCCAGCCTGCCTATCTTTTTGGCTGGCCACTCCTCCTCCCCCCCCACCGCCCACTTCTCCCCACCTCTGCACTTTCTGGCTTGCGGGCTGGCCGGAAAGCCGGCCTGCCACCTCCTCCCACCTCCTCTTCCCGGCAGCCAGGCCAGGCGGGCCCACCACCTGCTTCCGCGTTCTCCTCCCGGCTGGCGGCTGGGCCAGGCCAGCCCGCCATGCCCTCCTCCAGCCAACTGATGGCCAGGGCCAAGCCAGCCCACCACCTCCTCTTCTCAGTGGGCAGCCGGGCCAGGCCGGGCCGCCACCGCCACCTCCAGCCAACAGGCGGCTGGGCCAGAGCCAGGCCAGCTCGTTGCCTTCTTCTCCCAATGGGCAGCCAGGCCAGGCCACCCCACTGCTGCCTCCTCTTCCCAGCGGGTGGCCAGGCCAGGCTGGCCAGCTGCCGCCTCCTCCCACCTCCTCCGGCCGACCACCTCCTCCAAACAGTTGGGCCAGAACAGCCTGCTGCCGCCTCCTCTGGCCAACCGGCAGCTGGGCCAGGCCAGCCCGCCACCACCATTGTCTCCCGTACCCGCCACTATCCCCAGGCAGCTGCTCTCGCGAGAGCTGCCACACATGGGATTAGCGACGGGTATCTTTAAGAGAATTAAATACATTGATGATGATGATGATGATGATGATGATGATGATGGTGTGAGTGCGCGCACACACATGCCTCAACTATCTACATCAACATGCAAATCTATGCAGAACAGTCATATCTACAAACAATTGTATGGAGGAGCAAGTGGGACTGTGCTAGCACCCTCCATCCCCATCCTCCAAATGTTGATTGTACTATGTGTACACAGAATCTATGTCTGTCAGCTTTCTTTTCATAATCTGTACTACCCTGCTGCCTGCCCCTGCAATGCAAGGTACAGATTATGCAGAAAGAGCCTCTGTCTATATAGTCTGTTCACTCATATGCTATGTTCAAAGTATGAACACCACATAGACTTCGATCACATCTTTTAGAAATAGTGTGAAATCTTGGTTTTTTACCCAGGCTTTTATGTGATTGCTCCTATTGCTGCTGCTTTGTATATTTTATGGTTATATTGTGCTTGTTTTTTAATCTTTTAATCAGATCTGTATTTTTAAATTCTAGCTGATATTTTAATTATGTAATTTTTGTAGTTTTGTTTTAACCTTTAACATTTTAACAATCAACCAATCAATAGAGACAAGGCCTGCTGTCACGATCCCATTACATGTACATATGTAACCAAAATATTAGGGCTAGGTAATAGAGCACCAATTTGATTCAGAGTCTTCCTCCATGCCTTGGTGGGACCTCCGTTCAATGCTTTGAGTGACTCAATTCAGCCTGATTAGAAGGGGTTGTTTCAAATAGGAACCATGGCTTTGGCCTGTTCCACACTGTCTGTGCAAGCCCATTGGAACTCTTCTGCCCAAACTTGCATCCCCCTGACTTCTGTATGTTCCAGGTGGGCAGGAAACACTCTCTTTTAAAACTTTATTTTGTTTCTGGCAGTGAGGGGGCTTTGGCTGCAGTAGCTTGACTTTCAAAAAAGTTCTTTGCAGCATTTTATTTTATTCCCATTAGTCCTGGGAGAGACACAGGGTCTCTTGGGAACTGTAGTCTTTTCTGGGTTGTTGCAAAGGCTGAAGCCATTGAAAAGAGCACAATACCCAAGAGACCTGTGTCCTTCCCAGGACAGATGGCAGAGACAGTGGGGGTGGGGGGAACCTTTGCAAGGAATTGTTTTTAAAGTCACGATGCTGCATCCACTTCCCCCTCACTGTTGGGAACAAAATACAGTTTTAAACGGAAGAGTCTTCTGCCCATTTGGGAAATACAGGGGCATACAGGGAAATACCACCCAGAGACGTAAGTTTTTGGTGGTATAGAAATATGTCAAATAAATAAATAAATAAATTGGGATCCATCCTGAAGAAGGCCAGGTTTGTCTCAATTTGACCTGCACTGGAAAACAGCTCGATTTGGCACCTCACACAACACTATCAAACATCAGTTTTATCCTCTGCCATAAACTCACTAGCTGGCCTTAGGCCAATCAGTCTCAGCCTCAGCTGCAATATGGAGGCCTTATTTTATAGAAATAACAGCAAGACAATAGATGTGCAGCATGACACTAATAATCATCGCCTAGAGATTTCTATATCAGGTGGTATAGAAATACAATAGATAAACAAACAAAAAGGGGATATACAAAGGCTATGTATTGTTGTTGTTGTTGTTGTTGTTGTTGTTGTCTTTATCGTTATCATGATCTGTTATCCTTCCATGACATTCATGCAGAAAACAGAAAACAGTGGTGCCACAGTGGGAGAAAACAGTGTTTTACAATGCTATTTTAAAATATGGCACTTACTTTCTTAAAAACAACACATCTTCAAAATGATACAGATCAACTGAATATTGTGGATCGTTAATATTCCATTGATTGCCCCTGAAAAGATAAACTCTCTGCTGATACCATTGTGACTCAGGCATGACCAAATATCAATCTGCCAAGTAAAAGGGATAGAGAACCACATTTGGAATGTCAGAAGGGAAGAATGCCCTACGGTCCATAGTATTCAGTTGATCTGTATCATTGTGAAGATGTGTTGTTTTTAAGAAAGTAAGTGCCACCTTATAAAATCATATTTTAAAATAGCATTGTAAAACGATGTTTTCTCCCACTGTGGCGCCACTGTTTTCTGTTTTCTGCATGAATGTCATGGAAGGATAACTGATCATGATCATGATAAAGACAACAGTGATGACATGTTTGTCTGTCTATCTATCTATCTATCTATCTGTCTATCAGATTTCTATACCGCCTGATATAGACATTTCCAGGAGGTGATTATTAGTGTCATGCTGCACATCTCTTGTCTTGCTTGTCATGGGAGAAGCCATAAACAGTTTTTTTAGTAGAGTCCATAGCCAACTGAGTTAAACCTCATGCAAATCACACATGGTACAACATGGTACTTCTGAGCAAGGTATATCAACAGCCACAAAAACTCAAAAACCTCCATGAAAGCAAATACATTTTCCATTAAATACTTCCTATTTTGGCTTTCTGTCACAGAGAAAGCTGACATCTGGAAGAACTTCCAGTATTTGAAATACTGGTGTTTTCCTCTCCACCCATATGAATATGCCAACCAGCCTCCCTATGCAGTGAAATCTGAATACATCTGAAATCTCAGGACAACATTGTGCTTATTTAGAGAGTTCAGTAAACTCAGGCCACATTACATTTTTTCAGGACTATAATATGTAGCCACAAGTGTCACAATTGACTGCAGGTAAACAGACAGCAGAAACACAGCTATGCTATTGGGACTTGGCTGGTTAAAATAAAAATATTCTTGAACTAAATAAGGTGTTTTGGTTAAAAGTCACCCTAAATGACCACTCAAGTTATCACATATCTAATGCCAAAGTAAACATCAGTCCTTCACTGGAGAATGTATTCAGGGAGCGATTTTGAGAAAAACCATTTTAGGTCTCTCAATACGAAAAATGTGAGCTCCCCAAAATGGAAACAACAACAACATAGAAATATGACAAAATTATCTTAAGCATGTTTAATCAAATTAAAGTAATCCTTAATTGGTACTTATCCTCTAATACGTGTGCTTAGGATTACAGCCTCACAGGGCTCTCCTCAAAGTGGCCTCCTGCTGGACCTTAACACCAGTGTAATCAGTCTAAATCCAATTGTACTCCAGCACCAAATGCACAATAATTGTAGCTGGTGAAAGGAGCCAATAGAGCAACAACAGCCATTTCCACTGATTCCGTTTAAACTATGCCTTCACCCAACAATCACAATGTTGCTCAGAGCAGACACCCCTTAGGTATACACTTCCATACATACAAGGCCCCAATCAACAACTGGCACATCCTCTATTTTGCCCATATGTGAAAGGCATGAATCAACATATCGATAAAAGGAACATCAGGATGATATCAAGAAACCTATCCCACACCCAATGCCCAGCAGGCTATAAGGAGAAACTCATAGTGCCTCCCCCATGCACAGTCCAACATACCCTAGTAGACAAGAGGTTAGGCTATGTTCTGAGAAGAACATCACATAGCAAGGAGAACATAATCAGATTATGTTCTGAGGAGAAAAATTTGCCCACCCCAGTTCTCCCACAGATAATGTTCAAAAAACATCACACAGAACACCGATATTGCTCTCTCTGCAATGGATACAAGCATTAGACAAGGGAAAACATTGGTGGCCATATGGAAAAAGAATGTCCTACATGGACCAAACAGCAATGTAAACTTCCTGGGAATTCAGTGGGAAAGTGTAAGGTCGGGAAACAGGAAATGCATGTTTGAGTCCTACCCTTTGGAGATTGTGAAGATGCTGAGGCCTTCCTTTTAGGCGTTGTGCCAGCAACACTAATGTTGGCTGTCAAAAGGGCACAGTAGCAAGACTAACCTGGCCACTCCTTTGTTCTTAATGAACTGTGTCTCCACCTGCACTCATTTTCCTTCTTGGCGCTATCCTAGTTACAATTGTGCAGCAATTGCACACACTTAGGTTATGTGTGCAATAATGATGCCAGTATGTTGCCACTATGCTGATACAATTTGGAGTTGTGCTGGCACAAGAAATTTAGCAATAATTCTATCGTCATCCAGACAGCATACCTCAGAATCATATTGCACTGTTAATCTCAGACATTTTTCAGAAAAAAACTAAGGTATTTCAGTGAATTGGGCTGTATCTTATGAGATAAGGTACACCCTTTCTTCCACAATTGAGTGGTTTTGTACAGGTCTGAACCCCTTTACAAAATTCCACCCACCAAAAAAGTGGCAATGTCAAAAGTCTGCAAGAGAAAAACATAACATTTGATTCTCTTAAAATTCTTTAAATTTTGAAATACATAGAGTCTATTCTCATGACGCGAGCTGCTTGGGTTACCCCAGGCAGCTCGTGTGTTCTCAAGCTCTGGGAGCCCTCCGCTCCTAGCTGCTCCAGACCTGTGCAGCCCAACGTCTCTACCCAGCTATTTACAAAGGTAGAACAAACCTGATGGTTCGTTCTACCTTGGCAAGTCATCATGTGTGCAGCCACCGCCAGCTGGGCTCCCCCCCTGCCATTTTAGGCAAGCCGGGGGTGGGGGGGGAGGAAAGGCGTGACCGTGTAGAGTGGAGTGGCTGCTCTACCGAGAGCAGTCACTCCACTGCTTGAGTGGTGCACTCTGAAATAAAGGAGGACTTCCTCCTCCTGATTCAAGTTTGGGACTCCATTGCCGCGCAGAAGAGTCTGAGAAGGAAGGCTGGTAAGCTCCTGCCATCACCCTAGACCTCCCCAGCCCCACAGCTAAGGTGGTGAGGATGACCTTATAAAGAAACAATTTTTCCTCATGAATGCAGGTTCCAAGTGGCTCAAATTTACAGGCTCAAATTGTAAAAAACCCAACAGATTCTAAAATATACTCAAAGTCCTCTATCCATAAGTTTTTAATACATATGCCAATACTTTTGTCTAATAAACCTCTAACAACTTCTGCTCCTGACACTTTAATATAATGCAGATTTTAAAAAGATTTCTAGCAATGCTAACCATGAATCACATTGCAAACCTTGAAGTCTGTGGGGAAATGTTTATGCTTTACAGTTATCTACATACGCATACGCAGAGTGCATTGACTGTCTGGTATCATTCACTTTTCATTTGAAGTTGTAAGGCTGGGATGAAGATCTGAATAAGATTCAATGCAATAGTCCTAGTTTTCCCTTAGTACATAATATGTAACTAATTCTCCTACAAATTGAGCAAACAAGTTCCTTTTCCTCACCTCTCCACTTCCAAGACCACAGTGAGCCTATGTCCACCCAATGCCAAAAAGAAAAAAAATAGTACAAGTGTATTATGACCCATCTAGTCCTGTAATATGGCAAGACAGCATCCCTGTTCTGCCTGTAGCAAAGCTCATTTTCACTCGTCTCTAAATGGAAGAGACAGGGTCAAAAACCTGCACTGCTAACAGAACTTGGAAGACAGAATGCAATTACAAGATAGACTTAGATATTTGGACATTTTAGGCAAGTGGTTTTCAAGCAGTTTTTCAGGGAGTTCCTCGTGAGAAGAATTGCAAACAGGCTTCCCTGAAAGACAGCCTGCACTACGACAAAGGATTATTGTATGTGATCAAAGTATGTATTCTCAGTTTGTGTGGGGTGGCAGTGAGACCTAGTAGGTCTCGTCAATTCTATGCATGAACTGCATGTCCTAGAATACACTCTATTATCCTTTGAAATATCCTGGGAGTTTGTGTGGCAGATACGCAGGGGTTTTTCAGCAGACAAGCCAATGTGGAAAGGGTTCCCCGAAGGCATAAAGCTTGAAAATAAGTGATCTAGACAAAAGAGTAAAATGGTACTCACCCCTTCTTCTATCTTGACTCTCATGAGCTACCGACTCTAAACCATCTGTATTAACCCTGTGGCTGCTGAAGCCCAGTTTTCTTTCCTCCATTCACAATAACTTTGCTAACCATCAGTCTGTGAGTGAGCCTTGTGTCTGGACAGGCTGCTGATATTTACCTCTTCATGTGTCATGTCTGACCACAAGCTCAATGAACTTCCAGCAGCCCCTGTAATCTGCTGCTACAGCAGAACTAGAGGCAAGGTTCTGGGAGCAATTGACTTTTTGTTTTATTTAATATGTCTGTCTCAACCCTGTCCTCAATGTGGCTCTCAATGATTCCAATATAAAACACAAATTTAAAACATCTAAAATGAGCTCATAACACAATTAAAACATTTAAAATAACAGCAGCAACTTTCTAACCAGATCAGTCAGTGGAAAAACCATGAAGTTTTGACCAACCGTCTGGAAACCCGAATGGAGTGAGCCTTTCATGCCTCCTCTGGAAGGGGATTCTGCAATGGTGAGGGCACTACAAAAAAGGCCCTGCTTGTGGGCCAGTACATTTCATCTGAAGGATGAATTTTGTTAAGGCTGAGAGTCTTGAGAGATTGCCACATTTGGAGTTAGGAATAAATCTTTCCTTGCAATTCCTTCAGAATGCCTAAGGATGCCAAGAGCATTTTGTCTTAGCCCATACTATGGAGCTAACGTGCTTGTTTCCGCTATCCAGCCCCTGCACAACATCCCTCCAATGCTTGTTGCTGGTGTCTACCTTATATTTCTTTTTAGACTGTTAGCCGTTTGGGGATAGGGAGCCATTTTTTTTTTTTAGTTATTATTTTTCTTAGTAAACCGCTTTCTTCCTGGCTTGAGGCACATCATGACCAGACTATATGTGGGCAGACAGTGGCCAACATCCTAACTAAAGCTGCACATGTGCAGTCAAAGAAGGTGCACTGTGATGCACTTATAAAGCATGGGACGTGCTTGGAGTGACAGTTTTTGTTGATACCCCTTTCCCCCACAAGTGCTTACAAGAGAAAGCACTTGGCAAACAAACGAAAAACACTGCCCCCACAAGAATGCTATCACTGCACATGTGGCTTTTTTCACTGCACATGCACAGCTTTAGTCAAGTTGCTGGCCAGTGATTGGTCTAAGTGGTGGTGTATGTTTTTGGTCCCTTCTGACTCTACAATAAGTGATCCCCAGAGTCTTGTCCTACAAAGGCTAGCGTAAGCCTTGGAAATATAGTCACATTTATAAACTAAAAGTGGATTTAAGAGTGGAACCTACCCACTCACTTACTTACACTAGCTTAAATAGGGCTTCTATAGCAAGCAGTTACTACAAATAGTAGTCAAGACATACAAATAATCCCACACTTCATTACATTATGCAGGAGATATATATATATATATATATATATATATGTGTGTGTGTGTGTGTGTGTGTGTGTGTGTGTGTGTGTGTGTATATATATATATATATATATATATATATATATATATATATATATATATCAGACACCAAGACTTATTCAATGGGTGGGGCAAACCAAGTCAACATAGCTTTGTGTACTACTTTCTTCTTGATCAAACATATGTGTGACCACAGAGAGGCTATTCAATTTATTGGCTGTGAGGAAACTGAGGAAGACTATAGAGACTGAAAAGCAAAATATATAGTACCAGTGCTTTCTTTGCCCCTTGAATTTGCTAGCATTATTACTCCAGTTGCTTTAGTTTCTGTGCTGTGAATGACAATAGCAGAAACTAGGCTGTGAGTGGCAGCTAAAGGAAATACCTTGTTGCTTTGCTGTGCCCTGACAACATGCCCTGTGCCGAGGCAGTAGAAGTTACTGGCAAAGCTGCACCAATACCCAATGACAGACAACAATGTAATTCACTGAATTCAATGCCATGCATGTTAAGAAGATAAGACTAGCTTCTATAAAGGTAAACTATAATGAAACTAAAAACACAAATATATACCCTACGGGAAGGTTTGTTATCTTCTTAAAGAAGCAGGCTAGCTAAGAGCACACATAACTTGAAGAATCAGAAAGAAAAGAAGAACTGACAGCCATGGACAGACATAGGCCTTGCTTTGAGCCAGTTCCTTGATAGGTCTGTGCTGACATTCTGATCTACATGTGATAGTCCCCTTGGCATGCCTGTGTTGAAGTCAACATTTACACAGGTTCCTGCACACACAGCCCAATGAACATAAGCCCCGATTGCTTGATCTGCACACAGCAAATTGCATGGTGGGGATCTATCATCTATACGTGTCGCAGTTTACAATTACAGATTGCATAGTTCAGATTCACACTTGTAGAACTACAAATGTGACATCTGCACACAGATGTTAGGTTGCCAGGAGGCAGGGATGGCCAGTACAATCCAGATTCCTACACCACGCATAGATATGTCATCTATACTGGGAGGTTGTGCCTGCTTTACTGCTGTGACAGAAGAAGCTGCAAGGAGGAATAAGAAAGTGACTCAGTCTGACTGCTTTATAGATAACTAAATCTGTGCCACAAAAGTGACCAGAATGTTCAGAAAAATTAGAAAGCAGATCTATGTATACACATGCAAGAAGTCCTTACATACTGGGGAAGATTTATTATCACTTACTTTGTTAGGATTGCCTTCACAAAGTGAATAAAGCTAATCCAAGCATGGCTTACCTATTTATTTGGAAATTTCAAGCAAAAGATAGCTTATACCCTTCTATTTCTTATTTTGTGATGATAGGCTAGGCTGTCTGAGTTCTAGTACAATTAAAGTGAATTCATGAACAGGGCATGGCATCTAAAATAACAACAATAACAATAATAATTTTTTTTAAAACTCCAACCTGACACAACATGTCTGGCCAAGAAAACTTTCCTCCATAATTAGCACTTTCTTGGTTTGAAGGCGGAGCTACAGCACAGTGCAACTTCATGTCAGAAGGCAAAAACAGTATAAATAACTCAGATGTGATGCTTGAAATAACAGCTTCTGCTCTGCACACCTGTGGCAGAAGGACACATGAGCCAAGCCTGAAGTCTGCTCTACTGCACATTTGTAACCCTACAACAAGCTGGTATGCTGCAATTTCATCTGGCTTGGCTTCCAAATATATTTAAGTGGGACAGAGGTTTTCAGGGGCTCATTAATGGCACTTAAGGTATTCTGGTTACAGTTACTCCAGAAGGCTTTCTTGTTACATATGTCTAGGTTTCTAAGTGTTACTGCTCCTGAAACAGGACTACCAGAATCCTCCTTCTGGAAACTTTAATGCTTCTAGGCATATTACAGTGGCTTTTAGCTGCTTTGTGATTTTTTTCTTAGATTTCTCAAATGCTTGTAAACCATTGCCACAATCTGCATATTAATTACAGTGAATGCTGGTCATGCAATACAATGAGATTAGATTCTGATGCCTAAAATGGTTTGTGCTCATAACTTTTAACAAATTATGAGCATTTAAAAACCTGTACTTTCTCAAATCCACTAGGATGTGGAAGCAGAAGGCTGTGAATGAAATACATGTGTTTTAATTACAACTCTTTTGGAGAAGAAAACCCACAAGCTCACTTTTCAGTTTTATATTTTTAATGTAATCATTTTTCTTCTTCTTAAATACAGAGTAGATTTTGGAATATGAAGTTACACATATCCTTTCTGTTGATGCTGCTTTCTATGAACATTGTTCGTGGTGGCGAGGGCTTTTATCCTGAACGATATCAGAGTGTGAAGCAAGCCAATGTGAAGGGGCCACCTTTCCTACCTTTCAGTGTAAAAAGCCATGGTAAGTTATGTTTCTTTTTCAAATAATATGGACAACCTATAGTTTTGATGCACATGTTGATTATGGTACAATGCTGAACAGGTCTTGCCTATTATTTTGTAACAGTTGCTTGGCAGTACAAAAAGATGGGTTTTGTGAAGAAGTAAACTACAGATTTTCCTAAAGTATTTATTAAAATTAACACTGTAGAGCTGTCTACAGAATAGCAGGGAGCTATCAAGCATACCAGGTTTATAACAAACCTAGGAGCCTCTCTACCCAGAAAATGTCAGGGAAACCTCTCCCAGACTTCGAGCAGAAGCAGACTTCTACCAAACTTTCCCCAGACATTCTAGCTTGCCATGAGGAAAACAACTTTGGGGTTGGGGGAATGACAGGAAGAAAAGTTCAAACATAAAACCTCCCACCAGCATTCTGAAGTGGTTCATCCCAGTAAGGCGGTACCATGTGGTTTTTCTGAACACATAGATCATCTGTACATTCACAGGCAAACACAGCAGCAAGGAAGGATTCTATGACAACTACAGCCTACAATCCAATTGCTCAAGGGCATTTTAGCTATTTTTAAATAGGAATACCCTATAATATACAGTTTGCAGCCTCACTCTCTCTATATATTATTGAATGCATTTGTTTGCCACCTTTACAAGGTTCAATGCAAAGCACAATAAAGGCAAAAGTAAAAAACGAATTGCAGAATTTAAGATTAAATTTAAGTTCTAACAGCATGAACAACCTTACTAAATGCGCTAGATGTCTTGTCAAAATGCCAATAAATATGTATTATGCACATTTCAATATTGCCATTACTAAAACTCAAGTGTCATTCCAGAAGTTTGTGAGCTCTATTTCATCAACAAAAATTGATTTTGCACTCCTGTGTAATGGCAAAACCTAAAAATGCTCTTCAGGCTAGTTTTGAATAAAACCACTTTTTGTAACAAAACCCCTTTACCCATTTACAGATTTGCATCTTTTCTGGCAATTCCTCTATCCCACTCATAAGTAAAATGCAACCAAAATTTTGATATTTCACTCATTTTTAATGTAAATAGTCTCTAAAAAAATCCCCCAAAAGACTAATGTTTTACACTCCAAGAAGTATGCATGGAAAAACCTAAATGGAAAAACCTAGCAAGCTGAGTTGTGATATACACTTGTTTTCTGGTAGTTATTAAAATACATACTAGTTTTTAATATTGTAAATCAAAAACCTTTTGAGATGTATTGTGTTTTCCCAACAGCATGCAGCAGAAACTACTGGGAAAATTACAGGGAAAATATACTAGATAATATGGCATAGTCTAGCAAGTCTAATTAAGTATATATTCTATAAGAAAAAAAATTAATAGATTTTGCCACTGTAGAGAAAGATATGTTTTTACATGACTGCAAAGAGCCAATATAGAATATACTTCTGCACAAGCAGCACACAGGACAGTGCATTTCTAGATATCTTTATTCAGAAGAACTCTGTATTGATGAATGCAGTTTATGGCCAGGTAATTTATACATGGGATTACAGCCTAAAAACAATTCCACACACCAGGGGTGTGGGTGATCAAACAAATGAAAAGGATTCATCATTCTGCATAATGTGTTCACCATAATAATGAAGCAAAAGAGGAATAAGGAAATATGCATTTGTTTTTGCTCTGATATCCCCACTAATCTAGACATAAGATGCAGAAGGATCATGTATAGGACATCTAAAGTTGGGTCACTAGGGAAAAAGTGATAAACAGACTAATCCTATGAGTTGTTACCACAACAGATAACTGCTGATTGATTGATTGATGATTGATTGTCTCCCACCCTATCAAGGGCTTGTTATTTTGATGTGGCATGAAATCCACTTTACTGGGATTGTCAACCAAAACTGAAATTGGATGTGATTAAAATGTTTTGATTTCACTTCCTTTATTCAGTTTTATATAAACACTATTCTTCAAATGACAGTGCTAAGACTGTGATAACAAATAACTTAATTTTTAAAATGAACCTGCGAAAACTTATATTGCTTACATTTCTGTTTTGAATGTGCTCTTGGGATGATCTTTCTTCCTCTTGCCAAATACAGCTTTAGCAACTGAACTAATAAGAAAGATTTGCTTATGCTGAAACTCATACCTTTAAATATATTTGGAAATGTGCTATGAACGTCCATACTACAGATTTTAACTGGTCTAATGGTATTTCCCTCTCCTAGGGAAGCCTCAGAACTGTAGACCTGTGAAGGACTGGGGCAAGGGATTTCTGAAAGAGAAATATCCTCACTAAACTATAATTCTGAGGATTATTTGCAGCAAGCAATGACAGTTAAACTGGGATGAAACCAAGATACATGTGTAGTGCATATGTACCCTTAACAGGGGGAGTGTCTTGTTGACTCTGAAATGATATTGGCTAGAATACATTGCAAAATCCAATGTAGTGTGACGGTGGCAATACAGGAAGCTAAAATACAGACAGGAATTCTAAAGGAGTGATTTTTTTGTAGGTTTTACAGAAGTGGGATTGTTTTTCTAATTTTCAAGACAACAGCTTCATACTGTTGTTTAGAATAACTGCCATACTGTTGAAGGGGACATTATTGTTTCAATATGTGAGTGGTAATGTTTGAATGGTAAGGTGATCACTTCTCTTTCATTTGACTAAACATATTTGAATCATTGAGTTGTGCAAGTAAACTGAGTCTCTTACTATTATGTATACCTTACGTTAACATTTAATGTCACCAATGAGAAAAAAGCCATTGGCCAACATCAATGGCATGGAGGTGCTGCATACAAAGCACCTCTATAGTTTTTAGTAATCCTCTTTCCTGTGCATGTAGGGAGGAGTGTGTGTCTATTTTTGCCCATCACTTCTTTTCCCGGAAGTGCTCTTTAACACCCCTAAATATCACCCTGAGGGCTGTGCAACCCTCTTGGATATATTTTGGGTTGTTAAAGAACACTTCCAGGGGCAGGAGAGATTGGCAAAAATTACCTCTCCACCCACCACCACACATGCAGTAGGACTCTGGATTACTAATCACTGTGAGGCGAGGCACTTTGCATGCAATGCCTCTGCCCCATTAGTGGAAATGATGCTCACTGCATATTAAATGGCAACAATAAGGAAGATAAACCTTAACATCCTTATGCCAAATATGTTTAATTACAGAGGCAATATCATTAATTTCAATTGGATGTGTTTCCAGGTAGGGGCACTTTACATGCTTACGCTGCATTTTTGCCTGTTTGAAAATGTAAAGACTGATGTTTAAATTCCTAAAGGGACTGTTTTCATTCTGGCTGATGGGCCTCTAAACAACTTAATGGTCTTAACACATTTTCAACTAATCGTGAGGTGTCACATGAAAATAACCAGGCCTCGATGGTTAAGAATTCTTTTAATCTGAAATGCTACACTAGAGAATGTTGTTAACATAAAAACAGAAAGCAAGAGAATTCAATTTTAAATCAAATGTACATCCCAGATGATTAAGTTCTTCGTTTAAATTACAGGCACAGGGAAAGAACAAGGACTGTTTAAGAATCTATGTTAAAAACATTCCTACAGAGACAGAGATCAGGCCTAGACAATGCTTCAGGATTTCCTGAAGTGTTCAGATTCTCTTGTTAACTGAATTGGTCGTAAATCTGCTGTGCAGTTCTCTCTCCTGTATGCACAACAGGAAGCATCAAGACAGAGTTGTGTTTTTTTTACCCCTAATAGTGCCTCCCAAGTGCTCCAGCAATCTGTGCTTTGATGGAACAAACTTTTCATAAGCTTTCTGGCTCCCTACTCATACAAAAAACAAGTAGCTTCTGCTACGTTCTCTGTTGCCAACAGAGCAGCTCAAAATGTTTTACTGTCAGCCTAGATTGCTTTCTGCTACTTCTGCCCAAGTATCACAAAGATACCCATGTCTCTCTCTTTCTGTCCATGTCCCCCCTTCTCTCTCTGTGTATTTTTCACAATCAGCAAACCTAGTAACTTTCTCCTGCTTCTAGACTTTCTCACCCTAGCCCTAACCTATGAACGGCATATCTAGATGCTCCTATATACCCAAGGTATGGTAATGGTAAAATACCCTGTCTGACAACCTAAATATCAGGTAGCTGATCAATCTGTATCTCCCAGAGCTCACTGCAATGCTACTTTTAATGAATGCCCCAGACATCTGTCAGGTTTACTGGTCAATGACCCAAATAAAATCTACCTACCTACAATCTCTGGACTGTGCAATATTGGAATTGTGAAGTTGCATTGTTCTCAACAAATAAAGCAAACATGAAATAAGTTTGAGTTAGCAATCCAGACAAAAGAAGCCCAAATTGTTAACAGTTATACAAATGTTAAAAGCTGAAGCCTCATACTTACCTGACTTGCTAAAGTTAGTATAAGATACTGCCCGGAGCTAGCTATGGGTTTAAGAGCTGTTAAACAGAGCCCTCCTGGTACTCCTGAGGCCCCATGACAAGAGAGCCTCAGTACATCTATTCCAACAAATTCAAGCAGACACCTTCATTAGTTAATCAAACAAACATCATTTTTAATTTTGAACTCAATATCCTCTGCAATTACCTGCAGTTGTACACAAGGACAGGGATGATTTAAGTTATTCAAACTGTGGCACTTGAAGGACTAAACCTTCTAGTCAGTTTTCGTCTGTAAAAAGCTACTTGAAAAATAAGGTTTATGTTAGAGAGATATTTTTAAAACATCTAATGAGTGTCATCTAAAGCCCTGCCTACAACATTCTATATCATCCTGGAAACAGAAAAAGACATCTGAGGGATTTAGACCTTTGTTACAGAAAGGCCCCGATTTCCCGTGCTTCACACATGGCAGAATGGTTCCACCTGCTGGTTTACAGAACGCGATGCAGCCATCTAGTGCTTAATGATCAAATATTAAAGGCCCAGTTCAAAAGCCACCTAGGAGGTATTCTGCTAAAGCCAATACTGAAGAAAGTTCTCATAAGAGAGATGAACAGTTAACTTATTTTAATAAGGAAATAATTTCTTTGATATGTTGTGAAGTACACCAAATTAAAATTTAAGGTCCATGTTTAGCTCGGAGAAGAAAAGGTCAGAAACTGTCTATATGCTTATGTAATTTATAAAACTGTTTCTATACAATCAGAAGTAATGTTCTGTGCTTTAATGAATAATTTTTAAAAAGTAATTCTAAAAAATATTAACATACATACTGTATGACTATTTTTTGGATATAATTTATTTAGAAAAAAGAAAGGTTGTGCCATCGAGTCAGTGTTGACTCTTGGCAACCACAGAGCCATGTGGTTTTCTTGGTAGAATACAGGAGGAGTTTACCATTGCCATCTCCCACACAGTATGAGTTGATGATGCCTTTCAGCACTTTCCTATATCACTGCTGCCCAATATAGGAGTTACCCATATTCTGAGAAACATACCAGTGGGGATTTGAACAATTGTAACTCTCCTATTATAGATCCTTCAACTGTGCACCTTTGTTCTGCAAATAATTTAATTTATTTTCAGAGTATATTTCAGAGCCAAGTAGTCACAACCAATCCTAATTCTTTCTATAACATATCCACTTCTCTGAATTACTTAACTCATCCATTCTGGGCTGCCTAGGGGTTAACTACTATTTAACCTTGCAAATTATGAACATTCCAATCATTCAGCAAGGTATGGCAAATACAAAATCAAAGGGCTTGTAGCACCTGCCTCCTTTTGTTTCTTTTGAAAAAAGGTGGGGGAGGACCCTTCCATTTATAATAGATGTCCTACACCAGTGTTTCTCAACCAACGGTCCACGGACCACGAGGCATTGGGTACTGGCCCATGAGGCATCACTAATAAACATCCCCCCCAAAAAACCTAATTTCGGGCTGGTGGGGGCTGCCGGGAGCTCTCCCGAGCTTATTTCCAGGCAGCCCTCACTGCTGGATAAGGTTCATTTTGCTTCTTCGAAATGAACATTATCCAGCAGTAAAGACTGCCTGGAAATGAGCTCCAGAGAGCTGTCTGAAATTGTTTTTTGGGGGGGTGCCTGGGGGTGGGGTTAGGGGTGAGGGAGATGACCCCCTTACTAATGACTGGTCCGGGAAACTGTGTACGAATAATGTACCGGTCCATGAATCCAAAAACGTTGAGAAACACTATCCTACACAACATGTCCTACATTTGGGCAAAGCTTCCAAATTATGAAAAGAGTTATTCATATTTGCCAAAAACTAAAAAATTAAAAACATAATTCCATATACTCTGAAGTCAATAGATGGCTTTAAGTTTACTATTAAATAACTTTAATTAAGGCATTATTTAGCTGTTTAATCACATAACCACTCCTTGCCTTTATTGTTTAATTTCAATATATCAGGGTTTTGGCAGTAGTTTTTTGTTTGTTTGTTTGTTTAAAAAGGATTCAAACAAGCTGTAGGTAAGACCTTTTTTTTATTTCTTTCCCAACTAAGAACAGAAGAACAGCCTTGATGGATCAGGCCCAAGGCCTATCTAGTTCAGCATCCTGTTTCACACAGTGGCCCACCAGATGCCTCTGGGGAGCCCACAGGCAAGAGGCTAGGGCATGCCGTGTCCCTTGCTATTGCTCCCTTGCAACTGGTATTGAGAGGCATCGTGCCTCTGAGGCTGGAGGTGGCCCACAGCCACTAGACTAGCTGCCATTGATAGACCTGTCCATGAATTTGCCGAAGCCCCTTTTAAAGACATCCAAGCTGGAGGCCATCACCACAATCCATTGCAAAGAATTCCATAGATTTAATTATGCGCTGTGTGAAAAAGTACTTCCTCTTGTCGGTCCTAAATTTCCCAACCTTCAGTTTCATGGGATGACCCCTAGTTCTATTGTTGTGAAAGAGGGAGAAAAATTTATGTTTGTCCACTCTCTCCACACCATGCATAATTTTATACACCTCAATCATGTCTCCCTTTAATCGTCTCTTTACCAAAGTAAAGAGCCCAAGATGCTGTAGCCTTGCCTCATAAAGAATGTGCTTCAGGCCCCTGATCATCTTAGTTGCCCTCTTCTGCACCTTTTTTTATTTTCAGTCCCCTTCCTAATGATCCCTAGCATTGAATTGGCCTTTTTCACAGCTGCCGCACACTGAGTTGACACTTTCAATACGGAGCTCTAGACTGTGAGGAGCTCCAAAAAGATCTCTCCAAACTGGGGAATTTGGAGAGATATTTTCGGAGCTCCTCACAGTCTGTTGTGGATTTCACTACCCTAAATAGTTTAGTGCCATCTGCAAATTTGGCAACTTCATTGCTTAGATGTAAACAATCTATGACATTGCTATAAGAAATCTCTCTTAAGAAGGTTTCTATGATTCTTCAGTATGTTAGTGTTGTACAGAATATAAAAATTATGGATTCTGAGACTTTATGGAGCACTTTAGATTGTGTAATAAAACTAGAGCTGAACTGAAGGGTAGTGCTTTTCACAAACATTTTGCCAGCATAAAACAATGCTTGTGTTTGATTATGTTATAGAAATGCTTCTTTTAACATTGTGAAATGGCAAAGAAGTGTCTACTAAATGGCAAAAAATGGTAATTCCTATAATGATGACATCACATCACCAAAAGTGATTGGTTACATACTGTCACGACATCATATTACTCACTGTGTGATTCTTAATGGCTCATGAGGCTGCTATCAGGAAGAATATGACATATTAACTATATCCCTTCCCAAGTGGTATTAAATCAGCAGCAGCAGACTGAGGAAATTGAATGCATACAGCATTGAAAGGAAGTGGGTGTTCATACAGTCCAGGCCTGGTACCCATACTATAGCAGTGTGGAAACTGCTTCAGTGTCATTCCTTATTATGTTGCTAGGATAGCCCATGCCAAAGATCCTCACACCAGTGTGCTTTCCTAAAACTGGCATGGATAGAAGCTGCAGTGGGAACTCCTCCCACAAAGTCCCGGGCTTCTCACATTACCTTGGCAAAGGAGGAAAGAACAGCACTACCATAACTCCCATTCCACTAGGGTAATGCAAATACCAACCCTAGGGAGAGACTGGTAAATATTTCTTTTCCTCTTCCAAAACTACTAGCTTCATTTTTGCCTTGCATGCGGTCCTAACAAGCAGGCATAGAGGGAGACATGAGATACTGAAATATTAGGAGCACTTATAGGATGGAAAGTTAAGCTAAGTAGGAGAAGGTACAGTGGAGCCCAAAGGTGCAGGAACTGAAAAGCCAAAAGCCCCATTCAGACATTGCAAAAAGAAGGTTGTACTTGGGTACAGCCTCCAAAAGCTTACCAGAAGTCTTGCCTGGTGCATCAATAATTCAGCTCTCTTAATGGAATTCTCTGCCATAAGATCCAACAGCCTGGGTGGGTTTAGGAGGGGTTTAGAGAAATTCATGGAGGACAGGTCTATCAGTGGCTACTAGTCTGGTGGCTAGTGGCCACCTCCAGCCTCAGAGGCGAGATGCCTCTAAATACCAGTTGCAGGGGAGTAGCAATAGAAGCCCACCTTCTGAATGGGCTTCCCAGAGGTATTTGGTGGGACACTGTGTGAAACAGGATGCTGGACTAGATGGGCCTTGGGCCTGATCCATCAGGATTGTTCTTATGACACATCCCTCACGCTCACAGTGTTCATCTATAAGCATGATGTAAGCATGATGGCGGGCACTTCCGGCACTAAAGGCTCCCGATCACTAACATGTCTGCCGCCATGCTTACTTCTTCATTCACTTACTTCAGCATTCACTTCTTCAGAAGATCACTGTTTAGAATAATACTGTTCCACAACAGACTGTGAGGAGCTCCAAAATAATCTCTCCAAAGTGAGTGATGTGAGTGGGCGACAAAATGGTAAATGCAGTTCAATGTAAGCAAGTGTAAAGTGATGCATATGGGGCAAAAAAAAACCCCGCAACTTCACATATATATTGATGGAGTCTGAGTTATCAGTGACTGACCAGGAGAGAGATTTTGGGGCCGTGGTGGACAGCTTGTTGAAAGTGTTGTCTCAGTGTATGGTAGCTGTAAAAAAAAAAAAAAAAAGGCCAATTCCATGCTAGGGATCATTAGGAAGGGGATTGAAAATAAATCTGCTAATGTTACAATGCCCTATACAAATCTATTGTGCAGCCATATTTGGAGTACTGCGTGCAGTTCTGGTCACCACATCTAAAAAGGACATTGTAGAACTGGAAAAGGTGCAGAAGTGGGCAACCAAGATGATCAGGGGCCTGGAGCACCTTCCTTATGAGGCAAGGCTACAGCATCTGAGGCTCTTTACTTTGGGAAAGAAATGATTAAAGGGAGACATGATAGAAGTATATACAATTATGCATGGAATAGAGTGGATAGAGATAATTTTTTTCTCCCTCTCTCACAATGCTGGAACCATCCCATGAAACCAAATGCCAGGAAATTTAGGACAGACAAAATGAAGCACTTTTCCACACAGCACAGAATTAATCTATGAAATTCTCTTGCATGTGATGTGGTGATGGCCACTAGCTTGGATGGTACAGCCTTTTTTTTTTTTTTACAACATCTGAATGGTACTATTGTAATTCAGGAATCACCTGTTTGTACCTATTCTTTCAGAAAAGGTTCTATCCCATAAAGTTAGGCTGTCAAGGTGTTTTCCTTATTTATCTATTACATTTATAACTCAATTTCAAGGATGCTCGGGGGGGGGGGGAGAAAAAAGTGTGTATGTGTATCTATAATATAAACCTGCCTGGGGCTGACTGACTGATTCATTTACAGACTTGAAACTCCCATGGGGAATGAGGTAGGAATAGAGCTAGGAATAGAGATAGGAAAAGACTAGAGTCACAGAAAGATAAGAAGTCAAGAAGCCTGCAAACTCCAAGCCCTCACTTACTTACTGACTTGAAACTCCCATACCAAACCACAAAAGATAGAAACATTCTGTTTTCAAAGGTAGGCTCCATATCTTGCCCAGACTACAAAAAAAGAATCCAAAACCCCAGAAAAATACACTAATAATCCAGAAAATGCAGGAAAACTCTCCCATTGGACATGAGACCTCACAGAGGTAGGAAAACACTAGAATTACAACATTCATATGCTTGCAGACAGCAAGCTGTTTTACTAGTATATATTATATATAGCACAAAACATTATAACAACACTCAGGATTTCAGGAGGTACATATCATTGGGATGTTTTCCCTGGGGGAAAAAAAAAAATAAGGGAAGCTTTTTTGAGTAAGAATGACATGGAAATACTACTATCTTCGCAGGTGTGCAACATTTTAATAAAAGTTCAAATGGTGATTTAAGTTTTGACCTTTCAAGCATCATTGGTTTCATTGACAAACTCACAAAATAGCAATGATAATATAATATGTGATATAGGACCAACAGAGGGTGTTTTTTTTTTTTTTTAAATGTTGGTTGCTATTTCAATGCCCTTTCTTAACTACTTAACAATACTAATTGTTTTAATTTTGTTTTAGTTTTGCAGGCAAGGGGAGAACAGGGGCCTCAAGGTCCAGCAGGCGCTCCTGGCCCAAGAGGACTACCAGGCCCTTCAGGGTCTCCAGGGAAACCAGGGTATGGAAGCCCAGGGCCTCAAGGGCCCCAAGGGCCCCCAGGACCACCAGGACTGTCAGCCGTTGGAAAGCCAGGCCTACCTGGTTTGCCAGGAAAACCAGGGGACAGAGGACTAAGTGGTGAAAAAGGAGACATGGGACCTGCTGGCCTCCCAGGGCCTAGAGGACCACCAGGGGGTCCTGGAGCTCCTGGTCCAGCTGGAATTTCTGTTGCTGGGAAACAAGGCCTTCCAGGGCTACAAGGACCAAGGGGTGTTCCTGGAGAAAAAGGTGAGCCAGGTATTCCTGGTATAAATGGACAGAAGGGAGAAAACGGATATGGGGTTCCAGGCCGTCCCGGTGAAAGAGGTCAGCCAGGGCCACAGGGGCCTCCAGGGCCTCCAGGCCTTGCAGGGATAGGAAGACCTGGGGAAAGGGGATTTCCAGGTCAGCCAGGTATTAAAGGTGATCGGGGTTTACCAGGCACACCAGGATCAGCTGGCACCCCAGGTCCCCAAGGTGCTCCCGGGGAGCCTGGAGAACCAGGAATAGGAAAACCTGGACCAAGTGGACCACCAGGGATACCAGGAATTCCTGGAGCAAAAGGACTTCCAGGACCCTCAGGTCTGACTGGACCCTCTGGTCTCCCAGGATTTGGTAAACCTGGGTTGCCAGGGATGAAGGGACAAAGAGGACCTGAAGGCCTCCCTGGGATCCCAGGGGTAAAAGGTGAACAAGGTCCAGCAGGTGCTCGAGGGGAACCAGGACAAGTTGGACCACCTGGGAATATGGGCCCTCAAGGGCTCAGAGGTGCAGCTGGAGAAAATGGCATTCCTGGGCTCAAAGGAGAAAGAGGTCCTGGAGGTCCAGCAGGATTCCCAGGAGTTAAAGGGGAGAGAGGACTACCAGGGATAGAGGGAAAATCAGGGTACCCAGGGGAACCAGGACTTCCTGGTCCAAAAGGAAATCCAGGTTTGCCTGGTCCCAAAGGGGATACTGGATATGCTGGGTCCCCTGGCCTACCCGGACCAATGGGCTCAATGGGACCTAAAGGAGTACCAGGGGTTAATGGTGAGCAAGGCCCACGTGGGCCACCTGGAATACCTGGAACAAGAGGACCAGCTGGCCCTCCAGGTATTCCAGGATTCCCTGGCAGTAAAGGGGAAACTGGTGCAACAGGGTTACCAGGTCCAGCTGGCATTGCTGCAAAGGGTTTAGATGGACCTATGGGGCCTCCTGGACCTCCAGGCCCAAAAGGCCACAATGGAGAACCTGGATTGCCAGGTCCTCCTGGCCCTCCTGGCCCACCTGGGCAAGCAGTATTCCCAGGAGGCCAGGCCCTAGCAGGAGTGCCTGTTATGAAAGCTGGTGCGAGCCAAGGTCTAACTGGAATGCCAGTGTCAGCTTTCACTGTAATTCTTTCCAAAGCTTATCCCACATCAGCTGTCCCTATCCGGTTTGATAAAATCTTGTACAATAGACAACAGCACTACGACCCAAGGACAGGCATCTTCACTTGCAGGACACCAGGACTTTACTATTTTGCTTACCATGTGCATGTGAAAGGAACACATGTTTGGGTTGGCCTATACAAAAATGGCACACCCATCATGTACACCTTTGATGAGTACAAGAAAGGATATCTTGATCAGGCTTCTGGAAGTGCTGTTGTTGACCTCATGGAAAATGATCAAGTCTGGTTACAGCTGCCCAACAATGAATCAAATGGCTTGTACTCTTCAGAGTATGTTCATTCCTCCTTTTCAGGTTTCTTACTTGCTCAAATGTGACAACATCCCACCCCCCAAAATAGAGTATCCTAGTATGTGTGTTTGTACTTCTAGATGTCCAGAAGAGACTAGCTAAAGAAAACCTGAACACAAAATGAAATTTCCTTTGCAAATGCTGCATGATGCATATCTGAGGTGCTGTTTTTAAGAGACATTTTAAAGGGTAATATAATTATTCACAAAATATAATTGTATTTTAAGGCTACACACAGAACTATATTTAATTAAGAAACTGTACATGTTCAAATACTACAATATGTTAATTATAATTATCAAGACAAGATTAGTTTTTAGTAAATGATAACATTATATTTTCTTGTGTGTATATATACAGGCCACTTTCTTACAAAGCAAGTATTTCCACAGGCTTAATACTGCTGTGCTTAAACTATTTATTCTTGACAGTCTGATTAATAACTGCGGTAACTATTCCAGATTAAATGGTTTTAGAACTGCGGTCCCTCACACAACAGAAATAATAGAAAAACACAATTGTTTTTTCTTTCCTATCCAATTTTTCCCACAGTTAAAACAGGCTGAAATTCATTGCAAAACAGCAGACTGACATGAGAACTGCAAAAGTTCTTTCTTTTGAAATCATTGGGGCTAACTGATCTAGTAAGATGTTTAGGTCAAGAGTGTAAGGGCAAGTTCACATACAATGTTTCCCATGTGACAATTCTGACTTTCTGTTCTGGATGTGAAGCTTCTATAATTGATCACTATGAATGATTATCTTTTATCATATCAGATAATTACCCTAACTATGCATTAACATTCATAAAATAAAATTAAATATATGGTGCTACAGACTAACTGGAATACTCTAAATAAAATTAGCATTGTTTTCTCAACAGCAACCTTGACCACTAAAGAAAGATATCTAATGAATGACTCTTGAAAAGGTTCTTCTTTCTTAAAAATGTTAGCTGTTAACCATACTAATACTGGATATTAGTCAATGTTCTGTATCCATTTCTTTGTGAGAAATGGGCTCCAAAAAGATAAGGAATACTGAATTTGGCTTAACCTTACATACTAAAGGCATTACAAATAAGCATGTACAGTGAATGACTTGTCTGAGATACCAACATAACATCAGTTCTGTGTTACTATGCTGGCACATCAGCCTATAAATTATATCCCATACACTCACATGCTGACACAGCATGTTAACACAGCATGCTGTAAGATCAGGTCATCACTGTTCTAACAGATCAGCACATTGGCTCCAATCCCATTCTAATCATGCACTACTATATGTGTGCAACAACTAGTTGCTCGGGAGGAAATGTAGATCCCTGTCCTCATCACAAGACACATCTAGTCAGTTCATTGGGATTCAGATCAGCATAGCAATGCATATAGGCCTGTGCATCAGGACGTGTAGCTGTATCCTCATCTCTCTTGCTGCCTTGTTTTAGGGCAGGGTTTCTTAACCTTGGGCCCCCAGATGTTGCTGGAATACAACTCCCATCATACCCAGATATGGCCTTTGTGGCTGAGGATGATGGGAACTGTAGTCCAAAAACATCTGGGGCCCAAGGTTAAGAAACCCTGTTTTAGGGGATACCATTCACTTCAACCATATATATAATTTAGTGCTAAACAGATACAATATTCACTCTCTGGTGCAAATGCAGTTGTGAGTGACTGATCATTTAACTCAATTAACCTCACAAAATGTTTTCTTTTATATATTTTACCCTCAAGAAAAAATTGTCTTTTTATGTATGGTATTCAGAGAATGATATGCATCACCTAAGTAAATGAAAAATAGTTTGTATAATTTAAGTGAATTAACTTTTCTCTATGGTGCTTTTATGATTATTCACATTGAACCAACATGAGACTAGCTGTAAGTGTAAAAGAAAAGTTACTTTTTATCCCAATACTGTACTATGTTCTTAATTACTACTACTATTAGTAGCAGTAGAACATGAATTTTTTTTTTTGTAAAATTGATCTAAATGGCCTTTATTATATCCATCTGAAACCAGTATTTTACACTTTGTTCTACAAAAGTCTAGTTGTGTTACTTAAACCTCATAAAAATATGATATTAATAAAAAGGTGAAATATATATTTCAGTTGGTCTGTCATTATTTAGTCTTTAAAATTATTTATTAGTACTCCCTCCCGCTGCCAAAAAACACCTTCAGGGTTTTTTTTTTGGGAGGGAGGGGCAGGATTATTGCTGTTTTCTCATATGACTGGACTGTCAAGGTCTTGATATACAGTTTTAAAAAGGGTCTCATTCCTGAATTCATTCTGTTAAAAGAACAGCCAGTTAACTAGTTCTTAGTTGTAGAGTACAAAACTATATTAGAAGCAAAAAAAAAAAAAAAATTCAAGCTGTCCTTCATAGGGAAGCAAATACTGCAAGAAAATACTGCAAGGTAATGGCTAACACTTCCCGTGTCTCATGTGCTAAGGCAAATGAGACACGGGAAGTGTTAGCCATTACCTTGCAGTATTTTCTTGCAGTATTTGCTTCCCTATGAAGAAGAGCTTTGAAGAGCTACGAAGAAGTCTTTAACCCCCACTGCCTTAATTCAAAGAACTGCAAGAGAAACAGAAAGTCATGCCATGGAGGGCTGCTGGTTTTTGCATGGAAAAACAGACAGTCTTTCACATAAATGAAATGCACATATCACTAGAGATGCACATATCAGGCGATGTGGAAAGAAAGAAAGAAAGAAAGAAAGAAAGAAAGAAAGAAAGAAAGAAAGAAAGAAAGAAAGAAAGAAAGAAAGAAAGAAAGAATCTTCAAAGCTTCAACATCAAACTCTGAAGAAGAGCCTAGTCCCAGTGTGTGCTCTTCCCTTTCTAACACTCCATATCATAGTTCTGAATAGGCTATGTGTCACAGCTGTCATGGGATCATATCTCTGTGGGGAGTTTTCTATTACTCTCTGCCATAACAAGACGTACAAGCTCTAATCCAATTACCTGGCATCATCATATACTGGTTATCACCACCCCCAATACCTGTCAATGACAGCTGAAACCACATGGTTTGAGAGATGTGCCTCTGGATCCCTCACAACATCTTGGGCGCCTCTCTCAAACCTCATGCTAGCACTGCAGAAACTAACTGGCTGTTTCCACCACTTGGATTGTGCTGTCCTAGGTGGCTACCTGTATTGGTGCAGCCAAGCTGGCCTTGAGTGGGATTTAGGTGAGAACTAGACATTCAGAGGCAAACATTTTCTGTTTGTCACCATGTCCTAAGTGGGGTCAGGAGGTGGGAATGGGATCTGTAAGGAAGAAGAGGACAAGGGCTGGGTGGGGGAAATGTGATTAAACCATCCCTGCTTGCAACTTTTTCTCTGCAGCCTCTCCTTCCAGCTGCTTTTCTCTAAGACTACCTCTGAGACTGGATTTCCCAGTAAGGTGAGGAAAAGCAGCTGGCAAGAGATCTAGAGATGTAGGAGAAGAAATGTAAGGCACATTGTGTCCACTGCTTTTCCCTTACAAATTCCTCATCCCTTTTGCACACTCAAAACAGGATTGGGAAAACAGGCCTTTGCCTTATGAGAGGATCCGGGGAGAACATTTTAGCTGATGTTGTAGATATGAAGATTGTTCACACGAAGCAACCCTACCTGGACTTGCAGAGCCCTATCCAGATAGGGCTCACTGTTGGCGTGCGCATGTGCGCATGCTCACAAGTTTTCTGATGTCCGCTCAGTTAATTTTAGATCCCGCTCAGGTTGAATTAGGAAGGTCCCACTTTGAATGCATGTGCGCACACAGTGCCTTTATACTGCTGCCCAGAACAAAATGCATTCTGCACAGAGATGAAAAAAATTAGAGGAACCACTGGTAGGGCTGCTTGTGTGGAGTGGCTGCTTGTGTGGGTCCCAATCCTGGCATTCTTCACCAAGGTAGCCAGGATTTTGCACAGAGCCAGGTGGCAAGAGCCCCCGGCAGTAGAGAATCTCCCAATGCACCGTGCTCCTGGTGCAATGCATTGTGGGATGCTGGAAGATGTCCTCCTCTAGTTCCTGGCTCTGCTGCTCAGTGTGGCACTGCTCATGTGCCATGGTGAGAGGAAGAGCTTATAGAAGATGGGCCATAGTCTACTTGTGGGGAGGCAGGTAGGAGCCCACTACAGAAGTGGCCATGAGTCCAGATACAGAATTCAATGCAATGGTTATGGTTTAATCAAGAAAACTATATCTTCAGTCTGGGATTTTAAAGTCCAAGGATAAAACTAAAAACTGTCATAAGTATCCACAGACATATAAAAGAAGCTTTTAAAATTTTTTTAAAGTAGCCATTATAGAATCAGATAGCAATTTCACTTACCTTTAAAAGCTGATGTTTTATAATTATATTGTATGGCAGCAATAATATCCTTCCAAAAGTCATACTTTCGCTTAGGACTGTTCTAGGAACATAAAAAGTCCAGTAAGTATCTTCAATATAATTTGGTCCAAATATTAAAAGGACAAGTACTCTCATGCATCATCAGCTAAATCTGGGTCAACATATACAGCAGAAGGAGGCAGTGGAATGGACTGTACTATTTCACAGAAACACCTACCTTGAAATATTGTACACATGGTAGAGCAGCAGGTTGATGCACAGCTGCCTTGGCATGCCCCAAATATTTCCAGGGTAGTGAATTTTGAATTCTGTCCTTGAGGTAATGGAATCAGACACAACACCATACGGTTTATGTCACAATTTTCAGTGGCCATGCTATGCAGACTCATTCCCGTGTCCAGACGAACCAGTTTCAAAATAACCATGACACAGAACATTTCAAAAGGTAAGGACTGCAACTGGTATCATGCTGCAAGATGACTTCTTGATGCCATCCTGCAGTATAATTCCTTGTTCAGGAATTCAGTACTCAAATGTTTGCAAGATTCCCATGGAGAGGAGAGCTGGTCTTGTGGTAGCAAGCATGACTTGTCCCCATAGCTAAGCAGGGTCTGCCCTGGTTGCATATGAATGGGAGACTTGATGTGTGACCACTGCAAGATATTCCCCTCAGGGGACGAAGCCGCTCTGGGAAGAGCAGAAGGCTTCAAGTTCCTTCCCTGGCATCCGCAAGATAGGGCCGAGAGAGATTCCTGCCTGCAACCTTGGAGAAGCTGCTGCCAGTCTGTGAAGACAATACTGAGCTAGATATACCAATGGTCTGCCTCAGTATATGGCAGTTTCCTATGTTCCTAAACTGTGCAATATTTTATCTGAAGAATATCTATGCATTCAGTTGTCTTTCATATTTGTAAATTCAACCAAACAAACATTACAAGCCCCCCCCCCCAATGGTTAAGTGTTGAAACTTTGGCTACAGTTCTAAGCACAAAAGATTCTGCAAACACAACAGGTTTCCTTTTTCCATTTAGAACTGCCACAGACATTGGCAATGAAGAAAAAGGCTATTACTTTGTAGTTGCCTACCAACTGTGAGGACTCTAAATTAATCAAGCAAGCAGTCTGTGGAAGAACTGTGACAGAGGTAACCCTCAACTCCTGATGTGGTTCTGCTCTTGGTTGCTGAATTGATCTGGGAGATGGGTACTTCTGGAGAGGGCTTGCTCCTTGCCCTTGCACTGAAGCCAAAGCAGGCAGAACTGACAGTGACTGAAATTCTATTAAGGCCCTTCCTATAGGGAGTCTAATTACCAACAAGCCAAAATGGCCCTCCAGTGCAGACATCAGCTGTAAGGTGGGAATCTCTTGGTTTGTTCTAAGTTAGAAGATCTGCATATGGAGATCTTCACTGAAAACAATTTTAATCAAATGTGTTTGCTAGCTGCCTTGAAGACTGGAATGGTGGAAAGAAGACATATACATCTGATACGATTGCCACTGAATGCTGCAGCAGTATACACATCTCCCATAGTGCCTGCACTGTGCTAGTCAGTATATCAGCAATAGTTAAAATAAATAAATTTGGGAATTTAATATGGAATTTAATATAAACTATAGCATGGGAGTTTAACTTTTAAACCTTCATAAAAAGGTATTGGGCTTCTTTCTACACAAAAGGTATATCAGCTCTAGCTAATGAGGAAAAACAGTGTATGCCAATTTTTACCATCTAAAACCATCACTTGGTCATCTAGGTTGTCTATGCATTCTACAACAGTGACTGCTATGATTACCATAACACAGATATATAAAATCGTCCCCACCTTCACTAAAAGAAAGTTCATTTTGCAACAAAATTGTCAAGGAAGCTATTGCACTATCTAAGTTGTTAATAAATTTTTTTTCATTGGGTTTAAAACTATATAATACTTACTTGATTGAAACCATCCACAATTCTTGCACAAAGAAGTGCTCCTGGCAGGTCAAAGTAATTGTCATAAACATAATATTTAGCTGCGAAGAAGGGAAAAAAAGAACTGGAAATACTAAATATATTATTAGAAAACTTCAACATACTGTAAAAAGCATAAATGAAAGAACTTCTTATGACATCTATGTGGATACAGAAGACAAACTGCAAGTCAAAATATTTATTTTGGTAACTTTTTTTCTTCCCAGCTTTTCAAATACAGTGGTCCCTCGACTTACGAAGCACTCGACATCCGAAGATTTCGACATACGAACGACAAAAAATACCGGAAGTCGTTGCCGGTTTAGATGCGGCTTCCTCGACCTACGAATTTTTAGATGCAGTTTCCTCGACTTACGAGTGTTCCGGACCTCCGTGGATGCGCTTTTCGACTTACGAAAATTCCGACCTACGAACGTGCATTCGGATCGGATTATCTTCGTAAGTCGAGGGACCACTGTATCAACTTTCACTCTAGTGCCTTTAACAGCAGCTTAATCTGCAAATATAAGCAGTTAGTTAATTAGTTACCACCACGCTATAAAGGTTTTTATCTGCTTATCTGGAGAATCATAGTTTATCTAGTAACTCCACTCTACTCTCATGACGAGCCTAACCCAGGCTAGGGCAGCCCAGCCTGGGTTAGACTGCTTGTGTGCAGCGTTGGGATTCACATGGATCCATCACTGCCTGCCCACCTAACTCCACTTTTAAGCCTGACATTTAGCAAAAGTTAAGGACGTGAGCATGCCCTTAATCTCAGCATCAGGATCGTGTGTGTGTGCTCAGGCTGCTTGCAGCCCAAGTTCAAACAGAGATGGGTGCCTAGAGTGCTCATCTCACAGGGGTATCCCCCAATGCATCGTGCTTGTAGCATGGTGCATTGTGGGATATCCGGAGTCCAGGACACATCGTCCCAGCCTCAGAAGGTCCGTGGTGCTTGGAGCAGTGCAGATCATCTGGGAGCATGTGTCACGCTCCCAGAAGCATTTCTTTGATCATCGGGGTGGTGGGAACCACTCACCTGCCCAGTTGTATGAATGGGCTTACAGAATTTTAAAACTGCAAGGGAACTCGGAGGTCTTGTTGTAAATGGTTTTTGAACCATTTACAACAGTTTTCTAGTCCAACCCCCTGCTCTGTGCAGGAATCTGCTATTGCATGCCGGACAGATGGCTGTCAAGGCGCTGCTTGAACTCTCAGTGAGGCAAGCCCACCACTGTGCAAGGTAAACTGTTCCACTGTCAAACAGCTCTTGTAGTAAGGAAATTCCTAATGTCTAGACTGAATCTACTTCCTTGTAATTTCAATCCATTGGTTCTAGTAATGCCTTCAGGAGCAAAAGTAAACAAGTTCTCTCCTTCCATTTATTTATTTTTAACATTTTATTATTTATTTAATTTTTAAATTTTATAAAAACAATATTTATTTTTTCCATTATACAAATGGAAATAAATTTTTCCATTTATTTATTTTATTTATAAATATAAAAGTTATTTATTTTTTATATCCCGCTCTTCCTCCAAGAAGCCCAGAGCAGTGTACTACATATCTGAGTTCTCCTCACAACAACCCTGTGAAGTAGGTTAGGCTGAGAGAGAAGTGACTGGCCCAGAATCACCCAGCAAGTCTCATGGCTGAATGGGGATTTGAACCCGGGTCTCCCTGGTCCTAGTCCAGCACTCTAACCACTACACCACACTGGCTGGTTCCATGTGACAACCCTTCAGATATTTGAAAATGGCTACCATATCTCACCTTCGTCTTCTCTTCTCCAGGCTAAACATATTTCCAGACCCTTCACCATTTTTGTTACCCTACTCTGAACTTGTTCCAGCTTACCAACGACCTTCTTAAATTAGATGCAGTATTCTAGGTGATGTTTTAAAATAGTGTAATATAGTGGTTGGAGTGCTTAGGACCAGGAGATCCAGGTTCAAATCCTTGCTCAGCCATGAACACACTGGATGACCTTGGGCTAGCCATCCTCTCTACAATTACTACTACAACTTTATATAGCTTTTCAACAGAAGATGTTTCCAAAGCAGTTTACACAGAAAAATAGATAAATAAGATGGTTTCCTGTCCCCAAAGGGCTCACAATCTAAAAAGAAACATAGGGTAGACACCAGCAACAGCCACTGGAGGGATGCTGTGCTAGGGTTGGACAGGGTCAGTTGCTCTCCTCCTGCTAGATACAAGCAAATCATCACTTTAAAAGATGCCTCTTTGCTCAGCAGGGGTTAATATCCCTCTTTATGATAGGTTCATAGCTCAGTGTTACAGCACCTGCCTTGCATGTAGAAAGTCCTAGGTTCAGTCCCTGGTATCTCTACTCAGGGCTGGGAAAGACTCCTGTCTGAAGCCTTGGAGAGCAGCTGCAAGTCAATGTCGAGAATACTGAGCTAGATGGACCAATGGGTCTGACTTGGTATATGGCAGCTTTCTATATTCCTATGTGAGGATAAAACAGGGGGAGGAATAAGGCTTACATAGCATGCCTCCTTTGAGGAATGGTAGAACAATGATGCAACAATTAAAAAACACACTTTTCTGCATATCCAGTTGCTGTTAAAGGCACAATCAGGCCATTTATTCTGGTCACTTGGCTACAGCAATGCCAATCTCACACAAAATTGCCTACATCCAAAGCACAGATATCAGCTAGCTATATTTTTGAGTCGTTCCTACTAATCAATAAGCCAATTCACATAATCAAATATGCTTGTCCTACCCAGCTTCAGAAGCTGTGCAGACTCCCAATTTTTGATCATGTGTGAGCAAACAACTACTGAATGTAGGAGGTAGAGAAGTGATCATGTGTGAGAGAGGGGCTGGGTAGGATAGCTTTTCCTCCTACCTTGTTAAAATGCTGGGTATGAGAGCTGGATAGAATGGCACCTGTCCCACACATGATCACTCCCCACTTCTCCTACTTAGTTGTTTGCTCACACACAACTGAAAATTGGAAGTGTGCACAGCTACTGAAGCTGGGTAGGATGCTTCTCCTACCCAGTTTTTGATCATGTGGACTGTCTTGGTACGTCTTAAGATATAAACCAAATTTCAGTTTTCTAGGTGGTTCGTAAGTACAACTTAACCATCTGGAGCTACACCTCTCATCTTCCATTTTTAGGGAGAGATGCAGATGTCTTCCTTTCAAACTTGTTTTAGTAACCAGAGTGTCTTGGGTGATGTGAGTAGTCTGAAAGTACTTTAACTATTTGAGGGTGTACATTTTGAATCCTGCATGTGTGGGAAGAAATGTAAAAGATGATAGTCTTCAAATTTTTCTTGCAATCGAGTCCCTTGTATGACAAGGATGTGCTTGAACCGCAGGAACAGGAGCTTTAAGAAAAAGGAAAGCAGGTCCTTACCTGCTCTCCACCGCACCATGCAACTTCCTGCACAGCGCCAGCATGCACATGGTGTCCAAGCATGCACTGCACCATTTATGTGGTCAGCAACATCAGCCATGTGCGTGCTGGCACCGCGCAGGGGTACTTGGGCTGAGCACCACCCCAGCAGGAAGCTGCATGGGGCGGCAGAGAGCAGGAAAGGACCTGATCTCTTCTTTCTTAAAACTCCCATTCCCCGCTCCCAACCAGGGCTCGAACCGGTGCTCGAACCACAGTTTGAGCACATCCCTAATTCCAATGCTCTAGTACATCAAGAAATATCCTAACAGTTTTGATACCAATTTAAAAGGTGAATCAGTCAATGCAGTCCAAGAATCTTTATATGAAATATATAAAACTATTAGGTGAGGCCTGTTGTTGACTGGGCAAAGTCATTTTGCGTAGATTACACTTATAGGGAAGTTCAACAAATCAAATATATGTAACAGAAGTTTTATTATTTATTTAATTAATTTATTTACATTTATATCCCACTCTTCCTCCAAGGAGCCCAGAGAGGTGTGCTACATACTTAAGTAAAGAACAGTATGAAATTTGTAGGATTTCAACTTCAAACTTTATTCATTTTATTGAACAATTACCATCTATATATTTAATTCCTGTAGACGTGCCGGAAAAATGCGTGGCAGAAATCTTACGAGAGTTCGTGAGCAGGACAGAAAATGGCATAAACCTCATGAGAGTTTGTTAGCAGGAGAGAAAATTATAAATAACAATGGCGGCCAGTGGAGTTGCGCCGGCGGATGCTGGCAGCTGAAGGGTGCAGGCGGCAGGTGGAGTCACGCAGGTTGGCAGAGGAGGAGGCCGGCCAGCAGAGGCGGCCAGCCAGCGGAGGCGGCCTGCCGGCGGAGGTGCACTGGCCGACTGGACAAGGAGGCGGGCGAGTGGGAGAAAAAGGGCCAGGGGGAGGAAGAAGCGGCCAGCCGGCAGAGCCGCACTGGCCAACTGGAAGAAGAGGTAGCCGGCCGGCCGGCCGGCCAGAGGCGGCTGACCCAAACTAGGGGCACAGATGCTCTGTGCCTGGGCCAACTAGCATATGATAAATTTGAATCATAGTAAATTTGAATCTGAGAAAGACCTTTTGCTTCTTTTGAGCATGATGTCATTTTGGAATTATTGATCTGATAATTGAGTGTTAAAAATCTGTTGAGAACAATAACAGTTAAAATATGATGATTATATTCAGAATGTCCTCTTTAAAATACCCCCCCCCAAAAGCCAAACTTTCCCTGAGCATAGTCAGGTATAAAAAGCAGCACATTCAGCTCATTTAAGTATCAGGATTGTTCACCCAAAATTTAGACCTTGTGGATAATCAGGAAGTATGATATTAATATTCCAACCACCACCCCCACAAAATACCACAAAAAAATAAATTAATGTTGTTTTTTAAAAAACTTTCACCGAGCATATGCCAATGTAAAGGGTAGTGCATTCACTTAATTTAAGTTGCAGGATTGTGTAAGCAAAAATTTGGTCACTGGAAAGTACGACTTTATTTCACACCAACCAACCAACCAACCAACCAACCAACCAACCAACCAACCAATTCTTCAAAATATATAATAGATACCTGAACGGGAAACCATTCCACTCATTGTCTTAAAGTGTCTCCACTGTCTCCTTCCATATGTCGCCAAGATTTCTTCAGAAGTCATATGCTTCGTACCATGACTGGCCCTGTTCAAAATATTTATATGCCGGTACTGTAATTACATTCATAGATTTTAATCCGGGTTATGAACTTTCTCTTAATTATCTTCTAGAAGACTGGAACAGGATCTGTTGCATCCCAATTCTGAACTGCATCCATTAACATTTAACAACCACTAATATTTATATATTCCTTCAAACAAAAGTTTTCAAGAACATAATTTTGTCACTCAAATGTAATCTTACAATTTCTATAGTTTACACTTGTCAAATCTTTTTTTAAAATTTTGAATTCCCTAAGACCTAGATTAAATAGGCAGATTTGTTCCACTTTGTAAATACTGTCAAAAATTCTTCATATTTTTAGAGCTTTGACAAAAGACTTTAAAAGAGGCAGAGATACTCTAAAAGAAAGCGGCAGATATGTTCAAAATATATTTCCCCACCTTTGTTACTAGTTTTCTAAACTTGGCACTGAGCCAAATTAGAAAGGGCGGTATAAAAAGTCAATAAATAAATAAATAAATAAAAGCAGGTGACTGTCAAACCAAGAAATGTTGTTGCAGGAATGCACATGTTTCCAACGGATTCTACCATCTTTGCATGGGTCCACAAGCCTGAGAAAAACAACTGCCATGTGTACATTGGTGTTACACACACCAATACATCCGCATCTTAGGGCTGGGTCTGGGGCTACTTCAGTGCAGGTACATGAGTGCTTAAGGACATGCCATTAATAATTTGCTGCTGGGAATATTGGCGTAACATTGGTGTACTGCAGCAATGCCACTAATACTTTGCTGCTGGGAATATTGGTGTAACATTGGTGTACTGCCGCAATCATTTTTTCCAGGGAAAAGTGTACAGCTGCCCTACCCATTTTGAAACATCTCAATGGATTGTTCTGATGTTACACTAGTAATAAATTAGCAGCTTGTACAAAAATTTACAGTCAAAATAATGTAAATTATTTCTTTTCGCTGTAATAGTGTAAAGTTTTGATTATTGCATCAAAATTCCTGAATTCTGGGATTATTTTGCTGCAGGACAAGAGAGCAAGAGAGACAGCTTTCAGGGAAAATAGACTGGGGGCGGGGGAGGGAGATAAGGTAAAAGCAAGACTGGACACTCAAAGAAAAATGGTGTGGCCATGCCCTCACTCAGCCAGCCAATCAGATTTATAGCACTTGCTGGAAAGGAAGGGAGGGAGAAACAAGCCCAAACACCTGGAGAGCTACTCCAGATAGTCCCAGAAGTTACATCATGCCTGCACCATATTAACTGAAGACATATTTTGGACTTAAACTATAGAATGCAGTGAACAATATGAAAGTGTTTTGATAACAGAAAATGGTCACACAACTCTCTCAAGACACAAACCATAGGGACCTAAAGCATAACAACTTTATAAAAAATGCATTACCTCAGAACAGTTCCATCTTCTGCAAGTTTAAGGAAGTTTCCATCCTCCATATCCAAAACCAAGCCTTTACAGCTAAATTTATATTGATTCAGCAATGGGAAAGGGGGGAAAGACATATACCGTGAACAATCTTGTATTCAAAGATATACACATGTGATATAAAGTATGGTATTAACTATGATTTTGAACACACCTATGGCAATAAAGCAACAATAAAGCTGTGGGAAAGGAGCAGAATTTGTATACAGTCTGACATTTCAATAGATACACCTGTCATCAGGACAGCCATGCAGTCCAGTTGACAATGAAGCCCTTTTCAAATATGCCTGTACACATGGACTTATTCACACAAAAACAAGTGTCTTCATGTCCATGTGTTCATTTTAAAAGCGAACCAGAGTAAAGGCCCCCTCAAATGCCAGGTATATACAGGAAGTGTACTGTTGTATGTGCGTATGTAAAGGTAAGTGTGTAAAGGTATGTGCATAAAGTGTGAAGGTGTGTGCATATGTGAGTACACTGTAAACAGACTGCACACAATGAGGCTCTTTTTACGATCACGAAGAAGAGCCTCTATTGGGTTTGTGAGGAGAGCAAGCTAAGCCCGCTCTCCTCGCAGACGACCAGCCAGTCTGCTCTGGGTGGCCACAGCAGCCGCCCACACAACTGCCGGTTCCGTGATGGAGCCAGCAGGGCTGGGAAGATCGGGGGCCGCGCAGCCCTCGGGAGCTCCAGTATGCCCTGCGCAAGTGTGCAGGGCATACTGGAGAGACCCCTGGAGCCGGGAGACAGCTTTTCACCTCCTCTCCAGGGGTCTACTCATGAGTAGCCATGCCGCGGAGCCGCACCATGGCTACTCACAATTAAAAAAACCAGGTTTAAGGGGAGGGGTTGTTTGGCGGGTTAACCGTCGGGAGGCTCCCACAATCAGCTGAAATCGGGCTAGGCTCCCCTAGCCCGATTTCGGCTGATCATGGGAATAGCATCAATGTGTGAATAGAGCTTGAGAAATAAGGTCTGTGGCAAGATTCGGGAGTTTAGGCTACAGAGCTAAGAGGCTACAGAGCCAAGCAAGAGAGATCCAAAATTAGGCTTGTGTAACAGTTCTTCATCAGAGGATGGCTTGAAAGTCCATTAATCACAGTGGTTGGGAGAGTGAAAACATCAGACAGATGAGAAACCAGAGGTTCTGGCAAGCACTGTGAAAGCGTTCTGTAGTGTCCCTGAAAGTGGGTTGCATTGAACCAAGGAGTTGAAGGTATGCAGGAGAGCCAAGGGCAGAGCCAGGATTCACTCCAGGCAGAGCCAGGCAGGATAGATCCTGGATAATGCTGGTCAATTTCAAAATGGTGAGGGCCAGTTAATCCTCTCAGCAGCTCTGAAACTATTCAGACTTCAGTGGGGTTGCTCCAGCCCCAAAGCCTCTATCCATGAACACAGGAAACTACCTTATATTGAGTCAAACCACTGGTCCATCTAGGTCAGTATATTCTACACCGGCTGGCCGTGGTTGCAGAGAGGGGTCTTTCCCAGCCCTAACTGGAAATACCAGAGACTGAACCTGGGACCTTTCACATGCAAAGCAGGTGCTCTGCCTCTGAGCTATAACCCCTCCCTGCATATAGCTATGGCCTTCACTGAGCTACATTATCCAGTATAGGAACATGCGGTATCAAATGTACATATCTACTAGCATTGGCAGATTACCGCAGAGGCAACAGAGGCATTGCTTATGCCAGTGAATCCTGGGGGAGCGGCAAATCTTGGAACGGGGCAAAAAAAATTCTTTTTAATTTTTTTTTTTAAACTGACACGGCTGCTGGTGGTGGTGGCGACGGCGAGAGATTAAGCCTCTTGCCGCCCCACAGCCACAGCGAGGTGGATAGGAGTGGCAAGGATGAAGGCCCCCTTTTTACTTCTAAATGCTGCCGCAGTGGCGGGATAGGGGGTCACGCAGTGGCTGCTGTGGTGAGCAGGGGACAAGAGGCAAGTCCCCCCTTTTACATTAAAATGCCGCTGTCTCTGCAGCAGAATGGGGCAACTGCAATGGAGACTGGGAGGGTTGTGGCAGGGGAGGAAGTTCCCCCATTTTACCTTAAAGCAGCTTCTCCTATGTGGAACAGCGAGGGAGAGCTCCTTCCAGCCCCCCCCCAAATGAGTGCACGCCCCAAAGCAGCCCGTTTTGGGGGGCAGGCTTGCACTAATTTGAGAGGAAGGAGGGGATCTGGAAGGAGCTCCCCCTCACTGTTCCATGCAATGGAAGCTGCTTTAGGATAAAACAGGGGAACTTCCTCCCCCACCACAACCTTCCCAGTCCCACAGCAGCCGCCCCATTTCGCCATGCAGGGAGAGGCATTTTAATGTAAAAGAGAGGACTTGCTCCCTATCTCGCTGCTGTGGTGGCATTTAGAAGTAAAAAGGGGGGGCTTCATCTTCACCACCACTACCTTCCTTCATCTTCGCCACCCCTACCCTTCCACCCCTCGCTGCAGTGGTGGGGACGGAAAATCATCGGTCGCCTACAGGCAGCAAAAGGCTTAATTCGCCCCTGCCTACTAGGAAGACTGTTAGCATCTCTACAATGTAGTTTGTAAAATATAAAAACAAAATAAAAATGATGTACTTGTTCAGTACATAAAGGTTTCTGAATGAATAATGAAATTGTCAGGTTTGCAGGGTGTGTGTGTGTTAAGCTCAGGAGGAAACTGTTTGTTTTTAAGCAAACGGTCCCTTTGGACAACTAGAACGGATACTTTATGTAAGTCCACTGAATTAAGAGAACCTCTCAATTAGAGAGAACATGCATGACTGGGCAGTACTTCTCTCCACAGGGTCGTAGCAAGGTTGGAGTGGGCCCAGAGACAAGCTTTTAAAATGGCTCCCCCTCACTGAAGCTCAGCTCATGAAATAAAGAAATCTTAAATGAGGCTGAATAGTGGTAACAAAAAGCATAGTAAAATTTATATATACATACACATATATACATATATATATATATATATATATAACCTATGCGCCACAATAGATCATCCTAAATTATTTTTTTTAAAGTTTTGTGAATTGTGGATGATGCAAGTCATTTAATGGTACTAGAGAAAGGCATGCTGTTCTGGTAGCTCCAGGTCTTAACACTCACATCGATTTCGGAGGATGAATACAACTGAAGGAAGCCCGGGCGGGTGTGTGGCTGGGGGAGTCAGTCATGTGACTTGGCTATAGGGGCCCCCCCAAGGCAGTGGGCGCCCAGACAATTGTCTCCCCTTGCCCTATTATAGTTACGCCCCTATCTCTCCACCCTAAGTCACCTTTAAACATGTGCATGATTTTAGTCAACATAATACAACTGGCAAGAGGTCTGTAAACAAAAGTCATTCTTTTTAAACAGAACCACTTACCAGAAATCCCAGCTGTCAGGGGACACATTCAGCAATTCTTTATCATAACCCTTCTGCGTTACCATGTACTGAGCAAAACTTTCATATATAAGCTGCAAATTAAGAGAGAAAGAAAACTAACACCACATACAATTAAATATCAAGACATCAAGATTCTATCACTTCACACTTTACTTTAAGGTCTCACTAGTTTAAGAGTGTTTCGTATGGTAAAAAAAGAAGTAAAATTTTGGCTTAATACTTGCCAGTCAGAAAACTGTACTAAAATGTGACATTTTAAGAATGCAGAGTGTAATTTTCAGAAATGTCACCTTTCCATGCCTCATGGATGGAAACGACAGTGCGTTTTAACATAAGCACCACACTTTGGTGGGGCACTGGGATTCCATCTACTCCAGAGTTCTGAAAATTTCAGAATCTAGTGTGTGTAGCTGGGTTACGGCTCCAAAATCCCCAGCAACATCAGCTTTTGGGCATTGTGGCTGAGGATGATGGGAATTGTAGTTTAACAACATCTGGGGACCCAAGTTTCAGAACTACTGACCTAATCCAACCATCATCTACCCTGCTCCAAGCCTCAATGTGCTGTAATGTAGACAAGGCACTGGAGACCTTGAAGACCTTAGGCAGAAAGAAAGGATATATATTTTCAGCCTACTTTCCAGAAGGCTTATGAGATCACCCGACATTCCATGTGTGTCTGTGTGTCTCTGTGTGTGTACATGTGTGTCTGTGTGTCCCTAACAACTTCTCAATACCTAGACCAATATGAACCAAACTGGGTACAGTTGTAGGGACACATAGGGACAACTCAATACATAGTTTGTGATTATGTCATCCACCCTGATTCAAGGTGGCAGACTCGTAAATGTTTGAGGTGCAAGTGGGCTAACTTGTGGAGTGACAACTGATTTGAACCAAATTCAGTACAATTGTAGTAAGTGACACATAGGAGAACCCCATGGTGTAGTATCCACTCCGATCCAGGATGGCTGACGAGTGAACATCTGAGGCGCAAGAGGGCTAACTTGTGGACTGCCTAACCAATCTGAACCAAATGTGGTACAGTTGTAGTGAATGATATACAGGGACACCTCAACAGCATGCTTTGTGATGATATCATCCACCCCAATTCAAGATGACGGACACATGGACATTTGAGGCACACTTGTGAAGCACCTAACCGATTTGAACCAAACTGCTACAGGTGTAGGAACACATAGGTGCAGCTGAAAGGTGTAGTTTATAATTATGTGACCCACCCTGGCTTAAGATGGCAGACACATGAATGTTTGAGGTGCAACTGGGAACTGATTTGAACCAAATTTGGTACAGTTGTAGGGATGCATAGGGACACATCAAAACACATAATTTGTGATGATGTCATCCACCCCAATTCAAGATGGCGAACACATTAACGTTTGAGGCATAAGTGGGCTAACTTGTGAACTGTCTAACTGATTTGAACCAAATTTTGTCCAGTTGTAGGGATAGTGAAAGGAAAGCAATCAGATTCGTATTTACTAGAACTTGTTAAAAATTACATTAATATTGGGCTGGTTCTGTTGAGCAACTGCCTCTATATGCAATCAAGTCAGAGCCACAACAAGAATGTACCTGCCCTGACATCACTAAAAGACATACTGTGTTCTTGGCACATCTTTTAATAGTGTGTGAGGGGTGTTCATCTGCTTGTCCTTCTTGGGTACTATAGGGTCATCCTCTGCTGTCCACATCTGATTCAATATTATTCATGCTGTGGGTTTGCATACTGTCAAAAAGAGTCAGTCTGTGCTCAGTCAACCAGTTGGATACAGTAGCTGCCTGCTACAGAGTTGGTTGCAGAAGAGAAAGAGTTCCTCTAGCATCTAAGTAATTCCCTCAGCTTCTAATTAAAATACCTCTGGGAAACTGAATTGGTGTCACAGCCACAGACATTCAACTAGATGCATATGTGTTTAAGAAACACAGGTTTGAGCAAGTGTAGAAACATTTGTAGTGTAATAGGATTTAGCACAATAGGATGAAGGTGTGGTAATGCTCAGGTACTCATCATCAAATGGTACTCATCATGGAATCAGATCTCATCATGGAATGGCTGCTTGGCATAATTTTGTTTAGTCCATAAGCAGAAACTAACCTGTAGATAAAAACCTGAGGATGGGAGACTAAGGGAAGGCCAACAAATTGCAGAAGAAAGGAGCCAGTGGTTCCCAACATGGGGTCCTCCAGATGTTGTTGAACTCCCAGCATCCCCTGCCACAATAAATTGTAATTGAGGATGCTGGGAGTTGTAGTTCAGCAACATCCGGAGGACCAGTTGGGAACCACTGGAAGAAAACATTGTACTTGCTTGCATTTTTGTGTAGCTTGTTAAGATGGGGATAATAAACAAAAGTCAGAGTCTACTGTCTGCTAATAAACCTGCATGTTATTGTGCTGTATGTCAAAGCACAATTTTTCAACATCAAGTTTTTTCAGGAAACGGTGGTCCAGTTTATTTGTATGTATTCTGGAGATGGCTTATTGCTTACTTTTTTTTAATTGCACTGTTTATATAAGTGGAGTACCAGAGTACTGTTTTTGCAAAAAAGTGGGCTATAACAAATCTTGAAAACACGTAACTATAACATCTGAAATCAAGCTATTCAGACAGTAATAAGGGTCTGGATAAACGCTGGGTGCGCGCTGGAGATAGCACAGTACACCCTCCCTATCCTACAAGGAGTCCTAATTAGTCTGAGCCCAAGAACTTGATTCCAGGCAGCAGTTTCCATTCCATTCCATTCCAAAGCTCAGGCCTGCCTGTTAGAAGGCCGAAACACCCCACCTCCTTCCGCTCCCTTAAAACGCTGCCCCGTCCTTACGCATGCTACTTGTTTTAGCCGCAGAAAGACGTCAGAGCGCCACTTTTAGCCGGCAGTGACATCGCGCGCCGCTTAGCCAGTGACTATCTCAGCTGCCGCTCCTTCCTTCCTCCCCCACCCGCTGCTCTCGCGTCCTGGCTGCCCCGAGGAACAGATCCGACCCGCTAGTCCCAGGACGTCCCTTGCAGCCAAAGCAAGGGCACTCCTAGCCATTGCTTTGTCATAGCCACTGCAGCAAGCCCGCCGCGCCGCCCTCCTCGCCTCCAGCCCCGCCACAACTCACCCGGGCGCTCTCCACCAGGTTGTAGCGACACAGCGTGTGGTCCAAGTCGAAGCCGATCACTTCGCAGTCGGCCAGAGAGAAGGAGCGCGCCATGCCTGCGCGAGGAGGTGGGGAACGAGCAGGCGCGGCGCTGCCTCCACGGTTCCGGGAAGAGAAACTGCTGCTTGGCTGTGCGTGTTCCCGCTGCAGCTTCCTGCAGCCTCTGATGATCCTACCCGCTCTGTTGGCTGCCAGCTGCTAGTGTCCCACAGCTCACAGACATCCTATTCTTCCCCCGCCTTTCCTGCTTCTCTCTGGCCGGGCACCTCAGACGCCACCGAAGCCAGGCGGTCCTTAAGCGGAATGTTTTCGTCCTAGCTAGCACTACTTCGCAGGGCCTTAGGAATCCCATGAGGAACGAAGGGTGGGGCTTCATTTGAAACCAGGATCAGTCTCAGAATCAGTGCACTTAGGTAATTTTGGAGCCTGGACCTAAAGGCGAGCCCACCCCCTAAGTTAAGCATCATCCCCCTACACAGGCCATGACACACTTTGTATTTTTAGCACATGGGTTCTTGAGGGCACAAACAGCAACGGAACTCACAAGAATGTAAGAATATAAAACAAGCATATTTATGCAAATATGCATGGGCATATACATTTCAACACACACAAAAAACATGCCCATCTCACATGTTCCTTTCCCCATTCCCTCTCTGTCTCCAAAGACGATTTGGGGGCCCCAGGGGGTGGAGGCCCTGGACTTCGGCCCAGAAGCACAGGGGTAAGAGCGCCTCTGCTCAGAACCTGCTTTTAAAGATCAGAACTTAGTACCTGGAAATATGATGTTACTCAAGATGTGTTGTGCTTGTACAGAGCACCCGGCCTACACATGATAAGCAGTCTTCTCCCATTGTTTGTTCCTCAGAAACTGGTATTCAGAGGAGGTACAGTTCCACTAAGTTCCAGCCTTTGATAGACCTCCAGGAATTTGTCTATGCCCCCATTAAAGCCCCAGTGAGTGACCTCACATTTTTGGGTGCCATAAATTAGTGAAGCATTGCAGGTGAAACTCGAAAAATTAGAATATCGTGCAAAAGTTCATTAATTTCAGTAATGCAAATTAAAAGGTGAAACTGATATATGAGATAGATGCATTACATGCAAAGCGAGATAAGTCAAGCCTTAATTTGTTATAATTGTGATGATCATGGCATACAGCTCATGAGAACCCCAAATCCACAATCCCAGAAAATTAGAATATTACATGAAACCAATAAAACAAGGATTGTAAATAGAACAATATCGGACCTCTGAAAAGTATAAGCATGCATATGTATTCAGTACTTGGTTTGGGCCCCTTTTGCAGCAATTACTGCCTCAATGCGGCGTGGCATGGATGCTATCAGCCTGTGGCACTGCTGAGGTGTTATGGAAGACCAGGATGCTTCAATAGCGGCCTTCAGCTCTTCTGCATTGTTTGGTCTCATGTCTCTCATCCTTCTCTTGGCAATGCCCCATAGATTCTCTATGGGGTTCAGGTCAGGCGAGTTTGCTGGCCAATCAAGCACAGTAATCCCGTGGTCATTGAACCAGGTTTTGGTACTTTTGAAAGTGTGGGCAGGTGCCAAGTCCTGCTGGAAAATGAAGTCAGCATCCCCATACAGCTCGTCTGCGGAAGGAAGCATGAAGTGCTCCAAAATCTCCTGATAGACGGCTGTGTTGACCCTGGACTTAATGAAGCACAGTTGACCAACACCAGCAGATGACATGGCTCCCCAAATCAACACAGATTGTGGAAACTTCACACTGGACTTCAAGCATCTTGCATTGTGTGCCTCTCCATTCTTCCTCCAGACTCTGGGTCCTTGGTTTCCAAATGAGATGCAAAAGTTGCTCTCATCAGAAAAAAGGACTTTGGAGCATTGAGCAACAGACCAGTTCTTTTTTTCTTGAGCCCAGGTAAGACGCTTCTGACGTTATTTGTTGTTCAGGAGCGGCTTGACAAGAGGAATACAACATTTGAAGCCCATGTCCAGGATCCGTCTGTGTATGGTGGCTCTTGATGCACTAACTCCAGCCTCAGTCCACTCCTTGTGAAAGTCCCCAATGCTTTTGAATGGCCTTTTCCTGACAATCCTCTCCAGGCTGCAGTCATCCCTGCTGCTTGTGCACCTTTTTCTTCCACACTTTCCCCTTCCACATAACTTTCTATTAATGTGCTTTGATACAGCACTTTGGGAACATCCAACTTCTTTTGCAATTACCTTTTGAGGCTTTCCCCCCTTATGGAGGGTGTCAATGATGGTTTTCTGCACAACTGTCAAGTCAGCAGTCTTTCCCATGATTGTGATTCCTAATGAACCAGACTGAGAGACCATTTAAAGGCTCAGGAACCCTTTGCAGGTGTTATGGATTGATTAGCTGATTGGAGTGGGACACCTGGAGCCTAGACTGTTGAACCTTTTCACAATATTCTAATTTTCTGGGATTGTGGATTTGGGGTTCTCATGAGCTGTACGCCATGATCGTCACAATTATAACAAATTAGGGCTTGACTTATCTCGCTTTGCATGTAATGCGTCTAGCTCATATATCAATTTCACCTTTTAATTTGCATTACTGAAATTAATGAACTTTTGCACGATATTCTAATTTTTCGAGTTTCACCTGTATGTGGATTTTGTTTTAATCTGTCCTAATTTTCTTATCAACTAATTTTGCTGGGCAAGTTCTAGTATGATGAGAGATTTGTCCACTTCCTTTGCTGCATTAATAATTAGGAACATAGAAACTGCCTTCTACCAAGTCATTGGTCCATCTAGCTCAGTGTTGTCTACACAGACTGGCAGCAGCTTCTCCAAGGTTACATGAAGGAGTCTCTCTCAGCCCTGACTGGAGATGCCAGGGAGGGTGCTCGGAACCTTTTGCAGAAGCTCTTCGCAGAACAGCTCCCTATCTTACCGTGTTCACATTCAGTCCTCCATTCAAATGCAAACCAGGGTTGACCCTGCTTAGCAAATGGGACAATTAATGCTTGCTACCAAAAGATCAGCTCTTCTCCTGTAGACCATTATGTAAACATCTATCATCATGGCCCTTGCCAATCCTTTCTTCTAAACAAAAAACATTAGATGGTTTTGTTTTTCCTCATGGTGATAGTTCTTTATTATTTTGCTTGCCCTTTGGGGGGGGGGCGATATTAAGCCTAATATATAAGCTTATTCATTTTGACTGGAAAAAATGCATATCAGACGGAAGTGCTCATTGTAGGGGCTCAGAATCTGAGGGATGAATTAGATCTTCCTGTGCTGGATGAGGTTCCACTCCCCCAGAAGGAGCAGGTGCACAGCCTGGGAGTACTCCTGGACCCCGGTCTCACCCTGGTATGTCACATGGAGGCCATGGCCAAGAGTGCTTTCTATCAGCTTCGGCTAATTCAACAACTGTGCCCATTCCTTGAAGAGGATGACCTTAAAACAGTGGTGCATCATCTGGTAACCTCCAGGCTTTACTATTGCAATGCACTCTTCGTGGAGTTGCCTTTGTACGTAGTTCGGAAACTTCAGTTAGTTCAAAATGCAGCAGCCAGATTGGTCTCTGGGGCAACCTGGAGAGAACATATTATGCCTGTTTTGAAACAGTTACGCTGGCTGCCAATATGTTTCCAGGCAAAATACAAACTGCTGGTTTAAATGTGTCCGAAGTATGTAAAGCCCTGTATGGCTTAGGTCCGAGTTATCTAAGAGAGCTCCTTCTTCTGCATAATCCAAACCGCACGTTAAGGTCATCTGAGGACGTCCGTCTCCAGTTACTACCGGTTTGTCTGATGGCGACTCAGAGAGGGCCTTCTCTGCAGCTGCTTCTGGGCTGTGGGATGCACTCCAAGAAGAAATCCGTAATTTGAGTTCATTACGGTCTTTCAGGAGAGCCCTTAAAACCTATCTGTGTGGCCTGGCCTAGGTTTTTTTAAACCATTGTAAACTGTTTTAGAAGATGAGCATGACACTATGGGTGTGAAAGCTGGACTTTGAAGAAGCAAGATAGAAAAAGCATTGACACTTTTGAACGTTGGTGATGGAGAAGACTTTTGAGGATACTATGGACAGCCAGGAAAACAAACAAATAGATAATAGAACAAATCAATCCAGAATTTTCACTCAAGGAACAAATGACCAGGCTCAAACTATCATACTTCGGACACATTATGCGAAAACCCAGCTCCCTTGAGAAGTCCATAATGCTGGGGAAAGTTGAAGGAAAGAGAAGCCAGAGAAGCAGGATGTCTCTAAGTACCAGTTGCAGTGGAATAAAGGAAGGAAAGAGGGCATGCCCTCAATTCCTGCCTGTAGACTTCCAGCGGCATCTGGTGGGCCACCGTGTCAAACAGGATGCTGGACTAGATGGGCCTTGGGCCTGATCCAGCAGGGCTGTTCTTATGTTCTAAGAAGAGGATGACCAGCAGCAGGGTGGATGGACTCATTTACGACTGTAATGAATGCACTACTGGGAGACCTTAAAGGCCAAGTTGAAGACATATCATCCTGGAAAGAATCTATCTATGTGGTCACTAAGAGTCAACACTGACTTGACAGCACTTAATCAATCCAATCAATCAATCAATCAATCAATCAAACTGTTTTAAATGGTTTTAAATGTTTGGCCTTGTTCTCCAGGGTTTTTAACTGTTTAAATGTTTAATTAATTGGTTTTATTCTGTTTTTATAGTTTTGATTTTAATTGACTAGTTTTAATTGTTTTTATTTTGTTGTAAACTGCCCTGAGCCATTTTTGGAAGGGCGGTATGTAAATAAGATAGATAGATAGATAGACAGAATCAGCTCAAATGGAAACCAGATTTAGGTAGCATTGTCCCCAATGCAACTTCAACATAGATCTGACATATTCTGAATCAACGCGAAGTGTTAACTTAAAAGAAAGTTTTTCAGAATTGTTGATGCAGCTCGTATCTATTGTACTTATGCACACATTAACCAAGATTTGTGCAAAATGTCATGACTGTACATCACCAATGCACATCTTTTGGAGCTATCCCCAAATAAATACTTTCTGGATGCAAATAATTAGCAGCACTGAAGGTTTGACTGGGTCCCATTTTCCTTCCAATTTCTTAATAGTTTTTTTGTGATATTAGATCAATAGCATTAGCAGAAAATCATTAATTAATATATGCATTAACAGTTCCAGATTAGAAGTCAGTAAAACATAGAAGAACCCCAGTCATCTGGCAAGCCTAGTGAAATAAAGTTTTATTTATTTATTATTGAAAATATTTCTATACCGCCCAAAACTTGCGTCTCTGGGCAGTTTAAAATTAAAATTATTTAAAACATCAAATCAATTAACAATTAAAATCATTTAAAACATTACAAAAATTTAAAACCCAATATCAAAAATATTAAAACTATAAATCTGGGTGAATAAATGTGTCTTCAGTGCCTTTTTAAAAGTTGCCAGAAATGGGAAGGCTCTTATTTCAATAGGGAGCGCATTCCAAAGTCCATGGGCAGCAATGGTGAAGGCCCATTCCCGAGTAGTTTCCAAACGAGTTGGCAACAACAGCAGACAAACCTCTCCAGATGATCGTAAAATTGGTTAAACTGACTAATTATGTCAAGATGAGGGAAGGAAGACAACTAGAAGACAATTTTTTTTCTCTGGTTGGAACAACAAAATACAAGATCAAGACCATTTATTTTGTTAGCTTCAATTTAAATTTAGGTTAAGTTTGAGTTAATTATATCCCTGTAGTGATAGTCAAGCCACCTAATGGTGCAGCGGGCAAATGGCTTGACTACCAAGCCAGAGGTTGTTGGTTCGAATCCCCGCTGGTATGTTTCACAAACTATGGGAAAGTCACCTATATCTGGCAGCAGCGATATAGGAAGGTGCTGAAAGGCATCTTCTCATACTGCGGAGGAGATGACAATGGTAAACCCCTCCTGTATTCTACCAAAGACAACCACAGGGCTCTGTGGTCACCAGGAGTCGACACTGACTTGATGGCACACTTATCTTTCCCTAGTGATAGTCAGGCTTGAGGGAAGACTAAGCCTAAGCCTCAAATAGAGTAACTGCTTAGAGAGTGGGCTTCTCCCAAATAAGGAAGGAAGCCCCAGAGAATCAAATCCCTGTAGCCCAATCCAGAGTGAGGGGCAAGGTTTACTGGAGACCAGCCTAGAGGAGAGTGTGTTGAGTTCTTCCCTGGAGGCCTCTGAAGGGGGTCTGATCAGCAACTATTGTGGGAAAGAGGAGACTAACAGCCTTGGTTTGGGAATCAACTGGAAGTTCCTTACCTGGAAGTAAGTAGGAAGGATATGGAGTAGGGACCAGTTTAGCTAGATGCATCAGGGAAATTATTTTTGTTTAAGTGCTTGGATCTGACTGCATGGTTCTTGTAGTTCCTGGGAAAGGGTTTTACTTGAATGGAAGCAGCGATTGTTGATGCCTCTATAGTAGTCTTGATAATCCAATTATAAATAAATACTTATTGTTACTGAGTGTCACTCCCTACTGAGTCTTGCCCTAGCCATATGCTCCTGAAGACTTATTAAGACTTATAAGTGTAAAATGTAAAAAATAATAATTAAGACTGCTGAAGCAGTCTACAAGCAATCTATCTTGTAGGGAGGGGTTTTCCATTTTGCTCTCCCAAAATATTCCCTTGGAATTGTATAAAAATGTGGCTGGTGGCTGGGAATCTTCACAGCTAGAGTGGGTGGTACTTGGATGGTGGATGGTACCTGGGACTCCTCACAGCTAGAGGAGGGATTTTGTATTCCCTCCCCCTTTTTGATCATTACAATCCCAAGTTTACAATTATTTCATATGATTGTATTCACATACTGTATAGTATGGTGTGTGTAAAACAATATTTTGCTCATGCAAAGGGTGTGTGTGTGATTTGCTCTAATTCCCCCTTCCCTCTGATGTCCCCGAAAGTCCCTTAACCCTCAGGCATATATATTCAGATGGCAGAAGATTAGCTTTTATAACAGTATTTTGGCTATATGTTATGTTGTTACAGTGTTTATGAATAATGTTTAAATAAAACACAATTAATTGGAAAAAATATTTGCCCTTTTCTTTATCTCTTCCAGTTCAGAAACTATGGCATACTGTTATTTGCTGCCCTATAAGCATATTTTGAAAATGAGTGAGGAGTCTTATCTTTTGACACTCCAATCATACTATTTTTGTTCAGAAAAAGATAGTTTAATGAGTTAAGGTGTAATTCACTTGCATTATGTGAGCTTGAGTATGAACTCCTGGTTGCTAGAAGAGGATTAGGTTGATAATGGAATAAGCAGATCATATCCATAAATAAGGACATCTTGAACAAAGCAAACAAGCTCTTTATAATTGCAAGTACCATTATAAGTACCATATCATTATAATTGCAAGTACCATTCCCCCGCACCCCGCCCCACCATTTAGTTCCTGTATCTGTTAAAAAACAGGAATTAATAGAAATTCAACAGCTGCAGTCTTTTCCAGTATGGAGAGGTAATGAAAAATTATCCTGTTGAAGTCATCCGTGAATTTGTCCACACAATCCTAACCATGTTTACTCAGAGGTAAGTCACAATAATTTAAATTGAACTTCTTTTCAGAGAAGACTACTTTGGATTATAAACCTGAATTAACCTGAGGTTAATTAGACTGTTAGGCATCTGAAACCCAACTTGTAAGGTTGAAATCCTATTCAAAGGGAGTAAGTCCTATTGAATTCAAGAACAGTTACTTCTGAGTAAATATGCATAAGCAACTTTACATATTCCTTTTTGAGGAGACTGCTATAAAGTGCAAATATATACATGTATCATACAGGTACACTTGTCAGAATGTATGCTTGGAGGTAAACGTATGTAGAAATGGCCGTCATCTGGCAAGTGAAAGCGGAGCAGGAGTGAATTGCTATATAGTGTTCAAGAACGAATCTATACATAGTGCATATGTGTATTCTTAATGCCATTTTTATGAATTTATTATTTTTATAAATGTAAATGTTACAGATTTTGAGGAAGATTTATTGATAGATTTTTCTGAAGAACCTAAGCCAAATATTTTTCATGGGAACACAAAGCAACTGAGACACACATTTTCAGAACAGTGACTTCATATTTCAGTCACTTCATGATTTCATGCCCGATTTAGAGTATGGCAATAATTGCATTTCAGCAGTAGGCATAGCCTGAGTTGAAAAACCAGTTTTCCAAGGCTATAGATATGCCTTCATATCTATAAGGGTACCTATTTTCAATGCATGCTATGGATTTAAATGATGATGGACCAATTCAGATGATTATCAGCCCAGGGCAGCCCTACCCATGATAATGTTGGGGCCAATAGCACAAACGTGCTTACCCTGACATCACTCAAGGGCATACTTATGCGCTAGTGGCACATCCTTTACTTGTGCAAGAAGGGTGATCATCTGAATCATTCCTCTAGACATGCTACAAAACCCTATTTACATTCACGTATAGCATCCACAGTTGTTATACTATCTGAAGAGGGCTATAACATTTTATTCAAAGACTGGATGTGCATTGATTATAGAGAAATCAGTAATGTATTTCCTATACTATAAATGCAGTCATTTTCTTGACTTTATTAATATAAGAGAGGCTGTCAAATATCCTTATGGTACCTTTCCTTTCTCAGGACATCTGTGCCTTTAAAAGCTGCACTGCAGGCATACATTCAGCAGATGGAGCTTTTTCAATCACTTCTTATCTGTGTTAGTATAAGCTTCACCTCCAATCGTCAACTTACATGGAGACAGAGTATCTGGCCTCCTTACCTTTTGTGACTATCTCCCTAGTTACTGTTTTCAGAAAGACACAAGGAGGCCATATTTTAAAACAGTAGAAAATAAAGGATTGGGCTTGCAGATTTCATTAAAGGTTACCTTGACCTCCTTTATCCCATAGACTCACAGCAGCTTGCAGCATTTATTCTTAATAGTCTCCCCAAGGGGCTCACAATATTAAAAGGCAGGAGGCAGTGCTTAGCAAAATAATCATAACCTAAAGTTTTCTCTTTAAACACAATAACTTCTTCCCTCAGTAGCTGGCTTTAAGTATGCATGGGCTGGAACCACAAAAGATGTTGCTCCTCTTCAAAAGTTGAAAGCATAATTTTTATTTCATCAAAGCAGAATATACATTTTCTTTTCTTCCTCCTTTTATTAAATAAAAGTACACAGTGCTCCCCCCACCACACACACACACACACACACACACACACACTGGGAAACTGAACTGTAATTTCTTAAACTGACACTGTTGCCCTGAATTTCTTCCCCTTCAGCACTTTTCTAAGCTTTTCTGTTGGGAACCTCAACAGAATAGGGTTTCTAAAAATATTTTCCAGATTTCCCTACTCTCCGTAATTCATCAACTCTCACTTTCCAAACTCAGGCAACTCTTAAAAAAAAAAAATCCTCTAACTAACGAACCTGACAGCCCAGTTAACAGCCACACTCCCTTGCAACAATTACTAGGTTAGGCTCCATGTAACAATGCGGTAGTCAAACTGTGAAGAGGTACCATATCCCCAACTAGAACAAACATACAGGCTGATTCATGGGTTATACAAAATGTGTGTGTGTTCAGTCAGCCCCTGTTCAGTCTGTGGGTCACTGAGCTGTTTTCAAAATACATGACACAGAATGCCCTCCACCTCAACCAATAGTTTGAGAGTGATACATGAGTCCTAAATTATAGTGCAGGAATTGCATGTTACTGTAGGATCATTTGGGCTTGGAGAAGATCGAACTTTGGTCATTGCTTCCTACCCTTGTAAAAGATATTCAGCAATGAGACTATGGAACAAAAAATGGACATTGTGCAAGGAATTACACAACCACTTAATGGTGGGTACTTAAAATATCCCACGTGGTAGCTAACTATACAAAGAAACAGTTGTTTGTAACATTTGGTAATGTGGAGACATGAATGTTGTTACTACCCTATGTTTCCCCAGATTTCCAAAAGGTTGTGGGAATGAGGGAATGCTCAGTACATCAGATGGTCAGATATTACAAGTTTTAGGCTCCTCATGTGGTTAGAGCTGCCATGTAGAATGTTTTTAACCATGCAACACAGTGGTTGTGTGGTTCTTCCCAATGTCTGGTATTTGGGAAGAGAAAGACAACTGTGCTGCCTGCCTTCTAAAAACAGTTTCCAAAAAACAGTACTTCTATAATAGCCACAGTCTACCATTCAAAACCAATTTCAAAACCAAATTAAAAACCGCCCAGAGCCTCTGGATGGGGCGGTTTATAAATGTAGTAAATAAATAAATAAATAAATATTAAAAGTGTCAATATGCACAATTACTGATTGTTTCATGAGTTTGCACACAATATCTATATGCCTCTCTCTACTGTTGCCATTCTCTGTTGCAAGGGATAGTGACAACTTTTAGCATTTACTGCTACCATAGAAAAATTTGTCTGCAGAGGGGTGCTGTATAAGTACGGGTGGGGCTTTTCGTTATGCTCCCATGAGCACTAGGTACAGTGTCCGTGATCTGATAACAAGTCATCTGAAGAACACTATGATAGGCTAGTGTTCTGTTTAAAGTTTAAAGAATTATAATTTTGAATTATATGTTTTTTAAACTATGGATTTGATAAGATTTCATAGTAATTGTGTATGGGTTTTTAAATGTGATTTTATAAGCCTTAACACATAATCCTTACAACAATCTTGTGTGCTGATGAGTATGAATAATGCAGTTCACACGTTCCTAGTTAGGGTAGGACAAGTGTCCTCCTCAAGTTCAAGAGCTGTAAGCACTCCTATTTTCTGTTCATGTGCAAGTAAAAAACAAGGTAGGAGACGCAGGCAGAGATCACCTGCTGCTAAGAGGAATCTGGGTAGGGGGGCTTTTCCTCCTACCTCATTCAGCAGCTGGGTACAGCTGCTAGACAGGACTGAGCCCTCATACCCAGCTTTAGTAGACAACGTCTGCCTGTGTCTCCTACCTGGTTGTTTGCTAACAGAAGATCAAACATCAGGAGTGTGCATAGCTCCCAAACATGCGTAGGACACTTGGTCTAACCTAGATAGGATTGGGTGGACTGCCTTAATAATTATCCTAATAACCCTAATTAGGATTGTGTGATCTGCCTGAGAACACAGTGGTTTGCCTAAGGGCAGCTAGTGAGTTCATGCTTAAAGGTGAGATCTGAGTTGGAGATTTCCTGGCCTACAGCTCACATTCGTGGCCACTATACTAAACAAGCCCTTCATGGGAGGAAAGGATATATTGAACAACTAAAAATAACAACTCAGATAACAAACAAATGTTCCAGGAAATTCTTAGCAGGCCAGAATAGTTCCTTGTCTAATAGAACTGCTTCTCCTTTTGGCATACAGAAAACAGAAAGCTTTGACTTTTCTGTATGATATAAAGGGAAATTATTTCATTACACAAGGAAATGTGTTTATTTTACCATTCTTGTTGTCTGAATTGTTATTTTAGTTGGTTAATATATTCCAGTCACAAGATTCACTATTTTAGCAGATAAGTGGCTGGGGTGGAAAGCATTGGCTTTCATTTCATGTTCTTAAAGTGCTACGTGTATTTTAGACAGCTGGTGAAAGTGTTTAAAAGTAAAGGATAACTGCTACAGTCATTTTCCATTGGGAACCAATGCAGCAATCCTGGAGAGTTCAGTCCAACAGCTGTTGTTATACTCCTGCTGATTGGACAAAAGGCATATTATAGAGTAATGGTTCCCATATATTTAGCAAGAGGTAGGCAATTATTTTTTCTTGTGTTGTGTCTACCTTGTGTTACTTTCTAGATTATGAGATCTTTGTGGGAAGGGAACGATTATTATTATTATTTGTATGTGAAACCACTCTGAGAACATTTTTTGTAGAAAAGTGGTATAATAGTAATAATAGATCTGTGGGCTTGTGGTGAATGATCAAGAAGCTGTGTGGATCCTTTGGGGGGTTGTGTAGTCCTTTCTCCCACTGAATGCACTCTCGCCCAGACCTGTGGTGTTGTGGTGAAACATTTCCGGGCATAATAAAAGGTGCTGATTATTACCTATTAAGCCCTAAACAGCGTAGGCCCTGGGTATTTATGAAAATGTCCTCTTCGCCATGTGCCCCACCACCTGTTAAGATCATCTGTAGAGGTTCGTCTGCAGTTGCCGCCAACCCATCTGAAGTTGCCATAGCTACTCGGGAATGGGCCTTCTTCGTTGCTGCCCCTGGACTTTGGAATGCGCTCCCTAAGAGCCTCCCCATCTCTGGCAACTTTTAAAAAGGCACTGAAGACACATTTATTCACCCAGGCTTCTAATTATATTTATAGTACTAATATTTTAAATATTGGGTTTTAAATGTTTTAAATGCTTTTAATTGTAAACCGCCCAGAGATGCGAGTTTTGGGTGGTATAGAAATATTTTAAATAAATAAATAATAAATGTACAGAGAGGATGCTTATTTTATTTATTTATTACACTTATATCCCGCTCTTCCTCCGAAGAGCTTAGAGTGGTGTTCATGGTTATTTTTATCCTCACAACAACCCTGTGAAGTAGGTTAGGCTGAGAGATACATGGCTGGCTCAGATTCAACCAGTAAGTTTCATGGTCAAATGGGGATTTGAACTTGGGTCTTCCCAGTCCTAGTCCAACACTCTAACCACTATGCTATGCTGGCCCCGCCTCCCCAACACCCATAAGCTCATTAGGTCCAGGGTCGAAAATTACCTAGCTGCACCTCTGTTTAACAGTATGTTATTAATAGAATCTTAACAATAAAATAACTATTTCTTCATAAAGTGGAGGAGACCACTGTTTTCCCTATTCTATAAACAAAAAATGGAAATGACTATTTGATTTGTGAGATCTTGCTAGTAACAGTATTTCAGACTACAGTTTTGGAGAGTTTGCATATCTGCAAACTAAGCCCTCTCTCCCCAAACACACAGAAAATAACAATTGGTTTAAAATACAATACTTAGCTTCAGACAAATTATTATTATTATTATTTATTTTATTTTATTATTTATTTATTGCATTTATAAACCATCCCATCCAAAGGCCCTGGGCGGTATACAACAAATTTTAAAAGACATAAAAACACACACCATTTAAAACAGTGCTAAAAACAATATAAAAACAATTTTAAAGCATTAAAAAAAAACATTTAAAACTAATTAAAATACTTCAAAAATTTTTTTACAAACCTTGGAAGGCCAGGCCAAACAGGTAAGTTTTTAGGGCTATCTAAAAGGCCGACAGCAAGCCTAAACTGCGGCTATCTGCCGGGAGTGCATTCCATAGGCCAGGAGCAGCTAAGAAAAAATTAAAGACAATTCATGCAATTTAAGTGCACAAGTACAGTAGCAAAGTGATTTCTAGTGTGGATCATAATTAATGTTGTAAATGGGCTTAGGTGTTCTGAATAACTTCTTGTATGAGCAAACTTCCTGATATTAAAGAGTACTTAACCTACTTGTGCAAAAATATTTCAGAAAGAAAGGGCAATTTCCAATATACAGAATGGGAAGCCATTTTGTTGTTATTTTCCAAAGCACTGTAGTAAAGTATTGTGCCAATTAATATGTAAATAGTTGGTATTCTGTATCCCTGAAACAACAATTCCTGCTACTTTACAGCTGTGATTTAATTAACCATGTAAAAAAAGGGGGGGGATATAATAGTAAAGAGAAAACATAAAATAAAATTGCAGTCAAGGTTTTCCCTGCATTACACCAACTCCTAATTTGTTTATACAATTATTGCCCCATGCCTACCCAAGAAAACCATTTTTACAGCTGTGTTTAATCATTACAATTATTTTGTATAAGTAAACAAAAGCTAAGCTGATATTAAGTTAAATGGGATAGGATTTAATGGAATTAGAGGTAATGGTAGGCTTTATCTGAGCAAATGAAAGTAACATAAAATGTTATTTGTTAAGGATATATCTTCAGCTGTATATTAAAAGAAAGCTTAAAATACTATAATTTCCAGAAGTTGGTATTTCTATATAATGCCAATGGTAACAAGCACAATGAAGGGAAACTGAACAGTTGATTCTGTATGATCATGGTAGACACTTCCTATTGAGGAAAAAGCCAATTCGTACAAGTTTTGGACCTGAAGTGAGTCTGTCTCAAAGGGTAATTCACGTGATGAAACCTCTGTGTGTGTGTGCGCGCGCACACACTCTCACACACACAAACACTCACACGTGTATGTATGCTGAATGCACATCCGTGCTATTTCTGACATTTCCTATTGGATCTTATTCAATATTAAGGTGTTATTGTGGTGAAATGGGCCATATGGTGTTAGATTAATACAGATTTGTGTAAATGTTTTGCATACATATCATTTGGGAATAAGTATGTGTAGAGGAAATTGATTTTCTCAAAGATTGGTAGAGTAGAATGGAAAGTTCTGGAGGAAGAAGGCAACTAGAGAGAAGGTGACCTTGACAGAAGCCAGCCAGAGAGAAGGTGACCTTGGACTTAATCCTAAGTGTCACATCCAGGACATGATGTCAGTGTCATGGTGCACCTGGTGCAAGAGGTCAGTGTCATGAAACCTTTAGGGAACAGTGCGACCATAGTGTGATCACATTCAGCAAACATGCTGGGAGTGAATCACCAAGGAAGTCTAACACAGACATTGAATTTCAGAAGAGGAAATGTATCTAAAATGCAGAGTTTGGTGAAAAGAAAACTGATAGGAAAAATCAGGAGAGTTACTTAACTCCAGAATGAATGGAGTTTACTTAAAACTACAATACTAGAAGCCCAATTAGAATTAGATTCTCAGACCACATTATTTCTCTGTTGATGGAGCTACACTGGCTGCCAATAGGTTTCCAGGCAAAACTTACCAGGGTCTCTGTTAGAGTGTCGGACTATATTGAATGTGTGTACTTGAGTTTGGGGACCAGGGTAGGGGTGGGTCCGGACCGGTTCGGACCTGGCCGGTCCGGTCCGGGTGGAGGGGGTCCCTTTAAGGGTGGGGAGGGTTTACTTACCCCTCCCACCGCTTTGCCCCCTCCAGCGCCCGTATTTTCTGTAGAAATTGGGGCAGCAGGATACCTCCCCGCTGCCCCTTCTGCCTCCTCATTCCAAAAAGCTGCAACAAGCCTTCTGTGCATGCAGCGCGGCGCGCGAGCTTCACATTCACCCGACGCGATGGGTAGACCAGGCCTCCAACTGCCGGACACCCGGTCTACCCGCCAGGATGAGGCCGGGTAGACCGGGCCTCCGGCGATCGGAGGCCCAGTCTACCTACTGGAACGAGGCCGGGTAGACCGGGCCTCTGGCGATCGGAGGCCCGGTCTACCCGTCGTGTGAATGTGAAGCTCGCACGCCGCGCCGTGTGCGCGTGCGCAGAAGGCTTGTTGCAGCCTTTTGGAATGAGGAGGCAGAAGGGGCGGCTGGGAGGTATCCTGCCGCCCCAATTTCTACAGAAAATACGGGTGCTGGAGGGGGCAAAGTGGCGGTACGGGTAAGTAAACCCTCCCCGCCCTTAAAGTGACCCCCTCCACAGTGCCGGACTGCAACTGTGCGGTTCCGTGCACACCCCTAGACCAGGGATAGATTGGGACTTCTGTTGGTATACCGATTGCCCCGCTAACCAGCGGAATCCCTTACTGAGCTCACGGACTTGGTCACGGAACTCGTGTTGGAGTCTCCCAGACATTTGGTGCTGGGGGACTTCAATGTTCATTTCGGGAACAATCTGTCCAGGGTAGCTCAGGAGTTCATAGCGCCCGTGACAACTATGGGCCTATCCCAAGTGGTCTCTGGACCAACACATATTGCAGGCCACACGTTTTATTTGGTATTTTACTCTGATCAGGGTGGTATTCCGTGGGTGGGGACTCCTGTAATTTCCCCATTGTCATGGACGGACCACCAACTGGTTAAAGTTGGAACTACAACCACTTCCCACCTCCGCAGGGGCGACGGGCCCATTAGAATGGTCCACCTGAAGGGGTTATTGGATCCAGTAAGATTCCAAGAAGCCTTGGAAGGATTTAATGTTGGCTTTGCCGGTAATCCTGTTGATGCCCTGATTGAGAATTGGAACAACTTGCTTTCTAGGGCAGTAGACACGATTGCTCCCATGCGTCCCCTCTGACTTGCTTCAAATTTGGCCCCTTGGTGTACAGAAGACCTATGGGGGCTGAAGCGGCAAGGTAGGTGACTGGACCGCAGATGGAGGAAGACTCGACTCGAATCTGACAGATTGCGACATAGAGCACATCTAAAGATCTATGCTCAGGCAATACGTGCGGCAAAGAGGCGGTTCTTTTCTTCCCATATTGCCTCTGCAAGTTCACGTCCAGTGGAGTTGTTCAGGTTTGTGAGGGGACTAGTATCTGGTCCCCCCGAACCAGAATTTGGAGTCATAAGTTACTCACTGTGATGTGTTTAAAGAGATTTCCGCAGATAAAATCTCTCGGATTCGGGCCGACCTAGATGGAGACTCCCCAATTAATTTGATATCTGAGCTGGAGGTGCCCAACAACTCTTCTTATGTGATTCGACTGGATCGGTTTCAGTCTGTGACTCCTGAGGATGTGGACAAGCTGCTTGGAGCGGTGAGGCCTACCACTTGTTCTCTTGACCCTTGTCCAACACGGCTTGTTCGATCTAGTAGGGAGGTTGTGATAGACAGCCTGGTGGAAATCATAAATGCTTCTCTGAGGGAGGGCTGGATGCCTCCTTGTCTTTAGGAGGCAATTATAAGACCTCTTCTAAAGAAGCCTGCATTAGATCCCTCAGAGTTGAGCAATTATAGGCCTGTTTCCAACCTCCCATGGCTGGGCAAGGTAATTTAGAGGGTGGTGGCCTCTCAGATCCAGGCAGACTTGGAGGAAACTGATTATCTAGACCCATTTCAAACTGGTTTGGGGGCATATGGTGTCCCTCAAGGCTCCGTACTTTCTCCAATGCTTTTTAACATCTACATGAAACTGCTGAAAGAGATAATCAGGGGATTTGGAGATGGGTGTTACCAGTACGCCGATGACACTCAGATCTACTTCTCCATGTCAGCTTCTTCAGGAGCTGGCATATCCTCCCTAAATGCCTGCCTGGAAGCAGTATTGGGCTGGATGAGGGAGAATAAACTGAAGCTGAATCCAGATAAGACGGAGCTACTTATTGTGTGGGGTCAGAACTCTAGAGATGATTTTGATCTACCTGTTCTAGATGGGGTCACACTTCCCCAAAAGGAACAGGTTCGCAGTCTGGGAGTACTTCTGGATTCACACCTCTCCCTGGTTTCTGAGGTTGAGGCGGTGGCCAGGGGTGCTTTCTGTCAGCTTTGGCTGATACGCCCCGTCCGTTGATGCTGCGTCTGTTTCTCGAGATCAACGACCTCAATACAGTGATACATCTGTTGGTAACCTCCAGACTTGATTTTTGTAATGCACTCTACGTGGGGCTGCCTTTGTACATAGTCCAGAAACTTCAGTTGGTTCAGAACGCGGCAGCCAGGTTGGTCTCTGGGTCATCTCGGAGAGACCATGTTACTCCTTTACTGATGGAGTTACACTGGCTGCCAGTAGGTTTCTGGACAAAATACAAAGTGCTAGTTATAAATTACAAAGCCCTAAACGGTTAGGCTGTGGGTATTTAAGAGAGCGTCTTCTTCATTACAAGCCCCACCGCCCATTGAGGTAATCTGAGGAGGTCCGTCTCCAGTTACTGCCAACTCGTTTGGTGACTACACAGAGACGGGCCTTCTCGGTCGCTGCCCCAAGATTGTGGAATGTGCTCCCTGCTGTGATACAATCCTCTCCATCTCTGGCAATTTTCAAAACACGCCTGAAAACTCATCTTTTTGCCTAAGTTTTCTCAGCTTCCTAATATTTTGGGGTTTTAATCTCTGGTTATTCTTATATTGTTAAAGTGTTTTAAAGTTTTTGTATATGTTTTTAACTGGTTTTATGTTATTGTAAACCGCCCAGAGATGAAAGTTTGGGGCAATATACAAATTTGATAAATAAATAAATAAATAAATAAATAAATAATGCTAGTTATAACTTACAAGGCCCTAAATGGCTTAGGCCCTGGGTATTTAAGAGAGTGCCTTCTTCACTATGAGCCCCACCGCCCATTGAGGTCACTTGAGGAGGTCCGTCTCCAGTTGCCGCCAACTCGTTTGGTGGCCACACAGAGACAAGCCTTCTCGGCTGCTGCCCCAAGATTGTGGAATGTGCTCCCTACTAAGTTACGAGCCTCCACATCTCTGGCAATTTTTAAAAAACTTCTGAAAACATATGTCTTCAACCAAGCTTTCTCAGCATTTTAAAACTTGTTTTTAAATTGTTCTGGTTATTTAATTGTTGTTTTGTGATATTTTAATTGTTAATTATTGTTTTATGCTGTTTTATAATTTCTGTTTTAATTATTAATTGATTTTAATGGTGTTGTTTTAATGTAAACCACCCTGAGCCATTTTAATAATAAGTAAGTAAGTAAGTAAGTAAGTAAATATTAAAAGTAGGGAAAGTACCACTTTAAAGGAGAAGCTATAAGGGGAAGAAGCTATTAAAAAGCTATAAAAGGGAGGAAGACTTCTTTCAGAAATTAGAAGGCCTGCCCAAATGAAGAGAACAGAAAGGAACACAAACAAAGGCCAAAGAAATGCAAGATGACAATAAAATAAAGTGCCCTTGAATCGGTGTCGACTCCTGGTGACCACAGTTCCATGTGATTTTCTTTGGTAGAATACAAGAGGCATCTACCATTGCCTCCTCCTGTACAGTTCAAGATAATGCCTTTCAGCATCTTCCTATATCACTGCTGCCCGATATAGGTGTTTCCCATAGTTTGGGAAACATACCAGTGGGGATCCAACCTCTGGCTCGCTAGGCAACTCATTTCCCCACTGTGCCATTAAGGTGAAAAGAGACTTAGAGGAACATTTAGTTAAAAGAATTAAGGGGAATAACAAGAACCTCTTTAAATACATCAGTAGCAGGAAAGCTGCCAGGGAAGTGGTTGGACTAATAGACGATGAGGGAGTGAAAAGGATTATTAAGGAGAATATGGAGAGCTTCTGAGCTTCTCTGCAATCTCATCTGGGCTTCTCATCTGGGCTTCTCAGGGACAGAAGCTAAGGAACTGAGTCAGATAGAGGTGAGAGTAACAGAGGGACCATAGAGGTTGCAAGGGACAATTGGTAAGAAGCTGAATTAGAGGTATTTGCAATTCTTCCACAGCCTTTCCTTCAAATGGAAGACCTGTAGCTCAACATAAGGTTGCCTTGCTCATAGACACATATTCAGATATTCAGCCATGCCTTTTTCTATTTCAAACCTTATTTTAAGACTTGAAAAATACAATAAATGTGACCTCAGGATTTATTTAAAAATTCGCTAGATAATCTGTTCTATTATTTCAGAGCCACTCTAACTCTATTTATTGTTTTATCGCTTTAGATTTTTGTTCCTTCTGTCACATCACTACAGCCAACATGTGTGGCATCCAGCTAGTTCTATTTGCTTATTTAAAAATTTCCTTTAGGGACTGCTGAATTCACCCAATAACTCCTCACTTCCAGCATCCTGACTCTTTGTCATGAAACTTCACCCTTAGCTTCTACATTTTTCTTTCCCCCCAGTTCTGTCCTTGTAGTTTTTTGTCCCTGCTACAAGATAACCTTTTTGGCAGTATAGTATGGCTTGAGGAATGGGAGTCTACAAACCAGTACTCCACAGCAGTTAAAACAACTAGGTTTTACTTTTCTGTTCATAACATTGATCCAGTGACTGCTTCCAGCTCACAAAGAGCAATGGTAGAGTTCCAACTCTGTTCCCGCAGAGGGTTCCTGTCAGGGTGGCAGGACCTGTTCAATACTGTGGACTTTATTTTAAAAATCTGACATGTTAAATGGCAGAACGTTTATGTGAAAGTCTTAAGATTTTATAACTAGGGTGAAGGGGACCATGTGTCAATGTCCATGTGTGTACATATATCGAACTAGTATTTCTAGAATGTGTATTTCTTGTTTACACAGTCAGACAAGGTGCATATCCCATGCATGTCCTTTCCCCTCCTGGTATGCAGGGGTCAGTGGCGTATCGGGGGGAAACGGCGCCCAGGGCAAGCTCTGGCCCTGAAATGGCGCCCCCCACCCCCTGGCCCCCACATACCTGTGCCGCCGGCATGGCGGCGCCCCAGGTGGCAGATCGCCAGCGGTGGCAGCAGCGGGTCGCCCGCCAAGTGTGGCGGTGGCGGTGGCTGGTGGCTGGCGGTGATTGGCTGTAGTGTAGCAGCCCGAGCGGCGGCGGATCGCCCGCTGAGGAGTGCAGGCAGAGCGACACCGAGGCCTGCCGCCTGGCACGGCATCACTTCCCAAACCGCTATACTACAGCCAATCGCCGCCAGCCACCAGCCACCGCCGCACTCGGTGGGCGACCCGCCCCCCGCCACTGCCCCGCCCGCCCGCCACCACACTCGGCGGGCGATCCAGGGGGGCGGGGGGATGCCACTTTTTGGCGCCCCCCCACATGACCCGCCGTGGTGGCACCCAGGGCACGTGCCCTGCCTGCCCCCCTATCGTTACGCCCCTGGCAGGGGTACCTCTCCTTAGGCAACTTAGGCAGGGGATTGGGACGGGCAGGATCTGTGAGTCCATGTAAAGGAGAAACAAGGAGGAATGAGGGCTGCTTGGAGACTGAGGGAGGAAGAGTCAGTGCAGCATCAACCTAGTGAACATGCCTGAGGGAAGGTGAGATACAGGCGTGCATTCATGGAGTACTGACTGGGTGGCTTAGCAGGGTGGTAGAGGAGCACAGTGACTGCAAGTATCCCATGTCTGGGAAACAAGACGCTGGGGTCTAGCATCCCAGACTATTATAGGATTTTTCCTGTAACATTTCAAGGGCTGGAAAATTAAAATACAGAAGAGATAATTTGGGATTGTCCCAGTGCCTGAGCTAGGGGAGATGTGTGGGTAGAATGTCAACCACTCTACCACAAGTGATCAGAGTCAAAGGAGCTCTATTATTCCATATATAAATAGCTGAATAAGAGCTTCCTTTAACTGCATTTTGAGGTGAGAATGGCTTGTTTCCCAATGGTGACTTTTGTCTTAAGACCTATTTGCTTTGCATGGAACTCTGGCTTCATTTAGAAAACAAGGAATTCAGAATGGGTGTGTTCCCTTTTCCAGGTAGCTTTGTACCTTTGACTCATGTTTGCATGACACAGCTGTTTGATCTAGATAGAGGCCAACTTCCCCGCTGGCAACAAATACTTTTGTATGCTTCTCTCAGCCTTGCTCAAGCCAGAAGCCAGCATTTCCAGATTTATGGAGGCGGGGGGGGGGGACCAGCTGGTAATACAGGCCAACTTGGATGTATTATCCAAACCAGACCTATATAGGGTTTTTAAGCCTACTTTTCTCAAGGAAAGTAAGCTTATGAGATCACCCAGATCTCTCTCTCTCTCTCTCTCTCTCTCTCTCTGTCCCTATCAACTTAACAATGCCAGGATCAATTTGAACCAAATTTGGTACAGTTGTAGTGACACTGTAATGGTCATTATAGTTGTAGGGATACTGTAAAGGCGTCATTTGTGATGATGTCATCCACCCCAATTCAAGATGGTGGGCGCATGAACATTTGAGGCACAAGTGGGTTAACTTGTGAACTGCCTAAACGATTCGAACCAAATTTGGTACAGTTGGAAGGGGACACTGTCTGAGGTGATATGCATTGGTTGTATTGATTACTGTGAATGGACATAACCGCTAGCACTTTTTACACATTATTTTCAACTGAATTTACTTCCACATTACATTTACAGAAAGCTTGTATTGCAAAGCAGTTTTGCAATCAGATCAGCAATTAAACTATTGCTGCTTCTCTCTGATCCTCCTACCACAGTTAATGGAAATTAATAGCTACCCCTTTTTCCGCTGCATTGGGCAAGGGAATGTGGAAGATACTGCTTTTAACAAGGACACTTTTTATTCCTGCTGAAGATGACAAAATATGATACAAAGTGGACCATATTTCTGACCCCTTTAATAATTTTAATACTGAAGTACTATTAATTACAGTAAATGTAGGAATATAGGAAGCTGCCATATATCGAGTCAGACCATTGGTCCATCTAGCTCAGTATTGTTGACACAGACTGGCAGCAGCTTCTCCAAGGTCGCAGGCAGAAATCTCTCTCAACCCTGTCTTGGAAATGCTGCCAGGGAGACAACCTTCTGCATGCAAGTATGCAGGTGCTCTTCCCAGAGCAGTCCCATCCCCTAAGGCAGGCCTGCTCAACTTAGGCCCCCCAGCTGTTTTTGAACTACAACTCACATAATCCCCAGCAACAGTGGCCAATAGCCAGGGATTATGGGAAATGTACTGTAGGTCAACATCTGCAGGAGGGCCAAAGTGGAGCAGCCCTGCCCTAAGGGGAATATCTTACAGTGCTCATGCATTAATCTCCCATTCATATGCAACCAGGGTAGACCCTGCTTAGTAAAGGGGAAAATTCAGACTTGCTACAAGACCAGCTCCCCCTGCTCTTTTGTAGGAAAAAATTGGAATAGGAAAAATTGGGAAACAAAACTGGAATACTTAAAACACTAGTATCACCTACAATAAATCTGTCCTAAACTGCTAGACCCAGTATAAAGAAACCTACACATTTATTCGTATGGTGATGTTAAGGGTAATGGCTGACATACTAATGCATAGCATGGAACATAGGAAGCTGCCCAATACCAAATCAAACCATTGTTCCATCTAGTCCAGTATTATTTACACTGACTGGTAGCAGCATTCAGAGGTTCCCAGCCCTACTGTTGAGCCAGAATTGGGCCAGAGAATATACTGGACTATACTGGACTATGTGAGCCTGTGTGTGGCCTAGTATATTAAGCATTTTGCTTCTTTGGCTTCTGTAATACGCATGTAATAGGATGATAGCTTGTAATGGGAAGTAAGAGATGCAGCTCTTTAAGAAAACACTTAATCAAGTATGCCAAACAAGTGTGTCCACTGACAGCTGGGTGGTGGCAACAGACACACAGAGGACTTTCCAAGAAACATGAGACTTTCCTCGAGACTTGTTATTAGCCACGCTATGAAGCAAGTCAAGGGATCGGTGAAGAGAAGTTCAGATGGCCTGAGACAACTCCCAAACTGAGACATGCTGCAAAGGATGAAGCCCAGATAGCTTAAAGCTACACCCAAGAAGGAAGTAGGATGGCGGAGGGCGTGGAACCAGCTACAGAGACCCAGCAGCCCAGGCCAGTTCTTGGAACTGGATTGAAACAACCAATCAAGACTGAGAGGGGATGAACTTGGGACCCGTAGGGACAAGGGAATTACTGCTCACAACTCAGGATGCCTCCTCGTCGTCACTACGCATCTTGAAACTATAAAAGGCTAAGGGATGTTGACCATGGGGACCTCGGCTACAACATTGCGACCCAGAGTGTCATGGCACCAAGCTGTGTCCAACACTTCTGGCAAGGAATTGTGTATTGCCACTGGATTGGGGCCTGGCCAGCTTTCAGCCCAGTGTGTCTAGGTATATAGTGTAGGTTGTTCAGTGCTCTAATATTGTGGGTTATATGAAAGTAAATGCCTATTTATGTAAGGGAATGCAGTGGGCAGTGTTTGCAGTTGCCTTAATAATATTCTTAAGTATTCTGTTTTGCTCTGCCAAAGATTCTTGAATGCATTATGATGCTTTGCTAGAATTTAAATACATTTATTTATTTATTTGATTGATTGATTGATTGATTGATTGATATACTGCCCTTCCAAAATGGCTCAGGGTGGTTTACAATTAAAACAATACATGTGTGCATAAAGCAATTGTCTCCTTGAATCTCTGGTATGTCTAGTCCATCCAAAGGAAAGAACTTAAGGGAATATATGAAACACTAATAAGTCCTACAGTCTCACTAAGGAAAATAGATGGCGGGGGGATGTCCATAAGACAGCAGAGGCTAGTAATAACAACTCTGTTGTCAGGAGATAGGGCCATAAAGGTAGGTGCTTGACCAGAAGCATTGGGTCTCTCCTAGGGAACACATTTAGATGCAAACAAGTATTCCAATGTACCCCAGAATATAGCAATATGGTGATCGTCCCCCATATCTTCCCTCACTGAGCATCACACTACCTGGAGATGCCAGAGAATGGATTTGGGTCCTTCTGAAAATTCAGAAGGAGAGCTGGTCTTGTGGTAGCAGGCATGACTTGTCCCCTTAGCTAAGCAGCGTCCACCCTGGTTGAATATGAATGGGGGACTTGATGTCTGAGCACTGTAAGATATTGCAGTGGGTGGTAGCGCCCAATGGGTGCAAGGGAGCTACCACCCATATTTCAAAGAAATTGGATTGCAGTGGATGCTCTCATTTCTTAACAGAGAATCTACTCTCAGAACACCTCAGACATTGAAAACAACAAGACCCAGTGCTCTATAGGCTTGTCATTTTGGGGGTGGTTGGCACCCTATGTGCACTACACCACAACCCGCTCTGGGACACCTGGTGCCTCCCCAAGTAGAGTTATGGGGCTGCTGAAATTCCCCATTATTCCCTATGGAGGAAAAGCTTAAAGACATGGAAACTTCAGGGGGGAAATTAAAAATCACCCCTTTCACCAATTCATTTGAAATCTGGATGGTAGTAGGCACCCATTGGGGCACTACCACCTGACCCCCTCTTCTGCCCCTGAAACCCCTTTTCTGCCCTGAATCTGCCACAAAGACATGCCAACAATTTTTTTAAAGCACCCCTTTGCCCAATTTCTTTTAAATATGGGTGGTAGCTTCCACCCATTGGGCACTACCACTCACCCCATTCTTTTGCCCCCAAACCCCTTTTTGCCTCAGATCGATTCAGATTCAGAAAATTCAGGTACAAATTGAATCTGGGATGATTCGGGCGGGATTTGGACCCAAAACAAATTGAGGTGATTCAATTCAGGTACAAATCGAATCAAAAAAATTGATTTGTTCACATCCCTAATTTTCATATGACAAATTATTAACTTTTAGATGCTAAGTCTGCCCTATTTGCCAGTGATTTTAAAATCTACTGATTGTTTTGAGCTGTAATCTGTATCTTAATATTTTAAACTGTTTTTAAAACTTTGGTTGTATGTTTTTATAGATTGTACTCAGGGGTGTATCTAGGGTGTGGCAGGCAGGTTACGTGCCCCGGGCACCACTTGAAAGGGGGGCACCATTTTTAAAAAATTATTATTTTTTAAATGGCCACCAAAAACAAACTGGCCACTGCGCATGCTCAAATGGCCTCTTTGAGGCGCTAGGCCATGCCAGGCCTCACAGAGGCCATTTGAACACACACGGCAGCCATTTTGTTTTCAGTGGCCATTTTTTTTTTTTAAAAAGGCCACCGCACATGCTCAAATGGTCCCTGCGAAGCCCCAGAGGCCAGCGGGGGGAGGGGGAACCTTTGTAGACCCCACCACCACGGTCTTTAGGAAGCACATATTCAGACACATATACAGTTTGGCACTATGTACAGAGAATCGGGGCTTGTGAATACTGAGCTGAAGCTTATGAGCTAGGATTGTATTCATTTGCTCTTACTTTGCTTCTTGTGGTAAGTGAGTTATGATGTCTTAATAATATGGCTATTAATGGTCAGTTTGTCTTTGAATCAGTGTGAAATCCTTAGTATTAAGGCCCACTGGGAGTTTCTTGCTCTTTTTCTCTCATTTTAACTGTCTTTCTGAAATACTAGAGTATATGCCAAGCAGTGACACAGTTTACTCTGCATATCCTTTAATTATTTTCAGAGTATCTGGGAAAAGTCAAATTCTCAATTTATTTTTAAAACTTATGTAATAGTGATGCTACAATGCATAGTAGAGAATTAGACAGGCACAGTTTAGAAAACAGTTTAGTTTTCCAAGTACACCTCCACATAGTATTTGGGTATTTCATGAGCCCTAGAATACTGAAATTTGTAGTTTTCCAGCATTTTTTGGTCTGGCTAAGTCCACTGCTAAATAGTTTTTGAAATGTTAAAAGATTAACGAGCTTGACTTGTATTTTTCAGCTGATATTATAGTAAAGTTATCTGAAAGATGGGTGTCAGATGTTTGGACAGGGGGCACAATTTCAGTGCTTGCCCTAGGCGCTATTTTCCCTAGATACACTTCTGATTATGCTTTAGTTTATTTTTAATTATTTATTGTGTTATTTTATATTTTTATTGACTTGTGAATTCCCCCCTTCCCCTCTGAGGGCTATTGTAGTGGGAAGGTGGGATACAAATGTCTTTAGAAGAAGTAAATCCTGAAAACTGATTTGATGACCAGTTCTATCAGTCAAATGATTGGTTGTTCCGTCTTCTGACCAGCAATAATGTACTCTTAGTTCAGTGTGTACTGCTGGGCAACTGTAAGTCATGTGGACATGTGAATTGTAAATTATCTGTATTCATAGATGCTACACCTCAATGGAGGATTTTTATTTATTTATTTATTTATTTATTTATTACATTTATATCCCGCTCTTCCTCCAAGGAGCCCAGAGCGGTGTACTACATACTTGAGTTTCTCTTTCACAACAACCCTGTGAAGTAGGTTAGGCTGAGAGAGAAGTGACCGGCCCAGAGTCACCCAGCTAGTATCATGGCTGAATGGGGATTTGAACTCGGGTCTCCCTGGTCCTAGTCCAGCACTCTAACCACTACACCACGCTGGCGCTGATTATGAGGGACCTGTTGCACTTGGTGTTTGAGTACCTAACTTTAATGTGTTTTATTACCTTGCCTGTATCAAATGCAAGAGCAAGGATGCATAACTTGTGCCCCATCATGCCCACAATCCATCTGCCATATATTGTGACTTTCCAGGTGCTTTATAGCTCCCTTCCATATTTTTGCAGTCCTCCTAGGCAGGTAGACAAGATCAGACTTTCCACATAATGAGCCCTTGATGAACGAGTGAGCTGAGTTTGGCTTGGTGAGATGTGAGTTATGCATGCCTGCACACACAGATTGCAGAAATCTGTTCTTGGCTTGTCTCACCACTTTTCCCCAAAAAATCTCTTTTAGTGTTTGAGTTTTTCTTGAAGTAGCCATTCTGGTGCATCAGAGGGGCTGCAGAATTTGTTAGTGTAAGATTTTATTTTATATTGAATAAGTGCATAGAATAGCTATATTAGATTGGATTGATGCTTGACATGAATCTGTTTGCTTGCTACAATTTAGACCTTAATCTTGACCCCCATAAACAAATATCAATTTCCCCTATCTCAGCAAATACCAAGTTCCCCTATTACAGCAAATTTTCCATGCTGTCAGGCATGCAGCCTCCACCCAGCGCTTTTGTCTAAAATTAGTGAATGTCGGCCTGTCAGCTCAGACATCGAAAGTAGCCAGGGCTCGGGGTTCCAGGGGAAGAACTAGTTGCATGGCCCGGGCCTTGTTCCTCTTTCACATTCCCCTGGCCAATGGTGTGAAATGTCAGATGGAATGGGCTATCTGGCGGTCATCGATGGTCAGGACCTCTGTCTCTGGCCAATCACCATCGGTGCGTGGGCAGATGGTATGGGGTACATAGGACCCTGATCTGGAGCAAGAGAGCGAACAGGAGGAGTGGGTGCTGAAGCTGAAGGAAATAGAGGAAGGCCGTCTGACCTGACAGATCCAATACTTTGCAAAAGGGGAAACATCAGTTTCTCTCTTGGTAAGCTCAGGGGATAAGCCGCAAGGAGCGTGCAGAAGCTCTGGTATTTTATAGGGTTTTAGTCAGATATTATTTTAGTTGCTGTGAGGGAGAGGGGAATCACTGTCTGTATACACTGCAGTTCAACTGAATATTGGTAAGAAAATAAAACTGCTTTGATTAAATACAACCTCCTAGCTTCTCCTCGTGTCTTCTTGGGTCTTGGGATTCTTGACAGCCAGCACCATCAAAAGAACCCATTGGTAATGTGAGGATTTTTGGAGCCCTCATTTATTCCTGGTTGCAGGAGTTTTGGGGTGACAAAAATCTCTTACATTAGTTTACATAATCTGAACCTAGGCTATTACTATTGCTATTGCTATTACCACATACTCAACTGGACATCCAAGCCAAGGCTTTCCTGGAATGTGAGAGATTTCCTGTTGCTGTGGCAATGGCTCCTTTTCTGAAAAGGGACATACTGAATGTGGACTCAACAGTAAATCTCTGTGAGAAATATAACTAAATTACTGTTGGGCGCATATCTCTACTGTGGTAATTGGCTATGTTTGAAATGCAGATAGACTGGGAGAACAGCTTCCCAGTTTCCTTCTGAGTTGCTACCTGACTACTTTGTTCAATAACAAAGTCAGCAAATCTCCAGCTGGAGTCATTTTATGAGAGGCACTGGATGAAATGTCTAGAAAAACTTTGGCTAATATGGAACTTAGAAGAAAATGAAAGCACTTAATTGTAAGCACTTACTTGTAAGTATCAAGCAATATATTTCCCCTTATATGTCCTGCTGAATAAAGCTTTGCTGCTGAAACTGAAAAAAGGCTGTTTGAGTGACTCTCTGCACCTTTCTGAGATCTCTTCCCTCCCAACAATGTTAGATTGTTTGTTTTGTCAGAGTTAAGATAGTGCTCCTCTGGATCCATTTTCAGTAGCACCATGTTCTGTTTGCTATGCAATGGGTAGTGAAGAGTACCTTTTTGGTGAAGAGTAACTCTTCTTGGTGGTGAGGGATAACTATGTTTTGAATTTGCCTAATTGTTTGTTAATACTGTTTATGCCAGCACTGGAGAGAGAGAGAAATGAAATACAATTTACAAAATACTCAATTTTGTACAATTTACAAAATAGTCAGGAATTGATATAGGGGAGAAAGTGATCACTAGTAATTTTTTGGAAGAGATTGAACCAAACCAGATGAGACAGCAGTAGAGGCATATGTTTAAACACAGATCTACCCCAAATTTCTTAGAAAGAAGTGTGTGTGTGTGTGTGTGTCAATTTTTAACAGCAAAAGGCATGCATGGGTAAGGAGTGAAGAAACCTCTTATAAATGCAGCTTAACTCCCCACAGTTTGTCTCCCAGGTAATTTCCCCCTTAGCTAAGTTCTGATACAGGATGTGTGCCTGGCTGGGAGAAAAGTGATTTTTAAAGGGCTGCGAGAAGGTGCATAGTGGATGGGTTGAAGGTGTCTGCACTCCTTATGTGCTCATATTGTATTTAAAATGGACCACCCCACTCCTTCCTTCTGTCTGGGAAATATTTGCCCATTGTCACATAGAGGTTCTTTCTCTGTGTGTGTGTGTGTGTGTGTGTGTGTGTGTGTGTGCGCGCGCGCGCGCGTGTGTGTTAAGTACATAAAAGGCCATACAAGCACTTTCATTGGAATTTTTCCACAGAAAGCATCTGGTCTCTAAAAGTCACAAAATAAATATTTAAAACCTTTTTAAAGGCTCTCAGGATAACATAGTGGGTCAATGGGCAGCGCAGCAGTATCACTAGCTGCCAATGTCCATGATAACACAACCATATTCTGCTTGGCATTCAAAGCTTCAGTAGATTCTTTCACTAGGTTTGCAGAGAGCTGGGGTGGAATCACATTTTCTTGCAAAATATTGTGGTTTATTACTAGGGGAATGACATTCCCTCACAACAGACTAATTAGTTGGGGGAGACTTCTGGATTCTTTGTAACTACTGAATAATAAATAGACATTTATTGTGCAATAAAATCATCATCTGGAAAGGTCTCCAAACAGGACAAAGGGGGGAGAGAGAGAGAGAGAGAGAGGAGAAAAGGCAAACCAGGAAGTAAATAGGGGAAAAAATACTTTGTCCACATTTCAGCTTATTAAAGCTACAAGGCAGTCAGGTTGGTTATTCATTACCAGGAGCTACAAAGTGTGCAGGGTTTCCTCACTATAGCAGTGCATTTGAAGCAATTAAAAGGAATGAGGAACAAAGGTAGGAAGATTCTGCTGCTGTAGAGTTTCTGTTACTTATGTTCAGGTGCTTTTAGATACTTGTCTCTCACAACAAAATGAATCAGGTCTTTCTTCTGATCAGAAGCGAAAAATTCCCCTGATATGAACAATTGCACTTCTGTTCTCAGATTTCACTCCTGAGTGTGGAATTGGAAGGCAAGAAGGAAACTCTTGGTGAACTTGAAGACTATGGTAAGGAGAAGCTTTCAGACTACAGTAAGAGTTGTCCGTTGTGCTATCAAGCAAGAACTGTGAAAAAATAATGGCAGAAATTTTGAAATGATGCTAAAAGGGGAAAATGTTTTTAAAGTACTTGTGAATGCCTAGAGACAGGTGAAAGGAAGCTGACAGAAACACCACAAAGAAGTGGGGAGCAGCATGGGGAACTGCTGTCAGAAGTATTGTCCTTGCTTGGAGCCCTACATGCCATGGCTTTTCCAAGACTGTGATTGTGGACAAAGGAAGAAGTCTTGTGGAACCATTCCCAACACCCCAGTGGTGGACACAGACACTGTGTCTATCACACAACCCACAGTCTTGCCTCCTCTTCCTCCACCAGAGCAGAACTGCAGATTTGTGGCCCTATTTGACTATCAAGCGCGTACAGAGGATGATCTAAGCTTCAAAACTGGAGATAAGCTTGAAGTGCTGGATACATCTCAAGAGGGCTGGTGGTATGCAAAGCTGCTTGTGGATAATGGGTTCATTAGGATGGTGCAGAAGCTGGAAGGCTACATCCCTGCTAACTATGTCGCTCCTGACCAGAGTATTGAAGCTGAACCGTAAGTACTCAAAGACACGATTCTGTTGCATACTCTTAACTTATTAATGCCTTTTAATTTCAATCAACAGGGCAAGTTAGTACATTAATTCTGATGTTGAATATGAACTTTTAGGCACCTAGTACATCGACATGAATTTTCCATTAGTATCATAATTGATTATGAGCGAGGAAATTGTAATCTATTGTTTAATGAATACATATGTCGCAGTTCATACAATCCAGGTGTATGCTAAGAAAAGTTAATGTAATCTCTGAATCATTCTCCAGCTCCTCACAGTATGGGGAGGAGGGCACATACAGGTAGGAGGGAGCCCACTAGAAATCATCTGCCCTAGGGCCCCTTCAAAGCTGGAGCAGGCCCTGATCACAGGAGTGAGAGCAATTGTGTAACCCCTAGATCCAAGTTACTGGCTTCCTAGCCTTGCAAGCATGTGTCTTGATATTTTTCTTTGAATACATGTATTCTGGGACTGTCGAGAATCATATATATATTTTTAAAAAACTTGTCACAGTGATTTGAGAGGGATGATGGGATAATTTTAACTAGTTTGTGTGGTGGCATCACTGTAGCAGCCATAGCTGGAGGGTAGAGGTGGATGTTTCAATTTCGGTCTGATTGGGAAGTATCTGGTTGAGGAGGGGGAAACGATAGCTCTGTGGAGATTCAACAATCTCCACTTAAGCTAGCTTTTAAAGGGGTAAAAAAATCATCAGCCTTTGCTTTCTTAACCTGTTGAATTTGATGCATGTTGTCTTAGTTATTCAAATATTTAGAAAACTGTAAACCTCCCAGTGTTGATTATAGTCCCAGGATTTATTTGTACCTAGTTTACATGACACCAAAGACCATCTGTGATTTATATTTGCATAAAAAGTAGATGTTGTAGTACAGGGATTCCCAGCCTTGTATTCCCAGCTGTTGTTGGACTATAGCTCCCATCATCCCATCCCCTCTTCAGCTATTGTGGCTGAGGACGATGGGAACTGTAGTCCAACAACATCTGGGGGACCCAAGTTTCAGAACCTGTGGTGTAGCAGAAGCTCCCTTAGTGCATCTCACATTCACAATTATGCTGGTTTCAGAAACTTCTACCATGGAACCACAAGTGGATGCAGCTCTGTGGTACCTGGTCTATCCTGCATATAGGACAATGTGTCTCCCCTTCACACAATCGTTTCAAAAGCATCAAAAGAAGACATTTTGTGGGGATAAACCGTAGGTCAGTGAAACAGCATACACTTCCATACAGAAGTGCTCAGGCCCAGGTGTATAGGGATAATCTATTATTTACTTATCTCTTTGTCATATTTTTATACCACCAGATATGTACATATCACAAAATTTAAAACACAATATAAAACAGAGTAGAAACAGTAAAAACATACAGTAAAAACGATCTTTTAAAATAAAAACAAATTAAACAGTTTAAAGTTAATGGAGTGGGAAGGGGACAAATGTCCCTTATGGCAGGTGTCTTAGTTCACCAAGGTGCATCCTTTCCCCCCAGGGTGCAGCCTTGCTTCCAGACAGAATTATTCCTTCCCCTTACCACACTCCCCGCACCACACTCCCTGCACCAAGATGGAGTATGTTATACAGCGCCAGCCTTGCCCCTTTCCTCTGCACCAGCACGCTGACATAGGATGTCAGTTTCCTCTGCCTCACACACATTGAGGCGAGTCTCACAATCAGTGAGACTCGCCAGAGCAGGCTTAGCCTGCTCTCAGTGCAGGCAATCATTCAGGCAGTCCTGGGCTGGCTCCGTCATGGAGCTGGCGGGGGCTGCGGGGAACAAGGGCCTTGTGGCCCCCGGAAGTTCCAAGATGCCCCACGCGAGATCCAGGATGCCCCGCTGCTGGCAGCTTTCCGGCCGGGGTCTCCTCATGTGTTGCCACACCACAGAGCTGCACCGTGGCAATACACAAGCAAAAAACCCGGGCTAGCGGAGTGCTCGCTCCACTAACCTGGGATAAGAGGAGGGGTAGTTAAGTGGGTGACCTGCTTTGGGGAAACTGGGCTCGCCTGTGAGCCCGGTGGTTCCCACAATCCATGGGAAGTGGGCTAAGCTCCCTTAGCCCGCTTTCCACTGATCATGAGAATACCTTCACTGTGTGTGTGATGTAGTTTCCTCTTTGTTATGCCCCTGCCCATGTTCCACCCTTTCTTGGCATCTTGACTAGAAAAGACCCCTGTCTGAAACGATAGAGAATAGTCAGTGCAGACAGTACTGAGCTAGATGGACCAGAGCTCTGGCTGAGTATAAGGCAGATGTTATTAAAAATAATTAATAAATACAAGACCTGGCCCACAGGCTTACAATGGAAAAATGTAGATTCACAAGGATTTTTAAAAAGGAGGGTGGTGGTGGTTATTTTTCACACATTAAGGTCCTTCACACAACCTATGGGGCTTGGGCTGGGGAGATCTGAGGGGAAGGCAGGAACCTACCTATCTTCCCCCACACAATCGTTTCTTTGGAGTGCTGCCACTTGGTTGCTTACATGACTGGTGCAGCAGCAGACACCCAATGTGGGATCGGGAGGAGGAAGTCCTCCCACATCCCACAATGCACCACTTGGGCAGCAGAGAGGCAGCCTGCTGCAATGCAGTAGGTTGTCTCTCTGGCCGCGCTGCACTTGGTACTCTATGGCTGCCAGTCCCAGCAGCCATTTTCAGAGTTCCAGTGCTGCAGACGATCAAAAGAGAGGTAAGACGGGCTCCTTTCCCCTCCTACCTTACCTTTTGCCCAGGTAGCAGATCTGGATTACCCGGATTATGGAAAGTGAAGGTAGCTGGTAGGTCAGCTGTTCAAAGAAAGTAAGTTTTAAATAAAACCAAACGGATCTGGATTATCTGGGTTGGGAGACCTCCTTGTCTCCCAGATGACACAGGCTGCTTGGGTAGGAGGAAGTTTATCCAAGCAGACTGTGTCATGTGAACAGCCTTATCATGCTATGCGTGCTTTAAGGAATGTTGTTGTTGTTGTTATTAATTCGATTTCTATACTGCCCTTCCAAAAATGGCTCAGGGCGGTTTACACAGAGAAATAATAAATAAATAAGATGGATCCCTGTCCCCAAAGGGCTCACATTCTAAAAAGAAACACAAGATAGACACCAGCAACAGTCACTGGAAGTACTGTGCTGGGGGTGTATAGGGCCAGTTACTCTCCCCCTGCTAAATAAAGAGAATCACCACGATAAAAGGTGCCTCTTTGCCCAGTTAGCAGTGATAATTAATGCATATATTAAGTGGGGTGAAGGCCTGCATAGTGGGCCTTTTCCATCACCATCCTCTGCTTAGAGCCTTCGTAAAACATGATTGGTTTGTTTTTCGAATTTGTGAACAGCCTCAAACTTCCATCTCTGGACAGTCCCTGTTACATTAATTTTAATTTTAGTTACATTTAGTCCCTGTTACATCAATTACTTTAAACCTGAGCAGAAAATCCTGAACATTAAATTGGAAGACCTTCTAAAATGGTTGTCTTCTTGCTGAACTTCTTTATTGATGTCAGTTCAATGCACCTGTTTGTGCTCCTCATACAAATAGCATGAGACATCCTGTTGATGTCAGTGGAGTGCTCGGGTGTACTCAGTGTTATCAGCAACACACCTGGTGGTGTGTCTTGCTTGAGTGTTCCTGGAATGTTTGCTAACAGTTTAAGCATGTGGGGGCTGAACACTACTTTACTTAGAACAAATCTGCTCATGATGATGTACTTGTTGCTCTAGCACAGCATATTGCCTTGCATCCTGAGAAGCTAGTTTACACTGCTTTCATGCAAATTTATACAAGCTGTATTGCTGAATCCATTTGTAGATGGGGCTAAACCTCAGAAATTTCTATCCACCCATCCTGGTTAAGGGAGGTAAACTTACATTCTAGTTTACACCCATCCTGGTTTATGATGGGAAACTTACAGCGAGAATGTTTCATTTTCAATGCAACGCAATCCAACTAAGCATGTTGTTCAACTGGCTTCCAGACTTATGCAGCAGCATAAAGAGGTTATTTATTTTGATTAACATATTAGGGGTATTCACATGTGCAGCCTAGCCCAGGCTAGGGCAACCCAGCCTGGGTCAGGCTGCGCGTGTGAAGTGCCAGGAGCAAGGTTACTCCTGGTGCTGCACCCGTGCCAAGCCCCACTTTCAAACCTGGTGTTTGCTTTGCCGAGGTTAAACAAAACAATGGTTCACTTAACCTCAGCTGGCGATTGTCTGGGCAATTGCTGCCTGCTTCAACTATTTCCCCCAGGCCTGGTGCCATTTCCGGCAGTGAGCTGGGGGGGAGGAGTGGCCGCGCCCATGACCAGGGTCACCCTGGGATGTAGTAATGGGGAAATCCTCCCACCCCCAGCATCTCCCCCTGCCACACCACTACTTGTGTGGGCATGCAGTGTGGTGGACGGTGGCTGCTTGTTTGTTGGGCAAGGCAGGCTGAGGCAAGCTCCTACCTTCCCCACTGCCCTCTCTATCAGGGCTGTGTGCACAACCTCATTAATAACTGCTTCCCTCCTATTCCCATACTAAGAGTGGCTAAACAATGAAGGCCACTCAATGGAGTTTATTTGATCTGTTTTCACTGAGCATCATTAAAGATTTTGTGCTGGATTCATAGTTTTGTTAAAATTTCCACTGAAGTACAGATTCAATACCTTTTTCTCATTAAACCCATTTCGGAAATTTTATCCATTTTATCTCCTATGACAAGGTAGGATACAAACCAAAGATATTTAATTGGGAACATTCTCATCACAAGGCTTACTCTTAGGTTTATTCCAGACAAAACATTGTAGTAAAGTAAAGTGTGCCATCAAGTCTAGGCTGGTCTCCAGTAAACCTTGCCCCTCACTCTGGATTGGGCTACAGGGATTTGATTCTCTGGGGCTTCCTTCCTTATTTGGGAGAAGCCCACTCTTTAAGCAGTTACTCTATTTGAGGCTTAGGCTTAGTCTTCCCTCAAGCCTGACTATCACTAGGGAAAGATAAGTGTGCCATCAAGTCAGTGTCGACTCCTGGTGACCACAGAGCCCTGTGGTTGTCTTTGGTAGAATACAGAAGGGGTTTACCATTGCCTCCTCCTGCGCAGTATGAGATGATGCCTTTTAGCATATTTCGATATCGCTGGTACTATTCCTATAGTACCAGCAGGGATTCGAACTGGCAACCTTCTGTTTGTTAGTCAAGCATTGTAGTAGATTATATAAATACATCACTGTGTGAAGAACATATATTTTATCTCATAATAGCCATAGCAATGTTATCAACACAATCAAAACAGTTGCTTTGTCTTTTTAAACAGAGGGATTTATGCCTTGTGGTCTGCATAACTAATGCATATGCAGATTGTTTGTAACAATAATCATTCTAGCCCTGTTCGGACATGTAAATATGTACATGTTTTTATGTGAATAGCTGTAAATGCATTTACTTAAAAAATGAACCTGGATAGAGGCCCCTTCAAATGCAGGAAGTATACTGCCATACATGCATTGAACATAACATGTGAATAATTGTACATGTGTACAGATCTGTATGTGTGTACACTGTATTCAGACTGTATGTATGCTGAACATAATGTGTAAATAGGCCTTCTGTGTAGAATTTATCTCTGTGCATTGCATTGCTTAGAATTATAGATATTCTTGAGGCAGAATCTCATGGGATTTGAATACAAATCCAATGAATATTTATACATGCTATTATTCTATTCTATCAAAACATTTTAATACCGCCCAAAACTTACATCTCTGGGCGGTTTACAACAGGGCTTTTCAACAAATGTCGCCAAAGTGGTTTACATAGATATGAATGAATGAATGAATAAATAAATAAATAAATAAATAAATAAAATGGCTCCCTGTCCCCAAAGGGCTCACAATCTAAAAGAGAAACATAAGATAGACACCAGCAACAGCCACTAAAGGGATGCTGTGCTGGGGATGGATAGTGCCAGTTGCTCTCCCCCTGCTAAATAAAGAAAACCGCCACTTTAAAAAGGTGCCTCTTTGCTCATTTAGCAGGAAAGCAGGGGAAAGCAACATCTGCAGTATGTGTGGCAATGCAGTACCCCTTCACATCTTCCTAAAATAATAATAATAATAATAATAATAATAATAATAATAATAATAATAATTTATCACACTCGTGAACCACCCAGACGCGGGTTTGGGGAGGTATACAAGTGTGATAAATTATTATTATTATTATTATTATATAGGGATAATAATATAGGGAGAAAATGCCCTTCAGAAAATTTATTGGGCAGTCAGCAGAAGCATTTATTATGGGAGTCAGGGCCAACTTGAGGAAATCCAGCATTAACTGGAATAACCCTGGAAAAGAGAGAGAGAGAGAGAGAATTGTTAATCAGATATTTGGCTGGCAGTTTGGGAGGAATGTTAGCTAACAGCTAAGAAGAACCAGGGGGGGGGGGACACAGTAGATGAGCTTTATCAACTGAAATGCATTGTTTTGGTTTGTCTGGCTTTATGGTTTTGCCTTATTTTTTTAATATCATATAGTCTTTCTTTGCATCCAGATTTGCTAGCATTGCCCTATCTTGTGGCTGATCAGACATGCATTTTCTACACTGGAGAACTCTCCTGTGATCTCTTTCAAATTATAGGGTTCCTACACTCACAGAAAGCAAAACATGGCTCTTCCTTAAAGCCATTCATCAGCTGCAAATCTAGATTTTGTTCTGTGCCTAATAAAGAAGAGGGGCTATTCTTTTTGGCAGGTGCCATTTCAGATATCAGGGTAGAGAAGCAAGGTCTCGATTTCAGTGGAAGGGACAAGGCTCACAGCAAGCGTCAAATGTCTTAAAGATTTTAATTGTAGATATGTCGCTCCTGCAAAGGAAACTAAAAACCCCACCCAGTAATTTGAATAGCATTTGTTGTGGTTACTCCTCGCCCTGCCAAAATACCTTGAAACTCCTCGCCCTGCCAAAATACCTTGAAACTAACAGCTTGAAAAATAGACATTCAACACTGGTCACAAGGCAGGTGAGAGAGAAACACCTTTCTAAAATGAATCCCCTTTAAAGCTAATGTGAAGGAAAACAGAGTTCCAGGTAGTTTCCTATGTACATTGTAAGAGCACACATTACAGCTGCATGAATTGCTTTCTCAGGGTTGGGTTTTTTTTAACCCAGCTTATCAAAATGGGTCCCACTGAGGTACTTTTTGCATACTTTTATCTTTTCTCCAGCAGAAAAACCGCTAAATTGCAGAAGCTGCTTCTGATAAGATTTTGATGAATTGACCCTATGCTGCTGTATAACATTTTGATTACCTACATGGCACCTACGTGTCACAGACTTGTTTTGCAGAGACCAAAGTCCTGTGTATTCCCCACCACCCACCCTTTGGAGAATGCTTAAAAGGGTTCAGCCAACATTTTAGATTCATAGTGAAAATATCAAAAGGGAACTTGGTTCTGTACAACATACTTTTTATGACCTGAACTATATTAGTTTCCAGTTCATAAATAAATGTAGCTTTCATTCATACATTATTTAAGCCCCTTTTGTTAAAAAGAGCATTTGTTAAATCCCAGCATGCATAATATTGCAGTTCATTTCTTTTCTACTTGTAAAAGAAATAACACAATGTAAACTCAGAGAACATATACATTTTACTCAAGAATAGTGTGGCATCTCTTCTGTACCTTGTTTTGGATTATATTCTGCGTCTGCAAACAGGAACCATGGAAACAACAAATCACCTGTCCTTGCTTTATTAGTGCGAAATGTTTTACCTGAACACAAAAATGACCCTCTGCCAATGTATTCTGGACAACAAATACTGCCCAGCTGTACTGTTACATTTAATAACCTGAGCAACCAAGTACAGGTGACTGTGGCGAAAAAAGAACACCTTCTTTGTTTCCTAATAGTGAGGTGGGGGTGGGGGGGAACCAGGTATCTCTTCTTGCTTTTGCTCTCTTTTAAGCATTATACTGAAGGCCTCTTTCACTGTTGTATCATCACTGCCACCCAGTATAGGATGCTATATTCTATTTGTTTTCTATGAGATGGTGAAGTTGTTTATTTTAGCATTTTTGTGTTGGCACATAAGACAGGTTTTTCAGCATATACATGATTAATCAGATTTATAATATAAAACCACAGTAGGCTGCTGATGGCATCAATGCAACTTTTTAAAATGTCAGGTGCTTATTCATTTGGAGGGGTTTCTCTGGAGGTACTTTAAACGTGGCATCTACTAAAGTCAGCTGCAGATCTCCACTGAGTCAATTGTGTTTCCAAAAATCCTTAAGTAGAGACTGGTTTTGGAACTACTATCTCACATGATTGAAGACATGCAACTGACAAACACTATGCTCTCTTTTCCTTCTGTCATAAAAAACTATACTGTTTTCTAAAGTACTAAATAGTATAGCCTATATGTAAGCCAATGATATATGCAGATCACAGTTTATTATCATTGCCATGGGGGGAAATTCCATGAGAAAAAGATCTTGAAGAATGATCTTCCACAGATGAATGAACGTTTTATTCATTTATTACATTTATGTGCTTTCCCCCTGCCAAATCAGTCAAAACACTTACAATTTAAAATGATAGCATACAGTCTATCAGGAAATATACAAAAGTGAAAAGCAAAGGGGAGGAAACATGAAAAGAAGCAGATCCAAATACCACTTCTTACGCAATTGTTAATTGTGTAAATTACACAATTGTTAATTGTTAAAATGGCCAGGCAACTGCCAGTGAGAGAGACAGTTCTGGGAAAGAAAGAGCCAGAGTTGGTCTCAGCCAAGCCAAAGGAGTGAGCTTTGTTGTATTTTTTTTAAAATTTTACATTTATATCCCACTCTTCCTCCAAGGAACCCAGAACGGTGTACTAAATACTTGAGTTTCTCTTTCACAACAACCCTGTGAAGTCGGTTAGGCCGAGAGAGCAGTTAGGCCCAGAGTCACCCAGCTAGTATCATGGCTGAATGGGAATTTGAACTCAGATCTCCCCAGTCCTAGTCCAGCACTCTAACCACTACACCACGCTGGCTCTACTCACCATGCTGTATCAACTTTCCCTCTGCACCTAGAAAGCTTAGAAATAACATCACACAGGAAACTTCACAAGTAACAGAGAGTTAGCAAAACACATACATGGGTGAACATACTGCACAGCTCCACTGATGGAAGACCGGGGCACATGGACTGGTTCCATGTGGCTGCAGAGCCTGTCGACACTGCTAATAGCAAATGAGGAGAGCCCAGAGGCTCCTAAAGATTGTGTCTGCATTGTTGGATGGTCCTCCCATTGGTAACTATGGGAGAAATGTCTTACAGTGATGATGCAATCCTTAGGAACCACAAAGGTTCTCTGCATTTGCTATTGGGCTTGTTGTTGTTGGGCTTTGCAGTCTCATGGAACCAGCACACATGCCTGGCTCTTCCATCAGCAGGGCGTTCGCAGTATGCAAGCCAAGAAGACCAACTATCCCTCATTGGCTTTTTGATGACACAAGGTAACAGGGAAATACTGCAATTAGAAGGTGAAATAATATATTGTTTCCCTGGTTGTACAACAGTGGGAGGTGTGGGGTGGATATGAATTTGGATCATGGCATGACAAAAGCTTAAACTCTTTCCCCCAGTCACGGACTTAGTCCTATTTGGGCCTCCTGTGGTAGTCATATTTGAAAGAAAATTTAAGCCTGTTAACAATAATGACTGGTTTATATTTTGTGTTGTAAATCACCCAGAGACGGAAGTTTGGGGTGGTCTACAAATCTGAAAAATAAAGAATGGATGAATGAATGGATGGATGAATGTTTGGCTTAAGATACTCCCTTTCTACATACAGTAACTACCTCATAACTGCTAGCACTAAGAAAGAACACACATCCCCTTCCATCCTCCGTTGCCCTTCAGTGCTAGCAAATAGTTCTAACAAATGAACTGTTCATTTCAACTGTTCACTACTGAGTTACAATATCTAAAAATAATTCTAAAAATGAAAGTAAGCTGTATAAAAAGAATTATGGGGAGTTATTCAAGAAAATGAGTTATGTTGGAACAAATTATATGTATCTTTTTTGGGCTGTATTGCAGATGTTAAAATGACAATCTTGCAGCAATTAAGTTTCCTTTTTCAGATTTTCTCAATGCACGTAGAACATTAACTGAAAACCTGGCAGAGATTAGTTATACAAATTATATTTAGAATAAGGAAAAAGAAAATAAAAAGAAAGAAGCTGTAAAAAATAAAGAAGCAGTACTGAAGGATTAAAAAAGACATGGTTTAGCATGATCAAATATTAAGATTTGTTATTTTGTAAATTCCATTCAGGGCTTCTAACTGAGCAAAGAGGCACCTTTTAAAAGTGGTGGTTCTCTTTATTTAGCAGTGGGAGAGTAACTGCCTCTGTCCAACCCCAGCACATTTTGTTTTGCTGACCAGCGATTCAAGGAGAGAAAATACTCCAGGGAAAAGCTAAAAAGTCCAGCTTGATATCCACATATTTGGAACCATGTTTTAAAGTACTGTCTCTCATGTGTCCAAGAAGGCACCATTTAGATAAACTGACATTTGGAAGCTACATCACCTTAAGCTCTATGAGTTCAGAAACACACTACCGACCCATCATTGCAAAGCCCATCTAGAGTGTGGGGAGTGCTTGGAACTCTAATGGCTCTTGTGTGCAACAGTGTGTGCACACACACACATGGAAATGGGGGAGCTGTGTGAAGGCTCCTGTTGTGTCACCAAAGTTCCTTGAAGCACACATGCTTTTTTTAGGATATTGTAAGATATTCCCTTTAGGGGATGGAGCTGCTCTGGGAAGAGCATCTGCATGCTTGCATGCAGTAGGTTCCAGGTTCACTCTATGGCACCTCCAAGATAGGGCTGAGAGAGACCCCTGCCTGCAACCTTGAAGAAGCTGCTGCCAGTCTGTGCAGACAATACTGAGCTAGATGGACCAATGATCCAACTTGGTAGATGGCAGCTTCCTATGGTCCTAAGGATTTTTTTAAAAAATGCATCCTTATAATTCCTCTTAGGAGCCTGAAAACATTTCAGTCAAATGAAATCACATGACAGTCTACTTTTTGAAAAAACACAAAATAGTTAAAACTGATTAGTGAAATGATGGCTAACAGGCATTAAGAATATGATTATTGATATAGGAGAGCAACATTAGAATTTGTTCAAAATATGAACAAGACATGCTAGCATAATTTCTTGTATGAAAGAATTCAAACTTCATTGAAAGCTTCATTTGATCACAACAGGTCAAATGAGTGTTTCCAGAAGATACATTTTTACAGTTTGAAGTACAATAATAAATGTGGGTATCTAGATCACTGCACAACGTTGAAACTTCTTAAGTGCTAGTACTAGTACATATATATCCAATCCATTCTCATCACAATCAAGTACAGCATGTACTTCCTAAGGATCATTTATACATTTTTAAAACAAAGTACTTTTATTGACACTTTCAAGAAGACACAAAGGTAAAATGAATACATAAATTAACAAAGATCGCGATCCAGTTTTGAGATAGAAATATATAGTACAACCAAAAATGTAGTAGAGCCTTACAGTGTCATCTAGAGCACTATAGTGCACACATAGAACCTAGGAAAATCAAATCACCCCTATAAAGAAGGCGGCTTTATCAGGGTGTGTGCTTTTTTGAGGGGAGCGAGCAACAATGGCATAAGTTTAAGGGAAGGGAAAGTGGATTACTGTGGCCCCTCCTAACCCACCCCTCCCGTTCTACAGTTCTAGTGCCTAGTACCTAAATCCCTTCCCCAAACTAGGCCCTGTTTAAATAACTCTAACCTGATCAAGGCAGGGGAGCAGTGGGGCTTACCTTCTGGCACCTTCTGCTGGAGTCTGGCCAGGTGCTGCTCTCCAAGGAACTTGGACTGAGCAAACACTAAGACTCAACAGCTGGGGTTAGGGCAGGTGGGCACCAGCAGGCAGGCACCCACCAAATCAAAAAAAGAAAAAGCGGGGGGGGGGGGACACACCAAAAAACAAACAGACAGGCAAACAAGGGAAACAGAGAGAGCCTAGCAGTCTGGGCACCAGAACACAACAGCCTACAAAAAGAAAAAAATCCAGTGTGCAATCCAGGCACACAGCAGCAGCAAAGGTGCAGTTTGTGGCTGCAAAAGAAAAGGAAAAGAGCATAGCACCACAGTTATCAAAGCCACTGGGGCTGACTGCAAGCAAGAAGGGAAAAAATCCACAGAAGAATAGTATGTAGCTTGGGAGTGCCCCTGGATCTAAAACTCTCTTTGGTCTATCAGGTTAGGGCAACGGCCAGAGGCGCTTTTAATTAGCTTTGGCTGATATGTCAGCTACACCCATTTCTGAAGGAAAATGACCCTAAAACAGTGGCACATATGCTGGTAACCGCCAGGCTTGACTATCGTGATGCTCTCTATGTGAGGCTGCCTTTTAGTCCGGAAAATACAGTTGGTGCAGAATGTGGCAGCCAGACTTGTCTCCGGGATAACCCAAAGAGACCATATAACTCTGATCTTAAAAGCATTGAACTGGCTGCCAATATGTTTCTGAGTGAAATACAAAGTGCTGGTTATTACCTATAAAGCCCTGAATGGCTTGGGTCCATTAGTAAAGACATATGATTAATAAATAAATAAATAAATTCCAAGCAGCACCCGTTAAAACCACTGGAGCTGCTGGTACAATTTTTAAAAAGTAGAGAAAAGACAAGAAAAGCAGTTGTTGGCACTGCAAATTAAAAAGAGACATACACACTTAGCAGGGACTCTCTCTCTCTCTTTCTCTCTCTCTCTTTCTCTCTCTCCTGGCAGGCCCCCAGGCCATCTGTTCTGCTGCTGTAGTCTCTCTGTTCCAGTCCTCTGATTATGTAATATCCTCAATAGACAGACACACTCTCTGACCTCCCCCCAAGCCCCCTTATATGCATTTTGTAACTTCCTCCTTTGGGCTCCCCCTTCCACTGCCTCCCCACAGCCAATGGGAGCACAGTTGTCCATGACAACACTTCTTTTGTATGATATACAGCCAACCAAGAAGCAAGAAGATCAGCAAGGGAAAAATAGGACTCCAAAATGGTGCTCAAAACATTTGGAATGTTTCGGTTGAAATGGGTTCGTTCTGTTTTGATCTCAAAACACTCAAAATGGCCCGTTTTGAGCATGAAATGTTTTGTACATTCCTACAGGAAAGAGTTAATATGTCTTTTCCCTGCCAAGGGTGGGCAGTTGAAGTTGAGAAGACACAATCACATAGAGCATGCCCCCTCCCACATCGTAGCCACTGCCAATAGTTGCTTGGTGACTGACCCTCTGATGCAATACCCAGTTTGGCAATGAGAGCAGAATGGAGATTACTGGGCTGGAGCCTGAGCAGACTAATAAGAGGGAGGGGTTATTCTGGCCAGTAGCCGGAGGTAATGAAATTGGAGTTGCTCAGTTGTCTGTGGCATGATTCTTGGGTTGAGAAATTAACCATAGGTGTTCTTTAACTGAGCTTTGGCGCTATGTCTGAATGGAGCCAATGACTTGTACATTTTTATTAGCACATAATTCTATTGGCATGTTAACCACTGGAACACATTTTAGCCCAATTTAAACACCTATTACCCCTCTTCTTTTTATCCCCCCCACCTCTTTTCAGGACCAAATTTTACTCTCCCATTCTTCTCACAACATTTTTATAGATAAGTGGAATTAAAGGGCTGCAACAGTGGGTATTTGAAATTCTACAAATAAAGGCCACATATTTCAGAATGGAACTACAATCAGGCCTTATGCTGTGCAGGACAAGCCTATTCTAGCATAACACATTTTTTTTTGAAATCCAAGAAGAATGTTATGCAGCAGTAGGGGGAAGGCTATTTTCAAATAATGAACCCTGAATCAAACTTGGTCAACTGATTATGAAGGCAAGTGACCCACAGCAGTAGTTGCCACTTTACTTTGCCCATGTAAGTGAATAGTTGCCATTCAGTCTTATGGAAGACAGTAAAGTGCTGACCTTGGGGATCTTTTTTTGTGAGGGCAGAACTTCAAAAATATAGGCACAAAGTACACTTCGTCCCCAGTCATGTGCAATATGCAGCATACAATTCATTTCTTCATACATACTCTGTACATCACAATGATGGGCATTGTGAAGGAATCATAGCAAATGGAACTTTTTTAGCACTTAGTTTTCAGAATTCTTTGCAGCTCATCTTCCCAAGAACAAATCTTCCCAAGAACCCAGTGAGCTAGGTCACATTATCTTCAGCTTTCAGATGTGGGCCTGAGAGACTGCTGTTTCTAAGACACCCTGTTAAGTCAATGGCTGAATTCCACGATAAAATCAGTATTCTAGCCACAGGGTTACACTATATTCCTAGAGACAAATAAACCATGCCATGAAATTTAGAAAGTGAGATGAAATACTGAAGCCACTGCTCTTCCCAATGACTGGCATAGGCTTTTGTTGTATGTGCTCACTCTCTGCCTTCCCACTGGCTTCCTTTTGCTTCATCTACTTTGTGACCAAAATAACTCTCCTTTATTAAGAAGCTTCTGTGGGTAGTAGTGAATGATTATGAGTCTCTAGATGCCATGTTTCAGATGCACAGATACCTCTTTTTTGTTGTTACAATAATTAGATTTTTCAGCTGCATGAATTGGATCAACAAACATGATTCACTTTACATATTAAGTGCATTATGTACAATGGCTGTTAAATTATGCAGGCCAGCATAGTTATCTCTGGAAACTTGAAGTACTAGTTCTCTGCAGATCAAAATAGCTTTTGACTGGAAGGATTAAGTGATCAAAACGAATCATGTGATCTGTTTACATACTTTAATACGAACACTTCCTTTATTGTATTGAGGCTTTTCCCTTTCCTTTGGCAGTAATAATGGGAAAGGCTTTAATATATTTTCTGACAGAATGGCATTTATTAGTTTTGCTTTTTATTTTTGCTCAGACTAGGCTAAATGATTATTCTTGTGGTTTTCATGATTATCAATAATGACGCTGCAGGCTATTGAGGAACACAGTCCACAAATAAATGGAATTATTGAAATGGAAGGGTGTAAACTAACTACAAATAGAGATAATAAGCTAGGGCAGGGCAAAAATATATAGACATGAATAATGGCACAAGATAAGGAAAAAGGGAAGAACTGATATATTGTTCCTTAAAACTGTTCATGTTGGAATATTTTTCTAATCATTTGTGGATGGTATCCTCCTGAAAATGAGAACAATTAAATCTAGGGAATGTAGAACAAATTGTTACATGCCGACTAGGGAGGAGAAGTCAGTCAAGTTTCCCGCCCCTCCAAGATCCTTGAAAGTCAGTATGGATTATAGGAATTAGATGGATCTGATCCCTCAGGATTGAGCTTTCAAGATACACTTTAAGATGAGTTAAGAATGCCCTTTTGATTATACAATTTGTGCGTCATGTTGATACACAGAGGTAATATGACAAGGAAGGAATGGATGGGTTAGCTTGTGGCCCAAGCCTGTAGGGATGTGATTGGTCTGTTGCTTGGAAAAGATGGTGAAATGGGAACAGGTAACACAGAGAGGGAAAAACTGCTTAATGCCTATTTTGCATCTGTCTTCTTCCACAAGGCACATGTGGCCAGCCCAGCCAGACAACAGATGCACAATGCACAAATGAAGAAGTAAGGAAAAGATGGGTAAAAAGATGGTAAGATAACACCTAGCTATTTTAAATAAGTTTAAGTCTCCAGGTCCAGACGGATTACATCTCCACCACTATGTGTAATCTTTGAGAATATGGGTGAATATTCACCCTGGAGAATGGGTGAAGTGATGAGCAAATGTCAGCTTGACTTCCTATCAGCTTGACTTTGATACCTGGCAAAATCCTAAAACAGATTATTAAACAGTCTGTCTTAAGCATTTAGAAAGGAATCTGGTGATTAGTAGGAGACAGCACGGATTTATCAAGAACTGGTCATGCCAGACTAATTTCATATCCCTTTTTCAGCAGAATTACTGGTTTAGGAAATCATGGTAATTCTGTGGATATGGTGTGTCTTGATTTCAGGAAAGCATATGACAAAAGCTCTGTTCAGGCATTCAAAAGAATGCCTTTGCAAATGATTACAGCTGCCTAATACCACCTTAAGTGGCGTAGTGGGGAAGTGCTTGACTAACAAGCAGAAAGCTGCCGGTTTGAATCTCCACTGGTATGTTTCCCAGACTATGGGAAACACCTATATCGGGCAGCAGCGATATAGGAAGATGCTGAAAGGCATCATCTCATACTGCGCGGGAAGAGGCAATGGTAAACCCCTCCTGTATTCTACCAAAAGAAAAACACAGGGCTCTGTGGGCAACAGGAGTTGAAAACGACTTGATGGCATGCTTTACCTTTACAGGGAATTAGAGGTCCTGCCCCCACATGTCAATCATTTCTCTCCAGCCTGGATTGTCCCAGGCTGCTGATCACAGAAGCACCTACCATCTAGGGGTGTGCATGGAACTGGCTGGTCCAGATCAGTTCAAGTCCAAACCAGACCAGGCCAGTTCGATCTGACATCCGTCAAAGCCCCCTGTCCAGTTCGGTCCGGGTTTCCCCCCGTGAACTCAGCATGACTCATGCCACACAGAGACCCATTGCGCAGGCGTGGTGGCCTCCAAAATGGCTACCACTCTGGGGGGAAATGTCTGAAAGGGCTGAAGAATGGCTGAATGGGCTGGTTTTTGACCGAAGGGAGGCCAGCAGGGAGACCGGGAACCTGTGTGTGTGTGTGTGGGGGGTAAGTTTAAATATAATAATAATAATAATAATAATAATAATAATAATAATAATAATAATAATAAAAAATTATTATTATTATTATTATTATTATTATTATTATTATTATTATTATTATTAAAAACCCAAAACTTTCAAACCCACTAAATGGGCCTGGGGGGTTTGGTTTGACCCTGAGCCGACGAACCGAACCTGTTCAACATCGAACACATTCGACGTTGAACCCGTTTGCAAATTCCTACTGCCATCACAGTGAAGTTAAACATATAGTCTTACATATGGGTAAGAAAAATTAACTGCACAAGTACAGGATAGGAGAGACCTGGCTTGGTAGCAGTATATATGAAAGGGACCTAGGTGTCTTAGTGGATAATAAGTTGAACATAAGCCGGTAGTGTGACACAGCTGCTAAAATGGCCAATGCAGTCTTAGGCTGCATTAATAGAGGCATAGTGTCCAGATAATGAAAAGTCATAACTCTATTATTTTTGCTCTGATCAGACCTCACTTGGTATATTGTCTCCAATTGTGGGCCATGCATTTTAGAAAGGACTTGATAGACTGGAATGGTTCAGAGAAGGGCAACAAAGATGATAAGGGGATGGAAACCAAGTCCTAAGAGGAACTGTTGAAGGAACTTGGTATATTTTCCCTGGAGAAGAGAAGATTAAGGGGAGATATGACAGTCATATTCAAATATCTGAAAGCCTGTCATATAGAAGGAGAAGCGGACTTGTTCTCTGTTGCTCCTGGTGGCAGGAGTAGAACCAATGGATTGAAATGACAAGGAAGCAGAATTAGGTTAGATATTGGGGGAAATTTCCTGACTGTAAGAGCTGTGACAGTGGAACGCTCTGCCTTGTGCAGTGATGGACTCTCCTTTACTGGAGGTTTTCAACAGCCAGCTGTCAGAGATGCTGTAAAGGTTTCCTGCATTGGGCAAGGAACTGGACTAGAAGATGTACAAGGTCCCTTCAGACTCTAAAATTCTATCATTTAGCACACATATTTTAGTTCAAATTGTTCAAGTGTTTCCTCCCCTTCAACCCAATCTTTAGTGTCAAGTGCTGGGTGATAGGTGGATAGATACAGAGCCGGGTCTCATGATCTGTGAGACCCGGTTTCTTCAGGTGAGTGGGGAGGGAGCCCTGGGCGGCCGGATTGGCCGCCCACACGATTGCCAGCTCCGAGCCGGAGCCAGCGGGCGCTGCGGTCCAAATCTATGGTAGGGGCTGAATGTGCTTTAGATGGTCAAGGCTGGTAGATGGGACACTGTCTATAAGTGGCAAAAGACAAACATTTTGTTCAGGCAATCAGATTTAATGAACTGTTTGAGTATGTGTGAAGGGGGAAGGGGGGTCGGGATCACAGCCACTGACCCATGCTCAACCATTCATCATACTTGTTGTACACATTAGATGTACCTGCATAGCTTCTGTAAGTCAGAGCAGAACCTGGGGTGTGTGGTTCGAGCATATCTCTATCAGTACCAGCATTTTTGAAGTTTACAGATTGCACAGAGCAAAAAGCCCTACTAATATTACTACTATTTTATACCGCTTTTCAACAAAGTTCTCAAAGTGGTTGATATAGAATAATAATAATAATAATGAGGTGGAGGAGGTTCCTTGTCCCCAAAGGACTCACGGTCTATGAAAGGGCTCACAGTCTACAAGGAGACACCATGACAGCAGCCACTTGGGGAATACTGTGCTAGGGCTCAATATGGCCACTATGTACAACACATGTATAATCTATGCAGAGTGCAGTCAAGTACAGATCTGTCTGTACATACAGTTATATACACATTATGTCCAGTGCACGTATATTAATACCTATCTGTTAATGCTTTCAGATATTTGAATATGACTATCATATCTCCCCTCCATTTTCTCTTCTCCGAGGAAAATATACCAAGTTCCTTCAACAGTTCCTCATAGGACTTGGTTTCCATCCCCTTACCATCTTTGTCTGTATCTTGCATTTGAGGGGTCTTGTACCGAGAGGTGCAGCTAGGTAATTGTGGAACCTGGACCTAATGAGCTTACGGCAGCCCCCAAGCAAAAGAACCATCCTTCCCATGTGTTTGTGTATGTATATGTGTGTACATACACATACACACACACACACGTAGTGTGGTCTCCCCGCCCCTCACCAAATGCACTCTCAACCCGACCTGTGGGTTTGTGGTGATATCTATCTATCTATCTATCTATCCACAAACCCACAGAGTGCATTGTGGGGGGCGGGGGCGACCACATAACCCCCAAAGGATCCATACTTCTTGATAATAATTTATCACAAGCCCACAGACCTGGGCCATAGTGCATTCTGCCCCCTCCGCCAAAAGACTACGTGAGCCCCAATGGATTCACACAGCTTCTTGACCATTCACAACTAACTGACATGTCCCTTGCTCAACAGTTAAAACCCCAAGCCAGCTTGGAAATATAGTGCATTCATAAGGGGGGGGGGATTAAAACCACAGCAAATGTCCCTTGCTTCATAGATCTCATGCATACCTTTTGGATCATAAACAAACTTTAGCATAGTGTATTTGTAAAAACAAATGTTTATTCAGATGTAATAATTTGTTCCACTTTGACTAGATGTGCTCTATGGGCACTCCTCTGCTAACTGGGCAAAGAGGCACCTTCTTAACATGGTGATTCTCTTTATTTAGCAGGGAGAAAATAACTGGCCCTATCCAGCCCAGCACAATACTTCCAGTGACTGTTGCTGGTTCCTGTCTTATGTTTCTTTTTAGATTGTGAGCTCTTTGGGGACAGTGAGTCATTTTATTTCTTTATTTGTTGAAAAAGTGGTATATAAATATTTCTTGTCGCTGTTGTTATTGCAGTAGTTCATTAAAAATCACAAGATTGACAAATTTCCTTGAAATAAAAATACACAGATTCCTGCCATCTTGGACTACATGTGCCCAATTTCAGAACTCTAAGCCTAGCCATTCTGGAAATGTGAAGGGTTGGGTTAAAGGGGGTAATGTGCACTTTTTTATGAAGGCAAAGTGCAGATTCCCTAACAGGGGCATGGACTGATGGTCCATGGGGTGGGGGTGGGGCTTCGGTTCCAGGTTTTATTAGGTAAATTTATGCCATGAAAAGCCATTCATAGGATTAAAAAAAACTTTTGAAGGGTTTTTAAAAATAATAATAATAATAATAATAATAATAATAATAAAAAATCAATGGATTAATGAATCCACTTCAAAATCAGTACATAAAGTCCTGGTAATCTTTCCTACATCCAAGCCCAATTTCAGAGCACTAGGCCAAGCCATTCTAGAAATATAAAAGGAGGTGAAAGTGGGGTGATGTTTACTCTTTTTTATGAAGGCAATGGGCAGATTCTTCCACATGGGGGTAGATTGATGGTCTGGGTGGGGGAGACTTCAAATTTAAATTTCCAGAAGTTTTTGTAATTTTCTGCCATGAAACAAGCCATGTTTGGACTTTTAAATTCAAAAAAGTAATTAAAACTCAGTTGATCAACTGATCTGCTTCAAAATCAGTACACAGAGTCCTGATTACTTGTCCAACATCTGTGTCAAATTTCAGAACTGAAGGCCAAGGCATTATGGAACTATAAAAGGGGCCCTCTTTTCCCCTTGGGGAAAATCACTGGGCACTCTAGGAGAATGGGCACATGGACCTGGGCCCCCTGGTCCATGCATAATGGTGTCCCTGCCTGTACTCTTCACTTTAAAAATGAATGCATGCACATTCATACAAAAAATGTATGTATTCCCATGTAAAATATAATGTCAGAATATAAAAGTTCAGATGAATGCACCGCCAATTTATTTAATTAAGAATTTGCTTGACTGAACAGGGCTAAAAAGAAGATCTGGGTGAACCCAAATTAACAGCTTTAATCTAAAGCAAACTCATTTGGAATCAAATGCAAGCAGCAGAGAGGACTGAGGCTCAGAGAATACAAGCACAGAAGGAACTGAGATAAATGAGAAGCCGAAGATCTGCATGGCTGAGAAGCAGGAAAGAAGTAGCACCTGTAAAACAGGCAAAGTAACCTGTTACTCAAGCAAAGCATTTATATCCAGCAGGGTGTTTTCTGAACTACAAGATTGGCACCGGTTAAAGCGTTGCAAAGTGTGACACAAAAGTGCAACAGTTTCAACCTGAGAGTAAAGGGTTGTTTAATAATTCATTGTGGGCTGGGTGGCCATTCATATTTTCTGTCGACTCCAGCATGTTTTCAAGGCAGCGTTTTCATGATTACATATGCTGATTAATTCCATGAACTACTGGGGAAGAGGGGGGTGAGAGAAGGAGGAGCTGTGCTGTTGGAAACTGTTTTAATTTCCACTTTTTTCTGCTCCCCCTTCAAATATCCTGTTTACCAACTGAGCAGACTCTGCTTTCCAGTGCTGCCCTAGGGCAGAGCAGGTGGAGGAGCAGCGGGAATCCCCCATACTTGTGCCAGGCATGGCGCAGTGTGGGAGGCGGCCGGGTCTGGGGGAGCCTGCAGTGGTAGTGGGAGCAGCGGCAGCAGCGGAGAGCAGGAGGAGTTGCAGTGCAGCAAACCCAGCCGGGTGGGTACAGAGTTCCCACCCCAATTTGCCATTGCCCTGCCTGCAGGAAGGGCAGCCATGAGAGATGATATCAGGGTTATCCCTGCATGTGTGTGTTTCCCATCCCTCCAAAAATCATGGAGTGTCTCACATCCTCGAGACCTCAAAGAGGCAGTGGTCAGCTTTCATCCTTCTACTCTAGAGCAATCACATGAGTTTCTCATAGTCCTGTGTCGAAGTAAAACAGATTCTAGGGAGTTAAGGTATCTTTGAGGGCAGAATGCAAGCTGAGATAGGTTTGCTTTGGGGAAACCACAGCTCCCACCCCCCACCCCAGCCTCATCCGGTTTTCCTTTTGTTTACTGCCTCTGGATTTGTCTCTTGCCCTTGACTTTTTGGCCCTAGGAGCTGAGCTCCTGATTATTTAATTATAGAGATTAAACACTGGGACTGTTCTGTGAACCCGCCCATCCCTGCCTGCCTGCCTGCGCCACCTGCCACACTTCTCTCCTGGCTCTCTCTTCCTTCCCTCCTCGATCCAGCCTCACTGAGCCCCTTCCCGCCCCCTGCACTAAAATTGTCACACTACTGTCTTCTGAACCATCCAAACAACACTTCATTGCTGTGCATTAAAAACAGGGCAAGTCTCCTAAAAACAAAACAAACAAACAAACAAAAACACAGCTACTTTTCTGCAACACATTTATAGCGTTGTAGGGGGCAACACAGCAATAAAATCTGAAACAAGGCATGGGAAATATGAATGGCACCCTGCTGACAGTGATGTCAAAACACTGGCAATACAGAGGGGCACTTATGGGACACGTTGGGAATCTGTGGCAGTGGGGAGTCTGGAAAATGCCCAGGAGATCAACTGCCTGCCTTGATGATGTGATAATTAGTCAGCAGTGCCTTCACAGCCCCCTACTGGTCCAGCCTAGCACCTGACACAGAGCACTGGAACCTGTAGAAGACTGTGGAGACAGGTTCTCTGCTTTAAACTGTAATACTGCTGATACTTGGGTTGAGGTAGGCGAAATATGTCAAAATAAGTATGGATGTACTTGTCCTTATCCCTTGGATTTACAGCTGCAGAGTATACCTAACCAAAAATATGGCAGAGCAGTCATGCTTAGCCTTCTCAGTTTCTAGATGCTAATATCCTCTCACATTTCAGTTAGGGTTACTTAACATTACAGAGCATTACAAACCATTCAGTACAGGATGTAGTCACCGGTTAAACATTCCACTGAAACAATCAAGAAAGAACTGAGAGAGGTGAGTCAGAACTATGTAAACTAAAACACAAAGGGCATAGTATAGAAAACAATCCTTGATTGGTGGCTTGTTGTTCAAAGACTTATTGTGAGACATCTTCATCTCATGTTTACACACACTAACTGAACTATGATGGGAAAACTGAAATTGGAATACAATTACAGTATGACCTGCTGTTTCACTACCTAAGAGTTATTATTCAAACTGAGCAATTGTTTCAACTTTTAGCTGGAGCAGACCTCTGCTGCCTTCTGAGATTTGATGTGCAAGGTTTTTTTTTGCCCAACTAGGCTTACAAATATTCTTCTTTGTAAGAGAAAAATCTTCTATGATGAGGAAAAAAAATGTGATGAAAGGATTTTCTCACTCTCCACTTTGATGATCCAATTTTAGCCTTACAATTAAACTCTATCTTTCTGAAGGCAGCCCTATCATTTGTTAACAAAAATGTTCCCTGCACAGAGCACACAGTTGCTGCATTTGTGAATGTAATTCAGAAAGTGACTTGAAATTCCCATTCTCCTTCTCCAAATATGTGTCAAGCCCTTTGAAACTGATTTCCAGGTCAAGCTGAATTAAAAATACATGCTGTGAATTTTTCCCTCTTTATTTATATATTAGATGTATATACTGCTCAACTAACCAATGTCCTCAAAGTGGTTTACAAAGAGAACAATATAACACCAAAATCTAAAACAATAAAAAAATATAAACAAACAACTAAAAAACAAAGAAACAGTCAATAAGCCATTACAGAGTCAGCAGAGGTCAGGATAACCCCCAATTATGAATTAAAAGCTCACCAGAATACAAAGACTTTAGTTTGTTGCCCTAAATATAGAGTTGATAGACATCGCTCTTTCTAGGGAGAACATTCCACAGATGAGGTGGGAACTACTCAGAAGACTCTCTTCCGGCTAGCCACTTGTCATTGAGGGTGGCAACACCCAGAGGCAGCTTTCAAAGGTGATCTTAAAGAATGGGCAGGAACATATTGGAGAAGGCACTCCTTCCAGTAGATACTTTTTAGTTACTTTTTGGCCCTTATATTTAAATTTATATTCATGATTGGTCAGTATTTGTGTAGTCTTGCACATGTTCATGAATGTTCAGGAGAGGAGAGCTGGTCTTGTGGTAGCAAGCATGACTTGTCTCCTTAGCTAAGCAGGGTCTGCCCTGGTTGCATCTGAATGGGAGACTTGATGTGTGAGCACTGCAAGATATTCCCCTCAGGGGATGAAGCTGCTCTGGGAAGAGCAGAAGGTTTCAAGTGCCCTCCCTGGCTTCTCCAAGATAGGGCTGAGAAAGATTCCTGCCTGCAACCTTGGAGAAGCCGCTGCCAGCCTGTGAAGACAATACTGAGCTAGATAGACCAATGGTCTGACTCAGTATATGGCAGTTTCCTATGTTCCTATGCTAATGACCTCCTTCCCACCACTTTTATGATACCTGATTGTCTGCTTAGACTAATGTAATTTTTCTTAATAAGTCTTTGTGATGTTACATCCTCCTGCTCTATTGCATAACATCCCATGTTGCATCCAACTGGATTATTGACCTATGTGATCTTACAACACATGTGATGGTTGGCAGTAGCACTGGAACAGTCAATCATCTTTTGAAGCCCAAGAACTTCCCTCCAGGTGTGATTCCCGATGGAGGGGCTTTAGAATGGGGGAGAGATTGAGAGTTAAACTATCTTACTAGTAGCTCAGAGAGTCAGATTGGGTGGAAAGAGCCAGGGGATAGGACTATTTAAATATTTATGAATTAAGAGATTTAATGCCCAATCCACACAACTCACGGTGGTGTATAAACAAGAACAGCATATATATTTGAAAAATTAAAAACACCTGGCAGAAAAGATATGTCTTCAATAAAGGTTTAAATGCTGAAAGGGAGGAGGCAGACCTAATCAGGGCGGGGGGAGAGAATTCCAAACTGAAGGGGCAGCAACAGAGAAAGCCCTTCCACGGGCCTTAGTACTGCTGAACTCTCTGAGACCAACAGAAGGGCAACCTGAGAAGATGTCACAGGACTGGCCAGGAGAGGCAGTCCTGTAGGTAAGCAGGTGCTAAGCCCCGAAGGGTTTTAAAGGTGAAAACCAGCACTTTGAATTGGCCCCAGAAGCAAATAGGTAACCAGTGCAATGACCACAAGAGAGGTGCCATACTATCATATCTCCTAGTGCCCATAAGCAGGCGCACCACCTCATTCTGGGCCAACTGAAGCTTCCAGGTCATCTTCAAAGGCAACCCCAGGTACAGCACATTACAGTAATACAGACAAGCGATGACGAGGGCATGAGTTACTATTGCCAGGGCCTGCTGGTCGAGATAGGGCCGCAACTGGTGGACCAGCCTAAGCTGGACAAAGGCACCTCTGGCCATGGCCTCCACCTCATGCTCGAACAGGAGCCGTGAGTCCAAGAGGACCCCCAAGTCACGGACCACCTCCTTCAGGGGCAGCACAACCCCGTCTAGGGAGAGACTCAGACTCGGCAATTAGCCAGATCGAGGAGTAAGCAAAAGCAACTCAGTCTTGGAGAGATTAAGTCTGAGCTTGTTTTGGCCCATCCAGACCCTGACAGCCTCCAGACACTGGGCAAGCACAGAAATGGCATCTCCGGAGTGGCCTAGGGTGGCAATATATAACTGAGTATCATCAGCATATTGATGGAATCTCACCCCAAACCGACGGATGACCTGCCCCAGCGGTTTCATGTAGATGTTAAAAAGAATGGGTGTGAGAACCGAGTCCTGAGGCACCCCACAAAGGAGTAGCCACAGGGCAGAGCACTCGCCACCAATGCACACTGACTGAAAGTGCCCACTAAGGAAGAAATGAAACCACTGCAAAACAATGCCACCAATACGCAACCCGTGCAGGTGCTCCAGAAGGATACCATGCTCGATGGTATCGAAAGCTGCTGAGAGATCTAAAAGGACCAAGAGAAGGGTGCTACCCTCATAAAGGTCACAATACAAGTCATCAACCAGAGCGACCAATGTGTTTCCATGCTATGCCGTGGCCTGAAACCTGACTGACAAGGATCTAAAAAAACAGCTTCATCCAGAGCTCTCTCAAGCTGGGCACATACAACCTTCTCCAAAACCTTTGCAAGGAAAGGTATCTCAGAGAGGGCTTAGAGAAGCCAGAGATAGTGCTGGAAAAAGCTAGAGAGAGGTTCTCTAGGGAGATAGTGAGGAGATTATCACGATCCACTAAAAGCGGGCTAAGGGAGCCTAGCCCGCTTTTAGTGGATCGTGTGCTACCACAGGAGCCACGTGGCTCCCGGCAGAAAACTCCACTAATCCCCCCCTCCCCTTAGCCGAGGTTAGGGGAGCGAGTGCTCCGCTAACTGCGGCTTTTGGATTGTGTGTTGCTGCAGCGTGGCTCTGCACTGCAGCAACTCATGAGTAGACCCCTGACCAGGAGGCTAAAGAGCAGCTTCCCGGCCAGGGGGTCTCTCCAGCATGCCCTGTGCTCTCACACAGGGCATGCTGGAACTACCGGGGGCCCCTGAACTCCCAAGTCCCCTCTGCCCCTGAACTCAAAGCCCCCTCTGCCCCTGAACTCCCAAGCCCCCTCTGGCTCCGTGACAGAGCTGGCAGTCGTGTGGGTGGCTGCAGTGGCCACCCAGGCAGGGCTTGCTGCTCATCTGCGGGGAGAGTGGGCCTAGCCCGCTCCCCCTGCAAACCCTCTGGAGGCAGGTCTCATTGATCGTGACCCACCTCAATGTCTGTTCTGGGACTGGTAGGTTCCGACTGGGTAGGACAGGATCGTTGTCTATTGGAGATAGACAATCCAACTGTGGCTATCTCAGTCAGATTGTTTAACTATCTGCCCATATGTGTAGCGTTTCTACCAGTGTGTGAAGTCTATATTGTCCTAAAACCTTACAGCAAATCATTATATACTCTGTAGCCAAGGTTTGATTTTGTTGTTATAGAAACCATTACATATGTAAAGCCCTGCTTTGGCAGAGAAAGAGAGAAAAAACTTTAAGCTACTTGTACATACATAAACTTGACTTTGTTTTATTTTAAAGTTAACTCAGCATCCTGTGAGTTATACTTCTCCCCACGCAGCCCTATAATATTAAGGGGTTTTCAGGACGCAAACCTAAGCGTGAAGAGTTTGGTGATGGCAGCAGAAGCTTGATAAAGGGAGGAAGAGATAAGAACATAATTCTCAGCACAACTGGTCCACAAAGTTATTAACCTCTTTAGTTTTGGGAGCAGACATCCCTCATTAGTAGTGTCTCAGAGTGGTGAGCAGGGTATGGCTCCCCACAAATTGTCAGTGAAGAAACTGATGGAAAATATCTATAGATAAAAAGGACTAAAAACAGAGTATGCTGGGATTTACTATAGAAATGGTGCCCAAATGGTTTCAAACCAAATGACAGTTTTAAGAACAATTTTGCTACCAATTTGAAGACCCACATTTCTTTGCTTTGGAAATGCATGTTTTGATATGGATATTGAAACCCCCTAAAAGTGACTTAATTTGTAGTGTATGTGTGGTATTCAGCTCAGTTTCAGTTAAAAGTGTGAAATCCATGATACACTTTCAGTTTTGTAAAATAAGCTTTGTGGTATTGTGGGGAAAACAGTGCGGGTACTTCGTAAATTAAAGCTTTGTTTGTGTTAGTAAAAATTCCATCTATAAATCATAATGTCGTAGGAGATGATGTATTGATAGTTGCCTGACTGTATCAAGTAGAATATTTACTATTTACTAATAAAAGTGTATATGCACTTGCATTTACACTAAAGCCATGACTCAGCTGTCTTCACTTAGCCCAGTACTATTTCCCCATTCCTCTCTCTGAAAACATTGCTCACAATCTAATGCTTGATCAAAGAAACAAGTCATTGTTGTATCAAAGGCTTAGATTGGAACCCTGTATTTTTTTCACATTTCCTGCTGCAGTCTAACCTGCTGCAGCTTTGACCTTTCCATGGTTAACTCCAGGATGATTGACAAGTCAGGCAATCCTATGTTCCTGCCAAGCCAATGGCCAGTGTATACTAGCATAACCTCAGAATAACATCAAGATGCTATGCACTCAACAGCAAGAATGAAAGAAAATGACAGAACTAAAGACAAAAGAGAGAGAGAGCATTACAACTCTGCCAGCTGCTCATTCAGTAGCCATAGGAAAAATGTTGGCACACACAGACCATGGCGTGGTGTGCTGATGACCAGGCTCAGAGCCAATAATGCACATAGTAATGAGGAGCCAGTAATACACCCAGCAATGGGGAGATTACCGCATGATGCCACCCTAGCCCATCACACAGAAGACAGTTCACTGACTAGACACAAAGACACTACACAAGAGCGAACACAGTGGTTCAGACAGTAAAAGCCCAGAAATGAAGAGGCTCCAAGGATCTCTCTGCACACAGGAATTCAAATCTCCAAACTTTCTGACTGCAAATAACCATAGCTGTGAGTAGCAAACACACAGAAATGGGCAGCCATTAACAATGAAGAAACAATTCAGTTTGGAAGATGCCTCTATATAAAACATACCCACTTTCCTAGGACAAAGGTTCCGGTCTCCTAGGGGATAGCATACCCACCTGAGAAGGATTAAAACAACAACAACAACCAGGAAGGGAACTGAGAAACCAGGACAAACTCCAAAGGAAGCCACAATGCACTCTTCTAGTAGAAGATACTTGGGGCTGAATGCATAGAACTCCTGGGTGGGAAACAGGCAAGGCAGATGTGAGCCCTGCCAGGCGAGTGGTAGAAATAGGGCCAAACTCATAGGGGTGTGCAAGCTGCCCCCTCATCCCATTTTTTTGTTCTATTATTTTTCATTATTAAAAACCTTCAATTGTTTAGTTATTCATATTTGTTCCCTTAGCTTTCTGTTACTTGAGTTTATTTTCTTTTAAAACTGTTCTTTGCTGTTCATTTGAGCAGTCGTGATGGTGGCAGGCACTATGTGGGCCGTGTGGCCCTGTTTGCGAGCAAAGCTGCGCCCCCTGCATCTGACATCAGACGCAAGGGGCATGGCTGGGGCGCGAGGCGTGGCGGCCCGTGTTCTTGGAACCCGTTTGCTCAATGGCTCTGCCCCTGCTGCAGCCGTTTTGTCTCTCAGTGCCTTTCACATTACACAGCAGCCTGGCAGCTCTCTAACACTGACGTTCCACTGCACAGAATGCCACCATTTTTAGTGGCAAGTTAGCATCCTTTCAGTAACATCATTCAATTTGTATCAAACAGTTTTGTTTCCTTTATCATATGCTTAGAAGAACAAGCCTAACTTTGATCACTAATTAATTCTACAAACTTCTTTCTATTTTAGGTGGTTTTTTGGTGCTATTAAACGAGCAGATGCTGAAAGACAACTCTTATATTCTGGAAACCAGGAGGGAGCTTTTCTAATCAGGGAAAGTGAAAGTCAAAGAGGCGAATTCTCACTTTCAGGTATCACTTCTTTTTTGCCCTTCCAAGTGTGTTAAAGTTTTAATTTAATTCCTCTTGGGTTTGCTCATGTAAACTCTGTAATTGCTCCTTCCCTAGAGATACATAATGCAAATTGGCAACAGCTAGCTGCTAAGCAGCTTTTGTACGTTTGCAATGGTTTTTTTCTTTATAAATATATCCATGCATGTGTAAATTAGCCTAAAGTATCTTTGAGAAGCAATGCAAGCTGTTTTCATTTCAGCAAGCATTTTGTGCAGGAGATGAGTTCAAGGTTGTTACATCTAATGGAAGATTTTTCTTCCATTTGTAAAGTATTGTTGCTTTGGGCAGGATATGATAAAAATACAAAACTTCTAAAATAAATGGCTGACATACTGATTAGTGTCATGCATGCATAAGAATATTTTCCATTTGCAAGGCAATATTTACCAATCCATCCTTTCCTTTGCAACCCCCAGTGCCTCCCAAAAATATGTCAAAGGTCCTCCAGCCCTAAGAGACATATTGGAAGGGGACATCAAAGGGCAGCCTAAGGAAGATGGAATAGGTGGAAATCATCCTTCTTCCTTGTGCATGCAAAACTTATTTCGTGTGCACCATGTTAATCAGGATGTTGAATTAATTATTATTGGTCATGTCTTCATCTCCCTTAAGTATCAGCCTCACTATAAAGTAGTAACCATGGTATTCTTAATGTTATGAATTTATGTTCCAGGTTTTGGGCGACTGGAGATAACTCAGTAGCAGACTCTCTCCCCAGAGCTTCTTTTAACAGCAACAAAAATCCCCAACTCCAAATGCTCTCATTCCTGCATGTATGTTGTCTGGATAAAATGTTTTATTTGAAAGAAGAAGCATATATGTTAATTATTCATTGCGTCTTCCCCCCCCCTTTTTTTTTCCACATGGAAAAGCATGAAGAAAACTCCTGCCGTCAATTTACCTGTCCAGGCTGGGGTTTTTTGTTCCCAGCTGCAGATTGTCTCTTACCAAATTTCTGGGAATTTCCTTCTTCCTCTGTAGCCTCCTACCCCATTCCTCAGGGTTAACCCCCAGAAGAGGTTTTTTGAGATGCACAAGACTCCGCATAATCTAAAAGGTCATGAAGTGAGGTGAGGCAGGGTTAGGCTAGAAGGTTAGTCAGATTGCAGCACCATGGATAGCCCTGAGAGTTGCTCCAGCAGCAGCCTGAGCTTTTAAACACCTCTGAGTTCAGGCTAGCGCTCCTTGGCTCTACCTCTCTGCCTAGGTAGTGAAAACCCTAAAGGGGCCGTCTTCTGGACCTGAGTCCGGCACCCTTCCTTCTCTCTCTATAGTTCTTCTTACCCTGTGTGGTGTTTCTAATGAATCTGTTCCTTGATGCAGGCCAGCTCTTGAACAATATAGTTACAATTTAGTCCAATCCTGGATTGTGTGTGGGGCTGATAGAGAACCCGCAGGGGAACAGAAAGCAGTCTGCATTTTGCCTTGCTGTGCTGAAGAACCAGAACACTTTCTTCAATGAATTCTTAATCATACTGCACAGCCAAATCATTGGGTGCTGCAACCCTTCCCTCTCTGGTGCAATATCCCCTATTGACAGTGCTTGTGTGCAGATATCAGGGAATGCAATTGTGTAGGAGGGGCCAGTACTTCAGGGGCTCGGATTCCGAGTGTGCTCTTGAGTAGGGGTGTGCATGGAACAGGTTTTGCATTCCATTCCGAGAGAGAGGTACCTTTAGCATTAAATTAATCCAAGCATTTATAGGTACCTTTAAGTCAAATTAATTGAAGCTCTCTTACAGGTACCTTTAGCATTAAAGTCATAGAAGCACTTTTTTGATGCGCAGCAGCCAGGTTAACTCTGGACACACCCTGCCACTGTCTGGAATGCTGGCTAGAATGCAGCGGCAGTGGCTTGCAGTGTCAGCCTGACACGTTACCTCTGGTAAGTAAGAAGAGCTTTGATGACGTTTATGTTAAAGGTACCAGTAAGAGAGCTTTGATTAATTTAACTTAAAGGTACCTGTAAGTGCTTGGGTTAATTTAATGTTAAAGGTACTTCTTGCCACCTCCAATGCCGCCCTCTTACTATCTTGTTTTTTTAAAAAACAAAAAACCGGAACACTTGGAAAGTTCTGAATGGAATAGGCTTGTTCTGTTCTGAGCTTGGAACAGTACCCCCTTTATAGGGGTGTTTTGTTCCAAGCTTGGAACACTTGAAATGATCCATTCCAAGCTTGGAACATTCCAACTCGGAACATTCTGCACATCCCTACTCTTGATGGGGGCAGGGGCTCAGACTCCGATATCTGTTTTGGAGGGTTATAATCTGAGGTTTCTTCAGACTCTCACTCAGTGTCAAAGCCCAGAACTTGGTCTAGTGCCGGTCCTGTCTCCTCAGGGTCAAATGCAGAATTCAGGGTGAGGGTCATGACATAATTTCTGCATTTGACCTTCATTCAGCATTATATAAAATAGTAATCAAACATCATTAAAAACCCATTGTGTAGCTAATACCTCAGACAAAGATCTAAAATTATCTTCTGTGGCACCTGTGCACCCTCTAATGGCAGCTGGGGATAACTGCATATTAAAGGCCTGTCTGAATGTTTGATTAAACATGTCTCTTTAAAGTAGAGGTTAAATATTTGATTTCATTTACAGTAGGACTGCAGCTGGTGAAAACCACTTCATATGAGCTGACAAGGCTCATATGAGTAATAAAGAGAGCTGCTGTACCCGATTGGTCTACTAATGGTTCCTTTTAGAAAGACCAAGTGCAACAACAGTCAGCATTGATTATTCAATATCGAATGTTATTAAATAATGTGTTTTGTAATGTTGTGCAGTTTTTAAAATATTTGTTATATCAAAACTGTACTGATGTGTATGAATGTGATGTTATTTCAAGTTATGGTTTTTCTTTGTGTTACTTGTTCTTTTGTTTTTGGTTAATTTTTATGATATGTGAAATGCATAAATAAAATTTAAAAACTTTCAGTTTTTCTGATTACATAGGATTACACACCATATATATATGATTATGCCTGCAAGAGCAGTGAGTGTGTATATGTGTATGTATGTATTTTGTATAATTCTATTCAGATATAATCAAGTGTGTGGTGGTGTTTTTGTTTAATCCATTCCTTGATCCAGGCCAGCTTTTGAACAGGGCTTTAGTTATTTGTATTCCAATCTCGTAGAGGCAGGGCTAACAAGCAGCCAGCAGCAAGAGCATGGAAAAGTAGTCTGCACTTGCCTCTCTGTACATAATATCTGTTTCACTAGCCTATTAATATTCCTGATTCCACTCCACTGCCTTGTCCTTGCATACCACAACTCTTTCTCTTGGATTCTACATGTGTGTACAAAGAATAAAAATGATAAGGCTATAAAGGGCCTTATTGTCATAATCATCCCAGGGGAATACAGGTATGGACTTGTATCTTCTTAACAAAAACTTACCAGCAGGGTAGGTTTTCCTATGGATTTTAGCTATGGAAGTCAAAAAATGGCACCTTCATATTTGGCCATGTACTCTGCTAGCTGAACAAAAAGGCACCTTTTCAAGTGCTTACTCCTTTATAGTTGGCAAGAGGAGAGCAACTGCCCCTATCTATCTCCAGCACAGAGTCTTTTCAGTAGTTGTTGCAATTATAGGATTGTGCCACTGGATACCCATTTTGGTGGCTAGTAAGGGCCTCAATCTTACCTTGGCTGTGTTATTTTGAATGCCTACAGCAGGCAACTCTTTATATTCCTTTCTTTTTATTTTCCTAGTGACTGATGGGCAGACCGTGAAGCACTACCGGATCAGACGACTGAACAATGGTGGCTTTTTTGTGACGAGAAGGAAAACTTTTCAAACCTTGAATGAATTTGTCAGACACTACAGTGGGGGCAGCGATGGGCTGTGTATAAAGCTTGGGAGGCCATGTATAAAGGTATTGCTATTTCAGAGTATTTTTTCCCCTGTCAAAGTATAGAAAAACTTCTGGTTACTGAGGCGATAAGCACTTAACCTCTCTAGCAGCCATGATGTTTATTTTAGGAAATCATGCATAACAACACAATTTTATTCTCCTTGGTGGCATATCAATAACAAAATGTCATGCCATTTTGGACAAATAAGAATGTGGCTGCAGGAAGAAAGCATGCCAGGTTGTGATTTATGAAGTCACAGTATAAATGTATATCGAGATGAAATCGCCTGGCTCATAACTCTAGCTGTCCATAAGTTCTAACTGCAAGAAAAGCAAACCCATCAGGTTCCTATAGGCAATATTTCATTGTTTTAGAAGCTTGCCTAGCTGTTTTTTGGGATTTTTTTTTTTTGTAATCTAGGATATATTTTAATCTTTCAGATTCTAAAATAAACACTTAAAAAGAATAATATGACTATATACTTGGGGCTTTCAAATTCTCATATCATCAGTCATTTTAAAAGCAATAACTTCAAGGAGTGGATATTTACACATTTATACTTTTGATTCACTAAACTTTAGTGACTAAAGTATTCCATGTTTTTATCAAATATATATTGTGTGAAGACCATTAATCCATCCTTGGAAGCTGAAGAGCAACCCCTCCCCTCAAAACCCCTACTCCTACAAAAATAAAATTAAGACATAGCCCACGCTGGTATTGATGTGCCTTTCTGCACAAAATCTGCAGGCTTTGTTATTGTACATTTTCCAACTTTTAATTACCTTTGAGAAGAGGGTCATCTCACTTGAAAACCATTAGGAATCCAAATTTTATACAAGTAGAAAAAAAATAGCTGACATGATGCACAGCCTAATACTGGTTTTTCTCTTCTGCCAGAGCGGCTGTGCATGTAAAAATCTAGCCCTGGAGGAACTGTGTAAGAGCACAGTTGCACAATGACACGAAAATGTGTGCTTGAACATGAACATTGGTGCTTCCATTGCAAACTCAGTTATGCAAATGTGGGCATTCATTTCTAATTTATTGTGCATCTGCATTCTTGTGCAACCCCACCAGGACTAGATTTTATTTGCACAGCAATCTCAGCAAAAGGGAAATGCTGGTGTTATGCTGCACATCTTATTAGCCATTTTTAAGGGATTGAATGAATACATTGTGCTGGTTCAGACATCACTAGGTAGGGGTGTGCACGAAACCATTTTTGGTGATTCGGTTCAAATTCAAACTGAACCATGAACTGATTTGGTCCAACTGGCCAGTGGTCTGTTCCGTTCAATTGACCCAGTTTGAGGGGCTATGCTTATAAAAGGGAATCCAGTGAGGATTCCCATTTACAAGCAACGGCGAATCCTGCCTTTAAAAGGTTTCTAAGGGCGGCTGGGGGTGGTGCCTCCTTACAAGAGGGCACCTTACTGCTGGTGGTGCCTCCTCTAAACCCGTGCATTCCCTGGAGTAGCATGGCCCATGCAGTGGTGGCATGATTCCAGCCTCCGTGAATGTTCAGAGGTTATTTCCATGACCTCTGCTTATGCACAGAGGCCATTTGTGTGATCAGTGGGGGGGGGGGGTGCCGGAACTTAAAGGAGCCAGTAAGGTACCCTCTCATTACCCTGCCGGCTCTTAGAAACCTTTTAAAGGCAGAATCCCCCTTTGCTTTTAAAGGGGAATCCTCACTGGATTCCTCTTTACAAGCATTGCCCCTTTGAACTGGGTGAAACTGGTCTGTAACAGACCGGGCCCAGCTGCCTTTTTCAAATTCAGATCAGCCACCTTTATTTTGTGTCAGTTTGGTCCGAATTTGAACCAGCTGAACTGGTACTGCACATCTCTATCACAAGGAGCCACGATTAAAGCCTGGTTCTGTGGGGCGTCCCCAGGCCTTAGAAGTGTGCACTTCCCTTCCCACACTTTTGTGAGCCTCCCAGGGATTCTACTTCTGATTTAGGTTCGAAAGAAACCAAGATCAGTCATAATATGACTTATCTTTGTTTATTCTTCCACAAATTTATTGATTTTGGTTTATTAACTTCCATGAAATAAATTGAAATATGAAGCCCACTTCAAACAATCGGTTCCTACCGCCGTTTATTCAAGCATATTGGTTAAAATCAATCAATCAATCAATAAAATATTGATCTGTTTAGATGTCATGACCAATCTTGATTTCTTTCAAACTTCTGGTTTCTGCTTATGTATGTTGTTGCTTTATTTACACCAGAAAGAAATCCCAACTCCCTATGATTTGTCATACCAAACTGTGGATCAGTGGGAGATAAACCGAAATTCTCTGCAGCTCTTGAGAAGGCTGGGTTCTGGCCAGTTTGGTGAGGTATGGGAAGGATTATGGAATAATACCACACCCGTGGCAATTAAAACACTCAAACCGGGTATGTTGAAAATCTCTTGAACATTTTTCTTCCACATTATTTAGTAAGTAAGTGAATGAATGAATAAATAAATAAATAAACTTTATCTAGTCAATTATTCTAAAATAGAAATAAATAGCAGCATTCCTTTAAAAATCTGGCTGCAATCATTTGAAACAATTTAAGATTTCAACTCATATTTTCCTACTGACCTAAAAGCATTCAGCCTGGCACTTTCCACTGGGAATGTTTTTCCCCTACTTGAGAAGTTTGTCAGATTTTTGCTTCGAGGGGACTTACCATGCAAGCCAGTGCATGTTTATGTTGCAGAGTGTCTTGTGTCTGCGTGGATTAAAGAGCAAACACCAGTGAAAGATTTTTAAGTTAACTTTACTTGGGAGGCAAAGGCACTAAGAGGTCAGTACAGAACTTGCTGAGGGTATTTTCATGATCAGTGGAAAGCGGGCTAAGGGAGGCGAGCCCAGTTTCCCCAAAGTGGGTAAACCGCTTGAATACCCCTCCCCTTAAATGAGGTTAGTGGAGCGAGCACTCTGCTAACTCCTTTTTTAAATTGTGTATTGCCATGGTGCAGTTCCACAGCACGGCAACACATGAGGAGCCCCCCAACCAGGAGGCTGCAAGCGGCCTCCCGGGCTCAGAGGTCTCTCCAGCATGCCCCACGCACTCGTGCAGGGCATCCTGGAATGTCTGGGGGCCACATGGTCCCCAATCCCCACTGCCCCTGCTGGCTTTGTGACGTTGCTGGCAGTCATGTGGGCAGCCAATTTGGGTGCCCAGGGCTGCGATAGTGATCGTCTGTGGGGAGAGTGGGCTAAGCTGTAACACCTGACAGTTGAGGTAAAGGATATGCATATCAAATACAGAAGATATAAGAAGCATGTGATGTGTTCAGAAACCTCATTTCCACACTCACCTATTAAGCCAACTTTTTTCACTTTGAAATATTACCATAAATGAATGTATTCTTGAATTTGTTTTCCTCATTTGAATTCTTTGACCTGCCATATTATTCTGTATTTAGATTTTTTTCAAAAAGAGTTGAGAGGTCATGTGATTGGTTTCAAGGCTATTGTTATAGTTAATTAATCTTCCATTAGTTTGGTGTTTGGTTTAGAACTTTGTTTATCAACTTATTACTGGTCAAGTACATCCTGGTAATACATGCTGATGAACACCGTGTCTGGTGATGCAGGGGTTGGATTATATAAAAGCAGATAACTGAGCAAGGATGGAATTTAAGAGCCACTAGATCAAGGCACATTGTGTTTAGAAGGAATGTCTGCTTGCACAAAGTGGGGCTGACAATTTCCCATCCCTAGTGCTTTCTCCATTGCACACCATTCTCAAGGATCCCTCAAGCCTTAAGAACAACATTTCGGTTATTTGGTTCCAAGCCAATGTATGTGTGTATTGGCCACTCAAAAGTACTATATACTTATAAAATATTAGTACAAGGACCAGTGGCAACAAACAAGCAGGAGTGTTTGTTGTGTGTGTTAAGATTTGTGTGTTGTGTTGAGTGTTAAGAAGGCAAGGTAATGATTGTGCAACAAGGATAATTCCCTGCTGAGTTATATTTATCAGTGGATTGAGGAAGTCCCAAAGTGGAGAAACCAATCAAGGGTAAGGAAAGAATGACAAGCAACAGTCAGTTGGGTTACATTTAGGATCTTTGTCAATACAGATAGCCTGTGATTCAGCAATTAACTCTTAAAATCTTTAGAAATTTTGCACACATAGCAGAGTGTTTTTGTTTTTGTTTTCACTGTACAGGTATCCACTCACTCCACTGCATTGATAAATCACATTTTTAATTCTGCCATGTTTAAAATATGTTTGGAGTAGGGCTGGTCAAGCAAAAATGATAACTGAAGCACATAGATGTGCACACATCTCTGGATTACAGAATGCTGAGCTCTCATTTACCTCAAGTACTTGCAGGCCAGTGTGTAGAAATTCAGTATGGTAAACAGGATCCAGGAACTCAGAGTCCTGGTTTAGCAGCCTGGCTCATCACACATTAGATCATGGTGAGAGAGGGACACACTGTTTTCCCATCAGATGAAGGTCTCATGTATGAACCAGAACTAATATTTTACCTGGCTATGCAACCTAGCTTGCTCCTTGGTAGTTCAGAAGAAAAGTAATGCCCGATGGTGACATTACTATGTAAACAAAACATGAATATGAAAATAGTACCTTGTAAATAAACAGGAATTAAATAGATGTTGAAATTTAATTACATTTTACATGATGTGACATTGGAACAGCATTTACACTGTGCACAATTCATTATGTTGGCCTACAAAAGTTGAACTCATGCTGCATTCAGACTTGCAATTCCATTTAGTATGAGTGTATAGATTAAAGCTGATTTAGAGATACACTGAAGTAATTTCTTGTTTCAGAGACCTAAAGTATTCAACACAGTTCATACCTACACAGCTTAGTACATGCATACACAGTTCATAGCTGTGCAGCATTAGTATTCCTCTAAAGCCCACTGGGTGTCATGAAAATATGTTCCTTTGGGATGCTTGACCACCAAGGACATATTTTCATGATGCACAGTGGGCTTCATAGAGAAGGGAAGATGGGCAAAAATGGTTCCTTCCTCCACTCACATGATGGCTCAGTGTTAGTTTGGAAGCCAGCACTCTTGCACTTACACAGTGCTAGTCTGGATATTGCCCCTTTTATGCTTAGATTTTTAAGACAGTTTGCCATCTTAGGAACCTTGTGTTTTTAACCAGACAGGTGGAATAGAAGCTCTATTAATAGATAAGCAAAACAATGCTCTATACTGAATTTTCTACTCATTCAGAAACTGGATTTTCTTAGGCAAGTACTTCTGCTGATGTATTATATACTTTTTGTGCAATAAGATTTTACTGAAGCAAAACCTGTGGACAGCTAATTTACTGTTTGATTATGCAGAGTAGATAATGAAAATAAAGCTGGTAATCTCCAATTCCTGGCAGATACCATCTTCATGCATATAATAGTACTTCTGTATATTTTTGATAACATTTCCTCACCACTGCTACTTATTGTGCAGTGAGAATTATCTACCATCACTTCACTCCTCCATTCTTTTGAGAATTTCTTATACATATGGATTGTCTGGAAAGCCGTCTCGCTTGTGTGCCTGAGCTCATACACAAACAGAAGGTTGTTTAGATTCTTCACCCAACAACAATTTTCTCTCCTCTTCATCCTATGCTGCTCTGTAAGTGGCTTTTAAATTTGGAGCATGTAAAAATCAGCTTGTGATACAACAAGGTTGTTCACACAACCTTAATGCCAAGGTCGGGGAGGGCTGGGGGAAGGCAGGCTCGATCTTACCTTCCCCCAGGCGATCCTGGAGCTGCTTTTGCTCGTGCAGCTCACACACCCACACGGTTGGCACTGCTGGGAGTCGTGTGACCATGTGAAGGCCAGGGAAATGCTTCCCAGCTTCCAGGTATCCCTTGATGCACCATGTGAGGAGCGTGGTGCATTGGGGGATTTCCCCACAAGCCAGGCACTCTAGGTGCCTGGCTCTGCATCTGCTCAGCTACAGGAAGTCTGAGCAGACACACAACTGGGAACCCAGATAGAAGGGTGCACTCGCACCCTTTTACTTGGGTAATAGCCTGAGGTAGAAATCCAGGCTATCCGGTGGGGCAGTGCCAGGACTGGCCTCAATCTTGGCACTTCATACAAGGGCTGCCCCCCTAATAGGGCTACACAAGCCCATATAGGGCTGCTCGTGTGAACAGCCTTAACATGTTGCATTATTTGAGGGTTTTTTTTAAAAAAAACCCATCACACATGCAACATACTGTATGCTTTTTGCAATCAAGATTAGCATATTCTTCTAGGAGTGTATTAGGTTCTTATTTGCCTTCTTCTGACAGCCATTTCCAGCTCTTTGATTATCATGTACTTGGGAAATCTAGATGGATACTATGGCACAATACAGGTTTAGCCATGCATTTGTCCATAGCCTCGAAAAATGTATTGTCTTTCAACTTCATTATCCCAGCCTGTAAAATGGGAATAATATAATGACTGGGGGCATTCTTCCCTCCCTCAAAACCTGAGATATGAAGACTGCCTTATGACAACAGCCAGCATTCCCACACAGGTTTGAGTGGTTACTGCATATACCACTGATGTCTTAAAAATGAATACAGGTGAAACTCGGAAAATTAGAATATCGTGCAAAAGTCCATTAATTTCAGTAATGCAAATTAAAAGGTGAAACTGATATATGAGACAGACGCATTACATGCAAAGCGAGATAAGTCAAGCCTTAATTTGTTATAATTGTGATGATCATGGCGTACAGCTCATGAAAACCCCAAATCCACAATCTCAGAAAATTAGAATATTACATGGAACCAAGAAGACAAGGATTGAAGAATAGAACAATATTGGACCTCTGAAAAGTATAAGCATGCATATGTATTCAGTACTTGGTTTGGGCCCCTTTTGCAGCAATTACTGCCTCAATGCGGCGTGGCATGGATGCTATCAGCCTGTGGCACTGATGAGGTATTATGGAAGACCAGGATGCTTCATTAGCGGCCTTCAGCAATTCTGCATTGTTTGGTCTCATGTCTCTCATCCTTCTCTTGGCAATGCCCCATAGATTCTCTATGGGGTCAGGTCAGGCGAGTTTGCTGGCCAATCAAGCACAGTACACTGTATACTTTTCAGCGGTCCGATATTGTTCTATTCTTCAGTCCTTGTCTTATTGGTTCTATGTAATATTCTAATTTTCTGAGATTGTGGATTTGGGGTTTTCATGAGCTGTACGCCATGATCATCACAATTATAACAAATTAAGGCTTGACTTCTCTCACTTTGCATGTAATGCGTCTGTCTCATATATCAGTTTCACCTTTTAATTTGCATTACTGAAATTAATGGACTTTTGCACGATATTCTAATTTTCCGAGTTTCACCTGTATGTTGTACATCATCACATCTGGTACAGGAAAACAAAATGTATCCAATTCCATTACTGGTCTCAATTCTCACAATCCTAAATCTTCCTTGTGCTAAAATGTGATCAATGGCTTGACATTTTGGTTGGAATAATGGTGGAACTAAAGCTAGTGGATCTAGTATGGATACTAGATGCTGAAATGCTTTACTTAGATTGTCCTGGTAATATATAGCGAGGTGGTTCTCACAAGCAGCCTATTCTGGGCTATGGCAGCCTAACCTGGGCTAGGACGCTCATGTGGAGTGCCAAGATCTGCGCGGACCCCAGCACTCCCGCCATGTCTAACCCCTGAAGGAGAAAACAGATCAGACAGGTTTAGGAGTATTATGTGCTCTCAATTTTCAGTTGTGTGGGTGCAAACAACTAAGAAGGAGGAGAGAGAAGAGATTCGGTGGAAGCAAGTAGGAAGAAAAGCTACCCAGGTTTTCCTTGCTTTCCACACAATCACTTCCATACTACTGAAAACTGGGAACACACACAGCTCCCAAACCTGTGAAGAACACAGTTTTTGCATGTGTGAATGATCTCACTGTATAGTAAACAGTAACATTTGAATGTAATATCCAATGTCTTTGAAGTGTATTTTTCGTATGTTGTAGTTTTATTTCTCCTATGCACTACTCAGGACAAAGGGGATCTATTAATTGTAATTTATTGCATAATATTTTACTTTGACACGTCTCTAAAGCACTTAGATGCATGTATATATACAATATCATAAATAATATTTTTATTTTCATGTTGGCAGATGATTAGACATGTAGACACAGATTTGTTGAAATATGCCCTCTAGTGTACAAAATATTGGTCTACTATAGATGTGCAATAAAATATTTATTGTGAGGTAGGGAAGGAAACAATTCACCCATTTAATAAAAGATAGTGTAGGGACAATATTTCTAAGAGTTTTGAAGGTTGCAGTGTTGCACAATTAAAGAGCTTCACAAGATAAATCCATATTTACTCCAACCATTTTCTCTCTGACTGGTTAGAAACTGAACTTTGATCCTGTCAATGCTGGATTAAAAGTCCAGATGATTAGTTTGCAGCATTTACATTTTAGAAAGGGCTTCAATTAACCTCACAGAGAGAGGCACAAGATTCCTAATTAAACTGGCAGCAATGTTGATAAAAGCAATGTAGTCCCATGAAGCATTTTAAAGATCTTTTATTAATGTATCAGGGTTGTTTTTTTTAAAACAGTGACAGCTTCATTTGTAAGACTAGCTAACCCGTCATGTTGTAACAGTTCTCACAGCTATTTATATGTACTCTGCCTCTGGCACCTGCGTTGCTGCTTGATTTTGGTACAGTGAATATTGTCCGGATGCCCTTCAATTTTCTGTCTTGTAAGAAAGAAGGAAAGCTGTGTCTTTGGTTTTTAAAAAGTTATCTTCACAAGGGTAGAGTACATCTCATAATAACTGTGCAGGGATTGTTTAGAAAAAGTAGTAAATAAACAGGAACTCTGAGACCCCTTCAATGAAACCATTGTACCTAGGACACATATAAAGGCCAACTCAATATTATCTGAATGTATTTGAAAGCACTGCAGCCTAAGGGCTAAACTAGGCATTGGATGCAAGTAAGTGTAACATTTCCCTAGTATGTACCACTGATTTTAAAAAGAAAGGCACTCTGGAAAATGTTTTATGCATCTCTGTGTAATGACTGGTTTGGTTCCTAATGGTCACACATGGACTCAACAATATGCTCTAGTTGTTGACATTCTGTAGAGAGAAAAAGGCAATAGTTGCTATGAGTCAGCATGCATGACTTTATCCCTATTCACTATACACGTGGAAGGGAAGCGGGACTGCACTCCAGCACTCCCATTTCCAATGTCTGTCTGTGCATGGCTGACACTGCCCCCCTGACTTCTGCAGAGTCAGTGGCAAATCTGAAAAAAGGGGCGCCAAGGGGCACACAGTGGAACAGAATTGATGAGTGAATTGATGTTGACTTCCAGTAATTCAGTGAATGTGTGGAGAAGAATGTATGAAAAGGGCTTTGGTCCTTTGGCTATGTCATTGAACTGCTTCAGCCAGAGCAGAAATACTTGAGCTTCCTATGGCATTTGATATAATGAGGTTGCATACTCTTATGGAATTCACTCCATACAGTAGTGAGTAAGATAATACATGATTGTTTGTAACACTATTAGCAAGTAAGCATTTTCCAGGACATTTAAAAACATTGCCACATGAGGGCACTCTACAAGGCTGCTTGCTGAACATTATGCGTCATATGAAGTGGTTCTGAAATATAATTGCATATTATTGTACTGTAGTTTGTGAGCACTCTCTGTTAATTTCAGCTTCTAACTCACTTTGCACTTAGAACACAAATAATCTTCCGCTAACTTTCTGACTGAAGCTGTTTAGAAATATGATTTGGTTTGGTTTTTTTAATCATGACTGCTGTTACTAGTCTCTGCAGCTGCACTGGTGGTGTGTGTGTGTCTTTGTGTGTGTGTGATAGAGAGAGAGAGAGAGAGAATTTCAGTGACCTCCGCTTCCCTAGAAGCCCTTTGTGTCACCTGAAAAGGTGTCCCTAAGACCTGCACTTCCTGGGAAAACGGAGGCCATTGAAATTTGTCCCCACTGCTGAGCCAGCAGTGGAGCTGAGTTATTGAACTTTTTAGAAGCACTGGTGCTTCTCCTGTTGCGTCATTAGTCAGGATGTCAGCCGTCAAAAGCAATGTTCTAATTTGCTACAGTAATGTGTCCCTGCACTTTTATGTGGGCCTTTTCTGCATAGTGGAATGTGGAGGCATCTTTGGTGAGGGAAGCACAACAGCAGCTATTTATTTCCACGAAAAATATAAGCTCTATTCAGGCATTGGGCCAGTATGAACCATACCATCCCTGCCCATGTGATTAGGAAAAGGCCACACACTGATAGTGCACCTGTTATGATGTCTTCTGGAATATCTCAATGCCCTCCAGGTATGGCCCTTTATCACATGAAGGGGCTGTTCATCAGAACGGCCCCTCTACATGTTCTCTAAATGCTTGTTCATGATGGGCATGCTCTTGGCACATGCCTTTCCTAAACACATAGGCTATATTGTCTGTATTGGCCCATTATGTTGTATGTCTACATACCTGCCAACTGCCTTGATTTACCTGGGACAGCCACAAATTCCCATCACGTTTCCTAGCTTATGACCATGCAATGGAAAATCCCAATTTCCACCAGTTCCCTCTTCCTTCAGAGAGTCATCTGTGTCTGAGACACAGCTTTGAGGGAGGAGACTGTCATGGAGAGATAGCATCTCTCTGAAGGAAGAGGGGGCAAGCCCTCATCCCCTACCTGTGGGCTCCCCAGAGACATCTGGTGGGCCACTGTGTGAAACAGGATGCTGGACTAGATGGGCCTTGAGACTGATCCAGCAAGGCTGTTCTTATGTAAGGGAGCCTGGCAGTGCTCTGTCAAATCTGATCCTTTCTTCAGGGATATAAACTGAATTCTGAAGCAAGTGCTCTCTCAAATGAATCTGTCCCTTTTCTTCAGAATATTATCTATCTATCTATCTATCTATCTATCTATCTATCTATCTATCTATCTATCTATCTATCTATCTATCTCAGATATATATATATATATATCCCCCTGAAGAAAATGGACAGATTCATTTGAGAGAGCACTTGCTTCAGAATTCAGTTTATATCCCTGAAGAAAGGATCAGATTTGACAGAGCACTGACTTTGCTTTTCTGAGATCTTCTGAGATCAGATGTTGTTGCCATCTACTAGCTATACAAGAATAATTTCCCAGCCGGGGTAGGAGAGGATTTTTTGAACCACTGTCCCTATTTCTCATTCTGAAATTTTGGCAAGCAAGTATCTATATAGATGTTTGTACATGTGTACCTGCTTTTGTGTGGATGACTTCATTAGTTCACTTCAAAAGTGAACCTGGATACAGTCCCCTTCAAATGCAAGGTACATAGGAACTGTACTACTGTACATGCGTTGCTAGTAATGTGTGAATAATAGTACATGCATATGCTGTCCACAGATTGTACATGAATTGAACTTAATATGTGAATAGGGCTATATTTCCATGTGTTTCCTGATCAAATTGTGTATCTAGAATACTTTTTTTTGTCAGTTCTTGTGAAATCTGACTTTCTCCAGGCACTTGGCTACCTTACTGCATGATAGATGCTACAAAACATTACATTTCCTTCCTTGGCTGAAGAGGCTGTAATAAAATACTGAGTAATAAACATGTTCTATTCCAAGGAATAATGAGGTGCAACAGTGTAGCTTGGAGGTGATGAATAAGCGAATCATTACAGTTTGGGTCCATAGCTGGAAGGATTGGTGCAAACAACAAAGATGTTGAAATTACTGCATGGTTTCTAATCATTGTTACATTTCAAGTATCCAGGAGCAGCAGTGAAACCAATAAAACATCATGACTACAGCTTTAGCAATAAAATGACCAATAGCCTTCATGTTGGGCAAAAAAAGGCAACTACAATGACTGGTTTTGCTTTTATTAAACTTGAGTTAAGTAATAATATGTGGCCTCTCTTCCCTGCTATTCCACTTCTGTGAATTCCTTTCTCAAATCATAGAGGATTTTTGCACTGATGTACATGTTACTTCACAAAAGGCAAGAGTGGCCTTAGACATTTACAAAAGACTGCGGGGCAGACAAGAGTGACTCTTAATAACATGGGCTAATTTTCTTTTGTTGCTGTTCTCATTTCAGGTTCAATGAATCGGAATGACTTCCTGAGGGAAGCACAGATGATGAAGAATCTGAGACACCCCAAACTTATACAGCTCTATGCTGTTTGCACTCTAGAGGATCCCATTTATATTATTACAGAACTGATGAGACATGGGAGTTTGCTAGAGTATCTCCAAAGTAAGTAGGAAACACTTCATTTTGTAATACCTTGTATAAGATGCAGGATAAGCAAATGCCCTAGTAAAAAGAAAGATGAGCCCTCAGTAAGCTGTGATTGGAGATGAAGGCTGACATGACTGCTGGGGTTATAAAGAGTAATATATTTTTAGAATCCAAAGAATGGCAGGCAACCTACCAAAAATAAATAAAAGACAATCCTCATATACAATCTTATACCTTCCTTGCTCTGCAGCGAGAACTATCCTTGCTTCTTATGTATGCATACTTGTACCAAAAATGTGGGGATGCCCTGTGAAAACAGGATACTGTATTTTGCTTGTCCTTTCTTTATGCCCTCTGGAAATCCTATCACAGGAATGCTTGCAGTTTAGAGTAATTATTGACAAGTGGGACCTGCAAGAAAAAAATGTCACATCAGAACTGAAATCTCACATGTTATTTTGGTGAGGAAGGGACAAAATACTGCATTGATGGGCAGCAGGAAGGTGGGATGTAGGGTTGGGAGGGTATTGCCAGAATGTCCTGCACTGCTCCCAGCTCCCCCTCTCCCTTGTCCAGATGCAGAGCCTTGCTTTGATGAACACACTTGGGTCAGGATTTCCTGTACCAAACTTTGCCTGACCAATTTTTGGGTACATCAGTTTGGCCTGTTTTAGGGGTCCAAACATACTGCCCAAACTTTCTTCACCAATTCTGTTAATGGAAATGCTCCGGGGTGATTGGCGAATACCCCTAAATGCATTCTGGCTTGTGTGGAGGAATTAGTGAGCTATAGTTGAGCAGTCCCACCTCAGAATAAATTTGGGCAAAGTTCTGGTCCTGGGGAAATAAACTGACAGAGTAGGTTAAGATTCAAATAAAGTAAGTTTTTATTTGAGGGTTTTAGGGGTTCAGCAGAGAAGATAGTTGATTATGGCAATATTGTTACTAAAATACGCTAGGAAAATCAATCAGATACTTGCAAAGAGGCAACATAGCTTGGTGTCTGAATTAAATGAACTCCAGGCTGGCTAGAGAAAGAGAAGCAGGGTATTGGATTTAAGAGAGAGCAGAGATAGGAAGAACCCAGAGGGGCTCATTGATTATCATACAACCTCGTCCTTCTGTTTAGTGGTGATTGGACCCTTGTGGCTCCAGCACAACCGAAGGACCTCTTTCCTCAGGAACGGAGCCAGGCAGCAGAGGGGAACTGAACGCTGTTCAGGGGTTAGGCAGCAGAGGTAAATCCAAAAAGTGGTTGTTCTCATGTAGCCAGCTTCTCATAGCAGCGAGGCATGCTAGACAGATCAGGCCAGCACAGAAGGCCGTTCTGGAGGCTGAGAGTGGGAATGATGTGAAGAGCAAGACACAGCCTTGTGTTATGGCTGGTGTCAGGTCAATCGCCCCAACAGTGGGTGACTCCAAGGTATAGAGATCAACTGAAACACAGTGGTTCATGAAACGATGACCAGTTATAGCCCAAAATATGCCTTGAGGCAAAATACTGGCCACTTCTCCTTCCTGAGAATGGAAATTCCGGTGGAACTCAAAAGAATCCATTGAGGCGGTTCTCACGATCAGTGAGACCTGCCATAATGAGGTTAGCGAAGAGAGCGGGCTTAGCCTGCTCTCCCCACAGATGATCATTCAGTCTGCCCTGGGCAGCTGGATTGGCCGCCCACATGACTTCCAGCTCCGTTATGGAGCCGGCGGGGGCTTGGGATTCCAGGGACTGCGTGGCCCCCAGAAGTTCCAGCATGCTCTGCACAAGTGCACAGAGTATGCTGGAGAGACTCCCGAGCCGGGGAAGCTGCTTTTTAGCCTCCTGGCTGAGGGTATCCTTATGAGTTGCCATAGCGTGGAGCCGTGCTGCGGCAACACACAATCCGGAGACCCTGGTTAGCAGCATGCTGGCTCTGCTAACTTGGGCTAAGGGGAGGGCTTTGCATGCGCATTACCCGCTTGTAAACCACAGGGCTCACCTGCGAGCCCGGTGGTTTACACAGCCAGCAAAAATCAAGCCAGGCTCTCCTAGCCCAGTTTTTGCTGGTTGTGAGAATAGCCTTAATGTCTTTGTTTGCTGTGTTTGAATATAACGCAATAGGTCAAGAACCACCTGTATGTAAATGGACTGAATGGACATGCAAGGACAGAATCTGTGAGGTTGGAAGGACCCGGTAAACCAATCAGTAGTTTTAATGAGTGCATCTCCTGAGTTCCTATTGCCCACCTAGCACTTTTGTGATGGGGAAGGGAGTAGTGTTCACAGTGCCTTAACTGCCCTGACAGGGCAGTGCCAGGATCGGGCATGATCCCGGTGCTCCACACGAGCCGCCTTACTGGGTAGGGCTACGCACACCAGATAGGGCTGCTCGTGTGAACAGCCTCTTTCTTTGATGATATGAATAAACTATTGAAGGAAAAGCAAAAGAAGAAATAATTGGGATGGTGATAGTTGATATTTTTAAATTCTTCAATGGATCCCACTCCATTATCTTTTCCTTAGCAAATAGTAATTTGAATTTCTGGTTAAAGCACAACTGCTGTAGAAAAGATATGGTACTGTAGGTAATATTTTAGGTTGCTGTCAGTAATGAAATGTTAGAAGTAACTGCCTACATGTTGTGCAGTGTTGCGCTGACATTTCCAGCTGATCTGTGCTGTTGACGACATTTAAAGAAGTGCTGTTGGTCTTGTGCAAGAGTGCAAATGAAGTTGTGCACCAAGCAGTTCAGGAGTGCAACTTGCATTGTTTCCAATGTAAGTTGCATTTCTGAAGAGTGAGTGCTCAACTTTAAGTAATTGTGTGCTTGCTCTTTTGCGTAGCTTTTTGTGGAGGTATTTCTGGAGGCTGGGCCAGATAGTCTGTGATTGTCTGTGTGGCCTGTATAAGTCACTCTAGTAATTTCTTTTCTCAGTGATCTGATCCTCCTTTCTAGGGTCACTTTACTCTAGGTCAGACTCTAGGGTTAGACTCACTCACCTTTCGCTGTCTAAATGGCTTTGCCTTTACAATCCCCCCCCTTTAAAAATAGCAATTATCAGGGCCCCTGATGAGGATCAGGAGAGTAATAAGGGGAGAGTGAGTGTTTAACCCTTTCTTCCATGTTCTGATGAACATAATAACCCCCCACTTTGGGGACTGAGAAGAAGGGCACTTCCTATCTGGAGAAAGATGTGTAAGCAGAGTTGTTCTTACTTCTGCATCTTGAAGTGGAAAAGCAATGATTATGTGTTGCTACAACACTAAGCCTGGAAGCTTCCTAATTTTTACATTTGATTTATAGTACATTAACACACTTCAGCATTATTCATTACAATGATCCCAGATTAATTTTGATTTGGCATTTGGAGTACTCTTAGTGATGCCATAGAGCTGAATTTTTCTTTGATATAATAGCTGCTGTTGATCAGCTAAACAGTTGCTTAATCACTACAGTACTGACATTTTGGTTTGTGAGTGTAAGCATTGGCTTTGTTTTCTTAAGCACTGTGCTTACCAACTAGGTTGTTCAAGCCTATGTGTTTTGCTTCCTACAATGATTATTTTGCCTCTGTACAGATGATGGGGGCACCAGGATCCACTTGCCTCAACAGGTGGATATGGCAGCTCAGGTTGCCTGTGGAATGGCTTACCTTGAATCTCAGAACTACATCCACCGTGATCTAGCAGCCAGAAATGTCCTTGTTGGTGAACACAATATTTACAAAGTTGCAGATTTTGGACTTGCCCGTGTTTTTAAGGTAAATTGATGCTCTAAGATATTTAGATGTATCAGGGATATATTTGGGATATTTCAATATCTCAAATATATCAATCAATATTTGGGATATATGTTTGGGATTATACCAATGAATGTCAGGATGTGACCCTGTGTGTTGCCATACAAGGCAGCACGTAATTAACTTATGCAATTCATTACTCTTGAGTGTGATGATGTATACTAGGCACAGTAGCTAAGATGTTCACGGACAGTATATCTCTGGTTACCAAATACTGGGGGGAAACAGCAGCGACTGGCTAGCAATATTATATATTGTTTGTGAGGTGTTCAGAGGTAGCTCGCTGGCTGTTGTGAGAAACATAGCATCTGCAAGGAGCACTGAAGGAACTGGAGAAAGAAAATTAGTTATTATTAAAATATTTCACTAATCATAGGAATATAGGAAGCTGTGTTATACTAAGTCAAACTACTAGTCCATACAAATCAATATTGTCTACTCTGATTTGTGACAACAGCTCTCCAGAGTTTCAGGCAGGAATTTTTCTCAGCCATACCTGGAGATTCTAGGACCTGGACCTGTGACCTATGCAATCAAGAGGTTGTAACCCCTCTTTCCTTGGTTGTCAGGTCCAGATGGTAAAAAAAAGGTCAATATCTATCACCAAAAAAGTGGAAACAGAGGACACTTTTCACCAAAAAAGATATCCAAAAAGTCTCCACTTTGCATATGTTTATTGGCATAATATATGCATATTTTGATAAAAATTGGATAATTTGAGAATAAATACAGCTCACCAGTGTGAAACTAATGACCAGGTGAGCTTGATCTGCTGTCTAGTTTTAGAGTTCTCAAGGCCCCTGCTGCTTAACCGTAAATTCATCTGCTGGTTAGGTTTACCACATACACCGTCCTTTGTCCTCCTCCTCCACGGGCCACCCAGGTCTCTCCAGCCAGCCTGCTCCCTCCAGCCAGGGCAGCAACTTCACCACTTGGCTCCAGGCAGGACAGCCAGCTAGCTGCCATAGTGTGCTGGGGTTAGATAGGGCCAATTGTGCCCGCCCCCCCTCTCTCTCATCATTAACTCATCACTGAGGGAGGGTAGGATGCCTCCTTGTTTGAAGGAGGCTATGATAAGGCCACTTCTTCCCTAGATCCCTCAGTAAAGGATAGTTATAGGCCGGTCTTCAATCTCCCATGGTTGGGCAAGGTGATTGAGAGAGTGGTGGCTAACCAGCTCCAGGCAGTTTTGGAGGAAACCGATTATTTAGACCCATTTCAAACTGGCTTTAGAGTGGACTATGGGGTTGAGTCTGCCTTGGTCAGCCTGATGGATGACCTGTACCAGGGAATTGACAGAGGGAGTGTGACTCTGCTGGTTGTTTTTTTATCTCTCAGCAGCGTTCGATACCATTGACCATGGTATCCTTCTGGGTCACCCAGGAGGAGTTGGGGATAGGAGGCACTGCTTTGCAGTGGTTCCGCTCCTATTTCTCAGGCAGATTCCAGATGGTGGAGCTTGGTGACAGTTGCTCTTCTAAATGAGAACTGTTATATGGAGTCCCTCAGGGCTCCATTCTGGCACCAATGCTTTTCAATATCTACATGAAACTGCTGGATGAGGTCATCAGGAGATTTGGTGCAGGATGTTATCTGTATGTGATGACATCTAAATCTTTTTATCTTCATCTTCATCATCTTCATCATCATCATCATCATCAGGAAATGGCATTCGCTCCCTAATTGCCTGCCTCCGGGCAGTAATGGGTTGTATGGGGGGTAACAAATTGAAGCTGAATCCAAGCAAGACGGAGGTGCTCATTGTGGGGGATCAGAATCTGAGGGATGAGTTAGATCTTCCTGTGCTGGATGGGGTTATACTCCCCCAGAAGGAACAGGTACACAGCTTGGGAGTGCTCTTGGATCCAGGCCTCACCCTGGTATCTCAGGTGAAGGCTCCGGCAAGGAGTGCTTTCCATCAACTTTAGCTGATTTAACAGCTGCGTCCATTCCTTGAAGAGAACCATCTCAAAACTTTATTGCATCAACTGGTAACCTCCAGGCTTGACTATTGCAATGCACTCTATGTGGAGCTGCCTTTGTACGTAGTTTGGAAATTTCAGTTAGTTCAAAATGCGGCAGCAGACTGGTCTCTGGGGCAACTTGGAGAGACCATATTATGCCTGTTTTGAAACAGGTGCACTGGCTGCCGATATGTTTCTGGGCAAAATACAAAGTGCTGTTTCTCATCTTTAAAGCCCTGAATGGCTTGGCTACCTTAAAGAGCATGCCTTCTTCTTTATGATCCCCATCGCATGTTGAGGTCATCTGGAGAGATCCATCTCCAGTTACCACCAGTATGTCTGGTGGTGACTCAGAACTGGGCCTTCTCTGTGGCTGTGCCTGGCCTATGAAAGGCATTCCCAGCAGATATCTGCAGTTTAGGCTCGCTGTTGGCCTTTAAGAGAGCCCTAAAGAATTACTTGCTTGGTCTGGCCTTCTAAGGTTTTAAAATTGTTTTAAAGTATTTTAATTGGTTTTAAATTGTGTTAAAATTGTTTTTATATAATTTTAATTAGTGTGTTTTAAATGATTTGTTTTAAAAATCCAGTTGTACACCACCCAGAGCCTCTGGATGGGGCGGTTTAGAAATGAAATGAAATGAAATAAATAAATAAATAAATAGATAAAGTCTTATAGAGAGAGAGAGAAGATATTCACCACTTTAAAAATTGCCTTTTTAGCCAGAGGTAGCTGCTAATTGCGTAAAGTTAGTAGCTAACTTCTCACTGCCACTACCACCACATGAAGCAAGCAGCTCATGCATCACATGGCTCTGCCACCTGCCACTGAAGCAGAACTTCTACTCTGGCTTCCCCATTGGATGGATGGTCAGTAGGAACGGGAAGGTAACACAGGAAGAGAAGCTGCTCATGAGAGCAAATTGTTCTGAATGAACAACATGTTCCAGCTGTTCCCCAGAACTTTGGACACCACAACAAATGCAAAAAAAGTTGTTTGGTCCCCTGTATCTATTCCTCCTAATGCAAAAAAGGTTGTTTGGGCCCCCTAATAGTCGCATGTCCTCTACAAAAGTCCCTACTTGACAACACTACTCTTTCCTCTGGTTCAGGGATTCTCAAACTTGGGTCCTCAGGTGTTGTTGGACTTCAGCTCCCATAATCCCCAGCCTCAGTGGCCTTTGGTTTTGGATTATGGGAGTTGAAGTCCAATAACACCTGAGGACCCAAGTTTGAGAATCACTGCTCTGGTACATAGGCTTGTCTTGGACAAACATCTCTTAAACTAGATTAGTCACAGAAAAATAGTTGTGTCAGTGAATCACCACACGATTACCTTAAATCTGTAGATTTTCCTTGCTTGTGGGAATAGCAGAACAACAGGAGTCCATTTTGCTGAAGCACAACATTTTTCCTTCCATGCTAGCCACACAGGCTAAATCACTGGAAAGCATGAGCTGAACTATCTTTCATTCTCACTTGCCAATTACCAAAGGATACAATACAACAGGAGGAAAAAACACAATGGAAATGGACATCAATCTTCCTATTCCAGATATATTTTAAGGAACTATCTATGATACATGGTTGCCAAGCAGACAAAGACATACATAAGCCTAACAAATATAAGGCATTCATTGTTTCTTTGTTGACAATCAACAATCTTTGCCTAAAAAAAGAGTAGGGAAATAGAAACTGAAAATGTATTTTCCCAGAAAGGGACCAACTGTATTAGCACAAGCAACTGGGTACAGGGTGGTCATAAAGAACAGGATATAGAGTAGACTCAGCCTGGAGTGGACACAAGAGTACCTGATATACAACACAATGCTAGGCATGTGGTGGAATGTATCATTTGTGCAGTTGTGCAAGTGTAAAAATTGTGCAAACAAAACTGCACAACAGGGCAGTCATTATGGTGCCTGCTCTGTCACCTAACTCTGCACAACATTTGTGCAAATGTTATGCTCCACTGCATGTGTAACATTGTATACTTTGTCAGCCACTACAGAAGACACAGTTATAGAATAGGAGCAGCATGAGAAGAGGCTGGCATGGTATGAGCCAAGGACAGAGGACACTGAACGAGACAAAGAAAAATGGAAGAAACATAAGAAAATCCACAAAACAGAGAGAGCACGTGCATACGTATTTGTCTCTCCCTCTCTCTCCTCTTCTCTTTCTCTCTCTCTCTCTCACTCTAACACAAGCACCCACAACTGCCGCTTCTGCCCAGCCTAGCTCTGATACTACGGTTGGCCTACACCTTTGCCCACTGGCCTGGAGGGTACTGGTCTAGCCAATACTACCACAGCCAAGTCCACTGTTACTGTTTCTGCCAGAAGAAAGGGAGGCACATGCCAGTCTCAAGTATGATTACTCATTCTTACATATATTCTTCCAGCCTAATCTCTGAACTTTGAATCCACTTTCTTCCCATCTGCATTACTGGTAGCATAGAGATCACGGGCAGGGAGATCTCAGAGCACTATCCCACTGTAACAGTTCCTGGAATGTTCCAGACACAAGCATTGGCACTGTGGGAGCTGCAGCTGCTACTTCCAGACTGTTTGGGCAAACTGCTACATTCAGATTCAGGGCAGTGCTGACACTGCCCTGACCTTCACTGACCTTGATAACGTTCCTCTGCCCCCTTGAAGGTTTCACATTCTGGCCCAGACTGCTGCTTCTTGTCTCATGCTGGTCAGACAGAGTGCATCCAGCAGCAGTAGCATCCTCCAGCCTATCCTTCCCAGCACCAGTGTGTGCCCTCCCTGTCTCCCCATCATCAAACTTGTCAATGAAAAGCTGGTGGGGGGAGCTGCCAGGGCCAGAAGGTGCCCACTGCCTGGCCAGTCTGCCACAACAAGCAGTGGTGTGGGATGGAGGGCAGAGCATACCCCAGAAGGGGAGGCTGGTGAAGGGGAGGAGGGGTGCCATTGGGGCCAGATGAGAGGGAGAGAGGGATGAGGCCAGAGAGAGAGGCAGGGCAGTGGCGGGGGGAAGCTGGGACTCTGGGTCTAGTTCGGACTCGAATCGAACTGGGACAGCAGTGGCAGAAATGAGACAAGGGCGGTGGCAGCAGCAGGCAAGTAGGATGATGCATGCAATGGGGGTAGGACGGGACAGTATGCCTACACTTTCTGCCCCTGTTGAGTTTGCCCAGTAACTGGGATCCACACTTCTTAACAACAGAGAGCAGTGGAACATGCATGTGCTTGGGTAAAAAACAGAGCAAACCCTAAGTTTAAACATACATAAATTTAGGAAATTGGGAGGGGAAAAGGTATGTACTTGTGACAAAGCTTTGAAAATCATAGCTGTCCTGGGTCAGTCAAGACTACTGTAGCAGGTATGTGCGAACCGGCTCAACCTTGGGCTGGTTCAACATCAAGCAAGCCTGGTCCTCAAGCCAGGCCACAGCCATGCAAATGGCCCATGTGCATGTGCAGCGGCCTCCAAAATGGCCACCGAAAGCTCAGAGAGGGGCAAAATGGCCTGAAGATGGTCTGAAATGGCCTGTGGGAGATTGCAGCAGCACCCCTGAGACTTCAGAGGCAGTAAGTCAGCCATTTAAAAATAAAAACCACAACTAAAGTTCCTGGCACCCCTAAACTGGGCCTGAACTGGCTTGAATTTGAGCCAAGCCAGGCCCCTTGTTTGAAGTGCCCAAACCAAATATACTTGGTTCAGTCTGGGTCTAGTTCGGACTCGAATCGAACTGGGCAAACTGGTTTTGTGCACATCCCTATACTGCAGTATAAGCAGATAGAGAAACTCTCATTCCAGCTTTCGTAAATCCTGATGCTAGAAAATAACAATGTGCTCCACGAGAAGCTATCCTTTAATTGTTCCACTAATTTGAGCAAAGTACAACTACATTTGTAGAAATTGCACCTATGTGACCCCCCCTTCACTTCACTTCACTTTTCTTCCTTCCTAATGTGTTTTATTTTTATTCTTAGACTGTAAGCTTGCAGGCAGAGCTTGTGTTATATTTTAATTTTAATATTTGAACAGCAATTAGAAATTTCAAGTAGCAAGATCAGCACTATGACTACTGCCAGTAATAACAGTCTTTGTATCACAGGCCTACCTAATTTGTCAAAAGGCAAGAGGAAGGAACATATTCTGTATTGGAAGTTCAATATTTTGAAAGTTAATTTAAACTTTTAAATGTTTCAACAGTGGTCTGAAAAAAATCAGTACAATAAAATACAGGCATGCTAAAGTAGTAGCGTTATAATGCTGCACCCGCATATCCCCAGGCTTCATTTAAAAATTTAGAAACATCCTAAAGCATCCTGCAGGGCCAGATGCATGTGCAATAAAAATCTTAGAAAGTGACTCCAAGGAAGGAAGAGACTGTCTCAGAAAACCTCAACTACGAGTAAATAATTCTCCATTTATTCTCCAATGTATGTCAACTTACTTTGCCTGAATTAATTGGTGCCACTTTGAACCAATACATTAATTTAAATCTCTTGGAGTCTGTATTTTTATTCGTGGAGCTGTTTAAGTGATGATTATCAAAGTCAATGGCCCTTTGGTGCCAGCAATTAATCACAAAACAAAGGGTCCTGAATGCATTAGCTCTTGCTGTCGCCTTGTCTTCTGACTGAAGGCCAGACATGAGTCCTGCGCCTCTGGTACCAGCAGGAGACTTGTGTTGCTGTCAGTGCCAAATTCAGGATTCACAGTAGTAGGCCCCAATTAATCAAGGGCATTTCAATATTGCATGTACGCTTGGCAAAAACAAGGCCTAGGGATGAATGAACAAAGGTTCTGTCTCCCAGGCTCTATTTGACAATGCATATCTTTAAAATCCCATTGATTTCAGGGAATTGGTTAACCATGAATGAGCAGCTCTTCTAAAATTAATATTAAATATAGGCTATACTGTCCATGGAGCCAAAAAACAACCTTCCAAAAAAAAAAAAAAATTGGGGGGGGGGGGAAGAGTAACACTATGTAAAAATAAATAGATAAGCTCATTATTATTTTTACTTCCGTTAAGCCCAAACTATTTACCACTCCCTGCTCCTGCAAGACTCTACTAAACAGAAAAACTGTAACACATGGATCACGGCTGAAAATTGCCCTGACCGACATACTGATTTTCAGGATGGAGCAGAGGCCCATATATGCAAATAAATCTTTTACTTATTTAAAACATTTGTATCTTATATTTGCACTTATATGGGTCTTCAAAATACATAATTAAAACTGTAACATTAATCAGCCCCCCTTTAAAGGTTCCTCCAATTACAAGTATCATAGTTTATTTGATATTTTTCTCCACTCGCAAGAGTTCCTCCTCTGAAATGGCTGCTAGTAAAACATAGCAAGAGATGACGTAACTGTTCGGGAGCTCAGATTCTTCTCCATTGGACCACAGTTCTGAGTGTGGTCCCTGGTCCCTGCTCTTTCCTCTCTGCAGCAGGAAGGACTGTGGGGGACAAAATCTTCACCTCAGCTCAGGTGTTTTGGTGGCTGCTGGTGATTGTAGGGCTTAGTACTGTTGGAGCTGTGACTCTAGGAGCATAGAGAGTGAGTGTAGGACTACACTCGCCTCTTCATTCTCCCAGAACTAGTCTCTCAGTAGTCTCTCCCAGAGATAGTTGTTGGTTAGTCCCAACAAAGAGCCAGCATGGCGTAGTGGTTAGAGTGCTGGACTAGGACCAGGGAGACCCGAGTTCAAATCCCCATTCTGCCATGATACTAGCTGGGTGACTCTGGGCCAGTCACTTCTCTCTCAGCCTAACCTACTTCACAGGGTTGTTGTGAGGAGAACTCAGATATGTAGTACACTGCTCTGGGCTCCTTGAAGGAAGAGTGGGATATAAATGTAATAATAATAATAATTATTATTATTATTATTATTATTATTAATAGTCTCTCTCTCCCTTCAATCATAAGCTCAGATAGGATAGGCTGCATGCTTTCCTGTGTTTGTTCTAAATACATCCTTGTTTCTTCAAACTTAAACGACTGTCTCCAGACCTCCCGCTTGGCTGAGTTCTCACTGTACTGGTTTTGCTCTGCTAATAGAGGTTGAAAAGCTATCTTCCCCTACAAGTAAATGTACTTGGGATCCCTGTGTATTGTTGTTCCTCATCACATGGAAAAGCATACATGTGTGCAGTGGTATACAGTTCTATTTACACCTTCAGTAGTATGTGTCAAGAGGAGGGTCTCTGCTACCATCCTGGTGGTGCTAGGACCCTGGTGGCATCAGCTCTCAGCTGCACTGTCTCATAGTGAACACGGCAGGGTGTGGTGGTGGTGTTAGGTCATGGACAAAAGCGCTGGACTCCTCCCCTCTTTGTTCTTCCAGTGTTAGTCTCCATTTTGTCTGAAATAAGCGGCAGGCTTTTTCACATTGTATCATAACCTTTTCTTTAAATAAATCAGTATAGTTCTGCAATACTAAAGAACTGTCTCAAGACCTCTTGCTTTGCTGCTTTCTCACCAAACTGGCTTTGCTTTGCTATTTGAAGACTGAATTGCCATTATCTACCCTGAATTGCCTTCTTCTACATGATCCCCACCGCACATTAAGTTCATCTGAGGAGGTCCGTCTCCAGTTGCCACCGGTTCATCTGGTGGTGATGCAGAGGCGGGCCTTCTCTGTAGCTGCTCCTGGGCTATGGAATGCACTCCCAGCAGAAATTCGTAATTTGAGATCATTGCTGTCCTTCAAGAGAGCCTTTAAAACCTACCTATTTGGCCTGGCCTTCCAGGGTTTTTAATGATTAACTGTTTTAAACTGTTTTAAACTGTTGCCCTGATTTTCAGGGCTTTTAGCTGTTTTATTGGTTTTATTGTGTTTTAATAGTTTGATTTTAATTGTTAATTTGTTTTAATTGTTTTTATCATGTTGTGAACTGCCCTGAGCCATTTTGGAAGGGCGGTATATAAATCAAATAAATAAATTCTTCCCCTACACACCCCACTCCCTTCTGCTTATTGCTTATTCTATAAATAAGAGAAGGCCTGAAGAAGAGTCAAATCTTTTTCCCATAGCACATCCCATCTGACTGCCCTCTCAATTTTTCATTTATTTTCCATTTTCCTCTTTCATCCTGAAGATCTTCTCCCTCTCCCATGTCTCCACCCCACAGTCTGTTCATCTCCATCTCCACCTCCACCCCTGCTCCTCCCACTGTTCAATATTCAACTAAAAACAAACTGAGTAAATCTGTTCTTCCTCCACTTCTCTACAACCTCTTCTCATTGTACACAACAGTGGCATTATCTCTATTTCCATCTAAAATAAGCCTCATCTGCCATTTCCTTTGTTTCCATCTCTCCAAATCCTCCACACTGTTGCCGTCCTAATTCTATTTATTTATTTAACATATTTTTATACCGCCCAAAACCAACGTCTCTGGGTGGTTTACAACACATTCCTAATCACACAGTAGCTATTTGGAGTGTACAGTAGTGTACTGGAGGGTCGGGGTATACATATTTTAAATAAATATTTGACAGTTTGTTCCTAGTCCAGTTGTCCTCTTCAGGCCTTCTCTTCTCTCAGCTGTGATGCCTTGAGTCCAATGCTGCTGTGATCTCCCTGCAGCCACAGCAAATGCTTCCTGTTTGGGCCTGCTCCCCAGCTCTGCTATCTATGAACTGCCACCTCTTCCACATGCATAGAGGGAACTTGCCCCTGCCATTTGCTATCATGGGAGATACTTGTTCCAAAGTGTAGTGCTGCACCACTAGATGATGGAATTTATGCACAGATTTTGCAGTTGAGAAGGTGATTTCAGGAGATTTGAAGATCTCTCCAGAGACTGAGGTTTATCTGAGCACAACCATTGCTAAACTATCACCAACAAGACTTCCAGTTTCAGGAAAGCAAGGGGCAGGGGGACCACTAGGTCTACTTCTGGAATACTGCAATGTTTGCACCAGGAAGTACAACTATCATGTATGTTTAGCTTTGATCATAGCTTTGTTGCTTGTGGTGAAGCATGTCACAAGTCTTTCTTCTAAATTCTTGTGCCATTTCAAAGGTCACCCTTATTTAAAAACAAAACAAAACAAAAACCCTGCTTCCTTCCTTGTTTTTTCTGAGATTATGCAAAGCTAGCCCCCCACACCTTTTATTAGTTGAGAAGTGGATGTTAGGAGTGGATGTTTTATTATGTGGGGAGTGGATGTACAGCGCAACTGGTGAGATTGCTACTTTAGTGCTAGCAATAGTGCTAGTCCTTAACGAATAGTGCTTTAGTGCTCATTCATTGAAGGTAAGGTGGAACACAGCGGAAGTAGTCTCTTTATTGGGAAGCTGAAACATATTTTTAAAATCCAATTCAAATTCTGAGATTGTTTGTCTAGTGTGCATAAAAACAAAAAATGCCAGTCTATCTATTAATCAGGCAAACTTCCTAAAGCCATCTCATCATTCAGCATTTATATTTTGACCTTGTTTTTTTATATGCAATAGGTAGAAAATGAAAATGTATATGAAGCCAAACATGAAACAAAACTACCTGTGAAATGGACAGCTCCTGAAGCAATCCGCAGCAATAAGTTCAGCATTAAATCTGATGTCTGGTCCTTCGGAATACTCCTTTTTGAAATAATCACATATGGAAAGATGCCTTATTTAGGTGAGTGCTTTGTTCAGAAAGAATATTGTTGACATATTTTCTAGCTGGATCTTACTAGTCTTCATTTAATTGATTTGAAGGTCTGGCAAATATATGGAATTCTGCGTGGGATAAAACCTCTGGATAACCCACACTGTTTTGGTTTGTAATATAATTCACAACTCCTGGGAAGCAGAAGCCTATTGGCTTCTCCATTGCCAAAGGACTCCAACTCTAGTCTTTCATTACTTGCTTAATGGAAACCAATTCAGTTTTTCTCTAGTTTCTTAGTCAATTGGCTATAAACCTAGGCCAATCATATCGTCTGCCATAAAAAGCTGGAACAGAGTTAAAGAACTCTGATTCTCTCTCAACTCAAAAACGTGAGAAAAGGAGGCTTCTGCAAGAGAATGCTTAACATGAAGATGGTATTTGTAGAACGTGCTTCAAAACTATATTATTTTTAAAAACTATATTATAGGTTTGGCGGGCTATCAAGTCCTTCAGAAACTCGACCAAGGATACAGGATTCCTCAACCAGCTAACTGTCCTAAAGAGCTGTACGACATCATGGGGGAATGCTGGAAAGCTGAAGCCAAAGAACGACCAACCTTTGAAACATTACATTGGAAACTGGAAGATTATTATGAAATGGATTCTACAGCGTATTCAAATGAGTAGTTTTTATAGAATGAGCCACAAACTCTTTCTAGTGAGAATGACACTGTGCTAATTTGGTAAAGGGTATCTTTTATCTTGAAATATCACTTTCTAGAACATACTTCTGCACATCTGCACCTCACACTGGATGTATGTGTGTGTGTTTGTGTGAGAGAGAGAGAGTGTGTGTGCATATAACATCTTCACAGTCCATTGTTCATCAGATCAGGCAGACTCTCACCTATGAAAGCTCCTGATGCTTTCATCTATTATGGTGCCACATGCTACATCTTCTAAAAATTACTTTCACCAAAGTAATTGTGAGCTCAATTTAACCTCACAATTGAACAGATAAAATAGTGATGCATCTTAAGGACAATGTTCTTCTTAAAATATGTGACAATATGCTGAGATTTTGATGGTAGCAGTCTGTCTTATAAAGATTAAGCAAACTGAAATAGGCAGGATTGTTTATCTTTTTGCTGTACAATGAAGTTATTCCTCTATTTATTACTTAAACAGGGGATGGTAAAAATACAAATCATTAACAGATAGCCTGCTGCACAATAGGTATTGTAACATTGCACTTTTTATATATGACTGTTTATTTGTTATTCTTCAAATTCCACTGCATATCTGCTAAATCCCATCAGTCAGTTATTATGAAGGAATGTGATTACCGTTATGCACAGCAGGACCTGTGTGTTGAGATCTTTTCTTTTCTTTTCTTTTCTTTCTCACTCTGCCTCTAAATATCCTGTGACTACAATAATGGCAAGAGTGCATTAAATGTCTTTGTTGCATACAGAATAGATGTATGTTTGCTCCAGGGGTGGGGAATAATGATGATACATGTTGAAGTAAATATTCAAATTCAGTAGAACTAAATTTTTTTTTTTAAGTAATTGCAACTGGACATTCTAGGGTCAGATGAGCCAAAGATGATAAATGTATTTTAATTCATATATTAAAATATTATAAATCTAAACCACCATGTATCCTTGTAGTAAAATATCAGTTAAGTGGGATTCTATTTTTAATTTCTTTTCAGCAGATATTTGAGTTACAGGTGAGGTGCAATCCTATTTATTGATCCTTCAGCCACTGAATTCTGCTTTTACTTGCCTAATCCTCAAACTTATTCCATTCCTACATGGACTCGAAATGAACCCCAGAAATCCAACAGAGCTGCTAGCTTCTGAACCAATGCTGACTGATTCCAGCCAGCGGGCACCTGACTGGTATTTTATCTGGTGACTATTTGAAGTGGTTATACTGTTAGTTGTAAAACCAGGATGGTCTTTGTATAAGCAGAAGACATTTCGACATGCAAGATGGCTTCATAGTTCTCACATCCATTGAATTCCGCATCAATCCAGAAGATTCCCAAACACTCAGGAATTGTTTTGCCAGGGGGAGAACTGTTGCGCAATTTGAGTTCAGTTTGTGTGTCTTTAGAGGCAAACCATAGTAAACTAAATTAATAAATAATATTAATAATTTATATATTATTAAATGTATTACTAAATTAATAAACAATATTGTGATTATGAAAGGTAACTCCAGTTTGAAAAGAAAATTTGCATGACCTTCATTGCATCAAGCACTTCTGGGGGAGGAGATACTGCTGGAAAAACGCCTCTCCCCCATGTCTGAGCCCTCATTCTACAGAAGTGGGGAAAGTATCATTGCGTGCACATCTTTTTTGGGTTCACTCATGTCATGCAGCTTTAGTTAAGAGGTCAGCCATAGAAATGAATAGTTCCATTAAGAGTTGCACAAGTGGTTTCTTCATTTTCTGTTGTAAAGAAGTTATAAGCTATTGAGTCTATATGTTAAGCAGCTTGATAGAGTAAAATGTAATCTCTTCTGGTGAAATGTAGGTCTAGACTGAAATCCTCCTTTCAGATTAGGTTTTTATTTCAATCCATTTTGTAATAATTTCTATTTTATATGACAGATAACTGTTAGCCTTGATTTACACTGACCATGAGTGCTATCATTTCCAGTTAGAGTGTACACTAAGAGTGGTTGAACTCCATGAACTTGGTTTCTGAGGCCTTTTGAAATCAAAGCTCTGCCAAGTCACTCTGTCACCTTTATTTTTGTTGAAGTATCATGGAAGGAACATAATGGGTTCAGTTCTGAGAAACTGTAAGAGATTTCATTTAATGAAGTGACACACTTTAAAAAAAATACATCTCTAATCTTCTATAACAGAGAGAACTTGAACTTTTTGGCAATGGACAAAAGGTTGTAAAAATTTCCCTCACACAAATTACACAGGGGGACCTTTTATGTTATACTTTATTTTAGATATGAAGGTACCTTCCAGAAATGAGATGGTACTATCTCCTTATCAAGGTTTTCTTCAATCTTCTGAGGGCTGAGTCACATTGATCTGTAGCAGTGTGGAAGCATTTATCCAGAGTGGAGCTCAGTTACTACAGAAACATGTACGGTGACACCACTTTACATGTAAGTGATCCCACTCAACATTATCCAAGAACAGCTTAGAAGCTCAATCTGGAATGTTTGTAATATTCACCTCCAATAGACACAAACATCAAAGGGAGCCCTTTGTCCCTCCCGGCCTACCTACTTCTCACTCATCAATCCAGCCCTGCCTCAAGCCACCTCCTCACTTTATCCTTTCAGTTGCTTTTGCTCCTGTAGCCTCACTCTTCTTTTCCCACCTCCCCAATGCCTGATATATTTGGAACTGTAGTTTTTCCAGTGGTAGTGCTCGATGTGGAAGAACGACAATTCTCAGCACTCATTGAAGCCATCGCTTCATGCCGGGCATTGGTGAAGGGAGGGAAGAAGACATTCGTTCATTCTTCTACTGTGCTGGAACAACAACAAAAAAATAAGTGTGGAGTAAGTGGTGGATAATCAGGCAAGTAGGCAGAGAGGTTATAAGGCTCTACTGCTTACCCAGTAGTACCATCAAGACCCAACAGGTCTGAAACAGGCTTGGAATTTGGTTAGAAATAAACAAGCTATTTTCCAGGTTGGGAGGGGGCTGTAATTTTTTGAGCCAATTTTTGAGCATGAATAAGAGGGATTCCTTCATCACTAAACTGTATGAACAAACCATTTGGGCAAAGTCAGTGACGTAGCCAACCTATAAATGGTCACCAGGTTGGGAAGACTGGGTAACTAAATAATGTCCCGTGTCAAAATTGTATGTTGTGAAAAGCACGAAATGTTCTGTAAATTCTCTTTGACATGTTCATTTTACAGATTCAAAGAGTGTTGAGATGTGATTGGATTCTGAACTTGGATTCTGAACTGCTACATTCCAGGAGGATTGTCTCAAAAGCCCCCCCCCCCCCGCCACAACATGCAGCTTGGCTTTAATTGAATGAATCCCATCATATAACAGGGGTTCCAAGCAGGTACTAGTACCTCCTAGGGGTACTTGAAGGGCTCCCTGGGTGTATTTGGTACCCTCCAAGGTTGCCAGGATCTAAGGGGTATACTCATGGGTAAAATGGGCTGTAATCCAAAGTTTGGCTAAAAATTAGCCAAATCTAGCAACCAAATCTAGCTGAGCTGCATCATTTGTTTCCAGTCTAAGGATTGACAGCTTGAAGCTGACACATCCTCAGCATGGAGTCTGTTGCAGAAAGGATGGGAGGAGAGTGAAGATTCTCCTCTTCTGCTCCTGATTGGCTGGCTACATGCTGAAAATCCCCTCCCCTTAGCCTGATTGACAGGCTTCTGAAAATTAGCACTGAGTACTTCCATTGAAATTAATAGGACAAGTAAATTTGTCCCATTAATTCAAATAAGACTGCTTATGAGTAACTTAAGATGGACGTGAGACAGCAATTGCAGGAGCCTCTCTCCTTAACTACAACACTTACATTTGTGTTTTAATGTATATGAATATACCAACACACACACACACACACACACACTCACACGTAATCCTCATGGGACAAGTTTACTTGTCTCATTAATTTCAATAGGCGTACTCATGAGTAACTTAGTCAAGATGTAAGCCAACGGCAGAAGTATTGTAACGTTTAAATGTGTGCTAAGGTGCTTCTGTGATCATGCTGACACTTCCATGATGGCAGGTGCTTCTGTGATCGAAACATGATGGCAAGTACTTCTGTGAGTGGCAGCCTGTAGTGGTCCAGACTGCTGATCATGGAAGCGCCTGCTGTCATGGTTACAGCATTTCCCTATGCAGACAAACACTGTGGTAACTGTGGGTGGCGAGGTGGAGGGGTGGAGGAAAGTCACCAGGATGGGAAGTTCAGACCCGCTTTTGGCACTTGTTAGCATATTCAGTACGGTTTTTAAAACATCTAAATAGGACTACAATGACATGACAACCCAGGTTTGTTCCTGGGGCTAGCTGGATTGGATTGGCCAGTTATTACCTCCTCCATTTTCAGTGCTGGTACTGTGCCAGGAACTCTCCTAGACAGCAGGCTGTATGAAGCGGTGAAGTACTGTGAGTTATAGATATTTTGAATTTCCCTAAAAAAACTGACCCATTTTTTAAAAAGATTTTTGTTTTTGTTTTTTAGATTTAGATTTTTTTTTAGCTACAGACATAAATCAGGTAGGCTAAGCTCCAATGAAAATCCTGAATTGTATATGGAGTGCTCCCCCATAGCTCACAGGGACTTCAACGTAAAGCTGGATGATATGTGAACACACACTTGCCCTTCCATGGTTAATCATAGTAAAATTGCCATCTGGGAATGCTCCTGGACAAAGTCCTTGTGGCACCTAGTTCCAAATGGATATCTTAGGTAGCAGATCACTCTGACCTCTGGTTTTTTCTCCATTCTTTCTTTCTTGATTTTATTCAACATCTGGCCAATCAAGCCCTTTTACTTTTTATATTCCTCTCTTAACTGGAAAGGGGAAGTGATAGTGCCAACATTTATTTTTAACAAGTATATATTTTCCCATAGCACTTTTCATTCTGGTCAGATATCAAATGCTGAATCTTTGAAAGTATGTTTTCCTTAAGAAGTTCAATATCCTTTCATAGCAAAAGATCCTGTAGCCAAAAAAAGGAAGCAAAAAAGTCAGATTCTTTTATAAAACCCAGGCTATTAATCTATGGATAACCAATTCTCTGGACAATAAGGGTCAATACTTGAAGGCTTAAGATCAAGTACAGAGAGCACTCAAACATGCTTCTTAGGATACCTGGATATTAGTTCCTATGAATCAGAAAAAAGTACCTATATTTTCTTATTGTTGGGCCAACTCACACGGGAATAATAGAAGAAATGTAGTCGAAACAGGAATAGTAGAAGAAAGGGAAAATCCAGCAAAAAAAGTATTTGTGACTTAGTCTCAATGGCTGACATCCGGCACAGCATTATGGCCCAAGATTTTGACCTTGGCATGGATTCATGCAATCATGCTAAATTTAGTAACCCACCTAGATTCATACAGTTGTGCAAACAGGCTTAGCCATAACTATCTTTTGCTGAATTGTGACCAAAATGGATGGGATAAGGTGGTGTTTTTATACTGTATTTTAAATGCATTGCTGTAATCAACCTTGGGTGTCCTCATACAGCCAAAAGACAGAATATAAATCTTTTAATAACAGCAATAATACCAACTTAAAACACATTTTGCTATATTTCACTGGCAGAATATTATTGTGGCAGGAGGAAAGGGCAAAATATCGAAGACTGCATCTGAGAGATATCTCTCAACCATCTAGGATCAAGAAAGACGATAACACACTGTGTTACATCTATTCTGATGAATGGGATTGGCTTCAATGTAAATGTTTTATCAGTGAGTTGAAGAAAGGTAAGTTGATAGGCCAACTGTGCCAAGTTTAGTTTAAAGCCTGAACAATATGACCTGTGTGGCCCAGGAAGAAAACCCACATATTTATTTTGTCTTTCTCACAACACAGAAGTATTTGTACTTAACTTAAAGTGCTATTGAAGTCCTGTAAGCAATTCTTAAACTCCCCAGTAGGTGGAGGTATAGATTGCAGCCTCGATTCAGCTTCAAAGATAAGTAAACTACAAAGGGAATCTAAACAGTAGGGATGTACAGGAAATGGATTTTGCATTTGTTTCGAGCTTGAAACAATACACAGACGGACAAAATGGTTTGTTGAAACTGTGGTTCACCTGATTGTTTCAACAGAACAAACCTCGAAACATTTTCGGCCATAGGGAACAATGGGAAAAATCAAAACACCCCATTGTCCCCCATGGGTAGCTCCTAAGGACACCAAAGTGGGTAGTGACGGATGCTACCTATCACCCAACCAGACATAGGCCTAGCTCACACAATAAATTGAAACTAAGTTTAATGTGGGTTACTGAGATTAGCATAATTGTGTGAATCCACATCAAAGCAGGAACCTCAAATTCATCTCGGGCCATAAACCACCCTGGTGTGGGTGCACACAATCATGCTAATCTCAGGAACCCACATCAAACCTAGATTTGAATGACTGTGTGAACCAGGACCTGAAATGCATGTGGCTAATGTGCTTGCATCTGGATTATCATTTATATTATCTGTATCATGATGCTAATCTGAGCCCGATTGAAATGTCTGAATGTATATTTTTTGATGCGGAGGGGATTGCACATCCCCATCCCCATCCAATGTCACTAGTGGCTACTTGCAACTAATAATACAGAACTGGAGCTGGACTGGAGCCACTTAATTTTATATATGTTCTCCTCTGAATGATAACTGAGAGGCAGCTATCGCAACCCATTGCAGGATGTAATGTATCCAAAGGGTAAAACTGGGATGAGAAAATGTGCTCAGGTTGTATAAATTTCTTTATTGCTTGGATCTTTTCTTAGTTGTAAGAGGAATCAGAGAGTTTTTCTAGCATTAAATTTTTAATGTACTTTTCAGCACATAATTTAAATACAGTACATGCCTCAAATATTGATTTTGAGTTAACATATATCTAAATCATTACGATAGTATTTCCTAAAGCTAAGCACTGTTGACCTCCAGACTTTATTGTCTTTTATATTTTATGAATAAAATTAAACTGCTGTCCCAGAATTAAGGTGCATAGTTATTATTTGCGGTGATTATAAATGCATTTCTACTGATGCAAAAAGGCATTTGAATTTTTCCTCAACTCTATTGTGATTTTTTATTTCTGTTGACATACTGCACAAGGGTACATCAGTCCAGTAAGGTTGTGTGCATGCAAATTGCACAAATGCAAAAATTGTGCAAATGACATCACAGAAGAGTAAACCTATTATTTCCAATGGGCTTTCTCTTGTGTAATGCCTTTTGTACAATTGTGCAACTTGCATACACACCATGTCACTGGGTTGATGTACCCTTGTATTTGTGAGTGCAATGAAGGCATAAACAACAGAGAGATTGGAGCCTGGCAGACAGCTTCATCTAGAATTTCGGTCCTCAGAAAAATGTTCACAGTGTTCAGAGCTGTATGCTCTGAAGACAGGCATTGAACTCACTGGTAGATGGCCAATGAGTGCCTTGGTGTGAAGGGCATGTTGGCACAAGCTTCTGTTTGCATCCCGCCCATCCTGCCCACCCCGCCACCCCATGCACTGGTCCCCTGTGGAGGAGCAAGGTCTGACAAGGCTTCTGCTGTGGACAAAAAAGCAGTACTTTGCCTCTCCTCCAGTCTACCTTTAGGATACTTCAAGGAGCATACAATGTTCTGAAGGTCATTTTGGATTTCCATCACATCCAAGCAGAATGGCGTGGAAGCAAATGACCAGTGGAAGTGAATATTACAGCAGCAAAAGCAATGAAATCAAAAGTGGAAACACTGGCTGACATCCAGACTAATGCAGCATTCATGCTGTTAATGCTGCATTTGGGAGCAGGGAAGGGAGCGTAATTTTCATTGAGCTCTCCATTTCTCTAAAGTGAGTCCACTGTGCATGAAAACATGTCGCTCAGGAGTGTATTTCTGGGAGTCACAATCAGCGTCAGAGCAGAAACCAAAATAGCCCCTCTCCCACTGTGCATTCACAACATTGCTGCACAAGTGCTTCATTAGACTGAATGTCAGCCAATAACATATTTGAAGAGGCTGTGGGAGCACTGTTCCCTTTAAGGTGTGCCACTGCGCATGCACGCACACATTTTCTGATGTCCGCTCAGTTAATTTTAGATCCCGTTCAGGTTGAATCAGGAAGGCCACATTCTGAATCCATGTGTGCACACACTGCCTTGATACTGCTGCCCAGAACAAAACTCATTCCGCATACAGATGAAAAAAGTTAGAGAGAGTACTGTGTGGGAGGTGTGAGGGGAGATTGGTAGTAATGGTGACGATTAAGAATATTTATATCCTGCTTTTCAACCAAAAAATTCTCAAAGCAATTTACACAGAAAGAGGAACAAAATGATTTGCTGTCCCCAAAGGACTCAAGATCTAAAAAGAAAGACAAGTTAGACACCAGCAAAGGCCACTGGAAAATGTTAAGCCTATTCACACAACTGGGCAGCAGGAGGGGGAAGGCAGGGTCCAACTCACCTTCCTCCAGGCAATAGCAAACAGGCTGCGTGGAGCGCATTGCAGCGTTGCCCTCCACAAATTCCATTGTAACCATGAAAGGTGCATTGCCAGGAGTGATTGACAGGCTGCGCAGGACTTCCAGACTCGCTTTGTGCAGGTACCGTGTGCATGTATGGCATCTTTTTAGCCTATTTTTCAGTAGGCGTATGAGATCACTTGGCATTCTGTGTGTGTCCGTGTATGTCTGTCCATGTGTCCTCCACTATCAACTTCGCAATGCCTGGACCAATATGAACCAAATCAGGTATAGTTGTAGGGACACATAGGGACACCTCAATGGTGCAGTTTGTGATGATGTCACCCACTCCAATCCAAGATGGCGGACATGTAAATGTTTGAGGCACAAGTGGGCTAACTTGTGAACTGCCTAACCGATTTGAACCAAATTTGCTAAAGCTGTAGGGACACATAGGAATGCCCAAATGGCATGGTGTGTGCTAATGTCATCCACTCCAATTCGAGATGGCGGCCACGTGAACATCTGTGCTGAAAGCAGGTTAATCTGTGGACTGTCTAACCAATTCAAAGCAAATTAGATACAGTTGTAGTGAGTGATACACAGGAACACCTCAACAGCATAGTTTGTGATGATGTCATCTACACCGATTCAAAATGGCAGATGCATAAACATTTGAGGCACAAGTGGGCTAACTTGTGAACTGCTTAACCGTTTTGAACCAAATGTGCTGCAGGACACATAGGGACACCTCAATGTGACAATATCATCATAACTTGTTTGTGATGATGTCATTTACCCCAATCTAAGATGGTGGAGGCAGGGATGTTTGAGGTGCAAGTGCACTAGCTTGAGGACAGTCTAACCGATTTGAACCAAATTTGCTTCAGCTGTAGTGAGTGACACACAGGGACACTTCAGAGGTGCAGTTTGTAATGATGACATCCGCCCCGATCCAGCACAGCAGACATATGACCATTTGAGGCACAAGAGATCTAACTTGTGGACCTCGATTTGCATCAAATTTAGTCCAGATGTAGAGGCAGTGAAAGGAAAGCAGGCTGATTTGTTCTTACTTGTTTATAATTCTGAAGGCTTGAGAAAAGCCGTGTTAATGGAAGTTACATGAAAGTAGCTATAGTATCCTGCTTCCCTCACCCCATCCAGCTATCTTACTCACAAAACTGATAACAGCAAAAATAAGAGGGACTAATGCTACCTTTTGAAGTTCTCTATTTGGGCAAAGAAGGCTAAATAGTTGAAAGTTGGGTGGGAGGCTAATCATGTTGCTATTCATACCAGCTTGCACCTCAGATGTTCACATGACCACCATCTTGGATTGGATCATCACACATCACGCCATTAGGGCAGCCCTATGTGTCTCTACAGCTGTAGCAAATTTGGTTCAAATCGGTTTATTGTTTAGCATTCCTCCTAGCTTTTATTTGCCTGCCAAAGTTGGCCATACTGAAAAATGGTAGGTAGTATACTTCTACAAGAATATGACCATTCAGTTATTGAGCTTATATTCTCTGTTCCTCAGCTAGAGATTCTCAAACTGCTTGTTCTGGATAGGACTTTCCCAGAGTAAGCTATTTGCCTCTTGCAGCCTTAGTCATCCTGTTGTGACATGCAGCCCCTTTTTGACTTGACCTCTCTGTTTAATATTTAGGAAGATGTTTCTGTTCATTCTCCAGATGAAGAGTGGCTGAAGAGTGGCACAAAGGTATGCTGGCACACACATTGCTAGTATCCCATTCGAATTCCCCTTCACTCAGCCTAAAGGGGCCTGAAAAAAAGTGGAGCAGAAACACACTGCTGTAAATTATTCAGGTGATTCTGCCATTTCTAGAAGCAGGCAGGATGGTCTGTCCATAAAACATTAACATGACATTTCCAAGTAGTGACAGGTGGTTTGGGAGAAGGCTTATGAATGAACAGAGCAATGCTTTGTGGGCAGAAAAATTTGTTCAGCTGTAAACAAACTCATACCCCACTGCATATTTCCACATAAACACACTGCTGAATTTTGAATAAGGGTGCAAGAGCATCAATATGCAAAATGCCATCTTGCACGTCAGTTAAAACAGATTTGTTCAGTGCAGCTCTGAACTGCAAAATTGGGACAGAGTTTATATTCCATTCCCCATCCCTCACCTTTAGAAAGATGAGTGTTCTGGTTGCCCTATTTCAAAACTGAATCATCCAAAAGAGTATTAAATAGTTCTGACTAAAAATATGGAGTCTCAGTTCAGCTGTATCTGCCCCCGTTTTCCCTAGTGCTGGTTGAAAAGAATACATACAAGAAAAGATTTGACTAGGATTTTTTTTTTTTTTTAAAGTCTCAACAGACAGTAGAGAGTTGTCCAATTCCCTGGTCTGATAATCACATTTTTCAGGAGGGCAGCCTCACGGCAATGTCAAGTACCCTTCCATTTGATGGCATGCCAGCTTCTTAGAACTAAAATATTACATTGGACAGTTTGCAGATAGACTTCCAGCTGCATGGAAACTCTCACAGGTCTAATGATACAATGAAGGCTGTTATCCATCGAGACTCGCGAAGGTGAAGGTTTAATAGATCTCTTAAACTTCATCATACTGAACTACTTCTGTTTGTCATATTACCATTTACTATAGTTTATAAAATTTCATTTCATTATCTGTTGATGAAAGACAAATGGAAAGAGCTGGGAGTGGGGATGATCCAGAACCTTGTAGGAGAACCTTGTTCAGTGCTTATCCACTGAAGTGCTACTGTGCCTGTTAGACATATAAGATGGCTATGAGAAGCATGCTCATGCTACACCCCTGCTTTTGTCCTGTTTGCTTGTCAGTAAGTCATATTAGAATAATAGCTTTCTAAGACCCTTCTGAGTAGTTTCTTTCCATTGGGGATGTTGTCAAGGAGTGGCAATGGGCCTAATTTGGCTCAGTTACTGAGGACATTTTGTTCTGAACCTGAGCTAAGAGCAGGAGCAAAACAAGAGGTCAATATTAATATCAATGTCAAACAACTATGTAAAATAAAATTTAGGCAGCAAATTCAAGGCCCAGTTATTCAAGTCTGTCCAATAAATTGAGGGAAAGTAGAATTTCAGATTTGTTGACAGTTAAGAACATAACATAAGAACAGCCCTGCTGGATCAGGCCCAAGGCCTATCTAGTCCAGCATCCCATTTCACACAGTGATCCACTAGATGCCTCTGGAAAGCCCACAGGCAAGAGCTGAGGGCGTGCCCTCTCTCCTACTGCTATACCTCGTAACTGGTATTTAGAAGCATCTTGCCCCTGAGGCTGGAGGTGGCCTATATCCACCAGACAAGTTTCCATTGATAGACTTCTCCTCCATGAATTTATCTAAGCCCTTCTTAAAATCAGCCAGGCTGGTGGATATCACCATATCTTGTGGCAGAGAATTCCATAGGTTAATTATGCATTTTGTGAAAAAGTTGTTCCTCTTATCAGTCCTAAATTTATTGGCAATCAGTTTTATGGGATGACCCCTGATTCTAGTGTTATGTGAGATGGACAAATATTTCCCTCTCTCCACACCATGCATAATTTTATAGGCCTCTACTATGTCTCCCCTCAATCATTTTTTTCCAAACTAAAAAGCCCCATTTGTTGTAGCCTGGCCTCGTAAGAAAGGTGTTCTAGGCCCCTGATCATCTTGTTTGCCCTCGTCTGCATCTTTTCCAGTTCCACAATGTCCTTTTTGCAGTATGGTGACCAGAACTGAACTATACTCCAAATGTGGCCTTTCCATAGATTTGTATAAGGGCATTATAATATTAGCAGTTTTATTTTTAATTCCCTTCCTAATGATTCCAAGCATGGATTTGGCCTTTTCCCAGAGCTGCCACACACTGCTACACAAATTTCTGATTCAGAAACAGAATAATAAATGAAAGTGTTCCATAACCCACCTTACACTGAATTAGATCTATCAGTTCCCCTAACCTGGTTCTGTCAATCATGATGGGCAGCAGCTTTCCAGATTTTCTGGAAGACGTTTCTCAGGTCTCTGTGGTTGTTTAATTAGACTGAGACTTAAAATGCACAGATCTTATGCTCTGGTACTGTGAGATGGTCCGTGTTGCCTCGAAGGCATGCATGTGTGTGCAGACTCACATGTTTTTTGGTGTCTGCTCAGCCCATTTTAGATCCTGCTCAGGTCGAATCAGGAAGGCCCCATTCTGAATGCATGTGTACAAACACTGCTTTGATACTAACACCCAGAATAAAACTCATTCCGCACACAGATGGAAAAAAATTAGAGAGAACACTGGGTCCATCCCTTGATAGTTGATTTCTACAGGACTCCAGAGAGAGAGAGAGAGAGAGAGAGAGAGAGAGAGAGAGAGAGAGAGAGAGTCTAAATTTAAGTAAAATAAAGAAAGCACTACAGTATTTGGTTTGGCTGTAAGGAATGGCACTACACAGTGAACTGCATGATGACTATAGCATATACACATGCCGAGTTATTGATGCTATGAAAATGATCTGCTCAAAAGAATATTGGAGAACTAACACTCTCGATGCCCTGTGTGATTTGATGTTTAATACCTCCTAATCATACCTATGTTTTTTATTTGTTTTGTTCCTCTGCCCACTGTATATATCCTCTTCTTTTGCTGCATCCAGTTAGTCACCAGTTCTTACCACTGGTGTACGTACACAGGTGATCGTCAAGAGAGAGACTTGGTCAGCAGGCTTCTCTGGCAGCACACTGAGCTGGTTGCGCAGCCATGTGCTAGCGTAACATTGCCAGAGCCGTCCAACTGTTCACTCTCCATTTTTTATCTTGGCTCACGGATTTACCACCTTCCTGCCATATCTTCTACCTCCAGAGGTAGCAACCTCCATGATTGTAAACTGCATGCCAGCTCGTGCATTAATGCCAACTGCATATTAAGCCTGAGCAATCACATTTATTCAGAATGGCTCTCTTTCACACACAAACACAGCACTGCACTATTTCTTGTCATTTCAATTCCTTTTAAAAATTACACTGTTTTCAGTGGAATGGAACAGAATGCTATTATAATTTTTATGAAAATAATACATAACCCTCATGCTTGAATTGATACAGAGACCCCTAATCAAGGATACCAAGTTCTAGTGGGAAAATTGACATTTATAATGAGACGGATGCATCAAACTGTGTGCACATGCACACATGAACAAAGCCACCCTGAGATTGGTCTGTTTCTTAGAAGCAATGAGCTGCAGGATCTCATGGGACAACCATGAGTACATTCATTCCCTTTTTTATCCCAAAAGAGAATGGGCAGGAGATGGCCATAATGTGCTGAGTCGTTGGCATGAGTGAGTTGGCTAAAGCATTGAATGGTTCTTCATTCCCAGCTGCTGGTTGATTGATAGAACTGAATTGGTAATAACTCTGGAGGGAGCAGTTTGCCGTGTCTTCCATCTGGAGCTGCTGTGTTGTGACTCATGAAGATGGCTACCAGTCAGGCAGATTTGGCAGTGCTTTCCTGCCAAGCAAGATTTGGATACCGGGGAATAAGCAAGTTGTCAGGGGGGAGGTATCTGGAATGAAGAGAGTTTGATGCATCGAATGGTGGTAGCTCTCGTTAAAAAGAAATGAAGTGCTTGGAAATAAACTGTGAAGAGAGAGTAAACAAAGAACAATTTGTTTATTTGCAAAACCAACAGACAACTTTATGTGTCATGTTTCTTCTACTCCACATCCATTGCTTCCTAAAGGCCAAGTTTTGACCTTAGTTTTGTACCATACCCTGTCATAATGGATGTCAATTAAACATATGAGGAACCAACAGCTGTCACCATCTTTAAATTGCCACCAGACTTTTCTGTTCCATATGGTAGAACCCAGGTCCAAATGCTTTCTACAGTGGCTCCCAAATGAGCAGCTTGTTATTGAAAGTTTTAAAGTGGTTTTCTGCTACTCTTCGAAACAAAGGGATTTGAGGACCATTACGAGAAACTACACTATGCATCGTTGACCTTGGAAATACTCATGTGTGTTCCTAATTCACAGATGTAGATGGGGAGAAATTATTCACAAAGATGGATATATTTATTCTATATACCTGAGGTAATTAAAAAATAATAATTTCAATATGTTTAAAGTGCATAAATTTAAATGGAACTTAAGTTTGTCTTCAAATAAGCATATAACCATCTTAATGGCTCTAATATTTTTTGACAAGAACTATGGTTTGTATAATTTTTGACTGTGGTAACAATATAAGTAAATTTATGGTTTTATGGTGTGTGTATTAAGGTATACTGTGAAACCATAAATTTACTTTGTAGCTATCCAATGTATCTGTGTTTGGAAAGCTTAATTGGGACTGTTCAGTTAGAATATATACATGAGCTATGCCCATGCTAATTTCCACAGGTGTATGCTAATTTCCACAGATAATAGCAGAATTCCTCATAAAGACTGGGAAGCTAATATTGCCATTGATCACTAGATATTCCCCACAGTTGGACAAGTATAAATCTCTCATACCTTTCCACATCGGTCTCAACACACAGAACACAGTCATAACTTGTGTCAATCGACCAGGACCATGTGCAAAAATTTGCCTTATACCAAGTCAGACCATTGGGCATCTAGCTCAGTATTGTTGATGCTGACTGACATCCAAGGGTGTAGTAGAGGAGGGATGTGTAAGGACTGAGCACTGGTACTTCTCAGCTTCTCTGAGGTGGGCATGACCATGGGGCTCTCATGGGCAGTGCCTGGACTTCTGAATTTGCAACTACACCACTATGTGACATCAATTCTGTAGGGGCTCTTCCCAGACCAACATGGTGATGCTGGGGAATGAACCGGGAATCTTTTGCATGCAAAGCATATACTCTGCCATGGATCCATGGCTCTTGCCCCCGTCTGGGTTTGTAGAGCCTAGAGTGCGTTATTAGCATTACTTCTTAATCTGAATCAAAAGTCCATCTTAATCTGAATCAAAAGTCCATGGCTCACTTAACCTCCATATCCAACATAGACAAGATGCAGTTTTGACAGTGCTCATCCAGCTGAAAAATAAGTTCACATACCGAAAACAACTTTCCCCTTTCATGGGGGTATCGCTTTCTATGTTCCAGTGACTATTCAGTATAGCAAACCGATAAGAAGGAGAAGCAGGCACAGCAGCAGCAAAAGCAGTCGCATCACGATGAGGGCTAGGTTGTTGTCAGGCCTGAGCTTTGAGGAATGGTTATGATGGAGCCAGGGATGAGCTGAGAGTCAGGAGCCAGAACCAGGAAAACATTTCCCAGACAAGAGCTCTATTCACACATTATCTTCAACACAAACACAATCTGTGCATAGTGTATGCATGCATAGATCTGTGTGCATGTACGGTTATCCAGACATTCTGTTCCATGCACAAACAGTAGTATACTTCCTATCTGTACCCTGCATTTGGGGAGGCCAGCCGCAGGTTCCCTTTCAAAGTGAAAATATATACAAGCATTCACACAAAAACATGTACATGTGTACAAACAACTGCATGGATATGCAACACATGTCAATATGGCAAAGGAATTTGCCTAAACAGGAAGTTTTTATAACTTTTTGTTAAAGGATAAACTGCTGGGAAAGATCATGGAACAGCTGGGAGAGATCACCAGGGGATTGGGTGCAGGGTGTTATCAGTATGCTGATGACACCCACATATTTTTCCATGTCAGCATCATCGGGAGAAGGCATAAACTCCCTATATGCCTGCCTGGAGACAATAATGGGCTGGATGAGGGATAACAAACTGAGGCTTAATCCAGATAAAATGGAGGTACTTATTGTGTGAGGTCAGAACGTGGGAGATGATTTTGATCTGCCAGTTTTGGATGGGGTCGAACTTCCCCAGAAGGAACAGGTATACATTCTGGGGGTGCTTCTGGATCCCAGCTTCTCTCTGGTGCCCCAGGTTGCCCCAGGTGGCCAGAGGTACCTTCTATCAGCTTCAGCTGATACACAGGCTGCGTCTGTTTCTTGAGATAAATTAGCTCAGAACAGTGGTACATCTGCTGGCCACCTCCAGACTTGATTACTGCAATGTGCTCTATGTGAGGATGCCTTTGTATGTAGTCTGGAAACTGGAGTTGATACAGAATGCGGCAGCAAGGCTGGTCTCTGGGCCATCTCAGAGAGTCCATATTACCCTTGTATTGAAAGAACCACACTGGCTACCGATAGGTTGCCGGGCAAAATACAAGGTGCTGGTTATAACCTATAAAGCCCTAAACAGCTTAGGCCCTGGGTCTTCTTCACCATGATTCCCACCGCCCATTAAGGTCATCTGGAGATGTCCGTCTGCATTTGCCTACTCAGTGGTGGCTACTCAGGGACAAGCCTTCTCCATTGTTGCCCCAAGGCTTTGGAATGCTCTCCATGGTGAAAAAAGAGCCTCCCCATCTCTGACAACTTTTAAAAAGTTAATCAAGACACATCTGTTCACCCAGGCTTTTAATTTGTTTTACTGTTTTAATACTTTTAACCTAGTTTTAAGTTTTAATTGTTTTAATGTTTAAATTTTGTTTTAATTCTGTTATTATTGTAAGCTGTCCAGAGATGTGGGTTTTGGGCGGTATGGAAAATTGTTCAATAAATGCATATTGTATTTCAATCACAATGATTTTCTTTCAGAGGGCAGAATTTTGAATTGTTGTCCTGGATTCTAGACTCCTTCCCCAAATTTCAGTATCTACTATAAAATCTTATCTTAATGTACTTTATTCAAGTATAAGAGGCAAAGGTTGAGCATGATGAATAAAATACCTTCCACTTTTCTCCTTGTCTATAGGAGAATATAATCATCCATCTTCAGCAATGTTGTCCTTGCTAGCCATAAATAACTTAACTTCTAATGTAGATATTAGTTTTCTATTTATCCAGGGAAGTTTAGTTTGGCTCCTCAAGGTCAGTTTACTCCTGAGGGGAAATGTTCTTCCTCTTGATGTTTTCCTGCTCTCTGTTTTTAGGAGTAATTGCTGGGATGATTGTAACATAAATCACACCAAATGTAAGTGTCTCGTTTCCTTCAAAATGCGATGTTTGGGCAACATTTTGCCTGAACAGAATGAATCAGTGTAGTTTGTAGTTCTCTGCAGTCTTCCTGCTGGCCTTGATGCTAGGCAGTCCCAGACAGCTTTCAGGGACTACTCCAATGAGAACCATACTTTGACTTCTACAGCAGACAGAACAGGCTGGTGGACAAGCTTGTTTTCCGAAAATAGGATTAAGAAAAAAAGAGGGGACTGTATGGAAATAATGGTAGTTCGGTACCCAAATGGCAAAGCCCAACCAGTTTGGTGAGAAAGCAGCAAAGCAAGAGGTCTCGAGACAGTGCTTAAGTATTGAAGAACGACAAGGATTTAAAGAAAAGGTTACAAACAAACGTGAAAAAGCCTTCAGCTTAATTTCAGCTGTAGCTCATAGCTGAAGAGAGAGAGAGTGAAACCAAAACAAACAGCCATCTCTGGAAAGTCAAAATGGAGACTAACACTGGAAGAACAAAGAGGGGTGGAGCACTTTTATCCATAACCCTGAAACCCCCCAGAGGTCACTATGAGACATTGCAGCTGAGAGCTGATGCTGCCAGGGCCCTAGCTCCAACAGAGACCAATTCCCATAGGAACATAGGAAGCTGCCATATAGTCAGCTTAGTCAGACCATTGGTCTATCTAGCTCAGTATTGTCTTCACAGACTGGCAGCAGCTTCTCCAAGGTTGCAGGCAGGAATCTCTTTCAGTCAGGGAGGGAACTTGGTACCTTCTGCTCTTCCCAGAGCGGCTCCATCCCCTGAGGGGAATATCTTACAGTGCTCACACTTCTAGTCTCCCTTTCATATGTAACCAAGGAGGACCCTGCTTAGCTAAGGTGATAAGTCATGCTTGTTACCACAAGACCAGCTCTCCTCTCCTTTTGAGGTAGCCCCCAAAACATCAGAAGAAAAAGTGATGCAAAATGATTTGCCCAATGAATTTTGTTAAATAATTCAACAAGTCCGACACTGTATAGTCGTAATGGGATAGATGTTATGCCATTTTTAGTTTTTGTGCCCCTGAAGAAGGTAATCTGTTGCCTGCTATTTCAGTTTTCCTCCTCCTTTACTTGAAGTCACTATAGAATTTAAGAAAAAGCCACAGGATAAGTAAGCAAGTACAGAAACTGCTGTGGGAGATTGAGAGCATTTGTCCAGTAAGCCTGGAATGGGTTGTGAAATTTGGCTTGTGAGTAAAAGCAATCTATTTGCACTCCAGAGCTAGGTTGCACTGGGAATCATGGTAGGTATGGTGGATCGTGGGGAGTTAGCAATGACTGATAATGAGGGAGGATATTTTTTTGCCTGTTTGGTCAACTTACAGGGTCAGGTGATACAGGAAAGATCAGAGTTCAAAGTTTTGTGTTGAACACGACATATTTTTGTAGCAAATCAAAATGCCTAAGGACAGTCCTGGGGGCATGAAAACATTCATAAGAACATAACAGCAGCATTGCTGGATCAGGCCCTAGGCCCATCTCATCCAGCATCCTGTTTCACACAGTGGCCCACCAGATGCCTCTGGGAAGCCCACAGGCAAGAGGTATGTGCATGCCCTCTCTCCTGCTGTTGCTCCCCTGCAGCTGGTATTGAGAGGCATTGTGCTTCTGACGCTGGAGGTGGCCCACAGCCACCAGACTAGTAGCCATTGAGAGACCTATCCTCCATGAATTTGTCTAAGCACCTTTTAAAGCCATCCAAGCTGGTGGCCATCACCACATCCCATGGCAAAGAGTTCATAGATTAATGATGCACTATGTTGAAAAAGTACTTCCTCTTGTTGGTTCTAAATTTCCCAACCTTCAGTTTCATGGGGTGACCCCTGGTTCTAGAGTTGTGAGAGAGGGAGAAAAATTGCTCTCTGTCCACCCTCTGCACTCCATGCATAATTTTAAACACTTCGATCATGTCTCCCTTTAGTTGCGTCTTTTCCAAGGTTAAGAGCCCCAAGTGCTGTAGCCTAACCTTGTAAGGAAGGTACTCCATGCCCCTGATCTTCTTGATTGCCCTCTTCTGCAGCTTTTCCAGTTCCACAATATCCTTCTTAAGATACAGTGACCAAAACTGTACGTAGTAATCCAAATGTGGCCGCATCATAGATTTGTATAGGGGCATTATAATATTAGCATTTTTATTTTCAATCCCCTTCCTAATGATTCCTGGCATGGAATTAGCCTATTTCACAGCTGCCATGCCCTGAGCCAACACTTTCAGTGAGCTGTCCACCACGACCCCAAGATCTCTCTCCTGGTCAGTCACCGACAGCTCAGATCCCATCAGGGTATATGTGAAGTTGGGTTTTTTGCCCCAATGTGCATCACTTTACACTTACACTTTACACTTGCTTCCATTGAACTGCATTTGCCATTTTGTTGGTCACTCCCCAGTTTGGAGAGATCTTTTTGGAGCTTCTCACAATCTGTTGTGGATTTGACTACCCTAAATAGTTTAGTGTCATCTGCAAATTTGGTCACTTCAGCTGCTTACCCCAACTTCTAGATAATTTATGAACAAGTTAAAGAGCACTGGTCCCAGTACTGATCCCTACCCCACTTTCTACCTACCTCCACTGTGAAAACTCTCAATTTATTTCCACACTCTGTTTCCTGTCCTTCAATGACTTACCGCTCCACAAATGAACCTGTCCCCCTTAGCCCATGACTGCTCAAGAGCATTTGGTGGGGAACTTTGTCAAAAGCTTCAGTAAACCTAGCAGTCATGGGATAAGGGGACAGTTTTTAATTTTTAGTGTTCGTTTTAAATGAATGTAATGTTTGTTTAAATGATTTTATTTGTTTTAATGTTTTAAATGATTTTCATAGTAAACTGCCCAGAGATGCAAGTTAAGGGCAGTTTAAAAATATTTTAAATATGTTAAATAAATAAATGAATGGATGATAGAATGAATAACTGGATCACCTTTATCCACATGCTTGTTGACACTCTCAAAGAACTCAAAAAGGTTAGTGAGGCAAGACTTCCTCTTGCAGCAGCCATACTGGTTCTCCTTCAGTAAGCCCTTTTCTTTGATATGTTTAACAATTTTGTCCTTATGTATGCTTTCCATCAATTTTACCCAGCACTGAAGTTAAGTTGACCGCCCTGTAATTTCCCAGATTCCCCCTGGATCCCTTTTTGAAAATCAGTCACATTGGCTACTTTCCAGTCCTCTGGTACAGCCTGATTGTAGGGACAAGTTACATGTATTTGCTAGGAGAAGGGCAATTTCACATTTGAGTTCCTTCAGAACTCTAGGGTGGATGCCATCTGGCCCCTGTGATTTGTTAATTGTTAGTTTTTCAAGACAGTTCCCTTGTCACCTCACATTGGACCAGTTCTTCTGTTGCTAAACCTGAAAAGCTCGGTTCCGGAGAGGGTATATGGTCAGTATCCTCTGCCGTGAAGACAGATGCAAAGAACTCATTCAGCTTCTCTGCAATCTCCTTATCCTCGTTAATAATCCCGTTCACACCCTCATCATCTAAGAGGCCAACTACCTTCCTGGCAGGTTTTCTACTTCTGATATATTTAAAGAAGTTTTTGTTATTCTCCTTGACACTTCTAGCTGTATGCTCCTCAAACTCTCTTTTTGCATTCCTTATTGTCTCCTTGCATTTCTTTTGCCAGAGTTTATGTTGCTTCCTGTTCTCTTCATTTGAGTAGAACTTCCATTTTCTGAAGGAAGACCCTTTTATAGTTTCCCTGACTATTTGTTAGCCACACTGGTGTCCTCCTGGATGTGGTGGTACCTTTCCTTCTTCTTGGTATATATTCCAGCTGTGCTTCTAGTACTGTGGTTTTAAATAGGTTCCATGCTTTCTGGAGTGATTTGACCCTCCTGACTTTCCCTTTCAACTTCCTTCTTACCAGTCCCCTCATTTTTGAGAAGTTTCCTCTTCTGAAGTCCAATGCATCTGTGTTGGACTTCCTTGACAATTCTCCACGCGCATATATGCTGAATTGGATCAAAATATGGTCACTGCTACCCAATGCAACTCTGACATCTGCAAATCTGACTTCTGCAACTCTGACATCTTGCACCAGGTCCTGGGCAGCACTCAGGATTAAGTCCAAGGTCACCATCTCTCTGGTTGGTTCCGCAACTAACTGTTCTAAGGTACAGTCATTAAGGATGTCTATAAATGTGGCCTCTCTTTCATTACCTTAATGTGAATTTACCCAGTGTATGTGTGGGTACTTGAAGTCAGCCATTATTACTGCCCTGTCCCTCTTTGATGCCTCTCTTATTTGTTTCTCCAACTCCAGATCACTCTCAGTGCTTTAATCAGGAGGGTGATAGAACGTCTCTAGAAACACATTTCCTTTCAGTCCTCGTAATGTTACCCATAATGTTTCTGTGGAGAACTCTGGTCAACCTAGGTTTTCTAGCTTATTAGAATCTATCCCTTCTTTGATATACAGTGCCATTCCTCTCCCAATCTTCCCCTTCTGTCCCTTCTATAGAGTTAATTGTGTCCCACTGGTTCTCACAATGGAATAATTGTGTCCCACTGGTTCTCACCATTTCACCGCGTTTCCTTACTCCTACTGTATCTATATTTTCATTTGTAACCAAGCACTCCAGCTCACTCATCTTGGCTTGGAGGCTTCTGGCATTGGCTTTTAGACACCTATACGCTGAATCCGTTACCTGGTATTGGTATGTGTTATCCCTCTTACCATCCTCTAACCTATTTGGCAAGATGTCATGTGTTTCCTTTTGCTCTACTCTGTCCCCTTCTGGTTTAGCTGAAACATGTCCACCATCACACCTTAGGGGATTTTGCTGGCCAAAGCAGATAACACCCAGTTCCTGCCAGCAACCCCCCCAGGCATCATTTTAAAAGCTGCTCTGCGACCTCCTTGATTTTAAGCACCAACAGTCTGGTTCCATCTTGGTTCAAATGGAGCCTGTCCCTTTTGTACAGGCTTCACTTTCCCCAAAGTGTATCCCAGTGCCTAACCCCTAACCCGCTCCTCCTGGCACCACCATCTCAGCTCCGCCTGTCTCCCTGTCCCAGTGCATGGAACAAGTAGCACTTCAGAGAACGCTAGCCTGGGGTCCTGGACTTCAGTATGCTACCTAGCAGCCTAAATTTGGCTTCCAGGATCTCCCAACTGCATTTCCCAACATCTTTGGTGACAACATGCACCACAACAGCTGACACCTCCCCAACACTGCCTAACAGCCTACCGAGACACAGTGTGACACCTGCAACCTTCGCTCCAGGCAGGCAAGTCACCTTCCAGTCTACACGCGGGTCACAGTCCCATATCTCTATGCCCCTAATAATCGAACCACCCACTACTGCATCTAATCCAATATCTGATATCACCAGAGCCCATAGAATCTGAATACAATATTGTCACATTAGGATTGGGTCAAATATCAATTTTCTGAACATGCATAGGCCTAGCATTTAACACCTCACCATATACATCCTCTGTACATCCCTATCCCTCCCTGGCTGCCTTCAACAAGGACAGGGGTTGAGCAAGCAAGTTGTAGGTCTCAGATTTCCAAGCAGCCTGTCCATCTCCTCAAGCAACAGTCTGAAAACTTGCCAAACTAACGAGACCAGATGGTATACTGGTAACATTCAGTTTTGATTCTTTAAAAAAAAAAAAAAGTCAGCATCCAATCTCTCATGGATATGAGAGATTTTATCTGCAAATTGGTCACAGTAGGCTGATGTGGGCTCACTTTGAAGGTCTTTGGGACTCTCACTTATTTATTTATTTATTGATTTGATTTTTATACTGCCCTTCCAAAAATGGCTCAGGGCCACTTAAGAGCACTGAATTACTCAAAAAGGCTTCATTGGACAACACTGAAAGGATACAATGATGGCAGAGAAGTAAGCTTTGTTTGCCACCATCACTGCTACCTAGTAGGCCCTAATATAGGTTCTAGTCTGGGTTTGGTCTGGTCATATGACCATTCTGAGTTTTTTGCCAGTGACACTCAAGCTGTTTACTAGCTGTCTATCAAAAAATATACATAAGAAGAAGCTGATGTATAGCCAGTCTTTCAATAATGTAAGATAAACTTACTATGGTGGAATGCCTGGGTGTGGGCTGTACCATGTCAGACTATAGAATGGTACTCATGTGACTGAATGCTCCCTGCCAAAATATCCCCACCCCCCCCCACAGAAAACTGACATGTCAAGGAGAAGGGTAGGCTAATGAAAGGTCATCTTCCTGAACTTTAGTTTTCTATGAGGATGGGGGTGCACATGAGACCCTACCTGCAATTTGAATTGGTGTTACCTAGAAAATGAGAATAGGATGCCACACTAGTGATGACCTACTTAGAAGCAGTTTCAAAAGTTGCAGCTTCAGTAATCTCAGCGGTATATTTAGAGTGTCAGAGATCACAGCATTTGCTGCGACATGGGATGACTCACAAGTCCATGTTCTTGATGAATGCATTATCACAAAGTGAGCTGCATGTGTCAATGAACTATCACTGATCAAACAGCACAGAACTTTCACATCACTTCAAACTAATCAATTTCAATAGAAGCAATTCACATGTTCAGCTAGATGTAATCAAGTACTGAATAATTACTGGATAAGAAATCAAGGCCATGCATGGCCAATGATTCATGTGCTGCCAACTTACATTCCACATTGCTTGTGAACATGGATGAATTCTGTTTATAAAATAGCATGTCTCCCCTTACTGGAATATGTGAACTTTTGAAGGTGGAACTGACTCAAATATGTGAAGATCAATTGGTTCAAATATGTGATCAATCTGCTCAGGGTTGGTCTCTTCATGAGGCAAGGTGAAGTGGCTGATAAGTGGTGAGTTATTGGAGAGCCTCACCACCACCTCAGCTGCCCCCTCTGCCACTCACTGCTCATCACCATTGAAAAAAATATTTGACAAAGAGATAATTTTGGTACAGCCATCTATCAACAGAGAGACTCTCCTCCTCCTCCTCATTCTATGTGATGGCAAGAACTGATGCTGCCTGACTTGGTGCATACGGTTACCTCCCTACCTCCCTTGTTTGTCACTGTTAGGCTAGTAATTAAAAGTGGAAGGGAGTTGAAAAAGAAAATGTTGAAAAGGCAGTAGAGTATTAGATACTCTATAGGGCATCTCCAATCATCTGCTTCTCTTCCATTATTTCTTCTTCTGCTCTCTTCCCCTTTTCATTACTAGCTCAGTACAAGGGAAGTAGGAGGGTTCATACCGAGACAGGAAACAGTAGGGACAGGTGTCACCATTGCAAAGAAGGAGGAAGAGGCAGTGGCCAGGGCCAACAATGCCTCTGCTGAGGATGATGAGAATTGTAGGCCAGCAACAGCTGGAGGGCAAAGTTGTGCAAAGTTGTGCAGTCCCGATTTAAACCACATGCAGCAAATTGCACTTTCTTTGCTTCTGTTTGCATTTATGTTAAAACAGAGTTGCTCAGATTGTAAACCACCAAGCTGAATGAGTGTGCATGTGCATGTTTCCAGTGAAGCAGCATCAACACAATAAAAAAGGGGAAGTGCTTGTAAGGGGGAGGGTCATATTTGGTATCCTGCCTCAGGCACACTGAGATTTTGGGCTGCCACTGTACTGCCATTGCAGCAGCTGCCACAGTTCCAAAAAGGGGTTTCAGGGAAAGTCCCTTCACAGATCTGCTGCCATGTCAATGCTGCTGGCATCACAGGAATAGAAAATAATCAGAAGACACCAGGGCATATTGATTTTGTTATGGGCACAATCATGTCAAAGTTTAGCATATGGAAATTCCATTGATTTCAATGGGAAAGATTTGAGCAGATGCTTATCTCATTGAAATCAATGGGATATTAGTTTGAAGCTGTGAAGCTGTCTTATGCTGAGTCAGACCCTTGGGCCATCTGTCTACTCTGAGTGGCAGCGGCTCAGCAAGATCTCAGGCAGAGGTCCTTCTCAGCCCTGTTGCTGTCATTCTTTTATTTGGAGAGATTAAAATTGAAACTCAGACCTTCTGCATGCACAGTATGTGTTCCGCCCTCTGGCTCTCGCCCTTACACTTCTGTCTCAGGCTGAAAACTGTGGTCAGCTGTGCTACAGATAGTAATGAAATGAAATTGGAAAATGAAATGTAGTTACAATATCTATAAATAAAGATATAGAATTACACTGGATTAGCCAAGCAATGCATTTTTCACAGATTGCTACCAGAAACTGCTTATTGATTTTTTGTAACCATCTGCCTACATCAGAAACTTCTTAATAACTGGTAGGCATTGAAAGTGCGTGTGTGTGTGTGTGTGTGTGTGTGTTTACAGCTCTGAGTCTGTATTGTTTATATTAAATATTTCCTAGTAGGTCTAGGATATTTTCCCCACTGGAACTGTTTTACCTTAGAGCATCAAAGACAAAAAGCATTATTTAAGAGTAGGCACTTAACTATTTGGGGCACTAGGAAAATCAGCATTAAATGGCCACCCAACCTCTATCAGAAAGTTGGAGCTGAGCTCATGCCAGCACATTAACATGCAGGAAAATGGATTTGGAGCTAGACCTTGAAACTGGAGCACAAGCATTGGGAGCCTGTGTAATTGGGGCAGGTGGGGATTGTAGTGCAGGTAATTGCAGCCTCATTGCTGTACGTATGTAAAATTTATATAGAATAATATCAGATTATTCCTATTTATGCATTCCCTTCGACTCACATTAGGCAATGACATGCCAATTACCAACATTCAAATCACTTAGTGCGCCAATTACTGCAGACTCCAAAGTGCATGGCTTTGATTTATGGAGCTGGATCACAGGATCCCTGTAGGAACAATGTTTGGTTCAAAGCCAGCCACAAAGTCCCCCCCCCCCACCCTTAATGCTCTCTATGCTTCCTGCATTGTTTGATGGATGCATATTTCGGATGTTTAAGTGGGAAAAGGGTAAAGACAATGCCGCGGTGACATGACAGGTTATAGATTGTCTGCTGATCCTGTCTCTGTTCAGATGAGAAGGCTGGCAGTTGTTAGATGCTCAAGTGGGAACAGTCAGAGCTCAGCAGCTGGAGTAAGAGGATATTATGTTTTAGAGAGCATGCATACTGTACAGAAAGTTGTATGGGAGAGATAATACGCTTTATTGGCATATCTAAGGGCCAAACTAGATGAGGTGAGAAATATCATTGGGCAAGTGATACAGTCGAGACTTAACCCTTTCCTATGCACAGTTTTCATGATGAAAATCCCCCCAAGGCCAAAGTTTGTCCTAAGAGTAAATCTTATGGGAGACCTGGGTTCAAATCTCCACTCATCCATGAAACTCACAGGGTGGCTTTGGGCAACCTCATAGGGTTGTTTCAGTTAAAGAACAACCCACATACACTGCCTTGAGTTCTTTGTAGGAGGAGCAGGATATAAATGTAACACAACATTCTGAATAGCATTGATTGATTGATTGATTGATTGATTGAATTTTTATACCGCCCCTCCCAATCTGGCTCAGGGCGGTCATATGCATTTAAGCTATAATTTTCCCCACCAAAGTTTATTTCCACTTAAAAAGAGAACCAGTCATTTCAAGATTGCTCTTTCAGTGTATTATGCAGAGAAAATAAGAGAGAGAAAGAGAGAACTACTAAAATAATATGAAATCATTCACATGACCAGGCAGGTGGGGCAGTGGGTGGGTGGTGGGAACTCACCTTCCCCCCAGGATGAGCACTGGACTATTGCTTGGAGCATGGATAGTGCTCCCAGACGATCCATGCTGTGTGGCACAGCGTGGAACTTCAGAGGCCGGGACAATGCGTCCCAGCCTCTGGATATCCCACAGTGCACTGTGCAACATACAATGCATTGAGAGATTCCCCTAGGAGATGGGCACTCTAGGCTCCCACCTCTGTGTCTGCTGGGGCTGAACATAGCCCCAGGGAACACACGATCCTAGAGCCTGGGTAAAAGGCTCTCTTGAGCTGTCAACCATGGCTATGAGCCAGGTTTAAAAGCTTGGCTAGACAGTGCTTGGGTCCAATCCTGGCAGTTCTCAAGTGCAGCCTAATCCAAGCTGCCCTTCCCTAGCCTGGGTTTGGATGTGCATGGGAACAGCTCTATGTCTCTCATAACTACTGTTACACCTCTTAAGTATGTTATCTGCTACCAAGGGTTTAAGGCTGGCAAAAATATATTCAAAAGCTATCACAGCTGTGGAACGTCTTTGCCCTAGAGATGCACAAGTCTGAGCTTCAGCAACTTTCAGAAATAGTGGCTGGCATACCATGCAGTCCACTGGCTGCCCAAGTGAGATGCTGCATTCCACTCTAAGGCACACCACTGCACCTTGCAAGCATGCAGAACATCCATGGTGCCTAAGTATAGTGTCTTCACTTCCATGATTCCCAGTGGGAGCAGCGTCGCTGGAGTGATGACGCTGTCCTTAGGTGCCATGGAGACTCTATGTCCCTTGCTAACTGAACAAAGAAGCACCTTTTAAAGTGAGGATTCTCTTAATAGAGGGTGGGAGGAGAACAACTATCCCTATCCAACACCAGCACATCATCCCTCCAGTGGCTGTTGCTGGTGTCTACATTATTATTTTTTAGATTGTGAGCCCTTTTGGGACAGGGAATCATCTTATTCCTTATATATTTACTTTCTGTGTAAACCAACTTGAGAATTTTTGCTGAAGAAAAAGTATAGAAATATTTGTAGTAGTAATAGTAGTAGTAGTCGTCGTCGTGGTCGTCCAAGGAGTAGTGGAGTGCTTTTAAGTGGAATGCAGTAGCATGGGGGCATCTTGCTTGGACAGACAGTGGACTGTGCAGTGTGTCAGCCACTATAAGACTATTTTTATTTGGACTAGATTTTAGCTCATTTTTATCCCTCAGGTTTAAGCCATTTTTAGGGGGAGACATCATTTTTCATGTTTTGATTTTTCAAACTTATTTTCATGAGTATACAGTATGTTTTAAATGGAATATGGGTGTGACCATTTGGGATGTACACAAATAAAACCAACTCATACAGCATGTAAACTTTGGTGACACCTTTCAGTTGGACAACTAATGCTCAATGAACAAGCTTTTCAAGTTTGGTAGAACTTGCTTTCAAACACGAGTGTTCAAAATATAACATTTTTTAAAAGTGTTTCCTTTTGGAGGTGCTGCACTATGTTAATAGGATCGGACATTTCCCCCAGCAGAAATATACATTTAAAAAATCTTTCTATAATTCCTGAATAATTCTATGAGAATGAGATTTTGCTGGCTCTTTTTCTAGAATGACCTGACTGAGCCTTCACCTTCGGCATCTTCCATTGGCTCTGGTTGATCTTCCAGCCTACATCCACCCTTCCTATCCATTCTGGAGAGATGTTCTTCTTGGTGACTCCATTGAAAATTGATGTCTGCTGTTTAACTGTCATCCTAGATCTATAGACTTGGACTCAATCCAATTCTTACCCAGCTACCCAGAGGCGAAGAGAAAGCCATAGATCCATAGACTCAGGCCTCACAGAACTGAATAAACTATTCAGGGCTATTCAAGCTTACAACCCTCTTCTCCTGCTCATACTCTGATGTCGGAAGCAGTGAAAATGAGATGGATATTCAGCCCCCTCTTCAGGCCACACTAGAAGGACTCAATAGCACAACTGCCCTAACCAATCCACGCACAAGGACTGCAACACCTCCCAGGACAAGGAGCAAAATGTCAGTTCACTATTCTGACTTTATCTCTGACACTGACTCTAACCTTGATTCAGAAGTTGACGACAGTAAAATGGACATATGCGAGACCCAATGCCAGCCACCACATGAAATTAGATTATATCTGTCTTTGCTCAGCCCCAGCATATATTATCCTCATGTGGGCTCCGTCCTGATGCCGCAGAGCCCCTGGAAAACTATACAGAAATAGCACCTATACAACCTGTACTTGTAAAGATGAATCCTCATGGGATATCCCCCAAATCAGTTTGGTCCGGTTCGATGGTTGAACCGGACCAGACCTGGTTTGGACGGACATGAAACCTGGCCACGTTTGTTTGAATCTGGTTTGGATTTGAACCAAACCAGCCAGACTGGTTCTGTGCACACCCCTACCATCTTGGCTGCTATGGGCCCTGGAATGTTGTTTGCCAACAACCCTCACTTTGATGTAATCACTGCTTTAACCTCCCCAGTTTGTTTGCCCAATATGTGGGAGCTGCCTGCTTCCTCTGTGGAGTCTATATGCCCAGAGACTGGTTTGGTGGCCCATGAGCTGGTAGCTCAAGATTCCATGTTCTCACCATTTGCATGCCAGCATCATGATGATAACAATCTCCAGTCTCTGCCTATTGTGTCATTGGAAGCACTGCTGGACCTAGTTCCAGCAGAACCCACTTGAGAGAATACCTGCCTCAACTCTGTGGCTCCCTACACTCAACCCATCACTACCCCACTGGAAATCCCTACATCAGCCCCTGTCTACCAATAGAGACTGACATCCAAAAGACCAGCAAAAAGTTTCCCTCCTGACCTGGAATGTGGCTGGCTGGAACTCTAGCCTCAGGGATGTCTCCTTTATCAACTACATCTCCATGCATGAGAAATAATGGTGCAGGAAATCATAATGGTGCAGGAAACCTGGACATCCACAGACCTAGCACTTAATGACTACAGCCAACACTCACTGGGAGCAGAAGCCAGTGCAGGCAGGGGCAGACCCAAGATTGGACTGTGAGTACTAGATTCCACCACCCTGTGTGCATTGTCGACAAGACTTCCTTCATTCAAGCAACATCCTATGGTGGTGGCAGTCCAGAATGGCATCTTACTAGTAATCAATATCTATCTACCCCCACAATGTTGGAAATCTCAGGACAGGAAACTGTGGTATGAACTGGAACTGTGGCATGAACCTGACCGACCGACTATCCCCCTTCACAAATGCCTACATTGTGGTAGGAGGGGATTTAATGCCAGGGTAGGTCCCAATTATGACACCTTGTATACACACCAACAATGCTGCCCGCCCAATCCCGAAGCAGACCTACTCCCCCTAGCATGCCATTTGAAGCACAAGAAGTCAAATTATGCCAGTTTTTGTCTAACCCAAATGGCTAGCAGTCTTAATCTCCACATCCTTAATGGCTCTGTTGAAACCAACCACCTTGCAGAATTTACTCTCTGGGCCAGGACTAAAATAAGTGTCATTGACTAACATAATTTTCTCTGGGAACCTACTGCGCTTTGCAAACCACTTCAAGGTTACACCTCAATTTGACAGTGGCCGTTTCCCAGTCACACTACACTTAAAATCTTTTGCCCGGCAACTCCACACAGAGGCTCTTTACCAACTTCACATCCTACCAGCAGGAAGAGCCTGCTGCATCAAATGATCCACCCAACTGGACAATGTAATAACAAAACAACTCCCCTCAGAACACTTGCAAGCCATTCGACAATCCCTGTTCTCTGCAGGTTCCTCTAACTCAGTTCTTGAAAGCTACAGTAACCTAGTGCAAGAACTACAAAAGCACTTAACCCACAGAAACAATGGCTGCCCCAAACCACACCTTAATTGTTCCAAACTTTGGTACGACTCTGAATGCGCTGAAGAAAAAAAAAAATGCTCACAGCTAACTACAACATCTACAAGGCTAACACAAATCTAGTGATGGTGCAGCACCCCCTCAAGCAGAAGACACACACCAAGCAGTCAGAACCAAAGACCTGGCGCTATTCTGGTGCATCACGTGGACCACCCTAGCAATGGCCTGACACACCCGGACAGCTTCATCTCACCAGAGGCCTGGGAACTATACAGAGTGCTCAATGAACTATACAAAGGTGAAGAGGTGGACTACAGATGCCCTCACCAATATGCAAAGGACCTGCCCCCATGGCCACTGATGGCGCCTGCTTGAGATCTTAGACCTGATCTCCCAGCTTAGACCTGAGAAGACTCCTGACAATGACCTAATTCCCCCTGAACTTATCAGAAACAACTCCCATTGACAAGCATGGATGCATCCCTGAAGACTGGGGGCTCGCAGTCATAGTTCCCATCTTTTAAAAGGGCAGGAAGGATGACCCAGCCAATCATAGCCCTATCAGCCTGCTCAGCACAGTCAGTAAACTCTATGCTAGACATCCATACTGGAAACTAAGAGACTGGCTGGAACAAGAAAACATCCTGGCAGAGGAGCAGGCCAGATTCAGGAAGGGATGGTCCACAATTAACCAATGCCCTGTACTTCAGCATCTAATTCAGATTGTACTTCAGGTTGTGAACTGCCCTGGGACATTTTTGTATGGGGCAGTATAAAAATTAAATGATTGATTGATCGATTGAAAAATACTCCATGCAAAACTCAGTCTCCCTGTATGCTGCTTTCATTGATCTCAAGTCTGCTTTTGACTCCATTTCACAACCCACACTATGGGAAAAACTGGAAGCCTCCTTGATTGACCAACGCCTGCTACTCCTCATTTATACTCTGCACAATGACGTATCCCTGAAAGTTAGATGCAACCCCCAAGGACACTTATCCTCATTTATACTCATCCCAATCCATTAGGGCATCAAACAAAGTTGCATTCTTGCTCCTCTCCTGTTCAACTTCTACATTAATGACATGGTGGGTCACCTAAACAGCCCCGACTTCCACCTCCTGAAGCTGGCAGAGAAACATCTCTCCACCCTGCTCTAGGCTAGTTAGTTAGTTGTTTATTTACGATCTTAGATCAAACACGCCTGCTCTAGGCTAAAGACATGACAATCCTCTCAAGGACCCCCATAGGACTTAAAGGAGCACTGAGGGCCCTTGCACAATACTGCAAGCAATACTGCAAGACCCCTCGCACAATACTGCAAGCAAGACCTACTGGAAATCAACTACCATAAAACTAAATCATGGCCTTCGCTAAGAGACCAAGGACACACTCCTGGGATATAAATGGGAATGATATTGGCCTGGTATCATGCTTCAAATACCTGGGGACTAGGAAGGCCCATGGTGGCTATGTTGCCCAAAATGCCCAGAAAAGTGCTGCTGCCATTCTAAAATTCTTCCAGTAAAAGGGGGACCAGTACATAATGGATCATAGAACAAATCAAACCAGAATTTTCACTCGAGGCACAAATGACCAGGCTCAAACTATCATACTTTGGACACATTATGCAAAGATCCAGCTCCCTTGAGAAGTCCATAATGTTAAGGAAAGTTGAAGGAAAGAGAAGAGGATGACCAGCAGCAAGGTGGATGGACTCGATTACAACAGCAATGAATGCACCACCAAGAGACCTTAAGGGCCAAGTTGAAGACAGATCATCCTGGAGAAAATCTATCTATGTGATCTCTTAGAGTCGACACCGACTTGATAGCACTTAATCAATCAATCAACATACCCACAGGCCTTAAGCAATTTGAAGCTAAATCAATGGCACAACATCTTTACGGTGCCCAGCTTGGCCCCTTTTCCCTCTTTGTCCTTCTAGAGCTCATCCAATCCAAATTCCTAAGAACAGTACTGCAAGTCCCCATTGTGTCTCCAGTGCCACTCTACAATTGGAAGCAGGCCTGGTGAAAGTGGAAGCCAAAGTCTGGCTGTCCATTCTGAACTACTGGCTGAGATTATCCCTCCTCCCAACGGACTTAGCCCCCTCAACATTGATGGATGGGGAAGTGATATCTAAGTGATCACATGGAAGTGATCTCTATCTGTGAAACTAGCCTTACCTAGATTCTCCCCTCCCACCTACGCTCCGTGGGTTATGAGTGGGCCAGGACACTTATCAAACACGCATAATTGATGCAGAATGCCAAACTGACTTAGATAGGTCTCTGAACTTTCTTCTCTCTGAAAGTCTAAGGTACAGAACAACACCTGCCAAATACCTTACACAGCTAGAAGTACCTAACCACAGAAGGGTCTTTACCCTGATTTGCTGTGATGCCCTTCCCTTGGCTGTCCTTGAAGGAATGCCCCTCCCCTTGGCTTCGTGTGGATGGGAGGGTGATTTGTCCCAGCCACACTCCGCACGAGGCCCTAAAAGAAAGCCTATTGGCTGGGGAGAATTTTGGGGGCGGGGCTTGTGCCATTAGCTGTGCGGTCCCCACCCCAAACTCTCAGTTTGGGCCAGGAATCCCCCACCCTCCTTTCCCTGGTGCAGAGCGGGCCTAGTGACTGGTCGCCCTTCCGGGGGCTGAGCAGGAATTTTTTCTCTCAATGTATTGGCTACTGTTGGGCTACCGCTTACTCTGTTCTGTACCAGGGGGTTTAGTTGGAGTTAGGCAGGTCACAACAAGGCAGGAACAGTGTGGGCTGGGTGGTAATTTGAGGGAAGGACATCAGTGAGCACCTTTGGATATTTAAGAGGTGGACTGGTCAATCACTCCCTTGTGATTTGTGTGGCCCGGGGAGAATGATTTGCCATGAAACCAGCTTCAGGACTTCACTAACCCTTGGGCTGAGTGGTCCGGGGTGGGTGAAGTCCTAGAAGTATCCAGGCCCTCATACTAAGGGGGTTGGCTTTGAAGGAGATGGGTAGGTTACACCTGCCTATTTCCTGAGCCAGGGTGTATCGCCCTGAAAGGCACGGGAAGGATGGTGGAGTCCTTACCCAGCCTCGTTAGGCCTACACTGTTGTCTAGTGGTGATTAATCCCAGAGTACCCAGAATGTTGGGGGCAATATGCTAAAATCATTGTAAACCGCTTAGAGAGCTCCGGCTATAGAGCGGTATATAAATGTAAGTGCTATTGCTAAGTGCTAATCAACCCAGTGTTACTATCCACTATGCCTTCTGTTTGATTAATAAAAGTTGTGGCCTTTTCACCCAATATTATGTCTCTGTGTCTTTTGGAGCTGGGGTCTGGGGACAAGATACAGGTAGATCCCTTTCCTGGAATGTCTGTACCTCTGTGACTCGCAAGAAGTCGAAACTATTGAGCATGTTATCATTCACTACCTGATCTTTAGGGATGTACAAAACATCTGTATTCTACCACTACTTCCTAGGTCGCCAGGATGCTCAGGCCAATACTACGTCTCCCTATTACTCTCAGACTGCAGTCTATCTATAACATACAATGTTTCCAAGTTCTGCATTGCAGCATGCAGAATTCATTGGGCTCTGATTGTGAGCAAGAGCTAACTTCTTAATCATTCAGCCCTACTCCTTTTAAAGTCTCAGTTTATATTCCAATATTTCATAGATATTGATGCTGTTCTCATGTGTAGCCTAACCCAGACTAGGGAAGCCCAGCCTGGCTTAGACAATTGCTGAGATCATACCCACCACCTAGTTTTTTAGCCTGGCTTTTAAGTCCGGCTTTCATTTGTGGTTAAGGGAGCAAGTGTGTCTCCTGGGGCTGTGTCCTGTTCCAGGAGACACAGAGATGAGCACCTAGAGCACCCGTCTACTGGGGGGAATCCCCCAATTCACCATACTTGGCATCCAGTGCATTGTGGGATACCCAGAGGCCAGGACGTATTGTCCTAGCCTCCAGAAATCAGGTCATGTGGGAGTGCAGTCAGCGCTTCTAGCAGGGATCATTTGCTCATCTGGCGGGAAGGTAAGGACTGTGCAGCTTTCTGTACCCACCACCTGACTGCTCCCCCACCCACCTGGTCATGTGAATAGCTCAATTGTCTTACAGATTTTAGCACTGCAGCAGTTTTATAGCTTATAGCATGTAACTTCTATCTATCTATCTATCTATCTATCTATCTATCTATCTATCTATCTATCTATCTATCATATCTATATACTACCTGAAATATACATCTCTAGGCAGTGCATATCATCCAAATTCCAATATAACAACAAAAACATACAAAACATCTTGACAGAATAAATACAATTAAAAATAATTCACAGAGTGAAATAATTAAAATAATTTTACAGGATAAAAACAATTAAATAGTGTAAAATTAATTTTAATTAAAAGCCTGAAAACAAGTGTGTCTTTAAAAAGAAATCTGAGATAGAGAAGCTCTTATTTTGACAGGGAGCGCATTCCAAAGTGGTGGGGAAGCAACAGAGAAGGCCCCACCCCGAGTTGCCTCCAGATGAGCCAGTGGCAACCATAACCAGACCTTCCCATACCATAGGTGGCAGGGTACATAATGGTCAAAGAAAGTGGAAAGGGGTCTCAAACCTTGGACCTAAGCCATTCAGGGCTTTCTAGGTAATGACCAGCACTTTGCATTTTGCTTGGAAACATATCAGCAGCCAGTGCAATTCTTTCAGAATTGGTGTTATATGGTCCCTTTGTGTTGTCTCAGAGAATAACCTGGCTGCCACAATCTGTATCAGTTGTTTCCAAACTATGTACAAAGGCAGCCCCATGTAGAGTGCATTACGGTTGTCAAGACTGCAGGTCACCAGCATATGTACTACTAGGTCATTTACCTCCGGAAATGGGCATAGCTGAAGTATCAGCCAAAACTGATAAAAAGTGCTCCTGGCCACTGCCACAGCCTGAGTAATTGGAGAGAGTTTTGGATTGAAGAGCACTCCCAAACTAGGTACCTGATTTTTCAGGGGGAGTGTAACTCCTTTGCCCAATTTCTTTGAAATTTGGGTAGTAGCTTTCACCCACTGGGCACTACTACCCAACCCACTTTAGCAACAAAATGGAGGTCTGAATCTCCAAATTTTGGGGGTCCAAATCTGGGGTGACTCATTTTGTACCTGAATCTGGGCAATTGAGCACAGGGGTGATTTGTTCTGTCTACAAATCACCCGAATCAGCTAGATTGATTCACACATCCCTTATCTAAACCATCTCTTGGGTTTAGATAATCACAGTCAGTACCTTCATCTTATCTGGATTCAACTTCAGTTTGTTATCCCTCATCCAGCCCATTACTACTGCCAGAAAGGCATTTTAACAGCATCTCATAGATTTTAGCCCTACTGTGATTCCATAGTCTCATGCTACTATTTTAGCAATTTTACTGCTTCTTTATCACTTGTACAGACTTTAATAGTTTTTAGCCTTACAGTAACCTTCTAGTACTCTATTGTTTGCATTTAATTGCTTCTAATATCACCTGTTACATGCTCCTTTTACCTTGTGCTGGTCTGAGACTGTAATAAAGATTGATTGATTGATTGATTGATTGATTGTATAAAGTTAGCTTTCTAGAAAGGAAATTCCATACATGATCTTTGCCTTGCAGTGCTATTTGACGGACACTTGATGGAGCCAGCAAGTTCCCAAATGTTTGTTTAGTTCTGTGCAGCAGCTGTCAGTAGCTGCAGGGCAAAACAAACTAGCTTCTCAAAAGAGCAGCCTTTTGGATTGGGGATTAAAAACAAGATTTCTGTCAGCACTAGTGATAGTCCTCATTATAAGCCCAGAAGTTGGACCCCTTCATATAACCATCTGGGTGTGCTATGCTTGTGGCAAAAATCTGCATGTGGCACTCTCCAACCAGGCATTCATGTGAAGCCACCATGACACACAGGATTTACTTTTCAACATGTTTTGTGAAAGTACATTTTTCTGGGGCTTTCCAATCTATGCTGATGAAAAAGTCCATGTGGTAACACAACAAGGCTGGCCAACACAGAATTGTAGCAGCATAGACACATAGCCTTGGAAGGGACCTTGGAGGGCTTCTAGTCCAACGTCCTGCTCAGTGCACCCATGACAGATGTGCCAGACAGTGTAATGCACTCTACATAAGCTAATGAATATAGGAAGCTGCCTGGTCTGGAGTCAGACCATTGGTCCATCTAGCTCAGTATTGTCTACACAGACTGGCAGTGGCTTCTCCAAAGTTGCAGGCAGGAGTCTCTCTCAACTCTGTCTTGGAGATGCCAGGGAGGGAACTTGGAATCTCATGCAGATGCTCTTCCAAGAGTGGCCCCATCTTACAGTGCTCACACATGTAGTCTCCCATTCAGAAGCAACCAGGACAGACCCTGCTTAGCAAACAGGACAATTCATGCTTTCTACTACAAGACCAGCTCTCCTTCCCAACACAGGAATTGCCTTATCCTGTCAGACCCTTGGTCCATATTGCTCAGTATTGTCTACATTGACTGGCAGCAGCTCTCCAAGGTTCCAGGCGGGAGACTTTCCCAGCCCTGCCTGGAGATGCCAGGAATTGAACCAGTGACCTTCTGTTTGGGAAGCAGAGGCTCTACCATCGAGCTATGGCCCCATCCATAGAAAACTGGGCTTTAGGTATCCTCTTTAATAGCATCACTGATAACCCCCTTTGGCAAACCCACCAAAGTAGCCTCCATGTTATTATCTCCCTTAACCTCATTTTTTTGGTTGTGTGTCTGGTCGTGGGCACACTTGGGGACGAGAGGGAATCCCAGTAATGCACTTGCATGGTGCATTATTTAGGCTCCAGGAGGGCAGGGCACTGCACTTCCCTGCATCTGACCCCTAGAGCTGCCAGGTGAGCCACAGGGAAAGCCACTGCTCATCTGGGCAGGTGATTCACCTGCCCAGCAACAGGTAAATGATCACAGTGGTGCACTTTGCCACAGATCTTGGGGGTCAGGTCTGTGGTCTCCTGTCTCCAACGGCTCCAAATTTTCTAGGGGGCCTCTCAAGAGCCTCGCTGCTGCCCCGTGCCTGCTGTGCTGCTGCGAAAGTTAAATCTTTAAAAAAAATTCTTTCCAGCTGCCGCTGTACAACGGGGATGGTAGCAGAGACAAGGGTGGACCGTGGGGTTCAGGCACTTGAAGAGAGGCCGAGGTGGGGGAGGTGGTGGCAAAAGCTCCTTCCCTGAACCCACCTGCCAACCAAATGACAGGTTGGGGCCATTTTCGGACCATTTCAGGCCTCTCTGCACACACACATCTCTGCTACCATCCCCGCCGCATAGTGATGGTTGACAAAAGTTTTTTAAAAAAAGATTTAATGTGTCCCCGACCCCACCAAGCCCTCAAGCGTTGGAGAGACTGAAGCCCTTCAGGTCCAGGCTCCAAAATTACCTAGGTGAAACCCTGAGTGATTGTCTGTGGGACATTGTGTGAAACGTCTCCCTGCAGAGCTCAGAGTTCTTCTCACTGATCATGAGAAGAGCTCCTGAGTGTTTCAAGCACCGTTTTGGAGGGCTCTTTTTCTGGAGAGAGCTGGTCTAATGAAAGTGGCCAGTGATAGACCATGCCTCTGCTCCAGATAGCATGTCGGCCCACCTCGGAAGACTGGTCTACCTGCTGTGTGAGGTGGGTAGACCAGGCCTTTGCTCATCTTGGAGGAAAGCACCAGACCTTTGTGGGACAGAAATATTTTACTTATGGACTAACTAACTAGATGACTCTCCGTAGTTTTGCCCTAAGGGAGGGCAACCATGAGATCTAGTTCCTAATAACAGCATTTTACTACCAACAAAATATTAAATGCACTCTCAATTCTCTACCAAAGGCAAAACAAGGTCAAAACATGAACAATAATTTATCAAGAACAGAAACCAGATAACAAGCACTATACCTATTAAATTGGGACAGTTGGAAAGTATGTCATAAGTACTATACTTAGCAGAGAGATAGCAAACGTTGTACTTTTATGTGTTTGCAACACCTAGAAACTCATGATTCATTAGGAAGTTGTTTTTATCCTTTTATCAACATTTGACACCTTAAAGGTGGCCCTGAGTTGCAAATTGAATAGGCAGACACTCCATCTTCTCCGTGTATTTGTAATCTCTTCTGCTGACTTTTGTGTCCAGAGAGAGAGAGAGAGAGAGAGAGAGAGAGGTTCACTCTTTCTCACTAAGCTAGGGCCCAAACAGTAAAGAAACGAACAAGATTTTAATATATTTCATCTCTAGAGAGAAGCTCTACACTTTTCTTCAAATAAACTAAATATGAATCTGGTAGTCCAATCTTGTATGAGAACTGTCCTATCTATCTATCTATCTATCTATCTATCTATCTATCTATCTATCTATCTATCTATCTAATAGATGATACATCTATCTATCTGCCTGATATATGATACATCTCTAGGTGGTGTACACAATATAAAAATAAAATAAACAAAACATTTTCACATTTTTAAAAAACATTCACAGAGTAAAACAATTAAACAGTTTTAAATTAGTTTTAATTAAAAGCCTGAGAAAACAGGTGTGCCTTAAGGGTCTTTTAAAAGCAGAGATGAAGAAGCTATTATTTTGACAGGGAGTATATTCCAAAGCCCTGGGACAGCCACAAAGAAGGCCTGGCCCTGAGTTGCCAGCAGACGAGCTGGTGGCAACCATAACCCTCCCCAGATGATCTTAATAGGTGGCAGGGTTAATTACAAAGAAAGCGTTCTCTTAAGTACCCTGGACCTAAGCCATTCAGGGCCTTATAGGTAATGACCAGTGCTTTGTATTTTCCTTGTAAACATATCAGCAGCCAGTGCAATTCTTTCAGAATTGTTGTTATATGGTCCCTTCGTGTTGTCCTAGAGACCAACCTGGTTGCTGCAGTCTGTACTAGTTGTAGTTTATGGACTACATACAAAGCAGCCTATTATTTCATTTGGAAGAAAGTGTTTATGAAATAGTTAAGTGGCAGTGGCCACCTTCGGACATAACGGCAAACTGAAGTTTTGCCTCCATTCCCCCAGCAAACTTCCAGTCAATTGTGATCTGCAGTCTGGGAGACTGCAAAGGGAGATGAACTGGCTTTGTGTGGGCTTCCTCCAACACATGAAGGAAAGCCACAGCAGCCAATTGAATAGAAGAGAGGGAGGAGATTCCTACCCTTAACTCCGGTTTCCACAAGCCCAAGGACACGGTGGCAGAATCCAGACGACACTGTGCCACCTTCAAAACTGAGGTTTTGGCAGCAAAACTCAATGCCAACTGAAGGTTCAAATTCAAGTTTGGGGTTAAAAACCGACTCATTGTTTGGTGCCCACAATGCAGTTTCATGCATTTATACCACCACAATCTTGAACCTCTGGCACATTTGCCTCACGTCCAAAGGCGACCAGTCTTTCATTTACATTTGATAGTATTGTAATAGTGGGACTTATCTTAACCAAGGCAAAAAATACCCCTTAACTGGGCTGGTTTGGACAAGACAGCCACCGATACATACGATCAGAAGAGGGATCAAGAGTCAACTGTCAGGTGTCCTCTGCAGATGGGGAAACTGTGCATTCAAATGGCCCCTATATTTTGATTGATTGATTAAGTGCCATCAAGTCGGTGTCGTCTCTTAGCGACCACATAGATAGATTCTCTCCGGGATGATCTGTCTTCAACTTGGCCTTTAAGGCACACTTCAAATTCTGGTTTAAACAAGTATTTGGAGCATATTTATAGGGGGCATTCAGATGAACAGCCCCCTCCCAAACCCCCATAAAGAGGTGCACTCTCAGTGCATCGCTTTTCTGATTACGTGTGGGGCAGCGTGCCATGTCTCATCTGAACCAGCCCAATTCTTTTTGAGGGCCCCAAAGTGCATCTAATTAGTTGTATATTTCCTTTCTACTTTTCAGCACAATGGTCTCAAAGTGGCTAACAATTTAGAATAGCGTTAAAAACAAACCAACCACCACCCATGGTAACACTAATAGAGTAACAATAGAAAAGGAAAACTAAGAACCTCCCTTACTACATGTATCCCAGATCAGTAGTTGGATGGTTTTAGATTTTCAAGCACTAGAGAAGAAAAGATTATCATAGCAATACTTAGGTCTGACATCACCACATGAAAGCCTCAGGAAAATACCAAGAGTCCACAACCTTGAGAGAGGCTCACTGCTGTGCCTAGACACACACCCCTCACTTTCCTCTCTGGGCCCCCTTAAATTTTCCTCTAGACCTGAACATCAAGAGGTGGAAGAGGGTGTGTTACTATAAGTCCTCAAATGCCTGGCCTTTACACAGTGTTGGCGTAGGGCATTTGGGAAGGAAGATGGCAGCACTTTTCAACCTGCTTTCACCACTGCCACACCTTCTCTTCCTCCTACCACTACAGCTGTTTGTCACCTGCTGTGGCAACAAAATGGGGAGCAGGCATAGTGAAGACAAATGCAAGTAGATGTGTTATTTAAGTTTGTCCAGTGCCCTGACTGACACAGCAAATCACTCCAGGGTCAGGAATTGGGGAGGGGGAGGTGTTCCATAAATAGTGCATATGTAGCAGTCTGATTTCATTGCTAGCACTTCACCTTTTATGCACCAGCAATTAAAACAGGTTGGTGTGCATGCACCATTTGAATTCCCCAATGCCTGGTCCTGAAGTCACTTGTTTCTCTGATGTGATGCAGTGGGTGAGGGTCTCACTGTCAAAAAGAGGTGTTTTGTTTTGTTTTTAAAAAATGTCATTGCTATGACTGCTGGAAGACAGCTGATTTCTTCAAAGAAGCCATTTCTTCAGTAAAGGTAAGCTGCACCTCCACCCTCTGATCCTGTTCAGTACTATACCAGTACAATTTGGTATGTATCGAATCATCTCCTAATGTTGAAGGATTTTTTCCTTTAGAATCATTTCTAGAGAAAAATGCTCCGATAGGGCTTGCATCGCTTCAGACCTTACTTCTGGCTTGATGTGCTGCATAGCCCTACTACATCTATCCCGCTAAAACAGATTCATTATCTTCACATTGATAATACAAGCCAAACTTCTCACAACACATTTCTTCTTTCATATGTTGGGGGTCATTAGAACAGAAATTTTTCATTTTTCAGCCTATATAGTTAAATGGGTATAATACATTTATAGCAGCTGCACAGCTTGGTAGCAAAGAATGCTTTTGCATGTTGGGGACCCCATGCAGATAACATAATACATGTAATTGGCTTCCCACATGGATCTGATTGATTATGGTAAATTTGCAAGTCATGCCTACCGGTCACGGTAGAGATGGAATCTGGTGTGCGGGAATCAGGAAACGGAGACAGTGAGTGACAAGTGCACTCACCCTATAAAGGTTGCACTCACCCTGCAAGTTTTATTCTTTTAAGGATAACACTTTTGATAAAAAGTAAAATATTCAAGGAAGGAAGGAAGGAAGGAAGGAAGGAAGGAAGGACAGAAAACAGCAATGAAATACAACACTAAATATTTTCTATTACTTGGAAAAGTGGGAAGAGTGAAACCATGGAGCTGTTCACATGACTTCTACAGCCCTACCCAGGCAGGGCTGGTCATGTGCCCTATGGTCGAGATCTGGACCAATCTCAGCACTCCCTTGCCATGTAGACTGGGTTTTCCAAAAGTGAGGTAGGAGGGCACACACACACACCTGGTTGTGTGGCAGCAAGGATTGCTGGCAGCCCACACTACCACAGAGGACAGGGGGAGGAAAATCCCAGCCTCTAGAGTGGCTGCAATGCACTGCACAAGCAGCATAGTGCATTGTGGGCTTCCTGGAGGCCAGGCATCCTCTGGCCTCACCTCACCACTCTGATGCACCACTCATGTGGGAGCACAGCATGATAAGTGGCATGGTGAGTGCTGGTCATGTGGGGGAAGGAAAGACTGATCCTGCATTCCACCCTGCCATCCTCAGTCCTGGGTGTAACGGTTGTGAGAATGACCTTAATATATTTTCGCATTTGCATGGAGAACCTACTACACAGAAATGAGTACAGGAACCCCTTGTCTCAGCACCATGGCTCCTACTGTAACACAATGCACCCATGGTTGCTTTTATAATTAAAGAGAAAAACACTGTGAGATTGGCTACATCACATACATGGAGCCAGTCTTTGTATTTTGCCCTGCAACAAGCCCTAAACTTAGGGTCAGTTCTTTTCAACCATCTTTAATCTGCTGCTCTACATATGGAGAAGGATTTCTGGATTATAACTATGGTCATTCATCACTGCATGAAATGGACAACTGTTGATATTCAAAGTGCTGGTAGAATAAACAGAAGAAGTTCTATACACACAAGGGGGAAGGGTGGTTTTCTTCAACCTCCCATTCCCTCTGTAGTCCCTGGCCTCCCAAAATCTGCCCTCAAGGATTGTGGGTCTATTGGAGCAGGGTGATATATGGCACAAGCAGCAGGAAGGATATTGGCAAACTTGAGAGTCTTTAGAGGAGGACAACAAAAATGGTTATGGGTGTGGAAAACAAGTCCTATCAGGAACCCTCCACCCATCCTGGAGGACAGATGAGGAGGAGGTCAGGGTACAGGAACCCAAATTCACAGCCAGGAATCTGCCACAGAGTCGTCCTCAGAAGAGGAGTAAGATGGGGCACAAGAACTCAAACCCCAGACCTCTGTGCCAAGGCCTGCAATCACTATGCTGCCCTCTGATTCTGACCTTGAAGAATCTGCCAGTGACACTTTAAGTCTTGGCAGGATCAGAGACATAATCAGGAGCAGAGCCAGGCTCTGGTTGGCGTAGTCTCCCTTCCTGTTGAAAGGGAGACCACGCCCCTGCGTCTGACGTCAGATGTGGGGGCGTGGTCTTCCTTCCAACCGGGGACACATGGCCCTGTTTGGAAAGAAGATCGGCCTGCACTGCTTTGAGCAGTGCAGGCCAGAATGACTCTCCCTGCCTTAAAAGCAGGGAGACCCACTCTTGGTCCCGCTGCCAATGCAGCGCGGGCCCATCTCTCCCCTAAACAGGGCCATGCGGCCCCATTTGGGAGGTAGATCAATCGGGCCTGCTGTGTTGGCAGCGGGACCAAGAGCGGGTCTCCCTGCCTTTAAGGCAGGGAGAGTTGCTCTGGCCGTGCTGCCAACAGGGCAGGAGTTACCTTCATCTAGACTAGGGGGTAAAGCCTTCAGTCAGCCTCAGGACTTTGTCAGGACAATTCATATAGAGCTCTTGTGGACTGGTGACTTTAGTCTATTATAGTCCTGGTTTCAACTGGTTTGACCATGCTTCCGCCTGCTGATTACTGGTTTTGCCTTGCATGCTTGACATTGTCTCGGCCTAGCCTGTGGTACATACTTGACTACAGGTTTGACCGTGCCTGCTTGCCCTTGTCTCTGCCTTATTCTTGCATATCTTGAATACTGGTGGGATTTTGGCCTGCTTGATGCTGCTCGTGCAAGGCACGGAGCCAGCCGAGCAGTGGCCTGGGTCCAGCCCCACCCGGCAGCCCCTCTGCTGATGTCCATGCATCCTGCCCCCCACCCCCTGCCTCTGCCCAGGCTACGGGGAGCCAGAGAGCACTTGCCAATCTTTTTCAGGCAGTGTTTGCTGCCTGAAAGCGTCTATTCCCCACTCGGACATCATACACAAAGGAGGCATGGCCTCAAGCTTGAAAGAGCCAGAGTGAGCCCTTCCCTTTCATTTCAGGCAGCACTTGCTGCCTGAAAGCATCTATTCTCCCTTTTTCTCCATCTCTGAGGGAGAGAAAGAGGAATAGACACTTTCAGGCAGCAAACACTGCCTGAAAAAGATCAGCAAGTGCTCGCTGGCTCCCGGTAGCCCAGGTGGGGGAGGGGGGAGGGGCATTAATTTGGGGCTCTTCCAGAGCCTGAGCCATGCCCCCCTGGGGGCTTCATAGGCAGCTCCTACCATTGGCGGCCTTTCACACAATGGTGGCTACACCCCTGGCTCCTGCTCTGCCCTTGTACCAGATGAGCTATAGCCTTGTTGTAAGTACTATGATTGCCCAGAGCACACGAATTGTGTCTATTTCGCTTGAGGAAGACAAAAACAAGTGGAGATGTGATATATCCAAGTGGAGATATGATAGCTGTCTTCAAGGATCTCAAGGACTGTCACACAGAAGACGGGGAAGACTGGTTTTTGCCTGCTTCTGAAGGTAGGACTGGAATCGGTGGGTTGAAATTATAAGAAGCACGTTTAGGCTAGATGTTAGGAGGAATTCCCTAACTGTAAGAGCTGTTCACAGTGAAACAGTCTTCCTTGAACAGTGGTGAGCTTCTTCACTACAGCAGTGGCGGCCAGTGAGGGTGGTGGAGCAGGGTGGTGAGAGATGTGTGGCGGCCATTTGAGTGATGTTGCTGACAATGCAAATGGCTGCTGTGCATGTGTGGTGGCCAAGTGAGTGGTGTAGGTGGGGTGGCTGCCATGTGGGATGCCATTGGTCTGCTCCCTGTGGTGTCCAGGTACTGGCAGTATTACTTTTAAAGTCTTAACAGGCATCTCTTGCCACCCTTGCTGGCTGTCACTACACTAGAGTTTTTTTTAACAGGCTGGATGGTCAACTCTCAAGGATGTTGTAGCACTTGCCTACAGTGAGCAGGGGACTTAGCCAGAAGACCTTCAAGCTCTCTAAAATTCTGAGTCTAAGAGGTGACCAGTGAAAGAGTGTGAGGGATTGCGCCTCATCTTGCATAAATCGAACTTCTGCTTGCACTTTGAATATAAGACTGAACACACAAAAAATTAATTATAAGGCAATAAAACCCTGTGCTTCACTCATGATGTGTCCTAATTCCTGTAAATCTCAATGAAAGAACTACATATTTCCTCTGCTAATAATCTAACCATGTTTATTGCCCCTTGATTCCTTCTGTCACCAAATGAGGATGCTGTGATGCAAGTGCTTGTTTGAATAACCTCTCTGGTCTTTAAGCTGTCCGACAGCTTTAGCCCAGGTCTGAAGATTTATAGCTATTATGATGATTATTTTACTTGAATTTTAACAGGGCATTTTATATTTGGTTTTTAATATTTTAGGATGTAGTGGGTTATAAATTCAAATAAACAAATATTAAATTATTCAAATGCTTCACCATAATATTTTGCTCAGTAGCTGTATTCATTCATTTGAAAAGGTTTTTCATGGGCCAGTAATTTTCTATTACTATTTATTATCCGTCCACTGTGCTGTACTTGGCATAAAAGTTGTCAAAATGTTGTGAACACTGGTTATGTTTGTCTTATAAAATGTATTTAATATATACAATTTGAACTGTTTCCCCATTATATTATATTATATTATATTATATTATATTATATTATATTATATTATATTATTGGAGGGCTGAGTGTAATTGGTTCTTTGGAGTACTGTTTTGTTTTTCTCTGCCTTAATTAACTTCTGGAACAAAAGATTAGACAAGAATGGACAGTTGTAGGCCTTTTAAATGGAGTAACCCCTATGATGAACATAGAGTTGGAATTCCTAACATAAGAAATGTGTCTGCTTAGCACGCAAGAGCTAAATAGCCCTGGTTTAGGATTTACAAAATGGATTATGTTCCTTATTATACATTTCATGTGTGCAGCATATGAATGATGAGTTTATGTGGAGATTTACATGAGAATCACTGCTGGGAAGCTGGAGGCCATTGTTTTGGTAAATTGCATGTTTTGTTGTGTAATGTGTGGTGTTATCAACAAGATATGGCATCCCAGCTAGAGGTGTATGAAACACCCTCAACAAAGCAATCCAGCTAGTCGTATCAAAACTTTGTTGGTTTTTCTCAAAACTCCCCATTTATCTTGTGGAGAAATCTTTCCATTTACATGGCATTTTACTTAAGGTGAAAATTTGATGCAGCAGATACTTATAGCATTTTCATATTTTATTTATATTCATGTACAGCTTTTCGACAAAAAGATCTGAAAGTGGTTTACATAGCAACAGGAATGAGAAGATGGTTCCTGGTCCCAAAGGCCCATAACCTTAAACAAGGGAGATGCCAGCAATACTCATTGAGAAAGAAGCTATGCTGAGGTGAATATGAGCCACCACTTTAAAAATTCCCTCTTTGCCTAGTTAGCAGAGGTAGTAATTAAAATTTAAAAAGGGTAATTAGAAATTTAAAATAAGCTGGACCTGTCTTAATTTTGTTTACAGCACCTATAGTTGAGAAAATAACAAATAATAAATATTAATACTGTGGTTACAGTTTTTGGGACTATTCTTTTGTTAGGTGTATTGCTGGTTAATGGCTCATAATGGGTGGCTGATGTCTCAACAATGGGAGTTAGTACTTAGGAAATAGTTTCCAATCTCTCCATATATTTGAAGGAAATGGGGATCAGAACTTGGAGAAAGTGAGCCTGGCCTCCCAGCTAGAGCCGATGTAAAGCGTGAAACAGCAGCTTTGCAGTTTAGAACAGAGAGCTGAGAGTAATTTGGAGGTGAAGGCTGGAGTTGCCTTGGGGTGAAGAGGATCTGATGTGGGTAATGTCAGAGAATGGAGTGTAGAAGATCTAATGTGAAGTAGTGTCTGTGTGCCAAGGATCAGCACCTAGAGTGTTTGCTCTAGGTGATGAAGTCATGAACCAGGCCAAAGCTGAGGCTAGAATTCAAGGGCAGGTGTGGCAAATGAAGCCTGGGAGAGGAAGGTAAGGAGTTTGAGCCAATAGTAGAAACAGAGAGGCCAAAGCAGGAACCAGGCTGCAAGGTCTTGGTAGCCGACTCCAGGGGAAGTGCCAGTCTCCCATTGTGGAGCTATTGCATCAATGAAGGTCTGGCTGCAAGTGAAGTCTGGAGCCCCAACTCTTCTTGTCAGGCCTTGGTCTGACATAAGCATCTGAGCTGGCTTCCTCCCTCTTCCCAAGCCCACTGGGTGGGCTTGTCTGCTCCTCTCTGCTCCTTCTGTTTGAGCAGGGATGGAGAGGGTTGCAAGGTTGGAACAGGGGTCCAGATGCTAGATCCCCTGTATTTCAGTGTTCCTTGTAGAGGTCACTAGGTAAAGCCTGACTGCTTAGGGGCTATGACTTCTGTGGGAATCCCACCAATGCTGGATGGCCTCTGAGAAGCCCACAGGCAAGAGGTGAGGGCATGTTCTCTCCTGCTGTTGCTCCCCTGCAACCGGTATTTAGAGGCATCTCTATAGGCTGGAAGTGGCCTATCATCACACCAGACTAGTAGCCATTTATAGACCTGTCCTCCATGAATTTGTCTAATCTTGGATGGCTTTAAAAGGGGCTAAGTGGCCATCACCACATCCCATGGCAGAGAATTCCATAGATTATTTAGGCACTGTGTGAAAAAGTACATCTTTTTTATCAGGCCTAGACTTCCTGGCCATCAGTTTCATGGATGACCCTTGGTTTGAGTGCTGAAAGAGGGAGAAATTTATCTCTGTCCACTCCCTACTCCATGCATAATTTTATGCACTTCTGCCATGTCTCCTCATAGTTGCCTCTTTTCTAAACTAAAAAGCCACAGATGCTGTAACCTTGCCTCATTAGGAAGGTGCTCCAGGTGCAATCATGCAGGGCCTGCACAGACTGAGTAACAAGCAGAGTTGCCATAAGAGCCAGCAGAGCATGGCTCCTATTGGGTCAGCACCACACTGCATGGCACACAACATCATGGCCAGCTGATTCATTCCCAGGCAGTAGACCCCTCTGCCCTTCTACTACAAGTATAGACGAGGTTATTGTCCATCACGTACAGGCAAGAGTCATTCTCAAATTGCGGGGGCGAGGATAATACACAATATGACTGTGTATTAATAACATGCATGAACTCTGATTGCTTCCAATTTTACTTAAATCATACTCCCCAAAGTGTGTTGAAACTTTGTAGTGGGGGTACAGTATAAAAGGTAAAGAGATTCCCCCTCCTCCAGTTGCCCTGTAAATTAAGCTGTGTGCACAGTGGGTGTAAATCTTAAGACTTCTTATCTCTCTTTATTGGCTGCATTCACACATAATGCAGAACCATGGGTCCATTGGAACCGGTGTTTCCCACCCCTCCCCCCATGCATTTACCTGTCTGCCTTCAAACAAAACAGGCAGGATCCAATTGGCTGTCTGCGAGACTGCAGAGAAGAGGAGGAATTGGCTGTTCGGGCTTTCTTATGACAGCCCTGGCAGCCAATTGCAGCTGGAGAGGGGGAGGAGTTTAATCCATCAACTCCAGTTACAGCTAGCATAGCCTGCAATTCAGACATGCCATTGCCAGCTGCAAACCTCAATTAGGAGCAGCAAAACTCACTACAGACCAAGGGTTCAAATTGGAGTTTAGGGAGGGAAACCTTGGATAGCTTTTTCAACGAGGCCAAGGTTGCATACATATGGACATACACAAAATCCAATCTCTGCCCCGTTTAACTCTGATTTCCCATTACGTGTGAATGCAGCCATAGACTTGCAAGTTCCACCCCTTGCCACTGTTATTGGAGGATTCTGTGTGATAAAAAGACCAAGCATAATGTGGGGCACGTCTGCTAAAACGTGCCTGAAATTAAAGATATGATAGTTTACTATGTCAGTGACTTCTGTGCTCTCTCTCTCTCTCTCTCTCTCTCTCTCTCTCTCTCTCTCTCTCTCTCTCTCTCTCTCTCCCCCCCCCTTGCCTGTAACCTCCATCTGACCTATTCTGGCAGGGGTCTAGAGGAAAATGAATGAAACAAATGAGATTAATGAATTTATGACCATTCTGAACTCATTGATGCCTCTGGCATTTCTTCACTAGTAATGAATGAAACATATGGACTCTTTCAGTTTTTTAATTCCTTGTGAAATGAATACACATGCCTAATAAAGAATTCCTGACTGCATACAGCCAGTACAAAAACAACGATATGCACTTGTTGTTGTTAAATAGCTAGCATTTTATATCTACACATGCCTATAGTCAGGTAGTGCATGCTGTTCACTGATAACCTTTGTGGTCCGGGTAGTTCTGGCAAATAAAGTATCTAAGGCGGAGGGTGATCATATGGCACCAGAGGGAATAATTAAAATCTTAGGCAAAAGTGCAGCTAATCTCTTTTACAGTACAACATAAATTCCCCAAAGTTTCTGGAATCTTTCTTGATGGCCTTCCTCTTGAAGTCCTGAGCTAATACAAATTCTGTTGGGAGGGGAGTAGGAATGAGAAACTTAATGTCGTCTTGCTTTGAAATTTATTTGGAATCTGTGTTTTACGATGATTACTCTTGGCCTCAGGTTTATTGCTCTCCCATAGACCCCATCACTTACGATTGCTCTGCTGAATTTATATCACTGCACATGAATGAAGATCTGTTAATTATCTGTTTGTTGTCTTTTAACCATATTATATTGTAATATGGAGCCCTCTTGTAATATGGAGCATTTGGATAAACGGGATATATATAGATAGATAGATAGATATAGATATATAGATAGATAGATAGATTACACTCTGTCAGCCACACACATACAGGTCCAATTAAAGTTGATGGCCTCCAGAGCATAACTATGGCACAGCAATGATGCGGAATTCTGTGTGCTTATGATCCCTTGACTTCAGTACGTTCATTAGCGGATTGCCAGGAAACATAGCACAGTCATAAGGAAATTTAATCTGTGGAATTCTCAGCCACAGGATGTGGTGATGGCAAACCAGCTGGAGAACAAATTTACCAAAGGCTACTAGTCTTGATAGCTATATGATACTTCAAGGTGCAGAGGCAGGAGACCTCTGAATGCCACTTGCAGGTGAGCAACGGTAGGAGAGAAGGCATGCCTTCATCTCTTGCTTGTGGGCTTCCCATAGACATCCGGTGGTTCATTATGAGAAACAGAATGCTGGACTACCTAGGCCTTGGGACTGATCCCGCAAGTTTCTTATGTACAGTAGTACTTTTATTATATATTCCTTGCATGTGAGGGACCAGTCCCAGGTTCACTTTTTAAATGAATACATGTGCAGTAACTCACAAACATGTGCATATGTATAGGCACCTAGCATTTGTATACATCTAAAACATAATGGCTGAATTCAGACATAATAGGAAACTGGAGGTCCCTTTACATCCGGTTTCCAAATCCGTACACTGGAATTCAGGAAACTGGAATTAAGGGAGAAAAGTGATCTGTGGTTTCCCTTGCCAAACTCCACTATGAATCTTCTGTCAGATTGGAGTTTTGCCACTTTTAACCCTGGTTTTGTGGTGCCAGCTTTGCATCCGAATGCTGGCACTGCAGTTTCGGCCCCATGGAATTGGAGCTGAGGAAGGAAGCTCCTCCCTCACTCCAGCCTGATTGGCTATGCAGTCTTGTTGACTGCAGAGAGGCAGCTCTCCTTGTTGTCTGAATGTGAACAGGAGAGCAGGGGTACGGGGTGTGTGGAACTGTGGGTAAGGGGAAAGGAAATACCCTTTCCTTTTAACATTTCCTCTGTCTCATAGTCCTGGTTGTATTCTACATGGTTGGTTTCTCCACAGGTTGGGTTTCACTCACACTTTGGGACCCATTTATTTATTACATTTATATGCCGCTCCATATAAGATTTCTGGGTGGTTTACAAATCAATATATATTTCAAAATGCTGCTTCAAGAGTATCCCTCTTACTGTAGTTCAAGCTGCTCCAGACAGGAAAGTTTTGTTTACAGGGGATGGGGGATTTTGTGGGGGCAGATCCTGGAACTGTTGGTTTGGGAGCATATGGGGTCTGGCAAGGTATGCTGAAGGTGTTTCTGGTTTTAATCATAGTTAGAAAAGAATTTGGATACTTACACTACTTGCTGCCTCTTTGAGGTGAGCATTATGAGTGCCTGAAACTCATTTGCAGTCCAATGAAATTGGACTGGGTCACTGTACAGTGACCCAGCATTACTCAGTGTGTATATATTGGCAATGCTTGTATAAGACCCATACACAAACTAAGGATTGATGCATAGCAACAATTGTTCTTATAGCAAAAATCAGGCAAATGGATAGAAGTTCTCACAAGGGGAGTTGGGCCTTAGTAAAACAAAACAAAACAAAACAGAATGCCCATTGAGACCAGGTTTTGGAGGCACTAGCTGTCATGGGGGGTGATGACATGATAATGTTTTATTTGGGCTTTCTTTTTTAGGTGTAACCCGCCCCCGCAAAAAAAAAACACCAACAAAAAACAAACAAACACTAGGGATGTGCACGAAAGGTTGTTCGGCACGGCGGGGGTAGTGCTTTAAGGGAGGGGGAGAGTGTACTCACCCCCCCGCCACATTTCCCCCGCCGGCGCTCTTGGAATTAGAAGCCCCTCGGGACGGCAGCGTTCCTCCCTGCCGTCCCATTGCCTCCGTCGGCCGGAAGTGGCCGGAAGTCCCGTTTGCGCGTGCACCCGCTGTGCGCGCATGACGGGCGCATGCGTGAACAGGACTTCAGGCCACTTCCGGCCGACGGGGGCAACGGGACGGCAGGGAGGAACGCTGCCGTCCCGAGGGGCTTCTAATTCTGAGAGCGCTGGCGGGGGAAATGCGGCGGGGGGGGGGGTGAGTACACTCTCCCCCTCCCTTAAAGCCCTACCCCCGCCGGCGCCGAAACACCGAATCGCCCCCACCACCCGAAATGTTTCGGCGGCCTTTTCAATGGCCGCCGAAATGTTTTGGGCTCAAGCCTAAGTCGGGCATTAGTGTTTATTACATCACTATACTGCCTCTTCCTACAAATAATATAAACATTTAAAACAATGAAAAACTTCATCCTGTAGGGGAAGAATGACCATTCAGTCCCCAAATAGCAAAGCAAAAACAGTTTGAGAAAGCAGCAAAGCAAGAGATATTGAGGTAGTTCTTTAGTATTAAAGAACTACAAGGATATACCATATTTTACGGACTATAAGACGCTACGGACTATAAGACGCACCTTAATTTTAATCCAGTTTTTCAGAGTTTTAACATATTAAACTGTTAAAACATATAAGACGCTCCTGAATTTTGGCGGATATTTTTCGAGGAAAAAAGTGAGTCTTATAGTCCATAAAATACGGTATTTAAAGAAAAGGTTACAAACAAATGTGAAAAAGCCTGCAGCTTAATTTTAGCTGTAGCTCATGGTTGGCGAGATCAAAACAAACAGCCATCTCTGGAGAGACAAAATGGAGATTAACACTGGAAGAACAAAGAGGGGAGGAGTCCAGCACTTTGATCCATGACCCTAAGCCCCTCAGTGGTCACTATGAGACATTGCAGCTGAGAGCTGATGCTGCCAGGCTCCTAGCTCCAAAACAATCAACCCCCATCCCAGATGCATTATCAAGGCCTTCTTGAGGTTGCCAAAGATGTTAAACTTCATATCTCATCAGGTATTATGTTCCAAAGCTTAGGGGCAGTTACCAAGAAGGCTCGACCCTTCGTTGCTGCTAGATGGGCTGGTGGCAACTACAAGTGACCTCCCCAGATAACCTAAGAATGATGATCATGCAGAAGACATTGTCCTCTTAGGTGGCAACTGATTGACCTTTGAAGACCTGAACCTCTGTAGCTTCAGAATGACACTGCCTGTGCTGTGTACTCCCATAACATCTGTTCCTCCTATACATTTATAAATAAATCAAACATTACAGAAACACCACAAGTCTGCTTCGGTCTTTCCTTCAAAGAAAACTGTTCCCGTTAAGGCTTTCTTGATTTCCACATCATTCAGGAGATGGGAGAGTAGAACATTATTTCCCAACTGAGGCCATTCATAATTACCAGGAGGGCATAATAGTTTCAATCAAGCTTTATTAGCCAAAGATGAATTTATTGTTTTTAATTTGTTTGAGATATTGGTTCAGCATTTAACCCATAGAAAATGGCCAGCAAATAAAGATAATTTATGTTATAAACCAACAATGAAATGAGCATAAGGATATCCTCATGTTTGTGAAATAAACTGCATATGTATGTGGTCACAACAGGTTGCTGCTTCATGTGAAATAGGAAGGATCATGTTCCTGTTTTATGGGGGGGGGGAAAGCTAGACTGAATAGAAATAGGAGTGCTGAGCACTTGTATGCTGGGGATACGTTTAGCAAGTTATGTAAACCGCTTTGGGAACTTCTGTGGAAAAGTGGTATATAAATATTTGTCATATTTGTAAAGGTAAGATTATCAGATATGTCCCACTAGATTGTGACTGCTAGTTAAATGTAGTATTCTAAATATATATTAATTACTTTGTTGGATTTCTTTGGTACCTTAGAAGAAAGAAGTGCCATATAAAAGGACACAGAGACAAGATGCCAATAATGCACGAAGAGTGGGATGGGCCATACCAGTGAGTCACAGTGGTACAGTATGAACAACATAAACTGTTGGGTGGGGAAAGGTAGGAGTAGAATTTGAGACAACAGAATAGTGTCACAAGAATGGGGATGAAAGCTAAAGGACAAGACTGGAAAATTCCTTCTAAGTATCTGATGCTAATATGAAGAGCTTGTGGCTATGTTCTCATGTAGCAGCAAACTGCAGATAGACAAACAAACCGTAGGTTAATTTTTGTAACCATGAATCTCATCACAGACATTTATCCAACCATAGCCTGGCAATCTCCGGTTTCAGGGCAAAGGAACCACTCCCTCTTCCTGGTCCACCGAGGCAGCATTCCAGCAAGCTTTGTAGAGCTCGCATCACCATACTGTGGACAAGGCATCATTTATTTATTTATTATTTTTATTGTTAAATTTATATACCGCCTTTCATTAAAGCAATTCCAGAGCAGTTTACAGCAAACAAACAAACAAACAAACAAACAAACAAAAAATTTAACACAAGATGGTCAAAAAGACACAATTAAAATATTAAGTGGGGAAAAAATCTGATTTAAAAATTAAAAACAAAAGCATAAAAGCAATAAAAACTATAAAGAGCAGCAGCAGAGAATCAAATAAATGCCTGGGCAAAAAGCCAAGATTTTACACTCTTTCTAAAAGCTGTGATGGAGATCAAGGAGTGAATAGCCACTGGGAGAGCATTCCAGAGTCTGGGGGCAGCAACAATGAAGGCCCTGTCCCACGTGCACGACAATCGAGCCTCCCTCATTGTCGGCACCCAGAGCAGAGCCACCTCAGATGACCTCAGCAAGTGGGCAGCAACCCTTGGGAGCCGGCGGTCCCTCAGGTATCCCGGGCCCAAACCGTTTAGGACTTTAAAGGTCAAAACCAGCACCTTGAATTGGACCCGGAAACAAACTGGTAGCCAGTGCAGCTCTTTCAAAATGGATGTGATGTGCTCCCACCGGGCAGCTCTGGATAAGACCCTAGCTGCCGCATTTTGCACTAGCTGCAGTTTCTGGATATTCTTCAAGGGCAGCCCCACGTAGAGCGCATTACAGTAATCCAGCCTTGATGTGACTAAGGTATGGGTAACTGTGGCCAGATCTGCCTTCTCGAGAAAGGGATGCAGCTGGCGCACTAGCTGAAGCCGTGCAAAGGTACCCCTGGCCACCGCCTCCACCTGAGCCTCCAAAAGCAGAGCTGGGTCCAGTAATACCCCCAAACTGCATACTTGCTCCTTCAAGGGGAGTGCAACCCCATCCAGAACCAGTAAAATCTCCTCATCATGATTGGCTCTCCTACTGACCAACATTACCTCTGTCTTGTCTGGATTCAATTTCAGTTTATTAGCCCACATCCAAACCATCACGGTCTCCAGCCCCTGATTCATGAGAACATAATAAAAGCCCTGCTGGTTCAGACCCAAGGCCTACTTAGACCACCATCCTATTTCACACAATGGCCCATCAGATGCCTCTGGGAAGACAACAGGCAAGAGCCAGGGGCATGCCCCCTCTCTTACTGTTATTTCCCTCATATGGTATTTAAAAGAATCTCCCTCTGAGGTTGGAAGTGGCCTGTAGCCCTCAGTCTAGTAGACCTGTTCTCCATGACTCTATCTAAACCCTTCTTAATGCCATCCAGGCTTGTGGCAAATAATTCCATAGGTTGATTATGTATTTTGTTGGTCCTAAATTTCTTGGCAATCAGTTTCATGGGATGACCCCCGGTTCTAGTGTTATAAGAGAGAGAGAAAATATTCTCTTTATCAACTTTCTCTACACGATGCATGATTTTATAGACCTCTATCATGTCTCCCCTGCAGCTCTCTTCCCCCCCCCAAAAAAGCCCCAAGTGTTGTAGCCTTGCTGCATAAGGAAGTTGCTCTAGGCCCCTGATCATCTTGGTTGCCCTCTTCTGCACCCTTTCCAGTTAAACTTAAGATAGTAGATACTTTCCATGTCCTCAAGATATGGTGACCAGAATTGTATGTAATACTCCAAGTGTGGCCGCACCTTAGTTTTGTATAAGGGCATTATAACACAAGCAGTTTTTATTTTTTTATTTTTAATGCCCTTCCTAATGATTCTGAATGATTGGCCTCTTTCACAGCTGCTGCACATTGAGTTGACACTTTTAATGAGCTGTCCACTCTGACCCCAAGATCCCTCTCCTGGTCAGTCACTGACAGCTCAGACCCCATCAGGGTATATGTGAAGTTGGGGGTTTTGCCCCAATATGCATCACTTTACATTTGCTTACACTGAACTGCATTTGCCATTTTGTCACCCACTCACCCCATTTGAAGATATCCTTTTTGGAGCTCTTCACAATGAGCTTCACAAAAGAAGAGCTTCACAAAGCTCTTCTTTGGGATTTTACTTTGTTAAATAGTTTGGTGTCATCTGCAAATTTGGTCACCTTGCTGGTTACCCAAATTTCTAGATCATTTATGAATAAATTAAAAAGCACTGGTCCCAGTAGAGAGCATCTGCAGGGCAACAGCCATTGGACAGGATCTGGGGACATGCCAAGCATGATTGTGCCCTTTTTTATAATGGACCGCCTGCCCTTGGCAGCAAAAGGGCATGCAAACCCCTTTAAATGACAATTAAGCCCTTCTCCTGGCAGCAATTGCACTGCCGCCCTCATAAGAGCCCTGCAGCAAACAGTCTTGAACAAGCACAGTTGCAAAGAAGAGGGACACTATTTTTCTGTTACTCCGGGAAGGGATCATGATGATTTCCTAGGAGGGAATATGTATAGGAGGTAGGGCAAAGGATCCTTGGTTCTGGTCCACTGTGACAAAGGGTGCTCTTGTGATGGCAGACCAAGGCAAAATAGTCCAGGTACAAACCAAGCACACCTCTGACCCTGTGTTGATTTGCCAGCTGGGAACTAGCTCTCTCATGAGAGGGCCAGTCCACAGGGGATGACCAGAGTCTTGGTGAGCTAGGAGCTTCCTTTGGACTGCACTCTCATGTGGTAGGCCATCCAAATCAACACCCACTCACCCCCCGTTTGTGTGGGGCTCTTGTTCTCTCTAGTAAATAATAGAACTTGTACACCATGGCCCCATCCTCTTCAGGGAACCTTTTCATACTCCCAAGGAGAAGTGGCTGTTCCATGTGACTGGGCAGTACTGGGTAGGCAGACTAGGGAAATACAATTGCTGGGGACAGATCTTTACTCTAATTCAATTTTCCCAGGTATGGATCGGCATTGCAGCATATGAAGATTGACTGCCACAGGGAATCATGGGTGAGGGTAGCCCTGATTATCAGTGATCCAAGGAAAGTAGGGTCACTGTAGAAGGCAAGGACAAACATGGATATGCGCCGATGGATGAACAGACTGGCAGAGGGACTGCTTGGACTGCTTCCTCATGCCAGTTGCCAGGAGAGGGAAAGGTGTTGCCCTGGTACCCATCCTCACTGTTCATTTGTGTCAAGCAACTAGGCTGGGTGGTAGCTGCCATCCAGCCTGCATGCATGTCTTCATGGCCTTTCACTCTTATGAGAGAGTCGTCTGCTCTGGAGCTGCATCTGTCATTACACAGGAGGAATCTCTACTGTGACTGGAGGCAATGCTGCTCCTGCTGGATGGTTCTTCTCATGAGTAATGCCAAAGACTGCATGCTTTTACCCAAGAGGAACGGGCTGAGTCACCCTTCCCCAACTTTATTGTACAAAAAATAGAGAAGAAACCACAGGTCACTTTTGCCAAGAACCACAGTTTCTTGCATTCTTACATACACAAATTCCAACCTCTGCCTCATTCAACTCCAGTTTGAAGTTATGTGCGAATATGACCTCAAAATACTTCCCCTGGCTTGTCAAAAGCTTACAATGGCATTGGACCAGAAATAAAGGTGGAAAACAGAAAGAAGTACATTAATTTGCTTTAAAGCCAAACAAGTAGTAGTTCATGGCATAACAATAAAAGTCACATCTGAGATCCATAATTGTATCACCCTTGGCAACTCTTCCTTTGGATGAAACTTAATGCAATCATTTTAAAAGAAAATGAGCAATGTGGAATATTTTGTTAAACACAAAGTATGATGTGTGATAACTCTGAAATCTAACAGTAACAGACATGCCATATTTTCTTAACTTAAAAATAAAAAGAGTGGAGTTACAAATAAAGTGTCCAGAATTGCTTTCAGAGTATTTGTGTTATTATCTCTATCTACAAAATAATAAAACCACTCTGGCACTGGATTGCATGTTTACAAATGGCTCATAGTCTTCTTTGGACCACAGCTAGCCATAATTTCTGAGAAGCAGGGACAGCAAAGCAAGCTAAAAAGCAATCCTGCTTTATCAGCAATGGAAGTTGCTATCAATTTCAAGTATAACTCTAAAGACATATAAAACATGCTGTTGGAGTTGCCATGCTTAAAAATATCATCCTGCCCTTTCCCCCCTTCTAAGCTGCTTAAAGAGTTTAGTATTTCAATTTAATGCTTCTCTTGCTTACCATAAGATTGGGTGGAAAAAGTGGACCTTACTGGAACGATTTCATTAACGTTGTTATTCGGCAACCCTTTTATGATGCTAGATATATGATGCATATAGTACTAATTATTGCTGCTGAGATAGCTCTTATACCTGGGTAAAAGGATATTTTAACTTGTTTGCAGCTTGTTAGCTTCTTGTTCTATAGAAAGAAATTATTAATAAGGAAAAAAAAATACTCTTCAGACACATAGGTTTTCCCAGTGTGCAGAATTTCCATAGAGTGGGACATCGGAACAAGTCTTGGACTCACACATTCCCATAATATGTAGAACTGAATGTGTGACTTGAGATATATATGTTTTCTTCCTGACCATGCGATTTATCTATCACTTTCTGTCAGTGTTTGGACAATACAATCCCTTCTCCGGTCTTTTTGGGGGAATGGTGTATGCGAATGCCATTATGCACTAGAAAACTAGCATGTTGGGCCCGGCGGGGTGGGGGTGGGGAGTAACATTATTTTACATCTGGTTCAGCGTTGGTTGCATCCATCTGGACCTGCAAGAGTCACCAGAATACCACGGGTGGTGCAGCTCCTTAGTGGTGGTGGTGGTAGTATATGTCACATTCTATCAGACCAGTAGAAATCTATAACACAGAGGTTGAGCATGTGGTTTTTATATATATGATCTCAGTTTCTGTCCCTGATATGCCAGGTTTATGGAGCTGGGAGCAAACTCTTCCTGAGACCACGATAAACTAATATTGTCCCAGTAGGCACTTCTGGCTAGATAAGATACTGACTTGATTTGGTACTGTATGAAGCAGTTCCTCATATACTTGAAGCCTTGCCCCCAATACTCAATGATAGCAGGGACACATTCTTTAGATGGTAATGCTCAGTGGTAGACAAGACGGACTTAAATTTAGTCTCTGGCTTTTCCAGGTCAACATCCATTTTGGATAACAGGACTAAAATGCTTGTTCTCTAATGCACCTTAGTTACCTTGAAAAACATGACCTTGTGTTCACACAAATTGTCCTATAGCTGCTGGGCAAAAGACATGACAGTGTGTAGGGCCTTGTTTCCAATGCCAACCCTCTATGTTATAACTGCACAGGAACTGGTTGGATGTTGAGGAAGAAACACTGGGCCAGTTCTTGGGATTCAGTGATCATGTTCAACATCAGGTGGCAGTTGGAGGAGGAAGTCCATATACGTTCTCGATTTGTGGTCTTCTGTATGGTGAGAACAATCAGGAAATGATTGTGTGTGGACATTCAGTCATGGTTGCTTGGCATGGCAAACAACATCAGCCACCCTACATCAAATCTAAGATCACTGTTGTCTATTGCCTGCACTGAGCAACCACAATTAAACCCTCGCACACAATCACTTCATGATCATTTTCACCATCCAGGAGACTGGGAATTGGAATGTGTGCACCACCTCCTCTCTCTACCATCAACACTCAGTGGCATAACTATAATCACTAGATCATAAGAACCAGCCCATTCTGACTACATTTCAGAAGTGTGGAAGAGTATAGTTGTTAATAAGTGAAAGATGAAGTTCCGAAACAACACTATTGCATCACATTATTAAAGCAATGGTCTACCACATGGTGAGTTTACACACATATGCTAATTTCTTGATCTATTACTGATATGTCATATCCCAGATCAATGTGCACAAACATACCTTTCATATTCCTACAGTCTGAGTTCTTTCCAGTGGAAGCAGTTCAGCTTCAAGATAATAATGTAATGAGTGAGGAACATCCAAGTGTGCATCAACCTGGTGGGGGCATGCATTCTGGGACTCTGGATCAGAAATGAAGCATGGTGGGAGAAGTGATGCTTCCACATCACGTCACATCTGGAATCCACTACACTGTGCGTTGAAACTTAGACTGGTAGACCCATTGTACCAAAGCTAATGTGAGGATGGAGCACAAGTTCACTGATCATCTGCATGGTACACTCGTTGATCACATGAGACCACAAATATGTCTAAGCCCTATATTCACTGTAAATTATTTTCCTTTCAAATAAGATGAAGACAACGGTTATTTCTATACCGAATTTAAACAAAAGTTCCCAAAGCAGTTTAAATAGATAAAAATTATAAAATGGTTCCCTGTCCCCAAAGGGCTCACAATCTAAAAAAGAAACAGAAGACAGACACCAGCAACAGCCACTAGAGGGATGCTGTGTTGGGGATGGATAGGATCAGTTGTCCCTCTGCTAAATAAGGATAATTACCACTTAAAAGGTGCCTCTTTTGTTCAGTTAGCAGGGGTTTGGATTTCTCAAGTTAAAATTTTGGGGATATTTCTGATTGGCGAAGTAACTTTGCAGCTAAACTTCTGTACTGAATTTTTTCAAGGCCCCCAAGTAGAACCAAAAAAAAAAGGGGGGGGAGTAATGCTTCTTGCCTGTAGATAGTTCTTTCAATAATTGATTTGATGTGGTGTCTCCAGATGTGTTGGTTATTTGACTGTTACAGTACATCTGTTGCCATAATAAACTAATTGAGCATCTGAATTGCTATGGGTTATGGCTATGTACAGTACAGAACATGTTACTGTTTTATCCCAAACCCATCTGCAATTTTGAAATAATCCAAATGGGAATTTTAAGGCTTCTCAAAATCCTTCCATCTGTGACCCTTTTTATAGATTTTGGGCATTTGTGATACTTGCCCTGGGGAAAATGGTGCACTTTTAAGACCCTGTCCTATAAGCAAAAGCAAAAGGCCATCCATTATGCTCTTTCTCCCTCTCTCAGGTTAATGACTTTATTAAATATTTAACGGGGTTCTGTCTCCAGAGTGCCTACATAAGTGATTTTACATTATCTCATCCACTCCTGGCATAAGCCCTTCTCTGATTTCTTATAAAGTGTGTTGCCTTTGCCTGGCGTAACTCAGAGAAATCATGATTGATTTGACAGCCATTAAGACAATGTTTAATATTAACCTTCATCTTCAGGGAGGGAGGGTGATGTTGAAAGGGTAAAGAAAGAAACAGGCAGGCTGTGTGGCACATTTTCTTGTCCTGAAAAACAAATTCTCTGGGGGAGAAGAAATGTGTGCATACACGCACACTGCAAATGATCAGATGTAGAAATTGGATCTCACCAGGAGTCGACACCGACTCGACGGCACACTTTACCTTTACAAAAAACAAACAAAACATTGTGTCTATGGAGGGATATTCATTGCAGTAAGGATAAAAAATACATATGTTTCTCTCCTTATGCCTTATTTCTGGCTCCTTATTATTTTCTAAGAACAATTCTAGGTTTTGTCCAATAAAGTCCTATTATCCTATACATGTTAAAGAATGTCATTATCTTCAGTCTATGCTTCATCGTGATGGTAAAGATCAGCTGAGAGCTCCCTCAGGATCAAGCAGATATATGGCAGGTATTTCATCTTGTTGATTTTAGGGAGGAAACAAATCACTAAGTCCATGCAGTAGCCATTGAAAGCTGACATTGAGGCTGGGTTCAGACATAGCATGAATCATGGGTCCAATGGACCCGCGGTTCCATGCCTCTCTCCACTTTCCCCTCTGCATTTGGATGTTGGGCAAAGGGGCCTCTCTGCAGTCAGCAAGACTGTAGAGAAGTGGGGGAGCTGGCTGTGCAGGCTTCCTTCTTGACAGAAAGACAGCCCACACAACCAATTGAGTTCTGTCAGGCCCAAACTGTGGTACCAGCATTTGAACATAGCATGGGCACCGCAAAACTGGACTTCAGGGCAGGGAAACTCCACTCTGACTGAACATAGAGAGTGGAGTTTGGCTAGGGAAACAACAGGTCCCTTTTAGTCCATAACTCCGGTTTGCTGAGTTCAGATGTACAGCTTCAGAAATTGCAGGTGAGGCAAGGACTTCCAGTTTCCTAGTATGACTGAACTCATCCATTAAGAAAACACCTATTATCCAGGTCTCCTGTTCAATAACTTCAGTCCATTTGGTAATGTGATTTAGCACAGAGAACTGTTGAGTTGGGAAAGCGTTTAGTACCTCTTTTTTCCACTTCTTCATTTTAAAGTGCTTTTTCATTTTTTAAAAAATGGCATCATGCCTTAGTTTCAGTTGTTTGAGTATAAATAGTTCTTTAGGGAGCAAGCCCTGGTATATTGTCTCAATTTCCCCCCACCCACTTAAAATACAAAAGGCAGCAAGTTTATTCATGACTATCTTGGCTCATCCATGTACAGGCATATACATTACTTGATTTTTCATCCATTGATGACTGTGTGACCTATGAAAGTTCTGTTGCCTGTGGTTAATTGATGGTAGCTCATTCACCATTTATGATACTGTTTGATAGTACAGAACAGTCAATGTGTGATGAACATGCATGTGTGGAAAATCATTATATTTCTATATGGCATTGTGAATGCTGATCACCATCATAGTCCCTCCTTACACCCACACTCAAACTGGAGATGACAGTTTTGCTTTCATTCACATGAAAATGCAACCTGGGATTAAATAAGGGGACTACATAGCCCCTGATGACCCCAGGAATTGTTTATTCTTTCCTCAACCCCAGAGTGATCTTGTGAACATGTAAACAAATCCGTATTGTGAATCCAAGAGCTCCTGGAAACAAGCCTACAGCCTCATGCATGTATTAATTGTCTGTTTCCATGCACTCGCCATTTGATTTAAGTATTTGGTACTTCAACAGCTCATCTTACTGTTTCTCCCACAAATCTTGATTTCTGAGTGTTTGTCTCAGTTTTTATAATCCGTTTGCACAGATAAACCATCAAGTTTCTTTGGTGTTCAATAACAACTTGGAATGTCATGTTGCCAATAGAATGTCTCCATGCTCACAGGACTTAAGAGATCCATTTAAGCTTCACTAATGAAGAACCATAAGCACTTCCAGCCTCCTAAACATTGGGAGAAAAACTCAGGTGTCATGACTTCCAAGCAGGTATAAGCACTATGGCCTCGCTTCTTTTTGTTGTTTTTAAGAACCTTTGAGTTACTGAGTGACCGAGTACAGTGGATTTAAATGAGGAGCACAAGAGAACCAGGCTTCTACTTCCAAATAAAGTGGGACTTCCTAATAGTTACCAGCCCTCATTATATAATGGTCTGCAGAAGGAATTAATGAATAGATAACATAATGGGTTTATACCAGCATAGTTGTCAGGGCTTCTACCAAAGAAAACCTGGTTCTCACAAGCAGAGATGACATAGCAAACCTGCATATGGTCTCCACCACTGCAGATGGGAACTGACATGAGTGAAAGAACTTCTAAACACAAAGAAAACTAGACAACAGCACTTAGAAAAATAGACTGCTAGTAGAGGGGCTCTATCTTAACCTTTTGATTAACACTCAATTTTTTTATATAGAGAAGTTCTCTCACCCCCCACACTGCCTCAGATGAACATATAGAGCCGGGTCTCACAATCAGTGAGACCCGGTTTAGTACGGTGAGTGGGGAGAGTGGGCTAAGCCCGCTCTTCACGCTCATGATCTGGGACGGAGCCCTGGGTGGCCGAATCGGCCGTCCACATGATTGCCAGCTCCGTGAGAGAGCCATCAGGGGCTGGGGAGCTCAGGGGCTGCACAGCCCCCGGAAGCTCCAGTATGCCTTGCGTGAGCACACAGGGCATACTGGGGAGACCCCCAGAGCTGGGAGGTGGATTTTTGTCTCCCCTCTGGGGGTCTACTAGCGAGTAGCCACGGTGCTGAGCTAGTACATGCGCAGCTACTCATGATCAGATAGTCCGGATTTGTGGAGCGCTTGCTCCGCAAACCCGGGCTAAGGGGAGGGGTACTTGAGCGGGTTACCTGCTCTAGAACCACCAGGCTCGCAGCCGAGCCCGGTGGTTCTCACGATCAGCAAAAATCGGGCTAGGCTCTCCTAGTCCAATTTTTGCTGATCTCAAGAATAGCTCCATTATCTATCTATCTATCTATCTATCTATCTATCTATCTATCTATCTATCTAGGTCTTTGACCAGCATAAGATTAAACATAACAAAAGTAGCATTTAAAGCAGCCTATGCACGTGGAGACAGTGACTGTGAAGTTAAAGTTAAAATCTTATTGTTGTCGAATTAAAATTGATGGGGTGTTATAATGGTAATTAAAATATGATAAAATAAAAGCATAGGGATTAGGAAGTTAGAGACTGTGAGCATAAAACTAAAATCGATGAGAAGTTATACAACAGTTTAGATTAGAATTAAGATTTGATGAAAAATATAACATGAAAACTGTATACTGTTTCAACTTGCCCAGCATTGCAGGGACATGGACATTCTGGGATGGGGATATTCTTGTATCTTCCATCTAACGCAGCTGAAGGGAGAGTGCTGCAGCAAGCCAGGGTGACGTCTCTTCTGTGGCTAGGAGTCTCAAGCTGTGTTAGATATGCAGCAGGTGCCAATATTTACTTTAGGCTTTCAGTGATAAGGAGGTTTGGGGCCCTGCCTAGGTCGGTTTGGCACTCTGGTCTTGTGGTAGCAAGCATGACTTGTCCCCTTTGCTAAGCAGGGTCTGCCCTGGTTCACATTAGAATGACTACATGTGTAAGCATTACCATACATATTCCACTCAGAGGATGAGGCCACTGGGAAGAGCATCTGCATGCTTGCATGTAGAAGGTTCCAAGTTCCCTCCCTGGCATCTCTAAGAGAGACTTCTGCCTGCAACCTTAGAGATGCTGCTGCCAGTCTGTGTAGGCAATACCAAGATAAATGGACCAAAGTTTGACTCAGTATAAGGCAGTTTCCTATGTCCCTATGTTTTGTGTCCATTATGCACCATTTAAGAAGTGTCCTAGTCTGCTCATAACCCAAGGAAAGTAGTTTGGGGGGGAAGAGCCCAAGTAATGTTAGTTTTGCCGGCAAAATTTGCTTCCAAGTAGATTACTAATCAACCTCCAGCATTAAGGGGGCTAGGCCCATTGGGAAGAAGGATAGTTGTAAAGGAGACCCAGTGGAGGATAACTCCCATCATACACAGGGTTAATTCACAATAGTCTTAGCCAAAAATTGAGTATGGACAACCATTCTCTGGCCTCTACTTTCACCAGGCATGCCTCCAGTTGTTATACAGCATTAGAGGCAGAGCAGGATACCTGGAATACTGCTCTTAGGAATTTGGACTCCATGAGCTCCAGCGGGGCAATGTTGGAGAAGGGGCCCAGCTGGGCTCTTAGAGTTGCTCCAGCAACTTTGCTTCAAACAGTTTGCTTTCAAATAGGGCTGCAGGTATGTAGTGGCCTCTTTCTGTCCGGAATAATTTTAAGATAGTGGCAGTGCTCCTCCGGGTGTTTTGGGCAACATAGTTTCCATGGGTCTTTCTGGTGCTGGATGCATGAAAGATCACCCCCAGATATTTGAAGCTTGAGACCTGCTCGATTGTGTTTCCATTTATGTGCCAGTAGTGTATCTTTGGTCTTCTGGCAAAGGCCATAATTTTGGTTTTATGATAGTTTATTTCCAGCTGATCCTCATTATAGTATCGGGTGAGGGTCTTCAGTGATCTTTTAAGTCCTATAGGGGTCCTAGAGAGAATTGCTGCATTGTCTGCATAGAGCAGGATGGAGATGTGTTTCTCTGCCAGCTTGGGGACATGAAGGTCCAGGTTGTTTAAGTGGCCCACCATGGCATTTATGTAGAAGTTTAATAGAAGCAGGGCAAGTATGCAACCTTGCTTGATGCTCTTACAGGCAGGGTCAGCACTTGACAGATGACCTTGTGGGGTTGCATTAGACTTTCAGAGATGTACCATTGTGAAAGGTAAGGATGAGAGATAGCAGGCACCGGTCAATCAAAGAGGCTTCCAGTTTTCCCTACAGTTTGGCTCAGGAGATAGAAGCAAATGCAGATGAGGTCTATAAAGGCAGAATACAGGGAGACTGTTTTGTGGGTGGAATATTTCTCAATAAGAGGCTGGAGTACTAGGCACTGATCAATGGTGTGTCATCCCTCCCTGAATTCAGCCTGTTCCTCCACTAGGAGGTTTTCTTGTTCCAACCAGTCTCTTAGTTTCCAATATAGGTGTCTGGCATAGAGCTTGCTGATTGTGCTGTGCCGGCTGATGGATCTATAATTTGCTGGCCCATCCTGCCTACCTTTTTTTAAAGATGGGGACAATAACTGCTAATCCTCAGTCCCTAGGGATGTGACAGTACTTATCAGTAAATGTCAACAGCAAGGCTAGAATGGGAACCCACCATCCAGAATGGGAACCTATCATTATTTTTGATTAGCTAAGCGGGGACATATAATTATGTGAACTAAAGGTCTGAAGTGATGGGGGGGGGGCAATTTTCCCTCCATATCTTTTGTTTGTGAAAACTAGGTATAATTTGGTGATGATGCCATTGCTGAGAATTCTGTTACTGAGTTCCTGAGAAAAAGGAATTACTATTCTGTAGTAGGCATGTGCGAAACAAGGCACAACAGGTTTCACTTTGGGGATCACTTTGGGGATTCTGAAGGGTCCCTGATTTGCCTCAAAGTGAAACAAGGCCAATGGGGGCCAATGCAAATCCCTTTGGTTTGAAGTGAAGCTCTAGTTGCCCATCTCCCTCACCTTAACCCCATCTGTCAAACTACTTACTAGGACTGGCGGAGGTGAGAAGAAAAAGCCCTAATATTTCTTAAAGTGAATTGGACCCATGGTTCAATGCCCCCTCCCGCCACTCTCCCATCCAAATTTGGACATTCAGGAAAGCTGCCTCTCTTCAGTCAGTGAGACTGCAGAGGCCAGGGAGCTGATTGTTTGGGCTTCCTTCTTGACAGAAGGACAGGCCACACAGCGAATCAGGTGAGAATTGAGGGAGGAGTTTCCTCCCTCAACTCCAGTTCCAAGGCCAGCAGCCTGCGGTTCTGAATCTGGATATACTGCAGGCTGCTGGACACCATGGGGTTGTGGCCACTAAACTTCATTCAGCTCAAGGATTCAGATTGGTCCCAAGCCTGAAACTTCAGTTTTGTTACCACACCTGACTTCGGTGCCTCACATTTGGACATAATGTCTGCGGACTCACAGGCCTATTCAATGGTGGTTCTGCATTATGTGCAAATGTGGCCTTAGTTTTCCACCACAAAGGGTTAACCATGGCTGCAGCCTCAGAAAATACTACAAATCCCAGTAGCACTTGCAACTTTCCCCAGGACGCCATAGGAAAAATAAAAAAGTGTTCTTTTTATAGGACAAGGATTTGGCCTGGTTTGCTTTGCTTTGACCCTTCAGTCCCCAGACAGCATTTCACTTCAGGTTGAAGGGATCCAGGAAAGCCGGTCAAAGTGGGCAAAATTCAAATAAATCCTCTAAAGCTTTGCATAGCCTTATTGTGCAGGTATGACCTCAGCCTCTTGCCAGCCTGTTCCTTTCTCCACCTTTCATCACCTTTTTCTTCAGTTTAGACTGTGTGCAATTCTTTCACTCAGTGCCCACCTACACAACCCCAGCTGCTCACAAAGAAAAGGGCTTACATGTGTCCTGAGTCTGCAGTAGATACTGACCAAGACAACAAAAAATGCCTTCAGCCAAAAAAGTTCCAAAGAGTCATTGTGTATTGAGTGTCTTGATTTCTTCTTTCCATATTTCCTGCAGTCCATCTATTCCTAAAGATGTCTTTTCAGAGACAGCGGGTTATCTTAGAGCTCAATGAGCCTACAGTCAAAAACTGTCTCCTGGCACACTTGACTGTATGCCAAAACCTTCAGGTCATGACAGAGAAACGGGTGCATAGACTGACTAAAGCATACTTCACAGTTTGATGTCTCTCTGGATTTAGCTTCCCGAAACAATAACAGGGAAAGTAAAGCTCATTTTCAGTTTTTGTCTGTCACACAGAATCTCTGAAAAGTTTTATATGAGTCTAAGTTGTTATTGTTAAAAACATTGATATACTGTACCTGTAATCACAAATTTTCTTTTTGACTAGGCTATGGTATTGTTAGGTATTCATATTTATTTTAATAATTTAGCAAATTAGCTTGCTTTAAAAAAAGTGATTTGGAAGCATCTAGATAAATTATACAAATCTATTTCAACACTGTTGGAATTAGAACTATTTCAGGAGGCTCTGGCTGCATATTGGATGCTGGATGCTGTGCTGGGGACGAATAGGGACAGTTGCTCTCCCAGTTATCAGGGGAAAACAGAGTTGATAAAGGCACAGACTAGATCTCTCTATGTGTAAACCCAAGACTTTGTCTCAGGAAGGCTGTAGAAATACAATCATAACAGTAGTTGTTCTGTTACAGTTCAAGTGAGTCCAGCATAACTAGTTCTGAGTAAGTAGTTTGATGCTTAAAAATACCATCTTCAAACAAGTTACTTCTGATAAGCATGTAGTTGAGAGCAAAATCTAAATATGGCAACGTCTTACAGTGGAAACTAGATATTAGAAGACACACAGGTCGCTTTCACACATAACACCAAACTGTGGGTTGATGAACCTGAGGTTAATTCCTGAACTCTAGAATCGTACTTCAGACAATCTTCCAACCTGGACTGGGCAACCTCTGATTTCAGGGCAGAGAAGCCCCTTCCTCTTCCTTGTCTGCCAAGGCTGCATCCCAGCAAGCTCCGTAGCACTCGCGTTACCAGACTGTGAGCAATGCGTTAGCATGTCAGCATAGTGGCAACCATTAGCCACAACCTTCAAGGGGGTGTTGCTGGCACGATTGTGGCTGGCACGATTGTGCCTTTAGGCATGCCTGCCCACCCAGGGGAACCCCCAACATACTCCTGCCTCCGTGTCAGCTGACTGGCTGGCAATTAATCTTCTCATGAGGGCCAGTCTACTGGGGTGGACCATAGACTCCATAAGCTTTGGATTTCTGTAGGACTGCACTCTCATTAGTTAGGGCATCCAACTATAGGGGCCCACACTGATTCACACTGCTCGACCTCCCCTCCACACTCTACCCCTACAGACTTGCAAGGACCTCCAAATGCTCCTTGTGTTCTGCCATTTCCCTGTGGGCTCAGTCTTGCTAGATTGGGGATGGCTCCTAGTACACATTCAAAATTCCTGGCTGGGACTGGTGTTGTGCTGTAGGCATATTGGCCACTGTGGGGAATTGCGGGTGAGGGAAGTCCCTATTTTCAGCAATCTCTGGCAAGCCGGGTGGCTGGACTGGGCAAAAGTAAAAATGCATATGTGCCAAGGGACGACTGGACTGCCAGAGTGAGTGCTTCCATTTCTGCTGTCAGTTGCCGCAACCTGGAAAGGTGGTGTTGTGGTACACTTCCTCAAGGCTTGTATGGATCTAGCAATGGGCCTGGGCCCTCCAGCCTGCATTAGGGATGTGCATGGAACTGGCTAGTGTGGTTTGGTTTGAGTCTGAACTGGACCCGAACTAGACCGGGCCAGTTCGGTCCAGCACTCCCTCAACACTCCCCCCCCCGGTGCGGTCCGGGTGGTGGGTGGTTTGCAAGCTCTTAAAAAAAATCTCCTTTTTTTTGTTAAAGCATACCCCCTCTGGGGGAGTTGTCTGAGGTGACGGGGTGTGTGTGTGTCCACGGACGTTTCCCTTCCCCCGTTGGCCTCCCTTAGTCCATAAATTGGCATTACCCAGGCCATGAAGAGGCCCATTGACCAGGTGTGACAGGCTACAAAATTGTCACTGTGCTCATTGAATGTCTTTGCACATCCCTAGTCTGCATGCTTGTCCCTATGGCCTGCCACTCTCACAAGACAGCAGTCCTGGGGAGAAAGAGCATTGACACACATTATTAATGATTCAGTCCTTGAAACACCATCCCAGTGGACCCCAGGATGGTTCTACTCATAAGTAATGCCACAGAGTGTATGCTTGCACCCAAGGGGAAGGGGGTGGGTCTCCTTTCTCCTAGTAATTTGTACAAAAAAAGAGCACAGCCACTCAAGAATTACTTTCAACCCAGACCCTGGGAATCACTCCCCTGGAGAAAAGGTTTTCTTTTTTTTTTTGGCGGGTGGGGGGGAGTGGGTTGCCCAGTTCATGGTGCCACTGGGACTCAGTGTGCATTTGCAAATACTTCTTTATCACTTGATTAGTGGAGACCTTTCCACAGTCTTGTCAGCCCATCCCCTTTTTCTGCAGCTTGCCAAAGCGGGGAACACAATACACAATGGAAAGTGGGCATCTCCCAATATAGCTTTTCACATTGACATGCTTCGAAGCTTGGGACGCAGCAACTTGGCTTCCCTGTTGCTAGGCAATGGCTGGAGGAGTGCGGAGAGAGCGGGGGAGTGGGGCAAATGCTCAGAGAGGCGGCCAGCAAGAAGCATGGCAGGCATAGAGCTAGCACATTTCTGGGCTGGTCTAAGCTGCCCTCTCTATGGTTTTGGCAGCAGCCACAGCACAAAACCCAGGTTACGGAAGCAGCAGAATTCAGATGTCACAATGCCACCTTCAAACCTCAAGTTGGAGCAGCGAAACTCACTACAAATCGATGGTCCAGATTACGGTTTTGGTTTAAAAACCTCAGGTCACTTTTGTGGCAAAACTGTGGTTTCACGCATTCAGATGACCACAAAATGGAACCTCTGCCTCCTTTGCTTCCGGTTTGGCATTATGTGCGAAGGTGGCCACAAAGTTGCTACCTTCCAAATCCCATTCACCTGTTTCAATTTGACCATGATCCTATGGCCAGCACTAGTCCTGTACCAGGGTATGCATGTGTATTAAAAGTGACAGGTTATGTCTTATTCACATGATGTCCTTTATAAATCCATGCCTTTAAACTCCTCTGGGACTCCTTTACAGTTAATTGGTCACATGAGTACAGGCCATTCTCATTGGAAGGCAAGATTTTTGGCTTCAAAGTCTGCTGCAAATGGGGGCATATGATCAAATCAGTCTGATTCTTCATGCACTTATGCAGGCAGGGATTCTCTTCCTTTTTTGATGGCACTCCTGCTGACACAACCATTCTGAAGATTGGTCTGTAAGTCATCCAGGAATTTCTGAAATCTTCTTTTTCCGACACTGCTTTTGATATAGTATTTGTGGCTATTCCTTTTAAGTACATAATCCTACCTATATTATCATGAAAATGTCAAAAGGGAATAATTCAAAAGGTGATTTAAAGGACGAGAGCCTTACTTGGGTCACTTAATGTATTATAAAATGCAGAAAAGTGTCTTCATGGTGTCCTTTACTGCCAGTTTAAAAGCATTCTTCTTCGTCACCCCTTTTGTCATTAATGTCACTACTCACCCACAAATCACGGGCAATTACCATTGATGTAAACCATTGAGATAACATTTACCATTTACTGGTCATTATTCTTTGGCTGATACATAGAGAGTTACAAGCAAATGGTCAAATGGGCTAGAAAATTAGAATTTAATGAGCAGGAATAAAACAAACAAATAAATAACTAGTCAACTACAAGATACTGAAAACCTCATGTAAAAAAAAAAAACAAGGGTGGGGGAAGAGCAATCCTGTACTGAGGGGAGGCTTTGTTCTATATTTATTTTCATTTGTTGCTAAGAGGAACAGACTGTGAAAATCACAAAGGACTGTCGATATGCATTTGCAGAACCATTTTTCCTCCTTAAAACTTAACCACCAGTTAAGAAGAGGAAAATCAGATTGAATATAATTAGCATTGGCTTTCTCTGATATTAACAATTATTAAAGGGGTGCGGAAGAAGAGAAGTTACTGCAATCAATATAATGGACTTTTCTCAATGCATCCCTCAATACATCTTTATTTTTCTGAATAAAATTCACTGTGTTAGGATTTTGATTTATTTTCCTGTTATTATTTGGTGTATGTTTTCAGATAAAATTGTTAGTGTGCACACTAACAACCTGCTTGAATAGTTTAATAAGCATCAAAGTATGATTAAAACATGATTCTTACTATTTTTCCATCAATGGGACACCAGTTAGCCCTTGGGTGGTTAAGCATATCTATATAGTGCTACCAACTCCAGATCCCTGATAACAGTTTTGGGGAACAGCAGCATACCTGGTGGGGTGTGTGTGTGTGTGTGTGTGTGTGTGTGTGTGTGTGTTTTGTTTCCTTCTGTGAAATATCTGAATTACACATTCAAGAATTTAAGTTGGCACAGTCCTTTCAGGACTGTGTCTTTTCAGAATGCAAGCAGTGGTGTTACATGTCTAAATGCTAGTCTGCCTAAAACAACTCAGAGTACATAAAGACTAGCACATCAAAGACACAGCTGGATGTAGAAGGCAGGAGGTTTGCTATTAGGAATACTGTGCAGTAGAGGATGTGGCAGGGAACGGCAGGGTGAGGGGCTGAATTTTCCCCTAGCATGTCAAACTCTTCTTTCTGATGTGCTAGTTTGAATGTTTTTTGACCTGGGGGAACATTCAAACATGTGAGTCTGCATTTTGAAATGATACAGTGCTATGGCAGCTGTGCCACATTATATTTCTGAATGGGCACTTTGCTTCAGGTTTCGTACAACAGCCTGTCAGTGTTCACTGGCAACCATATAAATATAATATAAATGTCTCCATAATACCAGCTATATGCATAAAATGGGTCCCATTCCAATTATTCATAGAGTCCAGACCCATTCGGTGGCTCAAAGGAATCTCAGGGACCTCAGTTTCCATATTATTTATTAGTATATGTGTTTCCCTCCTACTTCTGATGTAAATATTTTGAAATCTAATAGAAGCACATGTTTAAAAGTATTCATTTTAATATGAGAGATGGGCAAGCATGACTAGGCTGAAGGGATGAGCGCTCAGACTTCTTGATAATGTTGTTTTATATTTTAATATTTATATTTTCTTAGTTTGTTAGAAGGAATGAGGGATTAAAGATAAGAGAAATGAACAGAATTAAACTTCTGATTAACCATCAGTTCACTTGCAGAAATAACTGCTCACATGAATACCCTACATGTGTGAGCAGTGTAACTTGCAGCCAGAACTGCTAACTTTGTGAGAAATTGTGGATTCTCTTTCATGAACTGGAAAATTGGAAGTTAACATAGCAGCTATATGAGGAAGTGAGCAAGATGTTGATCATGGCAGGAGAACTGAGTGTTAGACACACTAGATGCAGCAGTATTGTGGGTGGGAGAAGCTTTACTGGCACTGTCAGTCATCAATCTAGGCTGTCAAAATGCACACAAATGAAGACAAAGGAAGTGGATGCATACATCCAAGTTTGAGAAGAAAGTGCATTCTGATTTGATTTTTTTTTTTTAGTACTATTACATTTAGTATTACTACTTTTAGTATTGCCATTCCTCCAAGGGGATCAGGATAGTATCAGACTTGAGTCTCCCCAGTTACAATATGATACTTTAACTGCTGCACCATTCTGGTTCTCAATTATCTTATTTAACTGGCGGGGGTGAGGGGGACGAGGGGACAAAAAGCTATGGATGAGAGGCATATAGGTGAGACACATGCTAGAAAAATATTGATTGAGTGGCTCCAGTGTGCACACACTCAAACAGAAGCTCTAATGTGCTGCTGGAAGTCCATGAACCCTTATGTCGAGGTGCATACTTCTCCATTATCAGTCTCTCGTTACTAGTAGGATTTCCCCCCTTATGCATATCACTTACTTCATTTTGACCAGATTTCAAAGACCAGATGAGTTGGTGTTTTTTTGGTTGTTTACAGCCCAGCATATTTCAGTAATTGAACTATACATTACTGTAATACTGTCTGATCAGTATTATGCATTTCATTAGTCTTCCTGGCACTCCAGCCCCAAGCAGATACCTGGAAATATTTCTCATTGATTTTATAGATATTATGAGAACATGATAGGTGAAATGTCCATTGCTCAAACTATTATATTAGCCTATATGATTGACAGTGGACACATCACTGCAAGCTACAACCCTGACTTGCAATGTGATACGAACATCATGGCCCCATTTGGACATAGCATGAAAGAACCATAGATTAAACTGTGGTTAATCTGTGAAGCTGGGAACGATGCCGCAGACGATTGACTAACTGTGGTTTGGCAGCCTCCAGATTCTGGGCAGAGGAACCCCTCCCTCTTCCTAGTCCACCCTGGCTGCATCCCAGCAAGCTCCATTCTTCTTGCATCGCCAGACCATGGGCAAGGTGTCGGCATGCTAGTGAAGCTGCAACCATTTGCCACAATGTTAGAGGGAGTGTGCTCAGCGTGATTGCGTCTTTTTGGGAGTTTTTGCCCATCCTTGGCAGGGCAAAGACATTTTAATCATTTCCTCACACCACTCACACCAGTCTTGTGCAGTTGGGAAGGAAGGGTCTTGTGCCCCGCCCCCCCCCCCCGGGAAGAGAGGACTGGACCCCTCTCTTCCCACTTGTACTGGTTAAAAATAGACTGCACACGCATTCTCTCTACTTTTTTTCATACGTTTGCAGAATGAGTTTGTTACTGGCAATGGCCATTTGTGACACACCCACACCAGCCCATTCTCAGCAAATATGTCAGGAGATGTATGCCCCCCCTCCCATTTCTCCAGGTATTTCTCCAGGTATTTCTGTTTTCTCCTCCCCCTAGACCCCTATCTTGTGTATGAGTGCTTATGTATGGATCAATAGGATGAGACTGCTAGGAACAGGTCGAGATTATTAGAATTTCCCCCTTCAATTTTTGATAGAATTATTATTATTGTTGTTGTTGTTGTTTACACAGTCAGACATGTGTTATTGACTGGTTTGTTTTATCCAGACATCGAGTCCTTCCCAAGGACCTGGGATGGCTGAATTTTATTATCGATTATTTTGACTTGTTTTTCTTTCTTCTCGACTACAGTGATATCTGGAGTATTGTGTGGCAGATGTTTGTCTGTTTGTACCTGGAAGTTCCATAATATTTTTTTCATCTTCATTTTCTACAACTTTTTTAATTTTATGGTCCCACCAATTTTTGGCTACAGGTAGCTTGTATTTTTTGCAGATGTTCCAGTGTACCATCCCTGCTATCTTGTCATGCCTTTGTTTGTAGTCAGTCTGTGTGATCTTTTTATAACAGCTGATTAGGTGGTCCACGGTTTCATCTGCTTCTTTACAAAGGCGGCACTTGCTGCTTGTTGTTGACTTTTCGACTTTGGCTCTAATTGCATTTGTTCTTAGTGCCTGTTCTTGTGCAGCCAGTATTAAACCCTCTGTTTCTTTCTTCAAGTTGCCATTCTTAAGCCATTGCCAGGTCTTGGTGATGTCTGATTTTCCAGTTATATTGTGCAAATATTGACCATGCAGGGGCTTATTTTTCCATTTTTCTGCTTGGTTCTTGACTTGTTCTTTCTTGTAGGCCTGCTTTCTTTCATTGGCGTTGAATAGTTTCTCATTATTGACCATTTGAAGTCCATCTTCTTCACTGTCCTTGATATATTCTGCAAGGCCTCTTTTCTCCTCCTCTACTGTTTGATAGACTTGCAGCATTCCTCTTCCACCTGAGCTGCGAGGGAGGTATAGCCTATCGACATCACTGCGGGGGTGCAGAGCATGATTGATGGTCATTATTTTCCTGGTCTTACGATCTAGGGTCTTTAGCTCTGCCTGGGTCCAGTCTATTATTCCTGTAGTGTACCTGATAATAGGTATAGCCCAGGTTTTTATGGCTTGTATGGTGTTCCCGCCATTGAGTTTGGACTTGAGGATCTTCCTAACTCTCCTGATGTATTCACTTCCCATTTTTCTTTTAACTTCTGTGTGTGCAATCTTATCAGCCTGGAGAATGCCCAAGTATTTGTAATGTTCTTTCTCTTACAGGTTCTTGATGTTGCTTCCATTGGGTAGTTCTATTCCTTCTGTTTTTGTTATTTTCCCTCTGTTCATTATTAATGCAGCACACTTGTCTAGTCCAAACTCCGTTGCTATATCGCTACTGAATATACAGACAGTGTTTAGCAGTGATTTGATTTCTGACTGGGACTTTCCATACAACTTCAGATTGTCCATGTAGAGCAGATGGTTGATTTTACTTGATGTTTTAGATGTTTGATATCCAAGGCCTGTTTTGTTTAGTATTTGTGAAAGTGGGGTCATGGTGATTACAAACAACAGAGGGGATAGTGAGTGCCCTTGGAAAATACCTCTTCTAATGCTAACCTGTCCAAGTGTCTCGCCATTGATTGTTAACTGTATACTCCACATGCTCATTGCTTTTTTATACTGTAAATATCTGAATGTTTTTGCTGACACCAGTTGTTTCTAAACATTTTAGTATCCATGTGTGAGGCAATGAATTGAAGGCTTTCTTGTAGTCAGTCCATGGAAGACTTAGATTGGTTTTTCTTCTCTTGCAATTTTCTAAAATCATTTTGTCAATCAGCAGCTGGTCTTTTGTGCCTCTGGTGTTTGGGCAATTTCCTTTCTGTTCAACTAGAAGCTGTTTGTTAGTTAATAAGTGTTGCATTACTTCATCTGCTATTATTCCAGTTAATAATTTTAACATGGTTGGCAGGCAGGTTATTGGTTTATAATTACTTGGAACTGCACCTTTTGCTGGGTCTTTCATGATGAGATGAGTTTTCCCAGTTGTTAGCCATTGTTCAATATCACCTGCTTGCAAAATGTGATTGAACTGTTTTGATAGTTCTTTATGAAGGCTTGTTAGGTGTTTAAGCCAAAAGCCATGCAGTTGATCGTCGCCTGGCGCAGTCCAATTTTTAATTTTCTTTGCTCTTTCACTTATTAATTCTGGTGTTATTATTAGATCTTGCATTTGTTGGTTACATTTTTTGGCCTCTTTCATCCAGCCTGCTTTTTTATTATAATCTATTGGATTGTCCCATAATTTCCCCCAGAATTGCACTGTTTCTTCTTTATTTGGTGTTTCAACGTTTCTTGCAGTTTCTCCTTCTATGCTTTGTTAGAAACGTCTCTGATTCGACTGGAATTGGAGATTCTGCCTGTGTTGTGTAATTCTGGCTTCGTATCTGCTAATCTTCTTTGACACTGCTGTTATTTGCTGCTTGATTATTTCCAGGACTTCTCTAATTTTCCTTGAATCAAGGTGGTATTTTTGGATCAGATACTGTTTGGTGTTTTCATTCTTCAGCTTCTTATCTTTTGTATCTTTCAATTTACTAGCATCTGATCCGAGCCTGGAGATTTTATTTTCTAATCGAATCTTCCATTTAGGTGATGTACTGCTTTCTTTTTTTACAGGTCCGCTGATCTTATATCTGAGCTCTTGTGTTGTTATTGTTGCTGCACAGTACATTAGTTGGTTTGTTTCTTGCAAATTCTTGGTTGTTATTTCTGCAAGAGCAGCATTGACATCTTTTAATGCCTGAGCAAGTTGTTTTTTGGCAACTGTTTTTAGAGCTGGAAGTCGAACCCTGGTGGTTGTTTGGTTCATGTGCTCAGTTATTTTTTGCTTTAGTTCTTGTTGCTTTTCTGTTAAACGGCATTTGGGTTTTTGAGGTGTAGGCAAAGGGGCGGTTGCCTGGTTTTGATTTTGAAACAGTTCAGCAACAGTGGCATCCTCTATTTCCAGCACCTCCTCCACTTGTGCCTGAGCAACTTCTTCAGTTGGTGGTAATTCTTCTTCCATGTCTTGAGCCTGTGTTGCTCTTTGCAGTTCTTCCAGCTCAACTCCTGTGAATACTTTATTTCTTATTATGAATCTTCTCTGGTCTGCTAGCCTTTGTTCTGTTATTTCTGTATCTGGATGCTTCTCTTTCCAAATTTGGTACATTCTTTTTAAATAACCTCTTCTAGTTGGACTAGACTTGTAATAGCAGATCATTATTTCCTTGTTGGCATTTTTCGTATATTTTTTCCGGTTAAGCGATGTTTCTTCCAGTAACCTTGCAGTCTCCAGCCCTGGTTGCTCAACTGAAGATCCTGAGTCCTGTTGCCCACTTGCCACCAGATATCCAGGGACTCCAGCACCTGGTGTGGTCCTTGTTGACCCGGGTGACGACCGATCGGGTATAGATTTATTAAAGTTACGTCTCACGATATTGTTGATGGGAGAGGCACTCTTTGTCTGGCTCCCCTGGTGAGACCTGTCCAGTGTGGTTGGACCTTTGGCATAGCTCTCACCTTCCTCAGAGCACGCAAGCCCCACAACCATGCCAAGCCCCACAACCATGCCTTGATGATGATGATGAGGAGGAGGAGGATGATACAAGTTGATAAGTGAAGGGGAGCCTAGACCCTTCCTCTGGGCGCAAACATGGTTTGTCTTGGCCAAACCTCATGAGCAGAACTGTCCATTTAGAGCAGGATTAAACTACACAAGAGATTCTTCTTGTGTGATGAAGACGGATCCTGCTGCAAAACAGACCACTCTCTCATGAGAGTGCCTGGCCATAGAGATACACATACAGGCTGGAGGGCTTTTACTGCCTGGCCCAGTTGACCAACCAAAGCCCTGGGAAGGGTCCCTCAGCACCATCAGTTTTCAGCAGTGAAACTAACTACAATCTGAGGGTTCAAATTCAGGTTTTGGAGTGAAAAGGCATGAAGGTTCGTGGCCAGAGGAGGAAAGTGACAAGCAGCACTAGGTTTGGAGGGGAAGGGCAGCTCTTTCCATCTCTTTCTTTATTTTTTAGCTTTCTCTCTCTCTTTCTTTCTTCTTCCCTCTCTCCCCTCAAGCCCGCACCATCATCTTTTCCTTTTTCTATCCCTCTCACTCTTTCTTTCTCTCTCAAGCCAAACCTACTCATTCTCTTTCCATCTCTTTCCTCTCTCTCTCTCTCTCTCTCTCTCTCTCTCTCTCTCTCTCTCTCTCTCCTCAAGCCTGCTCAATATCCTTTTCCTTTTTCTATCCCTCTTTCAAAGGAAAAGGGGATGGGGGCAGGCTTGAGGGGAGAGAGAGAAAGAGAGAGGGAAAAGGATAAAAAAGTAAGAAAGAGATGTAAAGAAGATGGGTAGGTTTGGGGTGTGTGTGTGTGTGTGTGTGTGTGAGAGAGAGAGAGAGAGAGAGAGAGAGAGAGAGAGAGAGAGAGAGAGAGAGAGAGAGAGATTGAATGTTATTTGTTCCCATTTTTGCCCCAAATCACCTCCAGATGACCCCAAAAGTGCCCTACCATGCTGCAAAGTGCCATACTGCTCTGAAATCAGACCAAAGTTTGCGGGTTTTGCCTTGATTTCAGCCATAAAATGGCTCCTGAGCAATAAAAATGACAGCCAGAAATTACCTCTGAGGTAATTTCCGGCCACCCCCGACCCACAGATATGTGAGTGTAACACTTTATTAACCTCCCCCACCTCCCGCATACACTGAGGTTGGATTCTAATTTCCCAACTGTGGATACATGACTCCATGAGTGTTGGACCCATGGATAGTAAGGTCCTCCTGAATGTGGGTCCTTTTTACTCTGCTGGTTCCTTGTCTTTCTTTTCCAGCAGCCTCTTCTTGAGAATTCTCTATCCTGGCTCATTTGTTTCTTTTCTCTCTCCTCTCTTTCAAGGCTTTCTAGACACGCTATGTACACAGCTTGCAAATAAATATTTCATAATTGCCTTCTATAATAAACCCACCACTTTTTCAAACTGCTTTTTTGGCGAATGTGAGTTAATCATGGAAAGCAAGAGCTGGCCAAAAGTGGTGCTATGGAAACTACACCAGAAGCCTTCTTCCTGTGTGACCTCCTTCTCAGATCCCAGAAGAAAAGACAGTGATAATCTGCAGGAGTGTCTGGAGTCTCTATAAGTTCTCATCTTATATTTATTCACAAGCTATGTCTGTAGTATGTTTTACTGCCATTTGGAAAAGCCCAGGAAATGAACTCTGACACCCTGCCATCCATATTTTGGTCTATGATCATTCTTAACTGTGTTTTTTAAAAGCACCTTCCACATCTATTTCTTGTGCTGTTTGAACATCCCAGTCTAATGCTGAACTCCAAATGATCCTATGGGGGCTGAAATTTCTTGCTCAAATATGTAAGCAATAGATCATCCCCCCACTAAAGACAACCGTTTTATAACACCTTAACATGCTCAGTTAAACCAAACTAACTACAACATGGCAGAAAATGGTGCAGTTCCTTCAGTTTATTATGGGATGAGTCCACAAAAGGAATATGCTCTGCTGTGATTTCCAAAACTAGCATTGTAAATAACTCATCTAAAGATTGATGGAAGGGCTGCATGCGCTAATTAGGATGCTTCATGATTTCCGGACCTAAGTGCAAAATGATGTAGAAAACCAAGCAGGCATGAAGGAAAAGGTAGAGGCTATTTGTCCAGCTGCTGGTTGCTCAAAGGCTGCTGGTAGGCTTATTTGCCCAGCTGGTGTTTGTTTCCTATCATTGTGCCCAGAGCTGCCTGGGACAAAAGCAATACTGTAGGCAAGGATCCAATCACTTCAGATAAATGGTATAAATGTGTTCCTCCAAACCAAGATTTAGCCTAAACGATAACATTACTGGATGTAAACCATTTGGAAACACTTTAAAGTGATTACTCAGGCACACCAGCTTCTGAATGGCAAATGCTGAAAATGGGGGAAAAACACTTCAGCATGTGCAAAAATATGTGACTGGTTGTAACGAGGCTTTCTAAATAGTAAGTTACCAGGACTTTCAAATGTTTTTATTATTTTGGTTTAATACCTCAGAATCTTGAAGGGAATACTATTTTGTTCTGCTAAATTTTGCCCTTGGATTTAAGCAAATCTTCTCTGAAAGGGCTTATTAACCAGTCATTAGGGAGAGGGGAGCACAAGTTGCAAGGTAACCTATTTCAGGCTTTTGGCCTGAAAGGCCAAGAAACTCCAGATTCTGCCCATAATCCACCAGACACTTGTTTGGCTGTTTTGGACTGCCAGATTTGTATTAGCTCCATCCCTGATTTGCTAGATTTCAAAGGCTCTGCACTTATCCATTAGGTTTTGTCTTGGTTTGCCCAGGAAGCCACTATTGGAAGTAAAACCTTTTCAATCCTATCTCAGAAATAAGCAAGGAAAGCCTTCAGAAGCCTCCTCCTTCTCCTAAGATACATTGTGATCAGGGCGGCCCTTTCATGAGGCAGGGTGAGGTGGTTGCCTTAGGCATGGGAGTCAATAGGGTACAGGGCATGGCAAGGACCAGTCTCCCCACCACCACAGGCTACAGTCCATTGGCCTCCCTGCTGCCAGCTGCCACCACCCATCTGCATCCCAGTGATGCACACTGTTCATTTTCCCCTCTTTGCCCTTCGGGGAGGCACTTCTGTCCTCTTCCTCTTCCTCCCCGCCCCCCTCTTCTGTCCTCTTCCTCCCCTCCCCCCCCCGCATCCAGTGGTGGGAGCTAGGAATATTCCTGTGTTTGGCTTGGTGGCATAGTCGGGAAATGCTCATGTGCTGCTGCCATTGCCTCAGCAGCATGACCTGAGAATGCTGAGCACCTACTGACAGTGGGTGGGGGCATGATATTATCTGCTTCAGGCAGCAAATGTCTTGGACCACCTCTGATTGCAGTATGACCTAACTCTCAAACAAGCCTATCAGCAAATAAGCCTACTAGCAGGCCTTAAGCACAGAGCAATCAGCAGCTGGACAAATTGCTTCTGCCTTTTATGCCTCCTGGAAATCATGAAGCATCTTAATCAGAGAACACCTCCCTTTAACAAAGCCATGGGGTACCTCGACTGAGTTTAAAATGTCTCATTTTCATTGACATTTAGTGGAGTTTATTTTTCTGACTGAAAATACTACGATAGACTTGCCTTGTGGCCTGCACCATTTTCTTTTTAGAGCATTTTTAAAAATTGTACCTCCATTATCAGTAAAAAATATAATGGCAGTATAATGGGGTTTAAAAAAGTATAATGGTGGTTTTTTTTTTTTTTTAAAGTTCAGCCTTAGGGATTGTTCCTGTTTTCTCCCTACCTGCCGCACAATAGCCCACCTGCTATTCTTCCCACCCGCAACAAAATAGTTCTCCTCCGATGCTACAAAAGAGATGCTATACTCACATACAGCATCTCAAAGCAGGTCTAGATGCCCAGTCCACTCCGGGCAGCGCCCCACTCATGGTTACAGCAGCATTTGTCTGCTGCAGGAAACACTGTAGCCATGATGGCTGCTATTTCTGTGATTGGGTGTGACATTGGGTGCCCAAGACTGCCAATCATGGAAATGGCAGCCATCATAATGATAGAATTTCCCTCAGCAAACAAACGCCACGGTAACTGTAAGAAGCATGCTTGAGTGATTGACTGGGCTGGTCCTGTCTTAGGAACATAGGAACATAGGAACCTGCCATATATTGAGTCAGACCATTGGTCTATCTAGCTCAGTATTGTCTTCACAGACTGGCAGCGGCTTCTCCAAGGTTGCAGGCAGGAATCTCTCTCAGCCCTATCTTGGAGAAGCCAGGGAGGGAACTTGAAACCTTCTGCTCTTCCCAGAGTGGCTTCATCCCCTGAAGGGAATATCTTGCGGTGTTCACACATCAAGTCTCCCATTCATATGCAACAAGGGCAGACCCTGCTTAGCTATGGGGACAAGTCATGCTTGCTACCACAAGACCAGCTCTCCTCTCAAGAGGAGACAGGCCCTGTCTTCTGGGCCTGCTTTGAGATGCTGTATGTTAGTACAGCATTTTGAAGAGGGCTATTATCTGACACCCCCTCCCCCAAGTCCTGCTATGCTGCCTCATCGTGGTGGAGGGGGATGTTCCTGGGAAGGATGAGCAAAGTACACCGGGAGGTATACTCCCAGTAGGGTCACCCAAACTGCAAAGGTCATCCCAGATGCTCAGGTAAAGCAAGCAGACACCTATATTGGGCAGCGGTGATACAGGAAGGTGCTGGAGGCAGACGATCACTTCAGTGACAACAACAAAGGCATCATTTCATACTGCGCTGGAAGAGGCAATGGTAAACAACTCCTGTAGTTTACCAAGAAAACCACATGGATAGACAAGATGGAATGATTGTTGATGTAGTGCCGGATGGTGGGCCCCTCAGTTTGGATAATACTCAACATGTTACTGAGGAAGAGCTAAGGATCTCTCAGAGTACCAATGGTGTTTATGTCGCGGTTAGACTAAAGCATTTTAGATGTCTAGCAGCTGATGTTGCCATGCAGGAAAAGAAAATCTGAAGTTGGAAAGACAGAATTACAATGGGAATGTGGAACGTAAGAAGCATGAATATGGGAAAGCTTGACGCAGTGAAAGAGGACATGAATCCACTACAGATTGACATCTTGGGCATCACTGAATTAAAGTGGACTAAAATAGAACACTTTCAGACAAAAATCATACTGTTTCCTACTCAGGACATGAGAAACAAAGAAGGAATGATGTTGCTTTCATAGTCAGGAAGGATATAGCAATGACAGCACTTGGGTACAATGCAGTCAGTGACTGAATAATATCAGTTAGATTTTGTAGACAACCCTTTAATATGACAGTTCTTAAAGTCTATGCCCCAATGACTGATGCAGAAGAAGAGAAAGTTGATGAGTTCTATGCTCAAGTTCAGTCTGAAATTGACAGAACATGCAAGCAAGATGTGCTGCTGGTGGTTGGAGACTGGAATGCCAAAGTTGGTAATGGTAAAGAGGAAAACACAGTTGGACTGTATGGCCTAGGAAACAGAAATGGGACAGGAGAACGACTTATTAGTTTTTGCCAAGCCAATGATCTCTTCTTTGCTAACACATTCTTCAACCAACCAAAGCAGTGCTTATATATATGGAATTCACCAGATGGAGTACACTGAAATCAAATGGATTACATTATTGGTGCAAGGAGGTGGAAGAGCTCAGTTATAACAGCAAAAATGTGGCTGGGGGCTGATTGTGGAACAGATCACGAACTGCTCATGTGCAAGTTCCAAGTCAAGCTAAAGCGAAAAAACAAAGCTATTGAACTTCCATGATTTGATCTTGAGAATGTACCCATCATTTTCAAGGAAAACATCAGGAACTGCTTTGAAGTTCTGAACCTCATTGATAGGGAACCGGAGGAATTGTGGAATGAAATCAAGGAAGTTGTTAAGGACGAATGTGAAAAGAGACTGCCAAAGACCAAGTAACAAAAGAAAGCAAAATGGATGTCAGAACAGATGGTGGAAATTGCCAAGAAGAGGAGAGAAGCCAAAGTCAAGAAAGTTAGAGACCTCAGGAAGGAACTTAATAGGGAATTTCAGAAAGCTGTTAGAAGAGACAAGGAGCAGTATTACAATGACATCTGTAAAGACCTTGAGGATGGAAATAGGTACAGAAAAACAAGGCAAGTATTCCAAAAGATCTCTGAACACAGAAGGAGGTTCCAATCTTGATTTGCTATGTTAAGGAATGCCAAAGGACAGATAGTAATTGATTCAGAGAAGATCAAACAGATATGGAAGGAGTATACTGAAAATCTGTACAGCAGGGACGTCAACATCCAAGATACTCAAGAAGATATTCCCTACTTGCAAGTATCTCTAGTATGGGAAGATGGTTAAATCAGCACTCCAGTCATTACCAAGTCAGAAGGCTACAGGAACTGATGGAATCACTACAGAAATATGGCAAGCAACAGAAGAAGAATCAGTCAAGGCTCTAACCAAACTATGCCAGTAAATTTGGAGAATGACACAGTGACCAACAGATTGGAAGAGGTTGGTCTACATACCCATACCAAAGAAAGATTTAACAGATTGTGCAAACTATTGCACAATATCCTTAATTTCACATGCTAGCAATATAATGCTTAGGATCATCCAACACAGATTAGAGCCCTGTGTGGAATGGGAAATGCCGGATGTCCAAGCTGGTTTCAGAAAATGCCGAGGAACAAGAGACATCGTTGCTGATGTATGCTGGATAATTGAGAAAGCCAAAGAATACCAAAAAGAAGTTAATATGTGCTTTATTGACTACAGAAAAGCCTTCAATTGCGTCAACCAAGTCATGTTGTGGAATATCCTTAGGAAAATGTTTGTCCCAGAACATCTCATTGTTCTCATGAGAAACCTATACACAGGACAAAAGCCACCGTCCAGATGGAACATGGTAAAACAGACTGGTTCCATATCAGCAAAGGAGTAAGACAAGGCTGTATACTTTCTCCGTATTTATTCAACTTATATACTGAACATAGACTGAGAGAATCTGGATTGGAAGAAGATGAGTGTGGTTTTAAAGTTGGAGGAAGAAACATCAATAATTTGCACTATGCTGATGACAACACTCTGATAGTTGAGCATGTGGATGATCTGCAAGCTCTAGTAATGAAAGTCAAGGAGCACAGTGAAAAAATGGCACTACGACAATGTAAAGAAGACTAAACTAATGACAACAGGTACAGCAACCAGCCTCAGAATTGACAATGAAGACATTGAAGTGGTGGATAGCTTCTGCCTTTTAGGATTGACTGTCAACAGTAAAAGATCCAGCAGTCAAGAAATACGCTGCAGACTAGCACTTGGTAGGGTTGCAATGAAGGCCTTGGAAAGGATATTTAGATGCTGTGATGTGTCTATACCTACAAAGATTAGTATTGTTCAGACAATGGCTTTCCCCGTGACATTCTATGGATGTGAAAGCTGGACTTTGAAGAAACAAAATAGAAAAAGTATTGATGCTTTTGAACTTTGGTGCTGGAAAAGACTTTTGTGGATACCATGGACAGCCAGGAAAACAAACAAATGGATCATAGAACAAATCAATCCAGAATTTTCACTCGAGGCACAAATGACCACAGGCTCAAACTATCATATTCCAGACACATTATGCAAAAACCCAGCTCCCTTGAGAAGTCCATAATGCTGGGGAAAGTTGAAGCCGCAAGGTGGATGGACTCAATTATGACAACAATCAATGCACCACTGAGAGAACTTAAGGCCAAGTTGAAGACAGATCATCCTGGAGAGAATCTATCTATGTGGACGCTAAGAGTCGACACTGACTTGATGGCACTTAATCAATCAATCCAATTATCTGACTGTGTTGGACAGCATTTTAGGGTTCATAATGGGTAGGGTAGACTGGGGGAAGATAGCTCCTGTCTCTGTAGGACAGGGCTGCACAACTTTGGCACTCCTGCATATGGACTAGAACTCCCATAATCCCTGACTATTGGCTGTTGTTGTTGGAGATTAAGGAAATAGTAGCCCAACAACTATTGGAGGGCTGAAACTGTGCAGCCTTGCTGTTGGATATCTATGCTGCTACATATTCCCAAGTGCTGGATGTAGATTTTCCATCCTGTAGTGGTCCTTTTCACTTCCAGTAGAGGTTAACTGGACAAAGAGGCACCTTTTTAAAGTGGTGCTTTCTTATATTTAGCAGTAGAGGGGAAGATATCAATATTCAATCTGGCATAGCTTCTTTCCAGTGGCTGTTGCTGGTGTCTCCCTTTTAGATTGTGAGTCCATTTTAGTTGGGAACCATTGTCTCATTCATTTTGCATTCAGAATGTTTTTGGGATAATTGTGGTGGGGGATGATGGGAGTTGTAGTTGATGGGGGATGATGGGAGTTGAGGCACCTGAGCAGTGGGCCTCTGCATGGTGTGTGTCATTCCAGGCCACGCAGAGGCCCAAACTGGTCCAAACTGGCCCGGTCCAGTCTGGATCTGGTTCAGACTTGAACTGAACCGGACCAGCCAGTGTCGTGCACACCCCTGACAGGACCTTTTCTGGACATCCAGACTTAGGGAGCACTGTCCTGTGAGTGATCTGTCTGGCTCCATTGTTGGTTGTAGTTATAATACAGTTAAGAGTCATATATTCCAAGAAGCATGTACTACTGCGTAAATTATTATTTGTTCTGATATCCTGATGCAGTAGTGCTGTTCTTTTATGCTGTTCTTACTGGCCATCATATCAATTGCTGATAAAAAGTAAAAAATAAACAAAATATTCTGTATATATTGCAACATGTCCTTCTATCAGTTGCATTGTTAGGGTCATACTACATATTTAATTCGATACTTAGTTTGGATTTGCTTTGGGGTTTTGTTTCTGCTTTTGTCTTCAATAGCAGTTGTGGTTGGGGAATCTGGCACAGGTGGAGATTCCCCCTCCCCCCACCAACTCTTTCCACACATTTGTGGTCCCAATTAAAACACCCCTTGCTCTGAATCACAGCTGATGTCCTGACACAAAAGCAGCTTGAGATGAAGATGATGGTATAGTCAGGACTGCAGCATGGTAGAAATGGTTTTTTTAAAAGACCCCGGCCATGCTGTAGCACCAATTGCTCCCCTCAGCTGTTATTTAAAAATGTAAGGGGAAAAAGCCAAACTAATGTAATGTGTTGTTTGGCCCTTAATTGTAAGGGACAGATGTTTTTTGAATGTACTGTATATATGACTTTCCTGAATTTAGAATATGTGCATATTATTCCCCTGAACAAATGCATTAGAACTGTGCAGTTATGAAGTTCATATGCATAACTGCACTTTGGAAGGAATAAATGTTCTAAATATGCAAATATTGCATCATTATCATAAACATGCCTGCCAACGGCCAATATTGCCCCTCCTCCACTTCTCATTGGGTTCACTGTAGGAGAATTAAGGTGCACTTCTTGCTTTGCTTAATGCTTTTAAGTTGTGAAAAATCATACAAAGTATTTTCCACAGAGCACTACCAGCACCAATACCAGACCATGCACCAAGCAATATAATGATCACACACACACACACCACTCTGTTCAGATAGATCTCTACCTCCCAGCATCTAATCCTTGCCTGCTGGCTTATTCTTGCATTCACATCATTTGATATCTCAACTCTTGACTACTCAATGAATCACAGCTTAACACATAAACTAGGACTGAACAACTCTGTCTCTCCAGCTATTGTCGGACTACAATTCTCATCATCTCCAGACACAGTGACCAATAGTCAGGGATGATGGGAGCTGTAGTCCAAGACCAGTTGGAGGGCCAAAGTTGTGCAGCCCTGATGTAAGCAGTATTGACTCATTGGAACTATTGCTTATTCTTAAAACTAGGGCACAATTTGAAAAGTATCTGGTACAGCAGCCTTCTTGACATGATACTGTTCTGGCACTGATCAGTACCTGGACGAAAGACAACTAGGAAAACTATGTACTCTAGCTAGAATCCAGCAAAGATATAGGTGGTATTATTATTATTATTATTATTTAAAATATTCTTATACTGCCCAAAACTTACATCTCTGTATAATAAATAAATATAATAAACATTTTAATATAGTAGGTGAAGCCCATCATTGATTGGATTTAAAAAAAAAACAGATTAAAAATTTGTTGAGAGAAATAACCGTTAAAATATGATAATTATATTCAGAATTTTTTCTTAAAAATATAAAATTATTTAAATTTTCACCAAGCATATTGTGGTGTACAAAGTGATGCTTTTAGCTAATTTCAGTGGCAGGATTGTATATGCAAAATTTGGTATCTGTAGGTAATTGGGAAGTATGACTTTTATTTTGCACCAACCAACCAACCAACCAACCAACCAATTCTTCAAAATATATAATTGGTACTGTGTTATATATATACTTGTGTTATATGATAGTTTCTTAACACATGCAACCAAGTTAGTTCATATGAAGAACATGCATGTTTGGACAAGGCTTTATTGTTAAGAAAGCTACTGTGCTATTCTAGGTCTGGAATTGGGTCCTAGCACCACCAATGCAGGAGGTGATGTCCCTCATGGGCCTTAAAACCATTACTCTGGTTCTCACGAGCTGCTTCTTCTGGAGACTGGCCAGTAGAATTGTGCAGACATCATTCTGTAGTCTTGCCCATTTAAAAGGTAAAGTGTGCCGTCAAGTGTGCCTCAGTATGAGATGATGCCTTTCTGCATCTTCCTATATCGCTGCTGCCCGATATAGGTGAACTTCCCATAGTCTGGGAAACATACCAGTGGGAATTAGAACTGGCAACCTCTGGCTTGCTAATCAAGCCATTTCCCCGCTGTGCCATTAGGTGCCCACTTATTTGAAGGTAAAGCCTATACATCAATGAAACCTGCACACATGACTGAATAAAATCATAACCTTAGAATACGTCATCTATGCCCTGATCCTGTCCAGATAAGCCCTATTGTGTTCAATGTAGCTTACTCCCAACTAAGTGTACATAGGATTGCAGCCTAAGTACATTTATACAGATATAATCAATTTGACTTTCTTCCAAATAAATGTGATTAACATTGGGGTTTTAAGTGTCTTTTGCCATTTGTAATCCATTACCTACCTAATAACCCTTTGACTCATGTCAAAACTTTGCTGAACACTTGCTTTCAGGCTGACTCTCGTCAGATATAAACCATTAGCTGGCATAATAGAGATTACGTGTTCAGCGTGCGTGCGCCACCCCACCCCCCAGGGATTATATATAGAGTTAGAATTATTTCTAGAACTGGGGAAATGGTTTGTGTAGTTCTATTTTCCCTTTTTGTTGTAATTTACATAATAGGTCATATATTTTCTATTTTTAAAATATGCCCACTCCCAATTTAATAACGCATAAAGCCTATTCAAAGGTGGCAGGCGGGTGGGGGAAGCGGGTGGAAGACGAGGTGGTAGTGAAGGCAGGATCCAACTTACCTTTTCCCCCAGGAGAGGAGAGCTGGTCTTGTGGTAGCAAGCATGACTTGTCCCCATAGCTAAGCAGAGTCTGCCCTGGTTGCATCTGAATGGGAGACTTGATGTGTGAGCACTGCAAGATATTCCCCTCAGGGGATGAAGCCGCTCTGGGAAGAGCAGAAGGTTTCAAGTTCCCTCCCTGCCTTCTCCAAGATAGGGCTGAGAGAGATTCCTGCCTGCAACCTTGGAGAAGCCGCTGCCAGTCTGTGAAGACAATACTGAGCTAGATAGAGCAATGGTCTGACTCAGTATATGGCAGTTTCCTATGTTCCTATGTTCCATATGAGCAAAGAAATACTGCTGGGAGTGCGACTCATACTCCCAAATGATCCACACTGCTCCAGCAGCATGGATCTCCAGAGGCGGGGATGATGTTTCCCAGCTTCCAAATATCCCACAATGCTCTGCACAATGAGTAGAGTGCATTGGGGGACACCCCCATCAGACAGGTGCTCTAGGTGCTTGTCTCTGTGTTGCTAGGGCTGCATGCAGCCTGAGCAGACACGTGACTCCAAGCCTTTATCCCCATAAATTTACCCCATGACCCTTGTGCCCTTTACCCCAGGTATAAGTAAAAATTAGTCAGTATTTGCAAATCCAGTTTTTCTTGGTGTAAATTTTGCAAAATTTGAGTTATAGTGGAGGAAAATAACGAGAGGGGCAGAAGTCATCTTCATGTCCGTCTTTCAAACTTCCAGAGGCATTTTGCTACCTGCTGCTTGAAACACAGTGCTGGGACAGGCACACTGTGGTTCATCAGACTCAGCAAGACATATTGTTCAGTTTTGGGCCCTATCCATCGCCAGCACAGCATCCCTCTAGTGGCTGTTGCTGGTGTCTATTTTATGTTTCTTTTTTAGATTGTGAGCCCTTTGGGGACAGGGGGCCATTTTATTTGTTATTTCTCTATGTAAACCACTTTGAGGACTTTTGTTGAAAAGTGGTATATAAATTTTCATCATATTCATATTTTTAATTTTGATTTTTTTTTAAAAAAAAATGTGGAGTTTACAAGTTATGGTGGACAGCATTTAGACTAATGGTGGTTTCACATGATCTGTCACAAGTAAGGGAGGCAGGGAAGTGTTGCAGAAATGTGAAAGTGGCAGTGTGCACTCCTGGCAGGTTTCTCATGCTAACCCACCCAAGTCCATTTCCCAAGATTTTCCACACAACGTCCTTCTGACTTTCGACCAAGATCTGGAGTTAGGTAGAAAATCTCGGGAGAATGTCAGGCAGCAGACTTGGGATCTGAACACGGGGTGGTTCACATGAAATACTCATCTGCATGCGCTGCTGATCCCCAATTTCAATATTTCCCTGCCATTCTTACTTGCAGTGGATCTTGTTAAGCTGCCCTAAGTCAGTCGTAACTAAGTCCCATGGAAATTAATGGAACTTAGGTTAGTCATGATTAATTTATTGTAGTGCTTAGGCACCATTAGTCACAAACTACTCTGAATGTTACCCAGTATTTTTAACACAAGACCTATTTCAACAAATATTCTGATATAATATTTCAACAAATATTCTGATATTCCATGTGAAGTTATCACCATGTGCTGCTTATTGTTCTGTGGTCCGGCTGCTTTATTTGAATGATTCTATGCAAGAGCTGGTTCTTTATAATCAGTTGGTTTTTTTTCCCTAAGGGAGGGAAGATTAAAGAACAGCTTGAGATGCTGAGAAGTCTCAACCTGTTTCTTAACCTACCATCTCTTCCCCCACTGAATTAGATATGAGTGAATATTTTTTCTGTACTCTGGTACATCTAAAAGAAAAGAGGATAAGAGTGTTGGGTTTACTGCTAATTGTTAAACTAGTAACTTTCGGTGGGGCAGGATTTAAAAGATAGCTACCTATGAAATTGTAGATGTTAGGAGGAAAAAAAATAAGATAAACTTTTTTCAATTGTCTGAAATGACTTTTTTGTTGTTGCTGTTTTTCAACATCATTTTTCAATTTCCAGTTATGTCTCATACACCTTTTCAACATGGCTCTGCAAGGTTGAAATCAATACATTTGTCAGAATATTTATCTCCTGAAAGGTCTTCTAGAGTACTTTGCCCATCATTATTTTGACGCACGTCAGAATTTTGCTGATAAGTTGTTTTCTTGCTGCTTTCCTATCGGATGAGAGACATTAGTAGACACACAATGCATTAGTTGCTATTGCTTGCTGGTCAGCTCTGTATTCTGTGCTTATAGGCACTGAGAGTCAGAATTCCTAATGTACAGGAAATAGCAGTGGTTCAGCATTTTTGGAAATCAAGATGATAGAAAGATGCCCGTGCATCTGGTATGTGAGGGACATTTATGTGAATAGCTAGTTATGATTATTTACGCCTTCAGGTCTTTTAAACATGCATGGGTGAATGAGCCAATATAGCAGGGGCACTGTTGTGAGCTACATCTGGTTTCGCACTCTGTATATGCTCAGAGGGAAAGAGGGAAAGTCACATCTTACATAAACTGCATTAGTTCTTGGAGATAGTGGCCATGTAGGATCTGGGTGTGCAAACAGAGACAGAGGAAGACACATTCAGAAAGTTCAGTGGGCTTTATTATAGAAAGTTGCTCATCAGGATAAAGTTCAAACTGGTCATCGAATTAAACATGTTTTCAATTCAAAGTGTAGTGCAATATGCCTAGCTATCAAATGTATATGCAATCAGTAATTACAGCTGTCTAACAAATCCCAATAAAACATTTAGAGAGAAACAGAGAGAGAAGAAAGAAGGGAAGGCTTAGGAAAGGGATGGCAGTGATTAGTAAGGAGGAGGGAAGGGGGATCAGGCTGAGCTGTCGGTTGAAAAAGCATCTCACCAGGTTCATGAAGAAGGCTTCAAAGGACTTGTTTGTTGCTTAGGGAATGATGCAGGCTCAGCCAGAGGGAATGATGCAGGCTTGGAAATGATGCAGGTACAGGCAGTCCAGCAGGCTAGTGGTAGATGCTCAGAGCAAGGCCTCTGCTTTGCTCTGAGAGAGCCATGAGAGAGCCGTGGCTGGGTAGTCTTGACTTCACACTACACAGCAGAAATCACAGACAGTCCCTTTCCATGGATAGAATTCCTGCTTTAGTCCCGTGGCTTGAACAGCTAAGTCTGGGGATCGCTCTTGAGCAAAGGTCTGCTGGTTAGGCAAAGCTTGCTAGCTGGCCACGTGACAGGTGGCCCCTTTTATACAAGCTGGTCCTTTTGATCTGTCATAAATCTCAAAAGTGTAAATTGCTGTTATCTTCTAGATCCTGTTTCCTGACAATTATTGATCAATTCAGGATATTAGTTCAGTCCAGGATAAACAGGATTTCGCTGTTTACCCCTACTTCCAGACCATATATGTACAGTGGGTATAGAAAAGAATCACCCCCTTTGATAGACCTTAAATTCTGGTTCCCTTACATCCTGAAATGAAAACACAAAGAAAATTCCCTTCACCAGCTGTACTTATCCAATGCAACCTATAACATCCAACTGAAAAACATCACAATTACAGTCCAGAAAAAGTGTCAGAAACAAAAAACAAGAATTACTGAGATTGAAAAAGGATCACACACACCCCAATGTCAATATTTTGTTGAACCACCTTTTGCTTTAATAACAGCCTTGAGTCTGTTGGGATACTTCTCTATCAACCTTGCACATCTAGACGGAGCAATATTTGCCCACTCCTCCATACAGAACTGTTCAAGTTCGGTCGCATTGGATGGTAGGTGTTGGTGGACTGCTATCTTCAAATCTCCCCACAGATTTTCTATGGGATTTAGGTCTGGGCTCTGACTGGGCCACATGAGGACGTTCACTTTTTTCTCCTTCAGCCACTGTGTGGTCAATTTTGCTGTGTGCTTCGGATCATTGTCATGTTGAAAGGTGAATCTTCTGCCCATCCTCAACTGTCTGGCAGAGGGTAGCAGATTTTCTTCCAGAATCTGACGGTATTTTGCCCCATCCATTTTTCCTTCTACCCTAACGAGAGCCCCAGTCCCTGAGGCAGAGAAACACCCCCACAACAGGATGCTGCCACCTCCATGCTTCACTGTAGGTATGGTGTGTTGTGGATGGTGAGCTGCGTTGGATTTACGCCAGTTGTACTGTTTGGTGTTGAGGCCAAATAGTTCAATTTTGGTCTCATCTGACCATAAGACCTTTTTCCATTTGGCAGCAGAATCTTCAAGGTGCCTTCTGGCAAAGCTCAAATGAGCTTTAATGTGGCCTTTCTTGAGAAGTAGCTTTCTCCTTGCGACCCTCCTGAACAAGCCACATCTGTGGAGTGCTCGTGAAATTGTTGTCACATGCACAGAACAACCACTCTTTGCCATGAAGTCCTTTAACTTTAACTTTAAGAGTGGCCATTGGCCTCTTGGTAACCTCTCTTACCAGTTTCCTCCTTGCTCTTCCATCCAGTTTGGAGGGCCGACCGGATCCAGGGAGGATAGCAGTCCACCAACACCTACCATCCAATGTGACCGAACTTGAACAGTTCTGTATGGAGGAGTGGGCAAATATTGCTCCATCTAGATGTGCAAGGTTGATAGAGAAGTATCCCAACAGACTCAAGGCTGTTATTAAAGCAAAAGGTGGTTCAACAAAATATTGACATGGGGGGGGGGTGATCCTTTTTCAATCTCAGTAATTCTTGTTTTTTGTTTCTGACACTTTTTCTGGACTGTAATTGTGATGTTTTTCAGTTGGATGTTATAGGTTGCATTGGATAAGTACAGCTGGTGCAGGGAATTTTCTTTGTGTTTTCATTTCAGGATGTAAGGGAACCAGAATTTAAGGTCTATCAAAGGGGGTAATTCTTTTCTATACCCACTGTATAAATTAAAAAGCACCGCTCCCAGTACAGATCCTTGGGGGACCCCAATTCTTACTTCCCTCCATTGTGAAAACTCTCCATTTATACCTACCTTCTGTTTCCTGTCTTTCAACCAGTTAGCAATCCACACATGTACTTGTCCCCTTATCTCATGACTGCTAAGTTTCCTCAGGAGTCTTTGATAAGGAACTTTGTTGAAAGCTTTTTGCAAGTCCAGGTATACTATGTCAACTGGATAAACTTGATCCACACACTTGTTGACACTCTCAAAGAACTCCAAAAGGTTGGTCAGGCAAGATTTACCTTTGCGGAAGCCATGCTGGTTCTCTCCCAGCAGGGCCTGTTCTTCTATGTGCTTTACAATTTTATCCTTGAGGATGCTTTCCATCAATTTGCCTGGACCGGATGTTAAGCCAACCGGCCTGTAATTTCCCGGATCACCCCGGATCCCTTTTTGAAAATTAGTGTTACATTTGCTACTTTCCAGTCCTCTGGTACAGAGCCCTATTGCAGGGATAAGTTATATATTTTAGCAAGGAGGTCAACAATTTCACATTTAAGTTCTTTGAGGACTTTTGGATGGATGCCATCTGACCCTGGCAATATGTTAGTTTTTAGTTTTTCCAAACAGTTTAGAACATCATCTCTTCTTCACTTCCATCTAACTCAGTTCTTTAGCCTCCATCCCCAAAAAGCCTGGTTCAGGAACAGGCATATCCTCAGTATCCTATGCCGTGAAGATGGATGCAAAGAACTCATTTAGCTTCTCTGCAACCTCCATATCCTCCTTTATAATCCCTTTCACTCCCTCACTGTTGAATGTCCAACCGCCTCCCTGGCAGGTTTCCCGCTTCTGATGTATTTAAAGAAATGTTTGTTATCTCCCTTGATACTTTTAGCTAAATGTTCCTCAAACTCTCTTTTTGCCTCCCTTATTGTTGCCTTGCATTTCTTTTGCCAGAGTTTATGTTCCTTTCTGTTCTCCTCATTTGGACAGGCCTTCCAATTTTGGAAGGAAGTATTTTTCCCTTTTATGGCTTCCTTGACAGTACCTGTTAGCCATGCTGGCCTCCTCCTGGACTTAGTGGTACCTTTCCTCCTTTTGGGTACACAGTCTAACTGGGCTTCTAGTATTGTGGTTTTGAGTAAGTTTCAAGCATTCTGGAGCCAAGTGACTCTTCTGATTTTCCCTTTCAGTTTTTTTTTCACCATACTCCTCATTTTGGAGAAGTTTCCTCTTCTGAAATTCAAAATGTCTGTGTTAGACTTCCATGGTGATTCTCTCCCCGCATGTATGCTGAATTTGATCACACTATGGTCACTGTTCCCTAAAGGGTTGATGACACTTTGATCTTTGCTGGATCATGCCCAAGGCCTATCTAGTGCAGAATCTTGTTTCCCACAGTGGCCCAGCAGATGCCCCTGAGAAGCTCACAAGCAGGAAATGAAGGCACGTCACTCTCCTGCTGTTGCTCCTGTTCCAAGGGGTGTCACCTACCACCCTCTGTGACTGTGTTTTGGCACAAGTGGGGGAAATGCATGTCAAATGGGTACATACCCAAGAACAGTAATAAGAATACCTTCAGTGCTGTACAGGTGGTGTCTGTGACATGGGCACACTAGAAAAGGAAAGAAAGAGGATGTGACTTTGAAAACAAAGAGTTGCTTTATTGAGAAGTAATAGGGGCACAGTGAATGAAAAGGTAGTTGGTTAGGAACATTACTAAGTTGCTATACTAGGAAGGGGGTTTGGGGTGAAAGAGAGAAAGAAAGAGGGAAGCTGTTTGTCATATCTACCTAGATCTTGCAGTGGGAATTCCCCTCTCCAGGGAGATCAAGGACAGAGCGAGTCCATTGGTACACCTGGGCAGATTGGGGGTGTAGCGTCCAATGGCAAGGTGCACGGACAGCAAATGTGGCAGATGCAATGGCAACAGCAAGGTATGATCGCAAAATCAAAAGTGTGATCCCATGTGTGAGGAGGGTGAGAGAGGAGGGAACATCACACCCTCTGGAACAGACCTTCAATTCTGATAAGGATAGGGAGGAAATGTAATATAGAGCTTGACTCACATGTGGAAGCTTCTTACAAAACCATGAGGAAAGAGAACTAGTATTCCTTTTCTTTTTGTTTCTTTTTGCAGCATTCAGGTGGGTCTGTTCTGTATTTCACCTGCTTATGCCATAATGCAATCAGTGAGGGTATTTCATTGGCTTTGTGGCAGGTCTTCTTCAAATGGAGCTGAGTATTGCCTTTTAAGGAAACCCCCTTGTCAGAACAACCATTTACCTGGAAGGCAGTCAGCGTTTCTCTTCCAGGTAATCACAAGGACAAAAAAATGGCTTTATGTTTAGGAAGTACACTGAAGTACGTGCAAATGGCAAAGCAAGCGGGTCTGGTAACGTTCCCTGCAAGTGGTATTCAGAGGACATCAGGACTAGTAGCCATGGATAAACATAATCTCCTGTGTACACAGCTCTGTTTATAGTTTGAAGCGAGTCAAAAGTAAAGGCATGGCCACTGCTCCCAATTCTGCTGCCTCCTATCCTGTACTGACGTCTGGGGTGGGGTGCAGGGCTGAGTAATCAAGCAAAGAGAAATGAAGCAATACACATGCATATTAAATATCAAATTGTTAAAACATAGCATTGGAATAGTCTACACAAATAATCTAGTCCAACTGCCTAAACAAATAGCTAAAGCTTCCTTGATAAATACTTGTTTATTTTCTATTTGACCAGAAGGAGATTCCTCACAAGGGACCTTGTGATGTTTAGGTTAAGTAGGGTTGTGCGTTTTGTATTCCCCCCCCCCGATTTGTACCAAATCCGAATCAACCCCATTTTGTATTTTGTCCGAAATTAAGCCTTCCAAATCACTCCAGTTTTGTTTTGTATCCAAATTAATCCGAATCTGAATTAATTCAGATTTTAAAATGGGTCTTGTGGTCAAAAGAGTGGCTGGGGGTTATAGTGCCCAATGAGTGGAAGCTACCACAAAAATTTCAAAGGAACTGGGCAAACTGCTGGTTTTTGGTTAATTTTTGAAGTTTGTGCATCTTTCAGATTTTCTCCATAGGGTATGATGTTGGTTTCAGGAAAAGTATAGCTTCATGCGGGGTGGAGGGGAAAGGGTGGCCCAGGGTGGAGTGTGGTTGGTGGTAGTGCCCAATTGGTGCAAGGAAGCTACCACAATTTTTTCAGAGGAATTTGGCAAAGGGCTGATTTTTAAAGAATTAATGAAGTTACATGTCTTTCAGATTTTCCTTGTAGGGTATAATGGAGGTTTCTGCAGTCCCATAACTCCACTTGAGGGGCACTGGGGTGGCCCAGAGCAAGTGGTGGTGTAGTGCACATATGGTGACAACCACCCACATGGGTTGCCAACCCATGAAGTACAGGGTTTTGTTCTAGAGGTGTTCTGAGAGTAGATTCTCTGGTAGCATATGAGAGTGGATTCATGGTTTTTCATTAAAAATCTCATTTGCTACCAGAGAATCTAAACTCAACAGCTCAGAAACAACAAAGCCCAGTACCCCAATGAGTTAGCAATTTGGTTGGCACCCTCTGTGCACTACGCCACCATTCACTTCGGACCATCCCAGTGCCCCCCAGGTGGAGTTATGGGGCTACTGAAACCTCCATTATTCCCTATGGGGAAAAAATCTTAAAGATGTGCAAACCTCAAAAATTCCTAAGAATGTTTAGCCCTTTGCCCTATTTGTAATCTGGGTGCACTGCCACCCAACCCACTGTTTTGCCCCTGAAGCCCCACATAAACAAGTTGAAAGAGTGAAGAGAATGACCAGTGTGGTGTAGTGCTTAGAGTGCTGGACTAGGACCAGGGAGACCCAAGTTCAAATCCCCATTCAGCCATGATACTAACTGGGTGACTCTGGGCCATTCACTTCTTTCAGCCTAACCTACTTCACAGGGTTGTTGTGAGGAAAAACCTAAGTATGTAGTACACTGCTCTGGGCTCCTTGGAGGAAGAGCAGGATATAAAATGTAAATAAATAAAATAAAACTGCCTTGGTACTATGGAACAGCTTCAAATGTTCATTTAACTGAACTGGAGTGAGCCATAGCCCAAAAAAAAAAATCAGTCTACTGTTCAGAATTGTTGAGATTTATCATCACTGCATTTAAGAAAGTGCAAAACCATGGATCATGGTTACAAGAAAGAGAGAAGCAACTAAGATTCCTGGGGATGTAAAGAGATTGGCAGGGGTGTTCCCCACCCCCTTCTTTTGTCTCCTGTAGTCCCATGTGGATGACCTGTCCCTGCAATGGCAAAAGTTGTTAACCCCTGGCTTAGACATCATTTCCCACCAAATTACATTGTAGCCTAAATTACATTAGACTGCTCAACTTGGGCATCAAAACTTAGACACCACTATAACTCATAAAAATCAGAAGAAAACCAAAATAGCTCTTCAAAAGAGCCCTGAACAAGTCAAGAGATTCTTTCTAAACCTTTGGAAAGAAACACCTGTGTAATTTCAGAACTTTCCTAACCAGCTTCTCGAAAAGCTTCTCCACACAATTTATACCATGGCTTTTAGCAAGAGTTTTGGAATTGCACTGAGCTCCCAAAGATATTTGGGTATTTCTGTCTCAAAATCCTGTCTTCCAAATCCCTTTGCAAAGTCAGTTTGCATTTCAATCACACTGAATACAACACTTAACTAAACTATTCATGCTCAACAGTTTTTGCATATCTTATCTTCTGCTAATCACTCAGTGCCTCAGCTGGAGTGGAGAGAGTCAGAGAAGTCAGTTTGAATTGCAATGCTTTTCCTAAGAACAAAGCATTCTGTCTGAAAAACAGTCATTTCTATTTGGAAAGAAAAATCTCTGTTTTTTAATTCTTGATTTTGTTTTGGTTACAAAACCTCCGAAATTTCAATTTTCAGGCACAAAACGTTTTGTACCCGAATTGAAATGCACAAGCCTAAGGTTAAGCTGAAGTTTCCCCCTGTTTTGCAGCAGATAGAATCACTGGACCTATGTAACAAAACAACAGACTACGAATTCCCCAATTCCAAACATACTTAGGAAATCTAAGATAGGAATACATTTTGGATCAGGAACCAGCCATAACTATTTAGGTAATGGTGAGGTGCAAAGTTAGAATGGACTTTTCTTACATATCTAGTTCACACAGATGAAGTGAACCCCTATGAATGTTCCATACTTGTGACAATTAAGCCCCTTGGCAACCTGAGGAGCCGTGGCATTATATCATCAAGATGATCATTGAGAAGATATTATAATTTTGTTGGTAGTTATTAGTTGTGATATAATCCCTGTAGCTGTGCTTTTTAGTTTTCGAAAACACATATTACCAAGTGATCATTAACAGCAGCAAAATCATTATCACCATTTAAATGGAAGCAAGTAGAGTGAATAAACAAGGGATATGAAGTTCATTATTTCACTCTGCAAATCATGAACTCTGGGGAAATTTCCATTTTAATATACTGTTTGTTTTAATAGAATGCTAAAAGGTTAAAATTACATATATCCTGTGGATAATGTAAACACTCATTTCTTTCTGTCTTTTTAATTACCTAAACAGAAATTTGTGCACTAGAGACATTATAAAAAAAGATCATTACCAATCAACATCATTATTTATTTCAGTGGGCTTGACGTTATTTGTGAAAATATACTCGCTTAGGATAACTGTTAAAGCAGCCATGATGCCAAGGTGAAGTAAGTAAGGAAATGGTTAGATTGCAGAGGCAACAATCAGTCATACTTGATTTACTGACTCTACCTTATGATTTTTTTTTTTTTACCAAATTCTATTTTCCATGCCCATGTCCTATTATTCCACTATTATGTTTTCTGTACCAAGAGTTCACTGATTATTGTGGGGTATTAATGAATAAATCACTGCCCGAGCTTCCAAGGTAGTTGATGCAGAGCAAAATCCCATTTCTACCCATCTATCGACTATAGTCTCTTGTCAATAGCTGCTGCAATATATTTGAAAATATGCTAGAGCTACACATTTCTAACCTATCAACACGTTTTCTATTTTAGGGCTTTGGAGTAGATTTGCTGCAAAGTAAAGAAATACAAAGCTTTGATTGCTAGCAGGGACTGGTTCAATAGGTTGCCCAGCAATGCAAGAACGGGTTCTGAGCAGTGACAAATTGATTTAGCAAGGGAATAGCATCAAAGATTTCCTTCATTATGGAATTAGAGTGTTCTGCTGAGAAAGACTGACGTTCTCTGGCTGAGTTGGAGTGTCAGACTACACTATAAACATGTTAGTGTCTAGATTGTGATTTGCTTGCCACATAGATGGATGTTCATCACCACTGCTGGGAGACAGTTGTCACAGTCTCATGGAAGCCTGCTTATCATTCATGTGGTCACTTCTATTACCACAGCTCAGACTGCACTGACCTACTATTAGTGACTCTAATTTAATTTCCCTCACCAGTGTCATGGGTTATTTCTTCCATTAGTTGAGAGATTTAATTTACAGGGTAAACTCCATCACTTGTGAGAAGGATTTTCTGATGACCTGAGAAACAAGTCCTTTTTGAAGATTAACATTATGCAGGCTATTCATCTTGGTCACTATCCAGGCCTATGGTTTGAAAACCATTGCATGGTAATGTATTCATAGGCTGGTGCTCCTTGTTGTGGCCATTATGGGGTGTGTTATTTTCCAGATTCAAAACAAAATGGCTGCAAAAGAGAATTCTATGTAAAACTTAAAAGAAGAGTTTTACTGATGTTGAATCAATGTAAATATTTAGGTTCAGTTCTAGTGTCCTGGAGAGCAGATGGTCTCTCGACTAGTTAAACATACCTGGCTTTAGATCAGTTAAAGATATCTGGTGCCTATCAATTATTTTAGCCGTGACTAGCACACAGCAGCTTGCCCTAATGCAGCAACAGCAGCATCCTTTGTGAACAAGTCTGTCTGTGTTTAAAGCCTATTAAAGTAAATCTTTTCCAGGAGGCGAGGAAATGTCATTGCAGTCACGTAGTGACCACATAGACATTGTAGTTGTACATAAATGAGTCATCCTGAGTTCCCTGTTCCCGTCATGGGTTTTCTGTGCCTTGAGGAGAGGCCAGTTGGCAGGGTAATAGCACTGCCACAAGCTCATGGGCGACACTCTAATCTACGGCTGCTCAACTTTGGCCCTGCTGCAGATGCTGGCCTACAACTCCCATAATCCTTGGCTATTGGCCACTGTAGCTGGGGATTGTGGTAATCCAAAAACAGCTGGGTGGGCCTAAATTGAGCAGGCCTGCTCTAATCTAATATAATGCCAGAATCTCTTCCTCCTCACAGTCCTCTAAGAATCTTGTGGCAATCAAGTGGAGATTATCCATCCCAATTCTATTCTCACAACTATCCTGTGAATTAGGTTTTGCTGAGGGCCTATGACTGGCAGGTATATGAATGCCACATGCCTTCATTTTGGTAACATGCTGGTGCAGCACCCTTATTTTATCCACCATATGGGCACCCCACCTTTTCTCAAGGCCACAACAGAGAGCACACATGCTGTTCTCCTTTTATCCCCATAACACCTTGGTTACGGAGAAAGAGTCATTTGCCCAAGGGCATCTAGTGAGCTTTATCGTTTGAGGGAGAGGGGTTGTAGCTGGGTTTTTCTTAGTGCTTCTAGCTCCTACAATACGCTAGCTCTCCCCATCCTATACACTCATTAGGCAATCAGTGGCTTATAGAATTGGGTCATTAGTTAATTAACTGTGTGCTGAAGCTGATAAATTTTAATCAGTTAAAAGTTCAATACTACAGAATGTCATTACAGCCCCTGGGACTTCCTTTCACAGACTTTCACACACTAGGGAACTTATTCTAACCTGCTCCTGCTGTCCAGAAGTCCTTATACCTAGAGGGGAACTGAAATGATGCAGTAACAGACTTCTTTATATTAAAAAGAAGTAACCATTAAAAGTATCCATTCATAATAGACTACAGACTCTAACAGTCCTGCTCATTTCTACTTCACTAGGCAAGATTAATATAGTAGATTCTGAGGGTGGAACAAATAATTTGCTTTCTGAATTTGATTTTTTTCACAATATTCCTTTTATTTTGAATTTTAATTTCTATTTTCCTTTCAAACATCTTAATCTGTTTATAATGTTAGGGCAGAATCCAGCCAAATGTAAGGACTTTTAAATCCCAATATTTTCAGAAGACGTGGGTTAAGTATATGCCTAAATCTTTTCCACAGAAATCAGTGGCTGACATACTGACTAATGAAGCACCAGCGATTTGTGGAGAGTGCGGGTGCTTCTGCACGGCAGACTAGCAGCACCTCATTGGTTGTACAGAGTGGAAGGGGAGATTTCCACTGATCTCTCCCACCCCCTGAAGTGCTCCCTGTGTAGAGAAGTGGGTCCCTGAGGACTGTGTGAGCCTCACAGACCCACTTCCGGATCACAGGAAGTAGTTTGAGGAGATGAACAAAAATCCCCCCACCCCATGCAAGTGTGCATATTCCTTTGTCTGGAAGCAGCAACTGTGCATGTGAAACATGAGTGTTTTATTAGAAGGGCTGGTACTTTGTTAGCTAGGATGTCAGCCATTGTAATTTACATTATCTTAAAATTCACCGGATTATGTACTTCTGCTATTGGCAATGTGTGTATGATTTGATGCAGCAGTTTTTGAGTCTCTTGTATTTTGAAGCTCCGTTTATAACAACTAGAGATGTGCAAATCAATTTGAATTGAATCAATTTGAGCTCAAATCGAATTGCTCCTAAATAAACGGCCCAATTTGAGTTCTAATCACTCAAATTGATTCGCGTGGTGAGCACCATTTGGGGCTGTTTCCCCCTTGCTGATTGGTTTACTGGCACTGACTTCTGATTGGCTTGAGATCTCCTTGCTTGTTCTCATTCAAATCAAGTGTTGTCAGGGGCTATGCCCCCATTGGCTGGGGGGAGGGGGGGAGGCCAAAGGAGGGATTTTCAAAATATATTTAAAGGGCTGCTAATGGAAGCAGAAAGACAGAGTCATTTGTGCCTCAGGAGAGAAGGATCATAAGAGAGTGACAGCAGCAGCAGCACTACCACTACCAAGAGCAGAGACTGGTGGTGGGGATTTGGGCCTGCCTGCCTGGCCCAGTGAGTGAGAGAGAGACAAAGAGTTCCTGCGTGCTGGGCTTCTGTGCCTCTCCCCCTCCCCTTTCCCTCTCTTTAACTGGGTGCTGCTTGGAATTTTAAATTTGAATCTCCCCTGCTAACTGGGCAAAGAGGTACCTTTTAACATGGTGAATCTCTTTATTTAGCAGGGGGACAGTATCTGGCCCTATCTACGCCCAGCACAGTACTTCCAGTGACTGCTGCTGGTGCCTGTCTTATGTTTCTTTTTAGACTGTGAGTCTTTTGGGGACAGGGATCCATCTTATTTGTTTGTTATTTCTCCATGTAAACTGCTTTGGAAACTTTTGTTGAAAAGCAGCATATAAATAGTTGTTGCTGTTGTTGTTGTTGCTTGTAACTAGCCCCATTGGCTTTAATACCTGCTCTGCTGATTCGTGCCCAACTCCCCCACCCCCCTCTTTAAACAAATGTACCAGCAGCCCCCAGTGGCTTTAACTGGGTGCTGCTTGGAATCTGATGTTATTCGGATGTCTTCTTATTCTTGCTTATAGTCATCCCCCAGTGGTTTTAATAACTGGGGTGATGTGATTATTATTTTTCTTATTTTGCAGCCCTGCTACCTTTGCTGCTGCTGTCTGTGTGTCTGGTGGATTTATTTTTGGGTTTTGTAGGCTGGTGTCTTCTGTGTGGTGCCCAGCCTGCCAGGCTCTCTCTGTTTCCCTCCCCACCACCAGGTGTTTTTGTTTTTATTTGGGGTGGGTGGAGATGGAGGTGTGTGCCCACCTGCTGGAACTCTCCTCCTCTCCCACCAGCTTTTGGAGTCCCGGTGTCTGCTCAGCCCAGAGTGCCTCTGAGAGCAACAACTGACAGACTTCAGCCAAAGACACCGGAGTGGAACCCCCTAGCTGAAGACACCAGAAGGTGAGAGAGTCCCTTCCTTGGATAGGTTATTAGAACGTATAATTCTTTAAATAGGGCCTAGTTTGGGGAAGGGGGATTAGGTAGGTAGTGGCAGGACTGTAGGACAGGAGGGGTGTGCTTGAGTCAGACAGGCCACTGTAATCCCCTGCCATTTGCCTTCCCCTCTCCTTAGACTTGCCCCATCATTGCTCGGTCCCCTAAAAAAAAAAAGCCCCAATCCCCAAATAAAGCCTGCTACCCTTATGAGAAACAGCACTTATAAAGATTGCTTAAAAGAGAATTAAACAATTATCAAGCCTGCTTCTTTGTTTGGAGAGATTTAATTTTTCTAACTTCTGTGTGTGCACCACAATACTATAGATGGCACTGTGCGTAGCACACAGAGCATAAATAGACCAGGGCCCACACACCCTTAAAGACACTTCCTCTTTCCCCACTCTTAACCCCCACATTAGAATTAGGGCTTTTTTAAAAAAAACCCAGGATGTCTGGGAGGGTGTGAAGCAGAGCCAGGGGCAGAGTGGCAGACATAGGGAAGGGTCATGCTGCTGGTCATGGTGGATGCCGGCAAAGGGGCCTATTCCCTGAGTTGCCCCAGTCCCCACTGATATGGTTATGCACAGGCTTTACTTTCTGGAGGAGCCTGGTTCCCCAGTGCAGCCACCTGTGGTGGCTAAGGTAGAATTAGAGGGAGGTTCTCCCCTGTCAGGGAAGAAGCTCTCCTTCCTGTGGCAGTGGAGGCGGCAGTGGATGATTGCTCTCTCCATCCTCCCCAATACTTGTTCACAGTGTGACACCCCAGTTTGAGACTGAGGAGGAGCAGGAAGTATCTCAATTTCCTGGACCTTCTCAGTCCCAGATGGAGAGCTGGTGGCCCCCAGAATGAACCAGTAGCTCCAGTACCACCACCACCAAAATGATCCTGGACTGATAGCAGCCTGGTATGGGACCATTTTGAGCTTTACCATTATGACCCACACTATGCTACCTGCCTGAATAGTTTGGGACATAGGTCAGCAAGGAGAAGGACCTCAAGCATCTTAAGATGTTGAAGATGCTGCAGCATCAGTGATTGCATCACCCAGGGTCCCTACGTCTGCTGTTAGGCCTGGTGTGTCCTTGGTTAGTGGCAAGGTACCTGCTCCAGCTCCCAAGCAGCAGAAGTTGTCTGCATGGTGGATGCAGTTGGTGGGCCATTAGTCTGGTTGCCCAGAGCTTCATCTCATCACTTGGGCCATTGCCAAGATAACTCGCTGAGGAGCGAGTTAGATCTTCCTGTGCTGGATGGGGTTACACTCCCCCAGAAGGAGCAGGTGCGCAGCTTGGGAGTACTCCTGGACCCAGGCCTCACCCTGGTATGTCACATGGAGGCCATGGCCAGGAGTGCTTTCTATCAGCTCCGGCTGATTCGACAGCTGCGCCCATTCCTCGAAGAGGATGACCTCAGAACAGTGGTGCATCAGCTGGTAACCTCCCAGCTTGACTATTGCAATGTGCTCTACGTGGGGTTGCCTTTGTACATAGTCCAGAAACTTCAGTTAGTTCAGAATGCGGCAGCCAGGTTGGTCTCTGGGGCAACCCAGAGAGACCATATGATGCCTGTTTTGAAACAGCTACACTGGCTGCCAATATGTTTCTGGGCAAAATACAAAGTGCTGGTTATTACCTTTAAAGCCCTGAACGGCTTGGGTCCGAGATATCTTAGAGAGCGCCTTCTTTTACATGATCCCCACCGCACGTTAAGGTCATCTGGGAAGGTCCGTCTCCAGTTACCACCGGTTCGTCTGGTGGCGACTCAGAGGCGGGCCTTCTCTGTGGCTGCTCCTGGACTGTGGAATGCACTCCCAGCAGAAATTCATAGTCTTAATTCTTTGCTGTCCTTAAAACCTATCTGTTTGGCCTGGCCTTTCAGGGTTTTTAATTTAGTTTTAACTGTTTTAATCTTAACCTGGTTTTCAGGGTTTTAATTGTTTTGATAGTTTAATTGGTTTTTAAGATGTTTTTAAATTTGATGTTTATATTTGTATTTCTATTTTAATTGTTTTTAATGATTTCTGTTTTTTAATTTTAAACCGCCCTGAGCCAGCTTGGAAGGGCGGTATAAAAATCGAATGAATTAAATAAATAAATAAATAAATAAATTGATTGCTTTGTACAACCAGCCGTTACAGATGGTGGAGAATGCCAGCTTCCACTCACTGCTCTGACTGCTTGCCCCCAACTACACCTCTTCATGCTTCACCTTCAGCAGGCGGGTGGTGCCCTCCCTATACTAGTTGTGGAGGAAGGCTGTGTCAGGGTGGTAGTGTGCAGTGGCCTCTGACACCAGTGTGCATGTCACTGCTGATCTGTAGAGCAGCAGGAGTGGGCTGCACACTGATTTCCTGTTCTTCATGGCACACTGGTTTGGGCAGGAGAGTGAGGGGACATCTGCTGCTGGTGGTGTGGCCAGACTCTCCAATGTAGAAAAACATAGGTGGGCTGTGCTGCAAGTGGAGGTGCTGGACACTGACCATATGGCAGATGAGCTGCTGGCTGCTATGGATCCCCAGGTGTGGGGATGGCTGTCCAGGTAGCTAAACCTTCACTGGGGATTCATGGTCACCGACAATGCTGCCAACATAACTAAGGCAGCTGAGCAGGGTCGATTTGCGTTCCTCCATTGTGTGGCACATACTCTGAACCTTGTCATGTGTGGTACACTTGGCCTTTCTGGGGCTGCAGCCAGGTGACACATCCCCACTGCAGGTGCTGGGTTCCCTCCTGTTGCTGCCATGGCTGCTCTTGTAGAGAGGTGCAGAAAGATAGCAGTTTTCTTCCCCCAGAGCATAAAGGGTAGGTGGATGCTCAAGGAGAAGCAGCTTGAGCTCCACCTACCTGAACACCTGACCTCTCAGAATGTTTAGACCTGGTGGAACTCCACGTTTCTCTTTCTCTGGCACCTGCAGGAGCAAGAGCTTCCCAGCCATATCCTGGCAAGGAGGTGTGGCTTGGAAGTGTGCAACCTATCCAACAAAGACTGGTTGTTCCTTTCCGAGGTTGTCTTGGCACTCAAACCATTCTTTATTGCTACTAACAACTTGTGTGCTGAGGCAACAAGGCTGAGCCAGGCTTTTCCCTGCTGCTCTTTCTTGAGAACATGGTGGGTGAGCTCCAGTCCAAGCTGGCCACTGGGGAAGTAATAATCTTGGCAGGTTGGCTGTGAACTGGAGTGTTAGATCAGCTCAGCAACCCTTTGGGTGCATCAGCAGCATATGTTTTGTTCTGTTTATGTGACCCACCCCTGTCCAGCTGCCCAGGTGGAGCGACCTCCTGGTTGCAAGGGTGAGGCAAGCAGAGAAGAGGAGGCTGGGGCACAACCAGGAGGAGGGTGCTGGAGCACCAACTGCTAGTGTGCAGTCCCCACCTAGCAGCAGTGTCACCACCACTTCTCAGTCCAGCAGGATGGTGTCCCTGGCAGGACCAAGTGAGATGATGGTTCTACCTCTGCATTCCACCATTAGTTCATGGAGGGGTTCCTTGGCTCCTTGCCAGTGGTATGGTAGGAGCCCACTCAGCCCTGCAGCAGTGCTGAGCAGTGTGTGCTGCAATACCTCCAGGAGCTGGTGGCAGTCAATCCAGTTTTGGGCAATGCAGTGCCAAGTCTGGCTGGACTTGGTGGTGGTCACCGGATGGTTCCTCTTGTGCCTGCCAACCAGCATACAGAGTGAGAGGGTGTTCTCCATGGCCGGGGATGTGGTGACAACCCATTGTACATGCATGGATGCTGACATGGTGGTGCAGCTGTTCTTCCTGAAGGCCAGCCTCCCCCTGCTGGGCTATCCTGAGCTAGCAATGGAGGGTGAGTGACTCATGGTCATCCCCACCCACAGCAACACCTCTGGTAGCTCACCCCACCCTGGCCAATCCCAAACCCAGATGTGTCACAGTCTGCCTGTTAGTGCTGCTGCCACATGCAGACAGACACGCATGCCATAGCCATGTCTGATGATGATGATGATGATGGACTGGTGCCTTGACCCATGTGTCAGCCTATGAGCTGGGGCCCAGCACCAATCTGAGGCTGTGGTGTTATCAAAACACAGGCAGGAAGTGATGGAGGGATGAACATTGGGGATTAGAAGAAAGAAGAATTCTCCTGGTAAGAGCATACACTTTGTTTCTTGTCAAACCATTGGTCCATCAGGCCATGACTGCTCTGTCCTCCTGTCTCTCTGTGGCAGGCAGGATGAAAGGAAGGGACATTTGATTTTTTGGGTTTTCAATATGCTTGCTGTTAACTATCTGGTTTTGGATCTCAGATCGACAAAGGCAGAATTTGTGTGCCTGCCTGCCATCCTTGAGTTGTGGTTTAGTCTGCTTGTAAAATGGTGTTGTGGTAAGAAATGGACTGGGGCAGCTCAGCTCTGTGTGTCTTTGTGTAATATTTCTTGGTGACTGCTGTGATGAGCTCCTTGTCTGCCTTGAGACTAACTTGTGCTTCACTCACTGCTCTGGTCTGCTCTTCTATCTGTATTAAGCATTGCAAGATGTACTCAATCAAAATGTGGCTGAAGAACTTGTTATAATTGAGCTTATGGTTATGGCTATGCATGCCGGCTGCTAAGGGTGTTGCTATGGCAGCTGTTTTAATGCTGAAATAAGGAGTCATAATTGTGTGTGAAAGAGCAACTTGCCAGTTACATTACTACAGTGCAGGCATTGTGGCTGGCAGTGGATTCAGGGTCAGTGATTCTTTTTTTGGCCATTTTTGGACTGTGTATTTGGAACAATGTATGTTCAGTTTTAGGAGAGACTGTGTGGTTCAGTACTGCAGTGTTTTTCAAGGCAGGGTTGCAAAATTTGTGCACTCTGCTTATTTTGGCCATAGGAAACAATAGGGAACTTGAATCACCTCATTTTCCCGATGGGTAGGTCGTCTAGACACCAAAGTGGGTTGGGTGGTATGATATGATGGGTTCTAGTTACTGTCCAACCCACAAAAGAAATGGGCAAGTGGGTGGTTTTTTAAAGAAAAAAGTAACCTTTCGGCCCGAAACCCATAGGATCCTAGGAGAATAGTACAATCAGATATTGTTTAAATTAATGAAAAGCATTAGATTATCATTTACAAACAAAACTATTAATAAAAGAAATCATAAAGGCAATTTAGACTCAAACCAGTTTCTAGAGCAATTTACCTGATCCTGCATCAGCAGATGATAGCAGTTCTATTAATACATATTATGCATTATTTATTATAAGAGGAAATGGTTCTGTGGGATAAGACTCACATGTGTATGCCATGCTTGCTTCTTGAATTCTAAGAATAAATATGCCTTAATTTTCTATTTAAGCACACTCAATTTTGTTTAAAAAATGCAGCAAATTTTATAACTATAACAATGCATGAGTTCTGTGGGGGTAAGCTGTGCCATAGAATCAGCAATTGATCTCTCCTCTGCTGCTTAATGGTTAAAACCAGTATATTTATTTGATCACCTTCAAAATATTTTAGTGACTTTCTTTGGCTGAGTAAAAAAAAAATCATATCATCAAAAACCAGAAATAGTTTAAATAAACTATTTAAAAATAGGGATGTGAACAAATCAATTTTTGTGATTCAATTCGAAGTTGAATTGAATCAGCCAGACTTGATTCAAAACTCAAATCTGATCAGATTTTATTTGAGTTGATTCGATTCAAATTGATTTGACCCAATTTTAAAGGTCCAGGGGGCAGCAACATGGGGTGATGGGTAGGGCTCCATGGCTGTCACCTACCACCCATATTTCAAGGCAGTGAGGTACTCAGTTGGTTTTATAATGATATTTTTGGCCATGGGGAATAATGGGGATTCAAATCAGTTCTAACCTAAACCCTAACCCCCATCCCCAGCTTTCTTTCTTTCTTTTTAAAGCTAAGCTCTAGCCCTTGTAGAAGTGGAGTTATGGAGCAAAATGCATGGTCACTATTTTTGTTTAGACTCTTTGGTGTGTAACCGCCCTGAGCAATTTTTGGAAGGGCGGTATAGAAATTGAATAATAATGATAATTATGATGATGACAATTTTCCCTCATAATGAATCCCTATGAGAATTCATTACACACCAAAGAGTCTAAACCCATAAAAAAATAGTGACCACACATTCTGCTTCATAACTCCTCTTCTACGAGGGCTAGACCTTGGCTTATTATTATTATTTTAAATGAAAGCTGGGAATAAGGGAAAACTTGAAACTGAAATCTCAGATTGATTTGAATAGAATCTGGGGAGATTAGATTTGAACTTGAATTTGGCCACGGGTGTCTGGGCAGATTCATTTCGTGGTTGAATCACTCAAATTGACCAAATTGGAGTCGGTTCAATTCTACCTCAAAACTATTCACACTTCCCTATTGTAAAATGTTTTGTATGCATCACATACTAGGCACATAAGCAAGGACTCAAATATATATGAAGAGCTCTGGTAAATCAGACCAAAGGTCCATTTATTCTGACATTCTATGTTCATCAGTCAGCCAGATGCTATTTGAAAGCTTTCAAGCATAGCATGAAATCAACAGCCAATCTGAACTTCTATTAAAAGATATCTGAAAATTCTTGAATTGGAAGAGAACTCATTCATCCATTATTTGAAAGTTTTACTAAACCCAAGCCAGAGAAACCAAATGGTCAAAAGCCATGCATAGCACCTGGGCTCAATTTCCTTTTAAAAGGTCTACAGCTCCCCAAATCATCAACAGTAGCAGGACAACATACTTATTAAAGAGATGCTTTCTGTGGCAAGGGTTGAGATTTGACATTTTTGTTTTGACACAATAGCAGCCCTTTCTCCTATGATGATGACCATTAATCATGTTAGTCAACATGGACTAGCAGCAATCAGAATGAACTATGGGCAATAGGTAACCTGATAAGGGTGTACACGGAACCAGGTTTGGCAGTTTGGTTTGAATTAGAATTAAATTCAAACCAAACCACCGGTCTGTTTGCTGATTTGGTCAAACTGGCCAGTGGTCCAGTCCATTTGGTTGAACCAAGTCGAATTGGTTTGACCCAGTTCAAGGGCTGGGTCAAACCAATTCAAGACCCATCAGGTGAGGATTCCCCTTTACAAGCAAAGGAGTGAGGGAATCATTTAAAAGTCTTCTAAGGGTGGCTCGGGGCAGGTCAGCAAGAGGGCACCTTATCAGTGTCTCCTGAAAAACCCACCAACCATCTGCCCCAGCAGCACAGGCTGGTGGCGGCCCTTTTCCGGCCTCCATGGATGCACGGGTGTAATTTGTGTGTCCTCCATGGATGTGCAGAGATCATGGGATCCTCTCACTGTCCCCCCGGCCACCCTAGAAGACTTTTAAAGGATTCCCCTACCCCTTTGCTTTACAAGCATCGCCCACAAACCAGATCAAACTGGTTCATATTGGACCAGTCTATATCAGCGGGTCTGGTTTGAGTTTGAACCGGTTCAAATGGGCTGGTGAGACTCAAGCCCGGTTCATTTGAAACTGGTTCAGCACACCCTATAACCCTGATCAGATTGCTGATCAGCTGAAAAAACATTCATGTGGAAAGGTGAGTTTCGTCTTTATCTTTTCTGCAAGAAAGGGACATTTTCCTTTGTCTTCAGCAAAGTAAGAGAGTGCTTGTTTTGTCCACAGAGAGCCCTCTACAAAAGTGCAACAGAGACAATGTAAGAATGGCATTTCATGGGAAAACTGACACATTTCATGAAGATGAAGCCTGGCAGCAATGTATTGCAACTGGGTTCATAATTTGTGGGAAATGTGAGCACACATGAGGAGGGCCGGCATATAGCAATGTTTCTCTGTGTAGGTGGTAATAAAACAATTTCCTTCTTTGACCCAAACTACAAAAGTCTTGTATTCTGTTCACCCTATAGTAGGTCCCAACAGGGGCTTCTGTTGGGGAGATGGAGCTTTTTTAGTCATAAATACTGCACCATCATAAATGTCTACAAATTGGATACTTAAACAAATCTTAGGAGGGGGGATATTAAACACAGTGAAAATATGAGACTGTACCCAAAAACTGTTAGGTACAAGCAATAGGGCTATTGTCTGGAAGGGAGGAAGGTTAGAGGTCCACTTTATACTGGGCAGTTTACACATAACGTGGAACTTGAGGTTCTTCCATCTCAGATATGGAGGAAACCTGAAGTTGTTACTGTAGACAGTCACATACCTGTACCTCCATTTGTTTGCATTAGCCAAGTTGCTCCAGAGGTATGTCTCCTAGCTGTGCCTCCTAGTGAAGCCCTGAATGCTATCCTAGCCTGGCTTGTTCTTCCTTGTAGCTATTTGTCCCAATGACAAAGGGTTGGACTCACCTGGAATGAACCAGAGGTTCATCAAGAGTTCAGATTCAGATATACTGTGCACCTCACTGAGAGCAGAACTTGATTGGCAAGCCAACTTCAAATCTTGGTTATCTCAGTTTGAGGCCCTGAGTAAACCTCAGCTTCCTGCTTTGGTGTGGGTTCAGATAGTCACAGACAAGTTGGTTACCAACTTTGCAGGTAGGCTCCATATTATGTATGAACCCACCCTCTAACAGGAAATGGAAGCCTTATGAAAAACTGCAGAGTTAAATAATCAACTTGGTGCTGGGATCAGTCCTAATCCTTGCACTCTGCACTGGGGTAGCCTGAGTTCTGTACCCGGGCTAATAGTGAGGTAGAAGGGTGTGGGTTTGCCATTTTTCGCCACTCTCCAGTTGAGTGGCTGCTCTTCTTCCCCACTCCCCACCTGTGTGGATACCCAGAGCTGGGCAGGGAAATCACCCCATGCACTGCACTTGTGGGATGCTGGAGGACTTTGTCCTCCATCTCCTTGCTCTGCTGCTCGCTGTGGTGCCATTCATGTGGGTGCACAAGCAGCAGAAGGATGGGGAGTGGCAGGATCATGTGCAGGTAGGAGCCTGCCTCCCCAGGCCCAGGTAAATGGGTTGTGTAAATGACCTTAATGTCATTTATTTCACAATATACAGTACCTGTATCTGGTCTTGACCATTACTTTGTTTGCAACAGCCTTGAGAGGATTTTGTTTTTATTTGTTGTATAGAGCCTGAAGGCTAGCACCTAGTGATCACCTGATGAGCCATGGCTGAACAAGGATTTGAATCATGATAACAAGAGACATCTTCAGACATTTGTGAGCACCACTGTGCTCATGGCTACAACTCCCAAAGTAGAGAGGAAGTCCCAGCCAGAAGCTGTCATTCACCCCCTCGAGCCAGATACTCAAGGTTATGGCTCCAATTATCTGAAGGGGGAAGCACCATAAATAACCATGATAGCTGGTGCTTCTGTGAGCAGCAGCCTCAGGTGATCCAGATTGCTGCTTACAGTAACCACTGGCCATCACAGTTACAGCACTTCCTCCTTCATACAAACAGTGCCATAACCATGAGTGCTGGCTCAAGGGCGTGAGTGACAGCTCCTGGGTGGGACTTCCCATTAGTGCACTGGTGCTCACAAGCATCTGAAGAAGGCTGAGTACTAACACTGTAACAACTTACCTCGTGGTTTGCAAAGCCTTAATTAACTCATTAATTGGGAGGTCAGTTTCTTTCCCACTGATTAACTCATTATATTTTGTCATTGGTCAAACAAACCACAGGCATACTGAATATGTGTGGTAGTGAATATAATTACAGTGGTAGACCCTACCCCATGCTAACTGGGCAAAGAAGCACCTTTTGAAGTGGTGACACTTTATATTCAGTAGGGGAGAACAACTGTTCCTGTTCAGCTCACCATAATACCTCCCCCGTGGGTAATGCTAGTGAGTATGTGTTTGGACTGTGAGCCCTGTTTGGAAAGGGAGTGGTATATAGATATTTTTTAATAATAACAATAGTTATGTTAATAAAAATGTGCAGGGAGTCTGTTCTGTCATTCAGATGCATATGCAGAGGTTGGAAGTAAGGTCATCTGACTGTGACCTTGCTCTTCCCCACACATGCAGTACATATGATTTAATTGTCAGTGAAAGACCTGACTACACAATCCTTATATTTGAAAAGCTCCAGACTCCAAATCCAGCTGAGGATGTAACATTGGAGATAGGACATCTTATATCATTAAATGAAAACTAGCAGCAATGCTAATAGAGATCATACAACCCAATCTACCCAAAGAGCTAAGAGGCTTTTAAAGAATGCATTCTTCTAGGCTGATATTTAGAAGCAATTTTGTGTAAGATGGTACCAGGTAGTTTTAACGATGCTCATTATTACATCTTAGTATTAGGAAAGAGCTTGCATTGTAATATCTAATCAGGATTTGCAATTAAGTGAGAATATCATTTATAATACTGATTGTAATTGCAGGGTTTTAAAATCCTTTCCCCAGATATCAAGGTCTTCAATTGTAAGTAGAATATAAGAATGTGAAATCCAGCATAAACTTGGAATTCAGCTATTAAATGCTGCTTAATGAATTCGAAATACACAGCAGGATTTACAAATGTTTCTTGACTGATAAAAAGATGTGTTAATCTGATATAGATGAAAAGTTTAGAATAATTAACTAAGCATAACATGTAAATGAATAAATAATGATCTAAGGCTGCAATGCTGTGCACACTTAACTGGGAATTAAGTCCCATGGAACTCAATAAGACTTACTTCTGAGTAAACATGCCTAGCATTGTGCTCTAAATTTCTGTTTGTAGAATGGTGAAATACTAAGCCAATATAGTCAAATGTTGTCAAGGAAAACCTTCAGGTCAGTTTAGTAGTGGCTGGTGAGTGCCGCTTCAGGGAGGGCAGTGAGGTTGGGAAAATACCACTTTAAACAGTGGCAAACCTACCTGCCACTTATACCTGAAACGTTGTATGGGGCAAAGGTGCCTGACCTGGCATTCTGTGGACAGACTGCCCTGTCTTCCCTGCTCAGTTGGCCTCCACACATGTGCAGATATCATTTGAGGGTTTAATATGGCACAAACCTACCATACTAACCCCTCAAATGGTGGCATGCATGAAGGTAAACTGAGCAGCAGGGGCAGGGCAGGCTGACTACGGGATGCTGGGTTGGGTGCGTCTGCCCCATAGAGAACTTTGGGTGCAAGAGTGGGCAGGTTTGTGCTATTTAAAGTGGTAATTTCTTGCCCTCACTGCTCCCCCTCCCCCTGCGAAGCGGCTCTCTCCAGCCGCTACTGGCCAATTTGTTGGCACAAGAAATAATATTTTCAAATCTAGAGTTTAGGTTTTCTGCCTACCATTCATCCTCTGTGAACATAAATTTTATTTATTAAGATGGTGCAATTATGTTGATCCAACAGGCATGTTGGACCTGATATGCCCACTGTTGGGCATTATCAGAATGAGTTCAGGACAACTGGAATCTCCAACTGAGCTCTCTGGTGTTGTGTTCAAACTCTGTTGGAGTTCCAACATTCCTGTTGGAACAAAATTAAATAGACAGAAAATCACTTGTTAGCTGAGAAGTGGCTTGCTGGCCATTTAACTAGGGTCTGACAGGAATGTTAGAAAATGTTGAATTTCCAACCCAAGCTGACAATTTAGGGTGGGGTGGAGATGAGAGCCCTCCTGACAAAAATGTAGCACATGCAAAGATTACAGCAATTAACAAATTTAAAGAGCAATTAACAATTTAAAACATTCATCTGTGTGTGTGCGTGTGTCTGTGTGTGTGCGCGCATGCATATATATAAACACTTGGGGGCCTTTCACATGATCACATGGAAGGTTAAGCCTACCTTCCCACACAGATGATCCCAGAATGGCCCCAGCCGTGCTATGCTGCTGTGCACATGATCATTGTGGCAGCAACCAGCGCGGCATTCCAGAGGCTGGGGGAATCTAACAATGCACTGTGCAATGAGCATGGTGCATTGGGGAATTCCCCCAGGGGACAGGCACTCTAGGCGCCCATCTCTTTATCAGTGAGGGGTGCAAGCAGCCAACACTGACACACTATCCTGGAGCACTTGCTCCATTAACGATTAATGGAGCAACCATTAACCATTAATGGAGCACTTGCCAGGCTTGAGAGCCAGGTTTGGCCCCATGGCAGCACCAGGATCCACAGGGATCCCAGTGATTCTCTGGCAACCAAGCCTAGGCCTGGCTGCCTAGGCCGGGGCTTGGCTGCTCATGAGAACTGCTTCTTTCACAGAATAAAACAATTAAAACAATTTCTGAGAGTATAACAATTAAACAGTTTTAATTTAAAGCCTGAGAAAACAGGCTTGTATTAAGGGTCTTTTAAAAACCAAGCAGAGGTGGAGAAGGCCTTGTTTTGACAGGGAGTGCATTCCAAAGCCCCGGGGAAGCCACAGAGAAGGCCAGGCAACCAAGCTGGCAGCAACCATAACTGGGCATCCCCAGATGATCTTGGTAGGCAGCAGGTTCATGACAAAGGAGGTGCTTTCTTAAGTACCTTGGACCTAAGCCGTTCAGGGCTTTACTATTTTCATAAGAGCTGGAAATGTTACAATCCTTATAAACAGAGAGGTGGAGCTCCTGTGGGCAGGTGGGAGGTACCCACAGACTTGGGGTGATCTGCAAATACATCAGTTTCGCAACAATCTGAAGAAAAAAACCGAGGGGGCCACCGCCCCTCCCCCCACTGTCCCCATGCTAGTCAATGCGACAGAATGTTTGCAGAATCAGTGGAGTGCAGGAGGAGGGCTTGAGCAAAAGAGGTGGGAAACCTGTCAACAGTCACCCTTTCTGCTTCTGAGTGGGATGCTGTCTAATAGTCTCCACAGAATAAAATGTCAAAACTCTGTGGCTCCCTCACCAATCAGGTAATCCTGTTCTGTTTCTGAAGGGGAAGGAATTTGACACAGTTAATCTCTTGTGTTTTGTAATACTGCCCTTCCAAGTGCTGGTGGGCAAGACCTCACAACTCCCCAGCTTGATGGGAACACTCTGGAGCTCCAGAAAAATCACAATAATATGTAACAGAAGAAACATGCCATAGTCTACTCCAGGGGTGCTCAACTCAAATGCCCTGGTGGGCTGAAACTGACCGTGACTTGGCGTGTGGGGGCCAAGGTCAATCTTTAGGGTGCTGATTATTAAAGTAACACTTAATATTAATTAATTAGTTAAATCAAATTAAAATGGATTTAAATACAATTTAACTTTTGTTGGCAGGCCCCGATTAAGTTAAAATCAAATTTCATTCTAATAAAATACATACATGCACTTGTTAAAAAGAAAAACAGCAGAGGCTCCTCCATGGATTCACAGCCCTTCTTGATAATTCACAAACTTGAAAATAGTGCATTTGTAAGGAAAAATCATACAAGCCCCCATGGTCTCACAGTTTATTATTCATACAAATCACCCCACTTAACATGGAGCACTTGTAAGGAATAAATTAAGAGAAGTTTTTCTCTGAAATGTTGATTAAAATTACACCTTGATCCTCACCACACACTGTTTTGATCCTTCACCACAAACTCCACCAGTGTGGAAGATGAGAGAGAAAGGGGATGAGGGAGGCTTGACCAGAGAGAAAGGGGGGGGGAGATAGAGAGGAAAAGAGGATGAGGCAGGTTTGAGGGGAGGGAGAGAAAGAAAGAGGGAAAAGTTAAAAAAAGAAAGAGATGGAAAGAGGATGGGTAGGTTTGGCTTGAGAGAGAAAGTTAAAAAAGAAAGAAAGAGATGGAAAGAACCGCCCCACCAAACCTCGTGCCGCTTGCCTCCCCCTGCTGCCAGCCTCTGTTCTTCTTTTTTTAATTGCAGCCACCATGTGGCTGATGGGATGGCTGCTGGTGGGGGGGAGCCAGTAGTCCTTCTACCCCTCCCCCCCAGCAGCAGTTTGCCGTTTGGCCCAGTTTCTCTTCCCAACTGTGAGCCACTCCTGCACAGTTAAGAGATTGTCGCAAGCCCGTGGCATCACGGGCTTGGGACAATCTCTCAACTGTGCAGGCATGCCTCGCAGTTGGGAAGAGTCACGGGCCAAATGGCAGGACCCCTGACACTCTGATAACCACCGCCACTGGGGGCGTGGGTAAGACTACTGGCTCACCCCCGGCAGCCATCCCCTCAGCTGTGTGGCGGCTGAAATGTAAAAAAGAAGAACATGGGGGTTTGTGGCAGGGGGAGGCATACGGCAAGCAGTGGGAATGGCCTTGTTGGCCAAGAAAAAAGGCCTCATGGACTGGATGTGGCCCATGGGCCATATGGTACACAGGCCTGGTCTGCTCTGTAGCAGTTTCACAAAATTGAAGAACCCAGCTTTTTAACAGTAATCTTTGAATGGTATGGGCTCTTAGAGTTGAATAAAAAGGAACTGGGATTAGCACCAGTGCCTCTTCCTCCCCACCCTCCACAAAAAAGCCACAGAAAACAGGAGGAAAAAAAGATTTGCAGACAAAGTAAAACTCAATTTAGAGTAGGGACTCCTGTCTTTGTTGCAAACTTGTTTTTTCACCATGCTCAGTAAGAGGCTCAGGTATAACACTTGCATACAAGGGATATATTGCAATATTTTGTTGTGGGTCTATACTTGTTGCATTCAATAATCTCTTCTGTGCTAAAACTAGACTGAGCCTCATGAACCTTTAAATTCTCACTATGCATTAGATCTAGGAGCCCTTGAGTCAAGCAACATATATTGTGACAAGCCCTGGTTTCTTCATCATTGAAAAACTATTCCCACCAAGCGATCATTACCTAGAACAGAACATTTCTTATATGGACAGTGCTCTGCTGCAGTAACTGAAAAATGGGTTCTACAGTTCAACCAAGCCCTCAACACTAATAGTATTTCCCTCTGAAGGTTTGGAAATTCAGTGGACTTGATGTGTTTCTGGGATCCCAGAAGCCTAATTTATCCACTACTTGATTTTCATTGTAGGAATGCAGGGAACTGTGTTTTAGACAGTAATGGTTTGACTGGCCATGTCAACCTTATTACTTTGACATGCCTAATCATAAGGAAATCAGTACCCAAGGCATTACAAAATATTAGTTTCACAGCATAGTACTGAGGAGTTTTTCCATTTGCGACAAGCCTCTGATTATCATCGGGGGCCAAAAAGTCTGATTAAATTGCTATAAAGCACCCTTGACTGATGGTATACTGTAGGATGTAAGTAAGTAAGCAAGTAAATGCAGTAGGGTCAGGCTTGGACTGGCCCAGAGGGCATATTCCCGGTGCGCCCCACCCACAGGGCGCCCCTGCGCCCCAACTCCCACCCTTAATTACCCATTCTGCTCAAAACCAGGCGCCCTCCCCACATACATTCCACTGCCCTCTCAGTGCCCCCAGTCTGGCCCTGAGTAGGGTTAGAGTGTTGTCGCCCCTTAGAACATTTGAGTTGGGTGGCTTTACAGGCTTCATAGTTGCTAAGCAGCTGAATGGCTTGAATGCCAGCATTTCAAATCTGTCCTAAGCTTTGAGAATGTTGGCCAAATACTTAGGCAAACAGTCTTTTCAGCTCTCTACCACTTCTCATGGAAAATATGCTGTTCACTCCTGCCTTTTGGTAACATTATAGAGGATGGCTAGCCAAACACAACCAGCTGTCTTGTCTTGCCAACTTTCTGTAGTACACACAAGGTTAGCGATATAATCCTAAATTAAATCATGTTTATAGATTCTTTATTAATTGCCACGCTTGAGTGAAAACAAACTTTTCTATGTAAGTCTTATATTAAGTCCTTCCCAAACAACCAAACTTCCAAGTTGAAATGCTGGTCATCAGAACCTTAAGACAATGTGTCTAATATGCACATTAGCTTTGAATCTGATGGATCTGACTGATCTCTTTAGCAAATTAGATTCTAATAGCTCCCTTGATGCTCTGGAATATCACCCATTCCAAGACTAGTATTTCAAACATATTTAATTCATGGATTATAAGGCCAGCAGACTAAATCAGTACTATTGACTTATCATGACCCATGAGATGTAGTGAATTTAATAAGATGCCATCTGCTGCAATATCTTGCCAGAGTTGCTCTGTTTCCAAATGTTGGATGTTACAATGGCATAAATTAGAAATGGTTCTTTCATCAAAGCATTACATAATGTGACTTCTACATGGTATACTAAAAACTATAATACTATTTTCAGATTATTTGGGCATGATATCTCATTGGTTATAAATATGTATGGAAGAGTGTGACCAGCTCTTTGGCATCACAGATTGAAAGGTTCCTAGTAGGGATGTGCAAATCGATCCGAGTAACAAAATGATTTCTACGCAAATCTAGCAGATATAGACAATCTGTAGAGAGAACAAATAGTCCCTGTGCTCAATTGCCCAGATTCGGGTACAAAACAAATCACCCAGATTTGGACCTGAAAAAATTTGGGGATTTGGACCTCCATTTCGTGGACACAGTGGGTTGGGTGATCGTGCCCAATGTGTGGAAGCTAGCACACAGATTTCAAACAAATTGGGCAAAGGAGTGATTTAAAAACAATAATTTGAATTTGGTTCATCTTTAAGCTTTTCCCCATATGGAATAATGGGGATTTCAGAGGCCTTATAACTCCACGTGGGAGGCACCAGGGTGTCCCAGAGTGGGTTGTGGTGGGTGGTAGTGCCCAATGAGTACAAGGAAGCTACCACCCAGATTTCAAAGGAATTGGGCTAAGGGGTGATGTTAAATAATTTTTTGAAATTGGAATGTCAATCAATTTTTATTATGGTCACAGACCAGCATAAAGTACATTTTAAAACCTAAGTAGCGATAGATTTTACACTCTAAGAATTCTCTGCCACGAGATGTGGTGACAGCCAACAACCTGGATGGCTTTAAGAGGGGCTTGGATAACTTCATGGAGGAGAGGTCTATTGAAGGCTACTAGTCGGAGGGCTGTAGGCCACCTCCAGCCTCGGGGGCAGGATGCCTCTGGGTACCAGTTGTGGGGGAGTAACAGCGGGAGCGGGGCATGCCCTCAACTCCTGCCTGTGGCTTCCAGCATCATCTGGTGGGCCACTGTGTGAAACAGGATGATGGACTAGATGGGCCTTGGGCCTGATCCAGCAGCGCTGTTCTTATGTTCTTATGTACTACCATAAGATGATTTTAAATATACAATAAGAAATATAAAAGACACTAAAATACATTACTAGCATAAAATGATTTAAAATATAAAATATAGGCATAAGACTGCAATAAAAATCTAGCTATGGCTGGAATAAGACACATAGTAGACTCCGGGTACTACTAGCATAACATAATTTAACTACGGCTGCAATAAGAAACATAGGAATAAACCATGCAGCAGTAGGCTAGATTGCATTGCAAGATTATAAAATATGAATTAAATTAAAAAATAAAATAAAATCATGACAGTCATCACTTAAAATAATAAGAGCTAATGTGCATTAAAAGGATATCATATAATATAAGGACATAAAAGGTACAGAGAAATACAATTAAAATCCAATACAGGCAGCTAGGAAGTTGTGGTTCTATAGGTTGTTGGGTTGCCACATTAAGGCAGTAGCTGTGGCTGTCCTCAGTTCAAAGAAGTGGGCTCTGGGCACACGTGGGAGGTCATTGTCCACCGGATATTAATCGCTGCCGCACAGAACTCCACTTGAGGGGCACTAATAGTGGATATGTTATCCAATATCACTGCTCATCTTTGTTCATTTATAAGCTTCTTTGGTGCAAAATGATGAATGAACTTAGAAAGAATCCACCCTCATTCCCCACCAAAGAATCTACTCTCAGAACACCTCAGACATTGAAAACAAGAAAACCCAGTGCTCCATGGGCTTGTGGTCTTGGGGATGGTTGGCACCCTATGTGCACTACACCACAACTCACTCTGGGCCCACCCTAGTGCCCCTCAAGTGGAGTTATGGGGCTGTTGAAATGTCCCATTATTCCTTATGGGGGGAAAGCTTAAAGACATGCCAACTTCAATTTTTTTTATATCACCCCTTTCACCAGTTTCTTTGAAATGTGGGTGGTAGCAGGCACCCATTGGGGCACTACCACCCAACCCACTCTTCTACCCCTAGAACACCTTTTCTGCTCCGAATCTGTGAAAATTTTTTTTAAATGTTTAAAATTCCCAATTTGCCCAATTTCTTTGAAATCTGAGTGGTAGCATCCTTGCGCCCATTGGGCACTACCACCCAGCACAACTCACTCTGGGCCACCTTGGTGCCTCTCTGCCGGGAGTTATAACTAAGGCTGATGAAATCCACATTATTCCCTATGGGAAAAAGCTTAAAGATGCGCCAACTTCAATTTAAAAAAAAAATCAGCCCTTTGCCAAATTACTTGGGAATTTGGGTGGTAGCATCCACCCATTGGACACTACCACCCACCCAGCTCTTTTGTCCTTGGAACCCCTTTTTTGCCCCAAATCTATTCGGATTCAGAAAATAAATCAAATCTGGGGTGATGGGGGGCAGATGTGGACCCAAAACAAAGGGGGAATTAGGCTTGGCCCCTTGAACGGCCCCCCGGTCTGGTCCAAGGGGAGTTCGTGAACATTTTTTAAAAAAAATAAAAATAATTTTTTAACTTACCCCCTTCAGGGTAGTTGTGGGAGATGTTGAATCTCCACAGAGGTTCCTTCTCCTCCCTCCCCCCACTGACCTCGCTTGCAGCCCAAACCAGCCCATTCAGCCAGCTCTTTGGTCCGTTCGGACCTTCCCCTCTGGTGCGGTGGCCATTTTGGAGGCTGCCGCACAGAGGCGTATCTAAGGAAAATAGTGCCTAGGGCAAGCATTGAAATTGTGCCCCCTGTCCAAACATCTGACACCCATCTTTCAGATAACTTTACTATAATATCAGTGGAAAAATACAAGTCTGAAGGTCACATACAAGTCACATATCTGAATATGTGTACCGTGACTTATATTATATTAATTTTAAAAAAGAAATTATCTGTAGCCCCTTTGGGGGGCTTCTAAAGGCTGGGGGGGGGGTCTGAAAAGGTTCCCCTTCCCCCCTGCTGGCCTCTAGGGCCTCACAGGGACCATTTAAGCATGTGCGGTGGCCATTTAAATTTTTTTTTTAATGGCAGCTGAAAACAAAATGGCCACCACGCATTCTCAAATGGCCTCTGTGAGGCCTGGTATGGCCTAGGGCCTCAAAGAGGCCATTTGAGCATGCACTGTGGTCATTTTGTTTCTGGCAGCCTTTCTTTTTTTTAAAAAAAAAATAATTTTAAGAAATGGCGCCCCCTTCAAGTGGCACCAGGGGCACATGCCCTGCCTGCCCCACCCTAGATACGCCCCTGCTGCTGCACCTGTGCAAAGGCCAATTGCAGGTGCAGCGACTTCCAAAATGGCCACCGCTCCAGAGGGGGAAGGCCCAAACAGACCAAATTGCTGGCCTGTTTGGGCTGCAAGGGAGGCTAGCGGGAGGAGGGGGAACCTCTGTAGATGCCCCAGCCACTTCCAACAACTACCTCAAAGGGGTTAAGTGTGTATGTGTGTGTGTGTATGTGTGTGTGTGTATGTGTGTGTGTGTGTGTGTGTGTGTGTGTGTATATATATATATATATATATACATATTTGTGAAACCACCACCCCCCCCAGACTGGACCAGACCAGGGGCAGGATGGTTCAAGGGGGTGCCGAACTGAACTGGCCCGGTCTGAGTCTGGTCTCGAACCGAACCGGGCCAGGCAGTTGCGTGCACACCCCTAGTCTCTGGGCCAGTATCCAAAGAAGGGAGAAATATGTCATTTAAAAGTTGTGAATTTCAGAATTAGGATTACTAACAGGAAAATGCAGAGGCTAATGGCTGCTTGCTGTTGTCACTATATTGGATCTTTTAGTGACACCATGGAGCAGCTTGATGAGGGCTTTGAAAGATATTTAAAAGAACAATTGCATAATCCTATTGCAAATCTGCCAACAAATGGAGAAACAAGAAGAAAGATCAACCACTGAGAAGAAATATAGTCTATCAGGGTTGGAGATGGAACTATAGCTGGATATCTTTATTATTATTGCTGTTGATACAAGAGGCAAATCATGAGCATTCTGACAACTCTGTGGGATTGGGGCTCTATAACATAGAAACCTTGGGCAAAATTGTTCCTCAAGCACAAGGCAGCCTTCATGTGATGCTGCCTTAATTTATTTGGACTGAATTGCCTCAGCCACTTGAAATGCTTATTTTTACATTCCCACACTGAGTATTTTTAAGGCAGTAGTTAGGCCAAATTGTTTGTGGCAACTCTGACAGCACGTTCGGGCGATCCCGCCTCACACTACTTAGAATGGCACATCTTTGTTAGTGCTTCTCGAATCCCTCAGGGCTGCACCTCTATGCACTTTGTTTGGGAACCAGCAAAACACTGCAATTCAGCACAAAGCACATGGAAAAGAAAGATGACGGCTAAGCCTGTAAAAGTGCTTACCAAGTCAATATTGAAATGTGATAAATGACAGCATGCTCTAACTGGAGAAAGGTTTGGAAGCAACATGTTTCTATTTCAGTGTGTCATTTAATATTAATAGAGCCATCTGGGGAGGTGGAGAATTGACGGCTGTTGTTTAGAAGAGAAACAGAGCAGCACAAATTAAACTCTGGCCAAGCTCTCTTAATGAGGTAAACAGCTAGTACAACAACTCTGAGAAACAACAGCTGCCTCCATGCTGAAGACTTGTAATGGCATCATGCAAAAATCACACTGAAGAATCCCACCTGAGTACTTACTATGTGTCTACAGTGACTTGAGCCTAGTCAAAGCACTAGTGGGAGGAGGGAGGGGTGCACCTGAAGAACTGTGTCCAGAAAGCGGAGGTAACCAGTCGCACCTTGAGGTCATTCACATGACCCAAATCCCTGGTGGCTAGGAAGGGCGGAGGGAATGCAGGAGTATACCTGCCTTCCCCCACATGACAATAATGCCTCTAGTGCTCTGCTGCACCATGCACCCACACTACCAGCACAGTGGAGCTTACTACATTTGGGATATGGAGGAGGAAATCCTCCAGTATAGCACAATGCATTGTGTGGGCAGCAGAGAGGCTGCCCATGGCAATGCTGCAGCTCCTGGCTTCCTGTCCACTCTCTAAGTGGCACTCTGTGATATTAAGGAAGCTGGGCTGCCAGAAGCTGCAACACACAGCCCTGATCGCACAAAAAATCGGGGCTGCCACAGTAAGATATGGCATTACCCCTTTAACCTGGGTTAAAGCATAGGTTAAATTCCAGGGTAGCCTTGCTCTGTAGCAACAGGATGGGAGCGGGTCCTGAGGCTCCACACGAGCCTTGCTACTCAGGTTTTTCCACTCCTGCCCTGCTACAGCTGCTCATGTGAATGACGTTCTTGAGTTGCTTGGGATAATAAATTTAATGCATTAATCAGCAGGGGAAGCCAAAAGCAGTTCTGTGATCATAGAAACAGACTTTGATCAAACCACCTCCAGTTTTCTGAAATTTGGGATTTACCAACATCCTTTATAGCTGGCACTTTGTCTGTAATGAGAGGAAGACAAACCTCAGCTCTGAACACCTCTGAACTTTCAGGCAGCTGAGATTTTTATTCTGAGCCTACTTGCAAGTCCCACCTGCATAGTTTTGTCTCAACTGTCGTTTATTATTTATGCTCAAATAGTTCTTTCTTTATGCTGAACTTGGTACTGTTTCTAGGAAGATAGATGCCCTCCTGCCCACATACCATTCAAGGATTACATTGCTGCATAATTGGCATATAGTATCCCCCATACATTTAAATAGTTCAGTTCTTGTGGCTACATCTTTCCCTGCCGGTAGAATACTACACTTCACATTTACTCACATAATTAATCTTGGATCTAGGTAAAATGAATCAAAGAGTGTGAATCATCATCATCATCATCATCATCATCATCATCATCATCATTCTCTCTCTCTCTCTCCTTGTAAGAAAACACTGCATCATAACCCATCCCCTAACACAGAAGTGCTCCATCCAGCTTTGTAGCATGGTTTGAGGCTCTTTCAGAGAAAAAGGAGACCTCAGATTTTGGGAAAGTGTGTGTGTGGGGGTGGAGAGGACACCTTTTTTCTTTCCTACCCTCCTGAAAACTTTACTCATTTATCTATGTAGTGCTAAAAGGCTCACTCATATTCAGAGCTGGCTTGCAGATGTATCTGAGTGGTTTATAAGGGGGAAATTTCTGGGAAGGGAAAATGTGTCTACGCTTCTGGAGGAGAGAGTGATTTTTGCTGATCTCTCCTCCCTCTAAAGTTGCTATTTAGCTCCAGGAATATGTACCTCATATATACATCCCTCATGGACATATTCCCTCAGTATTTGAGGCAATGACATAAGATAATTCCCACCATTTAATGAAATAACCTATGAGGCAGCTCACTGAAAGGAATCTCCATGTTGCTATGAGTCACTGAAAGTACATCCTTACCTGTTGGGAGGTAGCAATAGAGGCAAGGAGCAACTGAGCACCATAAAAGCATGTGGTTTCTAACTAGTACCCAGCCCCAGTGAGCAAGTGACATCAGCTAGGGCTAGTCAGACCAATTCACCTTAATGGTGCTGATTGATGGTTCTGTCTCCACTGTTCCTACTTCCATTGCTACTCCCCACCCCCTTTTCCCCTGGAAAGAACATTGCCCTGCAACAACAGTGAGTGAGTCTTGCTGACACGATTTCTCCAGCTACCAATGCATACCAGTTGTCCAACATTCCCTAACACTTTAGTGGGACCAAGAAACAGAACCCGAGCTGAGAGTAAGGCTAAAGTACAGACCTCACTGCGAAAAGTGGCCAAGGATAGGGTGCAGGTTTACTCTTCTACCTCTTCACTTTCTCCCAGCTAAACATATGCTTGCCATTCATTCCTAAGGGGGGGAAAGAAAAGCACTGTACTTGACAACACTTCTACAGTGAAGGAAAAACTTGGATCCTACAAGAGGCTTCACAGGGATGAATGGGACTTTCCAGGGCATTCCACAGTGGTGGAGCCTGACCACCAGCGGCCTGTGTGTGGGTGCGGCTGTGGTCCCACTTATCCCACCCCCGCATCTGACGTCAGTTGCGGGGGGCATGGTCTGGTTCCCGAACGGAGCCTTGAGGCTCCGTTTGGGAGTTGGAGTTTAACTCCCGAAGGGGCCACGCGGCCCCCGCTCGGGAGCTAAACCTGCACCCCCACATCTGATGTCAGATGCAGGAGTGTGTGTCGGGGCCACGAGGCACGGCCCCTGATTGGGCATGGTCCGGGTTCTTTGAACCCATTGGCCCAATGGTGGCTCCGCCTCGGCATTCCAGGACACTCTCACACATGTTTCCCACATCATCACAATAATGAGCATTTTATTAGTTTGATGTTAATTATGTCCACAATAAATAAAAATTCAATTCCTTTGAAATTGAGTCAGGTTTGGCATTTAATGTGAATTCATCAATTTGCTTTTGGAGTCCACTGTGCTGTATTCAAGCTTTGCTCTTCCATTGTTGTTTACGTATTCTCCAGTGTCAGGCTTCTTAGAATTTTGCCCATGTATCAGTTAGATGGCAGGCAATTGACTCTTGAAACAAAACATACCAATATTGTTGGGCATGTAAGAAAATAATACCAGAAAAGGGATTTTCATGCCTTCTGCCAAGTTGCTTCCATTACCAGTAAGGGGTGTTGTTGTTGTTTTGATTGTATTCCTTACTTTGTATGCTGTCTTGGGAACTGAAGGGGATATATATATTTCAGTCAATTGATCGATCAATCAGTCAGTAGCCTTGCTATATTGATTATCAAGTTGCTTGACTTTCCTCTTTTAAAGCTTAGAAATACATACTAAGGCACTTCACAAAAGCAGTGTGAAGCGCCAAGAGGGTTTGACCCACTCTCCCCGCAGATGATCACTCACCTGTTGCTGTGTGGCGGATTGCCCACCCAGATGAATGGTGGCTTGACTTCAGTGCTCCCATGACCAACCACAGCTCACCTGGCAGCTCCAGGGGTCAGGCACAGGGAAGCGCCACCATGCGGCGCCCCACCCCAAGAGCCCCAGTAATGTACTGCTAGGATCCCCCTCCCCCTGAGTGTGTCCGCCACAGCTGCAAGCAGCTGCGGCTGACACACGGTCGATTAAAAAGGGTTAATGGAGTGCTCGCTCTGTAAACCTCATTTAAGGGTGTGGCTACATAGGCTGTGGAACCACTGGGCTCACTCTCGAGCCCAGTGGTTCTCACAAGCGCTCAAACTGGGCTGGGGTCCCTCAGTTTGGTTTTGCTCGCTTGTGAGAATAGCTTCACTATGTTTCCCACAGAGGCATCACTGAACACAGCCTCCGCATGTCTGTTCTCTCCTCCACCACTGTAATATCTGGAATAACTCACCATATGGATCAGGTTATCTTATGAGTTGCTCTGCCCACTTCACATTTCTAGTAGGCGGGGAAAGGCTTGCAACATGATAGTACATAATTCACTGGAAGAGACATCAGGAGCATTATATGATCAGTTCCTACAGGACTCATAGAATCGCATTCTGCACAATACTGAAAATCACAATAGGTCCACTAGTTAAGGGAGGCATTGTAGTTTCCCAGTGGGAAAAAATAATGGTCTCATTCATTTGGAAAGACCTAAACCATTTTGGGGATGGAGTCCTCTACCATACAACTGCATTCACACAATTGTGTGGTCTTATGCAAGAACTCTTTTGTGCAACTATGTAAACACTCAATTCTTTGCCATTTTAAATTTTTTATTGATTTTTACAATATCTTAACAATCAAGTTACACTTAATTAAGTAAATGTTGACTTCCCGCTTACCAGTCTGCGCGGTTCTTGTTAACTATACATATAAGCCATTGCTATAATATTACAAAATATATATACTCCACCTTACAATTCGATTTTACCCTACCCCAACCTGCTGTGATACTAAATTTCAAACCCAGCTGAAAGGTCCATGTTATAAAAATAGTTCTTAAAGGAAAGTAAGAAAGGTTCCCAATCTTTAAAACATTCCAAGTTTTTGTCCCTTATAAGTGTTGTAAGTTTTGCCATCTCCGCATATTCTAAACTTTTTATCAACCAGTCTTCTTTTGATGGCATTTAATTATCTTTTCATCTCTGCGCCACCATGGTTGCATACATTAAAAAAGTTAAATTTCTTCTAGAGAACTCTCCTTGAGTTATTCCCAACAAGAAGGATTCTGGCCTCTTAGGAAATGTCATTTTAAAAAGTAAACACTCCATTCCTAGGCTAATGGAGTCTTCTGAAGTATGCCAGCCAGTATTATTTATGTATTTTCATTATGTATTTTCTAGGCTTGTGCATTTCAATTCAGGTACAAAACGTTTTGTGCCCGAAAATTGCAATTTTGGAGGTTTTGTAACCAAAACAAAATCAAGAATTAAAAAACAGAAATGACTGTGTTTCAGACAGAATGATTTGTTCTTAGGAAAAGCAATGCAATTCAAATTGACTTCTCTGACACTCTCCACTCCAGTTTAGGCGCTGAGTGATTAGCAGAAGATAAGATATACAAAAAGATATGCAAAAAATGCTCATGAATGGTTTACTTAAGTATGTGTTGTATTCTGTGTGATTGAAATGCAAACTGACCTTGCAAAGGGATTTGGAAGACAGCATTTTGAAACAGAAATACCCAAATATCTTTGGGAGCTCAATGCAATTCCAAAGCTCTTGCTAAAAGCCATGGTATAAATTGTGTGGAGAAGCTTTTTGAGAAGCTGGTTAGGAAAGTTCTGAAATTATACAGGTGTTTCTTACCAAAGGTTTCGAAAGAATCTCTTGACTTGTTCAGGGCTCTTTTGAAGAGCTATTTTGTTGTTCTTCTGATTTTTATGGGTTATAGTGGTGTCTAAGTTTTGTTGCCCAAGTTGAGCATTCTAATGTAATTTAAATTTGGTGGGACATGATGTCTAAGCCAGTGGTTCACAACTTTTGCCATTGCAGGGACAGGTCATCCACATGGGACTACAGGAGACAAAAGGAGGGGGGTGGGGAATACCCCCTGTCAATCTATTGACATCCCCAGGAATCTTAGTTGTACCAAGGCAGTTCATTGTTCTATCTTGCTATCTCAAATGACCCGTAGTCACTGTTCCATGGGGAGGGAGTGTTTTTATTGAAAGATTGCTTGAATCCAGAAATGGGTTGTGCTGCTGTGCTAGTGCCACAGGGACAGGCTCACACCAGCTGCAAAAATTCTCAAATAACTGTACCAAAAAATTAAGTGTCGTTGTTGTTCATCATTCTCTTTACTCTTTCAAATTCTTTATGTGGGGCTTCAGGGGCAAAACAGTGGGTTGAGTGGCAGTGCCCAAAGGGTGATTCCAAATAGGGCAAAGGGCTGATTTCTTAGGAATTTTTGAGGTTTACGCGTCTTTAAGATTTCCCCCCCATAGGGAATAATGGAGGTTTCAGCAGCCCCATAACACCACCTGGGGGGCACTGGGATGGCCTGAAGTGAGTGGTGGTGTAGTGCACAGAGGGTGCCAACCACCCCACTGGATTGCTAACCCATTGGGGTACTGGGCTTTGTTGTTTCTGAGGCATTGAGTTTAGATTCTCTGGTAGCAAATGATATTTTTAATGAAAAACCATGAATCAACTCTCATATGCTACCCAAGAATCTACTCTCAGAACACCTCTAGAACAACAAAACCCTGTACTTTATGGGTTGGCAACCCATGTGGGTGGGTGGCACCCTATGTGCACTATACTGCCACTTCCTCTGGGACACCGTAGTGCCCCTCAAGTGGAGTTATGGGACTGCAGAAACCTCCATTATACCCTACAAGGAAAATCTGAAAGACACATAACTTCCTTAATTAAAAATCAGCCCTTTGCCAAATTCCTCTGAAAAAGTTGTGGTAGCTTCCTTGTACCAATTGGCACTACTACCAACCACACTCCACTCTGGGCCACCCCTCCCCCCCACTGCGTGAAGCTATACTTTTCCTGAAACCTCCATCATACCCTATGGGGAAAAACTGAAAGATGCGCAAACTTCAAAAATTCACCAAAAATCAGCAGTTTGCCCAATTCCTTTGAAATTTTTGTGGTAGCTTCCACTCATTGTGCACTATAACCCCCACCCACTCTTTTGACCATGTGGCCCATTTTTTAATCAGAATTAATTCAGATTTGGATTAATTTGGATACAAAACAAAACTGGAGTGATTCGGAAGGCTTAATTTCGGACAAAATACAAAATGGGGTTGATTTGGATTTGGTACAAATCGAAACTGAAAAAATGCTCATTTGACATACAGCTATACAACATATCTGTCTGTCTATCTGTCCATCCATCCATGACAACCAATCTGACTTACACTGGTTGTTACAGGGAAGTCAAACAACATGTTTGGTTAAACATGGAGTTTAGCCCTGGTAATTTATTTCCCCTCATTTGTGGGAAGGAATGATCAGGATGGAGGGAGCTGGATTGTCAGACAGAGATTCCTTCCCTTCAGACAGACCATCCTTTGCTGCAATTACAGACTGGCTGAATGCTTTCTCACAGAAAGCCAGCTATGCTGATTGTTCTCTCTGTTTCCATCTCCACAGAAATCATAGCTACTCCATACAAAGAATTGAAGGAGCAGAGGGACAGGGACAAAACCAGAAACATAAATAAATTATTAGCTCCATAAGTTGACACCAAGCACTGAGGATGCCCTGCTTTAAGGAGTAAGACAGGGCTGGAACTGGAAGCCGTGAGGGATGCTCCTTCCCTAAGAGCAATACATGTCTAAACCTGATTGGCCCTGTCTGAGGAGCAGGGTTGGAGTTGTGGAGTGGACCTAGGGAAGAGGTGAGGAAGTAGGGATGCTGGAGTGCTGGGGGATGCCAGGAGCTTTGGCAGGAGGACAAACTTGCATGAAATGAGAGCCCACCATCTTGCGAGATCTGAGGTGATTGTGGCCAGGCATTTAAGGAAGTGGCCTATGATAAAATCGGGGAACTAGCCAAGTGCAAAAAAACCAGAGGGCGACCCTTAAACTCCCAAGGTGAGCATCCAAGGAAGAGCTGGAAGCAGATGCCTCACACTAAAGGTGACTGGAGATCTTCGGACTCCTATATCCTTCTCCTGAAGCTGAGGCTCCAAGAAACTGAAGGCCTCCTTCAAGCGAGGGAAATCCACACTAGAGAAATAATGGGAACTGTAAAAATGCAAACAAATGAACTGCCACCTGAATGTCAGGTACTGAGAGCACAGGTTGTCATGCCCAATTGTCTTCTCCCCAACAAAAGCTCTGGAAAGGGGGAAATAAAATCATCAAAAAAATTTCACAGTAAATGCCTGCCACTATTTCAGCTCAGCCGTGCTAAAGGCAGCAAAGGGCACCCATTTTGCTGGCCAGTTTCAACCATCTAAACGTAACTAGCAATCTTCTCTCTTCAATGGATTTGAGTAAGTTTTTAAAAAAGCAAAGTCTCTGCTTTATGACAATATGCGTTTTACCGGCAGCATCCCATAGCAGGTCAGTGTGAAACCATAGTAACTTCTAATTTTAGCTGCTGGAATCCATCATTTAATTTAAACCACGTTTAAAGTCCTCTGTGGGTTATTCTACTCCTGCTATTATATTTGAAGATTAGGATCTACAATTATAATGATTTGCTACATGAAAGATATTTGAATAGCAATTTGTTGCCTAGGACTCAATTGTAATTTTTAGTTGCAAGCAACCACCACCCAACTCTCTTCACCACCTGGATGCTCCCATTTCCATATTTTAAGGTAGCCCTCCCATTTTTCGGAGGAAGGTAGAGAGTTAACAGTTGCAGCTTGAAACAGAGATCTGAGCACACATGTACCTTATACACTTGGAAATTCCATGCACTTCCAGTAAGGAGACATTTGGATGATATTCTTGTTGATGGGCTACTTCATGAGTGTCCCATAAGCAGCTGCTGGATTGGGATGTGGACTGGCACAAGGCCTTTTAGACATCTTTCTCTTATTTTTCCCAACACTGTAAAAAGTTTACATTTATGCTGTTACTTGCTGGAAATTCCACAGGTTTCCACAGTCTCATATTTTCTTCCTAATAGTTTTAAATTAATCACACATAAACTATACTGTGCTTTAACTCTCTCCATGATCAGATGTGTGTGTGTGTGCATGTGTGTATGTGTGTGTGAGAGAGGAGCCTTTGTTACTTATTACTTGCCTACAGTCCACATGCCATTACTGAAAACTGCACTTCTCTAAGGGGTATCATATATTACATTTTCCAAGCAATCAAAGCTTAATATTTGAAAAATGTGGTGCTTCTGCTAGTGGTACATCAGTTACTATCAAGATTGCAATAGGGACTTTGTGAGTATTAGGGCATATTCCCTGTGATGCAATTACTGATGACTGTGAGGATGTCTGGTGTCTAATGGCAGCCACAACATGATGGTGGAGATTCATGGAAAAAGCAGTTCTCTGCGTTTCAGAGTGCGGATAACTCGCCATGGGGAAGCAATTAACAGCAGCATCCCTATGGTGAGAGTAATGTGGGCTCCAGTTCTCAGAAGCAGGATAAAAAGAACTATCAGTTCTCTATAAGTTGATTCTAAAACTCTACAAGAGGTCATATTATGTACTTCCCATAGGCTATGGTTGCTGATCTGACATGAACATTGCTTCCCACAAAACAGTCCTTCTATACAGAGATGATCTCTTTGTTTACTGTATTGTGTGGAACATGGCATTAGAATTCTTCATGTTGTGTGTTCATGCGGATTTAAGGTTAAACTAATCTATTTTATTTAGAAATGCATGATGATAGTTATATCCTAGCTGTTAGCTACATGGTGGTCAGAGAGAGACCTATAGAAGCATTCCGGGAAGGAGAAAGAGGAAGAATTTACTCCCAGGAAGTTCCTGAGTACATTCTATCATTTGAGGGTGTATAGAGGCAGAGATAAACAGGAAAAAGGAGACCTTAACTGACTATCTCTACTCCCAATGCCCCTAGTGGTCATTAGGGTTATTGATGGAAATGTTCAATGCCGTTTGAAGCTGGATCTCCAATGACAAGTTGTTATTTATGCAAGTGGTGCAGATGTAAAATTTGTGTAACCATGTGCAAATGTGGTGTTACTAGGCTGATGAACACTTGTGCAGTATTGCAGTCATTATTTTAAAGTCAGGGAGATAGATTCTGCCCAATAATCTACACTGATGCACCTGTGCTATAGAAAGTGAAATTTTAATAGGGACGGTGTCTGTCAGACTGTGCAGTGTTATGAATACAGTGTAATGTAACATTTGTGCAGTTTGAGCAAGTACAAAAATTGTGCAAATAGAGTTGTGCAACAGTACAGCCATTATATATAAAATAATGCTTCACTACTGCACTGCTTCACAACTCCTTTTGCACTTATGCAGTTTCACCAATGTTACGCTCCAGCATATGCATAACATCACACAGTATGTCAGGCACTTTACCTATCATTGCATCTTCATGGACAAATCTTCCTGAAGAATGCATCCTTGTTTTGTGAGAGATGAACTCAGCTTGATTCACAATAAGCTGAGTATTTTCAAGGTGTTTGGGGTGCATATTTGAAAAGAGCTTATCTGGTTTTTGAGAATACTTTCCTGTCTTGTGCATGTGCGTTGCTGGAGCCATATGCATTGCACCCACACCAAATAAAGGCGTGAGGAAAAATTGGAAGGAAAGGGCCATGACTATATTAATTAAATCAGATGTAGAGGAAGGCAATTGACTCTTGACCCCCCCCCCCACAGTGTGGAAACTACAGGCCTGCCAATCAGGGCGAGCCTGACCTAGGACGCAGAGGGTGACACACCTTGACTCCAGGCAGCATCAATGCCCTATGGCTGGGGTGCCTTGCTTAGCTGGTCAAAGGGCAGGCATAAGGCATCACTCACCCCCAACCCCAAGCCACAAAACCTTTAAGGTTTGCAATGCCTCCACAGTGTAGAGGAAATGCCTAGGCAGCACTACGCAAGCTGTAAAGCATCAGGGCATTGCGAGGGACTCTAATGCTAAATACATGCCTTAAGGTGCTCACCAAGCTTATAAAATATTCCTCCACTGTACCTGCCGTTGTGACTGAGAAACCTAACTAAGGTACATAGTGTGAGATAGGCAAAAAAGACCCCAATCAATGGCCAATCAGATTGGGGCCAAAGAATTCCTACCCAGCCCCCAAAAGGGTGCCAGCAAAGCCCACATTGTGTTCAGGGAGGGAGGACGAAGTTGTTGCTAGAGGCAAACTGAGAAGTTGGGCAAGCGGGAGACCGTTCTAATAGCAACCTCAACCAATCCGAGAGGCCTTTCTGCCTCATGCTTTACTTTGAAGGGAGGCTGGGGCAAACTAGTTGCACCTAGGGGTGTGCACGAACCCAGAACCATGGTTCAGTTCTAATTCTAATCAAATTCTAACCAAACCACGTTCCCCTGGATCAATTCGGTCAAAGCAACAGGCCGGTCCATTCAGTTGAACGAGTTCAGAGGTTCAGGCAGCAATACTTGTAAAGGGGAATCCAGTGAGGATTCCTGTTTACAAGTAAAGGGGTGGAGGAATTTACTGAAGTGTGATGGGGGAGCAGCAAGAAAGACTCTTTAAGCTGCTTACCAGCTCTTCACTGCTTGCTGCTCACCTCCCCCAGTACACCCCAATAAGCTTCCTGAAATAGCCATTAAAACAGGCTGCCTGTGCAGCAGCAGCACAGTTCAGGCCTCCACAGATGCATGGAGGCCATTTGTGTGGTCTCTGTGCATCCGTAGAGGCCGTAAGTGTGCCACCACTGCATGGGTGGCCTGTTTAAAAAGCTATTTTCGGAGGCAATTAGGGTGTATTCAGAGGCAGCAAGTGGTGGGGAGTTGTGACAAGTGGCAGGGAGCCAGTAAACACCTTAAACAACCTTTCTTACTGCTTCTCCTCAACCACCACCCCTCGATGTCTAACCAGTTCACATTGAACTGGGTCCAGTTTATGACTGAGCTGCTGAACTGGCCCGGTTCGAAGTGTTCAATATAGAACGTGTGTTCAAATCGAATGGTTCGTGCAAACCCCTAGTCTCACCCAGCTGCACTAGGGTAAGCATCCCGATTATCACAGTAGGCCCTGGGAATTGTAGCTTTGTTGCACTTGCCCTGAATGCTCTCACCTCACCATAGCAACATCCCTGGCAGGAAACTCTCTGGAAATTCAATCTCCGCCCATAACAAAAATACCACGGAATGAGAGGTTTCGAGCTTAATGTGGGACAACAACCACATAAAATGTTTGAACAAACAATCAAGAACATAAATGACTCAAACAGAAAAGATACCCACTAAACAAAAAGCTGCTTGACTGAGTGGTCTTGTTACCTAATGCATGGTAATTGAGAGGGTTGACTAAATGTCTGTGCATGTATTTATTTATTTAGAAAATGTATTCCCCCTGCTAACTGGGCAAAGAGGCACCTTTTACCGTGGTGATTCTCTTTATTTAGCAGGGGGAGAGTAATTGGCCCTATCCACCCCCAGCACAGTACTTCCAGTGACTGTTGCTGGTGTGTGTCTTATGTTTCTTTTTAGAATGTGAGCCCTTTGGGGACAGGAAGCCATCTTATTTGTTTGTTATTTCTCTTTGTAAACCACCTTGAGCCATTTTTGGAAGGGCGGTATAGAAATTGAATTATTATTATTATTATTATTATTATTATTATTATTATTATTATTATTAGCTATTCTTTCACAAAAGAGTCTCAGGGAGGTTTACAATATCAAATATCAGTAAAAGAATAATAATAATATCCGTGGTTGTTGTTTTTTTTAAAGCTAAGCGCGCTAATCAAAAATACATAAATAAAATCCAAAAAAATCCTTGTTTCGAAAGCTGAAACAGTTAACCCAGCAGACTAAAAGTTTGTCTGAACAGCACTGTCTTCACAGGTCATTCAAAACAAAGGAGGGGCCCAACTGTACATCCCTAGACAGAGTGTTCCAGAAGGAGGGAGCCACTACAGAGAAGGCTCTACCAGGGGCGTAATTACTATTAGGCAAGGGGAGGCGGCTGCCTGGGGACCCCACGCCTCGAGGGGCCCCCCAGAGGCAAGTCACATGACTATATATTGTGAAATGTGTGTGTTTGTATCAGCGAGGTGCCCATTTTAAAATTTTGTCCCTGGGCCCACTCCAGCCTTGTTACGACCCTGGGCTCTGCCCCCACACATGACCATCAAACAAGGCCCACCTGGAGGTGGCACAAGAAGGGGTCCCTCTCCCTCTGATTTTACAAGTTGAGCAGCTTCATGTGCTAGCTTTGGGCACTTGCGCTGCTGAAAACTGACCACACAACACAAATCTCATTTAACAGTCTGAGGTGAATAATTACCTTTTGCAGAAATGGTGGTCAATTTGTAATAAAGATGAGCATTTCAGACTGAAGACATTGGTACAGCTGGACCTCACTATATGTGGTACTGCTATTTGTGGTTCCATGTATCAATGGTCCAAAAATAGGCACCTGATCTCAGCTTACACTTAACATAAAAGGGTTAGGTTCCACATATCTGGGGTGTTGGAGTGGCTGGAAATGTCCTCCAAGGTAATTTGCAGCTGCCATTTTGGGGGTAGAGGCCATTTTGTGGCTCTTTTTATTTTTAAAATTAATTTCCCCATGATTGTTCACTGACAAATGAACGATTTCGGGACTTGGGGGGCATTCCTGGAAGGCTGGAGACACGCAGAGCATGGTAGGGCACTTTCCTTTGCTATTTCCCTCCACTTTTTTTTGCCAGGGTTTGCCCATTTTTTCAGCCTCCAGGAACCTAACCCTCGATTCCCATTGCCACAATGCCCTGCTATCTGTGGTTTCAATATTTGCAGTTCCAGCGGAGAACGGAACCCCTGTAGAGAATTTATTCTGGCAGCATCTCTATCCTTTTCGTGTAGCTGCTAAAGCTATAGGAGCCACAAAGAAGAAGAAGGTACCTTTACATATGCCAGGAACTTTGGCAAGCTGAGAGAGAGTCTTTGTCATACCATTTAGTTCTTCAGCAGAGCAAGGAGGTGTAATTGGAAGTCCTTAAGGGAATCAATATGGTAAAAACAGTAATTAAGTAGAAGTCAGACAGAGCACTGGAATAAGTTAGTTCTTTACAAAAAGAGGTGTAAGGTCATGTTGGGACAGTACACACAGCTGGTGCATTACTGTGTGTCAGGGGAGACTGTCGGCAAAACATAGTTGAATGAAAGGAAAAAAAATAGTAGCAGAGCATCAAGAAACACAAAAAGTAACAATTATACACAAAAATGAAATTCAAATTACAATACAACACTATAATGTCATACACACAATAATCTGGAGGTGGTATGAGAAAGGGAAGAACACCAACCCTGAATCACTCAGACCATCCAAGCCTTTGTTTGGCTCTGTGAACACATGACCCAGACATTCCATGCAGTCGTTGGATCCATTCTTTTAAAAAAAACAGAGTTGGGTCCTCCAAGTATCCCAGCATGCATTGCACTCGCTGCAGAAAGGCAGCCTTCAGTACAGTAACAGCTCTTCTCTGACTGGCCCCTCTAGCTGCAGAACACTATCACAGGCATGGCCACCAGCATCTGGAAAGTGTTTAAGCAGTGTCTTCAACACATGACCACGCTGAGGTAGGAGAGTTGCTATTTTCATCCTACCTTAGCTAGTACCTAGGTTGGCTTTATGACTTGGTACAATTCCTATGAGGCTTTTGGGGAAAGGTTAAAAATTGGTTAAAAATTGCCCGCTTGCCCATTTCTTTTGTAGGTTGGGTGGTAGGTAGGATTCATCACACCCTACCACACTTTGATGACCCTAGGAGCTACTTATGAGGAACAATGGGGTGTTTTGAATTTCCCCATTGTTCCCTATGGTCGGAACAAGCTGCACTCATAGAGTGCACACACAAGTTTTGCACAGCAATTTGCAATGCAGTTTGCAACCCTACCTTGAAAAACACTGCAGATTAGAATGAAGTACACAGTAAAATGGAAGCTGTCCCTCCCAACACAGAACACAGATTTAAAACCGTAGGGGAAGAATGGCAGTTCAGTCCCGAAATAGCAGAGCAAAACCAGTTTGGGGAGCATTCAGCCAAGCAAAAGGTCTGGAGACAATTTTTTAAGTTTGAAGAACAACAAGGATTTATTTAGAAGTTACAAAAGAATATGTGAAAAGGCTAAGCTTAAGGCTGAATGAAGAGAGAAACTAAGCAAACAGCCATCTCAGGAGAGACAAATATGGAGATTAAAACTGGACAAACAAAGATGGGAGGAGTCCAGCACTTTTATCCATGACCCCCCAGTGGTCACTATGAGACATTGTAGCTGAGAGCTGATGCTGCCAGGGTCCTAGCTCCAACAAAAACATTGTTCAAAAATGGTCAAAAGAATCACTGTCCCAGAATCCACTGCCAGCCACAGTGCCTGTATAACACTGTATACCATGTATGGTGTAAAGTGCCTCTATAACTCTTTACACCATGTGTGGGTTATATTACAATTGGCAGTGTAATCCTGCCTTGTGGGATTTCTTTAACTTTTCATATAAATGATCAATCAATCATCTTTATTACGGTCCAAGACCAGCTTAAGAAAGAACAGTAGAGCGTGATTCAAAAACAAATTATGGAGCAATGAAAGTGAAACTATTACTTTAAAATTACTTCTCTAATAGTATAAAGCTATATATTATAATACTATAAAGCTGCTACCCTTAGAAAAGAGGGTAGTAATGAGATTATTAAACAGCTGTATTTAAAAAGATTTTGAGCATATATAAAATGCAAAAAGCTAAAACAGAGTATGTACAATAAGGCATCTAAATAAAGGTAAAGGTAAAGTTGTGCTGTCGAGTCGGTAATGACTCCTGGCGACCACAGAGCCATGTGGTTTTCTTTGGTAGAATACAGGAGGGGGTTTGCCATTGCCTCCTCCCACACAGTTTGAGATGATGCACCTTCCTTTCCTTTCAGCACCTTCCTATATCGCTGATGTATACCAGTGGGGATTCATACCAGCAACCTCTTGCTCCCTAGGCAGGTTACTTCCTTGCTGTGACTTCAGGAGGCAAACACTAAAAAAGATAAAATAGGCCAGTGGTTGAAAACTATGCAGAACTGATGCAAGGGAATGGCCTGGCAGTCACAATTTTAACAATTAAATGATAGAAACTTTTAAGTTAAATTTTTTCCTTCACACAAACATCAGACTATACAAAATAAAGAGTTACAGAGACTTGCTCAGACTCATGTGTCCAAACTGAGGTTTTATTGGTCTTGTGGTTGTCTTATCTTAGAGTTCTTTCTTTGCTGTGATGTTAAGACTACTGTTGTTTCCTTTTCTTGAAAGTGTGAAAGTAATAAATATAGGCTTAGCAAACAACCAGCCCACAGGAGCTCTCTGGGCAGGGAGCTTCTTCAGCAAGCCTCTAGATCCTCAGAGGAGGATTGTGCCTTTTTTTTTTTTAACCATATACCGCAGTCTCTACTGGACAAGCCTACACCACCTAAGGTTTTAAGCCTTAAAGAGCAGGGGCTATACCTGTGCAGCAGTAATATCATAGGCACAAATTTCTCTCTCACACACAATTATGATTCCTTACTTCCTAGCATCGCAATAGCTGCCACAGAAGCACATACCCTTAGCAGCAAGTATAGCCACAATTAAGCTCAACTCCAGCAACTCCAGCCACATTTTGACTGAGAACACCTTGCAATCAGTGGCGAAGTGTCCTATGAGGCTTTGAGGCTGAGCCTACACAAAACATGGCTTTTTGTTTTTCAAATGCTAACTAAGCAGTGAATACAATAAATCAATAAATCAATAAATCCATCCATCCATCCATACATACATAATTTACCAGAAGCCAACAACCAATCACAAAAATATATTTTTCATTATATTTCCTGATTCCAGTTGCATCTAACACTGCCGTGTGCTCATGAGAGGCTGATGAAATCCGGCCTCTAGGGAGACTCCATATAGCATGACACTCTTGGGGAAAAGGTGTGAGAGGGTTAAGAGGCTGCTTTAGCTTAATGTGATCTGAGGTTAGCCTCTGTTAGATGTGAAACCTTAACAGTGAGACTACTCATCACTTCAATTTCCACTCATGCTCAACATACACATCTATCTATCTGTATTGTCACTCTTGCTTCCAACTTTCCAGCTACACAGCCAGGGTGTGTTAAGGCAGACACAGCCCACATCAAGCGACCCTGCTAGGGACCATGGCTGTGGGCATCCTGCTGAAGCCCCCCCCCAACTACAAGCCTGACCATACACCCGCTCTGGCCATGCACTGCAGCCTCAGCAACAACACACGCACCCAGGAGAACGTAATGCCCTGCAAGCTCGCTGGGCTCCCAGGAAGGGAGATCTGCTGAGGGGGATTGCCCCCTCCTGTGCTCATGGCAGCAGCAATAGCAGCCACAAGTCCTGCGGGGGAGCAGGAAAGAAAGGAAGGAAGGAAGGAAAGAAGGAAAGAAGGAAAGAAGGAAGAAGCAAAGCTGCCAAGCCCAAGGGCAAAGTCGGGGGCGGCCACTCAGAACAAAAGGTGAGTAGTAACAAGACCGGTGTGTGGTTGTGGCAGGAGGCAGAGGGTTTGCACATGTCAATCTGAGCCTGCACCCTAAATGCACATTCCAGGGACTGGGAGCAATGCAAGTACCCCTGAACGCAATAGGGACAGCTTACTTCTAAGTACACATGCTTCAGGTCCCATTGTTGCAGCCATTGAAGAATCAATTGCCCGACTAGCTCTCTTCGGAAGCAGCTGGTTGGTGCAGTAGTGAGTCATTCCCCAGACTCTAGAGAAAGCCCAGTGATCCCAGGGCAAAGCACATGATGCAACCACCCAACTGTAAGTAAGCAGGGTTAAGTCTGGTTAGTGCCTGGGTGGGAGATCCATGCGGACTGCAGAGTTGTCCCATGAAAGAAAGGCAAGATACTCATGCAGCCTCCTCAGTTCTGCCTGATTAGCTTCGCCACTGCTTGCAATTCAGACTGCAGAGCAGACCAGAGCACTGAGTGAAGCACAAGTTAGTCTCAAGGCAAGACATGGAGCTCATCACAGCAATCACCAAGAAATATTACTCTGGAGGAAAGTTGCCTATCCCACTACTTGCCACCACATGGGGAGGATCTGCTCTGCTGCCAACGCGAGACACGGATCTCCCTGACAATTATCCATTTAACTGCTGCCTTTCAACCTTCTGTTGCAACCCCCCCCCCAAAAAAAAAACCACTAACAAAAACCTTTGGTAAGGTGGTAAGGCCTATAGGCCATCACCTTAAGTGGTGCAGCGGGGAAATACTTGACTAACAAGTAGAAGGTTGCCGGTTCAAATCCCCGTTGGTACTATATCAGGCAGCAGTGATATAGGAAGATGCTGAAAAGCACCATCTTATACTGTGCAAGAGGAGACAATGGTAACCCCCCACTGTATTCTACCAAAGAAAATCACAGGGCTCTGTGGGTGCCAGGAGTAAAAATCGACTTGACGGCACAATATACCTTTAAGACCTATAGGCGTGGGGTGGAATAAACAGAAACTACAATTTTCCTTCACATATGAAAAGAAACTTTACTTCATAATTAGTTCAATTAAAAGTTGTTTCACAAGTTCAGTACAAAAAACAAACATTAGTTAAAAGAGCATAAGGAACAAACAAAATGCAGTCAAAAACACATCCACTAACCTGACTCTCACTGAGCCCAAACTGAGAGCCCTTGATGATCACTTTTATCAACTCATAGAGCCTTTTCTCACAATCCATGAGAAGGGCTCACAGGTGGGCTTCAGGGAAGGCGGGTCAAACCTACCTTCCATGCAGACAATTGTCCTCCCTTTCCTGAGCAGGCGGATTGCCCGCCCAGATGACCAGTGGTTCTTCCAACAGCTCCAAGGGTCAGGGGGCCGAGACACACCGCTGCACATTGCCCTGTTCCCCGGAGCTCCGATAATGCACCGCGTGAGTGCATGGTGCATTTTGGGGATCCCCCTCCCTCCCTGAATGTGCTTGAGGCCGCGGCTGACACATGAGTAAAAAAATGAGGTTAAGGGAGGTTAAATTAGGGGTGAGGGAATGAGATGGGGTGAGGAAGGGCAAAGTGAACCTTCACACAGCCAAATGTTTGGCTTGAAGTTAAGTGGGCCCCCCTCAAAATAGGGCTCAAGGGGGCTGAGGAGAAAAGAGACCTTTTGGAAGCTCTGAAGTGGTTCCTGAAGCAAAGGAGGGCTGCTTCACTACAAAAAGGATAATGTCTGATACATTCTGCCTGCAAATATATGTGGGTGCAGGTATATGCAAAGTATTGCTATGAGGTTCATTAAATATTCTGCACATCTCTTTAAAAAATATAATGAGGCAGGAACTGAGCTCAACATGAAATGGTAGGTTTACACTTGAATAAAGAATAATTGCATATAATGTGTCTGGCAGCATGAGTGGATTATGGAGATTTCATTCCTAGTGGTTTTATTCCTATGGAGACAAATATTAATTTATGGCCCAGCGTTTCTTTTGTTTGACCTAATGCTTTAGGGCTGGGCTACACCTTATACTCCAGTGTTCTTTATATTCGCTTGACTTCTCCTTTTAATGTAAAGCAGTCTAAAGTGACTGTGTATTTGATTGGAAGAGTGGAGGATGGGCAGGGGAACTTAACCCTTTACCACTTACCATTTTTCCATTCACACCCCCCCACACTCCCACACTGTTTCTTCCTCTTTGGGGAAGATAGATAGATATGTGTATCCATATTTTCCCTGTAGAAGGAAAAATCAGCTTGGGGTGGGATTTGGGTGAGAAAACAAGCAGTGGGTGAAGAAGACTTCCACTTCCCCACCTCCTGTTCCCGACAGAAGTTCCGCGAGGCTGCTTTTTCATTTAAAAAATATTAGAAGTAAGTTGCATGTATCTGGATGTCACTATTATCTAATGTTGCTATTATTATCATCATCCCTGCCTTACATCCCAGTGAAAAGGAGTTCATTTCTGCAAGTTGTTTAGCATATTTCACTAAGGATGGACGATGGTGTCTGTTTTAAGAGTTGTGTTTCGAATGGTAACTAGCATTTTATACTTTGGGTGATGATTTTCCTAAGTATTTGTTGTTCATTTCAACCCTGGTGGAGCAAGAGGCATTCAAAGCCACTTAAAATCAAACTGGCTTTAATGGGGGTATCTTGTGTAGTGACCATTTCTATGATTATTCTATTATCTTGCTAGTGATTACATTTCTGATATATTGATATTCCTTGCTTCATTTGTGCCGAATGAGCTTTTCATTTACAATCTTTCATAAGCGTTTCTGAAATAAGTGCCCATTTGAATTTGTTCTAATATTGTCTCAGGGAAACTATTTTACAGAGAGGAAAGTTCAACCTAATTTACAGCATCCAACTGGCAGGCAAATCATGATGGGAAGAGAATGGGTCCCAGATTAATCAAAAGTGCAATTCAAGTGAAGCTAAGATGTAAAAGATGTTAGTAAGCAGGAAAAGATCCTCTTCTGACATCGTGTCAAAAAAAGAAGGCAATTGTCAAAGAAACAATGTAAGCAAACACTTCTCTTCCTGCTCCTGCTCCTGCTCCTTCTCCTCCAAAACTGAAGAAACTTGTGAAACAGAAACTTCAACACAACCTCAAATTCACACTTCTTTGAGGATTGATATAATTGTAGCCTTCTGAGGCCAGCATGATAACATGTTGCCCAAGTAGCTGCTTAGCTCGAATGCTCTCCTGAGTTTGCCTTCTGAAAAATACTATTATGATTTCATTCCCATAGTAAATGTGTGTGTGTGTGTGTGTGTGTGTGTGTTTATACTCATACGCATACACACTCCCTCTGGCATATTTACTTTAACATAACATCTGTGATGGCTTCTTAAGGAAAATAGCAAGGCAGCAGAATTTGCCGTGTGAAAAAACTATAAGGTTCACAGTTCATGAAAAAAGCACAGGTTTGGCAGTCATAAACTGTGGCCGCATTTGCGCATAATGTGAAAGCGGAAGTTGACAAACCCACAGTTTCCATTTCAAACCATAAATCTCATCGTAGACATTCATCCAACCTTGGTCCGGCAACCTATGGTGTCAGGAGAGGGGAGCCTCTCCCTCTTCCTGGTCTGCCAAGGCCAATCTCAACAAGCTTGTGTCACCAGACTATGAGCAAAACATCAGCACATCACCAGAGGGGCTGCGATTGGCCACGATCTTGAAGCGGCATGCCGAGCATGGTTATGCCTTGTTGCCCTTTCCCTGCTGCCTGCCCTCAGCAGGGAAAGGGCATTTAAATGCTGGGAAAGGGCATTTAAATGCATGACATGCCAGCATTTCTTCTGACTGCAATTGCACTGCTCACCTCCTAAGAGCCCCACTACATATAAGAGCTACCTAAGAGCCCCCCTCCCAAAAATCATTCCACACAAGCAAGATTTCAGTGGGTGGGTGGGGGCATGAGGGGCACTATTTTTCTGTTACTCAGGAAAGGGAAGGGGACATGATAACCTCTGAGGGGGTATGTATATGAGGGAGGGAAAAGAATCCTGGGGGCTCTGTCCTGCCATGACCTAGGATGCGCTTATGAGAGCTTACCCCTGCAAAGCAGTCCTTACCAAACCACAATCCTGCTCCCCTGGCAGCTTGTTGCCGGCAGGCTAGCACTCTCATGAGTGGGCCAATGTACTGGGAGGACAATTGCACTGCAACCCGCTTCTCCCCTGGGAAGGCTTGTACCTCAAGGAGAGTATGATGCTCCATGTATCAGAGCCTAGCCACTTGTGTGGACAGGGGGAACACTGGGTGTGAGAATGGATCTTTACTCCCATTAAAGATCCCCATGTTCTGGCTGGCGTTGTGCTGTATGCAGCTCTGCTACTTCGGAGAATTGTGGGAGATGGGAACCTGGGTTCTCTGTACTCCAGTACACAAAAATAAAGATGAGCATGTTCAAATGGGTGGATGGGTTGGCAAGGGGCATGCTTTGACAGCAACGGCATCAGGGAGAACAGTTGCCAAGGTACCCGTCACCACTGCTTTCCTGCAGAGAGCAACCTGGCTTGATATAGAACCCCCATGGCCTGACACTCTTGTCTGGGAGAAGGAGCTGTTTTGTCATCACACATTATTAACAATTCTGCCCAACAACCCTGTCCCCATAGACGGTTCTTCTCATGAGTTGTGAGGGGTGTCCCCATGGCCTTAAACTCTCATGAGTGAGCTTGGCATCAGCATCCATCATCACCACAGATGATGAGGCCCCCTTTCCCAACATCATTGTACAAAAAACAGAAATTCAAGAATCACTGGTTGGGGCTGCATTTGAAACCCAATCCCAGGCACCCACCATATGTTTCTGTCCTGCACTCTAATGGGGTGCGCTGCTTATGTTGCCACCTGGAGTGTTTGTGAACATACATCATTGTTGCTTTATTCTTGGGGAGTGCTTTACAAGGGGAGGGGGAGGGCAAGGGACAGAGTGGAAAGAGAGAATGCCCCATATGACTTTGCTGCTTGACAGACAGAAAGCTTGGGATGGGAAATGGTGGTGTCCCTGTAGCCAGGCAAGTGTATTGCTGGATCGGAGACAGCAGGGCAGGGCTGGTGCTCAGAGAGGCAACCAGTAAGAAGCACTGCAGGCATGGAGCAGGCGTGATCCTGGGCAGGTCTGTGCCGCCATCTCCATGACTGCAGTTTCAAAAACCACTCAGAACCACTGTTATGGAGCCATCTGTGTTTGGACATAATGCTTCGGAGGCCAAACCTCAGGTCTAGGCAGTGAACATTACTGCAAACTGAAGGTTCAAACTGGAGTTTGCAGAGGAGTTCACCTTCAGCTTGAAACCGTGGTTGCACACATTCAGACATAATGGAGTTCAAATCTCTGCCCTGTGTAACTCTGGTTTCATGTTACATCTGAATTCAGCCAGTGAGTTATTCTGTTACAATCTGCCAGGGATTCATTTCTAGCTTAGCTTATCCTATCTGAAGAAATGTTTGTAGTTCAGCTCTACAGGCACCTGATCTATGACCATCTTTTCTTCATCATCCTCATTTCATACGATGATCTACCCATCCCAAGCATGAAGTTGCTTTTATAACTTTCTATTACTAAAAAGCAAATATTAAATTTAGAAGTGTGATAGGAGATCACACCTATAGGTATAATGGGCCAGGCCAATGGTTTATGTGGCTCAGTTTTCATTTTTGGTCTATGACAACATGAAAATGATTCATGAAGAAATAAAGTCTGTTATGCAAATAGTGCCCTAGTTCCTGCTCTTCATGCTGAGTATCTGAACTAAGTAAGAAAAGTTAAATTATTTTTTATCATGAACTAAAGTCAGTACTAGTAACTAATCTGAAGCAATGGTCATCACACCATTTTGACAGAAGAAATTTCCTGTGCTTCCATTATGTATGTAACTACATATAGTTTAATTCAGGGCAAAGCTGTTCCATGATAAATGTTATCTTAGGGTACTTGTTTGGTTGTTAGGTTGACATGCATGTGACAGTACTGAGGTTTCAATTATCCGCTTGCATCAATCAATCTTTTAGTTTGCAATACTGTTGCCTGAAGAAATGTCAGAGCTTTTTTGTCAGGCAGGAGAACTTTGCTGGAAATGTTATTCATTACAGCTGCAAATCTGTCACTGTGCTTGGCATGGCTTGTTAATGACAACATTTATTTCAAAGAGCCGTGTTTCGCTTTGTTGCTGGAGAGTTGACTTTGTGATCGTAAAATATAATGAAATGCCAAGAAGATGAAGTGAATGAAGTTTGCCAAAAACACAAATAAAGTGATCCACGTATTTAAAAGAAAAGATACATGCAAACACAAAATAGCCGCTATTCGTTCCTTTGGAAGCATTTTATCACCTACTTCAGGGCATGAACATGGACAGAACAAACAAAACAAATGAGCTGAAGGCTGTATACATAAGTGTTCATGAATACTTGAAGTTAATTTTCATTCTGGACTTTTGGAATGACTAAAGGGAAAGGGCTGAATTGTTCTGCGAGAGGCAGATATTTTTCTTTCTTTTACACTATGCCAAACCTTTAAATTCTTCATTGTTACTACAGAAATTCCTTAGAAAAGATATTTCAGCCTCTTGGATACCTCAGACTACAACGTAAGAAGATATGCTGTTTTATCTTCAAGACGAGATTGTCTGGCTGAAGATCTATTTGAATGTGGACAGAAATGTCCACACACAAACTAGGATGGCTCCTTGTGATCTCTTATTACTCCAGTGTCTGTGGGTTTTGGTTCTCCATGATGCACATGCTCTGAGCACTGCACAGTCATGTTCCTGAGGGCTGTGTACCATGTTCCTGAGGGCTGAACACAGCACATTCAGGTTCCTGAGGGTCATAATTGCTGTTCAGGGGGCTTCCAGAGGAAGGGAAGATCAGCAATGCATGAGCACCCATGCTTAAGAAGCAGAATGCTACCACTATGGATATATATCTTTTGGCTGCACGCATGCAGCTAATGCATCTTTTGGCTGCACGCATGCAGTAGTCAGGATGTCAGCCAGTGGGCCTATTTGTAGTCTTCCCATTGGAAACATAATAGATGGCTGCACAGGAAATAAAGGCATGCATTTAACAGCTGTAGTGTGAGCATGATGCATCTAATATGCATGTAAATCGTCTGTTCAGTGTGGGAAGGCAGTCTTGATACTCAGATGCTCTTTTTATCTCTTGTTTCTCTGTAGGTAATTGGCTTTGTCTTCAGATCACCCAAACTAGATCTTGAAATAAAGAGGGAAGACTTTTTGAATATAATAGCAGTAGGTCAATGAAGAAAATTCAGGTAGCCTCTTCTTGCATGCAGCTCCATGTACAAATTAGGGCTGTGTGATTTATTCTCATCCAGGTTGGCCAGATTCTGGCTTCAGTTGACGCAGATTGGTTCACGTTCCTAACCCCTTATGGTATTTATCAGTCCGGGAAGGGGACAGAGACAAGCTAGTGAGAGTAACATAGCATCAATTCATGCAGTTTCACATTTTTTAAAAAAGTGGTGTTCCTTTTTTTAATTATTCAAGAGGCTTGGAGATGACGTGGGCATGACATGGGTTCTCCTGGGAGTTGTAGTCTTTTCCAAGTTGGGAGTTGTAGTCTTTTCCAAGGCTGCTGCAATGAAGGAATTAAATCATTTTAAAAAGTGAAACTGCATAAGCCATTGCTCCTGTGGTGCTGGACACACAGCCTGTTCTCTGTTCACTGACCAGTCTGGCAAATTAGTACAGGGGTCAGGGTGTGTAGCAAGGGTGGCATGGAGGGAGGAGGGGTGATCCTTCAGCACAAACAGAAGCAGCCACTTCAGATAGGGTGAAGTGGACCCCCTCAAGGCATTGAATCAAATTAAGGACCCCTTTGTGCTGCTAAGGCAGCACCTAAATCAAAACAATGCCATTTTGGATCAGTCCTAGAGCACATCAGTGCTCCTGTATATACCAGAGTCAAGAGATTAAAGCAAATAATTGATGTCCAACACCTAAATATTACATATTTATTCAAACAGAATGCAGTCATTATTAAAAATTATGCTCACTCTTTTGCTAGTATATTTTTCTCTTTGGGGGTAGCAAAGATATACCACTTAACCCTAAAAAAATGCCAGAGATCTATTTGTCGTCTTTAGGATATCCCAATATTTGTGAGCCTTGAAGCAAGCACTGAAATCTTTTCTTTTGGAAAGGGAAGGAGGGAAAAGATGTACAAGCTACATAATTGTTGGTTGCTAATTTCCCAGGGAGAAAACATGAACTCAATTTGCCTAGACATGCTGATTTTAATCCATCAAGCAATGATTAAAGAGTAATTCTCTTTTTCATTATGTCAAAAGAATGTTAAAGAGATCCTTCATCCTTGAATCACAATTAGAATTCTTCAAGCAGAAATCATGAGGCGGTTGGCCATCATCTGCAACATCTTTTCAATAAATAAAAGGCTTTGTATGAAGACTTATGCAAAATAGAAGTTAAGATGGACTGGGAAATGGACAGTGCAATGAATTCTTCAGAGTATTTCAGGAAAAACAGTTTTGAACTAAAATATTTCCTTTTAAAACATAAGCTCTGAAAGTTTCCTATGTTGTACTTGGGACATTTTTCTGAATCAAATCTAAGATAAGAGTACAAAACTAAGTTTCTTTTGGGGGAAATAATTATAGGTGCATCATATCTTGCAACATTTGAACATTCGTTCAGAGGATTCCACTGAGGTTTTTCCTCCTGGAGCTGAGTTATGTGGCAAGAAGGCTGTTGCACTCAAACATCCTGTGTTGTGAAGCTATTCACCACCATCTGGAAACACATCATTACAAACCTTAAAAAACATGCACAAATACCTGGTAAAAATCTGAGGATTTGTTAGTGATCAGCTAACCAAATATCCTGTCACAAAAAAATAACCTCTGTGTTGTCAGATTTAAAGAGTGGTTTAAGTGTCTACTTAGATGTATAAACCAGTTCTTATGTTCTGGTTATTGTTGGAGTAGTTTTCTTGACACCTACACTTCAGAAGTCCTGAACAGGTATAACAAACATTGAATTCACTCTCATTTGCTATCAGAGAATCTACTCTCAGAACATCTCAGAAACAAACAAACAAATAAACCAGTGCCCAATGGGCTTGTGGGTTTGGGGGTGGTTGGCACCCTATGTGCACTACACCACCACTTGCTCTGGGCCACCTTGGTGCCCCCCAAGTGGTGTTATGGGGCTGCTGAAATTGCCATTATTCCCTATGGGGGGAAAGCTTAAAGATGAGCAAACTTCAGAAACTCTTTAAAAATCACCCCGTTCACCAATTTATTTGAAATCTGGGTGGTAGCAGGCACCCATTAGGGCACTACCACCTTACCCACTCTTCTGCCCCCCAAACTCCTTTTTTTGCCTCAAATCTGCCCCAAAGACATGCCAACTTCAAAAATTCTTTTAAAACCACCCCTTTGCCGAATCCCTTTGAAATCTGGGTGGTAGCTTCCTTGTACCCATTGGGCACTACCATCCACCACAACCCACTCTGGGCCACCCTGGTGCCACCCCCACTGAGAATTATAACAAAGGCTGCTGAAATCCCCATTATTCCCTATGGGGAAAAGCTTAAAGATGTGTAAACTTCAAAAATCATTTAAAAATCACCCCTTTGCCCAATTCCTTTGAAATCTGGGTGGTAGCTTCCACCCATTGGGAACTACCACCCACCCTACTCTTTTGGCCCCCAGACTCCTTTTAAAAAATCTGAATTGATTCAGAATCAGTAAATTTGGGTACAAATCAAATCTGGGATTTTTTTTTTTTTGGAGGGGTGGCAGATTCAGACTCAAAACAAATTGGGTGGGGTGGGTTTATTTATTTATTTATTTATTTGATTTTTATACCGCCCTTCCTAAAAGGCTCAGGGCAGTTTACAATTAAAAACAGAAACCATTAAAACCAATAACAATTAAAACAGAGATATAAATATTAACACCAATTAAAAAACATCTTAAAAACAATTAAACTAGCATAACAATTAAAACCCAGAAAATCAGGTTGGCATTAAAACAATTAAAACTAATTAAAAACCGTGAAAGGCCAGGCCAAACAGATGGGTTTTTAGGGCTCTCTTGAAGGTCAGTAAAGAATTAAGATTATGAATTTCTGCTGGGAGTGCATTCCACAGCCCGGAGCAGCCACAGAGAAGGCCCGCCTCTGAGTCGCCACCAAACGAACTGGAGACGGACTGGAGAGGGACCTGGAGACGGACCGTAACTGGAGACGGACCTCCTCAGATGGACCTTAACATGCAGTGGGGATCATGTAAAAGAAGGTGCTCTCTAAGATATCTCGGACCCAAGCCATTCAGGGCTCTAAAGGTAATAACCAGCACTTTGTATTTTGCCCAGAAACATATCGGCATCCAGTGTAATTGTTTCAAGAAAGGCATAATATGGTATCTCCAGGTTGCCCCAGAGACCAATATGGCCAAATTGACCTAATTCAATTTGGGTCAAAATTAAAATGAAAAAATAGATTTGTGCACATCCCTTTTTGCAATTACTTTATTATGCTATTATTATTTTTATGCTTAGCCTTTTATTTTGTTTACATTTGCTGAGGTTTTACATTAGCCAAGGACTGTAAGGTTTTGAAGCAATCTTAGTGCTGCTGGAAATGTGTTTTCGAAACCTTGCAGTTCTCTGGTTAGTGGCTAATTATACTGAGAAAGTAGTAAGTCACTCCTGTCACCACCACCACTACTAAAATGGGCTCCTGAAATTTCCCATGGTAATAGCTATTATTTCCTTCATAAACTCCTTTTGCCTCTGGTTTGGCAACCAGGGCCTCCAGTAATAGTAACCTATATCAGAGGATTGTTGTAGGACAAACAGATCTATGACTGCAAAGCTCTCTCTCTCTCTCTCTCTCTCTCTCTCTCTCTCTCTCTCTCTCTCTCTCTCACACACACACACACACACACACACACACACACACACACTTACTTCTATACCACTAAAAGAAATGTCTCCTGGTAAAAGTAAAATAATAAAACCATAGATTATAACCAAATGATTAAAACCAGTTAAAATAATATAACAACAAAACCCAAGCTCATTAAAGGCTTGGTTGAACAAGTGTGTCTTAAGAGCTCTTTTATAGGCTGCTAAAGATGGTGAAACTCTTATGGAAACTCCCAATCCTGAGTTGTGACTAGATGAGCTGATGGCAACTGCAGTCAGACCTCTCCAGAAGATCTTAATAAGCAGTGGGGTTCCTGAACACATTGCAATAGTCAAGTTTGGAGGTTACCAGCATATGTACCACTGTTTTTAGGTCATTTTCCTCCAAGAGTGGCCATAGCTGGTCTATCCATTGAAGATGATAAAAAGCACCTCTGGCCTCAACCTGAGAGATGAGAGAGAGAGAGAGAGAGAGAGAGAGAGAGAGAGAGAGAGAGAGAGAGAGAGAGAGAGAGAGATCTGGGTCTAGTAGTACTCCGAGACTATGTACCTGATCCTTCTGAGGGAGTGCAACCCCTTCCAGAACATTCAGTTACAACCCTCACAATGAATACCTGTATCTTGCTTGGTTCAGCTTCAATTTGTTCTCCCTCATCCAGTCCATTATCACATGCAGGCAGGCATTAGGGAAGTGGTACCATTCCCTGATGAAGATAATATGAAGAAATAGATGTGGGTGATGTTAGGTGTTGTGGTAAAACCTTGCACCAAATCTCCTGATGTTCTCCCTTAGTGGTTTCATGTAGTTGTTGAAAAGCATATGAGATAGTATGGAGCCTTCTGAGTCACCACACAACAGCTCATGTTTAGAGCAGCAGTAGCCTTCAATCTGGAATCTCCCCAAGAGACAGAATCACAACCACTGTAAAACAGTGCCTCCCAACCCCTGCAGATGATCCAGAAGCATACTATGCTTGATGGTATTGAAAGCTGCCAAGAGATCCAGAAGGAACAACAGAGACACACTCCCTCTGTCAGTTCCCAGTTGGAGATCATCTGTCAGGCCAATCAAGGTAGTCTCTACCTGATAGCTCACTTGAAAACTGGTTTGAAATGGATCCAGATAATCTGTTTCATCCAAGATTGTTTGGAGTTGGGAGGCCACCGTTGCCCTCCCAATCACCTTGTCCAACCATGTAAAGTTAGAGGCCAGCCTATAATTGCTTAACTCTGAGGATTCTAATGCAGGCTTCTTCAGAAGATGAGGTGGCATCCTGCCCTCCCTCAGAGATGTATTTATGCTATTAATAAGGCCATCTCTAATAACCTCAACCCATAAGATTATATAAGCCATGTTGGACAAAGGTTGCATGAACAGGTGGTAAGCTGAACCCCTCCAAGCAACTGGTCCACATCCTCAGGAGTCACAAATTGATACAGATCTCCCTTAGGTTCTACAACAATTGAGATATCCAGATCAGCCCAAGTGAGAGAGATCTTATCCACAAAAAACTCATTAAAAGCATCACAGCAGATAACTGAAGGATACAAATTTGAATTCAGGGTAGAAGACACTCAGGTTAGTTGCTTCACAGCCTTGGACAACTGAGCCAGATTTGAACTTGTGGATGCAGTATGAGCAGAAAAGAAATGTTTCTTTGCTGTCCATATAGCATAGATCTTCAAATGTTGTGATGTTGTAATTTGTCACATTTAAGTTGAGTCTTTCTCCACTTACACTCTAGTCTTCTACTTTGCTAATTCAGTTCCTGCAGTTCTTCTGTATACCATGGAGCTACTTTTGAAGTGGAGGATGCTTGGGTGAGATCGTGTCTACTGCCCTAGTGTGTTCCTTATTCCAGGTCTCAGCCAGAGTATCAACAGACTCACTGACAGAACGAACTACAAATCCTTCAAAGTCTTCTTGGAATCCAATAATCTTTCCAGGTGGACCATCCTAATAGGTCTTTTACCCCTGCAGCAGAGGTGGATTGTGGTGGCAAGCTAAACCTTGGTGGGACCTTAGGTGGTTGTCCATCCATGACAATTCAGAAATCACAGAAGTCCACACCCATGGAGCACCACCCTGTTTAAAGCAAAAGGCCAAACTGAACATGTAACCAGTTGTATGTGTAAGTCCTGAAACTAAATGGGACCTACAGTTCTCATGGTTGCTATGAACTCTTGAGCTGCACCTGACAAATTGGTTCAAAAGTGAAGTCACACACCATCCATAAATCCGGGAGGCTCCAACAACAATTCTGCAACTAAGTCAGTCAGCTCAGTTAGGGACTCTGTTAGGCAGCAGGGTTGGTACACTGACAGAAGTCCTATCTTTCCCTGCTCTATAGACTTACATACAAACACTCAATATGGGTGGTTTCCCTTATCCTGGTAAGGGATAGAGAGATAGAGATAGAGATAGAGATAGAGATAGAGATAGAGATAGAGATAGAGATAGAGATAGAGATAGCCCTCAAGAAAAGAATCAGAGAGATTTTGAAGAACCATTTGGTCCACCAGTCATACACCAATTTAAAGATTCACCTTATAGCTCTACTGTATCCTAGTTATAAAGTCAATGATGTTTCTTATTTCTGTAAATTATAATTCAAAGACAATCTTCAATTTAGTATGTAAGATAAGTAATTCTATATATGAACATAAAGTCCTTTAAAAATGCCATCTAGAAAAATTATTCATATGTCTCATTAAAACAAAGGCCTTTCCATAATCCTTGAATAATATTCTTTTCCTCTCCTTTTATTTATGTATTGCAACAATGCACATTTTAGAAGGCAATGAGTGACTTATTTTTCCACATGAGTGAGCCTTTGGAGTTACTTATAAATAATCTGGAACTCTGCCAGTATTCTGAAATGAATACAGCACAGACTCTCCACAGTAATGGCTTTTAGCATTCGGCTTAGAAAAAAAGACTCTAAACTCATGCACAGAGTAGTGAGATAGTAGGATGCCCTTTGATATATTTCTAAAGAAAAGATGACATGGAAGAAAACATTTTGGAATGGCATGACAGAGAGGAAGCCATTTTGGCACAATCATTATGAAGAGGCAGACCAGACCCTTCATAATGCTGATAAATAAACTGATAAATGTTGTTTTTCTGTAAGCTAGATACATCACTTCCCCCACTGATCTTACCAGAGAGAGTAATGAAATGAGAGATGCCAGTAAATTCTGCCCAAAATTGAATTCTGAAAATGTATGTTTGAGTGGGAAAATCACATCAGTGTACTGGAGGTGTCTCATCATCCTAGATCTTTGCAGACATGTTAGCCTGCCCATCAGTCAGGGTGGTAGGTCTGTGAACTCCTGTTAAATGGACAAACAATTTCAAAGTGGTGGCTGAACTCTCTTTCATTTAGCAGGGGAATTCAAAAGGCTCATCTCAATGCTATTTCTAGTATCTCCCTTCTGTTTCTTTGTTTGATTGTGAGCCCCTTTGTGACAAGGTACTATCTTGTCTTCTGCCATGTAAAATACTTTTGAGAATTTTTTGTTGTTGAATAGTGGTGTATAAATATTCTAAATAATACAAATTTGGATCCCTATATGAAGCAGCATGAATCCAGTGTGCCTCAAGGTCTAGGAGCCTCTGCCCAGGCTTCAGAAGTCAAATAAATTTCCCTGTGTTGGGTTGAACATGACTGGGAGCTGAACATTCTTTAAATATCAGACTCACCTTCCTGAATTTCAGGATTTATACATTGGATTCTTGCAACAGGTTTCATCCATTTCTAATTTAAATCTAAACTGAGTTTCTCAATCCAAGGAAGCAACCAGGGAGCTGATATTACCTTCCATACAATCACTAATGCCTCCTCTCTTTTTTAGTGTGCATGGACAAGATTCAGATACAAGACCACACTTATATCAACGACAGTTTCTGAAGACTGCTTTTACAAAAGAACTTCAACACTTATATGAAACAAACATCTGCCTGTTCATTGTGACTCATGCAATGAAATATAAATATTAAGACTACAATTATGCCAATTGTTTCAGCATTAAAGTCTCTCCTACCTACCTACCTAACTACCTACCTATCTATCTATCTACAGTGTGTGTGTGTGTGTGTGTGTATCAATTGGAAGTTGGAGTGCATCTACTAAGAATGCTTTTTATGAGCCCATATTTTTTAGACTACAGAATGTATGGCATTACTATATAATATGCTTTTGATGTCCCATTTGAGGCAAGGCACTGATGAGGCACACAAATACTCTAGCGCTACAGTGACAATACACAAATACCACTATGAATGCTTTTAAAAATTTTTATTAAAATGAAAACATAGCCATCGAAAGGATGTATAATACTAAAATGGGAGACAATGCGGCTGTTCTGACACACAGACACAGCCTAACACAGGCTAGGGAAGCCCAGCCAGGGTTGGCTTGCATGTGAGAACTGCCAGGATTGGGCCCAATCCCAGCAGGGCAGGGCTGCCTAACCCGGATTTTTGCCTGGGGTAACGTCACCAGCATACTGTTAATCCAGGCTCTGGGACTGGATGTCTCGTAGGGCTGAGTTGAGCCTGGAGTGCCCATCTCCTGGAGAAATCTCTCAATGCACCACACTCAGCATGCAGGGCATTGTGGGATACCTGGAGGCCAGGATGAATCATCCCAGACTCCGGAGCTCTGCACTGCCTGGCACAGCAGCAGATCATCTGGGAGTGTGATCTGCGCTCCCAGAAATGTGTAATGCATCATCTGAGTAGGAAGGTAAGATTCACACAACCTTCCCCCTGTCCACCCACTCCCCCTCCCGCCTGATCATGTGAATGGCCCCAATAAGAGATTGGGACCAATCAAAAGCATTTCTGACACTAGTACACAGTTCCTGGAAAAGAAAGCTGCCATCCATCAGAATATGAATGTTCTATAGGAATGGACACCATTCTGTACCCTGGCATCCCAGAACTCAGCCAAGAATAATAGGATATGGGTCCTTTTCATTCAAACCATAATTTCAAAATGCTTTTAAATCAGATCTTATTAAAATGCATCATATCCTGCAAAAATAAAATGAACGAGCAGTTCATAGATAGTATCTAGTTAAATTAGTCAGAGATATAATTAAAATAATTTGAACTCATTTTACCAGATAGTACAAGTAAAAAATATTAGGGGTATAGACTTAAATCCCAATTTCAGCTGTATAGGCAAGTAATTCTGACAAAAAATTAGCTGTGCTATTGGAATCTGCTGAGGAAGTATTCTATATCTTCTTCAGTATTTATGTTCCAGTGAAAGAGAAGGGGAAGTCCATATTTTGTTCTGAAACTTTAGTGTTCGTAAGAACAAAAAAAAGGTCTTATTTCTTAATAAAAACATGAGACTGCACATATTAAGAATGAAGCTTAGTAGGAAAGTAATGGGACTATCACAATTTTGTACAATGACAAATTACTTTAAAATTATCACTAATTTCAATGCATTTCATGTAGAATGGTCCGATCGTCCCCTGTGTGTCTGGGGGGCAGAATCTTTGCCCTGGTTTTAGAGAAGGCACAAGGCATGTCAGGCCAGCTATTGGCTGGAGGGCCATCAGGGGGTGGGGCTCAGGCTTCTGTTGCTACTCCTGGCCCGCACCAAACTCAGTTCTTTCTCATCCAGCGACCCCTCCCACCCATCCCTGGTTATAGTGCGGGCTTATGCTGGTTGCCCCTTTCGGGGGCTAGGTAGGAATTTTTTGACCCTTGACAGATTGGCTTTAGTTGGGGGCCTTTTTTGTCTACCTCACACTATATGCCTTAGTTAGTTAGTTAGTTAGTTAGAGTTCCCTTGGTCACAAAGGCAAGTACAGTGCGGTTTCTTGGGTAATGGAGTTCTAGTGATCAACTTTCAGGTATGCGCTTGGCATAAGGAAAAGTCATTGCTGGTCCCTAGAGGCTTTCTGCCTCAGGGAGCACTGGCTGATGGCTTACTCCAACCTGCTAATGGATTCAACACCTTCTAAGGCTTTCCAGCTCGGGGATGGTGAATCCTACAGCAGGTGCCTGCACATTAGGTGAGCTAAGATGGGCAGCAGGTGACCTTAGGCCTGATGCTGCCTGGAACAGAGGTGTTTTGCCCTAGGTGCTAGGTTGGTTGGCTCATGTGTAAGCAGTGATCCTTGTGAACCACACTGTTGGGCGTGGAGCACCAATCCTTTGTATCTCTTTCGTTGATCACAATTGATAAAGTTGTGGCCCTATTTTAATCCACAATTATGTCTCGTGTCTTTATTGTCTCGGTGCAAATTGATTTGTAGACATTGAAATGTTCTGTAGCTGTCTTTAAAACAATGGTTTAAACTAGATGAGATGTTAAACACTCTGACTAATGTACCTTGTGGCACAAGCACAAATGCCATGCAACACTAATCTGGAACAAAAGCTCCAGACTTGGTCAATGAGCTAGTGCAACATCCTTGTGCAAGTGCAATGTTTGGCAAGATGTCAGCCTTCATCTACAGTCCCATATTTTAGCAGCCACTAGAGGCAGGCCTACATCAGGACCTCACATGCATTCTCATAATAAATGACCCCCTGCAGTAGCTGTTTGCTCCCATTTGCTACAGTGAAACCTTTGGGGGCAAAAGCCTTGGGGGCTGATTAACCCCCATGCCCATCCATACTAGGGTTGTGCATTTTGGTTTTTTTTTCTGTTTTGTTTTTGGCCCGAATCTGAACACCCCCCATTTTGTTCTTTGTTCGAAATCAGCTAATCCAAAACACCCCAATTTTGTTCTTTGATCGAAATTGCAAAATCCAAATCTGAAATGTTTTGGATTTTAAAAAACAGCCATGGAAAAAAAAACTAGTGGGTGGAGGTGGTAGTGCCCAATGGGTGAAAGGTACCACCCAAATGTCAGAGCAATTGGGCAAAGGGCTGATTTTTGGTGAATTCTTGAAGTTTAAGATTTTTCCGATAGGGAATAATGGAGGTTTCAGCAAATGTATAGCTTCACATTGGGGGGGGGGGGGGCTGGCCCAGAGCAGAGTAGGATGGGTGGTGGTGCCCAGTGGGGGCAAAGAAGCTGCTAGAATTATTTCAAAGTAATTGGGCAGAGGGCTGATTTTTAAAGATTTAATGGAGTTTGCGTGTCTTTAAAGTTCTTCCCCATAGGGAATGATGGAGATTTCAGCAGCCCCATAACTGAAATTGGGGGGCACCAGGGTGGCCCAGAGCAAGTGGTGGTGTAGAGCACATAGGGTGTCAACCACCCCCGTGAGTTGCTAACCCATGGGGTCCTGGGTTCTATTGTTTCTGAGATGTTTTGAGTGTAGATTCTCTGGTAGCATATTAGAGTGGATTCATGGTTTGTCATTGAAAATCTCATATGCTACCAAAGAATCTACACTCAGAACACCTGAGAAAAAAACAGAACCCATCACCCCATGGGTTAGCAACTCATGAGGGTGGTTGGCACCCTATGTGCACTACACCACCACTCACTCCCGGCCATCCCGGTGCCCCCCAGTTGGAGTTATGGGTCTGCTGAAACCTCCATTATTCCCTGGGGGGGGGAAACCTTAAAGAAGCATAAACATCAACAATTCCTAAGAAATCAGCCCTCTGTCCTATTCCTTTAGAATCTGGGTTCTGGCAGGCACCCACCGGGGCACTGCAACCCAACCCACTGCTTTGCCCCTCAGGTCCCCTTTCTGCCCCGAATCTGCCACAAAGACACGTAAGATTCAGAAATTCTTTAAAAATCAGCCCTTTCCCCAATTCCTTTGGAATCTGGGTGTCAGCAGGCACCCATTGGGGCACTACCACCTGACCCACTCTTATGCCCCTAAAGCCCCCTTTCTGCCCCAAATCCACCCCAAATAACATTGACATCACACATCAACAACAATAGCAGAGCTTTGCAAAGAACCAGGCAGATTTCCAAAGGTCATGCACATCCACCCCCCCCCCCAAAATGTAATTGATCTACACACAACAGTGTGAAACAACAACAATGAAAGGCACACTGCCCCATGCAGTGTGCACACTGCCCCTCTGGCCAATGAGGGTAAATTTTACCCTTAAATTTCCTTAAAAGGAATGAGGCAATTGCTAGCAGATCAGCCCATGCTTTCACTGGCCAATCTGCAGGCTGGATGGGCTGGAAATTCAAACAGATGTCAAAACTCAAAATGGAGACTGAAGTAGAAAGACTTTCGTGATTGCAAATTGGAGTTCCAAAACAGCCGAAACAAAAAAAAGTTTTATCTCCAAAATAGGGACGTTTTGTTTCAGCTACAATTTTTTTTGTTTTGAGCATTGAGTGTTTTGTTTCAGCTACAAAACAGCTGAAATGGCCTGTTTGGGGCACAAAACGTTTTGTATCCGAAATGAAATGCAAACCCCTAATCCATACTGTCTTCCTGATCCTGATCACTCCCCTGAGTTGCTTTCAAAGGGAAAAACCCAATAGAGACTGGCAATAATGGTTTGCATGATGCACACCATTACATCTCTGTAATGCTGAGCCCTGGATTGCACAAGAGATACCACAATTTCCCCCATGGTCTCAAATGGGAAAACTGTGGTAGTGAAAACCACATGGCTCTGTGGTCACCAGGAGTCGACACTGACTTGACAGCACAACTTTACTGCTTGCACAACTGCTCATTCTTAACAGCGTCATGTCTGCCTTAAGGGTTCATTGCAGCCCTGGGAAGCCACATTATGGAGACTGAACGCTGCACATCATCTTACTTACTTACTTACTTACTTATTTATTTATTTATTAATCAATCATACCTTTACACCACCTGATATGTACATCATGTAAGCTAAAGTGTTTAACATCTTGTCCCTAGAATAGGACAGTGCTACTACAATTTATAGATAGCTGAGCTGAGCTATTGTGCCTGGCCTAAAGCCACCCTGTAAGTTCATTGCTGAACTGAGATTTGAACCAAAGACTTTGTGGCTCACTGTCCATTCTCTTGACCACTATACAACATTAAAAATTAGTATCTCAACCTTCAATAAGTACTAAACTATTCAGAATAAAACAGACTAAGAAATGGATTTTGTCACTTTATAGAATTTTGCATTGGACTGATATTAGAATATTAATATTCTAATAATAATAAATATTAAAATATTAGAAGAGTGATATTAGAATATTAGAAGAGTGATATTAGAATTAGTGCGAAATCCTGTGCACATTTCGAGAATAATAAGCACTACTGCACTCAGTGGGATTTACTTTTGAGTAAATATGTAGAGATTTGGACTCCAGATCTGTATGTGCTATCTGTCAGATAGAAAACAAGTGATATTATTAACTCACAACCATTAAATCATGATATAACCCCAGATTAAGGCTGTATAGGACATACATTTTAAAGCTACAAGAAGTCTTAACATTTTGTTAATCAAGTCTTCTGTTAATATACCACTGTGCACAAGTTACAAAATAAGCACGGTGACAACATCATGTGCTACACAACAATCTACTATGTAATTCCTCATGAACACAGAAATACATGAGATTATTCTCAACAGTAAGATCCAAACTATGTGAATTACTACAGTTTTCAGATACAGTCATAATGCTTCAGGCCTATCAACATGTTACTTTGCACTTAACCAACATTGGATTTCATCTGCCAATTTATTGCCCAGTCACCTAATTTTATGTCATGCTTTTGCAGCACTCAGTAGCTTGCTTTGATCTAAATTAATTTGAATAATTTAATCACATCTGCAGATTTCATTACTTCACAATTGCCCACATTTTCTAGGTAATTAACTATCATATTAAATATAAGTCCAGATCCTTGAGGCTCTCTGCACTTCTCCTTCCTTAATGTTAAAATGGTTCATTTAATCCAACCCTGAGTTTCCTGCCATATATATAAATAGTGAATTCAGTGGCTGAGTGCCTATCAGATTTGAAGGAAATTGTTAATACAGGGTAGTGGTTTCTACATATTTAGGGGACCCCCTAGCTACTTAGAAATATTTATTTATTTTTATTTATTTATTTTTGCATTTTTATACCGCCTTTCGTTAAAAAGATAGCCCCAAGGCGGTTTACAAAAGTTAAAAACATACAATAAAAACACAATAAAAACATCATGCTAAAAGTATAAAAACATATAAAAACAGGCATAAAACAATACAACAGATAAAAACACACAGAAGCAGCAGTAAAAACGATTATGTAAAAGCCTGGGTAAAAAGCCAAGTCTTTACAAGCTTTCTAAAATATATAAGTTTGTAAATTAAAATAAAACATGGAAAAAAAAGAAAAGAAGGACCCCTCCTCAAAATACAAGCCTGATAGACTGTATGCTTAGTAGCCTACCCACCCAACACTGCAAGCCATGAATTACTACTGCTTTCAGATATAGTCATAATGTCTGAGGCCTTTCTATACACGAGAACCTTGTTAATCAGGGGTCCAGCACCATCGGTTTCACACATCTGCGGTTGGGTAATTAGTACCTGACCTTGGTATATGCGATGTTAAGCCAGCAAAAAATGGGCTGAATCCACGCATCCATAGATCCGAGGCAGCTGGAAATGACACTGGAAGTCATTTCTGGCCGCCATATTGTGCATTGGAGTGATTTTGCAACTCTTTTTGTAAAGATTTTTAAAACAAAGTCCAAAAATTGCAATTTGGGAGGGGGGCTGATTTTGGTGCTTTTGAGGGGCATTGCTGAAGTGCTGGAGGTATGCAGACCACTGTAGGGCACTTTATTTTGTCTTTCCCCCCATTTTTGCCCATTTTTACCACGGTTTCCAGCCTCCAGGAACCTAACTCCCATGATTACATTGCCTGTAATGACCCAGTATTCGCGGATTCTTCATCTGCGACAATGTTAGTGAATGGGACCTCCGCAAATACTGAAGTTTTCCTATATGTTATTTTGTACTTGAGCTGTCAGGTGGACTAAAACAACACAAAGCAGCAGAACACGGGGTGGAGAAGAGACAAGGAGAAGACTTGGCCTCACTTAGAAGAGCCACACAACCCACAATGCACTATGTCAGCTGGAGTCCTCCTAAGCACATTATGGGGTGGGGGAAGACCATTTTAAAATAGAAGTGACAAGGAAGAAATAGCCAGGTAGCTGGTTCCAGAAGAGGATGTCATGCTGTGGTTCTCAGGTCCAGGTAAGGGAGAGGGATGGGGAGAGGGCAGTGAGGGGAGAGGAAGGGTCCGAATAAATGTTGGAGAAATGTCAGGTCTAATCTGACCCAACTCCAAAAGTTTTGGCTGAGCCATGTTAGCTCTCCAGACAATTTTTCAGATGGGTTGGGTTGGAACAAATCTAATCCGACATTCTTTCTGCTGCACAGGTCTCAGAAATTCATCAGTCTTGGGCTTTTGTGTAGTAACACCAAAGAGTGACACCTCATTTCTTTCTCAGATCCTTTTGGAATCTAGATCTGGAACATCAGAACATAGGAAGCTGCCTTATGCCAAGTCAGATCACTGGTCCATCTAGTGGGATCATCTATACTGACTGGCCGTGGCTCTCCAATGTTTCATGCAGGAGTGTTTCCCAGCCCTATGTGCAGATGCCATGGATTGAACCTGGGGTCTTCTGCATACAGAGCAGATGCTCTGCCACTATTCTGAGAACCCCCATTTCCAAAACATCATTACAATTCTGTACAACAGAACTGAACACAGGCTGTGGTGGCAAGAGCATTGAACCCTAATTACTAGACCATCAGGGAACAATCTGAGATAGCTTTTATTTTCCAGCCCAGAATACTGGCCTGGTCTATGATGATGTTGAAGTAAAGAAAATGGTGGATGAATATCTATATATTTAATTCTCTTAGGCACACTCGTCGCTAATCCCATATGTGACAGCTCTTGGGAGAGAGCTGCCGATTAGCAACAGGGGACCGTGGGGGTGGGGGAGAACCGGCGGCCTGGCAAATGACTGGCTGCGGGGGGAAGTGGCGGCTCAGAAAATGGCTGCCCACGGCGGGGGGAGCAGAGAGAAGATGGCAGCTGGCGGACAGGTGAGCGGCCCCGGCAGGCGGCCAACCAGAACAGCTGCAACCGGCGAGTGGACCCAGCCAATGGGCAGCTGTGAATGGCAGCCATGATGGCAAATGGCGGGCAGCCAAAGTGGCTGCGAATGGCAAGTGGGCTCCGCAGGTCGGCAAAGACAGTGGCTGTGGGCAGGGGGGAGAAGAAAAGGGGAGGCTGGGAAGAATGTGGTGGAGGTGGGAAGCCAAAAAGCTGCAGGGGTGGGGGGACTAGGGGCGCAGATGCTCTGCACTGGATCAGCTAGTTAATAATTATTTGCTGTGTTGACATGCCTTGTCCACTTTTGACCATGTGAGCAGTGGTCACATGTGGGCTACTCACTACATGGTGAGCCAACTTTTCTGGTCAGCTGTTCAGAAATATTGAGAAGTGTGGCTGCATCTACACTTTAGCACTCCAGATGACTGACCTCCCACAAAGCTGAATGCATAAGATTCATGATAAGATTACATATGATGAGGCGAGCACATGGTAAATGGCCATTTATAATTATCCAAATAACTTTGCATGTTTATTGAAGTGGACAAGTTGTGCTGTATCATAGGCACTGAATATTCCCAAGATTCTTAAGGGTTTTTTTTGTTTTGTTTTGGTGGGAAATGGTAAAAGAACAACTCTGATAAAAATTGATACCACTTCTTGGAAGGTTTGACTCCCTATGAGATGCTGAGTGGCTGTGAGATGAGCATCTCCCTGTGAGATGCTGAGGGTTGTATCACCTCCTCCCTCCACCCTTTCAACCAACATGGAAAGCTGGAGAACAACATTCCCTAGACATACTGTTATTTGCTATTCTTAAACCTGCTTAATAAGGAATCTTTCTATTTTCAGGTATTCTTTTGTTTAGATCCATTTCTAGATTGTGACTGTGCTGTGTAATACCTTTTAAGCAATTATAGGCCGGGAAGAGTGACCCATCCCTGAGGATTTTGGGCAGCAATCATATGCACAGAAATTAATCCCATTGAAATAAATGGCATTAACTTCTGAGTAAACATGCACAGGATTCAGCTGTTGGGCTCCAAGCTATTGCTTATTCTTTAGCTCAAAAAACCCACTAAGAATGTTATCATCATGGATTCAAAGATATTCCTGACTTCACCCAGGCAACACATAAAGCCAACACATGACCAGGATTGAAAAGCAGACATCAACCGGTTTGGGTAGATATTTTAATATTTAATTGTGTAGAGTACCATATTGTGCACAGTGCATTTGCTATGTACTGTACTGTTGTTGCTGTTACTCTATTATTTATCAACTCTGCTTCTAACCTTGACTTGAATATGAGACTTTTAACAAGAAATATCAGACCTGCATGTGCTCTGAGGTGATATCCTGATATTTACAAGGCTTGGATCATTTAGGCACAGACTGCACTGATCCTGCCATAATTCCCAATACAGATCAGCAAATAACGGAGAGGTCGTTGCCTGTGACACAGTAAACATGACATCTCATGCACCATGGTGACACCTGTTGTGGATGCTGTTTTCCACAGTCTTCTATTGTGTTAAAATGCCAGCTTCAGATCAAAGGAACTTCGCAGAGTTATGCACCTTAAGCTGTTTGTGCTGTGTTCAAGGAATTTCTTTGGAGTTAATAGTGTTTCAACACCATGTTGAAGTAAAAGTGAAGCTAACATTTCTTTTCTGCCTCCAAGAACAAGACTCCTTGTTGCCTAGTCTAGTGCTGATACAACACATACCACTGTTTCTCAATCAACTGGACCCCATGGAATGCTTTTTGTTGCTTAGTAGACTATCAGTTGTGACAAGCATTTAATACATTTAGAGGTTGTTCACATGACTGGGTGGGTGGGGCAGTCTGTGGGTGGGGGGGAGAGGCTGGTTAAGCTTACCTTTCCCCCCAGATGAATGATTACTTATTTCCGGAAGCATGGACCTCACTCCCAGATGAGCAGCACTACGTACCTGCAGCGCACAGCTCCAGAGGCTGGGACAATGTGTCCTGGCCTCCAGAGATCTCACAATGTACCATGTGACATGCACAATGCATTGGGGGATTCCCCCATGAGACAGGCACTCTAGACACCTATCTCTGTGCCCACCAGGGCTAAACAAACAACAAACAGACAATCCCAGCCCCAACAAACAGACAGTCCCAGAGGATGGGTTAAGGACTCACCCGAGCCCTTAACGCTGGCTAAGAGCTGGGTTTAAGAACAGGGCAAGGCAGAACTTCCTCACTGAGATCAGGCCTGATCCCGGTGGTTCTCACACACCGAGGCTATTCTCACGATTGGCTGAAATCAGGCTATTGGAGCCTAGCCCGATTTCGGCTGATCGTGTGCTGCAACGGGAGCCGTGCAGCTCCCAGCAGCAAACCTCCCACAGTACCCCTCCCCTTAGCCAAGGTTAATGGAGCGAGTGCTCCGTTAACTTCATTTTTTAAATTGTGTATTGCCACGGCATGGCTCTGTGCCATGGCAACACATGAGGAGACCCCCGGCTGGGCAGCCTCCCGGGCTTGGGAGTCTCTCCAGCCCCCAGTACCCACAGCCCCACCGACTCTGTGATGGAGCCGGAAGTCTGATTCAGCTGCCCAGGGCTGCAATTGTGGTTGTCTGCGGGTAGAGCAGGCCAAGCCTGCTCTTCCCACAAACCCCCTTAAGGTAGGTCTCACTGATCGTGAGATTCACCTCACAGAGGCAATTCTCATGACCGCCAAAAAGCACGTTAAGGGAGCCTAGCCTGCTTTTTGGTGGCTGTGTACTGCATCAGGAGCTGTGCAGCTCCCGGCAGCAAGCTCTGCTAATTCCCCCTCCCCTTAGCCCAGGTTAGCGGTGCAAGCACTCTACTAACCCAGGTTTTTGGGTTGTGTGTTGCCGGGCTTGGGAGTCCCTCCAGGATGCCCCACGTGCTTGTGCAGGGCATCCTGGAACTTCTGGGGGCCACACAGCCCCTGATCTCCACAGCCCCCACTGTAACGGAGCCGGCAGTCATGTGGGCAGCCGATCCGCCACCCAGGGCTTCCTGCCTGCTCGTCTGCAGGGAGAACGGGCTAAGCCTGCTCTCCCTGCAAACCCCCTAGAGGTGAGTCTCACTGATCATGAGACTCGCCTCACAGTCTAACTTAGGCTGGGCTTCCCAAACTGGGGTTAGAACAGCCTCTTAGTCAATTAAGCTATTCACACGATTGCTCGAAACTGGGCTGGGCTCCCTTAGCCCAGTTTTGAGCAATTGTGAGAACCATCGGCTCGCAGGCGACCCCAGTGGTTCTCTGGTGGCTAGCCTGCCTAACTATTCCTCACCCTAAATGAGGTTAATGGAATGAACATTCCATTAACTTTGTTTATTTGATCGTGTGTCAACCGTGGCTGCTTGCATCAGTAGTTGACACACTGGGGTGTGGGGGAGAGGGGAGGGGAGATCCCAGAAAGGCACCACACACTCGGGCGGTGCCTTCCTGGGGTTTGGTGGGCCAGGGTTCCGCATGGTGGCACTCCCCTTCCCCCGACCCCTGGAGCTCCCGATGGAGCTGCGGCCAGGTGCGGGAGTGCCCAACCGGAGCAGCCGCTCATCTGGGCAGCCAATCCAGCCACCCAGCAACAAACAGCTACTCATGTGTGGGAAGAGTGGGCTAAGCCTCAATATGTGTATCAAATAGTTATGATTCCAACAATAGCCATATTCAAAAATTATGTTGCATGTGCTACAGATGTCTATAATATGAACATTTTTGTATGAATGACTGCACATGCATTCATTTAAAAATTGAACCTGGGTGTAGGCCCCTCAAATGCAGTCTACAGATAGAGGTTTAGTACTGTATATGCATTGAACTTATTGTCTGACTAACTGTACACTATATGCATATTGTACACATATTTAACATAACAGGAATAGGGCCAATGTCTTTCTCAGAATAGGAACATTGTCACTAAAGGAGAAATCTCCCTCCAAAATTATAATAGCAAGAAGGTGTCAGAGAAATAGCAGACTTGTTCTTTGATAAGAGTTTAGAGTTTGAAAGAGTATAGGCTATGTTGAAAAATGAACTGCAGCCCCTTAGCAAGGAAGTGTACTGCATTTGCACCAGAATATCTCACTCTCGCTCTCACTTACTCTCATTCTCCCCCCACTCTCACTCTCCCCACCCCAGAATCAGTGAAGATGGAGGAATTTTCCTACAAGTTCATATTTATTCTCACCACAGCTATCCTTAAGTCCTATTGAAAAGATATGATGAAATGTTCTACAACGCATACAGGTGGACCTTGTCACAAGTGGTCCCAACATCCACGGTTTTGTGTATCTGCATTCAGGCAATGGAGACCCGAGCATAGTATATGTGGCAAAACAAAGGGTTAAGATCCACATCGCTGTGGTTCCTAGGTGGCTGGAAATGACTTCCGAGGTAGTTTCCAGCCAGAATTTTGCTTAAAGGAGCCATTTTGTGGCCCTTCTGTTAAAATAAAATTCTGCAATTTTTCATGGAAAATTGGCCAAATTGGGGGGGGGGGGTTCTGGGGTATTGCTGGGCAGATGCAGACCTGGAAAACTTGGACATTGCTTTTTTCTCCTATTTCTGTCTTTTTTCTGACTTTTGCCCTCCAGGAACTTAACCCTGCCAATTCCCATTCACTCAATGACTCGTTTCATTATTCATGGAAATTGGTTGAAATGGAACTCCCATGAATAAGAAGGTCCACCTATATTCCTGATTAATTAGTAGGGTTGTGCATGATTGTAAATTTAGGGATTGGGTCTGACCTGATCTAACCCAATCCTGCAAATGTTGGTTCGAGGTCCTGTGGACCCTTCAGAATGTCAGCGTCAGATATTTTCCTGACCAACCTTTAACTTAATTTTTAAAAGTAACTGAGATGCTCACTGTGAAACCTAGAAGAAAACTAACCGAACACCAGAGAATTTCATGGGAAGTGATATAACACCCAGAGAACTGGAGGGGGGAACCGAGAAATCAGTCGTTTTTAAACTGTAAGTTTAAAAATTGGTTTTAAAAGTTTGTATAATAGAGGAATAAATATATGGATAGGTTGGCAGGCAGGCAAGCAGACTGAGGGTAGATGTTTCTTCCCTGCCTGGGCACAATCATGGGGGGAAAGAAAAACTCCACTGCCATTTGGCACTCCGGAGAGCTCTGGTTTCTTCCAAACAGGGTCAGAGAACTCCAGCCTGAACGAGGCTTCCCTAGGTTGGGATCAGATTATCCACAACACCCTCTGACCTGGCCCATGTCGAGCCAGGTCCAGCCTCCACGATCTGACCATGCAAATTTCACAACAGTGAGCAGAAGTATCAGGCAGTAAGGAGTCTGAGGTACAATGTTAATTCGACTATTTTTTCATGGTTAGTGAGGAAAAGCTGTGTGTGTGCTACAGGGACAGAAGACTAGCAGGGGGCATTGTGGAGAAGCTACAGTGGTCTCAGGCATGCTTGCCAATGCGAGGGGGGAGACCTGGCCAGCTGTTTACAGCTTGACATCCCATTTTCCTGATGCAGCTGAAATCTTTTCACCCCTTTTTGACCATTGGGTGTTTGGCGAAAATTCCTTAGTCAAGTTCATAAAATAAGGAGGCTGTTCACACGTGCATGCAAAAACAGGCTAAGGAAGCCCAATCCCGGTTTCACTGCAGTGGCAAACCCACCTATGAAGACTCCCTCTAAAATGAGGTTAGGAGAGTGAGCACTTTCCCAACCTCATTTTTTTCGATTGGCTGTCAGCTGTGGCTGCTTGCATCCTGAGCGTGGTGGGAGGGCATACAGCAATAGCGGAGCGATAGTCTGTGGGGAAGGTAAGCCTGCCCTCAAGCCCTTCTCACTGCTTGTGAGAAAGGGCTGAAGGTTACACTTTTCAGGGCCAGTGTGGGTTAAAAGAGAGCAAAGGGATGTTGTTGAGCACCCCAAGCCATCACACAGAGGGTATAAGGAAGTTTTCTGTGAACTGCCTTCAGAGTTATTAGACCCAAGAGGAACAGGGACCAGAACCCCTTTCGAGTCTGTGCATGTCACCAAATGAAAACTAATAACTTTGGGGATGGTACAGATCTCATTCTAAACACCTTTGATATGTGGAATATAGGAAATTATGACTGATGCTTGTAATTGCTCCAGGCCTTTGAACCAAGGTGGTTTGGTCAAATGTGGGAGTTGGGAATTCTCTCTGGTAGGAGAAATCCTTTTTCATTATAGCAGAGTGCACAGAGGCACAACACAGCGAAATTTAGTTAGGCATGCGTGTATGCTGAGAGTAAAGTAACTTGGAGCCAGTTCGTAGTTTCAAATCAATATAAATGGTATTTATTAGAGAACTCCATTCTGGATAGGAAAGTGAGGAGTCAGGATCTCTAATCTATCTATCTAGCTAGATGCAAATGGATTCTGCATCTCTGCACACATGGTGTAGGGGAGAGGAGTTTGCATGTTGCAAGGTAGAAGGAAGGGTAGAGAAGGGAAGAGGAAGGAAGTGGCTGGAAGGAAGGAAGTGTCCCTAAGAGTAGCAATCTACATTCCAAAGGGATAGTGTCAGAGCAGTAGAGAAGGGATGACCAGTGTCTTGACCCTCTAGCCCTCTGACTCACTAGTCTGTCCTCCTATGCCATTGAGACAAGAGACAGAGCAAAGTCCTTCACTTCCAACAGGAGTTACATGAGAAAATTAATTAATTAATTCATTCATTCATTCATTAAAATTTTCTTATATACCACCTCCTCCAAAGACGCTAGGTGGTGAACAACAATACCAATAACATTTTATTATTATTATTATTATTATTATTATTATTATTATTATTATTATTTTACACAGTCAGACAGGTGTTATTGACTGGTTTGTTTTATCCAGACATCGAGTCCTTCCCAAGGACCTGGGATGCCAGAATTTTATTGCCAATGTTGTTGCTGTCGTTATAGATATTGTCGCAGAATATAGGCTGTTCCCAGTAAAGCTGCTTTTTGTAATTGGCTGATGGTGATTTCTGTGGCCCCTATGGTATTGAGGTGCTCTTCAAGGTCTTTTGGAACTGCACCCAGGGTGCCAATTAACACTGGGATTATTTTGGTCTTTTTCTGCCACAGCCTTTCAATTTCAATTTGTAGATCTTTGTATTTGGTGATTTTTTCTATTTCTTTTTCTTCTATTCTGCTATCCCCTGGTATCGCTATGTCGATTATTTTGACTTGTTTTTCTTTCTTCTCGACTACAGTTATATCTGGTGTATTGTGTGGCAAATGTTTGTCTGTTTGTAGTCGGAAGTCCCATAATATTTTTGCATCTTCATTTTCTTCAACTTTTTCAATTTTATGGTCCCACCAATTTTTGGCTACAGGTAGCTTGTATTTTTTGCAGATGTTCCAGTGTATCATCCCTGCTACTTTGTCATGCCTTTGTTTGTAGTCAGTCTGTTCGATCTTTTTACAACAGCTGATTAGGTGGTCCACTGTTTCATCTGCTTCTCTACAAAGGCGGCACTTGCTGTTTGTGGTGGATTTTTCGACTTTTGCTCTTATTGGATTTGTTCTTAGTGCCTGTTCTTGTGCAGCCAGTATTAAACCCTCTATTTCTTTATTCAGGTTGCCATTCTTAAGCCATTGCCAGGTCTTGGTGATGTCTGATTTTCCACTTATATTGTGCAAATATTGACCATGCAGTGCCTTACTTTTCCATTTTTCTGCTCGGTTGTTGACTTGTTCTTCCTTGTAGGCCTACTTTGTTTCATTGGTGTTGAATAGTTTCACATTATTGACCATTTTAAGTGCATCTTCTTCACTGTCCTTGATATATTCTTCAAGGCCTCTTTTCTCCTCCTCTACTGTTTGATGGACTTGCAGCATTCCTCTTCCACCTGAGCTGCGTGGGAGGTATAGTCTATCTACATCATTGCGGGGGTGAAGAGCATGATTGATAGTCATGATTTTCCTGGTCTTACGATCCAGCGTCTCTAGCTCTGCCTGGGTCCAGTCTATTATTCCTGCAGTGTATCTGATAACAGGTATAGCCCAGGTGTTTATGGCTTGTATGGTGTTCCCGCCATTGAGTTTGGACTTGAGGATTTTTCTAACTCTCCTGATGTATTCACTTCCCATTTTTCTTTTAACTTCAGTGTGTGCGGTGTTATCAGCCTGGAGAATGCCCAAGTATTTGTAAGGTTCTTTCTCTTCCAGGTTCTTGATCTTGCTTCCATTGGACAGTTCTATTCCTTCTGTTTTTCTTATTTTCCCTCTGTTCATTATTAATACAGCACACTTGTCTAGTCCAAACTCTGTTGCTATATCGCTACTGAATATACGGACAGTGTTTAGCAGTGATTCGATTTCTGACTGGGACATTCCATACAACTTCAGATCATCCATGTACAGCAGATGGTTGATTTGACTTGATGTTTTAGATGTTTGGTATCCGAGGCCTGTTTTGTTTAGTATTTGTGAAAGTGGGGTCATGGCGATTACAAACAATAGAGGGGATAGTGAGTCCCCTTGGAAAATGCCTCTTCTAATGCTAACCTGTCCAAGTGTCTCGCCATTTATTGTTAACTGTTTATTCCACATGCTCATTGCTTTTTTATACTGTAAATATCTGAATGTTTTTGCTGACACCAGTTGTTTCTAAACATTTTAGTATCCATGTGTGAGGCAATGAATCGAAGGCTTTCTTGTAGTCAATCCATGCAACACTTACATTGGTTTTTCTTCTCTTGCAGTTTTCTAAAATTATTTTGTCAATCAGCAGCTGGTCTTTTGTGCCTCTGCTGTTCTGGCAATTTCCTTTCTGTTCAACTGGAAGCTGTTTGTTAGTTAATAAGTGTTGCATCACTTCATCTGCTATTATTCCAGTTAATAATTTGAACATGGTTGGCAGACAGGTTATCGGTCTATAATTACTTGGAACTGCACCTTTTGCTGGATCTTTCATGGTGAGATGAGTTTTCCCAGTTGTTAGCCATTGTTCAATATCACCTGCTTGCAAAATGTGATTGAACTGTTTTGATAGTTGTTTATGAAGGCTTGTTAGGTGTTTAAGCCAAAAGCCATGCAGTTCATCGTTGCCTGGAGCAGTCCAATTTTTAATTTTCTTTGCTCTTTCACTTATTAATTCTGGTGTTACTATTAGATCTTGCATTTGTTGGTTACATTTTTTGACCTCTTTCATCCAGTCTGCTTTTTTATTATAATCTATTGGATTGTCCCATAATTTCCCCCAGAATTGCACTGTTTCTTCTTTATTTGGTGTTTCTAGGTTTCTTGCAGTTTCTCCTTCTATGCTTTGTTAGAAACGTCTCTGATTTGACTGGAATTGGAGATTCTGCCTGTGTTGTTTAATTCTGGCTTCATACCTGCTAATCTTCTTTGACACTGCTGTTATTTGCTGCTTTATTATTTCCAGGACTTCTCTAATTTTCCTTGAATCTAGGTGGTATTTTTAGATCAGATACTGTTTGGTGTTTTCATTCTTCAGCTTCTTGTCTTTCATATCTTTCAATTTACTAGCATCTGATCTAAGCCTGGAGATTTTATTTTCTAATCTAATCTTCCATTTAGGTGATGTACTGCTTTCTTTTTTCACAGGTCCACTGATCTTATATCCGAGCTCTTGTGTTGTTATTGTTGCTGCACTGTACATTAGTTGTTGATATTATTTCTTGTTTACACAGTAAGACAGGTGTTATTGACTGGTTTGTTTTATCCAGACATCGTGTCCTTCCCATTATTATTATTATTATTATTATTATTATTATTATTATTATTAAAGGACAAATGCCTGGTGAAATAGGTGAGTCTTAAGAAGAGCCTTAAAAGCAGCCAGGGAAGGGCCTGAACTAATCTGGGTGGGGAGAGTGTTTCAAAGAAGAGGGGCAGCCACAGAGAAGGCCCTCCTACAGGCCCAGGCATCACGCAATACACCAGGGCCTGAAACACTAAGGAGGGCCAGCTGAGAAGACCTCACAGGTCGGGATACAACTGGCCAAGAGAGGCAATCCTAGAGATATGCAGGTGCTAAGCCCATAATGGGTTTGTAGCTGAGAACCAGCACTTTGAATTGGATCCGGAAGCAAACAGGCAACCAGTGCAGTGAGTGTAAAAGAGGTGTGACACTATTAAATCTATGGCCACCCATGAGGAGGTAGGCTGCTGCATTCTGGACTAGTTGAAGCTTCCAAATCATTTTCAAAGGCAACCCTAGGTAGAGCGCATTACAGTAATCCAAATGAGAGGTAACAAAGGCATGAGTTACTGTTGTGAGAAAAGGCTGTAACTGGTGAACTAGCTGAAGCTGGGCAAAGGTACCCCGGCCATGACCTCTACCTGCTGTTCAAGCAGGAACCGTGATTCCAGAAGGACCCCAGATCATGGAGCATCTCTCTCAAGGGAAGCACAATGCTGTCAAGAGAGAAACTAACATATAGCAATTGGCCAAATCTCAGAATGAACAAGAGCAACTCGATCTTGGAGGGATTGAGCCTGAGCTTGTTTTGGTCCATCCAGGTCCTGACAGCCTCTAGGCACTAAGCCAGCACATGGACACCTGTTTGGCCACTGGTAGCGATATAAAGCTGGGTGTCATCAGCATATTCATGAAAACCTACCCCAAACTGATGGATGATCAGGCCCAGAGGCTTCATGTAGATCTCAAATAGAATGAGAGCAAGGACCGAGCCCTGTGGAACCCCACAAGAAAGGGGCCAGGGCACACAAAACTCACCCCCATTTGAAAGCAACTGAAATTGCCCAGTGAGATAGGATTGGATTCACAGAAGAACAGTGCCACCAATGCCCAGCCCACGTAAGTGCTCCAGAAGGATAGTATGGCCGATGGTATCGAAGGTTGCTGAGAGATCAAGAAGAACCAAGAGAGGTGCACTTTCCATATCAAGGTTATGATACAGGTCATCCGACAGGGCAACCAATGCCGTTTCAGTGCTGTGCTGTGGTTTAAACATGACTGGCAAGGATCCAGAAAATCAGTTTCCTCCAGGACTCGCATCAACTGAGCACAAACCACCTTCTCCAGAATCTTACCAAGAAAAGGGATATTGGAGATTGAACGGTAGTTATCCAGATTATCAGGGTTGAGGGAAGGCTTCTTCAGAAGAGAGTAGACCACCACCTCATTGTGAATTGCAATAAATATAGTAGTATCTGCCATCTCCTCCCAAGAACATTAGTATTGCTATTCATAATAAGGGTTGGAAGTTAAATAGAACAAGAACTCATTGAGGTGGTTCCCACAATCAGTGGGAGGCACCTGCAGATGAGCAGTCAGTCTGCTCCGGGCAGCCACAGCGGCTGCCCACAAACTACCGGCTCTGTCAGGGAGTTGGCGGGGCCTTGGGAGTTTGGGGGCCACGCGGCCCTTGGAAGCTCCAGCATGCCCTGCGCGAGCTGGAGAGACCCCCGAGCCGGGAGACAGCCTTTCGCCTCCCCTCCAGGGGTCTCCTCATGAGTTGCTGTGGCACAGAGCTGTGCTGTGGCAACTCACGATCAGAAAAACCGGGTTTGCAGAGTGCTCGCTCCACAAACCCGGTGTAAGTGCCGGGCTACTTAAGTGGGTGACCCGCTTAAGAACCACCGGGCTTGCATGCTTCTCACAATGGGAGGAAATCTATTTTCTCCCATCATGTGAATAGCCTCACTCTCTTGCAGATCCTGAAATTATTAACACTGTGGCCCTTATTTAGCCCAAAATCTTGTGCCTACTTTTTCATCCATCCATGTGCAAATTCAAAACAGTGAATCAGGAAGAAAGCATAAAATCTGAGAATCCAGTCCTAAAAATAAAGTGCCTGAATGCTATTACTGAAGACAAGGTTATTAGTTATATTAAGATATTTCATTTCATGTCAAGAGAAGCGAGACTCTGGACACAAGGGCCATTGGAGACCACTGACAATTGCCTTGACTGAGACAAATCAGGGTCAGTTTCAAACCAAAGAAGAAATATTTAGAGGCAGTCATCTGAAAGCATCATTTGTTCTTTCAACCTCACTAAACTCTCAAATTTAACTGCAACCCAGACTGCAGGAGAAAAACTGAAGAGAAAGCTGAAGTAACAACTTACAAAGAGGTGGAAGAGACTCATCTATATTTTAAAGCATGCGCAGTGGGGTAGTAGCAAGCAAAAGCACATTAAAATTCAACTAGATAGCAGACACCATGACCTAAACTCAAGTTAGTGTTCTTTGTGGCATGATCTTTAGAGGTCAATTTGATGAAGTGATGTAAATTTTTCAAATATCAGGATGTTTCTCCCAACTGATTTTAGTATGAGCAGGTTACTTTGCTCACATCTTTAGGTATGCATTTCTGCTTGTTCAAGCATTTTATGTTGATGTCTAATAATCATTTTGAGGGATACTATTAAGATCACACAATAGTTTGGAAAGATGTCTTGCACAGGGACTGCTAGCAAAATGTGCAGTGGAATCCTATATATTAGATAACAAAGCATAGGACCATAGGCTAGATTACTAATAAAGTTCAGTTGCTAACAATTCAGCTGCCATCATTTCATTTACTATTGCACAGATACACAAAGACCTTCTATAATTCACTAATATGCACTGTGTGCTGTGTAGCAGAGGGTTTAAAAAAACAACAAACAAACCAAAAACCATTAAGCTCAGACTGAAGGTGTGTCATTGCATTTTATCTACATGTGTTTGTCTATGCATACGAAGACGGAATGTGCACATCTTTCTTTTGGAGACATGCATGTACCTCTGATGAAGAGATAACTTGTCTATCACTTCTTCCAAGTAATAGGCAAAGCAAAGGGGTTTTTTGCCATACTTATTGCTGAGAGGAGAGTCAGTGTCAGAAGGCTCTGTTAGATGTCGGTTGTGACCTGATTAGTAATGATTGACAATCTTCACCCCTTTCACTCCAAACCACACAGTTTAATAAACTTATTTTGGTTTGCATTATTATAATGCGATTATAATTTTAATGCCTTACAGGCTGGGCAGCTGCGTACTATATACTGACTCTTTCTTCCTCATATGTATGTGTATCTCTTTCCAGCAATGCTACCTCATTTTCTTTACTATGTTTTCTTTTATTTTAACTCTTCAAAGGCTGCTGTGCACTTACCCTTTCTTGCAATCTAGGGCAATCTCTACCTAGACAAAATTCAGTGAGTCCAACAGGGGGTCAAACAGCAGCAAGTTCATCCTCTTGTTATCACCCCTGTAACCAGAGACGTACCAAGGTTGGAGTGGGCCCAGAGACAAGATATTAAAATGGGCCCCTCACTGCCTTCCTCTCCTTCTCCTGGCCCCTTGTCTCCGCTGCAAGCATGCAGTTGCTCTCCCCTATCCCCCTGGGGGTATATCTTACAGTGCTCACAAATGTAGTCTGCCATTCAAATACAAACCAGGGTGGATCCTGCGCAGCAGACAATTCATGCTTGCTGCCACAAGACCAGCTTTCCACCCCAAATCAGGACCAGAGGTGCTCTTACCCCTAGACTGTGAGGCTGAAGTCCAGGGCCTCCACAGCCCCTGGGGCCCCCAAATCCTCTTTATTCTTTTCCGGGTGATGTGGTCATGTGGCCAAGCATGATGATGCTTAATGGGCGGGTGGGGGGCGGGGCTCCAAAGGCCTTTACGTCCAGGCTCCAAAATTACCTGGGTGCACCTCTGCTCCAGGAAGAGGAATATAAGTTGGGGGAAATCCTCTGCTCTTAAGTCCAAAATACAAGAAATGCTAGAAAAGTCTGCAAAGGGGACTTCTTATACCTTTTGAAAAAAGACTACTTCAAGACAGAGGCTACTTTATAATAGCGACTAGCACTCCAGTAACACACACATTCAAGCAAACCACACATGTAAAATACTCTCTCACACACACACACACAAACACACACACGAATCTCTCTCTCTCTCTCTCTCTCTCTCTCTCTCACACACACACACACACACGCATTGGTATTACTTCTGAAGAGAAATACACTAGCTAAGCAAAGGTTAGGGTTTGGGGTTTTATCTTCCTGTGGGGAGACAAGCTGAAAGGCCAACTTCTGCCATGGGAGAACATTTCACATGGGCAACAGGGCATGGTTTAGTTCTGCTGTTGATAGTGAGGTGCCGGCAGTGGGCACAGTAGCAGGTACAGCAGTGGCAGTGGCAACAGCGACAACCTTAAGGTAAAAAAATTAAATGTTGTGGTGCCTATGGCATTGCAACTGTCTGAGCCTGGCCCTGGATCCTTTGGGGCATAGCAACACCCCTGATTGTACAAAGGTTATAATAGATGAACCATGCTTTGAGTGATCATGCAGAACTTTAGTCCCTAAGACAAGAAATACATGTCAAACTTGCTGAGGTCATGACAGGACACATCTAGAAATAAGGCGGTAAGGTAATATAATTATGAAAATTTCATCTAAATATGTCTCAGTGTAAAACATTTTGTTCTTCAGCCTGGTCATTATGATGCCACTTTTTTTGCAAGACCAATGGGCTAGTAGAATCATAGAGTCATGGAATCATAGGGTGTGAGGGGACCCTGTAATTCAACCCCCTTCTCATTTCAGGAAATCCGAAGTTAGAGCATCCCCAACAGATGCCTGTCCAGCCTCTGCCTGAAGTATGTTCAAGTCTAATTTAAATCAATCGGACTTAAGATTGTATGTTGGATACAGGCCATCTTATTTAGCAACACTTTGGAAACAGAAGGCACCCGCTTATGCTCTCATTAAAGGGAAAAAAGGCATCCACAACCAAATAAAGATTAGACTGCTGCTAGTCAGTGCTAAGCACAGGTAAATAGACTGTAGGAAGCATAGACAACATCTTGGTAATAATAAGGTATTATAAGCTTTTCCTTCTGAGCAATTAATAAATCCAGCAAAATTCTTCCAGCTAATCCCCAGTTCAGATTTTGCACACTTTGTTCTCAAAACATGCACAGTTGTAATTGGCAAGTCTGATGCCAGCATGCAAGAAATGTAATAGCTGGACAATTGTAATGTGAATGGGGGTAGGAGAAAATGCTACAGGTTCTCTTGCCAACAAATTTCACCCATTTTTTTAAAAAAGCACACAAGTCATAATGTCTCCCCTGCTAGGTAAGCACGCACAGACAATGAGGGCTGTGTATGAGTCGTATGTGTGAGGAAAGTATCTGCAAAGTATCTGTTTTAATTGTTTTAATAGTTTTAACAGATACTTTTTACTTTTTACTTCTTTTAATATATCATTGTTTTAATCATTTGATGATTAATAGTTTAAATGTTTTTTAAGTTTGAAATTGTTTATTTATTTATTTATTTATTTATTGTTAGATTTATATACTGCCTTTCATTAAAACAATCACAAGGCGGTTTAGAAAAGTTTAAAAAAAATACTTTTAATTCAATTTTTCACAACATAAGATACATACACGCACACACAAAAAGAAGAAGAAGAAGAACACAAACAAAACAAAACAAACAAACAAACAAAAACACATGAGGACTTCCATCTCATCATTAGAACAAGTATCAGTTACAATACCCAAGTCTTGCCTGTAATTTAATCATTCTCCCCCCGATAAATCGTATGAAAATCAGCTCTAGGGCATTTAAAAAACATTTTTGTTACCACTCAAAAGCCTGATAGAAATCCATTTTATAATATGTTTTTAGGTAAATAAGAAGAGGGTCCCATTCCCAAGACGGTTTACAAAAGTTAAAACACATAATAAAAATAAATTAAAAGTATTTAGCTAAAAATATTAAAAAAAACAATCTGATAATAAAATATATAATATACAAATACAAAACACTATACATGCATAAAAACACACAAAAGCAGCAATAAAACTATCATGTAAATGTAAAGGCCTGGATAAAACGCCAAGATTTAACCAGCTTTCTAAAAACTGTGACAGAGTCTGAGGAGCGAATGGCCACTGGGAGAGCATTCTAAAGCCTAGGGGGCAGCAACAGAGAAGACCCTGTCCCGAGTGCATGACAACCTAGCTTCCCTCATTGTCAGCACCTGGAGCAGAGCCCCCTCAGATGATCTTGTCAAGCGGGCAGAAACCCTTGGGAGCAGGCAGTCCCTCAGGTATCCCGGGCCCAGACCGTTAAGGGCTTTAAAGGTCAAAACCAGCTCCTTGAATTGGACCCGGAAACACACTGGTAACCAGTGCAGCTCTTTCAAAATAGGTGTGATGTGATCACACCGGACAGCTCCAGATAGAACCCTAGCTGCCGCATTTTGTACAAGCTGCTGTTTCCGGATATTCTTCAAGGGCAGCCCCACGTAGAGCGCATTGCAGTAATCCAGCTATGACATGACTAAGGTATGGGTAACTGTGGCCAGATCTGCCTTCTCAAGAAAGGGACGCAGCTGGCGCAGTAGCCGAAGCCGTGCAAAGGCACCCCTGGCCACCGCCTCCACCTGAGCTTCCAAAAGTAGAGCCGGGTCCAGTAGTACCACCAATCTGCATACTTGCTCCTTCAAGGGGAGTACAACCCCATCCAGAACTGGTAAAATCTCCTCATCCTGATTGGCTCTCCTACTGACCAACATTACCTCCATCTTGTCTGGATTCAATCTCAGTTTATTAGGCCACATCCAACCCATCACGGCCTCCAATCCCCGATTCAAGACATCCACCACCTCCCTAGGATCCGGTGACAAGGAGAGATAGAGCTGAGTGTCATCTGCATTTTTCTGACAACTCAGTCCAAGTCTCCAGATGACCTCTCCCAGCGGCTTCATGTAGATGTTACACTGCATGGGAGACAAAATTGAACCCTGTGGGACCCCACAGGCCAACGGCCACAGGGCTGAGCAGTAGTCCCCCAGCACCACCTTCTGGACCATCCCCCCCAAGAAAGGAATGGAGCCACTCCAACACAGTACCTCCAATTCCCATACTCAAGAGGCGGTCCAGAAGGATATCATGGTCAATGGTATTGAATGCCGCCAAGAGGTCCAGCAGAACCAACAAGGACGCACTCCCCCTGTTTAGCTCCTGGCGAAGGTCATCCACTAGAGCGATTAAGGCAGTTTCAGTCCCATATCTGGGGCAGAAGCCAGACTGAAAAGGGTCCAGATAATCTGTATCATCCAAGACCCTCTGCAGCTGAGATGCCACCACACGCTCTATCACCTTGCCCCAAAAGAGAGGTTAGATACAAGTCTATAGTTGTCCAGGTTGGAGGGATCAAGGGAGGGCTTTTGTAACAGTGGTCTTACTACCGCCTCCTTGAGGCACAATGGCATCCTGCCCTCCCTTAACAAAGCATTAATGATCACCTCCAACCATCTGTCTGTATCCTCCCTGGCAGCTTTTATTAGCCATGAAGGGCAAGGGTCAAGAGCGCATGATGTCGCCCGCACACTGCACAGGATCTTGTCCACATCCTCAGGACACACCAACTGAAAAGAATCCAACACAACTGGACCAGATGTCCACATCTGCCGGAACTGCCAAAACTCTGGAGTACAGGTCAGCACGGATGCGAGCGACTTTATCTGCAAAGTGGCAAGCAAACTGATCACAAGGAGCTGTAGATTATTCCTCCCCCATTACCTGGGGGGATGTGTGGAGCAATGTTTTTACCACACAAAACAGCTCTGTTTGCCTGCACTGAGCAGGTGCAATGGAGGCGGATAAAAAACATTTCTTCGCCGCCCCCACCGCCACGGAGTAGTCCCTAAAATGGGTTCTACCCCGTGTTTGATTGGATTCATCACAACTCTTCTTCCACCGTCATTCTAGCTGTCATCCAAGTTGTTTCATCGCCCTAAGCTCTGAGGAAAACCAAGGAGCTGAACAGGCTCCACCAAGCCGGAGAGGGCATTTAGGAGCAACCGTGTCAACAGCCCGTGTCAACAGCCCGGTCTCTCCATTCCAGAGATCAACCAGGGCCTCGACAGGGACACCAGCTCTGGACACTGGAACTCCCCGAGGGCCATCTGGAATCCAAGCGGATCCATAAGCCTCTGCGGGTGGACCATTCTAATCGGTTCACAACCCCTGCAGAGGGCAGATGGAGCTGTCAAACTAAACCCCACCAAATGATGATCTGTCCATGACAAGGGAGTTATCTCAAACTCCCCCACCTTCAGATCATTTATTCCCTGGTCGGCAAAAACCAGATCCAGAGTGTGGCCCGATACCACCTGAAACAGGCCCATGGTTGCCATGGAGACCATGAAATCCTGAGCTGAACCCACTAGGGGGGCCTCAGCATGGACATTGAAATCTCCCAAAATAATAAGCTTGGGGGAACCCAAGGCTACCCCTGAGACCACCTCCGCCAGCTCAGGTAGGGAGACTGAAGTGTAGCAGGGTGGTCAGTACACCAACAGAATCCCCAGCCTATCTTGGAGGCCCACCCTCAAGGACAAACACTCAAAATTCTGAGATTGCCTGACTGGGCACCTGGAAATGGGGAGGGTCTCTCGATAGATGACTGAAAGACCCCCGACCCGACCCTCGAGGTGGGGCTGTTGCACGATCTGGAAACCTGGAGGACAGAGCTGAGAGAGACCAACCCCACCCAGCTCATCCAACCAGGTCTCCGTCACACATACCAGGTCAGCATGCTCATCCACAATCAGATCGTGGTTGAGAGATGTTTTAGCATTGGCTGACCTGGCATTCAGCAGCAGCACCCTAATCCTCGAGGGAGTGTTATCAGAGCTCCCAGGGGTCTCAGGGTTGGGAGAAGGGCTGGAAAAAGGAACAGGTCTCAGTTGCCTGGACCATTTCCCCCTGTAACGGCCAACTCCCACCGCCATATCTCCCTCTGCCCACTACCAGTGGTATTGCTTCCCCCACACCAACCCCATTTTCTTGCTCTCCCAGGCAGATTCCTCAGTCCAGCCAACCACAGCCAACCAAATCTAGGACCCACACAACATATGCTGACTTCTTGATAGAAGAGATGTCTGGAAGATCTTCCAACCCCAGGCAGCTCACCCTGAGGCTGAGAGCCACAAGGACAAGAGCCCTTTGGCTCACGCCCAAAGGCTCATGCCCCTGGCTCAGCCCAAGCTTTAAAGCAGCAGAATCAGCCCCATAGATGGTACACACCTGGAGAAAGTGGGGCAGAAGCAAACGCACAATCCATGCCCTGCCCAAGATGTTCCCTCTTTCCTTCCCAAACATTGTTGTAATGTTTTAACCTTTTTACTTGTTATTTTTTGTTGTAAACTGCCCAGAGATATATTTTGGGTGGTATACAAATATGTTAAATAAAGACATAAATAAAATAAAGTATAATACTGCATAATCGTTTTGTAACAAAGCATGCCAGCAACCCTAATTTCCAGTAGTGAACAAACCAATATCAGAACTTGTAAATACACTTATTTCTGTTCAACTAAAAGAGAATTCTGTGAGTATTTTGATCGAAACTCCTCCATGCCTATAAAACCCACGTTTCCTCAGTGAAAATAAAACAACTGACAGTTCAGTATATAAATGCCAGGTCTTCACTCCATCCTCCTCCTGAAAGGGTTGCCTTTGCTCTATCTTATCCTCACTTGTCTGCGGGGAGTGATGGCAGTGCAAGCTCAGCATGCTTTCTCCAAACCACTGTTTTCCTCGTGGTGATGGGAGGGGACAGAGGAAGGAAGGTGCTGGTTCTTGCCACTCAGCATCACAAACAGGCACTGTAGGAACTTCCTGCTTGCATTAGGAGTACCCATACTGGGCAGTTAGGGGGCTGCAACTGGAGTGGAGGGTCCCTGCAGAGAATGCAGATGTCCTGTGCATATGCCAGAGGGCTGTTAAGAGCGACATCACAAAGCCCACCATCAAGGTTGTTAAAATAACAGTGTGCTCAGCTTGTCAGGCAATGCATAGGTTATCCAGGGCTTAAGAACTGATCTAGGGAACGTGTTTAGGTGGCCCAGTGCTGTTAATGTCCTGCATCCCAGTGCTGACCAGACCCAGGTACAACCTTGAGCCATGGAGCAATGTGGCTGCATCAGGTGCCCCCAGATCTTGGGATCTTCCAGTTCAAAATCAGAAGGACAGGGCTGCAAACTAAGGCTGACCTTCAGACTGAGAGGGTCTTCACATGACACGTGTGAAGCGCCTGACAGGGTTCTGCGGGGAGAGCGGGCTTAACCCAGTCTTCCTGCAGATGAGCAGCCGCTCGTAGCTGCACAGTCAGATTGGCCACCCACATGGCTGCCGGGATCGGGGGGCGTGTGGCCCCTGGAAGTTCCAGGATGCCCTGTGTGAATCTACTCAGATGTCACCGCGTGCCACAGCGCCACGTGAGCACAAAACCAAGGTTAACGGAGTGATTGCTCCGTTCACCTCATTTAAGGGGAGGGGGGTTTAACATGGCTAGCTGCCAGGAGCTGTGTGGCTCCCGTTGCAGCACACCATCACCCCAAAGTGGGCTGGGGTCCCTTCGCCCACTTTTGGGTGGTGGCGGGAATAGCCTCTGAGTTTCGAAACAGTATTACTCAGGAGTTACTCTAAAGAACTACTTAATTTCAATAGGACTTCCAATGAATAATATAGTCAGGATGTCAGCCTGAGTCTAATGCCAATGAATAGCTACATAGAATACTCCTATTCAATGGATTGCAGTTTTTCATCTTTCGCTGATATGACACTCTAACTCATCACTGTCACTTTTAGAAGCTAGATCAGCACCTCTGGCCCAAGAAAAAGCATCCTTATGATTAAAAAAAGTGCTGCCCACATCTGTTTTCTAAATGCTTCCACATGTTCATAATTTCTAGGCCTCTTCATTGGTTTTGGTTACGGATCACATATTTTCCCAGTGACCTGAGAAAAGAAATGAATGATGGAAGAAGATGTTATCTTTATACGTCTGTCAGCAGCTATTTTTCACTTTGGAGAACATTTCACAAAGAGATCTCCCTTTGTTACTTTCATTCTATTGTCACTGAAGCATACGTTCCTTCCACAACAACAGAAAACTGGCATTACTATGTAGCCTTCCCCTGGAATTAGGTTCTGACATTGTGATGACAGTCACAAAGCCCTTTGGCATTTAGGCAAATGGTAGTGGAGGCAGTTAATGAAATGCTATGGTCTGCATATATCATGAGATTATCTAATCTGTTTTGAAATTTTAAAAAACTATTCATCTTGTACACTTACAAGAACCTCTATTATATGTTTCAGTTACTGCAGGATTAACATTTGCAAAATAGTGGAAAGTTGGTACCACAAGCTGAATGGTTCACTAAACTATAAGACCTGTGTACTTTGGAAAAGTACAGAGCCTACCAAAGGCCAAAAATACGATTTCAGAAAATAGGGATTTAGGCTATGAGCTGAACAGAGAAAAAGCACCTAGAAAATGACTTTCATAGCAACCCTCCCACCATGAACTAATCATGTCTACATTTTTGTAGGCAACACTCCCAATTCCCAAGTCCTTGGATTAAAGGTTCTCCATAAAAATGAATATGCTTTAAAAAAAGAAAAGCAAATACCTGTGCATGGGGGGGGGGTGGTTGGTTAATGAGTATGCAAAACTCCTACCTTGCCTGTGGGCAGCCCTCTTTTGCTGCCAAACTGATTGGCGGTGGACCAGCCAGTTCAGCATTAGAAAAAAATCATCCTTCTAATGATAGCTTAGAAAAGAAAAACAAAGAGCAAAGAAATAGAAGAAATGAAATAGGGGGTGGGTTTATGGGGTGGGAAAAAGATGGAAATCAGGACCTCCCAGTTCTATCCCTGCTAACTGAGCAAAGAGGCACCTTTTAAAAGTAGTGATTCTGTTTATTTTGGGGGGAGAGCACCTGGCCCTATCCACCCCCAGCACAGCATCCCTCCAGTAGCTTTTGCTGGTGTCTATCTTATGTTTCTTTATTAGATTGCGAGCCCTTTGGGGACAGGAAGCCATTTTATTTATTTATTTATATCTATGTAAACCGCTTTGGGAATTTTTGTTGAAAAGCAGTATATAAATATTCATCATCATCATCATCATCATCATCATCATCATCATCATCGAAAGGGTAAAGATTTGGAGAGGAATAGGGAGATGCACTTTAAATTTATATAAGGTGCTAGTCAATCAATCAATCAATCAATCTTTATTACGGTCACAGACCAGCATAAAGTATAAGGGTGATTAGATGTTACAAGTGAGAGTAGATAAAAAGTGATTACATATAAAATGGTACATATTAATACTAAAAGGACTAAAAATACTAAAAGTAGATAATACACCAAAAGCGTGTGGGCCTAAAAGCCTGAGAAATAGTAAAAGTCATAAAAATGCATGAAAGGCATAAAAAGGGGAGCATAAAAATGGATGTAATAAAGTTAAAAGACACGAGAAGACAGAAATATATAAAATCCAGAGTAATAAAACTGGAAAACAGCCAGATTAAAGGTTATAAGGAACAGTAAAAAGGGAGGTGCGTGAGCAATCGCAGGGCCTGCCCAGAGTCACCGAGAGTCAGATTAAGGCTGAAAGGACTCACTGCCAACGATTGTTGATCACAGCTGCACAGTACCTGGTGACGCTATATGTGATGGCAGGCTTAGAGTCAGAGAGTAGCAAGGAGCTGTAGAATTTGCTTGGACGGCCTGAATACTTGCTTAGCAATGGAAGGATGAGGGAGGTGTGAATGTCTCTATAGAACTAGCAGGAGGGGAGAACATGCTCAGTAGTTTTGATCTGCCCTAGGCCACAGGGGCATAGTCGCTCCGCAAATGGGGTCCTTCTATAATGGCCTTCTAGCACTGGTGAAGGGAAGCCATGACAGCGAGCCAAATTGAACACCCTTCTGTGTTTTGGAACCTGCAGTTGGGTGATGTATGCTGCTGGAGAAGCAGAATATCTAAGCCCGGCACTGATACAAAATTTTGGGACACTGCTGAGATCGGTTTGGCGCTCAATGTCTATAATGCGCTGCTTGATGGTTGCTTTTGCCTGATCGTAGCCCATGCTGAGCAAGGTCAAGGGGGAAAGGACCAGAGTAGCAAGGTGCTAGTCTTCATCTGGCATAGAGTTTGAAAAACTGAGACCATGAACTGGTTCATACATAATGCCAAACTGGAGTTAAATGGGGCAGAGGTTGGAATTCCATTATGTCCAAACATGTTAAACCACGGTTTCAAGGCAAAACCAACCTCCGATTTGCCTCAACAAACTCCAAATGAAACATTTGGTTTACACAAAGGTTCGCAGCTGAGACCTATGGTTTGGCTGACTCCTGATGCCACCATGGTGGCTTTGCACTGAATTCCAAACCACAATAATAGAGGCAGTGGCACAGACCCACTCAGGACATGGTTGCTTTATGCACACCACGGCCTTTGCTGGCTGCCTCTTGGAGAACCTGCCCCACCCCTTCTGTCACCCCTCCTGTCAACATCTAAGGAGTTGCCCAGCAAGAGGGATGCCGCCATGTCCCATCCCAGGCTTGTCAGCCTATCAAGCAGCAAAGTCACACAGGAGCATTCCCTTTTCCCACTCTGTCCATTGCTCCCCCTCCTGGCAAGCTGTAATGAAAGGGGACAGGATGACAGGATGGGTACTGAGTGCTTTGCTCCCTGAAAATGAAGCAGCAATGTTGTATGTTCACAAGCACAAATACTTCAGGTGGCAACATAAGTAGGGCAACCAATCACAGTGGCAGAAGGGGAACATTTGGTGGGGTGGTGGTGCTTGGGGTCAGGTTTAAAAGGCAGCCTCAAGCAGGGATTATCGAGTAGCCAAGTTCTATTTTTTTCACAGAAAGATTGGGGAAGGGGGACCCAGCCACTTCCCTGGGGGGATGTTTGCTCTCTAGGCTTCCTCATGAAAAGGACTGTCTGTGAGGAATAAGTTCAAATGTTGTAGGTGGTAAATTTGGTAGTAGCTGGTACTCACATACAGTACTTGCCACCCATTCTCCAATGGACTGCTCTCTCCCAAGAGTGCCAGGCCATAGGGGCTCGAAATCGAGCCAGGATGACTCCTCGCACTATGGAGGAATTCCACAGGGATGGGTACCTGGGCAAGTGCTGTCCCACTCCTGGCGACTGCCACCAAGCAGCTGTCTGAGTGTGCCCCCTGCAGCTCGTTCGCCCATGTAGACATGTGCAGCCTTGCCTATGCCCCAGAATGGTGACCCTGCTGTCCTGGGCCTGCTGTCCTGGGGCTTCCCTCTCCCACAAATCCCCACTGGAAGTTCAGCATACCGTGCAATGCCAGACTGAACCTGGGAATTTGGAATGGGTTTAAAGGTCCATCCCAGAACCCGGTGTCTCCCCAGGCCATGTGAGCAAGCAGGATCTGACACACAGGATGTCAAAATCCCCTAGTGGTTTGCACAAAGTTTTAGGGGGAAGGGAGAGTTGCAGCACTCTAGTTTAATCTTTTACCATTGATAGTTGGGGGTCTATCAATGCAAGCAGGTTCTCCTATGGAAGGATCAGCCTGACCTGTCAGCATGCAGTTCGAAGGAGGATCTGGAGCATACACCCCTTGGTCCCCACAGTAGACTGTTCCTTTCATGGGAGGGACAGCCAATATGAGCAGGACACCCTATCACCAGGAGGGGATCAAATGTTTTTTTAGGGGGTGCCCTTGGCCAGGTTTAAAAGCAGCCCAAAGCAGGGATTCTGAAGCAGCCATGTTCTATTTTTTTCACTGAAAATTTGGGGAAGGGAAGCTCAGCTCCTTCCCCTTTGGAGGGGTTTGTGCTCCCTAGGCTTACTCATGAGCAAGGCTGGTCGCCAGGGTCAGTAGTGTTCCAAACTTAGGAGAGTGCACAACTACTGTGAAGACAGATTTGGCTGACATGGGATGAACCACTCGCTCAAGAGAGTGCCAGGTCATGAGGATACCCCCTCACAACTCATGAAATGGACTATTAGAGGACAGGGAGGGGAGAGAATTACGAAGCAAAAACTCTGCAGGTGCCTGATGGCAAAACATCCCCTTCTCCTCTATCTTCTCCTGGAACTGGAGGTTGGTGGGCCACAGTTTGACAAAGTGGTGCGATTTAGTTTCAAATTGAAAATGTGGGCTCACCAACCTCAGGTTTCATGTTACGTATGGACTGGGCCTTATTTATTATTATTATTATTATTATTATTCTTTGTCACATCTCTTTGGTGACACTTTTTTCTTCTGATAATCTAATTCTTCATCTAATAATGAGGTTGTAATTACCAATAAAATCCAATAGAAGTACTAATTGTACCCAGAAAAAAATGTTAAAAGAAAGAAACCCCCTCCCCTCCAACCCCCTCCACACACACACACACACACACGCACGCACACACATCATTTTGGTTTCTATCTGCTTTTCTTTCTAGTTTCTTGACTTGTTCATTTCTTACACACCTTCAGATTTCTCAGTACTCAGCAGGGTCAACAGCAATTTTTAGATTCACTCATTATTGACAACTGAATAGTTGAAAGGCAGGAACTTTGTGGGCCCACAGAGACTTGTCTGTCAATCTGAATCTAAGAGAAACATGTTGCCCCAGCTCCAATACCAGGATAATTTTATCATCTAGATTTCTTATTTTATTTCTTTCATGGCAAAGCCACAGTACAAAAAAAGTATACATTTTCAGGAGGAGAGAAAATATAATCACTGCTGCTAGGAATGACAATGAATCAGGATTAATGAGGACAGTGGCAGTAACAGCACTAACACAGTATCAAGGTTTACTTACTAGCACAGGCACTGCAGCTAGTAAATGTTTTGCTATATTTCATTATTATTATTTTTTAAAGATCTCCGCACAAATGACCTGAAAAGCTGTGGGCAAGCTATTTCAGAGTGAAAAACATCATTGCTGATATAAGGCCCTCACAAAATATTTTATGCAATAGGGTCTTGGGGACATGAATAGAATGCAGGACAGCAGGGCAATAGCAATTGTGTCCACACCCAGAAATAAGAGATGAAGAACACTGTGAGGTCATTCACATGGCTGGGCAGGCAGGGGGAAGGCTTGGCTTCACTCACCTTCCCCCCAGATGATTGGTAAAATGGTGGTGGTAGTGCTGTCTGTGCTCCCACACGATCCATTGTCGGAGAGCCGGGATGATATGATATGTGCTGTGCATTGGGGGATTCCATCAGGAGACGGGCACTCTAGGTATGATGTGCACAAAACCGGTTTTTGTGGTTCAGTACTAATTAGAACCGAACTTGAATCAGCTCTGCCGGTTCTGGTTCTAAACTGATTTGGTTCTAATTAGAACCCCCTAGTACTGGTTTTAAGAAGTCCTCCATAGGAAATAATGAGGCTCGAACTGCCCATTTTAATTGTTTTATTATTTCTCCCATAGGGTGAAAAGGGGATTGAAGTCTTTGATGTCACACAGATTCTATAATGAATTCCTATGTGGAATCTATGGGCCATCAGAGAATCCAATGCTAATTGGCACCCATGGGAGCCCACCACACACCCCGCTTTGGCACACCTAGGTGCGCCACCAGCCCAAATGCTGAACACAAATTCACAAAAATCACCAAAGAGACTAAAATGAAGACTACAAATACACTACAAACCTAACCTAAAACCACAAACCTAACGACAGAGACACCACAAACCACAGACAAATAACAAACCTAATTATAAACTGCAAACCTCACCTGACAAGTGTTGGAAGTTAAAGGACTTTGCACTGTCTCTTTGTCTCAGACAGTGGAGGACAGACTAGTAAGTCAGAGGGCTAGAGAGTCAAGACATTGGTCATCACTTCTCCACTGCTCTGATGCTATCCCTTTGATATGTAGATTGCTACTCTTAGGGATCAACTTCCTCTTCCTCTCTCTCTTTCCCTGCCTGCCCCTCTACCTTGCAACATGACAAGCCTCTCTCCCTGCACCATATGTGCAGAGAAGATGCAGAATCCATCTCCATCCAGCTAGATAGATAGATTAGAGATCCTAACTCCTCACTATCCTATCTAGAATGGAGTTCCTTAATAAATGCCTTTTATATTGATTTGAAACTATGAATTGGCTCCAAGTTACTTTACTCTCAGCATACACACATGCCTAACTAAATTTCTGCTGTGTTGTGCCTCTGTGCACTCTGCTATAATGAGAAAGGTATTCTCTCACCACAGAGAATTTCCAACAAGAAGGCACAATACAAACTAACAAGAAGACTGCAAACACATAAGACTTCGAGCACACTGGAGCAAGTCTCACACCAAACAAGCAGACACCACAAACACATTGCAACCACAAACCTACTACCACCACCAAGTAACACAAACTACAGAAAAAGCATTTAGACACAGGTGTTTCAGGAAAAGCAAGCCAAGCATTTAAAAAGTAGCATTTAAAAATAAGAAAACACTTATTTAGAATGACATTTTAGAAATTTTAAGATGACTAGGACTGGGAAGACCCAACTTCAAATCCCTATTCAGCCATGAAACACACTGGGTGACTCTGGGCCAGTCACTTATCTGACTTTGGGGTAAATCTAGCTGATACGGGGACTCACAGCCTCCATGCCAGAGGAGATTCAAACTAATAGCCACGTGTGTAAAAGCCTCCGTTAAATGAAGATGGGATGCAATTGAAGATTTGCTTTTGGGGGGAGGGCAGAAATGAATGTCATGGGGGGAGATTCTTACCACTGGCAGCGGAAACTCCTTCCAGTAGCTGCCAGTTAGTAACTTCCATAATGGCTCTCTGAGTGTACATATGACACGATGTCCATTGCCCTGGTGCATTTAGCAAACCAGCTTTTTCAGGGTTCCCAATAATATAGAGTAGTGATCTTCACTATTTTTCAAGTAGGGGCCACTGGCAAAAAAACCCTCGGTGTAAGAGCCTTTCTCACTGGGCTGACCTCTAGGCAGTGCTGATCTATTCACAGTGCTGGGGAGGGGGCTTTAAAAACTACAACAGAGTCTGGTTGAGCTTCAGTGCCATCATTAAAGGCACTCACAGAGCACTGAGAAGTTTAATTCTTCCCAGCAATTTCCCTGCTTAGTCGGGAAAGCCTGGGGGGAAGGATTAAACTTCCCAATACTCCATACACACCTTCCAAGATGGCACTGGGGCCTGAGAGGTTCTGTTTCCCTCAGTGCTGGGTGAAGTAAAGCACTGCTCAGTGGGAATGGTCACCTCTGCTGGTGAGTTATGTGGAGTATTCAGCTATGGCTGAAGCTTTGAACAGGCCTAATAAACAATAGTCATGAAGCCACACCCAGTTAGGGTTGATAGCTACTGATGGCTCCTTGGCCTTGCATTGAATAGCACTGATATAGAGAGAGACCTCTGTGCATACAGGGGTGTGCTGTGTGTGTATTTCGTATCTTTTAATGAGCACATGATATGGTTCTGCTCTCCTCATTGCATTTATATTACATCTGGGCGCTTGTGTGTGCACTCTCAGTAGTAATAAGGTTCTTTGCTGTTCATTTCCACTGGAAGCTTGGGCATCTCTTCTGCACAAAAGCATGAGTAGTATCCAAACTTGAGACTGAAGCCTTGGAAATTTTCATGCCACTTTCAACAACGCACTTATGTGTGTTGCTTCCTGTCAACATTTGCAATAAAAACAAGACTGTGACGGCTGACCTGCTGTGTGTTAAGTGCTCGTTCAATTCAATCCAACATAAAGAAATTATCTGATGACAAACAAGCTCAACTTTCATAAAAGGACTCTGTAAAAAGTGGATTTTATTTTACTTTGAAAATGTGTTTCTTGTTTGTTTCTGTGCAAAACAACAACACACATTCTGTTGGAGCTCACAACAATTTCCCCCCCCTTGTGACCCCTGCAAAGCCTTCCTATGGCCCCCATCATGCATGATTCACTGGTTGAGAGTCACTAACATAAATACAGCTATCAGGGACTGAGTACTTGGATTAATACGCAGTGGATCACCAGCTGCTCTGATCTCTGATTAAATCACACACACACACACACACACACATTCTCTGAAACAGAGCAATTCTCTGTAAGGTGTGTGAAAGCATTGTTTTTAATATTTATTTTAATATGAAAGATGTGTTCATTCATCACAAAGGTTATTGGGAAGCAGCATATCTTATCAACCATCCTGATGATAAATGGGAATATCCTTTCCTTAGCAGTACAATAAATATTTCATAAATCCACTTGAATCTCAAAAAAATAAATAAAAATCTTTGCTTACCCAGCACTCCATGTTTACAAAGAAGAGCTGTCAACAACAATTTCTTTCCCTTGGAGTCTCACAAAGGCTCCCATCACATCATTTGGGTCTGTGCATATACATGTGAATGTTCAAATTGTTCAAATGTATATAGAATCATTTATATGAATGATTTGCATGGGTTGATTTGAATATTTTATAGTTTCTTGCCATAGAGAACAGGTGGCTTTATCCAGCAATCTGTTTTTAGTGCAGAAGGATGGAGCTCCTCTAGCTGAAACACCTTCCCTATGTGTGTGTATGTTCCTCTCCCATTCTGAATGCTTAGCTATCTTTGGATTAAGATGAATGTGTTGTGCCGACATAGAATCTTCTTATTAAAAAATGTAGAAGAAATTCACAATCTCATTATTCCATTAATGTAAACCAAAGAATTATATCATCATGTACAGTCATATACCAGCACATTTCCGCATGTATCACACTATTGCTAGAACACTACTAGAAAGCCATAGAATGCCTTCCTTCCAGGACACAGTCGGTTAACTTGCCCTAAAAATTAGCATTTCCTTGTGTGTGCTTATCTACATTGTATGAAAACAGTCTGCTGCATGCCTTCTCTTGTGACAATTAATAACAGCGTAGGAGTATGACACTTTCCTTTGTTTTGATATAATCCTCCGTTTGGGCTGTATTCCCATTTTTTACTAGTTCATTATTATGCCCTGTAGATTTTATTGCTAAGTTTTTCTGCTCATGGACACAATCCAGAAAACTGCACGTTATTTCAGGCAATTAGTTGCAACACTTGGTAAAAGAGTCTTTTCACTGAGAAAGATGAGTTTCGTTGATGAATTATGTAGGCTGAAACATGGTTCACACGTCTGCATGATGCAACACATTTGGGTAACACACTGGCCTCATCATAGGATATCATTATATAACAGAAGAAAGAGGTGGTACCTTAATTTGCTTGTCTTTCTCCCTGCTCCCCATTCTTTTTTAAAAAAATTGAGTCATGTTTCTTAGATTATAAACCATTATTTTAAATTGTAAACCTCCTTGAGTGCTTTGATAGAGAGCATTGTATGAATGAACAAACAAAAACCTCTTTTTAAAGTCATTTAAGCTAGGGGTCATCACTACATCTTAGGGGAGCAAATCCAAAAAGTTTATTATACATAATGCAAGATGTGTCTTTTGTTGGTTTTGTAGCTCCTGCCAAACAATTTCATTAGATGAGTCTAAATTCTAGTATTATGAAAGAGGGTTTTTTATCCACACTATTTATAATTCTCAGTTGTCTTTAAAATAGACAGCTAAGGATACTGTAGCCTGTGCTCTCAGAGAAGGTGCTTCAACCTTTGTTGTCGCTTCTAGGAATGCCAAGTACGAACTAAAGTTCTTTCTTTCCAACAAAAAGCGGGCTTGTAAAGAAACTCTTATGGCAGCAGTGGTGAAGATTTAATGCAATTTGTTGTCATTAGATTATGCAACATTTAACCAAATTGTATAATGCTTTTGTTCCTGCTTGTCTAGTATATGCAGTCTGGCCACATCTGAAAATAAAATAAAGCCAAAGAAGCCCTCAATTTTGTCTATATGCATATAAACAGCAGTTAGGTTTTTGGAATAAACACTCTCTTTCTCTTCCCTAGCTCTGAAGTTGGTTTCCAGTAGCAACTGCTGGAGGTTCAACATTTTTTAAAAAATATGGCCACTTTGCTTTGGAGCTCTGTGCCAAGAGAAGAATTCAGTATTAATAATCTTTCCCTGCATTTCATGCTTTGCCATAATTCTTTTCCAGGCTGGAAGTGCTTATGGGTTTGGCTATAAATGAATAACACAATCCAGCATCCACAAACTTTGCAGAAATGAGCAGATATTTTGCAGAAGTTGTTCTTGGAGTCTTCCACGTCACAGTAGGTGGAGGATGGAGTTCTTTGTCAAGTATATGGCACAACAGAGACTGTAAATACGTTAAGGTTACCATTGGAATGTACACAGTATTTAGCTGAACAATGGCTGATGCAGTGAGGTCTAAACAAGAAATATTTCTTTGTGCTGGTAGTGACATTATTTTTGTTACTTTAGGATATAGTGGCTTCATGCATTTACTTTCACAAAAAATCACTGCTCTTTTATCCTCTCAAAAAATGCAGCCATTAATATCTTTTTTATATAGCAGTCCTAAATATATTTTTTGAAAAGAAGTTCAATCAAAACCAATGAGACCAGAGATTAGAAATGATCACACCTGTATGTGTTCATCGTTTACACACACACACACACACACACACACACACACACACACACACTCCCCGTTCTGAGAATCTGAGGTACAGTGATCTACTAGTTCCTTAAAGAAAAGAATACCAGGGGTTGGATCCTGGCTTGAACAAACAAAACAAAGCTTGTGCAAAGGAATTTCCTTGTGCCCTCCTCTTCACAGTACTCACTCATGCCCCCTGAAAAGCCTTCTCACAAGGGTAAGATGCCCTCAGGAAGGAGGTGGAATAGCATGCAGAGTCTGAAGATAGGGGTGTGCAAACAGGTTTGATTACAGTTCAGTTCAAAGGTTTGGGGTTGAGCTGAACCACCCCCATTTGGCGCAACCCTGAACCAAACACACTCACACCCAATTTGGGGATTCATCAAGCCTTTAAAAAAATAATAAAAATAATCTTTTTTAAACTTGGGAGGGCTTCTCTGAGCTGGTGGGGGGAGGGTCTGTAGAGGTTCCCCCTCCCCCACCGGCAACCCTGGATTAACCATAGGGCAAAACAAGCACGTACTGAGGGCAGCAAGGGAAGAGGGGCACTACAGAGTTTTCCCCCATCTATCATGCTGTTAACCCTTTCACTGAACATAAGAACAAAAGAACAGCCCTGCTGGATCAGGCCCAAGAAGGCCCATCTAGTCCAGCATCCTGTTTCACACAGTGGCCCACTAGATGCCACTGGGAGCCACAGGCAGGAGTTGAGGCATGCCCTCTCTCCTGCTGTTACTCCCCTGCAACTGGTACTCAGAGGCATCCTGCCTCTGAAGCTGGAGGTGGCCTATAGCCCCCAGACTAGTAGCCGATGGTAGATCTCTCCTCCATGAAGTTATCAAGCTCCTCTTAAAGCCTTCCGGGTGGTTGGCCGTCACCACATCTTGTGGCAGAGAATTCCACAAGTTCATTATGCTTTGTGTGAAAAAGTACTTCCTTTTGTTGGACCTAGATTTCCTGGCAATAAATTTCATGGGACGACCCCTGGTCCTAGTGTTATGTGAGAGGGAGAAGAATTTCTCTCTATCCACTTTGCCCACACCATGAATTATTTTATAGACCTCTATCATGTCTCCCCACAGTCGCCTTTTTTCCTAAACTAAATAGCCCCAGGTGTTGTAGCCTTGCCTCATAGGAAAGGTGCTCTAGGCCCCTGATCATAATGGTTGCCCTCTTCTGCCTTTTTCAGTTCTACAATGTCCTTTTAAAAATGTCGTGACCAGAATTGTACACAGTACTCCAGAGGTGGCCGCACCATCATTTTGTATAAGGGCATTATAATATTAGCAGATTTTCAGTCTGCTAATTTTTTTATTTTCAGTCCCCTTCCTAATGATCCCTAGCATGGAATTGGCCTTTTGCACAGCTGACCCACATTGAGTAGACACTTTGAACGAGCTGTCCACCACGACCCCAGGATCCCTCTCCTGGTCATTCACCGACAGCTCAGATCCCATCAGTGTATACTTGAATTTGGGGGTTCTGTCCCAATGTTCATCACTTTACACTTGCCAACACTGAAGCACATTTGCTATTTTGTTGCCCACTCCCCCAGTTTGGAGAGATCCTTTTGGAGCTCCTCACAATCCGTTTTGGATTTCACTACCCAAAAGGGTTTGGTATCATCTGCAAATTTGGTCACCTCGCTGTGTACCCCTACTTCTAGATCATTAATGAATAAATTAAAAAGCACCGGTCCCAGTACAGATCCCTGGGGGACCCCACTTCTTACTTCCCTCCATTGTGAAAATTCTCCATTTATCCCTACCCCCTGTTTCCTGTCTTTCAACCAGTTTGAAATCCACACTTGTACTTGTCCCCTTATCCCATGACTGCTAAGTTTCCTCAGGAGTCTTTGATAAGGACCTTTGTGGAAAGCTTTCTGGAAGTCCAGGTATACTATGTCAAATGGATCACCTTGATCCACACACTTGTTGACCCTCTCAGAGAACTCCAAAAGGTTGGTGAGGCAAGATTTACCTTTGCAGAAGCCATGCTGGTTTTCCCCCAGCAGGGCCTGTTCTTCTATATGCCTTACAGTTTTATCCTTGAGGATGCTTTCCATCAATTTGCCTGGAACGGACGTTAAGCTAACTGGCGTGTAATTTTCCGGATCGCCCCTGGATCCTTTTTTGAAAATTGGTGTTACATTTGCTACTTTCCAGTCCTCTGGTACGGAGCCTGATTGCAGGGATAAGTTATATATTTTAACAAGGAGGTTGGCAATTTCACATTTGAGTTCTTTGAGGATTCTTGGATGGATGCCATCCGGCTCTGGCGATTTGTTAGTTTTCAGTTTTTCCAGAGAGTTTAGAACATCATCTCTTGTCACTTCTGTCTGACTCAGTTCTTTAGCCTCCATCCCCCAAAAGTCTGCTTCAGGAACAGGTATATGCTAGGGGTGTGCAATTCGGTATTTTTGGTGTTTCGGTTCGGACCCGAACCGAAACACCGCTGTTCTGTTCTGTGCCCAAATTTTGCTCACCCGAATCACCCCCGATTCGGTTGGGATTCGGATTTACCCGAATCTGAATCCGAATCGATTCGGGTAAGAAAAACAGGTCCTGGGGCCAAAAGAGTGGGGTGGGGTGGTAGTGCCCAATGGGTGGAGGCTACCACCCAAATTTCAGGGGGGTTGGGCAAAGGGCTGATTTTTTGAAGTTTTAGTGTCTTTGGGGCAGATCGGGGACAGAAAGTGGGATCTGGGCCAGAAGAGTGGGGTGGGGTGGTAGTGCCTAATGGGTGGAGGCTACCACCCCAATTGCAGGGTGATTGGGCAGAGGGCTGATTTTTGCTGAATTTCTGAAGTTTACGCGTTTTAAAGGTTTCCCCCCATTAGGTAGAATGGGGGTGTATCGCTTCACATCAGGGGGAAAGGGGTGGCCTAGAGTGGTGTGGGGTTGGTGGTAATGCCGGGTAGGGGCATGGAAGCTGCCTGAATTTTTTCAAAGGATTTGGGCAGAGGGCTGATTTTTGGTTAAATGTTGAAGTTCATGTCTTTAAGGTTTAGATTCTATGATAGCAAATTAGAGTGGATTCATGGTGTGTCATTGAAAATCTCATTTGCTATCATAGAATCCACACTCAGAATACCTCAGAAACAACAGAACCCTGTACGCCATGGGGCTTTCTAACCCATGGGGGTGGTTGGCACCCTAAGTGCACTACACCACCACTCGCTCTGGGCCACCCCAGCACCCCCCAAGTGCACTTATGGGGCTGCTGAAAGCTCCATTCTATTATAACTTATGAGGAAAAACCTTAAAGACGCGTAAACTTCAACAATTAACCAAAAATCAGCCCTCTGCCCAAATCCTTTGAAAAAATTCAGGTAGCTTCCTTGCCCCTACCCGGCACTACCAACAAGCCCACACCACTCTAGGCCACCCCTTTCCCCCCGATGTGAAGCGATACACCCTCCATTATACTTAATGGGGGAAAACCTTAAAGACGTGTAAACTTCAGAAATTCACCAAAAATCAGCTCTCTGCCCAATCACTCTGCAATTGGGGTGGTAGCCTCCACCCATTAGGCACTACCACCCCACCCCACTCTTTTGGCCCCAGGACCTTTTCAATTAAAGTAAAAGGAAAGCAATTTCTGCATTGAAATCAATGGAGGCAAAAAGGTGGGAAATTCAAAGAGACGTCAAACTGAAAATGGAGGGGGAAGAAGAAGACAAGGCTGGCACTTTTCTAGGGCACAGAAAGGAGACCCTAAACACCTGAAAAATTCGGACCCGAAACAGGGGTGATTCGTTTCGGGTCCGAAAATTATCGGGTCTCATCATGGGTGATTCGGTTCAGCTCCGAATCACCCAAAATTGGTCGTTTCGGGCACAGATCATTCTGTGCCCAAAACGTTTTGCACATCCCTAGTATATGCTCTGTATCCTTTGCCGTGAAGATGGACACAAATAACTCATTGAGCTTCTCTGCAACCTCCATATCCTCCTTAATAATCCCTTTCACTCCCTCATTGTTTAATTGGCCAAAAGCCTCCCTGGCAGCTTTCCTGCTTCTAATGTATTTAACTAAGTTTTTATTATCCCCCTTGATACTTTTAGCTAAATGTTCCTCAGATTCCCTTATTGTCACCTTGCATGTCTTTTGCCACCTTGCATTTCACTGCCACACTCAACTTTAGTCGATTTTTTGTAATTGTTTTTATCTGCCGTATTTGACTTTACTCTGCATTGTAAAAAAAAAGTTTTCTTTGGCTCAGTGAGTGACTAGAGTTTCGAGAAACTACTAAACTATGTATCTGAAGTAAAAAGCCATTGATCTGCAAAAGATTACTGTAAAGAGCAGTACAAAATATTGATAAAACTTCATGTAAAAGATTGTCATATGTTATGATTTCTGACCTTGCTGATGAAATATTTTTTTCAATCATTCATTCTGTTGCTGCTATTTATAAGAAATTATAGGCAGTGGACTGTTTTGTTTTACCTTAAAAATCCAGAAGAAAACTTTTAAAAATGTAAATAAATATTAAGGTATAAGTAAATAATTTGCTTGAGTCTTAATGTCTTGTCAGTTAAGCAATGGAGGAGGCTGAGGGGGCACCATTGCTGGGCTGTGCTTAGGGCATCAGTTGCCCTTAATCTGGCCCTGCCCACCAGCCTTCAATTTTGTAAAAATCACCTGGTTTTAGTGTCTTTAGCCCTTTCCAGGCCTATTCCCTGATATGTTCGGCCATTTTGGAGGCTGCCACATCTGCGCAGTGGGACCCTAAAACTGCACGGTGGGACTTCTAAAACTGAAGGCCCTCCTTGAACCATCATTCCTTCAGCATGTGGAAGAATCTGCTCTTTGTCTTCATAAAAAGTGGTAACAGCAGAGGTGCACCTAGGTAATTTGGGAGCCTTTGGAGCCCCCCTCATGGTTGAAGCCCCCCTGCAAATTAGTGTAGTGTGCAGTGTGGTCCAGCAGTGACCACACTACCCAGGACAGACCTAAGAGGATTTGGGGCATCCAGGAGGTGTGGACGCCCTCTCAGCCCCAAAGTCCAGGGGGTAACAGCACCACTGGATAACAGCATGCCCCCTTTGCCCCTTTTATATTTGCAGAATGGATGGGCATACAGTTATGAAATCTGGCACACATAAAGTCCACAGTAGCAGGACTATGTGTTATTTTCCCCCAAAGCTATGGGTCACTCCTCTGATTTTTGGTGAATTTTTTGAGAGGGAAGGATACAAATGGTGAAATATGGCTTGTTTCAAGCCAAAATTTTACTAAACGTTCTGGATCTGAAGCCCTTCTTTGGGCCATTATTCCACCTGCAAGTGGAGAAAAAAAGGACATTCATTTGATTCCCCCCCTCCCCATTTCAGGAAGAGGCAGATATTTTAAAAGGGGTTAAAATGACTTAGGGCCATTTGATCACTTGATGGCTAGAAGCAAAAGTGAGAAATTCTTTCTAACCACACAAACAGAAACATTCAAAGAACTTTCACTTTTACTGTGTACTTCTGCAATAGAGATGACAAAAATCAATATAAACTCAATGGAATGTCCCTTTTCTTTCACGTGGGGATAGAATGATGGGCCTGGGGAGGGCTTCAGATGCAGAACTTTTTGTAAAATTCTGGCTTGAAACAGGCCATATTAAACCATTCTTAGCCATTTTTAAGTCCTCCCAAAAAAGAAAATTCACCAAAAATCAGAGTAGTGACCCATAGCTCTGGAAAAATAACATACAGTCCTGTCAATGTGGACTTCATGTGTGCCAGATTTCATAACTGTATGCTCATCCATTCTGCAATTTTTCAGCAAAATATTTTTTGGCAAAAGGTTATGATGTTGCCCCTTTTTATGAAGGCAGAGCAGATTCAAATTCACTACTGGGGGCACTGACCTCCTTCCCCATATGTGTGGCGGGTTTCAAGGCTCTATGACCAACTGGTGGTTTTTTGTGATTTTTAAATTTCCCCCCATTCATCTTTATGGGGAAAATGGTGCCATTTTGTGAATTCTGAAATTCAGAATTATTTCCAAAATTATTTTTGATATTTCAGAATTAATTCATATGTGGATTGGTAACTGGTTGAAAAACAGGAAACAAAGGGTAGGAATAAATGGACACTTTTCACAATGGAGAAGTACCCTCAGCTTATAGGACTGTCAATGAAGTCCAACACAGATGCACTGGACTTCAGAAAATGAAACTTCTAAAAAAAAAAATGATGGGATTGGTAAAAAGGAAGCTGAAAGGGAAAGTCAGAAGGGTCAAATCATTCCAGAAAGCATGGCACTTATTCAAAACCACAATAATAGAAGGTCACTTGGAATGTACACCAAGAAGGAACAAAGGTACCTCCCAGTTTAGGAGGAAACCAGAATGGCTGCTAACTCTGCAAAGAGGCACCTTTTAATGTGGTGATTCTCTTTTATTTAGCAGGGGGAGAGTAACTGGCTCTATCCACCCCCAGCACAATAACTCCAGTGACTGTTGCTGGTGTCTATCTTATGTTTCTTTTTAGATTGTGAGCCCTTTGGGGACAGGGATCTATCTTATTTATTTATTATTTCTCTGTGTAAACTGCCCTGAGCCATTTTTGGAAGGGCGGTATAGAAATTGAATGAATGAATAAACAACAACAACAACAGCAGCAGCAGCAGCAGCAGCACCCAAATGAAGAGAACAGAAAGAAACATAAACTCTGGCAAAAGAAATGCAAGGAGACAATAAAGGATGCAAATAGAGAGTTTGAGGAGCATATTGCTAGAAGTGTCAAGGGGAATAACAAAAACTTCTGTAAATATATCAGAAGCAGAAAACCTGCCAGAGAGGTTGGGCCAGTTGGATGATGTGAGCATGAAACCTGCCAGTTGGACCCTTAGATGATGTGAGCATGAAAGGGATTATTAAGGAGGATAAGGAAAATGCAGAAAAGCTGAATGAGCTCTTTGCATCTGTTTTCATAGCAGAGGATACTGACCATATGCCCACTCCAGAACTGAACTTCTCAGGCTTGGAGGCTGAAGAACTGGGCCAATTTGAGCTGATAAGAGAGGATGTTCTAAACTGTCTTGAAAAACTAAGGATTAAGAAATTGCCAGGGCCAGAAGGCATCCACCCAAGAATCCATGCTCTCGTCCACATCCTTTTTACTTTCAATTCTCTTCTCTCCCTTTCTTATTCTTGTTCCCCTCCTTTTAACTATAATTAGGGGAGCAAATGTGAAATTAAGGATTTCCATCTGATCCTTTTCTTAAACACATTTTTGGATACTAAGCAGTAGTTTACATATAAGTGAACCTTATAAACAAGGTTGACAAACACCCCCCAATTTTTTGCCCGAAGTAGTTCGCTTTCCCCTGCTTCATGTCTGCACCAGCCCTGGTCAGTTGGCTTGCTTAGATACAGCATGCATGGCAGCTCAGGGTAGGGGTGTATATGGAACCAGCTGGTCCAGTTGGGCATGACCCAGGCCATGCAGATGCCCATTGCACAGGCATGACGGCCTCCAAAGAACGGCTGAACGGTTTGGTTTTGTACTGAAGGGAGCCTGGTGGGGGGAGGGGGGACCTCCATGGACACCCCCCCCGCCACTGTTTCAAAGAACACCCCCAGAGGGGGTAAGTTTAATTTTAAAAAACAAAAAACCTGCGAACCCCCAAGTGGGCTGGGGTGGTCTGGTCTTGGGTAAGACTGAACAGGGGGTGATTCAATTTGACCCCGAACCATCAAAGCGAACCGGTTTGACATCAAAAACTTTCATCATCAAACCTGTTGCACATCCCTATCCTGTTTGAAGAAACTAGGTAGATTGTGCTAGCAACCTTTGTGGCCACCACATGGTGGCATAGTGTCTACGTGCTTATGGTAAACACACATTCATCCTCACTGTGGCCAAATGAAGTGACCATCCAGTGTAGCATCTTGGGGTCCATAATTCCCTTATGGCAGCAATAACTATCCCACAAACTTCGCATCTTCCTATTTTGGCAATTGGTCAGAAAGATGACATTCTCGCTAGGTCAGGAAAAGGTTGGCAGGTTGATAACCTGGTCTATTGTGTGGATAGGCAAAGGTAGTTGAGCTACAAATATGGAAAGGCATTGATGGCATATGTGGAGTGTGGGAATCAGATGGGCATTAGATTACCTTTGCCTCCTTTCAAAATAATTATGTAAGTGCACCCCAACAGTCAGCAGACTAAGTGCAGCACTTAAAATTGCATTACTACACTAGCAGGAAAGGTCTGCTATTGTGTTTTGTTAGATGCCAAAGTATCAGCTTTGAATCTGTCTGGGACTGTCATGCGAGTGAAGAGTTGAGTAGCAATAAATGTGCTGGCAACATCATCAGACCAACAGACGCCTTGCTCAGCTTTTGAATATGCAATAAGGAGAGGAGGAAATGAATACAATTTCTATTCATGACTCAAAAGGAATCTCATAAAGCTCAGGGCAGTAAGTTAACTAGTGTATAGATTTCAGTAAATACCACTATCCAAAAATTGTCAAAGCAGGTTAAGAACTTCTAGAAAATAATTTTACCATAGTTAAAAAAAAAATCCTCTTGAGATCTTCAAAAAATGAAGCTTTTCTTCATGACTCACTTAGAGAGCTCACATCACATTTTAGCTTGTTGTTGTTTTTAATGCCAGGTCTCTCTGGAGTAATATTAAGCGAATACTGAATTAAGTGATTCTGAATTCTACAGCACTAGATGGTATATTTTAGAGCATGGACTTTATTACACAATGCCAGGAATTTTAAGAGTGGATAAGCAATGCTTTTATGGAGGATAGGATAATCAACAGCTATCAGCCAAGAGGAACATGATGTACATTTACATGCTCAAGATGTTCCTAAATATTAAACAATGTAATGAAACCTCAGAGTGAAAGACTATGAACAGAATACTTAATTAGTACCTGTGGTTCTTGCTCATTTCCTCTGTAGCATCTGCTATTGGAAGATACTGGGCGAGATGGGTAATTGGTCTAATCCAGTCAGGCTGGTTTTTTTATGTTGGTTTTCTTTACTTGATGGCTATTAAAAGTAGCTAATTGTTAACAAGGCATATATGTTCAGAGTTTGAGTTGATGATTATCTCGCTTTTTAAATTTAATTTAGCTAAATAGATCTTATGGTTGTTTAACTGCACATATACAGTTTGTTTATATAGTAAGCAATTGGTGGTGGTGGTGGGGGGGTACATTTATGGCCTAGAATGGCAAGATACTTGGTTGTAATATCCCAACGTATGCTCATGCAATGTTGTGAGCACAAGTTATCTCCGCCTCACTTCAGCACAGCAACCCCCGAGCCTCCTCAAAGCTGCTGCTGAGGGTTGGGGGAATCCTCAAGAGTGGAGCATGGGGAGCAACAGGGTGAGATGGGGATTTCCCCAAACTGAATGCAAGCACTTTCTGTGAGTGGAGTTGGATGAGGGGCCAGGGAAGTTCATTTGCACTTGTGCCATTGTACAAGCATAGGATGCAGCCCAATTTTTCAAAATAAATAAGAGCTTCATTCCTCTCTAAGCTTTCTTGAAGAAAGTATTGGCATTGCAGATGGGCTCTGGAGACACTGGAACGATTGCCTGGCCACTCGTGGTTGGTAAGACAGCTGGCCTCAGACCATTTTTTGGTACAAAGATGAAGCTGTTTAAGGCCAATGTTTTTTCTCAGTTCCCCAACCAACCAACCAACCATCCATCCAACCAAATGAATAAATTAAAAGCTGAGATTCCTAGGTTATACATCATGCCAATTATAGTAGTAGTAGTAGTACCTGCTATTACTGGCTTAGCTAGTGCCAAGAGGTCCTGTGCTCAGCTCCCCAGCATGTGGTCCTCCCCACTGGTGGAACTCAGTCCTCTCCCAGTGGTGCACAGCCCACACAGAAGTACTGTATGCAGACATCCTCCTCCACCCACCTATGGTAGCACCTTGCTACTGTTCCTTATTTCTATTGCCACTGCTGCTTGCCAGCCCTTGCTTTCTCCTTCCAGCTCCCAGGCTGGGAGCAAGACATGATGGCAAGTGCAGCAGCATGAAGGTAGGCAGCAGTGAAGGCAGAGGCAGAGGCAGGCAGGAGCCAAGTGGATGGGTGTGCAATCGGTATATTTGAGGCGGTGGGAGAGGCGAATGGCCTGTGTTCCAGGGACACCCTAGAACACTGGTAGCTCTGCCCCCCGCCTACTAAAATATTAGCACACATTTCTGAACATTGAACAAAAATAATGGATGTAAGGATCAGCTTTCTTCAGGCCCTTTCACAGTAGCTTTCTCTCTCTGCTTAAATGAGCAATTGCCATTCTACCATACAAAGGCTTGCTACATCATCACTAATTCAGAGTGTCAGGGCCCAGATGTTAGATGTCCTATTATCAGAAGAAGAGCCTGAAGCACACTGAGTATCAGGAAGAAAGAGTACAGGGATCACTCCCAGGAGAAGTCTTGGAAACTGCTACCTCGAGAAGGGAACCTTGAAGCCTGCCTGTGCTGTGTCCCTGCCCTCCTCCTCAGAGAACCTCTATTCAGAGCCCTAGTAGTACAGGAAAGTCCTCAGCATTTCTAGAGACTATGCCTGAGGAATACAGCATGGCTGCTTTAAACCCTAACTGTTCCTACAAGGGAGCAAACCTGTGGACATCAGTCACACAGCAGGTTCATTTAAGACTACAGTTAGCTTCAGGTCTGTGCAACATCCAAAAGCATTGCCTTGTATCCAGTTGACTCTGTTCCAAATGATGTTAAACTCAAAAAGATGGAATATTTACTATTTTATCAACCAGTTGCTAGAGTACATTTATAAATCTGTCTGAGATCCTGTTCCAGTCCAGAGGCCCATCTCTGCTTCAGTTTCTCAACCTGATTCCTTGCAGGGACCCCTTTGCCAGACTCTAGCACTAGTAACTCTATGGGCCCCAGCCTTGTAACAGGATATGAGAAGACTCCTTAGTGTGCGGATGGACATTCCTAACAAATGTTTTTTTATTGCATCTTAAGTGTTGGAGGGGCCTTGTAGGCCATCTAGTCCAACCTGCTCAATGGAGGAAATCTAGAGCTAAAGAATCCCTAAAGGCAGCTGCAGTGGTGACCAGTGATATATGTTGAGGGGATCTGCATCGGCAGGATTTATTTCATTTTTAAAAATTGCCATGACTCTGTCAGCAGCAGTCACTTCAAAATGTTTCCAGTGGCTGGCTGGGTGCTACTGGTACCCAATTGTTTTCCCCCAAATATACTAGAAAATTGTGTTCCATCTCATTGTAGGCTCATTTTCTTCACATTTTAAAGCAAAAAAGAAAATATTCCACAGGAATATTGTTATTACTTCAAACACTGCAAAAACAGCTGAAAAAGGAATAAACACCACCAATGTCCCAAAGAAGATGGCAGGTGGCAGCAGTGTGGCTGCCAAAATATATTCTATGCTGCTGCCGCCATTAAGGTAATCCCCCCACCGCCGCCGCACACACACATAAGGATTTGGGGAAGGCTTATCTTGGCAGTAGTGATGGTGGTAAATCACTCTTAGGTAGCTGTGCTGCTGGAGCCCACCATCTTTGTTGACCTATAATGTGATATGCTGATCTTTTCACAGCTAGTGATAGAACTGCAGGGATGAGCACATTGCATTATTGGTTAACCATGATGTTGGACACCAGCAGCAGCATGATTGCCAAAGTCTGCCTTAAGCTGCCGCTGCTGCTCAGATAAGCCACCACAAGCATTTAGGGGAGACCTATCCTAGCCAGGGTGATAGGGGCAGTGGCTTGGAGTGCTTCTGAGTGGCCACACTGGCACCTGGCACCTCTTTTCATCAAGCCCACAGCGGTTGGTCATGGGCCCTTTGGTGGCCCTGGGCAATTGGCCAGTGACTCTGTTGGTCACCTTCTAATGCCAGCTCTGTTTTTGATTTGTAACTTGTTTCTGTTCAGAGAATGTGAATGTTTAATATGTACTGAAACCATGTTCCACCCCCTCATGTTGCCAGCTTCACTATCTCTTGCCCCCTTAATCCAGAAATTACAGGGTATACAGTCACCAACTTACTGAAGCATGCAGCAGGAAGTCTCGTTCCTGAACAGACTGTCAATCAGCTAATCAGCATGGCTGCTGAAAACTCTCACTTTAGAAGGGAGGGCAGAACGAGGTCAGGGAGACAGAGAAGAATCTTACTGTTTTTAGCATACAAAGCTACAAAACAGCATTGTGTGCAGCAGAAAATGTATTTAACCCCCAAATATTCAAGACCACAATCTGTTTGGGGCTATATGACATTTTTGGTGCACAGCTGACTATTAAAGAAGTATAGAAAATGTATTTCAGCACAGAACTATTCAAGATTCCAATGTGTTTTGAGTGATGTAAACTTTCTAGGAAATATTTCTTAACAAATGTACCTATCACAGATGCCTTAAGCTTGGCATCACTGTCTCAGGGCAACACAAAACTAAGCAGATTCAGAATCTGAGTTCATGGATAAGATTTTGGTGTTCAAAAGAAGTACTTAGATACGATAGGTACTGTGGGGCATTTTGGGACAAAGCATTACTTTATTTGCTTGATTTCTGGCTACCTGTTGATCCAGAAGAACCCCTGAAGCAACTTACATATAATAACAAAATAACTCATATTCTCTTTTATTACTGTACCCTCTCTGAAACATAGGGGCTCTTTACTTGAGCAGCCCTACCCAGGCTTGAACAGCCCTACCTGGCCCCCAAACCCTGCCAGGTAGCCTGGGATTTTCACCTGGCCTTTTACTAAGAGGGCATGCATGTGCCCTCTTACCCCAGTCCCCAGTCCTGTGGCAGCACGGACTGCCTGCAGCTCCATATAGGCTGCTGGCAGCCCATCCTACCATAGAGCCTGGGGGAATGAGCATCCCACTCTCTATACTGCCTTCAGTGCACTGCACAAGCAGCATGGTGCATTGAGGGCTTTCTGTAGAAGGGGCCTCCTCCTCGCTCTTGCCGTTCCACTCACTGAAGTGGTGTTCATGTGTCCGCGCAGTGTGGTGAGATTTAAACTATCAGCCGGTTGTGTGGGGGGGAAGGTAAGAATGCTCTTGCTTCCCCCATCTTCTGCCCTCCACAACCTCAGGATTTATGGTTGTGTGCATGACCTCGTAGTATTGCTTTGGAGTTACATATCTCCCCTCTAGTTGCACCTAACTGCAAAACTCCATTTCTCATTAGGTATGTGTGGTTGTTCATATCCCATTGCAGATGCCTAACTGATGGTTGTCAGTTGCCTAGTTGTGGCCTTCTTACTCTCTTCCCACCAGAACAGCAGCTCTTGCTACTATCCAAGGTGAAGAGGAAGCAGGAGCAGCAATTGTGCTCCAAGTGAGCTGCTGCGTGAGGGTAGTTAGATGTTCTGATCCTTGTCAGGAGCTGAGGAGCACCTCATTCTCAGCAACATATTTCTTATGGATGATGATATCTGGTGAGCAATGGATTTTGACTTTGGCTTCTTATAAAGTCCTTCACTAAAATTCAAAAGTAAACTTATCAAACATGGGGGTGGTTTGGGCAAACAAGAGGCTGAACTAGAAGATCTTCAAAGTGCCACCCAGCTCTAAAATTCTATGATTCCACACTTATGGAATTCACTGCCACAAATCGTGGTGATGGCCATTGCATGATAAGGCAATAAAAAGGAATTAGACAAACATATGGAAGATAGGACAATCACAACTGTTATATGGATCATTTTCAGAGGCAGAGTGTATGCTTCTGAATACCAGTTGCTGAGGGGCATACAATGAGGAGGGCTGTGGCCTTCATGTCCTACTCCATGCAGGGCGGATCCAGGGGGCGGCGCAAGGGTGCAGTTGCACCCCCTGTCAGTTAATGTTGAGTCTCTTGGAGATCAGCAGTAGCAGAGAGTAAAAAAAGGGTTAACTTTTCTCCCAGCCCTATTGGTTCTGCTGGAGTCTTGTGCTCCTCCCCCGCTTGCAATTTGTATGTAACTGCAGAGCTGAGGAAGCTGTTGAGCTGGGGGTCTCCCTCCAAGAAGGAAAGTCAAACATTTTGTAAAAACCAACCCTTTTGCTGTTTATTTGGTTTGTGTGTGATTTGTTCCGCTTGGTCAAGCTAATGTGTTGCTCCCTCCCCCGCACACCCATGAACTGTGTGTGTGTTGTACATGTAAGAGAAGTCAAATCCTGTGTGTGTGTGTGTGTGTGTGTGTGTGTGTGTGTGTGTGTGTGTGTGTGAGAGAGAGAGAGAGAGAGAGAGAGAGAGAGAGAGAGAGTTTAAAGCTTTTTTAAAAAACCCACATTTTCAAAGTATGCCAAAACTGTTCTAGTGCAAACTTCTAAAACCTTCCTCATCCCAACAGTATATCTTTTTGTGAGGAAATTAGTGCAAAAAGCTTTGAAAAGAATGTGGGTGGGGGGAGGAATGCTCTGACAAAATCATGGATCTGTTTTGCTTTTGTTCCGGAAGTAAAGTGTGTCGTCAAGTTGATTTTGACTCCTGGCGCCTACAGAGCCCTGTGGTTGTCTTTGGTAGAATACAGGAGGGTTCACCATTGCCTCATCCCACGCAGTATGAGATGATGCCTTTCAGCTTCTTCCTATATCACTGCTGCCTGATATAGTACCAGTGGGGATATGAACCAGCAACCTTCTGCTTGTTAGTCAAGCATTTCCTCACTGTGCCATTTAAGGGGACTTTGTTCCTGAAGATACACTGCTTATAGCTCCAATCTGGTCTCTCTGTGTGGGTTTCTTTCTCTCATCCCACCCCCACTTATTAAAAATATTTATATGCTGTTTTTTTTTTAGCAAAATATGTGAAAATTGTTCTCTTAACATGTTTCCCTATTTTATTTTATTTTGCTTCATGCTTGTAACATGCTCCCCCACCAAAAGCCTATTTTTGTACACCTGTTTCAAAATAAGGCTTTTCAAATCAGTTCACAAGAAACTCATTTTTAAAACTCCCTTGCCCATGAAATGATTGGTTGTCTTTAAATTCTACAAAATTGGGGTAACTCCATATATGACATTCTGCTGTGCCTATTTGAAATCAAAAAGGTGGCTTTTCTTTCTGTAGTGTATAGACACTATACATTGTATATTTACTGTAGTATACACACACACTATAGTTGCATATGATTTTTTTGCTTAAATGAAATGTAGTCAATAGAATAGATCAAACCGGATTGCATGCTGCTGTGATTGGTGTAAAATGAGCTATTTGGATTTGCTTCCGAGTTTACATGCTTAGGATTGGAGTGCATAAAGTTCCAAAGTGAGTTTCATGACTGAATGGGGAACGCAAGTCCCCCAGTCCTAGTCTTCACACTCTAATCACTACACCACACTGGTTCTCAACTGTGTATGTATTGATAGCAGGAGAAATCTGATGCAGGAGGAAAAGATTCATTTTTAGGGTGAAGCAAACTAGTGGGGAGGAGATTGTTGGATATCTTTAAGAGAGCATGAAAGGATTTAGTTATCAAAATGTGGGGAGGCTGTGGGCCCAAGCCCCGGGTCTTTTAAGTACCTGGCAACACCTCTGTTAAGGGAGAGAGGAAGAGTGGTAGGATTATCCATGTAAAATCTGGTATTGGCAGGTATAGTCAGAATTTCTTCCAGAAATACCAATCAATCAAGCAATCAATCAATCAATCAATCTTTCTCTGGGTGTATTTTAATGTAAAAAGTAGTGAATTCAGCTAATTTAAGTGGCATGGTGGGGGGGCGGAAGGAATGAGAGAAAGTGCAGAGAGGAGGAGGAAGACAGAAGGTGGTGTGAGGTGGGCACAAGGCTATGTGTGTCTCCCTAGAGGTGCATCAGAAGCTAATCTGGCCTACGACCAGATTTGAGATAGACACCCCCTGGAATAGTGCATTTGCAAGAGAGAAAAAATCCAGGCCCCAATATCTTTATATGGGGTGGGTGAATCTCCCCCCCCCCCTTTTCTCTTTTATGAAAAAAAAATCTTTTATGGGGAAAAAAAAATCCTGTTGCACCCCTCTGTAGTTTCCTGCTGGACCCGCCCCTAGCTCCATGTCCTGCTTGTGGGCTTCCAGGGGGCATCTGCTTGGCCACTTTTGGAAACAGGATGGTGGTCACGTGGACTACAGGTCTGATCCAACAGGATTGCCTTGTATTTGTAGGAGGGTGTTTTACTATTGCTAGAAATTAACCAAAGCTCTCTAATGTGATGGAGAAGAGGGGCAAAAAAGTTATGTAAGTAAAAACTGACTAAAAATGAAAGCTCTTAATATTCAGTGGCTGACATTCAGTCCAGGAGAAAGCAGATGGTCCACTCCCTGCATGTGTATATGTGTGCATTGCCAATGAGGCTGTGCTGCAGGGCATCACCTCTCCTTTGTAAAGCTCCATGAATGCAGTTGTGCAACATGATACCCATTATTTCCAATGGGTGTCATGTCATACAATTGTATTCATGAAGCTTCCCAATAGAGCAGTGCTACACTGAAGCACAGCCCCATTGGAAGTGCTTATACATGCACAGAGGGGCATAGGCAGTGCTCCAGCCACCCCTGTTACTTTGCATTTAATGTCAGTCACCATGATTTATTGTGCTACCTTCCCTCTTCTCTCTCTCTGGACTAGCTTCCAATATGCTTATGGCTGGCCAGTTCTCTGTTCTACAAAAAAAATGTCTACCTATACCAAAGCTACACAGCTTCAGCCTTCCAGCTGTTGTTGGACTACATCTCCTATCATTCCTGATCACCAGCCACTGTGGGTGAGGATGATGGGAGTTGTGGTCAACAGCTGGAGGGCCATAGTTGTGCAGTCCGTACCTACACTGTGCTCTCATGCATCGGATGTTCCCACTTCCCACTAATGAATGGTCTCAGCTGGCCTGAACAGTGTCTTCCATTTGAACAGGAACTTGGCCTCCATCATAGCCTTCACTCCAGCCCAGACAAGGTGGCCACAGGGACGGTGACACAAGCCATGCCTTGAGATAGGATAAACCTGCCCTTTTGCAGTTCTCATCTGCATTAGTTCATTGATATTGTCTCCAGCGTATTCTTGGAGAACGTTGCACTACTAAGCTCTAAATCTCCCATGTTATGACTGCTTCATATAAATTCTGGCTTCTTTGTCTGTAACCCGTTCAGAGTTATGTGAAGATGCTGCCAGCTTCTTAGATGAGTGCTAGACTGAACATGAAAACATATGCAATGCTTTTCTGGTTAAAATGCATCTTCCCAACAGGAAACATCACACTAGCAAAGAGCACCCTGTCATTAAAAATCCTAGCCAGAGTCAAGCTTGGGAACAGTGGAATGAAGAGCTGTCCCTTGTGCTTTGCAAGACACCTTGGCAAGGGCTCTCTAGAGCTGCTGTATTTTCAAGTTGCTTTGAATGGGTAAAAGACAGCTTGTTTAACATTTGGAGGGATGAAATAGCACCATCAAGAGCTTTCTCAAGCTGTTTTCATCTTTGCCAGCTTGCAATATCATCATGTATTTCTGGCAAATAGAGTTCACATCAGCTCTGTTGACAACCCCTCGTGAATTTTAATATACCATCTCCATATTCATGTCAGGGCTGTTTCTTTGCTTTCCCCCCCTATACAGTCTAGAGTTGCACCAAAACATATTTGAAAGTTGTAGATAGATGCTAGATATGTGGTTCTGTCTATATGTCTGATTAAAGTCATGCCATTAGATATTCAACTCTGTAATGAAATTTAGGGCCTATTTCTAAAAATGAAATTTCCACACTGATAAGAGAAATATGAATAACACTATAATGTCACACATTTAAATTGTCATTCCTGCTCTGGGCAAACTGATATTCAGACAGTTAGTGTAGTGTAGTGATTAGAACACTGGACTATATCCTGGAAGACTTGCATTCAAATTCTTGTTTGACCATGAAGCTCACTGGGTGACCATGGATTAGTCACCATAAAGGCTGTCCCAAGATACCCTCCAGCCTGAAGCAACTCTACCACCCCATCTCCTCATGTTGTCCCATTCCCCATGCTGCTCTCTGTCCCCACACATCCCCCCGCCAGCTTACCTGAGAAAAGGGGATGTGTCAGGCAGAACAGAGCTGGCTGAAGAACTGGCAGTGGCTCCCTCCCACTCACTTCCTTGAAAATAGAGATGTGGCAGAAGGCACAGTGGAAGCAGCCGCTTTTCTTTTCTACCTTTGGAAGGACAAGTCATCACATATCCCGCATTCACTGAGGTGGAGTGAGAGAGGCTGCCATCACCGAGTGTCTCATGATAGCTCATCCTCCTCCTCAGCAAATGGCACTTCACCCCAGACTCCCATAACTTATTACCATATATCATGCTTCAGCCTAGAGTCTCGTGCCACATGTCTGGGAGGAACTGTGAAATGGGGGTGAAAGATGATAGGGAGCCATGAGACACTCATAGTGGAACACAAGAAACTCACTGGCTACTGGAGGATTATCAGGGGCCAGCAGGGCTGGTGGGCACTGCCCCCATTCTCCACCTCCTGATAACCCACTGCCTAAGGCAAAGACCTCAGTTCATCTCATGAGGCTGGTCCTAGTCTTCAACCCTCAGCATAGCCTATCTCACAGGATTGTTTTGTGGATAACAGTGAGGGCATAATTTGTATGTCACCCTGACTCTTGGAGGAAGGGTAGAATAAAAACATTGATATTATTAAATTAAAATGATAAGAAGTCATTTTAGTTTTGGAGTAAATTGGTTGAATCCATGTTAAAAAATATCACAAGTTTCCAAACTAGCCAAATTAATTAGGAGTAACTGATGTGGAGACATTTGGGGTCTAAATGGCCACAGGATGCTATGCAAAAGACTGGAATATAGTCTGTCTTCTTTGCTCGTGGCTGTCTCACAAAGCACGCCTCTGAAAGACATTCACATAATGGCCAGGGAAGAGGCAATTACAGCAGAAATTCAAACAGGTGTCAGAATACTTGTAAAGTGATATCATATAACAAGTCCCAAATCATTTTGATCTGAAATAGTATTTCATAAATGGAGTCTCTAACAAGCACACACAAATATTACTTTGACTGAAAATCAAGGCAAATTTGAAGGTCCCCTTCAAAATAAATATCTCGGAAATGTGCTGGGACCATACAAGAGCATTTATGAGACATGCTACATTTGTTAGGATTTTCACACCAACTTTTGGTGTTTAAAATTAACTTTTGCCTACAATAAGCGACATTCTGCACAGCTTTCAATTGAGTTAAGCAGACCACCAGGGCTATAACACAACTTCAAAGGTAGCCCCCACAGTGTAGAGACTGCTGTGCGAGGACTGTAAAGTGCTTTCCGGCAGCAATGAAGTGCTCCTTTCCATTGTTTCACAATCTGGTGCTGCCTGCATTTTGAGTGGGAGAGGAAAAGAGGGAAAAACCAACCTTTTTACAATGGCCTTTACTGCTGCCACCAGAAGGAAATCTTTTTTTCTATGGGTGCCTCCACCAAACAGGCCCATTAAAGGTCTTCCTATTTAACATTAGGTAGAGTGTGATGGCCCTTTAATGGAAGGTGGGGGTGGGGAACAAAAGGCTGCCCACTCTCCCATCCAAATTTGGATATTCAGGAAAGCTGCCTCTCTTCAGTCAGCGAGACTGCAGAGAGGCAAGGGACCTGGCTATGTGAGCTTCTTGTTGACCGAAGGACAGCCCACACAGCCAATCAGGCCAGAGTTGAGGGAGTAGTTTCCTCCCTCAATTCTAGTTCCAAGACCTGGTTCCAATTCTGGTTCCAAGCAGCCTGCAGTTCTGAATTTGGACATAATTCAGGCTGCTGGGAACCTTGGGTTGCGGTGATGAAATTTTATTCAACCTGAGGGTTCATACTGGATTCCCAATCATGAACCCTAAGTTTCATCACCACACCCAACTGTGGTTTCCTGCATTTGGATGTAATGTCAGTGGAGCCCCAGCCCTATTCTACTGTGGTTCCGCATTGTGTGGGAATGTGGTCGCTCTCTCTCTCTCTCTCTCTCTCTCTGCCTGACTCTGGCCCTGACCTATATGTCCTAAAACTGCAAGCTTCAAACTTTAACAAATCAAGAGGATAGTGTTGGTTTCATTTATTCTTCTCCCCTTAGTTTTATGTTTTGCCTACTCTTGGGTTTCTTTTTCCTTGGTTGACTTTTAAATCTTTGTTTGAAATGGAATAACTTCTAAAATTTACACATTTCCCCCCTTTTTAAACAGGCAACCATTTTACAACTAAATACAAAGAGAATCACAAACAAAATGGAAGAACCTTTTCCATTCTTTCACAAGGAGGTTTACACTCCCCAATACTTTGAGGCTATTCACACGATGGGACAAAATTGGGCTAGCCTCCGCTAGTCCGATTTCATCCCACCGTGTGAACCACCGGGCTCGGCTGCGAGCCCGGTGGTTCCTGAGCGGGTAACCCGCTCAAGTAGTCCACCCCTTAAACCAGTTTTGCAGAGCGAGCACTCCGCAAACCCAGTTTTGGGGATTGTGAGTAGCCACATTGAGGCTCCGCGCCATGGCTACTCACAAGGAGACCCCCAACTGGGAGGTTTAAAAGCAGCCTCCTGGCTTGGGGGTCTCTCCAGTATGCCCTGCACGCTTGTGCAGGGCATACTGCAACTTCCGGGGGCTGCGCAGCCACTGAACTCCCCAGCCCCCGCTGGCTCCGTCACAGAGCCATCAGTCATGTGGGCGGCCCATTTGGCCGCCCAGGCAGGGCTTCCCGATCATCTGTGAGAAGAGCAGGCTTAGCCCACTCTCCCCGCAAACCCAAAGTGGGTCTCACTGGTTGTGAGACCTGCCTCTTTATTTTATAAGACTTCCCTGCCTGCTTATCCCTGCCTTCCTAAATGCATCTTTATATGAAGTCAGTCAGTCAAGAATCAGAATCAGCTTTTATTTCGATCAATGACCAGAACAAAACGCAAGCAAAAAGGAAAAAGAGAAGAAGACATCATAAAATAGTAATACGCAACTTACATGCAATGTAACAAACCTTGGCCACAGAGTTAGTACTCATACTATCAAATTTAGACAGTAATAAATCAAGATAAAAGTCATCTGAGCGGCCATGAAAAGGCTTCAACAAGGGTGAGATAAAATCAACAATCAATCTTATTATGGTCCAAGACCAGCATATTATATGAAGTCTTAATACAGCCTCATAAATACTTAGGCTTGGGTCAGGAAATTGTCATCAAAAGTGATGATCTGACAAGGCTACCACCATTCAGTGTCCAAACTCCATTTTAGAAGACAGCCAGCAAAGTAGTCCATTCTGATAATGAATATTGGATTTTCACCTAGACAACAAAAAACTGAGCTTTCCTCTCTTTCCGTTCATTGTCCTTGGGTACTCATAACTACTCTAGAGGACACTCAGGAATACTCTCGGTCAGACTACACTAGGGAGGAGTAAATTAGAAATTCTGTCCCTGGTGGAATTATCCATTTAAATATTAATAAGCTTTATTACTTGGTGGAAGTGTGGCTACTGAGCTCTGGAGCACAACATCACTTATTACTTGCCCAGTTGTAATTAGCTCAGGACCCTGGAGGCATGAAATCATGGTCTTGATATTACAGTGGACGACTGAGTTTAAGGACAGACATGCCCGATTGAGCTTCCTCTGTGTATGCTTGCTTCTATCTGATGGGTGCATAACAAGCTAGGAATGTGCACAAGCTGTTCATGAACCCACTGGCGGGTGGGGAGCGGTTCCCTTAAAAAGCAGGTAAGAAGCTTGTTACCTACTCATCCCTGACCCCCTGCTTCTGGCAGGGGCCATGCACGCTGGCCATGTGTGTGCCAATGCCATGTGGAGGTTTCAGGGAACAGTGCTGCAGTTCTCTGAGGCTGTTTGGAGAGCGGGCAATTCTGGTGGAAAAGCAACGGGGCTCCTTACCTGCTTTTTAAGGGAACCACTCTCCATCCCATCGAGCCAGTTCGAATGCCAGTGCCCAAACCAGTCCGGCACTTCCCAGAGGGAGGTGCCAGACCAGCTCCTGCACATCCCTATGACAGGCAGGCAGGCAGGCAGACTGCTGCTCTAAGACTTGGAGAGCCTAGAGATCATGCTACCTTGAACTATTGGAAAATGGGTTTGGTGAAGAGTTCTATGGGGAAAGCACTGGAAGAGATACCATTTGTCAGTGCTTCCCGCACACCCTCTCAGGCATCTCTAGGGCTCAGTAGGGCTCCATTTCTCTTGAAGGGACCCCCACTGGTGCTGGGGGAAGTGCAACAGTGCATGGAGGTGGGTGAAGGGAAAAGTCACCTCCAAGTGGTGTCAGGGAGCTGTACAGAGTACTTGACTTAGGGTATTTGGAGTCAGATATTTACACAGGTCTAATGATCTAGATTGCTTGGGGTGTGTGTGTGTGTGTGTGTGTGTGTGTGTGTCTGTTTTGGGGCCTGTTTTGAAAAGTCTGTATCCAGGAATGTCCATACCCCTGATATAACTGAAGATAGGCCAGTGGCAGCAATTAAGAAATTGCCCTTACCAGCAATATAAGGCACTGCAAAAGCTTGGACTGAATGTTTAGCTTCTATGCACACAGGGAACTTAAAGGCAGTGTTTAAAAAAAAATACATCTATTGCCATCCAACAGTGTTCTCAGTTATAGAAGGCACTATCGAAAGTCTCTTTGCGGCTGCCCATAGAGGATATGATGATTTGTAGAGTAGTCAGGGTCAATCCAAGATAGCCTCTCTAGCCTGTTTAAAGTTTCAAAGAGCAAGATAATGCAGCCACAGGGCTTCCCATCCCATTAATCCATACCCACCTTTGACCACCATCCTGACCCACCTGCTGTAAAAAAACAAACCAGGACATTAGTTCCCCTCCTACTCCACAACTTGCCAAAGAGACGAGCAGCACAGGAAATTCAGCAGCTACATTCTCTCATACTGCTCAGGCACTTTTACAAGGACAGGTGAGACCTTGGGGATGACCTCTGGCGATGTGTTGCTTTCAGAAATGCATTCCAATGTGACTGTGAATTGGTTCTGCAATATGAATACAGTAAAAACAATTCAGCAGCAGATATTGGAATTTATTTTCCTCTCTTGCTTTCAGGCATTTACATGTCCTGGTTTTCAGCAATCCTATTTGCCATTGATTTCAGTAGAATTGATATTGAGCTCGAGAGAAAGAGAGAGAGAGAGAACAGGCTGCTTTTACTTAGATGTCTAAATATGGATTTTAGGTCTCACAAGCTAGAAGCTCAAGCTTTAACACTTTGAGCTAGATAAAAGAATTATAAAGAAAAGCATACCTTTGGAAAAAAGAGTTCTAAAGCAAAGATTAATCTTACCTTGAGAGTTTGAATACAGGCTACATTGATCCCAAGTATTCTTAGAACATTTGAAAGTCAGCAGTATGCCACTTTGCACCTTATGTGTTCCACTTGGTTAAGTCTTTAGGAAGTAGAAGAAGTAGAAGTGCCATGCCAAATCATCCAAACAGTCTTTACTTCAAAAAGCATCTCTCTCTCTCTCTCTCTCTCCAATATATGATGAAGGCAGGGACTCTTGGCAAATTTTGGTGCCATACGATCGGTTTGTGTGGCAAGCAGATATTCATCAGAAGATTTTTGCATGGTTTGCCTCTCCATGCTGAAAACAGCTTCAATTCCTGCCCTTCACACTAATTGTGGCTGATGTATTAGAGCCCTTCCAGAAAGCATTTTGGAAACTCAGCATAATCTGTATCCGTGTTGGCTGTTTATAAATGTGCCTACAATGTGCTTCAGAGGGGGTACAACTGAACATTTTCCTCACCAAAACTTCTCAGTCTCACTCTGCCATACTCTTGCAGTTAAAGACAACAGAGATTGTCTGCCGAGATGACTGCGGTTTCCAAATCCACCCCCCGCCCACACACACACCATTATTCATATATTTTGTTGCTCATTTGGATGCAGCCTTTTGGAATTACAGCTATTTATGTGTGGAAGTTGTGCACCCACCAACTTGATCCCCAAAATGCTTTACACTTCTTGATCCACTGAAACGAGGCATATGAGAGCAAAAGTAGTGGAACACTTAGATCTACAGCATTATGCCTAGAGCAAAATGGAAATAATATTCTGTTGTAATGGTTATCTGTGGTAAACACCTATGCCTTACAGGCTCAAAGTGTATGAATAATGACTTCATTTTGAAGTAATTAGAATTCACTGCCATTAATAGCAGGATGTGTGGATAATTATATTTTTGAATGAAATGTCTGGCAAAAGACCTCTCTGTTCATGCAGCAATCATATTTTATGATAAATGTTATAAATGACAATATCTAATATAAATAAAGATGAGAAAAATTAACCATATCAATCATGAGTGACACAGAGGAAATAAGGTAATATCAATAGCCATAGATAAAACCAGTAATATTTTCCACCATCTAGCAGATGCCTTTCCTCTCAATCCAAAACGTCAAGACTAAATTGTGCAGTTAATTTACAAATAGTACAATTGTACTCTTAACTTTCCACAAACTGACATCACAGTATCAGAAATAATTTATTTTTGTAAGGATTAAAACTAATTAAAGCACTTTGTAGAATGATGATTAACACTGTCATGTATAACAAAGAAAATAAATTTCAAAACCTAACATGGAAATAATGTGCAAGTTAAAAGTCAAGTGCCATAATCCCTCTCTCCAAATGAGCTACAGGAATCCTCCAAGATACACTGAAACAAATCTTAGTGAAAGTACATGCTACCATTTCTGTTATATATAATAGATGAGATCTAGCACTAAAGTCCCTTGCAAAGAACAAACTTTCCTTCTGATGGCAGCTTCTCATGCCTTATGCCAGGACATGGAGTAGATATTTGATTGATTGATTAATTGCTGTCAAGTCGGTGTAGACTCTTAGCGACCACATATATAGATTCTCTCCAGGAAGATCTGTCTTCAACTAGGAATTTAAGGTCTCTCAGTGGTGCATTCATTGCTTTCGTAATCGAGTCCATCCACCTTGCTGCTGGTCATCCTCTTCTTCTCTTTACTTCAACTTTCCCCAGCATTATGGACTTTTCAAGGGAGCTGGATCTTCACATAATGTGTCAGAAGTATGATAGTTTGAGCCTGGTCTAGGAGATTATTGGAATCTATTAGGAGATTTGCATTGTGATCTACAAGGAGATTATTAGGTGATTTGTTGTAGCTCAGTGAGGGACTCCCAATATCTCAATAAAAACAAAACAAAAAAAACCCCTTCCAAATTAGGCTGCTGAAATAAAAATGTAGTAGTAGTAGTAGTAGTTGTTGTTGTTGTTGTCGTCATCATAATCCTGCCTGCTGTGGGCAGAAGAAGGGTGTGCCTTCACAGGGAGCCTTCAGTGTCCCTGCAATAAAGGCATTTTACAAAGTTCAACAGGCATGGAGCGGGAGTGGGACATAATTTTCACTTCTCTTTCCTCACTGCAAAATACCTTTCCACTTACAGAGGTATGTTCCTTAGGGTCATACAGCCCTGATGGGACGCAGGGGACAAGTCTTTTGGACTGGTGTGAAAATTGAATGAGTTTTTATCCTTCTTCCCAGAAATTGGTTTGAGTCTATGATGGCCTTCTTCTTGTCCATCAAAAAGGTTAAAAAGTATTTCTTTTTAAAAACATTTATTCACAAACATTAATGTTTATTTAAGCAACAGTCAGTGTGTTTAGACAAAAAGAATAACCGAATCCATCAAGTGGAGTGGTGTGTGTAGTTCCTGTTGCTGGTCAGAATCACACTTGAGTCCTGATCTCCTGGTTGGGGAGGAGTAGTCCGCCTAGGTGGTTGCCATTGACAGTGCTGATTACTTGATTAGTTAGTAATTGGAAGAGATGCAAATATGTTAAGGTGCATGTAGTGCATGGCTGCATGGACATGTCTCTGGATCAGAACTATAGCTTACATAGGAAAAACATAGACTTGGAATCAGTGTAAGTAACTTCTCACAATGGGTGCAGTAAAGTTCTGAGGTGACTATACTATGCCCCCAGAGCCTGAGACACTTCTGGTATTGTTATGTGGTTCAGAAATGGGACCATATGTACACCCCCTGGTACCCCTACAGAGATGCCCAACCTGGCTTGACCTGTGTTTAGAAGAGTCTAGGGAAGAATCAGTAATAACCACTAAGGCAAGGAATAGCCCATCTATTTATTAATTTTATAATTTATTGTGCATCTCCAGTACAATAGTGCTTGGGACAGCTCACAGCAGTAAAAGTAATATAAAGTTTAAACAAACAGAACACAGCACAGAATAAAGTTGATTAAAACTAACTCAATTAAAAACAAATGAATAGAAATAAATGCATTGTCCATAAATTTATCATTAAAAGACTGTAAAAGCCTCTCTAAACAGATGGGTTTTGATATCTTGTTTAAAAAGACAAATTTTGAAGGCATATTTGTTCACCTAGGCTTTTGATTAGATTGATAGTTTTTAATACTTCTAACATTGGGTTTTAAATTACTTCAATGTTAATGACTTTAATGTTAATGACTTTAATGCTTAAATGATTTTAATTGTTAACCGCCCAGAGATGCAAGTTTTGTATGGTATAGAAATATGTTGAATGAATGAATGAATAAATAAAAACCCTAAGGGAGGGGCCATGGTGAAGTTCTTCTGGGAGGGTATTCCATAGCTGAGGGTCCACAACCAAGCAAACCCTGTCTCTTCTCCCCACTAACTGAATCTCAGTTAATGGCAGGGTTGTGAGCAGGGCTCGAGATGATGAATGAAGCCTAGGGAGTCAGTTTGGCAGTAGGCGTGGCTAATGTGTCCTACCCTTATGGGGGTCCTCAAAGGGCCCCCTGATACTCCAAATGAGACATCCTATATGACCATTCCAGAGCATTCCTGAGACTTCCAAACAGGGCCTCCACGACTTGACTTCTCTTCTGGCATTCTCTTCCGGCATTCCTTGCATTGGTATTAATGCCATTTGGTTAATGTTCAGCTCCTAGTACAGCTCCTGATAATTAATGCCATTTGGTTAATTATCTTGTCCAGCTCCTGCTAAGCCTAAGGTCTAATTTTCCCAAGCTCAGCATTTAGTCCAGATAAGCCCATCTTTCTGTCTGGCCTCTGGGAATCTATTGTTTTCCTTTGAAGTCCACTCATGTTAATCATTACCCCCGAAGAAGAATCCAGATTGCCCTTCTTTTCCCTATAAGAATAGTTAGTCAAAAACTCCAGTGGGATCCATTCTAAAGGCTGTTAGCCCCCTGCCTTTCTGCATTGCACCCCAACTTCATCTTCAAGAACTCAGCTTCTTGTCTAACTACATCAGACAGGTAAATATAGGGAGCACCCTTCCCTTCTCTCTGCTCCGCGGAGTCTTCTGTTTTTTAAATCCCCAAATTACCCCCTTCCCATCTTGGGTACGTGTGTGTGTGAGTATGAGTGCTCAAATAGCTTGACTAGAGTGTTTTTAGAACTAACATCCACTCCCTCAATTTTTTTCCTTTCCCCACTCCCTAGCATAGTATACACTTAGGTAACCTTACAGCAAAGGTAAAGTTCAATGCTTAAACACATGAACCATCTTATGAGTCAGTGCGACGTGGAAATACCTGCATGTTTTACTATAGTCAAGCTTCTACTTTTTCTTCTATGGTTGCGATTTTCTTGGGTAACTGCCTACTTTATAATCTTGCAATCTGAGTCACAAGAGGGGCTTGCCAGCACCCCTAATAACACTATTATGAGGCTGACCAGCACCACTATTATGTAACACTATTGTAACTCAACCCAACACCCAGGGCTTCCTTTATTATTATACTTGGTAATAGCAGTATCAGTATCATTGGTTTTATTGCCACCCTGAGACAACTACACAGATTTTATCTTCTAATCTTATAGCCTGAAGCACAAAAACAAATTGTTGGAATAGGATAAATAGGAACCAGCTTCTTCTTCTTCTTCTTCTTCTTCTTCTTCTTCTTCTTCTTCTTCTTCTTCTTCTTCTTCTTCTTCTTCGTAATATTCCCACAACAGAAATACACCTTGGAAAAAAGGACAACTGGATCCTTCACAACAAATGAATAATAATATTTGTTTCACATGGAACTACCATCTAGAATTGTCTTCCATTTGCTTGCCAAGACCCATCTGAAGATGGAAGGATTCCTGCCTCTTATGATCATAGCTGCCTCAGGAACCAGCTCAACACTTTAAGAACCACAACCTGAGTCTTGACTCCTGTGAGATTTCAGTCTTCACTCTGCTCTGCTTATTGCTATTCCAAAATTTGATTTAGCAGCATCAAATATCTTTCCCCTCCCTTTCTGTGGTGGGATTAAATTGCTCATCAGAGAGGGGGAAAACATTTTCAATATTTACTTAATCAAATAAATGAATGTAGTTGGATTGTAAAGCTATTGTAAAAGCCAATAAAATTTTAAAATGCGGAACAAAAAAAAAGAGGGGGGAAACATTTCAAGTGTGTTGATATTTTGTATTCTTGTACTTTGATTTTATTTGAATTTATACTGCTATGCACATTATTAAACAGATTCATCATCTTAATGAATACAATTAATGTGAGTGATCTATATAATCCTAACATTAGGATACCATTTTGTCCTTCCGTTTACATGTTCTTTAGTCTGTGTCTGAGTCTGTGTTCTGGAGGAAGCAGGTGTGTGGGTGCTAATCTAAGTTTAATTAAAGCCAAGCAGGCTAAAAAATGGGGGCATCCTAAAATGGAGCAAGCTGGCATTCCCATCAATTAGAGCATCTCTGAAGTTTGCAAGTGTCTCAAGTTATTTTTCCACCCACACCAAAGAACATTGCTTTTGAACAGATTCTCAAGAGAGAACATTTCCAGCGATATTTAACATTTTTATTTATGGCAGCAGTTTAGAAATGGTCCTATTGATGGATTTATACTCTGAGTGTTAAGAATATTAGAGTAACTGATTTCAAATGATGATTGATATAGGGGATCTGCTTCTTACAGAAAGAAATGATATAAAATAGCTTTTCAGAATCCCTGTCAATTACTGAAGTTGCTTAGGAAAGTAGTGAAAACAATGTTACTGGCAATAATTCATAGCTGCTAATCATTCCAAAATAGAAATCCTGAAGATGCTGTTAGCCATAAATCGTGTTCCTTGCTACTCATAATCATATTATTATGCAGTGGAGAATGAGACCCAAGCTATAAGTGATGGTGGGAGAACCATGTCTTGGAATGCCAGTCTGCAACTATCAGGTATGAAAAGCAAAAGAAGGGCATCAGTGTGGGGTGCTGAACTCTCCCAGCCCATGACATACTTCCCTGGAATTCATTAACCCAAGTGCTCCCAGACTGCAGTCAATCTTACCACAGTAACTGAGCTGAGGGGAAAGTGTTGTTGGGGAGAGACTTGGTAGAGGGAAGTAAATCAAGAGTGAGAGGAGGTTCAGCACTCCACACCAATGGGTTGTAGGACTGTCCAGTGTACCTACATGCCCCCTTTGCTCTTTAAATTGGAACCTCAGTCTCCACTTTATATATGAGTGGGAGTTGTTTTTTTACATAGGTCGACACACATGTAAAGAGAACGACCTACTGCTTTCAGTTTGAGGCACAGCAACTTTGAAGATAAGAGGAGCTCAATAGTTATATGTGAATACAGCACACAAGGAGATTCTGTGTGTATGCCCTTCTTGTTACAAGGAGACAGACAGACAGGCAGAGTTTGGCAGGCAGTGCAAGTGTACACACTGCAGCCAACTGCAGCAAGATAGCTACTTGGAGTACCTTTAAAAATAGAAGTGTGAGATTAAAATGTTGAAATACATTACATACATAAAACGAAATGATAACCTTGAATTTGACAGACTCTTCTACATATTCCATATATTCTAGAAAGTGCTAGGATTTTTTTTTTTTAAAAAAACACCATTTTCAAAACCAAAGAAGAAGATACAAGGTCTGTGCAGGTTTTCTACCAACCCACGATGGAGGGGGAAGTCAGAATCACACCTCTTGGCCCCAGTTTTGAAGCATACAAATTGCTCAGTTGTGATCCGAAGCATTCAGATTGTGAACCGCTAATATGGCACCCACCCTCTTTCAGAGTAGGTTCTGCCTATGCAATCTATACTCTGCAAAAAAAGCATTGATTCTGACCCCCCCATTTGTTGATTGTATTCCAAAGGTGGATCTTGATCCTCCCAGTTTGTTGATTGTATACACAGCATACAGCTTGTAAACACATAGGCTTTGTGCACAGAAAAGGACTAACATGGTCAAGATGGGAGCCAGGGGATGACTCCTCAATCCTGCTTCCCCTCCATGCATGATTTCTACACAGTTTAGAAATGACACTAAAGCACAATGTTTTTGTCCTGTTCAGAGGTGCTCTTATCCCTGGACTTCAGGGCCGATGTCCAGGGCCTCCACAGTCCCTGGGCCCCACCCAAATACTTTTTAGTCTGTCTTGGGTGGTGTGGTCACCTAGCGGGGCATGGTGATGCTTACTTTGCAGGTGGGGGTGACAAAGGCCTTTAGGTCCAGGCTCCAATATCACTTAGGTACACCTCTGGTCCTGTTTGTTGTTTTCTATTAAAACAGCTGCTATGGGAGATAATGTAACCCTTTATCCCCTGCTGCAATTCTGATCAAACATACCCCCTGAAGCTTCTTTTCTTCATTGTAGATTGGGGGTAATTTTCATTGTGACAACATCAGGGGGTTAAAGGGTTAAATCTTCCCTCTCTGCACACCATGGTTGTAATCCTGATTACCCCATTTTATTGGGGGGGGATCAAGATGGAAGCAAAAAGGACAGCATTAATATTGCATCCATCGGGTTGACTTTCATGGGCTTCAGTAAGCCAGTCAGAAGCCGATAGCCAGCGGGATTCTAGCAGAGAAGTTCAGGTGCTAAAATTATCCTTGTTGTATTTACACTTACAGACTAACACAGATATACATCAATTGGGGAGGAGAGCTGGTCTTGTGATAGCAAGCATGACTTGTCCACTTAGCTAAGTAGGGTCTGCCCTGGTTGCATATGAATGGGAGACTTGATGTGTGAGCAAGGGTAGTGCGTTTTGGTTTTTTTCTGTTCTGTTTCTGGCCCAAATATGAAACACCCCCATTTTGTTCTTTGTTCGAAATCAGCCAATCCGAAACACCCCAGTTTTGTTCTTTGTTCGAAATTGCAAAATCCAAATCTGAAATGTTTTGGATTTTTAAAAATGGCCCTGGGGCAAAACTAGTGGGTGGGGGTGCCCAATGGGTGGAAGCTACCACCCAAATTTCAGAGGAATTGGACAAAGGGCTGATTTTTGGTGAATTTTTTGAAGTTTAAGATTTTTCCCATAGGGAATAATGGAGGTTTCAGCAAAAGTATAGCTTCAAGTCAGGGGGAAAGCGGGTGGCCCAGAGCCGAGTAGGGTGGGTTGTAGTGCCCAGTGGAGGCAAGAAGCTGCCAAAACTATTTCAAAGGAATTGGGCAGAGGGCTGATTTTTAAAGATTTAATTGAGTTTATGCATCTTTAAAGTTCTTCCCCATAGGGGATGATGGCGGTTTCAGCAGCCCCATAACTGCACTTGGGGGGCACTGGGGTGGCCCAGGGCGAGTGGTGGTGTAGAGCACATAGGGTGCCAACCACCCGCATGGGTTGCTAACCCATGGGGTACTGGGTTCTCTTGTTTCTGAGATGTTTTGAGTGTAGATTGTCTGGTAGCATATTAGAGTGGATTCATGGTTTGTCATTGAAAATCTCATATGCTACCAGAGAATCTACAGGCTGGGCTCAGGCTGGCAACAAGGGAAGCATAGGCAATGGCATGGCATGGCATCTCTCAAGGGGGTGAAAAATATTCTTCTGGAACAAAAAAGCAATGCAACAGATATATCCATTCCCAGGCCGGCATGCAGTAGCCATAGCAGGTAGGCATAGGCAATGGCATGGCATCATCATGGCAACTTCAGGCATGCCATGCAATGCAAATTAGTTCTCTCTCTCTCTTCAATGAGGCAGAAAGGCAGAATGGCGAGTGAGTAACTAACTTGATGAATGAATTGAAAACCTCTCCTTGAACTCCCCTACACCCTTGCCCCTTCTTCGACCCTTCCCTTGGCCAATGTGGGGTCAGTAAAGAGTGGCAAGAGGCAAAAGAGCCAATGGGGAACAAGGAGGGAATTGTCAGCAGGTCAGCCCATGCTTTAGGTCAACAATCAGAAGCCTGAAAGGGTGGGAAATTCAGAGAGATGTCAAACACGAAATGGAGACTGACTCAGAGATTGCCACAAAATGGTGGTCCGAAACAACAAAACGTTTTGCAGCCAAAACAGAGATGTTTTATTTTGTGTACAAAACTTTTGGATTTGTAAAATGGATGTTTTGTTTTGTCTACAAAACACCCAAAATGGCTCATTTCATGTACAAAACTTTTGTATCCGAAATGTTTTGCACATCCCTAGTGCGAGCAATGTAAGATATTCCCCTTAGGGGATGGAGCCACTCTGGAAAGAGCAGAAGGTTCCAATTTCCTTCCCTGCATCTCCAAGATAGGGCTGAGAGAGATTCTTGTCTGCAACCTTGGAGAAGCCGCTGCCAGTCTGTGTAGACCATACTGAGCTAGATGGACCTATAGTCTGACTCAGTATATGGCAGCTTCCTATGTTCCTATGTAATCTGTCACCTGCAGCAGTTCTTAAAAAGAAGCAGGTGGCCAGTTTGCCCTAATGGTAGCTGCCTTTGGCGAATCAGTCTGGATCATTTAATGCCTATAAGAAACTGACCAGAAGCTTCTTGAAGAAGCTGCAGCTAGGACTGCAACCAAAATATTCCTCCATGAAGAAGATGAAATTCAAATGGCTTGTTTCCACAATCATAAATTGAGTAGGACAATCATCCTACCTAGCTTCAGGAGCTGTGCATGCTTCCAATTTTTGACTGTGTGCAAATAAAAACCTAGATAGGAAGAGGATGAAGTGATTGTATAGGAGCCTTGCACTGGGTAGGGCAGCTTTTCCTCCAACCTCATTAAACAGCTTGGTACAAGTGATGGGTAGGATGGTGCCATCCTACCCAGTGAGGCTTCCACATGATCACTTTCCCCTCCTCCTACCAACATTTTTACTCACAAACTATCCAAAATTGGGAGTGCACATATCTCCCTAGGCTGGGTAGGATGCTGGTCCTACCCAATTTATGGTTGTGAGAACAAGCCTAAAGAGAATTTTAGGGTTCCTCCTTACTTCCTCCTAAAGAGATACTGATAATTCACTGCTAACTGAGTGTCCAACTACACGTCCCTGTCTCCTTTACCCAGCCTGGCTGACCATGTCCAGTCCAGCCTCAGAGAAAGGACAGGGAGGGAGTTGAGCATCTCCCTGTGCCTTCTCCATCCCAGGCTGCTTGCTCTTTGTGTCTGCCCCTCTCCGGGGGCCTTTGACTCTCTCCACCAGCCAGCCTCTCATCCCCATCCAGCTCTTTATATGTCTCCTCACAGGCAGTGCATCGCCCGTCTCCAATTATGGGGCCAAAGCCCCTCTTATTACCTGCAATTGATTAGCCTTTACAGCTGTTGCCAATGACTCTCCCCCTTCTCCTTCCACCTGCTCAACCCCCTCCCTTTGGGAGGCATGCTGCTGATGTTATCCTCGCAGGCCTCCCCTCCGGCCTTATCAGGGCTCTGCTCCTCCTCCGCTGGAGCTGAGTCCCTGCCCGTTGGCAGTCTTTCCTCCATCTCTTTTCGGCTGACACCCGTCCCTGTCGCCTTGGGCCCTCTCACCACTCTATCCTCAGAGGGAAGGACAGCTGGCCTCGGCGGACACTGAGCAAAAAGGCACCTTTTAAAAAATGGTGATTCTCTTTATTGAGCAGAGGAGAGCAACTGGCCCTATCTACCCCCAGCACAGCATCCCTCCAATGGCTGTTGCTGGTTTCTAGCTTATATTTCTTTTTAAGATTGTGAGCCCTTTGGGGACAGGGGCCATCTTTATTTTTATTTCTCTATGTAAACTGCTTTGGGAACTTTTGTTGAAAAGCACTATATAAATATTCTTCATCATATTTGGAGATCATGTCGGGATTCCTCCCAAGGAGAAAGTTCCGAGAATAATCTCAGTGTGTCTCCACATCTCCCCTTCTTTCTCAAGAGCATGGAATAATGAGCCAGTAGGTCCATTAAGTTTCTCCAGCCTTGGTGACCATGAAGAACTTATCTTCAGAATTCAAAACAAGCAGAACATAACTCCTATCCACATACTACAGAAAAGTATGTCAGCCCAGTAACAGTGCATGCACACAAGTTGCCCAATTGCACAAACAAAAAATTGTGCAAATAACATTACACAAGAGTAAGTCCACAATTTCCACTCTGCTTACCTTTGTGTAACACCATTTGTGCATTTTTTGCATTTGCTCAATTCACATAGTTGTGCAAATTGTGTGTACACAATTTTACCAAACTGGTGTAACCCTGGATGTACCCTTGCACAGTATGTCAGCCAGTGTCCAAACTCTTCCTATATTTTTATGTATGCCTATTGCCCATGCACCATCGTTGGGGGACATACAATTGAATTTGAAAACTTGCAATTTTAGTCAGCATGTTACAAACATTACTTCCTTTGGGTATTTTATGGAAAAGATGAAAGGATTTTGAACCTAATGCAATTAAAAAGAAATGAATAAGTTTTAAAAGTAAAAGTGACTTCAAAAATGATAGAAAAATGTCAATCTCCTTGTGATATAATTTTTAAAATGTCATTTTTGGGGGTCCCTACAGACCAAAATTTTGGCAGCTTTCTACGGAATTTAGGACTTGATGGTTGTTAATAATTTCAAGGGCTTACTCTCTATTTTTATTCTCCTGCTGATGTGTAAAGCTTAGTGGAGAAAAATGTTCCAGCTCACACACAGAATCTTTTTTTCATGTACAAATAATGAGCAAAAATCAAACTATCAAGCAGAAAGTCCCAAAGAGCCTACTTTGATGGAACTGAAATTATAATTTTGTAAGTACAGTCCTGTTTAGTATTCAGCACAGGAGAGGGAGGAAAAAACCCACAAACTGAATATTTTAAAGTGCCATGATGTAGAGTCATGTAAGGATATGCAGTTAAGTCCTTGAAGCAACTGTATATAAACATTATTGATGTAAACATTTTTGAGAGTGAACAAGATTCCCTCAGCAAAGGGTCTGAAAACTTAAAAAAATATCATTGGTAGCAAAAATAGGCAACATTGTTTTATTTTAAGTAGCTAAAGAGGTAATCTTCGCCATTAAACTTTGGTTTGAGATTAGTCAGGGTTTAAAAACCATTCCTGTACATAAATATGCTATGCTTTAGGGACCAACACAAAGGTGAGTGGGGTAGGTGTTGGGTTGCTGGGTGCCCTGGGGCAAAGTTCTGCAGAGGGCCTTTATTGTGCTCATCCTTCTGCCCCATCCCTCATAGCACTTGCTATTTCAGGTCACCACCAACCTGCATCATATCACTTCATCCCATGTCACCTTGATTCATCCCCTACATGCTCCCCCTGCACAATTTATCTGAATGGAGAGAGTGGGACAGATGATCGTAATGATGGATGGTGGTGATGAATGGCACCTGTCGACAAGCAGGCTGACCAGTTGATATCTGGGCAGACCAGGCAGTTGATAGCAGGCAGACCAGTTGATGAGAAGGGGTGGCAGGACACAGGGTGGTGGCGGCAGCAGTTTCTTGTCATCATCCTGGAGCAGAGGTGGATCCAGTGGGAAATTACAAGGGTTGCAACAGGAATTTCCCTCCCATAAAAGATTCACCCACCCCATATAAAAATATTGGGGCTTGGATTTTCTCTCTCTTGCCAATGCACTATGCCAGGGGATGTCAAGCTCAAACCTGCTGGTGGGCCAGATTAGATTCTGATGCACCTTCAGGGAGCCACACATAGCCTTGTGCCCACCTCACACCACCTTCTGTCTTCCTCCTCCTCTCTGCTCTTTATCTCATTTCTCCCCCCACCCCGCACCCTGCCACTTAAATTAACTGAATTCACTACTTTTTACACTAAAATACACTCAGAGAAAGATTTTTATTTTTTATTTTTGGAAGAAATTCTGAACATACCTGCCAATTTTGCACAGATAATCCTACCACTCTTCCTCTCTCCCTTAACAGAGATGTTGCTAGCTACCAAGACCCAGGGCTTGGGCCCACAGCCTCCCCACATTTTGATAACTAAATCCTTTCATGCTCTCTTAAAGATATCCAACACTCTCCTCTCCACTAGTTAGCGTCACCCTAAAAATGAATCTTTTCCTCCTGCATCAGATTTCTCCTGCTATCAATACATACACAGTTGAGAACCAGTGTGGTGTAGTGATTAGAGTGTGAAGACTAGGACTGGGGGACTTGTGTTCCCCATTCAGTCATGAAACTCACTTTGGAACTTTATGCACTCCAATCCTAAGCATGTAAACTCGGAAGCAAATCCAAATAGCTCATTTTACACAAATCACAGCAGCATGCAATCCATTTGATCTCTTCTACATTTCATTTAAGCAAAAAATCATATGCAACTATAGTGTATGACTATATACTACAGTATATATACAATGTATAGTGTCTATACACTACAGAAAGAAAAGCCACCATTTTGATTTGAAATAGGACAGCAGAATTTCCTATATATGTTACCACAATTTTGCAGAATTTAAAGACAACTAATCATTTTATGGGCAAGGGAGTTTTAAAAATGAGTTTCTTGTGAACTGATTTACAAAGCCTTATTCTGAAGCACGTGTACAAAAATTGGCTTTTGGTAGAGGAGCATGTTACAAGCATGAAGCAAAATAAAATAAAATAGTAATGTTTAAAAGGGGAAACATGTTAAGAGAACAATTTTCTCATATTTTGCTACTTAAGCCATTTTGAGAACTCTGTTGCTAAAAAAGCAGCATATAAATATTTTTAATAAGTGGGGGTAGGATGAGAGAAAGAAACTCACACACAGAGACCAGATTAGAGCTATAAGCAGTGTAACTCCAGGAACAAAGCCACCTTAAGTGGCGCAGCAGGGAAATGCTTGACTAACAAGCAGAAGGTTGCCGGTTTGAATCCTCACTGGTACTATATCAGGCAGCAGTGATATAGGAAGATGCTGAAAGGCATCATCTCATACTGCGTGGAAGGAGGCAATGGTGAACCCCTCCTGTATTCTACCAAAGACAACCACAGGTCTCTGTAGGCACCAGGAGTCGAAATCAACTTGATGGCACACTTTACTTCCAGAACAAAAACAAAACAGATCCATGATTTTGTCAGAGCATTCCTCCCTCCCCATCCCATTCTTTTCAAATCTTTAAATACTTTTGCACTAATTTCCTCACAAGAAGATATACTGTTGGGATGGGGAAGGTTTTTCTTACAAGTTTGCACTAGAACAATTTTGGCATACTTTGAATTTTTAAAAAAACCTTAAAACACTCCCCCTCCCCCCCCCCCGAGTGGATGGGACTTCTCTCACATGTACAACACATACATGGTTCATGGGGATGTGGGGGGAGAGAGCAATGTGTTAGCTTGACCAAGGGGAACAAATCGCACACAAACCAAACAGCAAAGGGTTGGTTTTTACAAAATGTTTGACTTTCTTTCTTGGAGGGAGACCCCCAGCCCAACAGCTTCCTCGGCTCTGCAGTTACATACAAATTCCAAGCGGAGGAGAAGCACAAGACTCCAGCAGATCCAATAGCGCTGGGATAAAAGTTAACCCTTTTTTTACTCTCTGCTACTGCCGATCTCCAAGAGACTCATTAATTCACAGGAGATGCAACTGCACCCTTGCACTCCCCTGAATCTGCCCCTTTCTTGGAGCATGGGAGGAGCTGCCACCACCCCCACACCTGCCATTCACTGAAGGGGAGGGAGAACAGTTGCTCCTGAGCCCTTGGTGGTCACTTCTCCTCCCCCATAGTGAATGGGTCTTCCTCCCAGAGCTCCTGCATAATCCACTGGAAGCTCAGAGCTCCCAGTTCTCTCTAATTTTTTCCATCTGTGTGGAATGAATTTTGTTCCAGGTGGTGGTATCAAGGCAGTATGTGCACACATATATTCAGAGTGGGACCTTCTTGGTTCAATCTGAACAGGATCTAAAATTAACTGAGTGGACATAAAAACATACTTGTGTACACATGCATGTGTGCATTCATTAGAGGGAACACTGGCTCAGAGGAAGGAAGTCCCTTGGTAGAGAGGAGGGCAGAACCACCATGAGTCTCTTCCAGTACCATGAATATCTTGAGCTGCCACTGCTGTCTTCCATCCAACACCCATCCACATTTGAGGATAAGCAGGCCAGTAGGAGAAGACAGTGGCACCAGAAATTATCTCTGACAATGCTGCCTCATCCTGGCAATGTCAGGATGTCAGTTATGAGCTTTTGGACAGGGTCAGACAAATAGTGGCATGTTCATTCAAGGAAGTAGTGCTTATTTCCTCCATATTCATTCATTCATTCATTCGATTTCTATACTGCCCTTCCAAAAAATGGCTCAGGGCAGTTTACATGGAGAAATAATAAATAAATAAGATGTGAAAGGAGAGGTTATGTGTGAATCATCCACTCACATAGCAACAGCAGGAAATATTTCCAGGGCTGCAGCTTTATTTTATCAAGTTGCCTGTCACTAAAATGACTCCTATTGTGCCTTAAGGAGCCAGTTAACACCAAGGGTCTTCTTCTGGTTTGTCCAAGTACAAAAATCACATGCAGAACATAAGAATCATGTTCTGGTGTAAACCTGCACTTAGATTTGTGCTGATTCTAAATGTATGACTTTTTAACATTACCCCATGATATTTTAGAATTCTATACCTGCTATAATATAGGTCACATTGTGTGCACAATAAACTCTATGAGGCATTGCAAACTTGAAGAAATATGATTTTCTGCTCACAATTCAATGTTCTTACAAACCCCATGCTGCTCTGAGACCTTGCTTTGTAAAATTGGGGCAGGGAGTGTCCCATGTACAACCAAATAAATGTGTGCAATACAGAATCTGCCAAAGAGCTAGAGGAAATCAGTTTGGTTTTTAAATTACAAGAACTCATCCTGGTTTTAAACATGCAAAAGGATGCCCTGGGAACAGTCTGCCAGTTCTACTTATATGTCCTCCCTTCTTCTTGCCTTTTGCTATAAGATATAACTTGTGGTCTAGTCTTCAACAGCTGTTCCCTTTCATCCTCTACAGATCCACATTTCACTGAGCATCCCACTCCCACTCTGTTTATTAAGCCAGCCATATTCCCTGCATGTGAGTAGACACCCTTCCCAATCCATTTGACATCCACATTATCTTATAGTCCAAACTCATTGTCTTCTGGGTTTTGTGTTAACAGAGAGTTCAGTGGTAACATAAATGACATGCAGAAATTCTTCCCCAGAGGTTGGCTATTCTTGTGATTCCCATAACAGAGCTACTAACCACATGTTAGGTTTCCCTCTTTTGAGATTACCTCAGTTAGCTGAGTAGTGATGTAACAAATCTAATTCTTCATTGTTAACAATAAGGTTGCTGAAGGCTCACAGCCTTTTTATGCATGAGTTTTTGAAATGATCCATATCTGTTTATATTAAACCATGTTTTATTCAGAGTGAGCAGATGTTTCTTTATTGTTCTGTGGTCTCACTTTGCCCTGCATTTCATTCCTTCCAAACTCAGGTTTAATTAGAATAGTTTCTAAGCTTGATTCTAGGATACCACCTCACCCCCAGCCTCATGGGGTTGGTGGCTTTGCCTCACCCCAGCTTTGAGAAGGAATGAGACTGGGTGGGGATCAGTGTTCCCTCTAAGGTGTGCACAGGTGTGTGCGCTTACACGTTTTTTTGATATCCGCTCAGTTAATTTTAGATTCCGCTCAGGTTGAATCAGGAAGGCCCCATTCTGAATGCACATGCTCACACACTGCCTTGATACTGCCACCCAGAACAAAACTCATTCCGCACACAGATGGAAAAAAATTAGAGAGAACACTGGTGGTGATTAGTGGAGGCATTACTGGAAAGGAGGTGAGACTTGGTAAACAGTTGGTGCTCACCCTCCTGTCCGGGTCTAATTTGATGCTGTTTTGGCTTCCTTCCCACCCCCCACCCACCCCAGGCACAGGATGGGAGATGCTGGTCATCTTCTTGGGAGCCAAATAGAAACTGTTTGCTTTCTGACTGATTGGCCTGAGTCAGGAAATGTTTTTACTTACTCCATTTTGTTCCCTTTTTAAAGACAGGTTATTTAGGTCACAACTGGTAGGTTCACAGCAGGGAGGGGATAGGAGTACTGTATGATTTAGGAACATAGGAATCTGCCATATACTGAGTCAGACTATTGGTCCATCTAGCTCAGTATACAGACTGGCAGTGGCTTCTCCAAGGTTACAGACAGGAGTCTCTCTCAGCCCTATCTTGGAGATGCCAGGGAGGGAATTTGGAACCTTCTGCATGCAAGCATGCATATGCTCTTCCCAGAGCAGCCCCATCCTCTAAGGGGAATATCTTACTGTGTTCACATGTAGTCTCCCATTTAAATGCAAACCAGGGCAGACCCTGCTTGCTTGCTTGTTTATTACATTTCTAGACCACTCCATCCAATGGCTCTGGGAGGAGCACAACAAATTAAAAAATAAAATAAAAACACCATTGAAAACACACACAGCTTAAAACAATATAAAAACAATTTTAAAACAATTCAGAGACATTTAAAAACCGATTAAAAACAATTAACAATTTTTGGAAGGCCAGGCCAAATAAGTAAGTCTTTAGGGCTCTCTTAAAGGCCAACAATAGGAACATAGGAAGCTGCCATATACTGAATCACACCATTGGTCTATCTAGCTCAGTATTGTCTTCACAGACTGGCAGCAGCTTCTCCAAGGTTGCAGGCAGGAGTCTCTCTCAGCCCTATCTAACAATGAGCCTAAACTGAGGATATCTACTCCATAGGCCATGAGCAGCCACAGAGAAGGCCCAGTTCCGAGATGTACCAGTGGTAACAGGCGTGTATCTATAACTGAGCAGATGGGTTCAAAGAACCCGGGCCCCCAGCTCCTGAGGGCCCCCAAGCTCCACCCCTCCCTATTTTCTTCATTATCTCCATCACTCCAAGGCAATGCTAACGAGAGGGGTGAACACAGGCCCTTTCTCCCATAACTATGGCCGTGGGTGGCAACTGGAGATGGACCTCTCCAGATGACCTCAATGTGCAATGGGGATCACAGAGAAGAAGGTGCTCTCTAAGGTAGCCCAGGCCCAAGCTGTTCAGGGCTTTAAAGGTAAGAACCAGCACTTAATATTTTGCCCAGAAACAGATTGGCAGCCAGTGCAACTGTTTCAAAACAGGCATAATATGGTTTCTCCGAGTTGCCCCAGAGATCAATCTAGCTGCTGCATTTTGAACTAACTGAAGTTTCCAAACTACATACAAAGGCAGCCCCACATAGAGCACATTGCAATAGTCAAGCCTGGAGGTTACGAGCTGATGCACCACTATTTTGCGATTGTCCTCTTCAAGGAATGGACGCAGCTGTCGAATCAGCCGGTTGATCAAAAACGCTCCTGGCCATAGCCTCCACCTGAGATACCTGGATCCAAACAGCACTCCCAAGCTGCGTACCTGTTTCTTCTGGGGTAGTGTAACCCCATCCAGCACAGGAAGATCTAACTCATCCCTCAGATTCTGATCCCCCACAATGAGCACCTCCGTCTTGCTTGGATTCAGCTTCAATTTGTTATCCCACATCCAGCCCATTACTGCCTGTAGGCAGGCATTTAGGGAGTGAGCGTCATTTCCTGATGATGATGATAAGGAGGAATAGATTTGGGTGTCCATCAGCATACTGATAACACCCTGCACCAAATCTCCTGATGACCTCACCCAGCAGTTTCATGTAGATGTTAAAAAGCACTGGTGACATAATGGAGCCCTGAGGGACTCCATATAATAGCTCCCATTTCAAAGAGCAACCATCAACAAGCTCCACCATCTGGAATCTGGGAGATAGGAGCGGAACCACCGCAAAGCAGTACCTCCTATCCTCAATTCCCCCAGGCAATCCAGAAGGATACCAAGGTCAATGATATTGAACACTGCCGAAAGAACCAGCAGAGTCACACTCCCCCTGTTGATTCCCTGGTAAAGGTCATCCATCATGCCAACCAAGGCCATCTCAACCCCATAGCCTGCACTAAAACCAGTTTGAAATGGGTCTAGAAGGTAATTGGTTTCCTCCAAAACTGCCTGGAGCTGGTCAGCCACCACTCTCTCAATCACCTTGCCCAACCATGGGAGTTTGGAGTGGAGACCAGCCTATAAGTGTCCATCACTGAGGGATCTAGGGAAGGCTTCTTAAGAAATAGTCTGATCATTGCCTCATTCCACAAGGAGGCATCCTACCGTCCCTCAGTGATGAATTAATGATATTAACTAGGCCATCTCCAAAAATCTCCCTGCTAGATAGAAGCAGCCAAGTCGTGCACGGATCCAGAGAACAAGTGGTAGGCTGAACTGCACCAAGCAGCTTGTCCACGTCCTCAGGCATCACAGATTGAAACTGATCCAATCTAATACTACAAGAGGGATTGCTGGACACCATCTTAATAGACTCTGCAGAAACAGTGGAATACAAGTCAGCCCATATACAAGAGATTTTGTCCACAACAAACCCATTAAAAGCATCACAGCAGAATATAGTCTCCAGGGACTGGTTCTAAATGGAAGGAGACTGAATCAGACTCCTCACAACCCAGGACAACTCTGTTGAATGAGAACCTGCAGAAGCAATGCGTGCAGACCACAATTGTTTTGTTTGCTACACATAACCCTTCCTCACAAACCTTCAAATGGGATTCATGCTATGTCCTGTCAATTTCAAGCCAAGTTCTCCTCCACTTGAGCTCCAGTCGCACACTTTGCTGCTTCAGACCCTGCAATACAGGGGCGTAACTATAGGGGGGCAGGGGGGCACGTGCCCCGGGCGCCACCCCGGCGAGCCACATGGGGGGCGCCAAAAAGTGGCTTCCCCCTGCACCCCCCTGGATCGCCCGCCGACTGTGGCGGCAGGTGTGTGGCTGCGTTGGCGATGGCCAGGCTGTAGCGGGCCGAGTGGCGGCGCGGCGGGTCGCCCGCGGCGTTGGCATGGCCTGTAGCAGGCCGAGCAGCGGCGCGGCGGATCGTCCACCGAGGACTACTGCAGAGTGGCGCCAAGCCTGCCTGCTGGAGTAGTCCTCGGCGGGCGATCCGCCGCGCCGCTGCTCGGCCCGTTGCAGGCCATCGCCAACGCCGCGGGCGACCCGCCGCGCCGCCACTCGGCCCACTACAGCCTGGCCATCGCCAACGCCGCCGCCCGCCCACCGCCAAATCACCGCCGCCAGGTATGTGGGGGCTGAGGGGGCGGCGTGGGGGCGCCATTTCAGGGCCGGCCAGCCCTGGGCGCCGTTTCCCCCCGATACGCCACTGCTGCAATACCTTTGTATACCAAGGGGTCACTTTTAAAGCAAGTCAGAAGGGATGCTTAGGAGCGATGGTGTCTACTGCCCTGGTGAGTTCCCTGTTCCAGGTTCCCACCAAGGCATCAACAGAATCACTGTCAGCATCAACATTAAAACCCTTCAAGCCTTTTTCAAATCCTACTGGGTCCAGCAGCCATCTCGGGTGGACCATCTTAATAGGTCCTCCAGCTCTGCAGGGCTGGATTGTGGCTGTGAAACCAGTCTTAACCAGGTAGTGGTCTGTCCATGACCATGGAACCCCCTTCCCGATCCAAACAAAAGACTAAATTGAGTGTGTGGCCAGCAACATGAGTTGGTCCTGAAACTAGCTGGGCTATCCACAGCTGGTTGCCATGGCCGCTATGAACTCCTGAGCCGCACCAGACAAGTCAGCCTCACAATGGATATTGAAGTCCCCAAGCACTAAGATCCTGGGTGACTCCAAGACCAGCTCCATCAGCTCATTTAGGGAGTCCGTTGGGCAGCAGGGTGGACGGTACACCAACAGAACCCCCAATCTATCCCTAGTCCCCAGCCTCAGAAATACACACTCAGTGTAAGTCAACTGTCTCACAGGGGCCCTGGCAAGGGGGATGGTATTCCCCTCCACCTACTTCCCCTAGCCATCTCCACAACAGAGTAACCTGGTTGGAGAAGCTGGGCCGAAACTGGGCCACTAGCTTCCCTCATCCAGGTCCCAGTTATACAAGCCAGGTCAGCTCCCTCATCCATGATCAAGTCCTGGTTAATTTTGGTCTTATTCTGAACTGACCTGGCATTGCAAAAGAGCAAAGCTACGTTCTGTGGGTAGTTGAAACTGCTCCCCAAGACTAGAGAGCTGACAGGGCAGCTGGAAATGGAAACAGTTACTAAATTGCTGGTTTCCCTTCCACGTTAACGACTCTGCCAATGCCAATTCTTCTGTTCCCCACCACAACAGTAATAGCTGCCCCAGAGATGCCAGTTGCACCCCCCCCCCACATCACCCTGCCCAAGAGAACCCAAACATATGACAACAAAAGGCCTGGCACAACCCAATAAAAGGACTAACAAACGTTAACTGAACCCCCTCTACCTCACAATGTAACCTCTCCCCAGACCCCAGTTCCACACTGAAGGACCAACACCAAAGGCCGGCCCCTTTTCAGCCACCTGCAGGCAGTCTTCCATCTCCACCTCCCACATGCCTTCTTCCTATTTATCCTCCCAAGGGCTCCAGATATCTCCCCTCTCACGAGGGATCTCTGGTCCTCAGGGACACGTGGAACAAGTCAAGCACTCAGGTAGAAAGCACAGATGAAACCAGAAAGCAATCAGGCTGCAAACAAGCTGATTCTTCAGAAGGTCGGGGGCTGCAAAACAAACCTCCTCAGCTGAGTCAGGGATGCACAGGCACAGTGAGATGGTGGTTGTTTGTTATGCTTAGCAAAGGGGATAATTCATGCTTGCTACCACAAGACCAGCTTGTTGGGAATTCTCTCTGGTGGAGAAACCCTTTTTCATTATAGCAGAGTGCACAGAGGCACAACACAGCGGAATTTTGTTAGGCATGTGTGTATGCTGAGATTAAAGTAACTTTGAGCCAGTTCATAGTTTCAAATCAATATATATATGGCATTTATTAGAGAACTCCATTCTAGATAGGAAAGTGAGGAGTTAGGATCTCTAATCTAGCTAGCTAGCTGGATGCAGATGGATTCTGCATCTCTCTGCACACATGGTGTAGGGGAGAGGAGTTTGCATGCATGTTGCAAGGTAGAAGGAACAGGAAGAGAAGAGAGAGAGAGGAAGGAGGAAGTGTCCCTGAGATTAGCAATCTACATTCCAAAGGAATAGTGTCAGAGCAGTAGAGAAGGGATGACCAATGTCTTGACCCTCTAGCCCTCTGACTCACTAGTCTGTCCTCCACTGTCATTTAGACAAGAGACAGTGCAAAGTCCTTAACTTCCAACACAGCTCTCCTCCCAAGTCTTATCATTCAGTGAGCTTCCTTGGCCACATTTGAGCAAAGTGGGGAATGGCAAGGCCTGATGGCATGAGGCCTATAATTTAGATCCCTCCTTACTTCAGGGGCTCCTTGAACTTCAAAGTTTGAATGATGTGGGAGGGGTGAAGACTCTAAAGTTGGCCTGAACTGCTTTTGGAATTGGCAAGTATTTTTGAGGCCATGGCAGATGATGCAGTGGGAAGGAGGAGTGAAGATCCCATGTGGCAATTTCCTCCCGGATGCACTAAATTTCAAATATAAATCAGAGAATTTTTATTATCAGTGCGAGTCATTCTAGAAACAATTCTACAGTTCTGTTTCACAGAACTATATAGTGTCAATATAACTTTATGGAGCAAGGAAGATAAGTATATTATATGCGTATTAAATTTTCAAACAACTTAAATTTATACTTTTAAAAGTTGTTCAGCCCTTTCTCATGATCCATGAGAAGGGCTTAAAGGGGCAAGGGCTCAGGAGGAAGGCTTGTAAAGCTTACTTCCCCTCCAGGTGATCCTCTCCTTGTTGCTGGGTGGGCATATCACCTGCCCAGGCGATTGCCAGCTTCTGCCAGCAGCAGGGGGGTTGGGGATCCAGCAGGCTCCCATAATGCACCGTGCCAGTATTATGGGAGTTTCTCGACATCAGGATTTTCTCGATGCTGGCCAGGAGGCTGCTGGTGTGTGGATGCTGTGCAGAGCCGCCTGGCACCAACAAATGATCTGTTAGCCTGGCTAATGGCACATTTGCATCCTTAACCTGGGCTAACAGCTGGGACTTCCTTGTGGGCTTGCCATTGTGCCACTGCCAGGAGCTACATGGCTCCTGGTGGTTCTCACATGCAGGCAAAACCAGACTGGGCTTCTGCCAGTACACCAAGGACATCAGCTTCATCACGTTGGATTAAACACTCCTCCTCACTGATGGCTTAGAAGAGATGTGGGTCGAGAATGGCCTTCACAGAAGACCTGACCAGTCCGGCTTCTCTACCCATAAATAATATTGTGTACATAAAATAAATTTATTTTGTATTTGATAGTATGAGGTAAATCAATAGGGATAAAACTTTAGTAGCTGTATCAAAAGAATCATTATTTTCCTCCTGGCCATCATTAAAATCTACTTGCATTCTATTGTCTGGGTACAAAACTTCCACAATGTTGACTACCCTCTTTAGTCCAAACTGATCTCATTTCTGAAACCTCATCAGTGAATCACCTGAATGCTTGATAATTTCAATATAGTGAAGTGGGAATGCACAAGATGGGATGATTACGCTTCTGACACCTTGCGGAATATCATTTGCTCTTCAATGTTCTCCTTTCTTCTCCGATTCTTTCCCCTCTTCTGTTTTAATTCTTTCCCCATGTTCTCTGTTATGCACACACATGCCCCCATGCATACAAGTATGGTGGTTCATGATAGGTAAGCTTTCCCCATGCTCTAGAAAACGTGCCCACTCACTATGTTGTGAAACAATGCACACATAACAGAGGCACACATAACAGAGGGGGTGTAGTTCAACTGTGTCCCTGTAGCTGCTGCCTAAGCACCTGCTCTGTTAGTCAGGATGTCTGCCAATGTATTAAATATTATGATTAGATTTAGAATAAAGAAGCTCCATTTTCTGGATTAAAGCAACTATGGAGTAGGCAAATAATGGCTCATATCATGTCTAACATTGCATTTATGGGTATATGTTCTGCTTGTGCAAAGTGCGAAGAGCAATTTTAGCTGATTCCTCCCATTTCTCTGCTGCACAAAATGCCTCCTGAACACACACACACACACACACACACACACACACACCCTTAGGACTGAGAAATCTTCAGGGACATATCGGAGGGGGAGGGCACCTAAAGCAGCAGAGGGAAGGGGGATCAGTGAAAAAAACCCTTCCTTCCTTGTGTAAACAAAATGTACTCCCCGGATTGCAACACTAAATAGATGTGAGCCAATATACATGACAAACTTTAGAAAATATTTGATTTAAATTTAGATATGAGGAGTATGCTGAGTTGTTTTTCTTAAATAAATGGTAATAATGGTTTAAATAACAGTTGAAGAACAATGACATATGATTTTAAAATTTAGTCATGAATTAGTGGTGAATTGATAGTAATTGAGCCATTTTGGAAGGGCAGTATATAAATCAAATAAATAAATAAATAACGAGTTGTTACAGCTGACAAATTTTACGTGGAGTCTAATTAATAATTGAATCACTAATAATTGAATAACAAAATTGCCTGAAAAGTGAATAAGGTGCAAAAGAACTGAAGTGACAGAAAGAGAGTTTTGATTTATATAGTATACATTAAATGTAATTGTTAAATTGGGCAGTGATTTGATGACATTGATAAATTGTAACAAGATTTAAAAATTGGATTGATTGAATTAGCATTGTTTAGCCCATTGATTAATATTGATGAACTAATTGATTATGGCTGACAACCAGTCTACTGATGCTTTGCATGTACAATGGGGAAGAAATAATCTCTCTGTAGCCTTCTGTAACCCACTGTTTAGCCCACTGGTTCTCCTGAAAACATGTTGCTGAGGTTGCATGACCCGTAGGGACATATTTTCAGAAGGCCCAAAAGACCTCAGAGAGAAGAGAGATCAGTAAAAATTGTCCCTCTGCTATTGTTCATGCAAAATATTTTTCAGCACAGGCAGCATTAATCTGGATGTCAAGTTATACTTTTAATGATGATAGGATATAATTAGAATGTTACAAATAAGAATAACAGGTGCACTGCCATTTATTTTAAACCTGTGCCTATGAATACAGGAGAGCAATAAAGCAGAATATGAATAAATTGAAGTAAATGCTCCAGTTTTGGATGCTATTCCAAACTTTATAGTACATGAATAAGACAATGTAAAAATAGATATTTTTAAATCTAAGGAGAAGAGATTGGCTAACAGGTAGACAACAGTCCTACTCAGATATAATTTATTTATTTTGTCTTTTTGTATATTGCCCCAAACTTACTTCTCCAGGCAGTTTACAATTAACTGGTGGTTTTAAATATTTGGGAATTTTGTTGGCATATGTATAGCTAGATCCTTTTCTTCTTTTTAAATGTTTATTAATATTTTTTCAAAGGATAAACATTTGATAAACCATATGTTATGACAAAGATAATTAATAGTAGAATTATTTCATATTTCAGCATAATAAAACATTTTCCTCTCTATACTTAGGTAACAATATCCATCACTGTCTTATTCAAACTCTTCCCCCTTTAAACAAACAAACAAACAAACAAAAAACTAAACTAAAAAGAACAAACTTTTTACACAATGCATACAATTCCAAGTATGGTTACCAAATTAACTAAAACCTGTACAGTATATTGATCCTTTAATGTTTGCTCAGAAAGAAGTTCTATTGTACTTAATGGGGCTTACTCACAAGTAAGAGTGTACAGAATAGCAATTTAAAATAATTATTTATGGCTTGGGTAGTCTTAGACAGAACTGTGAAACTTGTAGAACTGGGTGTTATTCAGTACAAAGAACCACAATCAGGGAGGAAAACAGCCATTGATGCTTGAAGATTGATCAAATATTGTTCTAGAGCAGCATAAGAGTTCATGGAGAGCTATAATAAAGAGGTTCTACAGCAGTTACAATACAAAGTAGTCTACACTGATATTAATTAATTAATTAATTAATTAATTAAAATAAAATGGCTCCCTGTCCCCAAAGGGTTCACAAAAGAAAAAAGAAACACAAGAAAGGCACCAGCAACAGTTAGGGGTGTGCACAAAATGGGGTAGCCCAATTCGATTCACTACTGGACTGGATTCGAACAAGACTGGGCATATTTGGTTTTGCCACCCACTGAACACCCCTTCATTGGTTTGGGTTGGTCTGGCGAGGGGTTCACGAGGTGTTGTTTTTTTTAAAATTTAGTTTTTAAAAAAATTTCACTCACCACCACCCAGGATTAGATTCAGTTGTGGGGGGAGGTCTCCAGAAGTTCCCCCTCCCCCTGCCAGCCTCCATTATGTGCCAAATCATCTGGTTCAGGAAGTCTTCGTCCCATTCTGGGCCTCACCCCTGTGGTGGCAGCCATTTTGGAGGCCGCTGTGCATGCTCAATGGGTGTTTGTGTGGCCTGGGTCATAATGTGTTGAAAGAATTTTTGAAATTCTGTTCAAAAGTCCAGATCTGAAGTCCAGATTTTTCAAGGGTTTTTATTTGATCTAGACATCCAATTTGTCTCAAAGGAACATACAAGAAGTTTGGAAGAACCATTTAAGAAGGTGGAAGTAAATAAAAATTTCATAGAATGTACCTCTTCCCACAAAGGGTAGGATTCAGGGGACTATAACTGGAGCTCCACTTGCATAATTTCTGGTCTCCTTTTTTCCAGTGCAGCCATCACAGTTCCCCAGAGCCTGTTGCTGTGGCTTGAAACCTCCTCCCCAGGATGGCATGGGCCATGTTGCCATGACATGATGGCAGACAGGAGGAAGAAAATCTATCGAAAATGAACATTTCTCTTGTATGAATGCAAGCAACTTTCACTCCTGGTATACTGCCTAAGGTGCCAAACTATTGAAAATAAATCATACGGTTGATATGGTCACTCTTTAAAGGAATTAAAAATATCAATACACAAATTGCAAAGTGAGTGGCTGATATACTGCACAAGAGTATGTCAGCCTCGTAATGTTGTATCTGCACAAGTGACTCTTGCATTATACAAGAGTAATAATGGGCTTACTCTTGTGTAACACACTTTGCACAGACTGTGTGTGCATGCAATGCACAATTTGTGCTAATTGCACAAATGCAATGTTACTAGGCTGACATTACCTTGCGTGGTATTCCAGCCATTGTCTATATATGGGCATCTGGAATTTTCTAATTGCTTTTATGAATGTATATTGATCAAGAAATCTAGCAACTAATTAAATAATTATGTATGGCAAGGTGGAAAGATAGGGATATAAAGTAGCTTAATAAAAATAATCAAATACAGTTGACATATTGATTTAAAGATAATGTATAGACACTGGTCAACAGAATGAGACAAACTTAGATAAATGGCCCAAATTAAATTTATCTTGTCTAGGAAGGATAGGCACTGTATAAATGAATATACAATTGAAATTAATGAAAAATGGGTAAACATTCCTTAAAATGTTAAATATGGTATCAATTTCTTTTGAACAATTTTTTTCAAGTAAATAGATATTCAAAATTAGGTTATATACAGTGCAACAAAAGACATTAGATGATAGTTTAGCAGTACCAAATGCAACAAAGAACTATCCTGGAGAAATTGTCATGGCAATGTGTTAATGGAGGAGGGGGGAGTAAAAGATTGATAACTAGAAAAGATAGCTCACTAGACCATGTGGGTGACTGGAGTAGAAGCCTAGCAGCCAGGTGTGTTGTCTGAATCTGTCCAAGTCTGGTTGTCATGTTCTCCTGACTTCTTCCACTAACCCTAAACTCTTAGTTACAGAACTCAGGCAGAAATCAGGATAATTTAGTAACACGGTGCAGGAGCTGGACTTGGGCAGGGTTGGATAACGCACTAGATAACGTACCTTTGCAGTGCTAGTCTGGATGTCAGTCATGGTCTCTTAACTGAAAGACAATTCCATCATCATTGTAACTACCACATTTTATTTATATAATACGCACTAGGCACTAGGCATTAGGCATTAAAAAAAATAGAAAATACAAGGCCCTAAGTTCATAATCTTAAAAAATATACACAAAAGAAATATGAACGGAAGGGAGATGTCTTCATAATACTCCTTCAATTGTATCAAAAGCCCTGGAGAGCTTTTTAAAAACTTACAGTAATGCTATAGGAGACTGCTGGATATGTGAATAATGCAATATTTGCCATTTTTTTGATATTGCAAAGATAGAAGATGATATTAAGACGTATTTATGATAGAATGGGAAACAGAATGCCGTTTATAATACAAGCAACCCTTTTGAATGAAGCGAAGAAATCAGAGTAGGGATTTGCCAGAACGCGATTTGGCTTTCAAATCACCGGCACAATCCCTTTAAAAACAAATGCTTCCACAGCCTCTTTAACAAGGAGGAGAGCAGGTCAATACCTGCTCCTCCTCCCACTCACTGCCCCTTCCATAATCCTAGCGCTTCTCCCAGTTATTTTTAAGGTAAGAGAAAGCATCTATGATATGGAAAGACAAATCGACCAGGGCGCCATACCAGCTAATGTTTTTTTGGGAAACCAGATCACGAGCTGTTCTCCTGCTAATTACCTGACACAGAGAACAGTTGCCAAGTATTGCAGAGCCTTAACATTGGCCGACTGTAATGGCTTGTGTACAGCAGTGATAGAGGAAAGATATCACAGAATCCCATTTGACGAACGTGTTTGTCCTTGCGGTTCTGGGGAGATTGAAACTACAGTGCACATTCTCTTGTATTGTCAATTCTATCGTGATATCCAACACAAGCTTATTTCTCCTGAAATTAATCCTTATCCAGGCTCTACTGATAAACTTTACCTAACTATTCTTTTAGCGAATCAGAATGAAGCCAGGTTGTATAACGTTGCTAAATATTGTTTTAATGATAGTAAAATTCAGTTAGAGATTATCAAATAGTTAATTATTATCAACTTTTTTTGGATCAGATATTTTAGTTTATTCTCTTAGTAGTATTATTATTTTAAATTTATCTAATAGTTAATATAGTAACTTCTATAGTAATATAGTAATATAGAATGTATTTCCTTGAATAGTTCTTATTTATTCTCTGGTCAATGACCAAAATAAAGATTATCCTATCCAGTTATCTTTGAACCTTGGTGGGGTGTCTCCCAGCTGCCCTTGCGCACGACATTGGCATGCACATGGCCTCTGTGCATGTGCAGCAGACTTTTGCATGGTCAGCATGGTTGCTGCTTTCCTCCTTGTTAAAGAGTCTGTGGAAGCCCTCATTTCTAAAGGAATTGTGTTGACGATTCGAATGCCGAATCGCATTTCAGCAGCTCCTTATCAGAGAATTGTTGAAGAATGTTAAATGATGCTATAGTATGTATGTATGTATGTATGTATTTACATTTATAGCCCGCCCTATACCCAAAGGTCTCAGAGTGGGTTACAATGAAACCAATATAAAACAGTTAAAATTCAACATCATAAAATTTAAAAAAATACATTAAAATATACAATGCCTGAGAGGGGAACAACCACTACATCTCTAGTCAAAGGCCAGGGTAAAGAGGTGTGTCTTCACCATTCTCCTGAATGTACACAATGTCGGAGCTTGGCACACCTCAGAAGGGAGGGCATTCCACAACCTAGGGGTCACCAAAGAGAAAGCCCTCTCATGTGCCCCAGCCCCTTTAACTGTTGGCAATGGTGGCACTACCAAGAGGTCCTCTCCTACAGCTGTTAACTGATGGAATAAGGTGTTCCTTCAGGTATTTGGGGCCCAGGTTGTTCAGGGCTTTATAAGTTAATGTTAAAACCTCGAATTGAGCTTGGTGGCAAATTGGCAACTTGTGCAGTTCCTTTAAGAGCAGTGTGATGTGCATCCTGCCAGAAGTACCCATCAGCATTCTTGCTGCTGCATTCTGCACTAGTTGCAGCCTCTGAGCCATCTTCAGGGTCAGCCCCACATAGCACGCATTACAACAGTCCAGTCTGAAGGTTACCAGAGCATGTATCACTGTGGTCAGGCTATCTCTGTTCAGAAAGGGCTGTAACTGGCAGACAAGTCTGAGTTGAAAATAATCACTCCTGGCCACCACTGCCACCTGGGCCTCCAGCAACTGTGACAAATCCAGGAGTACCCCCAAGCTACACACCTGTTCTTTTCAGGGTACTACCACGCTCTCAAGAACAGGATATTTCCCCACTTCATGGACTCAAGAGCCCCAGACACACAGCACCTTTGACTTATCTGGATCCAGTTTCAATTTATTGGTTCACATCCAGCCCATTACTGCCTCCAGGCAATGGTCAAGCACGTCAATCAGCATACTGTTGGCATCTCACTCCAAACCTCCTGACGACCTCTCCCAGCAGCTTCATATATATGTTGAAAAGCATAGGGGATAAAATCGACTGCTGAGGAATCCCAGAGGTCAACTCCCAGGGAGCCAAACAAAATTCCCCCATGACAACTCTTTGATATCGACCCTGGAGATAGAAGAGAAACCACCGCAGTGCAGTGCAGTGTTTCCAACCCCCCAACTCCTGAAGCCTTTCCAAAAGGATACCATGGTCAATGGTATCAAACACCTCCGCCTTCCAATAAGAACCCCTAGTGGAACCTGTTGCCAAAAGATGGCCAATCTGAGAGTGTTTGCCTGAGCAAGCCTGATTCAAGGACATTATGTCAAACCATAACTCATTGTCCTTTCAGTCCCAAGGGAGGGCCTTGTTGACCGTACTACACATGCAGAAAAGCTCATCATATGCCAGCTATGAGGCACCCACATAGGTATTAATGATATCTGAATAATATCCAGATATTCCACCATGGACGGGGCCCACCATGATCAACCAGCATAAATATGGAGTACCTGTACAACCAATTGACCCAATTCTTCTTAACTTTAGGTTGCTTCATCCACTTGACCTCCTTAGGGAGATTGACTAGCACCCCATCCTTGACTAGAAGCTTTGGTTCTTCACTCATATTTCTTAACCTTATAGACACCATTGCTCTATTATGATATCTTGTTTGTTGACTCTATCATCCATGTGTTGTATTCATTTCTACAATGTTTCTTGTTGAAGCTCTATCCATATTGTGGATTGTTCTATCCATATTCATTAAATGATCTATACTGAATACATTTTCCATAATAGTAATACTCTGTCATATTGTGGTTATTATTTGCTTCTTCATTGGACAGTCTGGTGGGTGATATTTGTGGTTCTTCTTGTGGTATATGTGTATACCTTGAGGAGCATCCATGGCGCCAGGGTCCACCGACCGGGCCTGGAGCAGGAGGTGCAGATTCTGAGTTGATCAAAGCATCACCCATAGTGCCTTGGGCGGGCCTGTGCTGTTCCATCTCAATCTGTGCTAGACACAGTGGCTGTTCCATTGGCAATGCCCAGTGAGATGGTAGGCACCACAACATTTCCTGCTGGGGCTGCCCCAGAAGGAGTACACTCAGCTTCAACGGGATGGTCTGATGGTGAAGAACCTCCTGCTCTGGAGAGGGCAGCTAAACTGCCTGCCAAGGAGGCCACTGCTGAGATCCCACCATCAACCAGGCTGGTAATTGTCATAGACATCTGTTGAGGAAGCAGTCAGAGCTTGAGGCACCTTTTGCCAGGGGTAGCCTACAGCCATGCAAGAGAACACTCCTGCCGGTTGGCAGACCACTGGCAGCACCACATGGATTACAGCAGATCCATAGAGGACTGGGTGGACTGCAGTGTGTGTGGCCACACCCATCAGGGAATCCATCTGGACCCCATGTACCATGACCACCCTTTCCAGGGCAGGTTCATCTGAAATGGGAGACACCATGGGTAAGGGTCTGGGCTGGCTGGCTGGATGAGGCAAGGCTCCACTCAACAAGCTGTCTGCAGCTGGACCCAGCGGGGCTGACACGCTCCCTTGGGTGTTAGGTTCTTCAGGCCCCATTCACCTTTCCAAGTAGTGCAGCTGCTCACAAACGTTAACTAGCAGAGATTGAAGACAGGACTCCTCAGAACCCTCTGCCATTGAGGATAGGGTTGATGGTGCAGAGCAACATATCTTAGGAGCCATGCTAGGCCAAGAAGCTACCCTAGAAATCTGCTCATCACCTCAGGCCCTGCTCATGGCCCCACCACTAACAGAGATCCAGTTGGTGGGGACTAGAGACAGAGCCTTTTTGGTTGTGGCCCCTCCACAACACCCTCCCCGAAGAGCTTTGCCATGGTACCTCCCTCAGTGTTTTAAAATAAACCATTGAAAAAACATCCTTTTAATGAGGCTTTTTAATGTTTCATCTCTGTTTATACAGTATCTGGTAGGTTATTTAGTTTTTATAGTTCTCAGTTTTTAGTTTTTAAAATAACTTTTAATTTGTATTTTTTTAAATGTAATTTCAAATGTGGTTTTAGCCTGGTTTTAACTTGTTTAACTTAAATTTAGTTAACTTTATTAATCTTATTTTACATTGTGAGGCTCTTCTCACAATCGGTGAGGAGAGCCTGGATGGGGTTTCCGGGGAGAGTGGTCTAAGCCCGCTCTCCCCACAGACGAGCAGTCAGTCTGCTCCAGGCAGCCGAACCGGCCACCCACACGACTGCTGGCTCTGTTACTGAGCCGGCGGGGGCTGTGGGGATTGGGGGCCGCACGCCCCCCCCCAAAGCTCCAGCATGCCCTGCGCGAATTCGCAGGGCAGGCTGGAGAGACCCCAGAGCCGGGAGGCTGCTCTTAAGCCTCCCGGTTGGGAGTCTACTCGTGAGTTGCCACAGCGTGGAGCCACACTGCAGCAACTCACAATCAGAAAGCCCAGGTTCGCGGAGTGCTTGTGGTCCTGCAAAATCGAGCTAGGCTCCCTTAGCCCAATTTTGCATGACCATGAGAATAGTCTCTATCTTTTTATTATGTTGTGAGCTGCCCCAAGCTGTATTGTACTGGAGGAGCGGGATATAAATATTTTAAATAAAATAATTAGAAAATAACCAGATTAGAGAACAACAAATGTGTGACCGCTTCCCTAACAGGTTGAAAGAACAACTGAAACAAACAGAGGCTATATCTCTGCCCCACGCCACAGCATGTGGAGTGGGGACATATAACCTCATGCTGGCCCATCATAACTTGCCTCAAATCACCCCCCCCACAGCATAAACAGCTGTAGGGCACAATTAACTTTATGTGTAAGTATCTTTGGTGATGCTTATATTGTTTATATTATATAAAAGCAACATTCGTGGTTTAAAAAAATGTACAAGTGTTCTTTGCTGATTCTGTTAGTTTTCTCTAGCATGTCAACATTTTGAATGTTGGACATTGAATGGATGTCTGCTCATGAAAAGCACAAAAGGTTTATAACATGCCTTCAGTTTCTCTCCGATTGCTTCTCCATATAGCCTGCTAATCATGTGACAAGTACAATGTCCAAAATGGGATAAACTTGTGCTCCTTTCTGTTAGTCCATTTCCTTTCTTTCCTGTCCTTTTCCCTTTACATGCGTCCTAGGTATTTTTCAGGCAATCCCACAGGCACCCCCCATACAGCCTTGCCATCTGCCAGCAAATTCAAAATCTTGCATGAACAGCCAACATCTCCCAGGTGCAAATCAATTTGGTGTCAGCTCTGGATTGGTTCCAGTGCTTTTCCTCAGTAGAGATGGGGAAAGCATGTCAAATCAATGGTGGTACATATTTTTTTTAATCCACTGTTGGCTTGGAACTCTCGAAAAAACCCTGCAAAATAATCTCCTTTAAGATCTCATTTAGAGTCGGCACCAAACTTTATTTAGCACATTATGCATAGAAGAGAAGAGAAAGCAGAGGGAAATCGACAGTATTGACAAACAGCGATGAAAAATGGGGACAGCTGCAGATCAGAATTAAACAAGATAAAGATTGTAAATGGAATCCTCCACATAAGTATACATTTAAAATTCAATTTGAATTATTGGTACAAGTGTGAGCAACCATATGCTGATTTATTGCCTAAATGTATTATGTACACAGAGGGAACTATCAACTTGCATTACAGGTACATCACCTGCATGTAGAGGATCCCATAGGATTAAACAGAGCCACATGTCCCCTTTCTCACCTATATATATGCATGGGCATGCCATGCATATAGGAACCAGATAGTACTGCCTCACTTATTTAGTCCCCACAAGTTTTAGCTCAGATATTAGCAGATCTGTGGCCTATTTTTGTCAGCCAGTCAAAAGTCCCTGCCTTTTGTTTCCTTTTTAGCTGATTTTCCAGTAGGCTTATGAGATCACGCAGCATTCTCTCTGTGTGTCCGAGTGTCTGTGTGTTTTCCCCTACTATCAACTTCACAACACCTGGACCAATATGAACCAAATTGGGTACAGTTGTAGGGACATATAGGGACACCTCAATGGCATAGTTTGTGATGATGTCATCCGCCCTGATCCAAGATGGTGGACATGTAAACTTTTGAGGCGCAAGTGGGCGAATTTGTGAACCACTTAACCAATTTGAACCAAATTTGCTACAGCTGCAGGGACACACAGGTATGCCCAAACGGCATAGTGTGTGATGATGTCATCCACTCCAATTCAAGATGGCAGCTGTGTGAACATATGAGGTGCAAGCAGGCTAATTTGTGGACTGTCTAACCCATTTGAACTAAATTGGGTACAGTTGCAGCGAGTGACACATGGGGACACCTCAATGGCATAGATTGTGATGATGTCATCCACCCCAATCCAAGATGGTAGACAGGTAAACTTTTGAGGCACAAGTGGGCTAACTTGTGAACCATTTAACCAATTTGAACCAAATTTGCTACAGCTGCAGGGACAGAGGGTGAACCTGGGGGTGGAGGTTGGGGTAGGCAAGTATTGAATCGGTGGCAGCTGCATCTCTCTCTCACTGCCTCATTGCAGCAGCCTCTTCTTTTCTCTCATTTCACCCCAACTTTAACTTGAGCTGCATGGGCTGGTTATTCACCCTGTGCCTGGTAAATGATGAGCTGGTGAAGAGGGAGAGAGAGCAAGAGAGAGAGCAATTCTGTGCCTACCTGCCCCCCTCCAGCCCTGCTCGCCACACCTCACACCTGTCTTACAGAAATGCTTCATTATCTGGGCATGGTCCAAGGTAACACACACTTATTGATTTGGTGTTAGTTGATCTACACATATAGCTATTTGTTTCCCTGGCTGTAAAATGGAGGCATCCCCCTAATACCCAAGCAATTCTTCCAATTTCAAACAGTAACTGGCCTATAACTGATTTGATATCCCTGCCCTGGGCACAAGAACAAGGTTCACACAAGGCCTTTGCACCAGAAATAAATGTCAGAACGTATCTTACATGAAAATTATCAGAATTGGAATGAAGTCCTTTAAAATCACATAGTTGGATCGTATTGGATTTTCAGTCAGAAGTTCTGATTTATGCTGGATTTTCATAGGATCAATGGGAAAGATAAAAAATAATAATGTTCTGAAATAGCTGGGTGTAAGGCTCTGAAATTTCACATAATGGTAACACATAATGATCACATTATGTGGATTTTCAAGGAGACTGGTCCAAAAATTGGTTCTTAATGTTCTTAAATTATAAAAGTGCATAATTACTTTGTTTCATGGCAGAAAGTTATAAAGAGTGGGAACTGGAGCATCCACTCTGACCATCAACTTTGCTTTATTTGCAGGAAATTGCTCCTTGCCTTCATATAAAAAGAGTGGTGCTTCCCTCTACCCTGTGCAAGCTTCTGAAGTGGGGATGCTGCTGCTATGCATGTGTCTTCTTTGCTTACACAGGCACATCTTTAGTCAAATTTTACAGTGTGTTTATAGATACACACACTTGTCTGTCTGTCTGTCTGTTTATACTATAGATTTATTTTTAAGGCTCAAGACTTAATGTATGACTACACACACACACATATTAGGGATGTGCATGAACTGATTTTTGTGATATGATTCGAGTTCAAATAGAATCAGCCTGATTCAATTTGAGCTTGAATCTGTTGCCTTGAAACTGGGGTTGATTTTATTTGAATTTGATTTTATTTGATTGAATCCAAATAGATCCAGACTAATTTTTAAAGGCCTAGGGGACACCAAACTGGATTGGATGGTAGGGCCCATGGAGCCCAAGCCCCATAGGTGCCAATTACTACCCAACCCCCAAAGGAATGTGGCAAAGAGGTGATTTTTTCAGATTTTTTATGTGTTGTGGATTCTCCATTGTGAAATAACTTCTTCATAGGGAATACTTATGAAGAAGTTATTTCAATGGTGACTCGAACTGCCAAATTGATTCAAGCTCAAATCTAGAATGATTTGATTTGACCTTGCATCTGGTCAGTGTCCCCCCAAGGGTGATTTGATCCGAGGTCGAATCACTCGAATCGACCTCATTTGAGTCAGTTTGATTCAGCCACAAATCGATTCACACATCCCTAATATAGATAGATTGGGCGGGGGGGGGGATGAGAATGTTTCCATTTTAAGTCTTAAGCCTTTAAAATACTAATTGGTTTGCCCTTTAAGAGATTCTTCAGTCTCAGCCATCATTTGCAGAGTTCAAGTTCTGTATTGCATAAGTGGACCTTTGTTACAGTATTTCAGCTCCATTCCTATAGTTAGCTGTTCTAATGAAAACTTAGGTTCAGATGTACCATGTATTGGAATTGGAACAAAATTAAGCAAAACATTATTTGTGTGCACTTTGGAAGTGTGAGAAGAGGAGGCTTGCTTCCTTGAACAGTCAATATGTTGGTGCGTTTGCCATCACTTTTGGACAAGGAAGTCAATTTGAGGTGATCATAAAAGTGTTTGAATTCTTTTGTGAGGAACAAGATGGCTCAGCACTGAACTTCAGCTTGAATATTTCCATATTTGGTATGAAATTGCTTTCATTCTTTGGAGACCTTTGTACCTTGAGTATTCCTTGTTTTCGTACCTTGAAGGTCTAAAGCTGCCTGTGTATTTTAATTTTATTTACTAAGTGATTCAAAATGTTTCCTTCTTCCTGCCGGAAGTGTGAAAGGTTAAGGTGAAAGAAATATTTGGGAAAGCAATAAACACACTCATAGTGCATTTAACAATAAAGCAAAACAGTCCACAACTCAGGACAGTGTATATTGTAAATGCACTTGCTGTCTGTGTACTTTACTTTCTTTATCTGACCTTGCTCAGTTAAAAGATGCACTTGTTACAGAATGTCAGTCACTAATGAGGCCTAAAGTAATTGAGCCTGATTGAACTGGCAAGATGCTGCCTAATTATCATGATAAATGGAATTGGCTGATCAGCTATGAAGGGCGAATGGCATGGAGGACATTAAACAAGGTCATTCAGTCAAGGAGATCCACTTATCTTACAACTTTTTGTTCTCTGCTTGGTTGCTTCCAGCCATGAGCTGTTCATCAGTCTATATGTGATCTCCTGATTAAGGCAAGAAGCATCACTAGACAGCCATATGGGGTCCAAAGACCAGCAAGAAGTCCTTTGTGGACTATAAGATGCTCAGATTGAGCTCCTGCACAACCGCCTAAAGGAAGGGAGGATTTACATTGCTTTGCTTAATTGTGTCATCTTTTTTTTAGAAATACAGGCACTGAAACTAATCTATCCATTATCTACCCAGCCTCATCTATGCCAGAACTAAGGCTTACAATATTTGGGCTGAACCAACCAATGCTTATTGTGGTTCTTTTCCAGGGTAAACATCCTGATGATCCCTCTGCAATTTAGCAAATATTCAGGATGCATATGGAGATGCTAGGAGTCATAGCGTTATTAACATGCTTTAATAATGGTAATTATTAATTATTGGCAATGTTAATTATTAATCCTGATTAATAATAATTACCCTATTTAATATTGTTAATTATTAATCAGGGTGAAATATCATGATTTCATGCTGTCGTTGTAAAAAGTCATGCTGGGTATTTCTTTTTCAGGTCCTTCACATATATGCTGACTTTGGCTTCATAAATCTGCCGTCTGTGTTAAAATACTGAAAGTCTAGATTTTTGGGTTTTTGAGTAGTTCACATGTCTTATAGGCCAATTGTGTTAAGAAATTCATGTCAGGGCAATGTGGCAAAGCAATGATTTCTTCCTTCCATTGATCCAAGCAAGTTATCACTCCTTATTTTAGATACAGTTAACAAACCTGGCAGAATTAAGTATTTATTTATTTATATTTATTTATTTTTGCATTTATATACCGCCTTTCGTTAAAAAGATAACCCCAAGGCGGTTTACAAAAGTTAAAAACATACAATAAAAAGACAATAAAAACATCATGTTAAAAATATAAAAACATAAAAACTTGCAAAAATTTGCAAATTAGTCAGGGCCACCCTTAGGAATAGGCAAACCAGGCAGTTACTCAAGGTGCCTACCTGAAGGAGGTGACAATCTGAATTTGGTGGCTTGCTGCTGAATGCACTGTCTGCAGTAAGCTAGGGAGAAGAACAGAACAACCAGGAAAGAGCTTTCTCTCCCTAATTTCCCTCTTATGGTGTATGGTGCACATGTGTAATAATAAATAAATAATGGGAGAGAGATTTAAAAAATGTGTATGAGAGAGAGCATCTTAGGCTGGAAACAAAATATCTATCCATCTATCTATCTATCTATCTAGTTTATATACTGCCCTACACACATGTCTCTGGGCGGTTTACAGTAAGATAGACGGAAAGACCTGGAGAGCGGAAAGAAGACTGAAGGACAAGTTACAGAAAGTCTGTGAGACTTCAGTGGGATCCCAGAACTGGAGCCACAGAGCTCTGGCAGCTAAGCATCACATTACTGAGAGGTAGCTCTGGGCCCTTTTCATGATTGCTGGGAAAGCCTAAGAATAATAGAAAGGGCCTGTTACACTACTAGGTTTTGCAGTCCTGCACAAAACTTAACAACATTGATAAGCTAATCACTGGTGGGGGTGGGGACAGGAATGCTAAAGGTGCTCCTTGCCCAAGACACTATTTATCCTAGAGCCCGGGTGTAGGAGCGGGGAGACCCAATTTATAGCCTTCAACCAGGAAAAAAATGGGATAAATAAATCACTGGTCTTCATTTTCGTTTTGACATATTTTATCCCACCCTTCCTCCAAGGAGCTAAAACATGGTTCTTCCCTTCCTTCATTTTATTGTCAACTCTGTCAGCTAGTTTAAGTTGCAAAATCATCTGGTGGTGAGAGATAGGGATATGCACAAAACCGGCTTGGTCTTTTTGGTTTGAATTAGAACCAGCTTCGAACCAGGGTGGGTGGGTTTGGTTTTAGTTTTGCTCGAACACCCCCCCCCCATGGGTTCGGTTTGAATTCGAACCCAGTTCAAACTGGTTCTAAAGTTTCTACATAGGGTATAATGGGGACTCGAGCTGGTCCATTACTCCCTATGTAGAGCACCTAGTGGCACAAAACTGGGGTGGCTGGTAATGGGGATTTGTGGCAGCCTCATTCCCCCTTTGGGGGTGCCAGGACACCTCAAAGTGGATCTGGGGGCACAGTGGGTTGTACCACAACTCCCCACAGGCAGCCCCAAGCCAGTGGGGTTCATGGTTCCCCCCCAGGAATTTTTTCAGTTACTGTCCTTTTAACTAGTCTATCTCTATCAGAGTAGCTTCTCTGGTCTCTATATGTGTGTGTATATGGAGAGATCTTGATTGGCTTTCATTGGGAGAACTCATACAGCCACCAAGAATCCAATTTGTGTTTGGACATGCTGTGTATGAGTTCTCTCAATGGCACCCCCCAATCGGGGGATGGGGCTGCCTCAAATCCCCATTATTCCCTATGGGAGAAATGCAAGATCTTCAAAAATTCATTAAAAATAATAGGAGTGTCCGATTGCTTTGGGGTTCGGTGGGTGGTTGGCACACCTGGGTGCCTACCAGCCACCCCAGTTTTGTGCCCCTAGGTGCTCTAAATAGGAAGTTATGGGCTAGTTCAAGTCCCTATTATACCCTATGTAGAACCTTTTAGAGTCAGTTCGAACTGGGTTCAAATTTGAACCGAACCGGGGGGGGGGGCAGTTGAGCAAAACCAAAACCAAACCTACCCACTGTGGTTCAAAACTGGTTCAAATTCAAACCAAACCAGCCAAGCCAGTTTTGTGCACATCCCTAGAAGCCACCAAAAGCAAAAATGTGGGGGAATGTGGGGACTAGGTTAGGGAGATGGGCCAGAAAGAGGACTCAGGAAAAAGGGCCTGCTCCCCCCCCCCCCCCCCGCCGGCCCAGAGCAGAGGGGAGAGAGAGAGAGAGACACTCACTCACTCACTCACTCAGGAAAAAATAAAATAAAAGCAGCAAAACAAACACATACAGTTACACCGGGGGATGGGGGGAGGTATAAAGCAGGGGAGAGAAAGCGGTGGGGCGGGCAGAGAAACAGTCAGAAGGGAGGATTGGGAACAAAAACACAGCAGTCTACCAAGCAGACTCTCACCACACCAGCAGTAGCTGCAGCAGGCCAGAAGGAAGCCAAGGATCACTGCAGCCAGAGTGATTTTGCTAGGTCAGAGGCTTGGCTTTAAATAGGATTTAAAATTCCCTCCTTTGGGAGCCCCAACCATTGTCCTCCCTCCTGGCCAATAGGGTGCCAGTTCTCAAGGACTGGCACAGTGCAGAGCCTACCAGAGAGCCAGACTCATCTGGCCAATCAGGGAAGCAAGAGCTCAGCCAATGAAATCAAGCAACACAAGTCACACAAAATGGAGGACAATATCTAAAATGGCCTCTAGAACCTTCAAATTGGCTCAGACAGGCTCAAACCAAACCTGGCTTGATCAGTTCGAACTCGGACCAGCATTGCCAATGCAATGCCCTGTTTGGTCCGAGTTTGAACCTATCAACAGGTTTGAATTCAAACCAGTTTGCACATCCCTACTAGGTTGTGGAACATGCTCCTCATGGATATAAGAGGATTATCTCCCTTAGAGGCCCTCAGGAGAGCCTTAAAGACCTATCTAGTTTCAATTTTAATTTTAAGGAGTTTTAATCTGGTTTAAATGGCTTCTGGTTTAAATTGTTTTATTATGTGTTTTTTATTTTAATGTAAACCACCCCAAGCCACTTTAGGAGGGGCAGTATATAAATTGAATGAATGAATAAACGAACGAATGAACAGACAGACAAATATGGTAACTGGTCCAAAATCTCTCTGTTGGCTCCATGCCGAGTGGAGATTTGAACAGTATCTAACACAACAGGGATTAACATCATTCACAGCATGATTACTAGGATAGGAGACTCCTCACCCTAGTTTGGAAGCTCCCAATATCTGTCTGTGAGGGCAAAACAAGGCCAGAGGCTCCTTCTGTGATCATGTGGTAAGCAGCAGCTGAGTTGGGGGACCTTTTTGCCTACCTCATTCAGCAGCTGGGTACAGCTGCTGGATAGGAGGGAGGCCTCCAACCCAGCTGCTGCTTACCACATGATCATGGAGAGACTTGGAACTTGTTTTCCCTTTGCAGATCATCAAATATTGGGAATGTGCACAATATGTTTAAAAGTCATCTTCCATCCTAGTAATCATCATGTGAACTGTTCTTAGATCTGCTACACAACAGTGTCTTAATAGCAACTAAAAGACACCAAAGTATCAGACATACCTGGAGAAAAGCAAAGCCAAAGGGATCATTACTGTAACTCTGAAATCCTAGAGAATTTCTGTTTGTGAATCGTTTGCACTGTTCAAAATACTGGGCTGGTTCTCATGATTCTCATTATGCTGGGGAATTGAGAAACAGGAGATTCGTGAGCCGTATGTGCTCCCAATTCCCAGTCACATCAACACATAAATTTTTGCAGATGTCTGATTGGCACCACAAAGCTGACATTTAATGAAGATTAGCAACCCTAGACCAAGGGTGAAAGGTAAAAATGCAATAAAGTGCTGGCTTTTCAGGTTAAAGATTAATGGGGATCATCTTATAGGAAAATAATAGAACAATGGGTTCAAAGGGGCTGGACTGAATAATGGGATATCCTGAGAAGCCAAATGTTATTATTATTATTACTAGTATTTTTCAGCCCGGTAAAATAACGGGCACTAGTCTCCGCACTCAACCGATCTGTGCCGCCGCTGCCTCTGCCAGACCCGCCGCCGCCTCTGGCCTCCCGGCCAGGCGGAGACTTCCTCCGCCGACGCCAAGAGTGCCGCCCGCCGATGCCTTTGGCCTTCTGGGTGGGCGGAGAGTTGCACCGCTGCAGCCAAGAGTGCCGCCTGCTGACCCACCGCCGCCACCTCTGTCCTTTTCAGCGGGCGGGCCAGACCTGCCACCGTTTCTCCCTTCCCCTTCCCGTGGCCGTTTCTCCCCTCCCCGTGGACCCCCAATGCCTCAATGATGATGAACCGGACCCCTGCTGCCCCCTCTGCCCTCCCGGTCCCCTCTCAGCTGCCTCTGCCCTCCCGGTCCCCCAGCTGCCGCCTCTGCCCTCCCCGTAGCCCGTTCTTCGGCCACCTCTGCCCTCCTCAACATTCGGCTGCCTCTGCCCTCCTCAACATGGCCGCCGTGTCTCTGCGGCCGTATCGTTCTCGGACGTTCTGGGCATGCACAGAGCGCATGCCCAGAACGGCCGAGAAAGACATGGGCAGACACGGGATTACACCTAAGCATTTTATTATAGAGGATTACATTTATATCCCACTCTTCCTCCAAGGAGACCAGAGCAGTGTACTACATACTTAAGTTTCTCTTTCACAACAGCCCTGTGAAGTAGGCTAGGCTGAGAGAGAAGTGTCTGGCCCAGAGTCACCCAGCTAGTATCATGGCTGAATGGGGATTTGAACTCGGGTCTCCCCGGTCCTAGTCCAGCACTCGAACCACTACACCATGCTAGCTCTAAAGATCCATCACACTGGTTTACTCTAAGGCCAGGACATCAAACTGCCAGCCCATGGGCTGGATCAGGCCCACTGAGCTCAACTGACTGGCTTGCATGAAAGAAGCAGCCCTGGGACAAGCTACTGCTGCCTTTCATCCCCCTGTTGCGCTGAAGATGCAACACATCTCATTACTGGACAGCTGGCCACCTTCCTTCCTCCCATCACCACCCTCTCTGTCTCTGTTTCTTGCTTTCACGCACTCTCTCTCCACTGTGTGCTGGAGGGGAAGCATGAGTGGCTTCCTTCCACCACTACCACTCTCCTCCTCTCTTCCTCCCTTGTGGTGGGTTTTTCAGTGTGCAAAGTGTTGAAGAGGGGAGATAAAGAGGGAGGGGGAAGAAAGAAGAGAATGTTAGAAGACGGAAAATTTTCTCTGGGCAAGTAAGGGAGAGGAGGGTAGTGAGAGAAAGAGGGAGGAGGAAGAAGAAATAAGGGTGAGTGGAGGGAAAGGGAGAAGCTGATTTTCTTGGGCATGGTGTTGTTTTGAAATTATCGATCCGAGAATTGAGTGTTAAAAATCTATTGAGAGCAATAACAGTTAAAATATGATGGTTATGTCCAGAACTTCTTAAAAAAAAACAAGAATTTCCCTGAGCATATTCTTGTTTAAAAAGTAGTGCTTTCAGCTAATATAAGCAGCAGGGCAAGGGAGGGAGGAGGAAAGGAAGAGAGTGAGGGAAAGGAAGACGAGGAGGAGAAAACAGGAGGAGAAGGAAGATGACAGAAGCTGATGTGAGGTGGGTACAAGGCAACAGAAGCCAGCATGAGGCTATGTGCAGCCCCCCAGAGGCGCAATGGGATCTAATCCAACCTACCACTGAATTGTGTTTGACACCCCTGCTCTAAGGCTTAGGCAGATCCAGAAAGGAGAACTGAGCTAAAAGCTAGATGCGAAAAGAAAAGAAAATGTGGAGGGAAAAACAACCAATGTCATCACACCTGGTTTGGGTGTGTGTGCCAGGAATGCTTAAGGGGCATACATGAAAATCCTATTTCTGGGTGTTGGGGAGCACTCTGTGGACTCCTATGAGGTTAGGATGCATTCACCATCTTCCGTCCTTCCTTGTCTTCCAAAGCTGCCCTTAGCTGCAGTGCTAAATGTCTGGCCCCATTCAGACATACAGCCAAAGCTCAGTTAAACAAACATATGGTTAATTTCAGAACCCAAGAATCAAGCCACAGATGATTGAGCAACTCCAGTTTTGTTACTTCTGGCTGCTGGCCAGAATAACCCCTCCCGCTTCCAAGTCTGCCAAGGTTCCCTCCCAGCAATCTCCATTCTACTTGCATTGCCAGACTGGGAGCATTGTGTTAGCATGTCAGTCACCCAGCAACTATAGGCCATGAATCATGATATGAGAGGGGGTGTGCTCTGTCCGATCATGTCTTCTCATCATTGATCACCTGCCCTTGGCAGGAAAAGGTTATATTAACTCTTTCCTGCCGCTCCTTATAACAGTGGCTTTCCCAGAATTCCTAAGCTACACAGACATGCATATGCACAAATAGTGATACACCAGGATGGCAAGGGCTCTTCCAGATGGAAAAGGAATCTTGGGGAGAAACACAGATGGCTCATTAAGAAATGGGAATGTGTGGATTCTGGGTGGGTGGATGGATGAGAGAAGGGATGGTTCAGTAAAGTTCTGGGACCGGTTACCTTATTTATTTTATTTATTTATTGTTAGATTTATATACCACCTTTCATTAAAAACAATCTCAAGGAGGTTTACAAAAGTTAAAACACATAATTAAAATGAATTAAAAGTATTTAGCTAAAAATATAAAAACAATCTGATATTAAAACATATAATATACAAATACAGAAAACTATACATGGATAAAAACACACAGAATCAGCAATAAAACAATCATGTAAAGTCCTGGATAAAAAGCCAAGATTTAACCAGCTTTCTAAAAACTGTGACAGTGTCTGAGGAGCAAAATGGCCACTGGGAGAGCATTCCAACACCTGGGATCAGCAACAGAGAAGGCCCTGTCCCGAGTGCACGACAACCTAGCCTCCCTCATTGTTGGCACCTGGAGCAGAGCCCCCTCAGATTATCTTGTCAAGCGGGCAGAAACCCTTGGGAACAGCCAGTCCCTCGGGTATCCCGGGCCCCAACCGTTAAGGGCTTTAAAGGTCAAAACCAGCTCCTTGAATTGGACCCGGAAACACAGTGGTAACCAGTGCAGCTCTTTCAAAATAGGTGTGATGTGATCACACCAGACAGCTCCAGATAGAACCCTAGCTGCCCCATTTTGTACAAGCTGCAGTTTCTGGATATTCTTCAAGGGCAGCCCCACATAGAGCGCATTGCAGTAATCCAGCCATGACATGACTAAGGCAAGGGTAACTATGGCCAGATCTGCCTTCTCAAGAAAGGGACGCAGCTGGCGCACTAGCCGAAGCCGTACAAAAGCACTCCTGGCCACCGCCTCCACCTGAGCTTCCAAAAGCAGAGCCGGGTCCAGTAGTACCCCCAAGCTGCGTACTTGCTCCTTCAAGGGGAGTGCAACCCCATCCAGAACCGGTAAAATCTCCTCATCCCGATTGGCTCTCCTACTGACCAACAGTACCTCCGTCTTGTCTGGATTCAGTCTCAGTTTATTAGCCCACATCCAGCCCATCACGGCCTCCAATCCCCGATTCAGGACATCCACCATCTCCCTAGGATCAGGCGACAAGGAGAGATAGAGCTGAGTGTCATCTGGATATTCCTGACAACTCAATCCAAGTCTCTGGATGACCTCTCCCAGCGGCTTCATGTAGATGTTAAACAGCATGGGGGACAAAATCAAACCCCGCGGGACCCCACAGGCCAATGGCCATGGGGCCGAGCAGTAGTCCCCAAGCACCACCTTCTGGACCCTCCCCCCAAGAAAGGAACGGAGCCACTCCAACACAGTACCTCCAATTCCCATACTCAAGAGGCGGTCCAGAAGGATACCATGGTCGATGGTATCAAATGCCACCAAGAGTTCCAGCAGAACCAACAGGGACACACTCCCCAGTCTAGCTCCTGGAGAAGGTCATCCACTAGAGCGACCAAGGCTGTTTCAGTCCCATATCCAGGGTGGGAGCCAGATTGAAAAGGGTCCAGACAATCCATATAATCCAAGACCCTCTGCAGCTGGGACACCACCACATGCTCTATCACCTTGCCCCAAAAGGGAAGGTTAGATAGAGTTGTCCAGGTTGGAGGGATCAAGGGAGGGCTTTTGTATTACCACCGCCTCCTTGAGGCACGATGGCATCCTACCCTTCCTTAATGAAGCATTAATGATCACCTCCAACCATCTGCCTGTACCCTCCCTGGCAGCTTTTATTAGCCATGAAGGGCAAGGGTCAAGAGCGCATGACGTTGCCCGCACACTGCACAGGATCTTGTCCACATCCTCAGGCTGCACTAACTGAAAAAATCCAACACAACAGGACCAGATGGTACCAATGGCACGTCTGCCGGGATTGCCAAAACTCTGGAGTCCAGGTCAGCACGGATGCGAGCGACTTTATCCCCAAAGTGGCAAGCAAACTGATCACAAGGAGCTGTAGATTATTCCTCCCCTATTACCTGCGGGGATGTGTGGAGCAATGTTTTTACCACATGAAACAGCTCTGTTTGTCTGCACTGAGCAGATGCAATGGAGGCGGATAAAAAACATTTCTTCGCCGCCCCCACCGCCACGGAGTAGTCCCTAAAATGGGTTCTATCCTATGTTCGATCGGATTCGGCATGACTCTTCCTCCAGCATCGTTCTATCTGTTGTCCAAGTTGTTTCATCGCCCTAAGCTCTGAGGAAAACCAAAGAGCCGAACAGACTCCACCAAGCCAGAGAGGGCGTTTAGGAGCAACCGTGTCAACAGCTCGGGACGTCTCTCCATTCCAGAGATCAACCAGGGCCTCGGCAGGGTCACCAGCTCTGGACACCGGAAACTCCCCGAGGGCCACCTGGAATCCAAGCGGATCCATAAGCCTCCAGGGGCGGACCATTCTAATTGGTCCACAACCCCTGCAGAGGGCAGACGGAGCTGTCAAACTAAATCCCACCAGATGATGATCTGTCCATGACAAGGGAGTTATCTCAAACTCCCCCACCTCCAGATCATTTATTCCCCAGTCAGCAAAAACCAGATCCAGAGTGTGTCCTGCCATGTGGGTAGGGCCCGATACCAGCTGAGACAGGCCCATGGTTGCCATGGAGACCATGAAATCCTGAGCCAAACCCACTAGGGGGGCCTCAGTGTGGACTTTGAAATCCCCCAAAACAATAACTTGTGGGGAACCCAAGGCCACCTCCGAGACCACCCCCGCCAGCTCAGGTAGGGAGACTGAAGTGCAGCAGGGTGGTTGGTACACCAGCAGAATACCCAGCCTATCTTGGAGGCCTACCCTCAAGGACAAACACTCAAAATTCTGAGATTGCCTGACTGGGCACCTAGAAATGGGGAGGGTCTCTCGATAGATGACTGCAATGCCCCCTCCCTGACCCTCCAGGCGGGGCTGCTGCACACTCAGGAAACCTGGAGGACATATCTGAGAGACACCAACCTCACCCAGATCATCCAGCAAGGTCTCCACCCCACATAACAGGTCAGCATGCTCATCCACAATCAGACCATGGATGAAAGATTTTAGCATTAACCGACCTGGCATTCAGCAGCAGCACCCTAATCCTTGAGGGAGTGTTCTCAGAGCTCCCAAGTTTCTCATGGTTGGGAGAAGGGCTTGAAAAAGAACAAACCTCAGTTGCCTAGACCTTTTCCCCCTGTAACAGCCAGCCCAACTCCCACCGCCATATCTCCCTCTGCCCGCTACCAGTGGTATTGCTGCCCCCACACCAACCACATTTTCCTGCTCAACCAGGCACATTCCTCAGTCGAGCAAAACCACAGCTCCACTACTTAACGAAAACCAAATCCAGGACCCACACAACATATGCTGACTTCTTGATAGAAGAGGTGTCCAGAAGATTATCCAAACCCAGGCAGCTCGCCCCAAGGCTTAGAGCCACAAGGATGAGAACCCTTGTGCTCTTGCCCTTTGGCTCACACCAAGAGGCTCACGCCCCTGGATCAGCCTGAGTTTTAAAGCAGCAGAATCAGCTCCACAGACGGTACACACCTGGAGAAGGTGGGGCAGAAGCAAAAGCACAATCAATGCCCTGCCCAGGATGTTCCCTCTTCCCAGGGATGGTGGCACCTGGCAAGGTCAGGTGAGTGCCACCTTTTGTCAAGAAGATTAATTTGGAATCAATGGGGCTATTCTCACAATCAGCAAAAATCAGGCTAGCCTCCGCTAGCCCAATTTTTGCTGATCGTGAGAACCACCGGGCTCGGCTGTGAGCCCGGTGGTTCTAGAGCGGGTAACCCACTCAAGTACCCCTCCCCTTAGCCTGGATTTGTGAAGCGAGCGCTCCACAAACCTGGGCTATCTGATCATGAGTAGCTGTGGTGCAGCTCTGTGCCATGGATACTCATGAGTAGACCCCCGGAGGGGAGGCAAAACACAGGCTCCTGGCTCTGGGGGTCTCCCCAGTATGCCCTGTGTGCTCACTCAGGGCATACTGGAGCTTCTGGGGGCCGTGAGGCCCCCATGCTCCCCAGCTCCCACTGGCTCCATCACAGAGCCAGCAATCATGTGGGTGGCTGATCCGGCCACCCAGGGCTCCCTCCCTGCGCACTCGGAAAAACTGGGTCTCACTGATTGTGAGACCCGGTCCAATGTGTCCTAGTTTAAAGAGAAAGGGGGCTTGATGGAATTAGTGCAGGGTCCCTGGATCTGAAAGGGCAGTCATCAAGGCTCCCCTCAGCAGGGATTGTGATGCAAACTCATATCCAAACATTGGAAAGGAGCTTACAGCCAGCAAGTGTAATCTCTCTAGGGGGAATCCACTTGCAGCATTGCTGCATATATAGGGATGTGCGGTTCGGTCCGGATCCGGACCGGTTCGTCCCGAACCGGTCCGGATCCGGCGGCTCGATCCCGGACCGAATCGGGCCCTTCCGGGACCGAGCCGGACCGAATTCGAACCGGTTCGGTACCGAACCGGCTCGGGTTTCCCGAACCGGTTCGGGAATGAAATTGAGTCTCTGGAGTGTCTCTTTAAAGTTCCAAGTGTGTCCTCCATTTTGTGTCTCCTTCCCGAAACTTTTGCTCCTCCTTGCATCCATTTTGTGATGCTATTTCCAGGCATTGTATTGGCTGCGCTATTGATCCTTGATTGGCCAGAATGAGTCCTTTGGTCTGGTAGGCTGCTTGGCTGTTGCACTGTTGAGAGCTGGCACCCTGTTGGCCGTGGGGGGAGTGCAAAGGTGGGGGCTCCCAAAGGAGGGAATTTCAAACCTATATAAACCCAAGCCTCTTCTCTGGAAACTTCTCTTGGCTGCAGTTGTGGGATCATCTCTGAGACCTGCTTGCCCTTTGCTGGCTGCTCTGGTGTCTCTGTGAGTCCTGACTGTGTCCTGTGTCTCTCTGTGTGTGCTCTGTCTAATCCTTTGTCCACCTGCCCTTTGTGACTCTCTGTGTGTCTCCTCTCTCTGTCTGTCTCTTGTCTGTATACTGTGTGTTACTTCACTTTACTTTCTTCTTAATTTCCCCCAATTTTCCTTGTTCCTTGTCTGTCTGCTTTTCTCCCCCCCTCCCCCCCTTTCCCTTCTCATCCTTTGGGCCTACCCTCCCCCTCCCCCACTCCCACCCACTGCATCCTCATTGCTTTAAAACTTCTTCCATTAATTATTGCTCTTTGTCCTGCCTTGTTTTTGTCCAACTTTTTGATTTTCACATTGCATTGCATTGGTTTCATTTATATATTGCTTGCTGGTTTTGCTTAAATTGTACCATTTTGTTTGTTTCTGCTGACTGCTGCTGCCCTGTGAGTTGGTTCCCTGAATCCCTCCCCCCCACCCCCAGAGGATTCTGTTGTTGTTTCTTGTTGTCCCATATAATCAGTTTTGGTTCCCTGCTCCCAACTTGCCCCTCCAAGTCCAACCACACCCCACCCCAACCCCACCCCATCCAGCCTTCTCCCAAGTTTGCTGCTGCCAAACAGAGTCCAGTTTTCTTTGCTTGGTTCCACTTATTCATTTGCTATTATTAATTTGCAGCAATTGTGGTTTCATTGTCTCTGTTCACTTAGTGGCCCCCCTCAGAGTCTGTGTTTGGTTCCCCCTCCCCACACCCCCACCCCCAAGTTTTTTCTGCTGGTTATAGTCTTTCTTTTCTTTTTTTTTTTAACTTCTGGCTTGTGTTCTCTTGATATATATTGCTTTATATATTTTGCTACCCTCCTCCTCCTCCTCCCCCCCCTGCCTGCCCCCCCCCACCCTCCCTCCTCCCAGACCCTAGCCCAGGCCCAGCTCCTCCCCCAACCACCCCATCCAGCCTAATCGCTGCTGCTGCCCGAGTTGTTCCAGTTTCTCCTTTGCTGTTTGTTGTTGCCCCCTCCCCTTCCCCCCAACACCCCTCTGCCACACACTAGCCCCCAACCACACACACCCTCTCTGCTCCCCCCACCGCAACCCTTTTTTCTCCTTGCCCCTGACTCTCTCCACTTACCCCAGGCCCCCTGCCACACACTAGCCCCCAACCACACACACCCTCTCTGCTCCCCCCACCCCACCTCTTTTTCTCCTTGCCCTGACTCTCTCCACTTACCCCAGGCCCCCTGCCACACACTAGCCCCCAACCACACACACCCTCTCTGTTCCCCCCCACCCCACCTCTTTTTCTCCTTGCCCCTGACTCTCTCCACTTACCCCAGGCCCCCTGCCACACACTAGCCCCCAACCACACACACCCTCTCTGCTCCCCCCACCCCACCTCTTTTTCTCCTTGCCCCTGACTCTCTCCACTTACCCCAGGCCCCCTGCCACACACTAGCCCCTAACCACACACACCCTCTCTGCTCCCCCCACCCCACCTCTTTTTCTCCTTGCCCCTGACTCTCTCCACTTACCCCAGGCCCCCTGCCACACACTAGCCCCCAACCACACACACCCTCTCTGCTCCCCCCACCCCACCTCTTTTTCTCCTTGCCCCTGACTCTCTCCACTTACCCCAGGCCCCCTGCCACACACTAGCCCCCAACCACACACACCCTCTCTGCTCCCCCCACCCCACCTCTTTTTCTCCTTGCCCCTGACTCTCTCCACTTACCACAGGCCCCCTGCCACACACTAGCCCCCAACCACACACACCCTCTCTGCTCCCCCCACCCCACCTCTTTTTCTCCTTGCCCCTGACTCTCTCCACTTACCCCAGGCCCCTGCCACACACTAGCCCCCAACCACACACGCCCTCTCTGCTCCCCCCATCCCACCTCTTTTTCTCCTTGCCCCTGACTCTCTCCACTTACCCCAGGCCCCCTGCCACACACTAGCCCCCAACCACACACGCCCTCTCTGCTCCCCCACCCCACCTCTTTTTCTCCTTGCCCCTGACTCTCTCCACTTACCCCAGGCCCCCTGCCACACACTAGCCCCTAACCACACACACCCTCTCTGCTCCCCCCACCCCACCTCTTTTTCTCCTTGCCCCTGACTCTCTCCACTTACCCCAGGCCCCCTGCCACACACTAGCCCCCAACCACACACACCCTCTCTGCTCCCCCCACCCCACCTCTTTTTCTCCTTGCCCCTGACTCTCTCCACTTACCCCAGGCCCCCTGCCACACACTAGCCCCCAACCACACACGCCCTCTCTGCTCCCCCCATCCCACCTCTTTTTCTCCTTGCCCCTGACTCTCTCCACTTACCCCAGGCCCCCTGCCACACACTAGCCCCCAACCACACACGCCCTCTCTGCTCCCCCACCCCACCTCTTTTTCTCCTTGCCCCTGACTCTCTCCACTTACCCCAGGCCCCCTGCCACACACTAGCCCCTAACCACACACACCCTCTCTGCTCCCCCCACCCCACCTCTTTTTCTCCTTGCCCCTGACTCTCTCCACTTACCACAGGCCCCCTGCCACACACTAGCCCCCAACCACACACACCCTCTCTGCTCCCCCCACCCCACCTCTTTTTCTCCTTGCCCCTGACTCTCTCCACTTACCCCAGGCCCCCTGCCACACACTAGCCCCCAACCACACACACCCTCTCTGCTCCCCCCACCTCTTTGGACCGCTGCTACTGCTGTGTCCTCCCCCCACACCTGAATCCCCCCTCCCTGCTGCGCTGCGCTTCTCCTCTCTCCTCTTTCTCTCTATCCTCTCTATTTCTCCTCTCTCTCTCTCTTTCTTTTCTCTCTCTCTCCTCTCTTTCTCTTTGTCCCTGCCCCCCCTCTCTTTTCTCTCTCTCTTAGTCTTTTCTCTCTCTGCTCCCCTTCACTTTCCACCTCCTCTCCCACAGCTGCAGCCGCACACAGTAGCCTACCCACCTGGCGGCTGCCATCGGTTTTTTTTTCTTTTTATAGTTTTTGGTTGATTTTGTCTCTGCTTGGGGGTGAGTTGAGCGACACAAATAGTGTTGTCTCCCCACTTCTGCCCCTCCATCGTTGTTGAACTACCCCGGTTGCCTGTGTGCCTCGTGCGGCCGCCCTGCTGTGTCTCAGCCCAGGGTGGCTGGCTGGCGGCGGCGAATCCGTGACCAGCAGTGAGCGGCAGGAGAAGGACCGGAAGAAGAGGGGTTAGTGCGTGTGCGATTGTGCACCTTTTGTTGCCCCTTTCTCTCCCTAGCTGGCGGTTTTAAATAGGGACACCCCTATTCTGAAATGCATTTGGGTGTGGGGAGGAGGGAGGGAACCTTGGAGAGGAGATGTACTGTTGTAAAACTTGTGTCTTCATGCCCATGCCCAATAAAGAAATTGCTGCTGTGTGTTGCGTTGCATTGCATGCGTCTTGCAGGTGGTTTTTGAACAGGTGCCTTCCAGAGTGCTTCCTTGCCTCTGGGGCAGTCTGAGTGGGGTCCAGGGTTCTGATGCGATGCTGCCACTACATGCTGGGCCCATGCCATGCCAGAGTGCTTCCTTGCCTCTGGGGCAGTCTGAGTGGGGTCCTGGCTGGGCTCTGATGCTGCCACTACATGCTGGGCCAATACACACGTATGATGATGATCATGATGTTCAATCCATGAGGCTGCCATCAAGTGTTTGCTGCTGCTTGCTTGCCATGGCATTGGGCAGGCATAGTCACAGAGTGGGTGGGTTCAACCTCTGTGTTGGTGTGACTGGGTTCTGGTTTTGGTTGTGTGCAATTTAGAGTCACTAAATAGGCTGCATTGAGTTTGATGCTCCCCCCACAGGAGCATTACTTGAGAACCACCCCCCAGAACCCACACTTTGTGTTCAAGTTCACTAAATAAGGGTTTCCTCCTTTGATCTGCAGGTTCCCAAGCGTTGACTGCATCCCTCCCCCACCCCCGGTAGGTGCTGTGCCCTCCCCCCATCCACTCTCCCCCCCCCAAAAAGTTAAAAACTTGCCACCCACACCACAACTACTCCACCCAACTGCCCGTGCCACCCTCCCACACCGGGGTTCCACCCTTTAACCCCCTATTTTTGAAAAAAAAAAAACCCTCCCAGGCCCATCTCCCCAATTGGCTTGGTGGTTGACTCCCAAATTCAAAAAGGACACCCTCCCCCTCACTTCGATTGGCTTTCCCCCCCCATATCAAAAAGTCTTCCTTTCCCCCCAATTGGCTTCCTTTTTTGAAAACAAACTTCCCCCCCGCCGCCTCCAAATCAGCTGCCTTTTTTTTGGCCCCTAAGCCCCTCCAAATTATTTTTTTGACCCTGTCTGGCCTTCCTCCTAAAGTCTCCCTCCTTCTGACCTAGCAGCATGTCTGAGCGCCGTGTGGCGGGCAGGGCTCGCTCAAGGCTGGCAGGCAGAGGTGGGAGAGGCCAGGTGCGGGGTGCGCCTGCGGCACGGGGAGGGAGAGGACGCGGGGAGCCTGAGGACACCCCAGTTCTCCCCATTGGAGAATTCTTTGCTCCGGCCCCATCTTTGGTGCGCAGGATTCAGTTCCCCACGCCTGCTGCCGCCAATCGCGGCAGAGGCAGAGGCACCGTTAGGGCTGTGGCGGGTCCCTCCTCGTCGGCGGCACCAGGTGCTGCTGAGCTACCGCCAGTTGTTGAGGTGGAGGAGACTGTGGAGTTGGAAGAGCAGGTAGAGGGCGGTGAGGACCGTGCGGCTGGCAGCGATGCAGCCAGGTTCTCCCTCCCTCTGGGGCCCCTTCCCCCTATCCTTTCGCCGCTCAGTGGGGCCCCCCCTCGTGAAGCCCGACACTCTGGTGGGGAGCGGTCTGGCGAGGTGGTGGCGGAGAGGCCTGCCTCTCCGATGCCAGTTCAGCCGGGCCCTTCCTCCGCTGTGGAGGGCGGAAGGGGCGGGTTGGGTGGCAGCAGTGGGCAGGCAATGGCGGCCGCCCCCCCCCTAGAACTGCAGCCACCCTGCGAGAAACGGCCTAGGACGGCGCCCAGGGCGCAGGAGGCCAAGGGCAGTGGTGCATGGGTGCATTTTGAGGTCCCTCAAGATGACCCATTCCACGCCCGCTGTGTCCACTGCAGGATGCTTGTCAGCCGTGGAAGGGACCCTGCGCACCTGGGTACGACGCCTATGTGGAGACACCTAGAGCGTCACCACCCAGGTCTCAGGGGACAGGCTGGCAGCGCTAGTGCGCCTTGTGCATCTGCCACTAGGGCGGGCAGCGGCAGTGTGCCAGCCAGCAGGCAGGCTACACTGCCCGTCCAGCGGTGGACGCAGTCCTCGGGCAGCCAGCGTATTGTTCGCGTGGACCATCATCACCTCACCCGCCTCATAGGGGAGATGATTTCCACCGATGACCAGCCGTTTCAGGTGGTCGAGAACAACGGCTTCCGCCGGATTCTCCAATATCTGGCTCCCGAATATGTCATCCCCTCAAGGACCACGTTCAGCCGGAACGTGGTCCCCTCCCTGTACCGCCGGTGCAGGGAGCTCGTGTCGGCCGAGCTGCGTGCAGCTCCGGCCGGGACAAGCGTGCATTTCACGACTGACCTCTGGACCAGTGTCAGTGGGATGCACGCTTCTTTCCTGGCCCTCACTGCCCACTGGTGGGGACCGGAGAGTGAGGGGACCTCCGCGGGCGATGCTTCCGGGTCCGGCGCGGCTCCCGCTGCACTACGGCACAGCTGGGCCGTCCTGCACGTGGAGACGATGGACACGAGGCACACCGCGGAGGAGGTGGCGGCCGTACTCGACCGCCAGATAGAGGAGTGGATTGGCGGGTGTCCACACCTCTCCCGCGGCTTCATTGTCACCGACAATGGAGCCAACGTTACCGCCGCTGTCGAGACAGTCATGGACTGTGTGAACATACGGTGTATGGCACACACGCTCCATCTGACCGTCAGGGACGCCCTTGGCCTTAAGGAGCTGAAGGCGTCCCAGGAGAAGGGGGCCCGCCCCATCCCAGCTGCTGTTGCTGCCACGGCCACGCTTGTGGATAAGTCCCGCAAGCTGGCCGCCCACTTCCACCGCAGCGAGAAGTCCAGGAGACTGCTTCGCCAGAAGCAGGATGACCTTGGCCTTCCTCGCCATCTCATCCCTACGGATGTGGAGACGCGGTGGAACTCCACCTTCCTCCTGTTCCAGCGCCTGTTGGAGCAGGAGAGAGCCCTTGTCGCCCTGGCGAGGGACGAGTCCTTGGATGTCTGCGACTTCTCGAACGCAGAGTGGAAGCAGATGTCCGAGGCGGTGTCGGCACTCGAGCCCTTCCAGCTTGCCACGAAGGGCTTGTGTGGCGACACCACTCCCTTGAGCCAGGCGCTGCCCACAGCTGTTGGTCTCGAGAAGCTGATGGGTGGACTCCATATCTCTCTGACCACGCCAGAGGGTCGTGCTCTGGCTGGGAGGCTGAGGTCTGGGGTTGACAAGCGGCTCGTTGATGTGCTGGGAGACAGGGAGGAGTATGTCCTCGCTTGTCTCTGTCACCCAGCCCTCAAGGGCAATGCCGTGAGTGCCGACAACTTGCCCAGGTGGAAGGGCATCCTGGTCGAGAAGGTTAGGGAGGAGGAGGCCGCTAGGGCCCGCAGAGACCAGGGTGTTGGTAGTGGTGCGGGGGCAGCCCTCGCGGCCCAACCCGCACCCAGCAGCAGCATGGGCGGCCAGCCGGCGTCAGCTTCCCCTTCCCCTCCCTCTTCCCAGTCCAGCAGCGCGGCATCCCAGGCGGCGCCATCGCAGCAGCCATTTGCTACCAACTCGAGATCCGCCCAGTGGTTTCAGCGGTTCTGCTATGGCGCCATGCCTGGTATGCGGGAGGCTCGACCTGCCAGGCCCCCCTCCAGTGCTGAGCAATGCGTTGCGCAGTACTTGGAGGAGCCTGTGGAGGGAGACGGCGTGGACTGCGCACAGTTCTGGGCGAGCCGCCGCCAAGTCTGGTCAGACCTGGCGGTGGTGGCTGTGCGCCTCCTCTCCTGCCCCCCAACCAGTGTCCAGAGCGAGCGGGTGTTTTCACGTGCCGGGGACGTGGTGACACCCTCTCGCTCCCGCTTGGACCCTGGTCTGGTGGAGCAGCTGGTCTTCCTTAAGGTGAACCTCCCCCTGTTGGGCTACCCCAAGCTGGAGTTTGAGCCGGGCGAGTGATTACCGTGGGTTGCCCCATGGTTGGTCACCTGCCTGGCTCGACCTCTGTGCTTATCCCTACCCTCCCCCCTTCCACCTCTAGCTGAGCTGACGTGACAGATGCTGAGCCGTGCCAGCCAGTCGCAGTGTGTAGTGTGCCCACACAGAGATGCAGTGGTAGTAGTAGTTGTAGTGCTGCGACTGGCCAGATGTTTACAATGCCCACGCCCACCTAAAAAGAAACCCAATGCTGACCAGCACAGGCCCTTTATCTATCCACCTGTCAGCATTTGGGGACCTGGCGTGGGCACGGCACACCCCCCCAAAGTAGCACAGCCCACGGAGTACTAGACTTAGCGGCAGCGGCGGGTATACGTTCTAAAATGCAGTGTAGATATGTAAATACTGTATGTAAATAAACATGTAAATAATTTTTTCTTTAAAAACCCCATGTCAAAATCAAGCCTCAAAATTATGCAAAAGAAAGAAAAAAAGGTGACAGAGGGAGAACAAAATGATGAATGCCAAATGAATTGATTTGATTGAAAATGTTACCAGAAATCATGTGTGGGGGGCTTGGTTTACATGGAGAAAATGACTGGGTGATTTTTTCAAATGAAACGAATGAATTATTATCATCTTATGTTCATCTTGATTGTGGTCACTGTTGATGTTGGCTGATGGCAAAAACCCCAAAACCATCAGAATAGCAATGAACTGGCTGCCAACACAACATATTGATTGATAACTGTGCAGGGGGGGAATTGGGTCTGTGTGTGTGTGTGTGTGTGGTGCAGGCGCAGTCTGTCTCTTCCTGTTGTGTGTCTGTCTGTCTGTCTGTCGGTGTGAATGGATGCCTAGCACTGTCTCTGTGTGTGGATGCTTTCTGTGTGTAGTGTGGTGTGTGTCTGTCTACATGTTTTTTTCCCTCCCCCCCATGCCTCCCTCCATCCTTCCCCTCTCATCCTCTCCCCTTCCTCTTCACCACCTTCCATCCTCCCTCCCTTCCAGCCCACCACCGCCTCACCTGCCCCCAACCCCGGTCTGGCAGATGATGAGAGTCTGGTCTCTCCCACCGAAGCACACACATGAGCACGTGTGTGCACAAATATGTGGCTGACCAACTCTGAGCCGGACCCTCCCCCCTTCAATCCCCTCTACATCCCTCTCCCCCTCCCCTTTCCTCCCCCCTGCCTCCCTGCCTCCCTCCCCCCTCCTAGCTAGCAGCGCACACATACACACACAAAACACCTGTGGTGGCAAACACCACCAGCACACATGCACTCACACTGGTGCCACCACCTCTGCCTTGGGCCTCTGTGTCCTTGAGCAGATATGTGGTGGTGGACCAGAGAAGCATTTCTTTCCAGCAAGGCAAAAGGCATGCACTCACTGCACACACACACACACACACACACACACACGAAGAGGTGAAAAGACGAGAAGAGGCAACTTCTAGAACCAGCAGCAGCAGGTGAGTGTCGTGTAATTGTGTTGCTTCCCAAGGCCACTGCCCATGCTGAATGCTCAGTCTGCTGAAACTAAAGAACTAGCTACAATCACCCTTCCTCACACGCAGCTCAGCTCAGCTCAGCTCAGCTGCACAGCACACTGACTAACTAGACACTACAGCTGGTGGTAGAAAAAACAGAAGTCTAGATTCTAGAAGATGTCCTGGTGGATTTTAAACTTTCAAATCTGTGCTAGGATTGCCTCGCCCGCCTCCTCCTCCTCCTCCTCCTCCTCCTCCTGCCTGTAATTGTGCCCTCTCCCCTTGCAGTTGCGCCGTCGTGATGGGTTGGTGATGTGCGTGCGCTGTCTACTTGTTAGCTCTCTCCTCCTCATGTTGGCTGGGCTTGCCAGGCACTGGCTGGCAGCAGCTGTTGGCTGTGTGCTAGGCTCAGGCTGTGGCACGCGTGACTGGACTGGGAATGTTATTGTAGCGGCAACACTGGTTGTGGTGGTAGCAGTAGTAGCTGTTGTTGTTGCTGGGCTGGTGGCTGCTGGCCTGTGCTGACTCTGCGCACTTGGTCTGGTCTGGTAATTTGGATGCAGATGTAGGGTGTGTGTGCATCATCCATGGGGAGCAGCAGAGCAGAGCAGAGCAGGTTGGCTGGCTTCTGTCTGTCGGGCCTAGTCAGTGGCAGGCACTGAGTGAGGCGGTGGTTTCTTTGGGCGTCACATCACCCATCATGCAGAGCGGCAGGTCTGCTGCTCTGCTGCTCCGCCTCCTGCTTCTTCTCTGTGTGTGCTGCTCTTGTGCTTAGTGTGCTGCTCCGCTGCTGCTGCTTTGCTGGCAGGCAGCACAGCAGTGGCCTTTTTGTTAGATCAGAGAGTGGGTGTTGTCTCTCTGAGTGTCCTCCTCTTACTTGCTTGGATAGGAGTGGTGGTAGTAGGTAGGCATTAAGATGGACTGACTAGGTGTTACGTGTTAGGGCGCCCAGAGAGAGGGGCCAAAAAGATGGGGTGGCAATTGTTGGGTTGCTCCTAGTATTATTGGTGAATTTTTGAAGAAAATTTTTTTCCCATTGGCTAGAATGGGGGTTTGGGGCTGCCCCAGACCCGCCTCTGTGGGGTGGCAGCACCGCCAAAGTGGGTCCGGGGCCATGGCAGAAATGCCCTCAGTCCCTCCCAGCAATCCCCGTAGAGATAGGAGTGATGGTTCTGTTGTTTTTCTGAGGTGTTCTGAGTGAGTGTGGATTCTGTGATAGCAAATGAGAGTGGATTCATGGTGTCTCATTGGAAATCTCATTAGCTATCATAGAATCTACACTCAGAACACCTCATAAAAACAACAGAACCATCACTCCTATCTCTACGGGGATTGCAGGGAGGGACTGAGGGCATTTTTGCCATGGCACCGGACCCACTTTGGGGGTGCTGCCACCCCACAGAGGCGGGTCTGGGGCAGCCCCAAACCCCCATTCTAGCCAATGGAAAAAAAATTTTCTTCAAAAATTCACCAATAATACTAGGAGCAACCAATTGCCTTGGGATTTTTGGGGTGGAGGACACCCATGGGTGGCTACCACCCACCCCAGCTTTTTTGCCCCTAAGGGCTCCACATTGTGAGTTATGGGCAAGAATTAATTTTTTTAAAAAAAAATTTGTAAAAAATCAGAGGAAGGTCCAATCGACTTGAAATTTGGGTGGCAGGTAGAACACAATGTCCCCTTCAAAACCAGCCACTTTTTGTGATCCGAACCGGTTCGGTTCGGATCCGAACCGGTTCGAAACCGAACCAGACCGGGGGGGTGGTCCGGCAAAACCAAAACCGAACCTCCCCGGTCCGGTCCGGACCCGATTCGGACCCGAACCGAACCGGGAGAACCGGTTTTATGCACATCCCTATGCATATAGGTTCCAATCTGATGGTTTGACAGACTCAAACATCCAGAAAAATGATTTGTCACAAGGATCCCTGTGTACCCCTTTGGGGGGGGGTGTCATCTTTTAATCTCCCTTGGGAAAGACAAATTGTCTTTCCCAAGTTGAGGAGGAAGAGATTTGGGCACCCTCCCTCCCCTGGGAAGAGAGGATTGGGCCCTTCTCTTCCCACCTGTACTGGTGAAAGGTAGACTTAACCTGGAGATTCTGCCCCTGTCTGTTGGGAACTCTTTTTCTCACACATACCCATTCATTATTGGAAAAACAGTGGGGGGAGGGTTCTTCAGTCCTCAGAATGGAAGGGAATAAAGGGAATGGAGCACCTGCTAAATTCCCTTTCCAGGGTGATGGGGTTACAAGAAGATCTTGGGAGCACAGGCGAGATACAGCTGGTCTGAGAATCTTGTGGATGACTCCAGAAGACTGCATGCCCAATTCAAAAGTGGAGTCATCTTATGTAGGATGAAGTTTCCTTGGCAGCAACAGATTGTCCTGCATTATTATGGGTGACCTCATAAAAATAGGGACAGGCTATATAAAAATAGGGGCAGGTTATACCTTGAGAAATGTATGACCAATATTGCCATTTATGATGGGTGCCAGACAAAGCAGTAATTTGTTACCTGTGCATGTGTACTTTAAGCATACATGTCACATTCAGCTATGTTAGATACTTCATGTACTGTCAGACATGGTGTCCAGTCAGACCACACATGCAGCTCCTTCAACAGAATGGGTTCCGACACAACGGCCTCAGGTCAGGTCAGGGGCTCGCTCTGTGAAAGGGTTCCTTGCTCACCTGCCTCTTCCTCTTCTTTCCTTGGACGTTTTCACATCTATTTCAATAGCAATTCTAAGTAGAGATCCTCTATGCAAGGCATTGAAGGGGTGCCCAAGCAGCCCAAGCATTGGTCACACTTCTATATGAGTGCTAAAAGGGTGCACAGACAGTCCAGTGTTAGGATCCTATAACAAGGGTTGGGCTGGAGAGAGAAAAACAACAACCTTAATTCTTCACAAATATTCAAGGAGATTACAAAGGAGGGCCTGAAGAATTAAATCTCTGGTTAATGTGATAGCAAACAATTTGCATCAAAGGGTTTGTGCTTCCTTAGTATACCTGAGGAACTCTTAGAAGGCTGATGCCATCATGCCAGTGGCTGCAGGTTGCTTTAGATGCTATTTATTGAAGCTAGAGTTCAAAAATGCTGAGGTTTAATGAATCTCAGTGGGTAGATTAATCTGCTAATTGCAGATCATATTTAGAAGAACAAGAGTCATTAAAACTGATTTGTTGATGCATTCAGGCTATTTTAAAGTCAGGGCAGTTTCATGTTGCACCTTCAGAATAAGTTGCTGTCTTTTTGTCACATAAGTTGCACTAGGGAGCCAAAATCAACTTAGATGTTCTAATGGATCCGTGGCTCCCATGTGCTTCCACTTTGATTAAGCATTGAAAAGATTTACCCCCAGAAACAAGAGTAAAGAAACTCTCTTGTTTGGTCCTGGACTCTTTGCTTATTATTAATCTCCTCAAATCATGATTGATTGATTGATTGATTGAGTATTAAAACTTTTATACCGCCCTTCCAAAAGGCTCAGGGCGGTTTACATTAAAACACCATTAAAATCAGTTAATAATTAAAACAAAAATTATAAAGCATAAAAACAATAATTAACAATTAAAAACATCCTAAAACAACAATTAAATAATCAGAAGAATTTAAAAACAAGTATTAAAAAGCTGAGAAAGCCTGGTTGAAGAGATGTGTTTTCAGGTGTTTTTTGAAGATTGCCAGAGATGGGGAAGATCGTATCTCAGCAGGGAGAACATTCCACAATCTTGGAGCAGCAGCTGAGAAGGCCCGTCTCTGTGTAGCCACCAAACGAGTTGGCGGCAACTGGAGACGGACCTCCTCAAGTGACCTCAATGGGCGGTGGGGCTCATAGCGAAGAAGACGCTCTCTTAAATACCGAGGGCCTAAGCCGTTTAGGGCTTTATAAGTTATAACTAGCACTTTGTATTTTGCCTGGAAAACTATTGGCAGCCACTGTAACTCCATCAACAAAGGAATAATGTGGTCTCTCCGAGATGACCCAGAGACCAACCTGGCTGCCGCATTCTGAACCAACTGAAGTTTCTGGACTACGTACAAAGGCAGCCCCATGTAGAACACATTACAGAAGTCAAGTCTGGAGGTTACCAACAAATGTACCACTGTTTTGAGGTCATTGATCTCGAGAAACGGGCACAGCTGGCATATTAGCCAGAGCTGATAAAAAGCACCCCTGGCCACCGCCTCAACCTGAGAAACCGAGGAGAGACGTTGATCCAGAAGTACTCCCAGACTGCAAACCTGTTCCTTTTGGGGAAGTGTGACCCCCGTCTAGAACAGGCAGATCAAAATCATCTCTAGAGTTCCAACCCCGCACAGTAAGTACCTCCGTCTTATCTGGATTCAGCTTCAGTTTATTCTCCCTCATCCAGCCCATTACTGCTTCCAGGCAGGCATTTAGGGAGGATATGCCAACTCCTGAAGAAGTTGACATGGAAAAGTAGATCTGGGTGTCATCAGCATACTGGTAACACCCAGCTCCAAATCCCCTGATGATCTCTCCCAGCGATTTCATGTAGATGTTAAAAAGCATTGGAGAAAGTATGGAGCCTTGAGGGACACCATACTTAAGCTCAGATTTTGAAAAGCAACAATCTCCAATCAACACCATCTGGAATCTGTCCGAGAGGTAGGAGCGGAACCACTGTAAAACAGTGCCTCCCACCCACGACACCTTCAGACATTCCAGAAGGATACTATGGTCGATAGTATCGAAAGCCGCTGAGAGATCCAAAAGGACCAACAGAGTCACACTTCCTCTGTCAATTGCCAATTGGAGATCATCCATCAGGCCCACCAAGGCAGTCTCCACCCCATAGCCCACCTGAAAACCAGTTTGAAATGGGTCTAGATAATCAGTTTCCTCCAAGACCGCCTGGAGCTGAGATGCCACCACCATCTCAGTTACCTTGCCCAGCCATGGGAGATTGGAAACTGGCCTATAATTGCTCAACTCTGAGGGATCTAATGCAGGCTTCTTTAGAAGAGGTCTAATAATTGCCTCCTTAAGACAAGGAGACATCCTGCCCTCCCTCAGAGAAGCATTTATGATTTCTACTAGGCCGCCTACAACAGCCTCCCTGCTAGATAGAACAAGCCATATTGGACAAGGCTCAAGATGACAAGTGGTAGGCCTCACTGCTCCAAACAGCTTGTCCACATCATCAGCAGTCACAAACTGAAATTGATCCAGTTGAATCGTATAAGAGGAGTTGTCGGACACCTCCAGTTCAGATATCAAATTAATTGTGGAGTCTCCATTTAAGTCGGCCCGAATCCGAGAGATTTTGTCTGCAAAAAATTCATTAAACACACCACAGTGGGTAACTGATGCTTCCAAATTCTGGTTCAATGGAGAGGGGGCAGATACTAGTCCCCTCACAACCCTGAACAACTCCGCCGGACGTGAACTCGCAGAGGCAATATGGGCAGAAAAGAACCGCTTCTTTGCCACATGTATCGCCTGAGCATAGATCTTTAAATGTGCTCCATGTCGTAATCTGTCGGATTCTAGCTGAGTTTTTCTCCACTTGCGCTCCAGTCGCCTGCCTTGCCGCTTCAGCCCCCGTATACCAAGGAGCCAATTTTGAAGCAGGTTGGAGGGGACGCTTAGGAGCAATCATGTCTACTGCCCTGGTGAGCAAGTTGTTCCATTTCTCAACCAGGGCATCAACACGATCACCAGCAGAGCCAACATTGAATCCCCCCTCCAAGGCTTCTTGGAATCCTACCGGATCCAGTAACCTCTTCGGGCGGACCATTCTAATAGGCCCCTCACCCCTGCGAAAGTGGAAAGCGGTTGTAAGTCCAACCTTAACCAGATGGTGGTCCGTCCATGACAACGGGGAGATCGTAGGAGTCCCCACCCACGGAACACCACCCTGATCAGAATAAAAGACCAAATCAAGCATGTGACCTGCTATATGCGTTGACCCAGAGACCGCTTAGGATAGGCCCATAGTCGTCATGGCCACTATGAACTCCTGAGCTGCCCCGGACAAATTGGTCCCAAAATGAACATTGAAGTCCCCCAGCACCAAAAGTCTGGGAGACTCCAACGCAAGTTCTGCGACCAAGTCCATGAGCTCAGTAAAGGATTCCGTTGGGCAGCAAGGCGATCGGTACACCAACAGAAGTCCCAATCTATCCCTGGTCCCCCAACTCAAGTACACACATTCAATATGGTCCGATACCCTGACAGGGACCCTGGTAAGGGAGATGTTATCCTTATAGACCATAGCCACTCCACCTCCCCGCCCACGTCCCCTCACCTGCTCCTCTACAGAATATGCTGGAGGGAGAAGCTGGGACCAAACTGGACCACTAGCCTCCCCCAACGAAGTCTCAGTAATACACATCAGGTCGGCCCCTTCATCCATGATCAAATCATGGATGAGTTCAGATTTATTTTGGACCGACCTGGCATTGCAGAGGAGCAAGGTAAGGTTATGTGGGATGTTGGCAGTGATCCCCGAGGTCAAAGAGGTCGCAATATAGCTGTGAAATTCTAAATAATTTATTACACAGGGGTTCTATTGTTGTAGAGGAAACAACAATGCAACAAGAACCACAACAAGAAACCAAACAAGAAACTCTAATTAGCTAAAAAGTCTCTTTCATGAATATTGTTGTCAAGGAGATAATTGCTAAGCCACTGAAGGAAAAAAAAATCACAGTCAAGAGGATGTGAAGCTGTTGACTTATATTTGTACAAAAACAAATATGAATATTATTATTAGTTGTTGCTTGTCACAATTTTACAGTTCAGTGTACACATCAATTAAACCAACGTACTTAATGACAAGTATTTTGGGTGTTATTGACTACATTGAGTCCAAGTGAGTCTACATTCACAGTCCTCTGCTTAAATGGCTTGTGGATTTGGCTTTGTGCAGTTGTTGGAGTTCCTCGTGATTATTTGGTGCTTTGACAGACATATCTATCTAGTTGGGGCTCATGAGTCAGAGACACAAAACAAAGAGGCCCCATCATTCATTGGAGGGAAAAGCCAAATAACCAAGTAAGTGTTCAGATATGTGCCAGTTAGGATGAGACAGCTGCTGGCACATGAGATAAAGATGGGGTCACACTGAGGGCATGCCTGCCACAACCGGATGTCCTCCATTAACATCATGGAGGTGTGCTATTGATGCAACCCTGTCCTTATTGTGTGTGTTGCTAGCTGTCTTGTTCAAACAAGCCCAGAGTATTGCTGTTGTGAGATGGTAGCTTGTTGTCAAATCCCACTTTTTAAAGAAAGAGTAATGAGAGCATTCCAATACCTTAGGAAAGAAAGAAAGAAAGAAAGAAAGAAAGAAAGAAAGAAAGAAAGAAAGAAAGAAAGAAAGAAAATAACTTAAATTTCAAAAAATGGTATGGGGCGGCTTAGAGGAATCTGGGGTGCTCAATAGTAACATTGTCAGAGGACTATTCAGTATGTGACCATGATACTTTGTAACCAGTACCAGTGTAACCCATAATTTCATGCTGCCACCCATTATTTTTCATTAAATATAGACGGTCATACATTAATTTATTCTCCAGCATTGCTTGTTAATACAGGTATTATACATGGAGAGTCTGTGCCTTGATGACATTTTGGCTTAAGCACCCTTTCTTATTGGGAAAATAAAAATTATAATAGAAATTATTAGACCAACAAGAATAGCTCATTCAATTATGCTGGGGGAAATGTCAATATTGACATTTGCAATGATCTTGCATGTAGCTCATATATGTACTTGGTTAATGCTATTATGCATATGAGATTCTCTCTTCCATTTAAAAAATCTGGAAAGGTTAAAGACAATATTACTCAAAAGATGTGATGATAAAAAGGTCTTGAACACCTCAAATGGAAAATTTATGAAGATTTAAGAAGAATGGTGATGTGACAGAAGATTTGGGCTTTTATTGGAAGAACATTATGAAAAAGAGACCAATGGGGTGTGTGTGTACACACACACACACACACACACACACACACACACACATTAATATCTCATTAACATCTCATTAACATGACATTGTATAATAATTTATTCTGAATCAAAAATTTTCTAATAGAATGTTGTACTTGAAGGAGAGATTTAATAGGAAGAATTTCTTTATTATTCTTTCGCTCTCTCACATGTGAGAGAAAGGAAGTGGTCCAGCCACCTAGTGCTTCAGTAGCCAGCTGGAAAATGGGCTGTGCATGCTTCAATAGCCAGAGGCTTGTGTGACTTCAGTAGCCAGTGGCCAAAAAGCCAGTCATACCCCCAACATTAATACATCAGCATCAGAGGTGTGGCTGATATTCAGTCACACATGCAGCCCACTGGCATTTCCCAGCTGGCTAGCAAAGCTATAGCAATGTCAACAAGCTTCCTTTTAATAGTGGAAACCTTGCCTAATTAAGGGAATTTTTGAAAAGAACAAACTCTGCCAAACCAAGTGAACACTGATGATAAAGAGAGCAAAGAAGGGGGAAGATAAAATGGCTAAACCTATACAAACCATGTATTAAAAATATTTAAATATACCAAGAGCAGGAAACAAGCCAGGAAGCTGGTGAGACCTTTAAATGGCAAGTTGTGAGAGGAGGACAAGAGACAGTAGAGAAGATAAAACTGAGTCTTTGCATTGGTCTTCTCCAAAAACAAAGTGGGAGAGGTTTCTTTGTCTCTTTGGGAGGGCAAATAACAGTGATAAAAATTACATTTTCAAATAACTTATGTACTGAAAATTAACAAGTGACCAGGGCTGGCTAGCATTCTAAGAGTTCATTAACTTGCTGAAATGAAAGACCTCCCATTCAATAAACTCTTCCTAACCATTTCCCATTCCTAACCATTTTCCATTCAATAGAAGTTGTGTATGCAGTGTTGGTATGGGCACTGGTTAGTTGTTTCTCTTCCTGAACTGCAAAGCTAGACTCCTAAGAGCTTTCTTGATAGCTAAGCACATAATTCTCCATCACCAGAAAGACAAAAACCCACCTAGTCATGATGAACTGCAAGCTGAGTAAGTGGCACATGAGGAGAGAGCTTGCAAGTAGAGGAAACACAAACAGATTTAAAAGCATTTGGAACAACTTCCTTGAGTTACAAATATATTAATTTAACTGCCAAGGGTAGAAGGAACCCCACTCACACACACCCCAACTATCATAAGCCTATAGGTAACAGTGACGACGATGACGATGGCCTTGTTTTTCTCTTCTCTCTTCTTTTTCTTTTCTTTTCTTTTCTCTCTCTCTTAATTTTGGATGCTTGTTTTAAGAGAAGGGGCACAGGAGGACCATATCATTTCACGCCTGTTGATAATCTAGAAGTCAGTTTTGTTATCAGCAATTCATTTCTGTTCATTGATTGTTCGATCCTTATATCTTGTACTTAACCAAGGGAGAGCTGACTAGCTTTGGGAGGTGTGTGTGAAGGGGAAGGAAAGGCTGCTGTTTTTCAGTAAAAAGCAATACAATAAAAATATGCACTACTCAAAATAGCATCCTTTCTAAAGGACTGGGAGGTAGCTATATGCTCACCACCCGGGGAACTCAGCTAAATAAACCTAGCTGAAGGGAATGCAACTGAATTTAAAATAAACAAAGATTGAACCAAGTTTTAAGATAGGGATGTGCAAACCGGCTTGACCTCGAGCTGGTTCACCGGTTTGGGGCCTGTTCGGGGGTTCTACAGTAAACAAATTTTTTGTGAACAACTCACTGCCTCTGGGGGGTGCTGCCATGACCGTGGGGGTGGGGATCCTCCGGTGTTTCCCCCCAGTCTCCGTAGGGCCGTTTCGGCCTGTTTGGGGGCCATTCCGCCCCTTCTGACATGGCAGCGGCCATTTTGGATACTGCTGAGCATGTGCCCTGTGCATTTGCATAGCAGGGTTATGACGGGCCATGCAAATAGCCAGGGTGCATGTGTGGCCTCCAAAATGGCTGCCACCACCAGAGAAAAGGCTGGAAAGGCCTGAAAATGGCCCTATGGAGACTGGGCCTTGAACAGCAGCTCAGTCTACAGGCATTAGCAGGAGAGCATTCTAATCTCCATCACAGGGCACAGGAGCAGGCTGGCTATCCCTACCCCCGCCCCGGTCAATTAGTAATCCTAATACTAATAGTTGACAAGGTGAGGCACTTGCATAAGGCTAGAGAGCTCCAGGAATCTCAAGCATGTTGTAAAAAAGTGGGATGACTTCTTGCACAACGGCTCCCAGTTCCTCCAACTTCTGTGTTTCTCATTCCTCACATCAAGTAGTATCAGGATGAGTAGTGCTCAGGGACAAAAGAGCTGGTCCTGCAGTAGCAAGTATGAATTGTCCCCTTGGATAAGCAGGGCATATCATGGCTTGCTTTTGGATGGATGAGTACATTCGAGCACTGTCTGTTGTAAGATATTCCTTAAGAGATGGAGCCATAGCTCAGTCAGTGGTAGAGCATTTGCATTCTTGCAAGCAGAAGGTCCCATATTCAATCCCTGGCATCTCCAACTACAGCTGGGAAAGCCTCCCACCTGAAACCTTGGAGTGCTGCTGCCAGCCAGTGTTGATCAGGGCTGCAAAGTGGGCTTTGGCCCACCGCAACTCCCATTATTCCTGATTATTGGCCACTTGTATTGTATTATTATATTGTATTATTGGGTGTCCACCCAATTGTATAATGCTGTGTTTTTATCACTATCTCTTTCTCTCAGAACATGAATGATTGGTGGTGCTAATATAGACCAGTGTAGTTTGGTTTATTTTTAAAAGGGTGTGTCTGTTGGGCAGGGCTGCTGGGGTGGGTGTGGCTATGTGGGCTGGCAAGGTGAGCACCTGCACTTCTGAATTTGTGACTACACCACTGGCGAGTTTCCACTTGATGAATGGCCAGAGTGCAGGCAGCAGGGCTCTCAATGTCGGAGCACAGCAGGATGGTGCAACGGGGGCTGCTGGGAACCAGAGGCAGCTGTGCCTTATTTGCCATCCCCACCCTGACTTGTTAGGATGAGCCGCTACTGGCTGTTTCCCCAATTAGATCTAAAACCTTCTTTTGTTCCCTGACATGCTTTGGGATGGGAGCACAGGTGAGTACTGCAATTGCCAGGGGCAATATGATGAAACACATGTGCACAGCACCACTTGCATGCATATGCCAGCATTATAAGTACTAACAGGTTTCTTTGAAATGGGGAAACATTCCCCCCCACCCCAGAGTTCTCCAATAAAGTTAGTAGACTCTGAGATGACTTTTGGCATGACCCTCAATCTAAGCAGTCTATCACCGCGTTTTGGGCGGTATAGAAATATGCTAAATAAAATAAAATAAAATAAAATAAAATAAAATAAATCTAGTTTTTGATCCTCAGCTTGTTTGTTGTACTCATACTACACAATAGCTTATTTGTCTACATGGTCATATTTGAGAGGGGGGAAATCTGCTGTTACCATTAGTGAAGTGGCCCCCTGGCTGGGCTAATTTCTCAGTTCAAATGATATTGTGAACATCACCCAAGCTTATCTAATGAATATGTCCTATAAACAGGTACACCATTAAGTGTGACTGTCATTTTAAGAGGAGAGGGTTCTGGAAATGAAGACTACAGAAGGGACAAGTACTTGCAGCTAGGAGGATACATACCAGTATAGTGAAATCATAATCATTCCAGAGTTAATTAAAAGATGCCTGAGATAGACCAAGACTTTGAGCGAGTGATATATAAGCAGCTGCCATAGAGTCAACATAAGTATCGTTTGTGCAGTTTCCATCCAGATGATTTTTCCTATCTTTTATGCTACTTAAGAGCTCTAAAGGCATAGTGATAGGCTGAGGGCTTGACTTTTTAATTATGTTAGTAAGAACCATAAATCTGAAAGTATCCAAAACAGTAAGCAACTTGCTGTCCACTACTGTGAGAGAGAGTGAGTGGGATTCTAACTGGTGGGTTGAGTGTCTGTGTGGGGGTGTGTGTGTGTTTGTATGTATGTTTGCTGCCCCAGAAATAAATAGCTAGTCTCATAATCTTCTAAATCTGTGCAGCTCCAGTTTGTCAAGGTATGCTGGAGTCTGAGCAAATATCCTCTGAATTACTGAGGTTCCATTCGCCCCAACATATAAAATATCACCCAGAAGGATGGCGGTTGCTTTTTCACCTATTGAAAAGACCTTTTTCAAACTCATTTCCTCCTATAGCTCTTATGAGTGATGGCATTTTTTTTTACAGCTGTGAGAGAAACACAGGTCATTAGCTCCTTTCATGAGAGAGGTGAGGTGTTTCTCTCCCTCGGAAGTACTACCAGCTCATCAGCAGAGACCAGTTTGGAACAAGCTGTTCCCCTTGATGTGTTTTAAAGTGGAATTCAGGTGGATCAAAAGAGAGGTGGAGGGGGAAAGGGAACAGAAGTGAAATCAATGTTCCCACCCACTGAACAGCTGATTCTGGCAAGGTTTCTAGGAGAAATATGACTGTGGCTAAAATGCAATCATAGTGAAATTGATTTGTTGTGACTGACCTCACCGTATATAGACCAATATGCTGTAAACTGCATGAGAATTACTTGAAAGGAATCATGTTTCTATAAAGCAGATTCTGACTGCAATGCTTTGTGCACATTGGACCCTTTAACACAGTGGAATTTACTTCCAAGAAGCCATGCATAGGAATACTCTGCGTCATTCTTGACAAATACAGTTTATTCTCTCTCAGACCATCCCCATCCCCTTTGACTCAGCCCCTTTTCTGTGTTGTGGAGTTCCTACAGCAGTTTCTTTTGTTGTCTGCTCCAAATTGTAGTTTTATATATAATCTAAGTCTTTAGTTTAGATGTATATTATAGATAGGACAACACTTGCGTTACAGAATCCCAATCCAGAATAAATATTTACTAGCTGGCCCGGGTGCAGAGCATCTGCACCTCTAGTTTTCCCTTGTTCTCAGCCCCTCATTCTCAGCCCTACCCACTCTTCTTCCCTCTTTCCCCATCCAATGTTTTCTCTCTCTATCAGCTGTCTGGCCAGTTGCTTTTTCCAGCTGTCCACTGCTTTCTTTCCCCCAGCCACCTCTTTCTCCCCCCCCCACACCGTTCCCCCCGTCACTGCTGCTGCTTTCTTCCCCCGGCCACCACTTTCTCTCCCCCCTGCCATCACTTGCTTTCACCCCCCCCCCCGCTTTCTCTCACCACCCACCTGCCTGCCTGCCCTCCTGCCTGTTTGCTGGCTTGTCTGTTGGCCTTATGTTCCCCGCTGCCATCACTTTCCTTTCCCCCTCCCCTTTCTCATGAACTCTTGTGAGAGCTGCCACACAAGGGATTAGCCACGGACATGTCTTAGAGTATTATATATATATAGATGAGTATACAAGATGTCTGTATACTTGTACGTGTCAGTCTGGATGACTGTACCTCTGTTCATTTTAAAAGTGAGCCTGGATACAGACCCTTCAAATGCATAGTACAGATGGGAAGTGTACTTCTGTACCTGCTTTCAACATAACATATGAATGACTGTAACCATGTACAGACCTGTATCTGTGTACACTTTCTGTGTGCGTGTTGAATATAACGTGTGAATGGGTCTACTTAGTTTCTTCCTTGCAATGTTATATAATTGCAAGAGTACTTTTGGTTACTATAGAATGAAGACTATTTTTTACACAGCCTTTCCAGACAAGTTTTTAATTGTCTGATTTTCAAGAGGATAATGCTATGTTAATGGAGGCAGAAGGTACCAGAAGGTACTTTAAAAGAGAAACTATTTCTTATCCATGTAAACCTATCAACTGAATAATCCATGCAATGCAACCTCACTATAGCTGAGACATATAAGACTATTTTGCCTTTATACATGATTGTCTTTATACATGATTACCGCTGCCAGGGTTCTCTGTGCTGCCAATTGGAGATCACAGGTAAACCCGACCCTGGATGAATGGCTATTAAAACTATGGGAATATGTCTCAATGGCTAAGATCACTGCTTGTTTATGGGATACCTCAGATGAAACATTTGCTCTAACCTGGATTTAGCATAGAGTCAACATCCAGACCCAAGATTTGGTTTTCTTGTAGGGCTGACTAATACATTATGTTTATCTTTTTGTAATATTTGATGTGAGGGGAAGGGCTGGCAAAGGATGGTAGTGGAATCCCCAATTGTTATATGTAACTTTTGGAAATTCAAGAGATGATACTATAGCCATGTTATTTTTTCCCCTGATTAAATTTATTTATATATATATATATACACACACACACACACACACACACACACTATTTTGCCAGCTGTCTGACAGCTTCAGAGAGAAAAAACACCTGCATTGTAATGCCACTAACAGTGTCATCAGATAATTTATCTCTGGACACATTTGCTATTCTGTCTTTTGCACCTACAACATTTGTCGCTTCTCCAATTCTATGACATTCTGTTAGACATTGTAGAGAAGGGCATACTACTACAATGTTGTCCATAACTCTACTATAGTGGCAGTTATTTTTATTGAGAAAACATTATCATTTAATGTATTCTCTTTTAATACATTATTATATTGTTTCTCTGGCCTAATATACAAACTGATCTAATACATCAGCAGCAAATATTGTCTGTCTATGCTTTTATCAGAATAACGTATTAGGTAATCTGCACCAGCAAGATGTTATTCAAAAGCCCATGACATTTGGAGGAAGGAGTTCTTCTATTGTTAAATTTGACAAATATTGCTCATGGTTCTTGGAATTCAAATTCTAGGGTTTTCTCAGTCTTCTTAGTACTGAGCTGCCAAGCCCTGACTGCACAGCCCTGCTGTGATATCAGAGAAGCTACACCAATGGCAGCCAGAGCAGGCATGACACTTCTGCCTGCCAAAGTCTACTGTGACATTAAAGGAGATCAGCCAAGGCTAGCATGAAGTGAGGTCAGGCAGGCAGTGAGGTCATAGAGGCCACTGCAACAGTGAAGAGGGCAAAGCAACATTGTGGGGGAAGATTCTGAAGTGCTCATAATAAATTTGGCCCTGTATTATTCAGAGCAGGTGTTATACAGAGTAGTTACTTGTGACAATATCCAAAAGGTATATTGACAACACTTACAGACTGTGGATTGAGAACATGCTAGTCTTTAATGTGTAACCTAACCGGCAATGGCTGTGATTCAGATTTTCATGGAAGTTCCCACTGCTGGCCAATGGGGCTTTTTCTACCACTGGAGAAACTGACTTGCATGTGTAGGACTTCATGATGGGAATGCATTTGCATTGATGACATACATTCCAGTTTTGCAGCCTCTGAATGAGTTTGCTGTTGGACGGTACGTTGCCTACTAATAATGCATAAGGAAACAGACTATTTCCTTCAGTGCAGAGAATAATAAGTAGAATAGCAACACAATAACAACAATCAAAGGGCTTCCTTTTAGTAAATAATATTCTGCTTCTTTCTACCCACTTATTTTCATCTACTTCTTTTCTGTCCTTTTTTACTTTTCAAATATATGTTGCTGTTGTATGAAGAGGGAAGGAGTAGAAAGAAGAGGAGAAAAGCAAAAGCCCTGAATGCTTTAATAAAGTGCTACATGTGATGGAGCACACAGACAATTGGGGAAGATGAGGCTCTCATCTTTAGCAAAGTGACATTGAGAGCTTTCAGAGATGCTTGCTGTGTTCATGCTAGAGAAGCCATTGATGTGTGCACCAATCTGCAGCTATAGCCCTTTCTCGCTCGCTCGCTCGCTTTCCCCACCCCCACCCCACCCCGGCTCTCTCCCCCTGCAGTTTCCCATATAACAGGGAAAGCACAGTGACAAGCAAGAAGACAATTCGGTTTTTATCTTGGCCACGGGATTGGGTGAGAGAGAGGTTTTATATTATTTCCCTTTAAAAAGGAAAGAAGGGAAGCTATTGCACTGCCTGTTCTGATCTGCCACCACTGAGTATCGGCAGTGGGCCAGTCCTCATGCATAATTCATGCAATCAAAAGTTTGCAACTGTGCAAAATTGTGTACCCCACATCCTGTGCCTCCAAATCGGCTTCCCATAAACCATAAGAAGTTACAGCAGTGCGGCTCACTCAGTGACCATAAACTGAAGCACTAATGAAGCTGCCTGAACTGCACCACAGAGAGTTGTTTAATCAGACTCTGTTTTTAATTTTGGTCATCTGACAGGTGGCCAGAAGTGTTGTGGGCGGGGGGGGGGACATAGTCACGTAATTGCAGAGCTGAGAAAGAGAAGTAGACAAAAAGATTTTCGCTAAGGCTTTTCAAAGATGGAAATTAAATGCTGTTTTTAAAAAGAATAATCCATGGCTGCTTAGATGAAGAGTTGAGAAGTCCACAGCATTCCCTGTCTACCCAACCAGAGCAGGCTGGCACACTTCCCCAAACTGAGTTGGGCACCCATCTACAAGGTGCTGGCTTGTTTGAAGGCCCAGAAAACAATGGAATGGCACATTTCAGTACACACACAGGAGCCCCTGCACCGCCAGCACCTACTAAAAGAACAAGAAAAGTTGAACACCCAGCAACAGGCCAGGGAACAACATAACCATTAACGTATATAGCACAAAAACACCTTGAACTTCCATCGTCTTGTGCGCTTGATCTTAGCAGCATCAAAGCCCATCTGACAGGCAGCCGTCACAGCTCCAGTCCGGAAGGTGTGCAGAGTAAAATGGTGAACTGGTTCACCCAGTTTGAGAAGCGCTTTCCACAGCACAGCCCAGAGCTGGTACTGCGTCAGAGGCGTGCCATCGGCACGCACAAACAAGCAAGCCCCCAGAGGGAGGCTTTAAATCCACATAACACCTCAAAGCCCATACTGAGCACAAGGTTTCTCTGCCAGCCACAGCAAGTGCAGTCACCTGACCCTTACCTTTCTGACCTGCACAGGAGCAAATGGACTCCGGCTTCCCCAAAAGAGAGATGTGAATTGCAAGCACCCCACCTGAGGGGCTCTACTCTTGCGAGGGAGGACTTTGGCCGGCCTGAAAGCCCCAAAGAAATACAGAGCCACTGCTGCTTGGAAAAGTGCCACCTCCCAGGAGGAACTACAGATAGACGGCAACTGCAGGAGAACAGCCTCCAGAGTGCAGTGGTAATGGACTGCCTATGGTTCTGCACTCCAGGCAGTCTGCCTAGCCCAACCTTCCAGCATGTGCCAGATTTCGGGATGTGCTCAAAACCAGTTTGCCCAGTTTGGTTCGAATTCGAACCAGGTTCGAACCAGGAGGGGTTGGTTCGGTTTTGGTTTTGTTCGAACCTCCCCCTGGTTCAGTTCGAATTTGAACCGGTTCAAACTGCTTTGAACTGGTTCGGACACCTAAAAATTGGTAGGATGGTAGCTGGCACCCAGGGGTACCTGCCACCCAAACCCCAAAGCAATTGGACACTTGTACGATTTTTTAATGAATTTTTGAAAATTATTATTTTTTCCTCATAGGGTATAATGGGACTTGAACCAGCCCATTATTCCCTATTGTGGAGCACCCATGGGTGCCAACAACCATGCAAACCCCGAAGCAATTGGACACCCCTATGATTTTTTATGAATATTTGAAATATTTTTAATTATTTTTCTCATAGGTTATAATGGGACCCAAACCAGCCCATATCCCCTATTGTGGAGCACCTAGGGGCACAAAAGTGGGGTGGATGGTAGACAACCAGGGGTGCCTACTATCCACAAAGTTCCAAGGCAATCAGACACTCCTCTGATTATTGGTGAATTTTAAAATTATTTTGGAATTCCTCATAGAGAATAATGAGGATTGCAGCAAATGTATAGCTTCACATCGGGGAGAAAGGGGTGTCCTAGAGTAGAGTGTGCTGGGTGGTAGTTCCCAAGGTGGGCAAGGAAGCTATCAGAACTATTTGAAAGAAATTGGGCAAAAGGCTGATTTTTAAGTCATTTTTTGAAGTTTATGAGACTTTAAGGTTTTTCTCCATAAAGAAGCATGGAGGTGTCAGAAAATGTATAGCTTCACGTCGGGGGCAAAGGGGTGTCCAAGAGCAGAGTGTGGTGGGTGGCAGTGCCCAAAGGGGGCCAGGAAGCTATCAGAATTATTTGAAAGGAATTGGGCAAAAGGCTGATTTTAAGTGATTTTTGAAGTTTATGTGTCTTTAAGGTTAGCAGATGAGAGTGGATTCATAGTTTGTCATTGAAAATCTTATATGCTACCAAAGAATCTACACTCAGAACACTTCAGAAACAACAAAACCCAGTACCCCATGGGTTAGCAATGCATGGGGGGGGTTGGCACTAGGGATGTGCGAAACGTTTTGGGTACAGAACGATCTGTACCAGAAACAGCCAATTTCGGGTGATTCGGATCTGAACTGAATCACCCTTTTAGCCCTCCGAAATTTTTCTGAGCCGAAACGAATCACCCCATTTCAGCTCCGAAATATCTGTTGTTTTGGACCTCCATTTTGTGGCCAATAAATACCTTCTTATTCCCCCTCCATTTTGAGCAATGACGGTTATTTGAATTTCCCACCTTTTTGCCTCTCATTGACTTCAATGCAAAAAGGTCTGATGTGACGTCTACTTGAATTTTGGGTCCCAGGGGCAAAAGAGTGGGGTGGGGTGGTAGTGCCTAATGGGTGGAGGCTACCACCCCAATTGCAGAGTGATTGGGCAAAGGGCTGATTTTTGGTGAATTATTGAAGTTTACGCGTCTTTAAGGTTTTCCCCCATTAGGTATAATGGAGGGTGTATCACTTCACGTCAGGGGGAAAGGGGTGGCCTAGAGCAGTGTGGGGTTGGTGGTAGTGCCAGGTAGGGGCAAGGAAGCTACCTGAATTTTTTCAAAGGATTTGGGCAGAGGGCTGATTTTTGGTGAATTGTTGAAGTTTACGCGTCTTTAAGGTTTTTCCTCATAAGGTATAATGGAGCTTTCAGCAGCTCCATAAGTGCACTTGGGGGGTGCTGGGGTGGCCCAGAGTGAGTGGTGGTGTAGTGCACATAGGGTGCCAACCACCCCCATGGGTTGCTAACCCATGGCGTACAGGGTTCTGTTGTTTCTGAGGTGTTCTGAGTGTAGATTCTATGATAGCAAATGAGAGTGGATTCATGGTGTCTCATTGAAAATCTCATTTGCTATCATAGAATCCACACTGAGAACACCTCAGAAACAACAGAACCTCCTTCCCTGAAGACAGCTGAAAACAAACTGAAGAGAAGGGCGGGAAGCTGCTCAATCAGTACACTAAGCCCCGCACCCTCATGCAGCCTTGGCCAATCAGGGCACACCCTGTGGCTGCTTGCTGAGAGAGTGGAACAACGACCCATCCCCCAGTATGAGGCTGCAGGATGGGGCATTCTATCTCTCTGATGGATGTCCTAAATAAACTACTTTATTTAGAACGTTAACTCCATGTCTCCAGACAATATTAATTAACAGTGTTCTCCTTATCTGTGCACTTCTGCTGTAGGTGGGGCAAATAAAGAAATCTCCCTTCCAAGCCCTCTAACAATCTGCACCATAAAATTACTAGAAACACTATATTGTTCAGGGTTCTGACTCTATGAGTGCTGTATAAGACTCCTGAGTTCCTGATCACTACTACTTAATGTGATTTTATTTATAATTAACAGCACAGTTTCAACTAAGATTTACAAATCTATGTTAACAGCCTTAACTACCTCACAGGGTTGTTGTGAGGATAAACATAACCATGTACACAGCTCTGGGCAGAGGTACTCTTAGGACCAGGCCACAGGGATCTGGCCTGGTCCTCCGCCACCTAGGGAGGGCCCCTCCAAACACTCCCTTCCATATTGCTGGCAGCAGTGGTGGCCATCTATGCAGGCCTCCGCTGTAGTATGTGAATTGTTGATGGGGGCCTTGGTGGGGATGGGGCCGGTCCACAGCCACCGTGGGACTTGGGAGCGGCCACTGGGCTCGACCTTGTGGCCCAGCGGCCCTTGAGAAATTCTAGGAGCTTCCTCCCAGTTCTTGTGAAGAACGGTGCGCCGGATCTTCCAAGAACTATGAGGAAGCTCCTCGCAGTTCTCAAGGGCTACTGGGCTGAACAGTCAAGCCCAGTGGCTGCTCCCAAATCCCACTCTGTCACCAGGTCCACAGGGGTGGGGGAGGCCTGCTTGGCCCACCCCACACACACCCCACACCCCCAGCTGCACACATGGCATGGCTTGAATGCTTGAACGGGTAGCGGGGTGGTGTGGCAGCAGGCAGGAAGTCCCCCTGGACCTTGGAGGCCCCCTGGACCTTTTGGCACCATTTGCAGCAGGTATAACTTTTTTTAAAAAAACTTGTAACTTGTGGTGGGGTGGGGTGGGTGTAGGGCCTCCAAGTCTGAAGCCCTTCAGGTCTGGGCACCAAAATTACCTAGGAGCAACCCTGGCTCTGGGCTAGGGTACATAAATGTAATAACAATGGGATATAAATGTTGGGAACTGGTCCATATCCGGTTGCCGTCTGGTGGCAACTCAGAACAGGGCCTTTTCTGTAGCTGCTCCTGGCCTATGGAATGCACTCCTGGCAGATATCCGCAGTTTAAGTTCGCTGTCGGCCTTTAAGAGAGCCCTAAAAACCTCTTTATTTGGCCTCACCTTCCAAGGCTTGTAAAGCGTTGTTGTTTTTAAATGTATTTTAATTGGTTTTAAATAGTTTAAATAATTTTTGAATTGTTTTTATATTGTTTTTAGCATTGTTTTAATTGTGGGGTTTGTGTCTTTTAAAAGTTGTACACCGCCCAGAGCCTCTGGATGGGGTGGTTTATAAATGTAATAAATAAATAAATAATAAATGTTATGTCAATGGGATATAAATGTCATGACAATGTTTCTCCATCTTCCTTTGCATATAGTTGCAAAACCTGGTTTTCTTGGACCCAGTTGTTTATGTTCCTCTCTTCTGAATTTTTGGACCTTTATGCAAAAATATGGATCAGACCAACAACCTCCTCTGACTCAGATTTTCTATATAAATTCACTGGCTAAAAAAATTGGCCAAAAATAGAATGGCAGTGGGCTTCCCACCAACCAATTCTTCTCTTTTTAACAAGACTCTTTAGAGGTGCCCTATTTTTTCTTTTGCCTGGAAAAATTGGGCATTCCCAGAAAATATGGCTTCATTCAAGTCCGCTTCAGATGTTCCATGTTTAAAGTTTTCCCTCACAAATTCAGAAGTCTGCAATGCACACACACATCCAACATGATTTATATGTACCTAAAAGTACACTTAAAACATCAGTAACATTTATAATAAATATAAAATGGGATACACATGCCAGCAAGTAAGATGGTGGAAAACATGGGGTTTTTTAATGATTGCTGGTCTGAAAGCACTCAGCAAGCATATCTTTGGGCTGCTGAGGACTGAACACCTCCCTGCAGAACCTCTTATTGAGCTGAACACCTCCCTGATGAAGGGAGGTGCTCAAGTGAACCCATGACATCTGATTAAAGAAAATACAGGGAGTTGGGAGAGCTTGCCAGAGTAATAAGCTTCAGTGAGTGGCAGCAGCAGCTTCAAGGTGCCTAACAAGACTCCCCCGTGACAGAGCAGTAGTGCTTCAAGTTAGACATTGGGTGAATATGCCTCCAAAATATTCTCTGAAATTCCTCAGGGAGAATATGAGGTTGGGGGTTTCTACTGAGCTTTCAAATATTCTCCAAAAAATCCTCATGCTATCATTTCCAGAAATGACTCCCCGCCCCCACCCATCATCCTCATTTGGTGAAGAAAATGAAGAAACTCTGCCATTGACAAATAATTGATGAAAGAAAGATATGAGAATTTATGGCTTGTTGTCTATAAAAGAACAAGTGGCTATTAGATTTTTTAAATAGACAACAATGGGTTGTTAGGAGTTAGAGATTGTGTACTTTAAGAGAGCGCCTTCTTTGTCATGAACCCTGACACCTGTTATGATCTTCTGGAGAGGTCCACTTATGGTTGGTTTGGAATATGCTCCCCACTGAAATAAGAGCATCCCCTTCCCTGTTTGTTTTCAGGAAGACCCTCAAGACTCGCCTGTTCTTGCAGGCTTTTAATTAGAATTATTTGTTTTAATAACTGTTTTATGCCACCTTCGATGTTGAGCTGGTTCCTTTCGACGGTCCATGGTCGAACTGAACCACCCCCTGTTCAGTTCAACCCTATACCAAACACCTCCTGACTGTTCGGGGGGTTCGCAAACTTTTTTTTAAAAAAATTAACCTTTACTCCCTTCAGGGGAGTTCCTTGAGGAGGAGGGGTCCACAGAGGTTTCCCCACCCCTTGCCAGCCTCTGTTCTCACCGCCAGCAGCCTGTTCAGGTGGTACTTCGGCGCGGTGGTCATTTTGGACGCCGCCACACCTGTGCAATTGGCCTCCGCAAGGCCTGGCATGACCTGAGAGGACTGTATCCACCCAAGTGCAGGCTGATATCTGTTGGGGTTTCTGAGAATCAGGTGCTTCTTCTTTTCACATGTCTGCTTTGCTTGGATAGAGGGTTCTAGGAAGCTCACTGGTGGCCAGGGGACAAGCTCCCACCAGCAGCTTTCAGCACATTGCAGATAGGTGTGTGCGTGCTACTGCATGTATGCCCTAATCCTACCCCCTGAGTCAACATCAGACACAAGGGCATGACCAGTATTAGGAGAGGGGCTGCTCTGCCAATTTCCCCCAGTCAGCACTTTGTTCAAGTGCTGGTTGGGAAGTTTCTCTTTCTGCTTGAATGAAGCACTGGCTTCATTGGCCCCTCCCTTGATACTGTCCACACCTCCTGCATCTGATGTTGACTCAGAGGGGCTCAGCCTTTTTCCCAATCCTCCCCTGTCAGTGCTTTCTTCAAGCGTTGACTGGCTGGAGGTTTCTTTTTCTGCTTCACTGGGAGTGAGGCAGGAAAAGAAGCCCCCAGCCAGCACTTGAATGAAGTGCCACCAGGACAGGAGAGGAGTGCGCTTAGTGCTCCCAGCTGTTGAGTGCTACATTCACTGTCTGGGTGTGGGAGGGGGCAAGGGGGTGCTGTGGTAGCCGCCCCAGACTCTGGTGGCCCAGGGACCTCTGTACTCCCTGGTCCAATTGTGGCTACGCCCTTGCTTGGATGCTTTGCTTCTGTAAGGATTTTGCTCTCCAAGTTACCGACATATTGGTGTCAGTTGTTTTGTATAGCCCGGGTGGGATGTATTGAGCTCCTGGTAGTAGCAGCAAAGTCCCTTATAATGGCTGAACTAAGACCTGATGGGATATGCTGAACTAAGAACACATAAGAAGGTATTCATTGCTGGTACTTTGTGTAGTGGGTGGAAGAGCCAGGCAGGCAAAATTATTACCAAAACTTTGTAATAATCCTCTCTAATAAAATGCTTGGTGTCCATCCGTGGACGGACACCAAGCGTGTGTCCGTGCCTCCCTGCCCTGTTCTGCGCCTGCGTGAAGTGCAGGCGCAGAACAGGGCAAGGGAGACACGCCGGCACCCGGCAGCCATCTTGGGCGGCCAGAAGCGGCTGCCCCGAAGAAGCCGGAGAGGAGGCGGCGGGAAAGTGACCGATGCGGCGGCAGAGCCGCCGCCTCGGCCAAAATAGATGGAGGCCGGGGGCGGAGCGGAGGCCATGTAACCTTAAAAAAAAATTTACTCCCGCGGCCAACGCCGCCGACCGCCCACCCTCCCTCCCAGCTGCCGAGTCCCCCTTACCCTGGCCGACTGCTGTCGGCCGAAGACAGCCCTTAATTTAAGAGGCAGAGAGGAGCTCGCAAGCAGAGCTCCTCTCTGTGCAAAGCCTCTTGCCGAACTGCCGCTTTGGGCGCAAGGGCCGCGGGAGTAAAAATTTTTTTTTAAGTTACATGGCCTCCGCTCCGCCCCCGGTCTCCGTCTCCCCGGCCTGGCGGGGGCAAGTGCCTGGGCCGATTTGGCCCTTAAAGGTAGGGGGGGAACGGCGGAGGGAGGGGGAATGGCGGTGGGGGGCCAGGAGCGCCGTTACTAGCGCCCGTTATTCAACGGGCCAGAATTCACTTGTAATTCAATAATTCCCACCAGAAAATGACTTTGATGCTATGCACTCTTACTTAGGAATAAAACTCCATTGTGGGACTTACTTCTGAGTAAATATTCACAGAGGTCAACTGCATGTCTGTTTTATGTAACCTAATGTTTTATGTAGATTATGCCTTCAGATTTTTTAACAAGTAGTATTTCGCAGATTTGTTGTGATGCATCTAAACAAGAACCTGGTCTCACAAAAAATGAAAAATGGTGCAAGTGTATGGGGGATGTTTTTAGGAAAAAGAAAAGAGATCCATCAAGCCAATTGCTTGTAAATCCTGTGAAGAAAACTAATTATGTATACACAACAGTGTCTCAAATTATGTCTAGCAGGATGAATATTTTTCACAAGGAACACAGCTTGAATTTCCACAGCAGTATTTAATATTAAACCTCAGGCATATCCTCTGACACTTCTTCCAGATTAATCCTTGATATTTCAGTTTCTTGCTTAACTGGCTTTGTATTTCAAAAACATACAAAAGCTCAGTATGTTCAGGCTCTAGCAGATAGACCCACATGCCCTATTCAGAAAGCAGTTCAGGTCTTTATGATGGACTTTCTTAAATTAACAAAATCTGAAGAGCTTCTGATTGCTAACAATATACTTAACGATCTTTAGATTTATTTGTTCCAGTATAACAACAGAGATATGCTGTGATAGACATATCCATCATTTTCTAGGGTCTTTCTTTTTCACTTTCCTGAAAGCCTCAGCAAAGCTTGGGGAAGAACTCAGATAGGAACATAAGAAGATCTCCATTGGATCAGGCCAAGTCCCATCTCATGCAGCATCCTGGTTCCCACAGTGGCCAGTCAGGTGCCTCTAGGAAGCCCACAAGAAAGTAATGACACCAATTCCTCTCTCCCACTGTTGTTGCTCAGGGGCTTTCCCAGACAGCAGGCTTTAATGCAGGTTTACTACAAGGCTTTTATGCGAGTTCAAAGCTGCCCCCAAACATTGATGCAAAAAGTGGAATTGTACCCTATATATAAACTGGGCTACATTCTAATGCGCAGTGAAAAACCCAAATTGTGTGTGAAGTTCTTCCTCATAGTTTGCTGTGACTTCGGGGTAAATCTGACCAAAATGTGAATGCACACCCTCCATTCTGGAGGAGATGTGGGCTAAAAGCCAGGTATGGAAAACTTCCAGCAGATTTACTTTGGGCCAGTGGAGATGATATGCCCAACTGGCTGCCTCACTTGATTAGGAAATGAGTGCATAGATCTCCCCAGCCAGCGCATAATCTTGTCAGGGGAGTTTCTCCAACACATCTTTACATGTGTTCCACAGAATACTTTAAAGTAGTATTTAGAGGAACTGTCAATTCCTCTAATGTAGAGGAATGAAGAGGAACTGTCCAGTTTAACTGCACCCACTCCCCCCAAATAAGGAATTGCATGCTGGGCAGAGACATGCACGCTCATGGTGCACTCACTTCTTAATCATGTGGAAAGTATCATCTCAGCCTGCCCGCAGTGAGGCACTTCTCAGTGAAATCTTTCACAGCACTTGTCTGTCATATAAGGTGGGGAGGGGAGAGGAAAGAAGGTACTACTTCAAGGATCTCTCAAGAAACAAAACAGATATTCAACAGTGATATAGCACCATTTGGCACTCTTAAAGTGTCTGCTGCATTATTGTCCTAATTCAATAAGAAAATGGCGGGTGGTGGGGGGACAGCTTTTCTTAGCCTTGGAAGTGTAATCTCATACCTGGGGAATTATTTGTGAATCAGTGAGACACATCTGTTAATTACTGACACTCCAATTCTAAATAGAACTAAAGACTACATATGAGAACGAAAGATCTGATATGTTCTGACCACAATCCAGAGTTGTGTTCCTTAACTTCTGCTTCCCCAGGAAATTTCTATTCCTTTTTATGAGAAGGAAACAAGTACACAGAAGTAGGCATTGATTGTTTGTTGTCTCAAAAGAGTATGTGCTCTGGCCAGAGCTCCATGTTTTCAAGAGCTTAGGGGAAGGTTTGTAATTGGTGTCAGTATTCTGGTACTTCCTCTACACATGTTTCTGATTCCAAATGCAAAATATGGTGTTATCTTTTTTCCTAATACAAGTGCTCTACGTTTGAATGTTACATGGCAGAAATACCAAAGACGTAGCTTTCTTCCAGATGGAGTTGCGCTGATTGATAACGCTGCACTATAGGAGTCCTGCCTGTTGTGCAGTTGAAAAGGCATTGAAAACAGAGAAAAACAGAGCTTCTAAACAAAGCAGAAATACCCTGGATACAAAATACACTGGCTGACATATTGCACAGCGTTATGCACACGGTAGAATGTAATAGGAGAATCATTGTGTAAGTGATGATTGTGCAACATCCATCCATTATATATATTGGCTGCATTGTCACACAAGTATGTTTGTTCACTTTTTGCGCTTGCATAACACATTCTTGAGCAACTGCACAAACATTACATTCCACTGGGTGCATAATGTAGTATGTCTGCCAGTTAATGCATCATAAACACAAAATGCTAGGTGGTCTTGTGTATGCATTGTCTATGACTACATACAATTTATTGTGTTTACTTGTGATGCACAGTGTACAGATATCTGTACACGCGTACACATCTTTGTGTGAATGACTGTACCTGTGTTCATTTTAAAAGTTAACCTGGATACAGAATCTTCAGATGCATGGTACAGATAGGAAGTGTACTTCTGTACCTGCTTTCATCATAACATGTGAATGACTGTACCTGTGTACACACTTGTACTTGTGTACACTGTACACTCATTGTACGAATGTTAAATATAACATGTGAATAGGTCTTGTGTGTGCATAGTCATCTGTATGTACTGTACAAATCTGGACATAGATTGTATGTGCATGGAACATAATGTGTGAAGAGGGCTTAGTTTATTCACTCATGTGACAAGTTATTTGTGTGGATAAGTTGGCTGTCGTAATATCAGCACTGGCTCTCCATATTTCAGGAAGATCCAGTGCTTGCTGCAGCTTGTAGCCATATATGGCCTGATTCACACCAGCATTTCTTGCCCACATATGGTCTGATTCATGCCCGGCGGGGGGGGGGACTCTCTAGGGCGGGGGGACTCTCCATCTCCCCTAGAGATGGACTACAACAACAACAAAAATAAACAGTGATTCAGACATCGCAACTATTTTTGAGATTAACTAGATCTGGGGAATATTTCCTTCAGTAAAGAGTTGAAGTACTTTGTCTGCTTCAAGCACTATGTTAGGTATTATTGTGGAATGCTTTCCCATTAGGGGTCCCATCCATTTGTCTCCATTGTTGATGGCCTTCCACTAGGCTATTAGGGTTTGACTTTTTCATAAAGCTTTGGGGATGGTGTTACTGTTGAAAGCCTGGTGTTACTGTTGAAAGTATTTGTACTGTATATTGATTTGTTGAAATGGTTTACACAGTTGTAGTCACTGCCTTGGGAATCTTTTTTGGGGGAAAGAGGTGGGATTAAGGAAGGAGAGCTGGTCTAAGGGAGGAGAGCTGATCTTGTAGTAGGAAGCATGAATTGTTCCCTTTGCTAAGCAGGGTCTAGTTTGCATTTGAATGGGAGACTGCAAGGGTATTCACAGCACCTACAGGTGGGTGGGCTGGCAGAGGCGGAAGGCAGTTTCCAACTCACCTTCCCCCAGATGACAATGTGCCTCCTCCACATGATCCATGTTGCTTGAAGCTGTGCAGAATTCCAGAGGCTGGGGTGCTGCATCCCAGCCTCCAAGTACCCACACATGCACTGGGCAATGAGCGCAGTGCATTGAGGGATGCACTCATGAGACAGGCACTCTAGGTGCCCGTCTCTATGTGTGCTTGGGCTGCACACACTAAGCCCAAGCTCACACACAATCTTGGCTGCCAGGTTAAGGGCATGCTCACATTCTTAACATCAGCAAAAGTCTGGGCTTGGAAGTTGGGTTTGGCTGGGCAGGAGTACTGTGATCCATATGGTGCTCCACACAAGCAGCCTTCACATGTGAGCGCTGTAAGATATTCCCCTTAGGGGATGGAGCCGCTCTGGGCTGCTTGCATGCAGAAGGTTTCAAGTTCCCTCCCTGGCATCTCCAAGAAAGGGCTCAGAGAGACTCTTGCCTGTAACCTTGGAGAAGCCGCTGTCAGTCTGTGTGGACAATACTGAGCTAGATGAACCAATAGTCTGACTCAGTTTATGGCAGCTTGGTATGTCCCTATATAAACTATTTTTCATACATAAATGTACACCACTAAATGAATGAGCATTTAGCACTTGTGTAAGTGTTTATGGGATCAAGTGCTTTAAAGTCTAGTTATTGGGTTTACATTCAGTGCAGACACTGCACATTGTGCTGCTTGGTGACTACTTTTCAAAGCAATATTTCATTGAAGAGAGAGAGTTGATGTGTAGATGTAATTTGGAGGTAATTCTCTCTGCCCTGTTAAACCACACATGAACCACATATTTCTTTTCACTCTCGCTAGCTACTGCAAGCATGTCCTTACAATTTGTCCTAGTCTTTGTATGATATACATTTCAGTGAAGTCTCATATTGTTAGTCCATTGCCTGAGGCTCTGAATTTGAGCAAATCAAATCCCAAATGTCAAGAAAATAACCCACAGAGAAAAGTCTTTATTTTATACTATTACCTTCAGGTTCTGCACTTTCAGCAACATCAACCAAACGTGAATTACAAAGACATGAAATTAGGGCTATTACTTCAGCTGCTAGGCCACGAGTTACAAAGTGAAAGCCTAGTTATGATGTTTACTTTGCAGCAACAATCGTGACAACAATAATAATATATAACCCAATGTTCTGTCTTTGTTTTTCCCATCTGAATGTTCAGACCTGAAGCTATTACAGTAATAAGCTAAGTTGACTACAAAGAGTGCCACAAATTTGGTATCTGTGCTTTTTGCTAACATTTTCTGTAGTAATAAAAAGAAACCTGCCCTTGGTAACATTTTGGTGATTGCTTTTAGAGCAGTCAAAAGTATTTGCTTATTCAGAAAGCACTGACTTCATTCTGAAATGGCTTTGTTTGACGTCAGCACGTAGTCAAAATCTGATTGGCTCAGTAGTGTTATCATCCTGTTCACAATGTGATTTCAAGTTTGCTCATGTGACTAATCGAAGATGTATTGATTAGATAAATGGTGCTGCAGGCACAGCAGATAGCAGCAACAATGACAATGAAAGGGGAAAAAACGGAATATGATTTTACCATTAAGGGTTTGGGGATAAAATATTTCTACCACCTCTCCAAAAATACTATTTTTTAAACCCAAAAATGGACCTGCAAAAACATGGGGTGCAGTCTTGATGGATACTGACACAATCACCCTCAAAGCGTTATGAGGCAAAAATGGAGCAATAGTATCAGATATGAAAAGGATGACACCTCCATCTTGGAACTGACATATAGTAAAAGAAATGTGTTGCCTCTTTTGCAGTCTGAAAATATTGCTTGTATTTGTAAACACATAAACTACACAGGAAAAAATAATTTTCTAGAGTTGTCAGCCTGCTGACGTTCATAAGCATCAAATCCATTTTAATAAAGAGAAAAACAAGAGACCAACCGGTGGTGTGCCTGACAAAAATATAACATAATCATTCAGGCACTCTGAGGAAACAACTCACTGCCTTCGAAACATAAGACATTACAAAGTGACTCAAATGTGCATAATGTAAGAATGCAGCTTACTTTTCATGTGTCACAAAAGGAAACTCACTGATGTGATAAAAGGTACGGGGCGGTGGCAAGAATGTGAGGTGTTTTTCATTTTTTGTTGGCAAGGAGTATTTACAGTGAATTAAGTGCAGGATTGGAACTTAGAAGTTCTAAACAATTATACTTAATAGAAAATAAGGCAGTTCACACAATCAAAAATGGCGTAGGGCAAGTGTCCCGCCCTGGTTTCGGAGCTGTGCACGCTCCTGGTTTTTGACTGTGTGAGCAAACAACTAGATAGGGGGTGGGGAAGTGATTGTAAAATCTCTTGCATTTGAGCTGAACAAGACTCTGCAGTTACTGCAGAGCCTATTGTGGAGGTGTCCAGCAGCTCCTCTTGTGTGGATAAATTGGATCAATTTCAGTTTGTAACTCCCAAGGATGTGGAGAAGATACTCGGGACACTGCGCCTCACCACCTGTTCTCTTGACCCTTGACCAACATGGCTTATATGATCTAGCAGCGAGGTTATTGATCCTGTTAAGATCATTAATGCTTCTCTGAGGGAGGGCAGGATACCTCCTTGTCTCAAGGAGGCAATTATTAGACCACTTTTGAAGAGGCCTGCATTGGATCCCTCAGAATTGGGCAATTATAGGCTCCAACCTCTCAAGGCTGGGCAAAGTGATCAAGAGGTTGGTGGCATCTCAGCTCCAGACTGTCTTGGAAGAAGTGGATTACCTGGACCCATTTCAAACTGTCTTTCAGGCAGGCTATGGGGTGAGATGGCCTTGGTCGGCCTGTTGGATGATGTCCAATTAGGAATTGACAGGGGGAATGTGTTGATCCTTTTGGCTCTCTCAGCGGCTTTCAATACCATTGACCATGATATCCTTCCAGGGCACCTGAAGGGGAGGCACGACTTTGCAGTGGTTCTGCTTCTACCATTTGGGTAGGTTCCAGATGGTGTCCCTTGGAGACTGTTGCTCTTCAAACAAGAGCTCTGGTATGTAGTCCCACAAGGCTCCATACTGTCTCCAATGCTTTTTTAACATGTACATGAAACCTCTGGGAGAGATCATCAGGGGATTTGGTTTAAGGCGTTATCAGTATGCTGATGACACCCAAATCTATTTCTCCATCTCAACTTCATCAGGAAATGGCCTAACTTCCCTAAATGTCTGCCTGGAGGTGGTAATGGGCTGGATGAGGGAGAACAAACAGAGGTACCCATTGTGGGGGGTCGAGACTTAGGATGTGGTTTAGATCTGCCTGTTCTGGATGGGGTTGCACTCCCCTGAAAAGAGCAGGTACGTAGTATGGGAGTACTTCTGGACCCAAACCTCTCCCTGATTTCTCAGGCTGAGGCAGTGGCCAGGAGTGCTGTCTTATCAGCTTCGGCTGATTAGCCAGCCATGTCCATTTCTGGAGATAAATGACCTTAAAACAGCATAGGCTGGTAACATCCAGACATGACTACTGAAATGTGCTTTACGTTGAGCTGCCTTTGTATGCAGTTTGGAAACTGCAGTTAGTACAGAATGCATCAGCCAGGCTGGTCTCAGGGTTGCCCAAAGAGATCATATTACACCCATTTAAAAAGAATTACACTGGCTACCAATAAGTTTCCAGGCGAAATACAAAGTGCTGGTTATTTCCTATAAGGCCCTAAACGGCTTGGGTCTGAGGTATTTAAGAGATAGCCTTCTTCCTCATCAACCCCACTGCCTGTTAAGATCATCTGGGGAGGTCCAGTTGCGGTTGCCACCGGCTCGGTTGGTGGTGACTCAAAACCAGGCCTTTTCTAGAGTTGCTCCGGGACTCTGGGACTCATTTCCTAACAAAATTAGAGTTTCCCCTTCTCTAGATTTTTTTTAAGGAAGGACCTAAAAACATACCTTTTTTAGTCAGGCTTTTAATTTATAGTTTTAAAGCTTTGGTTTTAGAGTTTTTATTGTATTTTAAATTGTTTTAATTATGTTAATGTGTTAATGGTCTTATATTGTGAACCGCCCAAGGAATTCTTTTTGTATAGGGCTGTATATAAATGTACTAAGATAGATAGATAGATAGACAGATAGCTAGATAGAGTGTGAGGCTGGGTAGGACAGCTCCATTTTACCCCACTTTCATACCCACATTTTACCAAGGTGGGAGGAAAAGCTGTCCTACCCAGCTCCTGCCTTGCATACAATCACTACCCACTCCTCCTACCTAGTTATTTGCTCACACACAATCAAAAATTAGGAGCACGCACAGCTCCCAAGCTACTTGTCCTACCCATTTTTCAACTGTGTGTTACAGCTCTCTATGCTTTCCTTGTCCCTTTAACCTCCTTTCCATTTACAGTTGTCTAATTAGAAGTAAACACAGTGGCTGTGATCCTGAGGAACTGGAGTTCAATGTATCCCACTGACTTTTATGAGAAAGGAAGATGCATTTTGTAGGGGTTTTTTTTAGTTTAGAAGTCTTACCTCTAGACTGTTGGTAGTCTAACTTACTTGGGTTGTTGAGAATGCTCTGTGGGATTCTCTTTGTCTGGTGGCCTGAACATGCTCAGTGTGCTTCTTCTGCAGCTTGTGAGCTGTGAGGCACAAGATGGATTCTGCCTGAAGCACAAGATGGATTCTGGCTGAACTGTGTTTTCTTGTGAACTTCTTTGTTAATAAAAATAACACTATTTGGACCAGTCATGGTGGCTATACATTTCACTGGTGATGAGGTGAAAGTATGTAAGCCTCAGAGACCAACATGGCTTCTTTGGGGGTTATGAGAGAGTTTTAAAAGTTCCAGTAGAGTAGAGGCTCTCACAGGATTTTATTGCTAATGATGTTACTGAGGCCAGCAAGAAACGTGCAAGCCGGCTGGGTGTTTGTGGAGCAAAGACTTATGACCTGATTAGAAGTTTGGTAGCCCCTGAAAAACCTACAGACAAAACTTTTGAGCACTTGATTGCTGTTTTCACTGATCATTTTCTTCCCAAGCCTTCTGAAATTGTTCAGTGTTTCAAGTTCAATAGTTGTGTGCACCAGCCAGGGATGTCTGTGGCTGTCTTTGTAGCCAAACTGCGCCGTCTCTCTGAACACTGCAGTTCTGGAGATATTTTGAACTATGTGCTACAAGATCAGCTTGTGTGTGGCATTAATGAAGAAAGAATCCAGAGGTGCTTCTTAGCTGAAGCTGCCTTAGATTTTTAAAAGGCCTTGGAGAATGCGCAGGGCTTGGAAGTGGCTGCCCGCCATGTTTTGGAGATACAGCAGGGGGCAGTTCAGGAGGCCCAAGTCCTCACTGCCCCAGTGCATAAAGTGCTACATTGCCACCTCGAGTCTTTTCTGGTGATCAGTGTACCACTCCCAGTAGGGCACCTGGTTTCTATTGTTGGGGCAATCATGATGGCCGCACATGCCCCCACAAGACTAGTGAGTACTGGAACTGTACAAAGCAGAGCCACCTCACTGAGCTTTGCTGCATGAAGCAGGTGCTGCAAAAAGGGGTCAGGAGGAAGGGACTCCACCAAGTTGAGGAAAAGACCACTGACCATATCAATGGAATGTACACCACCTTTAACACAGCAGCAGATACTGGCGGACGTTTCCATTGAGGGACACAGACTGACTATGAAAGTGGACACAGGCACTTCATGTTCCATCGTTAGTGATGTCACCTATCAGCTTATGGCCACATGGGGAGAGGCCTCAGATAGAGCCAGCTGTGATAGAGCTATCCTTCCTGTGCAGGGCAGGATCCATGTTTATGTAGAACACGTCATGGAGGCTCAAGTTGCCGTTGCTGCTGGCCAATGATTGTGACCCTAGTCTCATGAAGTGGGACTGGATATGAGCATTAAATGTGAATTAGACTGTCTCAAATTATGTTGGTTTGCCTGGGGCAGAAGCAATCCTGGTGAAACATCAGGAGTTATTCAAGGAGAAACTAAGAACCCTACAGCCAAGATCCTTGTGGACCCAGAGGCCAAACCTCTATTCTTCAAGCCTCATCCAGTAGCATATGCCCTACATGACAAGGTGGAACAAGAATTAGATTGTCTACCAGCCCAAGGCATTATTGAACCAGTAAAGTTACCCATTTTTCCAGTTTTGAAATCGGATGGCTGTCTGCAGATCTGTGGCAACGATAAAATCATTGTGAATCAAGTAGCCAAGTGTGATACCTACCCATTTCCCAGGACTGAAGAGCTCTATGCTACCCTAGCTGGTGGGGAAACATTCACGAAGATTGACTTGAGTGATGCAGATCCTTTCGGGTGACATTTCCAAATCGTATGTGGCAACAAATACTCCTAAAGGACTGTTTCACTGCAATGGCTTGCTGTTTGGCATTTCAGTGGCCCCAGGCATTTTCCAGAAGGCTATGGAATGGATACTTTATTCCAGGGCATGGAATTCTCATGTTTGTGTTATTCGTGGATAATATTTTGGTAATGGAAGACAGAGGCAGAACATTTGCAAAACTTAGACAAGGTGCTGACCAAGCTCTTGTTGAGTGGGATGAACCTTAAGAGGGACAAATGTATTTCCAGTCCCTGGAAGCTGTCTACCTGGGCCATAGAATGAATGGATGGATGGATGGATGAATTGATTGATTGTACTTGTATATCACCTGATATAGAAATCTCCAGGTGGTGTACAAGTTAAAACATAATATAAAAACAATTTAAAACAATGAAAAATTCATAAAATAATTAAAGCAATTTCAATAAGTAAAAACATATTCAAATTCAAATTTCAGTTAAAAGCCTGGGAAAACAGGTATGTCTTGAAGTTCTTTCTAAAAGCAAACAGAGAAGGAGATCCTCTTATTTCAGCAGGAAACATATTCCAGAACTCTGGGGGAGCTACAGAGAAGGCCTGGTCCCAAGTCACCACCAAACGAGTGGGTGGTAACCGTAAGCGAACTTCTCCAGATGATCTTAATAGGAGACAGGGTTAATGACAGAGGAGGCACTCTCTTAAGTACTCTGAACCTAAGCCGGTAAAGGTAATAACTAGCACTTTGTATTTTGTTCAGAAACATACTGGCAGCCAGTGCAATTCTTTCAAAACTGGTGTTATATGGTCCCTTCGTGTTGACCCAGAGACCAATCTGGCTGATGCATTCTGTACCAATTGTAGTTTCCGAACTCTGTACAAAGGCAGCTCCATGTAGAGTGCATTACAGTAGTCAAGCTTAGAGGTTACCAGCATATGTACCACTGTTTTACGGTCATTTAACTCCAGAAATGGAGGGATCTGACGGATCAGCCGAAGCTGATAAAAAGCACTCCTGGCCACTGCCTCAACCTGAGAGACCAGGGAGAGTTTTGGATCCAGGAGCACTCCCAGACTACATACTTGATCTTTCAGGGGGAGTATAACTCCATCCAGAACAGGCAGTTCCATCCCCTAGGTCCCAACCCCCTACAGACAGCACCTCTGTCTTGTTTGGATTCAACTTCAGCTTGTTATCCTTCATCCAGCCCAATATTGCCTCCAGACAGGCATTTAGGGGGTCATGCCAGTTCCTGATGAAGTTGGTATGGAAAAATAGACCTGGGTGTCATCAGCATTTTGATAATATCCTAGACCATACCTCCTGATTATTTCTCCCAGTGGTTCCATGTAGATGTTAAAAAGCATTGGAGAAAGTATGGAGCCTTGTGGGTCATGCCTTAGCTCATGCTTTGCAGAATAACAGTCTCTAAGTGACACCATCCAGAGAGGTAGGAATGAAACCACTGTAGAATAGTGCCACCCAATCCCACCTCCTTCAATAGATCCAGGAGGATACCATAGTTGTTGGTATTGTAAGCCGCTGAGAGATCCAAAAAGATAAGCACTTGAGTCACACTCAAGTCACACTCCCTCAATAGCCTATTGGAGATTATCCATCAGACCAACCAAAGAACTCTCCACCCCATATCCCACCGAAAAGCCAGTTTGGAATGGGTCTAGCCAGTCTGGAATGGGTCTAGATTTAGCAGGCGTCCACCTGGTTGAAGAAAAGATAAGGGCCATAACTGAGGCACCACCCCCACATTCCGTGTCTGAACTGAAGTGGTTCCTGGTCTTACTGAATTATTACAGAAAATTCCTGCCAAATTTGTCATTGGTCCTAGCTCATTGCACAAGCGTATGAAATTCCAGTGGGGGCCAGCACAGACAGTTGCATTCTCAGAAGCCAAGAAGCTTGGCAGTGCCAACGGTTAGCCCACAGTTATGTTTGGTGGTCTGGCATGGACTGGGAAATTGAGTCAGTAGACAGACAGTGTTGGGCTTGCCAGTCCACCCAACATGCTCCTCCAAAGATGCCCACATTTCTCTGGGAATGGCTGCAGCATCCTTGGTTAAGGCTTCATGTAGATTATGCTGGACCTTTCATTTCCTGGGCAAGACGTTCCTCATCATAGTTGATGCCCATTCCAAATGGATTGAGGCCCACCCAGGACTTCGTCTACAGCTGAAACCACAATTAATACACTTCACCTTACTTTTTCTATTTTTGGACTGCCTGAGAGAGTAGTGAGTGATAATAGGCCCCAGTTTTCATGTTAACTCTTCCACAACTTTATGAACAAAACCAATTTCCGGCATATATGAATTGCCCCTTATCACCCTGCTTCCCATGGGTTAGAGGAAAGAGCTGTTCAAACCATCAAGGATGCGCTTAAAAGGATGACACTCAGAAAATTAGAGCCCAAATGGGCCTGATTTCTTCTTCAGTATTGGATCATATCCCAGAGCACAACAGGCAGATCACCAGCAGAGTTGCTGATTAGGGGTGTGCACGGAATCGTCTGGCCCGATTCGGTTCGAGGCCGGACCGGCCTTGAACAGAACTGGGGCAGTTCGGTCTGGCCCCCATCGACACCCCCATGGTCCGGTCCGGTCCATGGACCAATCCACGAACTTTTTTTAAAATTTATTTTTAAATATAAAAATCAAGTACCTGTAGGCAGAGGGCATTTGTGCATGCACCAAAATGGTGGCTGCTCGCTTTTACAAAGGCCTGAAAGGGCCAAAAAGGCTATGGTTTCCCAGCTGCGGCAGTGATGATGAAGCCCGGCAGGGGGAGAGGGAACCCGCGCGGACACCACCACCACCACCACCCCCTGCGGCTATAGCAAGCCCCCCAAAGGGGCTACAGGTACTTAATTTTTATATTTAAATTTTTTTTAAAAAAGGTCATGGACAGTACAGTTCCGGTCCAATGGAACCGGGGTTTGTGTGTGTTCAGTTCAATCACGAACCCATGAACCCCTAGACCAAACTGTTGGACTGTGGACCACCGGACCGGTTCCGCACATCCCTATTGCTGATGGGTTGTCAATTATGTTCCCACCTGAATTTGTTGTATCCTGATGACGCTGCTAAAGTGTGGAATAATCAAGCAAAACAAAAATATATCTATGGCCACATTGCGGGTGCATGGGTGGGCGATGCTGTCTGTGCACAAATTTTTGCTAAGGGTCCCCATTGGCTTACTTGCCATATGGTTGCACAAGCAGGGCTTTCTTCATGGTGGGTAGAATTATCAAATGGTGGTGCATCCAGTGGCATTCCAACCAAATATGTTCAAATCATGGCCAAGGTTGTTGGAACCTACTAATGGCCAGAGTGTGGATGCCAGAGTGTGTTGCTGTGGAGCCTCAACAGCAACTGCATACTACTGACAAGCCATCCCTTGATGTTCCTGATTCTGTTGTACATCTGCCTGCAGCCACTTCAGAACAGAAGGATTTGTCAGAGGTTTTTCCTGAGCCAGGTTGTCCAAATGCTTTTCCAGGTCAGGAGACGCCTACAATATCAAAATATGTTCCAGCGTCTGCTGCAGCACCTCTGTGCCACTCCAACTGAATACACAAACTAAAACAGAGACTGGATTTGTAGACTGGTTAACTTGTGTTTTAATGCATGCATGTTTAGGGTTTGTTCTTTATCCTTGTGCTGTTTTTGTTTGTTGTTTTCTCTTTCTCTCCTGTGCGGTACTTGTTTTAAGCAGTGGGGGAGGAGTGTGGTGTTTTTGTAGTTTAGGAGTCTTACCTCTAGATTGTTAGTAGTCTAAGTGTTTGGACCAGATGTGGTGGCCATACATTCCACATTTTACAATGTGCAAGGCTTCTGTATCTTAAAAGATGTGATGTGTTTCTGTGTGTGCTCTCAGTTCTGTTAGGAAGATGCAAGAGCAGTTTAGATCTTTTTGGAAAGTGATATTGAATAGATAGCTTCACTAGCAGGGAAAGCATGAGCATCCCCAAAGTATATAGGTTTCCTAAAAGCAGTGCAATATGATGACTTCATGGCATCTCCTCAGTAAGGGCCACTGAAAGGAACAGAAAGTTAAATAGTCCCTGCAGTCTTTCTTTTCCTTCTCTTATTGTATGGGATCCACTCCATCTTCCTGTCCTCTCTCTTCACAATAGGAATGGAGGAAGAAGCAGGATGAGGATGGCAGCAGTGACAATGACAATGGTAAACTGAAGGGAGGAATCAGTGGTGTAGGGGAAGAAGAACAGCCGGGGCATTGGAAATCAGCAGAGGCAGCAAGATTGGCACTTGGGGGAGGCAAGGGAGATTGGCAGGGTATGAGATAGGCAGTTTGGGAGCAATCAACACAATGGAGCCCTTCTCACAATCAGTAAGAAGGGTTACCCTCTTTTGTGGGGAGGAAGCTAAAAGCACCTACTTCCCCGCAGACGATCAGAAAGACGTCGCTGGGTGGGCAGATCGCCCACTCAGAGAGCGGTGGCTTTCCTGTGGGCCCCCCAGTGGCTTTCCTGTGGGCATCTCGCTGTGCCTCACCCGGCCACTCGGGTCGGGCTCAGAGAAGTGCCCCTGGAGCCTCAATAATGCAGTCTACAAGTGTGCAGTGCATTACTGGGAGCCCCCCTCCCCCTAAGTGTGTCTACCACGGCTGCAAGCAGTCACAGCAGACACACGATCAAGTAACCCGATGTTTGGGCATGCTTGCGCCCAAAAACTGGGTTAAGTGGTGGGCTACCTAAAAGGGCTCGCTGCCGCGCCACCACTAGGAGCCACGTGGCTCTCGGCGGTTCTCATAAGCAGCAAAAACCAGGCTTGGCTTCCCTAGCCTGGTTTTTGCTGCTTGTAAGAATAGCTTCTGTGTGTGCTGAGGACATCAGTATGAGAACAGAGAAAAGATCAGGTAAGGGGTTGAGATGGCCAAGGGGTAGTGGGAGGTGGCCATGCCACCTGTGGCATTTGGGAGATTGGGCCAGGCAAAGGCAAACTTCACAGTTTGGAATTTCTGAGCTAATTATTAGCTGAGCAAATGGTGTTTCTCAGCAGTTGCTGAAAACATGGACCATTGGAGCTGTCTGTGTGCAAGTTGGGTATACAAGGGTTCTCTGGATCCACAGGCCTTACAATGGGAGGCAAAGGTCTGATGATGACTCTGCACTCCTCTGCACCATACACCTATAGGCTACCTCTAGGTTCATAGGCAGGATGCCTCTGAATACTAGTTGCAAGTGATAGAAGTGCTTTCAGCCCCTGCTTGTGAGCTTTGCAAGGTACAGTGGGCCACTCTGAAAACATGATGCTAGACTAGATAAACCTTGGGCCTGATTCAGCAAGGCTTTTCTTTTGTGCCCAGAAAGAGCTCCCTCCTTGGCACTGCTGCACTGCATAGATGCTTCTGTTCAATTACTGCCATTGGTTCAGTGCTGTAAGGCCAGTTCCCAGCACTGGAGGAAGAGAAGGGAACAGGGACTCCCTTGTGTAAGTGCTGAGGATCTCTGATCCGAATCCTATGCTCTGTTGCACATGTCACACAGTGCACAGGAGCAAGCTCCAAGATAAATCGCTCAGTTTACTGATACATCACTGTGGTTGGATTCTCTCTCTACTATACTATACACCAGGGGAAGCTAAAAACAGAACTCATTTGTGTTCCTAGTGCAATTAATGACTATATTTTTAAAAAATGACAGATATATAATGAATAATAGGGTAAAGGGAATACTAAAATGAAGAAGTTCAACTGAAAGGTTAGCAATTAAAAGCTTATCTGTGCTCATGGCTTATTATTTAATGCTACTCTCTTAATCACACAAGCCAAACCTGCTAGTAATATAGAACAACTGGAGGCATTTGAATTATTTTGGAAACCTGTAACGACAGGGCAGATTTAATTAGCAATCATTAGTGGGATGCATGACAATGTCTTGTTTACACACAGATTATTGTTTAAGTCAATGTCAGGAAAACAATTACACGCTCTAACACTTGGGAGAGTTTTTACATTATTTATGGAAATGATGGATTCTTTGGAGTAAATCTGCCATTCGCAAACAATCTGCCACTTGAACCCCACTGTCCATAGTGTAACCATAATTGGATATATTATATGGCAAATCAGCTCAATAGTTAATGGGATTCAAATTTGCTCCTTGTGGTTTCACCATTGATGCTGCTATTGCTCATGTTGCAAGGCTCCCTAGGGAGAAGTCCACTGATGCTAAATGTTCCCCTTTCATGTATCAGTCCCATGCTGTGAGATCTCACTACTTCTCCAATTAAGGATGATTCTCTTAGGGCTTAAGCAGTAGCAGTTGACTGGCTGGCACATTCCTTCCTCCTAGGTATGTTTCTAAATATTGCTTCTTTCTATATCCTTGCTATATGACAAATGATACAATTCAGTGTAATTCCCAGAAGTATAGGATGCAGAAAGCCCTGTGACTTGGACTGCATCATAATGTTGGACACAACCAAGCTTTCTGTTTCAGTCTCCATGGATTACAAGACACAGAAGACAAATAGGCCCATAGCTTATAGTTATACCATAATATCCTATATAGTAATAGTACTAATACCCTACATAGAAAACTACTTAGGCCACAATCCACAAACTGCTTAATCTGGAGCAGACCCAGAGAAGTTGAAGAGAAGCTGATGTGTCTGAAGAGCAACAGACCTAACCTTTGATACCGGTGTGAGTCCTCAATGAAACATTAGTCCTGTGCAAAGCAGCCCTGCTTTGTTTCAGGGACCACTACAGAGCTTCAAAGTGTCCCTTATTCACCTCAGACCCCTCTAGCCAAACGTCAAGGGGGCGGGCTTTAATTTGAGCCAAATCCTTCAGCCCCTTAAAGTTTTGCATGGGACACCCCTCACCCTGTGATCCTGCTAAGTAAAACTGCTTTCCAGGAGCAGCAGGGGACAGGAGAAAAGACCCTACTCTTCATCTTTGCTCCCAACCACAATGAAGGAAGCAGCCATCTTTTGCAGCTTGACTTTTAAAAGGACTCCCCACCCCTCTTTTCCATAAAGTCCCAGGAATGGTGTGGTTATTCTTGGGATTTGTAGTCTTTTCTGATGCTGCAGCAATGGAAAATGAAAATGCAGGGTAGGAGTCTTTTTAAAAGTCAAGCTGCTTGTTCCTTTGTGGAAGGGAACAAAGAGGAAGAGTGGCTCTTCTCCTGTCCCCTGATGGTCCCAGTAAGTAATGTTAGGTGTGTGGGAGGCTTAGGTGAAGCTTTGAGGGGCCAAAGGGTAGGAGCTGGTTTTCTTTGCTCCAGCTCCACTTTAGCCCTCACCAGGTGGTGATTTGCTTGGGAGCAAAGAGGGTTCAAGTGGGCTGAAGAGGGATGAATCTGAATAGGGCTTCAATGCTTTGCACAGCCTTAATACACATATTTTCCCCAAAATAGTAGAATGTGCATTGTTGTTTATGGTGGATCCTCTTCAACCAGTGTGACCCTTCTTCGCATCCTGTTTCTTCCTTGTCACACCAGACAGCTGCCCTCTCTTATGATTTGGGTCTTGCCCTTCCTACTCTTTCTGAGCCCAGACTACGACAATGAAATGGATTACTAAAGCTCAGCCAAACATGTTTCACACTCAGATCCAGTGATTTACTTAACAGACACATTATGATTTCTTGTTTTGGCTGGTTCTCCTTGGCATTCTTTTAATAGTAGTCAAGCAGTATGATTTCAGGAAGTGCTTCTTTAGGCTGAAATTATAGATTCCATAAGAATAGTGCTTGAAGTAGAAAATATTTTATGGTTTAAAAGAAAAAATCCGATCACATCGCAACAGATCTAATGATACAATAAATTCAAACAATGCATAAGGAATGAAATATATTGACCTTGACTGTATTATAATCATAGAATCATATAGAAATAGTCATTGATCATATGAAGTAAAAATACTAATAAAACATGAGACACACTGAAGCTGTTCTCACGATTGATCAAAACAGGGCTAACGGAGCCCAGCCAAGTTTTAATCAATCATGGCAACCACCGGGCTCGCGGGTGAGCCTGGTGGTTCTCTGGCGGCTAAGCCCACTCTCTCCTCTGAACCCCATCTGACACTTCACACAGATCGTTTGAAGCACCTCATTAAATAACTTGCAAGCAAAAAAGAACTATCCAATAGAAAAGAACATATAGTCAATAATACATCCCAAAATGACAACAACCCAGTGATAAGCTGTTTCCACTCACTTTATCAAGTATCCATGTATAAGTTTGTATACATGAACAGCAACAATATTGTCACTGTGACTCCAGAACCCTGTTGAAAACACTTTTGAAGTCGTGGAATAAATCCTCTTCATAAGGAACTTCAAAATCTTAACTTATGATGTAACATATCCTATAAAATATACTTATTTCCACCCATATATACTAAACTAGTACTTACAACATGATATACTACTTTTAAAACAGATAAAACTTCTCCATAGTCCTTTACTAGATCCAACACTCAAATAATGTTAGATGTAAATACTCATATAATCCATTACTATTTCTATTTCCATATGATTCTATGATTCATGATACAGTCAAGGTTAATATATTTCATTTACTATGCATTTTTTGGCAATAATTACATCATTGGATCCGCTGGGTTGTGATTTGGGGGGGAGGGAATTAGCCAGTTTACAACCAAGGTATAGTCTATCTCAAAGCTAGGAAATTGCAACCAAAGTCTGATGCCTTAACAAATGAGCCACATGATCAGTAATGATGTTGTGCAATGTCACAAATGGTGCTTGCTTACAACTTGCCCTCCATGCACTCACACCTTTCTGTAGTCTTTGAGGCTCAAATCTATATGGAGAGGATGGGGTACCTGGCAGCAGCAAAGATTCCTCACATTGTCCTCTTCCTGTACTGCCTTTTGAAGCATTTGAGCCAAACAACAGAAATGGCAAGGCATTAGGTGGGCCAAGTTAATCAGTGGCTAGAAGTTGCTCTGATTTAGCTCTTTAAGAATGGGGAAGTTCTGGGTGTGGTCCTTACCTTTTCCAGATTCAAAGCAGAATATCCCTTCCGATGTAACTGTCTTGCTTGCCGGAAATGGAGATCAACTCTCAGAGCCCAAATTTGGTATGTGGCAGTTCTGCTGGGCCAAGATGAAGGCTAATTTCCAAGTCTGGGAGCAGGGATGCTCTGACAATAATAATACAATAATACTACCCAACATAACTCATCAAAGTGTTTTAAAACTAAAGATTCTTTTAAGAGGAACACCAAGTAACTGCATTGTGCTGTGGGCTGCTGCACATATTAGCAAACTGTTGGCTATCATTAATCATTTTAATCTGCTGTTTGAACAACTGCCCATTGCCTCTGCCTGTTTGAATTTACAGATTTAATCTCCTATGGATAATGACTCCTGCAGGAACTTTAAACCTGAAAAACAATACCTATATTCTCAAACACATTGATCTCTGAAGTATTCGTGTATAAATCTGATTCCTATGTGCACCTTCGCTATGCTATTAGAAGCTCTCCCAAGAACTTTTGAAAGGTTGACTGTGTATTAAGCAGTCTGTAACAGATTTATCTGGGGGGGGGGGGAGGTGAGTGCTGTGCTTTAATACATGGTGCTCTTGTATGCTAGGGTTGGCTCTCCTGTTTTTCCACTTAGAGTACAATACAGAATAAGCTTCATGAGGAATCTATAATATAAAGCTGCTTGATCCTGACTGACTGACTGACTCACTGACGTGAAACTCCCAGACCAAACCACAAAAGACAGAAACATGCTGTTTCTCAGGTAGGTTGCAGACCTTGCCCAGATTAAAAAAAAAAAAAAAACCAGAAAAGTTCATTTATTTGTCAAAGGTGTGTGTGTGGGGGGGGAGGAACTTTCCCATTGAAAGGCATGGGGAATGAGACCTCACAGAGCTAGAAAAAGACTAGAGTCACAGTGAGATAAGACATTAATATGCTTGCAGACTACAAGGCCTCACTCACTCACTCACTGACTAACTTCCATAAAACTCCCAGGCCAAACCACAAAAAATAGAAACATGCTGAGGCTATTCACATGGTGGGATGAAATCGAGCTAGCGGAGGCTAGTCTGATTTCATCCCATCGTGTGAACCACCAGGTTCGACTGCGAGCCCGGTGGTTCCTAAGCAAGTAACCCACCTAACTACCCCTACCCTTAAACCAGGTTTGCGGAGTGAGCGCTCCGCAAACCTGGTTTTAAAAATCATGAGTCGCCGTGGCGCGGCTCCACGCCATGGCTACTCATGAGGAGACCCCCAGAGGGGAGGCAAAAAGCCGCTTCCAGGCTCTGGGGGACTCGTCAGCATGCCCTGTGTGCTCACGTAGGGCATGTTGGAGCTTCTGGGGATCAATCGGCCCCCATTCCCCCAGCACCCATCGGCTCCATAATGGAGCCGGCATTTGTGTGGGCGGCCACTTTGGCTGCCAAAAGCAGACTGTCTGCTTGTGTGCTGGGAGAGTGGGCTAAGCCCACTCTCCCCGCTAACCCTCCCCAGGCAGGTGTCATTGATTGTGAGACCCGCCTCGCTGTTTTCGCGGGTAGGTTCTACACCTTGGATACACTACCACAAAAATTCAAAGCCCACCAAAGATCATTGTCCCAGAAAATATCAAAAAATGCTCCCATGGGAAATGTTATCTCACAGACAGAGAAAAATACTAGAGTCACAGAGAAAGCAGACATTCATACGCTTGCAAACTGCAAGCCCTTTCACTGGTACCTTTTACTACTTCTAATGTTAATAACTACCAGCTGGTTTCTAATCTTCCCTTTTTAGGCAAGTGATAGAGCATGGGGTGGCAGCCTAGCTGCAGAGGGTCCTGGGTGACACACAGTATCTTGACCCATGTCAATCTGGTTTTTGAGCTGGTTATGAGGTTGAAACTGCCTTGGTTGCCCTGCGACAGGAACTGGACAGGGTGAGTGTGTCCTTGTTGGTTCTGTTGGATCTCTCAGTGGCTTTTGATACCATCAACCATAGTATCCTTCTGGTCCACCTCTCTGAGTTGGGGCTGAGTGGGTCAGTCTTGGACTGGTTCTGGTCCTACTTGCAGGGTTGGGTCCAGAAAGTGTTACTAGTAGGGTTTTTGTGTTCTGTTTTGAGCTTGAAATGAAATGCAAATGGCTGAAATGTTTCATCAAAAACAGCGGTTGAGCTGGCTGTTTCATTGAAACAACTCAAAACATTTTGAGTGTTTGGGCCATAATAGAGAAACTTGAAACACTCTACTGATTCCCATGGGTAGCTCTTAGGGACACCCAAGTGGGCATGATGAGTGCTACCTACCACCAAACTCACAAAAGAAATGGGCAAGAGGGAAATTTTTAACAAATTTTAACCTTTCCCCAAACCTCTATAGGAGTCCTATGGGGGTTTGGGGGAGAAAATAAAATTTTGTTAAATATTGAGGCTATTCTCACGATGGGGGGGAACTGGGCTAAAGAAGCCCAGCCTGGTTTTTCCCCATCGTGAGAACCTGCAGGCTTGGGTGCGAGCCCGGTGGTTCTCTGGCAGTGAGCCCACCAAAGTAGCCCTCCCCTTAGCCCAGGACAGTGGAGCGAGTGCTCCATAAACCTGGGTTTTCTGATTGTGTGCCGCCATGGTTGGGCTGCACACCATGGCTACACATGAAGAGACCCCTGCCAGGAGGCTGCAAACAACCTCCCAAGTTGTGAGGTCTCTCCAGGATGCCCTGCGCACTTGCACAGGGCATCCTGGAACTTCCGGGGGGCACGTGGCCCCCGATCCTCACCACCCCTGTCAGCTCCATGACGGAGCCAGCAGTCGCATGGGCGGCCAACCTGGCCGCTCAGTTACGAGTGGCTGCTCATCTGCAGAGAGAGCGGGCTAAGTTTGCTCTCCCTGCACAACTCCCTATGGCACTTCACACTGATCATGTGGAGTGCCTCATCACCTACTTGCCCATTTATTTTGTGGGTTGGGTGGTAGGTAGACCTACCGCACAACCCACTTGGGTGTCCCTAGGAGCTACCCATGGGAAGCAATTGGGTGTTTCAGGTCTCCCCATTGTTTCCTATGGCCATAACTGCTCTCACAGAGTGCACGCACAAGTTTTGCATTGCAAAACCAGATAGTTATAGCAGCAATAGCACTGCGTATTATGCTCAGTGCTGATAAAACAAAACCACAAAATCAAACTTTCCTTCTCTCTCTCCTGACGTATCCACTTTTTGAAATGAGGCACTGTATAAGGGCTCTATCTGCCTCCCAGTCCCCTTGAATGCATTTTGAAATTCCCTCCTTTTGTGTTCCCCCCTCCTCCCTCCCTCCAGCCAAAGGGGGCATATTTGCCCATGTTAACACTTGATTTATTATCAGTTGATGAGGGAATGAAAGGGATTATTTCAGAGGGTATAGACAGGTTCATGTGTGGATTGGTAACTGGTTGAAGGTCACTGAGAAAGCCTGGATGGCTTTAAGAAGGGCTTAGAAAAAGTATGGAGAGCAAGTCTATGAATGGGTACTAGTCTGAGGGCTATAGGCCACCTCAAGCCTAAGAGGCAAGATGCCTTTAAATACCAGCTGCAGGAGAGCAACAGCAGGAGTGAGGGCATGCCCTCACCTCTTGTTTGTGGGCTTTCCAGAGTCACCTGGTGGGCCACTGTGTGAAACAGAATACTGGACTAGATAGGTCTTAGGCCTGATCCAGCAAGGCTGTTCTTATTTTGTTCCGTTCTTATATATACGTATGATTTGCATGATAACAAGCCAACTTGTAAACCCCCCAGAGAGTTATTGTAAACCACCCGGAGATGAAAGTTTCGGGCAGTGTACAAATTTGATAAATAAATAAACTAAGAAACAAAGAGATCACAAGCCAATCAGAAGCCCGTGCCAGAAAACCAATCAGCAAGTGAAAAACAGGCTTCCAAAATGGTGATGGGGTATGTGAAATGGTTCAACTCGAACTCCAGTTTAAATTGAACCAGCCTGGTTTGACTCATTCAAATTCAAACCAAACCCACCCTAGAAAAGGGGGTGCTGATCCGAGTTCAAATCGGGCAGGCCCCAATTTCCCAATTTGAACAGAACCAGTCCAAATTGGTTTGCAACAATGCTTGTAAAGGGAAAACTACTTAGGATTCCCCTTTACATGCAAAGGGGATTCCCAAAGGGTGGCAGGGAGCCGGGTTTGAGAGTGGAATTTACTTTCCCAGCAGTGGCAAGATGGTGGTGGCTCCTCTAAACCCCCTGCTGGCCTCCTCAATAGCAGCCCGGGCTGGCGGCTATGGCCTAGTTCAGCCTCCAGTAACTGCAGAGCATGCAGGACCTCTGGGCATGCATGGAGGCCATTAGAATAGATAAACCAGTGTTCTTGCACAAGAGCACTGGGCTATCTATTCTATCTGCCTCTGTATGTGCACAGAGGCCCTGCATGCTCTGCAGTTACCAGGACCCAAACTGGGCCACAACTGCCAGCCTAGGGTGCTATTGGGGGGGGCAGCATAGGGTTTAGAGGAACCCCTGCTGCCGCCCCTTTGCTGCTGCCCCACCACTGCCGGGAAAGTAAATTCCCCTCTCCCCTTATGGAACCCCCCTTTGCTTGTAAATGGGAATCCTCAGCAGATTCCCTTTACAAGCACTGCCTTGAACCAGTCTGTGATCCGGTTCAGCAGTCTAACCAGACTGGGCCCATTTCAGCCAGAAAAGGAACTGGACCTGGTCAGGTCAGTTCAAATTTGAACCAAATGGGCCATTAAGGTTCCATGCACATCCCTAGCTCTTGAAACATTGAAATATTTCTATCTAAATGGGGCTTGTTCTGCTCCAAGCTTGGAACACACTCTTTATTTAAAGGATGTTCTGTTTCAAGCTCAAAAAACTTGATATGGCATGTTTCAAGTTGAAATAGTTTGATGTTGAAACGTTCTGAACATCCCTGGTTACTGGGGGACTTTTGCTCAATCCATGACCATAGACTTGTGGGGTCCTACAGGGCTTGATTTTGGCCCCCTTGTTGTTTAACATCTTCATGCAACTGCTGAGGGTGATCATGGGCTTTGGTGTCAGAACTTTGCAGATGATACTCAGCTCTATCTCAATTTGTTATCTGATCCCAGGGAGGTTGAGAGCGTGTACAGAACCATTCTCGGCTGTTCGGTTTGAATTCAAACTAAATTTGAATCTAACCGCCATTCCATGAATGGGTTTGTTAGAACCAGCCGGCGGTTTGTGCAGTCGAACTGGGTCGGCCCAGTCAAACCCGGTCCAAGGGACTATGCTTCTAAAGGGAAATCCAGTGAGGATCCCCCTTTACAAGCAAAGGGGATTCCTATCTCTAAAGGGGTTCAAAGGGCAGATGGGGGCAGGTGAGAGGGCACACTACCAGTGGTTGTGCCACAGCAGTGCAACGGGGTCTCCTCGGTAGTAGCGGTGGCCCGTCTAGGCACCTCTGGCTCTCCACCCCGCACAGCATGGGCCAGTAGCAGCCTAGTTCTGCCCTCCACACATGTGTGGAGGCTGGAACTGGGCCAGTGGCCGCCCGCATTGTGGGATCACCAATGGGGTCTAGAGTGCCATAGTTGCTGAGGAGCCACTGCTGCCACACCGCTGCTACACCACCGCCATGCACCCTTAAGTAAGGTTCCGCTAACCCCATTTTTTTGGTAAGGTGCCCTCTTGCCCACCCACCTGCCTGCCCTTTGAACCCCTTTAGGGGTAGGAATCCCCTTTGCTTGTAATCCCTTTTACAAGCATAGTCCCTTAGACCAAGTTGGACTGGGCCGAACTGGTTTGATCCAAACTGGGCCCAGTTCAGTTCAAACTTGGACCAGGCCGTTTGTGGCGGGGGGGGGGGGCCCTGTCTTTTTCAAGCACGAATCAGTCAAAACGGGCCAGTTCGAATTGAACATGGTTCACTTCAAACTGGTTCTGCACACCCCTACAGGAAGGCAGAAGTGGTTCTGAGTTGTGGTTTGGAAGCCATGATAGGGTGGATGCCCACAAGCTGAAACGTAATCCTGCCAAGGTGAAGGTGATGATGGTTAGTAGAAGACCTGTTCAAGGTATGGGATTTTCACCTATTCTGGATAGGGCTGTGTTCCCTTTAGAGGATCAGAATTGCAGCTGGGGGCTTCTCCTACATCCAGCACCGTTCCTAGAAAACCAGGTGGTGGCAGTGGCCAGGAGTGCATTTGCTCAATTTCAGTTGGTGTGCCCTTCCATGGGAGGGCTGAGCTGGCCTCTGTCACCCATGCCTTAGTGACATCATGTTTGAATTACTACAGTGTGCTCTACATGGTGCTGCCCTTAAAAATTATTCAGAAACTACAGATGGTACAGCTACCTAATGGTGCAACGGGGAAATGACTTGACTAGCAAGCCAGAGGTTGCCAGTTCAAATCCCCGCTGGTATCTTTCCCAGACTATGGGAGATAACTATATTGGGCAGTGGTGATATAGGGAGATGCTGATAGGCATAATCTCATACTGCTATGGAGATGGCAATGGTAAACCCCTTTTGTATTCTACCAAAGAAAAACATAGGGCTCTGTGGTCACCAGGAGTCGACACCGACTCGATGGCACACTTTACTTTAGTTTACAGATGGTGCAGAATGTGGCTGCCAGATTGATTTCTGGAACGACTGACTGAGTGCATAAGTCTCCAGTCTTGAAGGCACTGCACTGGCTGCCAGTCTTGTTCTGGGAACAAATCAAGGTGCTGCTAATTACCTAGAAAGCCCTAAACAGCTTAGGACCTGGGTACCTTAAGGACCATCTGCTCCCAGCTGAACCTACCCACCTGACTATATCAGCTGGTAGAGCCCTGCTCATCATGCCAACACCTGCTGACGCTTATTTGTCAAACATGTGAGACAGGCCCTTCTTGGTTATTGCCTCTGGGCTGCGGAACTCATTCTCAGCTGAGATCTGCATGGCTCCCTCTCTCCAAACCTTTGGCAGGAAAGTGAAGAACAGTGTTTCCTGTAACAGGGATTCCCAGATGTTCTTGACTACAACTCCCATAATCCCCAGCTGCAATGGCCAAAGCCCATTATGGAATTTTGGGAGTTGTAGTCAACAACATCTGGCAATCTCTGTTACAGGGAACACTGGTGAAGACTGCCCTTTTAAATCAGGCTTTTAACCAATGACCTCTCTCTTGCTCTTTCTAAATTATTAGCTCTATTTGTTCTGATTTTATGGAATTATTTTTATCCTGTTATTGACCACCCTGGGGTCTTAGGATGAAGGCCAGTATATAAATAGAAATCAAGATATAAAATAGTACTGCAATAAGTTTGCTGGTACCAAACTGGACTCTTTTAAAATAAAATCATAGGAGATGGAGATTCACCTTCTTGCCACTATAAATCCTTTCCTTGACCTTCTGTTGTAGAAGTCCATTCAAACCTGGATAAGTAAACCAGACAAGCCTAAAGGTTGTTCATGTGACTGCTGTTGGTGGGGGTGGGGAGGGTGGGGGAAAGCAAAGATCAGTCCTACCGCCCCCCCCCCATGAGCGTAGTCTCCCTTCAGCTGTGCCACCTGTATGCCCATATGGTCTGTGCTGCAGAGAGTGCCACGGCCCTCTGGTGGCTGAGGGAATGGAGCCCAGCCTCCAAAAATCCCACAATGTACCATGTGAGGAGTGAGGTGCATTGGAGGATTTTCCCGCTGCCAGGCACTGTAGCTGCTTGTGCCTTTCTACCTCACTATAAGCCTGGGTAAAAAACCCAAGCTACCCCTGCAAAGAGCACCGGGATTGGTACCAATCCTGCGCTCCACATGAGCCCCCTGGGTAGGGCTGCTCTTGTGAATGATCTCATAGTTTAGTGTCGTGCCTTATTTTTGGCAATAGATCTATTACTAGATCTATTACTAACCCCTGCTAACTAGAGACACCTTTTAAAATTGGCGGTTCTCTTTATTTCTCAGGGGGAGAGCAACTGGCCCTATCCAACCCCAGCACAGCATCCCTCCAGTAGCTGTTGGTGATGTCTATCTTATGTTTCTTTTTCAGACTGTGAACCCTTTGGGGACAGGCAGCATTAATGAATAGATTTCTGTATGCAAACTGCTTTGGGAACTTTGGTTGAAAAGTGGTACCGTATATAAATATTTGCCGTATTCATATTGTAATGCAGTGTTTTATATGTGGAAGATCAATCGGGATGACCAGGTCAATTTGGAGGCTGCCTTGGTGGTTTGGAGAGCATCCCCCCCCGCCCCCAATTCTATGGTTTGGGATGCTGGTCTGCTTCAATTCAGGATGATTTGAAGGGGTGAAATTGGGCCTGAAGCTTCAGCCTGTTGCTCTTCACCTGCCTTGCCATTCCCCTGGCCCCTGTATTTTATAATTGGACCTTTTAATTCCAGAAGTGTTTTGAAAAGAGAAGCCTTCCTCGCTGCTGTTTTCTCATCTCCTGCTGAGTCTGGTATGTAAATGCAGGGATTGGGGAAGAGATACAGGTGTTGGGGAGGAGAGATGCAGTGGAGGGGAGACAGACCAAAGCAAAGCTGGCTGGATCAGATTGTTCCTGGTTCATCCCAAAATGACAATGGTTTCATTTGGGATACATTGGGTTGAATCAGACTCAGTCGTGGCTCCAATTTGGCCACTGAGCTCTGATTCGGCTGCACACCTATTAGGTGTGTCTAGGTATGAAATAGAACAGATATTCCCCAAAAGCACATCTAGTCATGTTCATTTGAAGACTGAGTAGATAGAGAGCCTACATTGAACATGATTGTCCTGATTCATTGACCTATATATGTGATATGACTGTTTTAGCATCAACAGTCTTTGTCATATTCTGATGTTCAGTGAGTTATTGGGTAGGTTCCAGTTTTTGTGGGCAAAGTTATCACCCAAATATTATATAGGTCAGATTCCTGGGGTGAGGGAATTATACTGATGTTCCAGAATGATTTTTTGAGAAGTTTATTGCTCTACTACCTGAGACACCATTTGAACTTATTCGAGCAAAGGTTGGATTTCCATTTATTGCTGCCAGTATCTATAAGTTCATGTTTCTATTTCAGAATAGATAGCATGAGATGAACTGTATGCTCCATTTCTTAAAGTCAGCTGGGTGCATCAATGTCAAGACCTGCTTTTTTTGTCTCCAGAGGACTTAGCTCTAGGGAGTGGATGTAAAGTTAGTAGTTACAAGTTTTGTAGACAAGATGTTAGTGCAGATATGGACTTGATTAAAACTACAAATTAACAAAGGACCAAAACCATTCCCAGTATCTACAGGAATGTACATTATTCTCACTCAAGTAGGCTTCTATAGAGATTAGACTTAAAACTGTGCCTGCACATACCTGAATCAAAGATGCCATTTCATTTCTGTGATCCGTCAGTATTGTCCCTGTGGCACTATACTGGCCTAATCAAAGATGTGTATATATGCTGCAGAGCACACAGTATGATGACACATGAAGGAAAATATTGTCACATCTGCTGATATTAGGTAGGCTGAATATCAGTTTTAGATATTCAAACTGGAATCATGTGCATCTTTTTATCAGAGCAAGATTTATATTCCATGCGTAGTGGCCCTTTTTGATAGCAAACTAACATTGGTCAAAGGTTTTAAATGAGATGGTGGTAAGTTGTTCATGTGATCCTTGCACATGTGTTACTGTGCACTGTATCCAATAACCATCCCTCCCTGCCATTAGGAAGGGTACTATTGTATGGTGTATTGTATAGTGTTCTATAATATATAGTTCTCTAGTATGTATTATATAGTGTTTTATTGAATGGCTTATGACTAAACACAGTCAAAGTGACTAAAACTTGATTTCTACTGATGACAAAAATTTGCAAAAATGCTCTATCTGAGGAATCTTCATATGCTCATCATTTTAGCTTCAGTCCATTGACTTATAAGAACCATTAGAAATGCACAATGTGAAATAATTTGAGAATGATGTCATTCTTGCTTCTCAGCCTCACTTCAGAAGTCTGCCCCCTCCCAATCTGGTAGTAAGGAAGTAACTATTTCCACAAAAACTTGGAAAATATTTGATTCAACAACAGTCAATGGAGAGATATCAAAGTGATATGGAGAATTTTCTGGCTAGTTCCAGGTGATGTATATTTATTTATCATATTATTATACCGCCTGATATGTATATCTCTAGGCGATGTACAAAATTTAAAGTATTTAAAAGTCACAAATTAAAATACATGATAATAAAAACAATAGAATAAAATTATTAAAACAAGTTTTTAACATTATTAAAATTAATTATAATTAAAAGCCTGAGAGAACAGGAGGGTCTTGAGATTTTTCCTGAAAACAAACAGAGAAGGAGATGCTTTTATTTCAGCAGGGAGCTTATTCCAAAGCCCTGGGACAGCCACAGAAAAAGCCTGGTCCTGGGTCACCACCAAACGAGCCGGTGGCAACCGTAACCGGACCTCTCCAGAATATCGTGAAAGGTGGTAGGGATTATGGCAAAAGAGGTGCTCTCTCAAATAGTCTGGACGCAAGCAATTAAGGGCTTTATAAGTAATAACCAGCACTTCATATTACACCCAGAAATACCAGCAGATTTGTATATAACAGAGATGGCCTTCGGTAAACTTCTGTTTATGTTTCATTTTTTTCTTCAAAACCTGATACTCATCCTGCTTCCCACAGCATATCACATGCACTTCTTCTTTGCCCTAGCCCTGAGGAGCATTATAGATCTTTCCCTCTCTCCTTCCTGTAAGAATAACAGTTTGCAGATGGCTTAACATTTTGCCTTTCCCCTCATTGGTCCCTTATTGTACATTTGTCTGCTGTATGACTGTATGTACCTCCTTAATATATTTCTTAACTAACTTTGTAAGAAGTGAGTGAAATCCACCTTCTTAAAGTAAACTCACATGGGAAGCAAAACCACTCCATCAGTTCCCTTGCAGTGAGAAGAGAAGGCCTGCATCTGAGAATATACTCGTTGAAAGACAGGAGGCAAGATCATGTGTCAATAGTTTCAAAAGTCATGGGGTATGAAAGAAAATAAGCTAGGCGGAAGATGGAGAAATCATAGCAATTTAGTTGCTGAGATGTCCAGATTGAACCTAAATTGTTATACTGGTATAAATGGTGTGAATGGGCTGCTTAAAAGCCATTTTCTCAGATAGGTGCAATTTTGCTACATTGTGATAACCACCTAATCTAACCTGCAACAATGATATTGCTTCAACAGCACAAAAAGAAAACTAACTATTCTGGTTTATATTTTCAATCCTTGGACAAAAAGAGTTAACTTAAGGAAAGTATTAGTACATATATAGAAAGCAAGGATGGACTTTTAACTCAACAAAGCTGAACAAATTGATTTTATGGACCGGGCATCGTTGCCAAAGATATTGTTGTGTCTAAGGCAGATAATTCAAAAGCCCCCTATATGATGATCAAAATATTAGAATAATTGAAAATTGCAACCCTGCCATCTGAGGCATCTTCACCCTTCCTAATAGTTTAAAGGAATATTTAAAGGATTATTTATTATTTGACAAATACATAAAAGACACTGGGTAGGACCAAGTAAAAGTTAAGTACTTTTAAATTTCATTGATTCTAGCACAGGAACCTAGGAAGCTGCCTTATACTGGGTCAGACTATCTAGCTCAGTATTGTCTCAGTATTGACTGGCACAGATCTCCAGAGATTCAGGGAGGACTCTTTCCTTGCCCTACCTGAAGACAGGGGCATTGTAGGCTTGGGTCCATGGGGCAATAAGCCCCCAGTGTTTTCTTGCTGCCTCCAATTATTTCCAGGTGCTATCTAGATAAGAGGAGAAGAAACCCACTTCTTCATCACATGGAGTGCATGGCTGATCTGGTAAATATGTCTCCAGTCCAACACACAGAAGCCCTATTCACATTATGTTCCACACTCATAACATCTGTATACAATGTGCATAGTAGGGTTGCGCGTTTTGTATTTTTTCTGTTTTGATTTGTACCAAATCCGAATCAACCCCATTTTGTATTTTCTCCGAAATTAAGCCTTCCGAATTACCCCAGTTTTGTTTTGTATCTGAATTAATCCGAATCCGAATCCAAATTAATTCAGATTTAAAAATGGGTCACATGGTCAAAACAGTGGGTGGGGGTTATAGTGCACAATGAGTGGAAGCTACCACAAAAATTTCAAAGGAATTGGGCAAACTGCTGATTTTTGGTGAATTTTTGAAGTTTGCGCAACTTTCAGATTTTCCCCATAGGGTATGATTGAGGTTTCAGGAAAAGTATAGTTTCACGTTGGGGGGGGGAGGGGTGGACCAGGGTGGAATGTGGTTGGTGGTAGTGCCCAGTTGGTACAATAAAGCTACCACAGTTTGTTCAGAGGAATGTGGCAAAGGGCTGATTTTTAAAGAATTAATGAAGTTACACGTCTTTCAGATTTTCCTCGTAGGGTATAATGGACGTTTCTGCAGTTCCATAACTCCACTTGAGGGGCACTGGGGTGGGCCCAAGCAAGTGGCGGTGTAGTGCACATAGGGTGCCAACCACCCACATGAGTTGCCAACCCATGAAGTACAGGGTTTTGTTGTTCTACAGGTGTTCTGAGAGTAGATTCTCTAGTAGCATATGAGAGTGGATTCATGGTTTTTCATTAAAAATCTCATTTGCTACCAGAGAATCTAAACTCAATGCCCCAGAAACAACAAAGCCCAGTACCCCAAATGGGTTAGCAATCCAGGGGGGTGGTTGGCACCCTCTGTGCATTACACCACCACTTGCTTTGGGCCATCCCAGTGCCCCCCAGGTGGAGTTATGGGGCTGCTGAAACCTCCATTATTCCCTATGGGGGGAAAATCTTAAATATGCGTAAACCTCAAAAATTCCTAAGAAATCAGCCCTTTGCCCTATTTGTAATCTGTGTGCACCACCCTTGGGGCACTGCCACCCAACCCACTATATTGCCCCTGAAGCCCCACATAAACAAGTTGCAAGAGTGAAGAGAATGATGAACAACAACGACACCTAATTTTTTGGCACAGTTATATGAGAATTTTGCAGTGGGTGTGAGCCTGTCCCTGTGGCACTAGCACAGCAGCACAACCCATTTGTGGATTCATGCAATCTTTCAATAAAAACACTCCCTCCCCATGGAACAGTGACCACAGGTCATTTGAGATAGCAAGACAGACCAATGAACTGCCTAGGTACTATGGAACAACTTCAAATGTTCATTTAACTGAAGTGGAGTGAGCCGTAGCCCAAACAAATCAGCCTACTGTTCAGAATTGTTGAGATTTATCCTCACTGCATTTAAGAAAGTGCAAAACCATGGATCATGGTTCCAAGAAAGAGAGAAGCAACTAAGATTCCTGGGGATGTCAACAGATTGACAGGGGTATTCCCCACCCCTCTCCTTTTGTCTCCTGTAGGCCCATGTGGATGACCTGTCCCTGCAATGGCAAAAGTTGTGAACCACTGGCTTAGACATCATATTCCACCAAATTACAGTGTGGCCTAAATTACATTTAGACTGCTCAACTTGGGCAACAACACTTAGACACCACTATGACTCATAAAAATCAGAAGAAAACCAAAATAGCTCTTCAAAAGAGCCCTGAACAAGTCAAGAGATTCTTTCTAAACCTTTGGAAAGAAACACCTGTGTAATTTCAGAACTTTCCTAACCAGCTTCTCGAAAAGCTTCTCCACACAATTTATACCATGGCTTTTAGCAAGAGCTTGGGAATTGCATTGAGCTCCCAAAGTTATTTGGGTATTTCTGTTTCAGAATGCTGTCTTCCAGATCCCTTTGCAAGGTCAGTTTGCATTTCAATCACACTGAATAGAACACATACTTAACTAAACCATTCACGAGCTTTTTGCATATCTTATCTTCTGGTAATCACTCAGTGCCTCAGCTGGAGTGGAGAGAGTCAGAGAAGTCAATTTCAATTGCAATGCTTTTCCAAAGAACAAAGCATTCTGCCCGAAACACAGTCATTTCAATTTGGAAACAAACATCTCTGTTTTTTAATTCTTGATTTTGTTTTGGTTACAAAACCTCCGAAATTTCAATTTTCAGGCACAAAACGTTTTGTACCCAAATTGAAATGCTCAAGCCTAGTACAAAGGCATTACATCTTCACGCAGGTACACTTATTCACATGTTAGGTTGAGTGTGGATACAACATTGTGTGGATACAATGCAAGACACACTTCCTATCTCTGTCTCGCATTTCAGAGGGCCTGTACCCAGGTTCACTTTACAAATGAACATAGGTTCAGTCATTCACACAAAAACACGTACAAGACTATGAATACCTGAATGCAGATGATGTCAAAACAGGGCTAGAGATCAATGCCCACTGATTTTATTGTGCTTAAGCAAGGTTGTGTTGAATTCTGGTCAATGTCCATTGATATTATACAGGCACATTTGTGCCAGTATAGTTAAGATGAAGAGGCTTTTCAACATCCCACCATCATAAGTATAAGCCCTGAACATTCTGTTACTTATAAAGCAAACATTCTGTTGTGCTGGACATTCTGTTCTTTATAAAGTCAAAGGTATCCTCCCAATCCTTCCGAAATTGTGCACACATCACCTAGGAAGACACCACCTCCCCATATTTGGGACAAATCCATTGCAAAATGGCTGAGATATAAGTTTATAACTCTTAAAAAGAAATTTCAATTTTTTCACCACAGATAATGTATATTTTTAAATGTTTGATGTCTTTTTAGCATTCTCCCCAAATTCAGGTCCATACAGAACTGGTGCCTTTTGCTGGTTTGAAAAACATCGATCTAGTTTTGTTTTTGTTTTTTGAGTAATTTCTGTCTGCAATCCCCATAATAAAAAGGAAAACAACTAAGGGGAAATTAGCTAAGATCATAACTGAGTCTGCCCACAGAGAATTCTGAAGCTAAAACTGGGAGGCAAGTCTTGGCAATATCTAGCAAGTGACTTCCTGGTTCTGAACATAGGTGCCTGATAAGGATAGTCTATGAGCACTCTGGCACTTGTATAGTTAACAACCATTCCTCTCCCTCCTTTTCCTTTCATTGGCATTTGTTTTCTCCCTCTGCCCCCTTTCTCTCACCCCCACCAAAGTGGGTAAGCAGAGGCTTGCAGCAAAGCTTGGAATAAATTATTAGACAGTAATTTTATTTATTCCACTGGAGCTTACTTCTGAGTAAACAGATGTAGGTATTAGGACCAGGAGAAATTTGAAGCAAGAATGTGGGTTCTATCTCTCTCTTTTTTCTTTCCTCCCAGCCCCCCAGCAAAGCAAAGAAGTGGGGAACCACATGCTATGAAGTTCTGAAGGAGGAACCTCAAAAAAAAAAAAATCCTAAAAAAACCCCATTCCCATCCAGCACCAAGAAACCATCATTCTTATGTAGATTGCTCTTGAATATGGAGGTTCTACATGAGAACCAAACTGCCAGTGGATATAGAAGCTTCACTTGGCCATACTTAAGAAATGAAGCCTCCATATTCACAGGCTGTTTGGCTCTTATGTAGAACTCATGTAGAATGTTAAAGGGCAGTACACCACAATAATAGTTTATTGGCACTGAGTGGGAATAGTTTCTGGGATTTCCTTGCTGCATTTCTTTGGAGCATTCTAGAAGCATGTAGCTGAGCACTGTGAGAAAGAGGATGCTGGCCTGAAGTAGTACACATGCATTTCCCAGCCCAGCAGCATTTTGATAACGGAACCTGCAATTCTACAAGCACACCTAGAAGGAATTAAACTCCATTAAAGCCTGTGGAACTTGCTTCCATATAATGAGGAAACAGTTAAACAATCCCTGGGAAATGGTCTTGGGGGAGGGGAGAATAATGGGAAGGTCTTTTAAAAATGTGAGTGGAAAACAGTGTAAAAAATCTTGTGAGGTAAATTCACCAGCACTCCACCCACCCAGTACACAGATTTTTCTTATAGAATCAGACATTCACCAAAGCATTCCACAGGACATAAGATCTGTTAGTATATTTAAAAGAAAAATGTCAATAATCCCTCCTCCTACGTTGTACAGAATATAACAAGAAAGAGATAGCAACTGACATAATGAGGGACATTACTAGGGATGTGCGAAACGTTTCGGATACAAAACGTTTTGTACCCCAAACAGCCTGTTTCAGGTGTTTTGTAGACAAAACAAAACACCCATTTTCCAGATCCAAAAGTTTTGTATACAAAACAAAAAGTCCCTGTTTCGGCTACAAAACGTTTTGTTGTTTCGGACCTCCATTTTGTGGTGATCTCTGAGTCAGTCTCCATTTTGTGTTTGACATCTCTTTGAATTTCCCACCCTTCCAGCCTTATGATTGGTGACCTAAAGCATGGGCTGACCTGCTGACAATTCCCTCCTTGTTCCCCATTGGCTCTTTTGCTTCTTGCCACTCTTTACTGACCCTACATTGGTCAGGGGAAGGGTTGCTAACACATGGGGTGCTGGGTTCTGTTGTTTCTGTGGTGTTCTGAGTGTAGATTCTCTGATAGCATATGAGAGTGGATTCTTGTTTTTCACTGAAAATCTCATATGCTACCAGAGAATCTACAATGAACACCTCAGAAACACAAAACCCAGTACCCCAAGGGCTTGTGGGTATGGAAGTGTTTGGCACCCTATGTGCACTACACAACCCCTCGCTCTGGGAAACCCCAGTGCCCCCCAAGTGGAATTATGGGGCTGCTGAAACCTCCATTATTCCCTATGGGAGAAATCTTAAAAGGCACGTAAACTTCAACAATTCACAAAAGATCAGCCCTTTGCCCAATGGAGAGGAGAACTGGTCTTGCGGCTGAGCATGACTTGTCCCCATAGCTAAGCAGGATCTGCCCTGGTTGCATATGAATGGGAGATGATGTGTGAGCACTGCAAGATATTCCCCTCAGGGGATGAAGCCACTCTGGGAAGAGCAGAAGGTTTCAAGTTCCCTCCCTGGCTTCTCCAAGATAGGGCTGAGAGAGATTCCTGCCTGCAACCTTGGAGAAGCCGCTGCCAGTCTGTGAAGACAATACTGAACTAGATAGACCAATGGTCTGACTCAGTATATGGCAGTTTCCTATGTTCCTAGTTCTTTTGAGATAATTCTGGAAGTTTCCTTGCCCCCATTGGGCACTACCACCCACCACAATCTGCTCTGGGTCATCCCTTTCCCCTTGATTTTAAGCAATACATTTGCTGGAATCCCCATTATTCCCTATGGGAAAATTCTTAAAAATGTGTAAACTTTAAAAAATTCATAAAAAATCAGCCCTTTGCCTAATTCCTTTGAAATTTGGGTGGTAGCTTCCACCCATTGGACACTACCACCACCACCCACTCTTTTTGCCCTGGGGCCCTTTTTTAAAATCCAAATCGATTCGGATTCGGAAAATTTGGCTACAAAACAAAAGAGGGCTGATTCGGATTCAGAAAATTTGGGTACAAAACAAAGCGGGGGTGTTTCGATTCAGATACAAATAGAAACAAGAAAATTCCAAAATGCACACCCCTAGACATTACTCAAAGTGATGCCTAATGTCCTTTTAATTTCAATGAGACTACTTTGAGTAAGCCATTATCCTTTCAGCCTTTAAGAGGAGGCCTTAGGCTTAAAGGGGAGATATCTACTTGGCCTGTTCTCAGAGGCTATGTCACTTGTGTACAGCTTTTAAAATGTAATACTTTCTAGACAGAAGGAAAAGAGACAGACATTAAAACATGCCACAACTTAATTAAAAGAGTGTATTAACAACATAAATATCCAGTAAGTAAAACACCTTCAGTTTGAGATGAGAATTAAGATGCTTTACATTTTCACTCATCCTTTAAAAAGAATGGAAAATTGCATGTTAAGGTGCCCATATTAACTTCCACACCATATAAGCTGTAAAGACTTTGTACAGTCTGGTAGATGATGATGGCTTTAGAAATGAGGCTCCAGGGACCCATACTTTGCCTTTATCAGAGATGTATCAGGCAGAAATTCATCAGGGGCATCTCTAGGAAGTGATTGGGGAAATTGCACCTGTTAAATGCCTGCCTCAATGTATCCCTTCCCAACCCAATGTCCAACTGAAAGACCAAGGCAAAGTGTGGGTGCATGGAGCCTCATTTTTAAATTTTTATTTTGATCAGTATTATTTGGAGGGCACTGTAATATCTTAGGATTTGTTTGACAGAAGTTACTACCCATTCCTCTCCAGACCTAATAGCACTGTAGGCCTCAATAAATGGGCTGGGCACAGAAATGATCTTCAAACTCACAGAATACCATCCCCACTTTTGTAGCTTCTTTTGACAACACATAGTTATTAACAGATTTTTAAAGTCTGCACACTTGGCAACACTCCACTCAGCCCAACACTCTTTTAATTAAGTGTGAAACGGAACTATGGGAGAGATGTATTTAACTGCCTAGGAGAGGAGAGGAGAGCTGGTCTTGTGGTAGCAAGCATGACTTGTCCCCATAGCTAAGCAGGGTCTGACCTGGTTGCATATGAATGGGAGACTTGATGTGTGAGCACTGCAAGATATTCCCCTCAGGGGATGAAGAGCAGAAAATTCTGGGAAGAGCAGAAGATTCTAAGTTCCCTCCCTGGCTTCTCCACGATAGGGCTGAGAGAGATTCCTGCCTGCAACCTTGGAGAAGCCGCTGCCAGTCTGTGAAGACAATACTGAGCTAGATAGACCAATGGTATATAGTATATAGCAGCTTCCTATGTTCCCTATGCTCACAACATTATGCTAATAATTTCTTACAGATGAACCACCTGACTTCATGTACTATAATGTGTCCAAAGTACAATGGTTTGGGCCTGGTCATTTGTGCCTCGAGTGAAAATTCTGGTCTGATTTGTTCTATGATCCATTTGTTTGTTTTCCTGGCTGTCCATGGTATCCTCAAAAGTCTTCTTCAGCATGAAAGTTCAAAAGCAATACTTTTTCTATCTTGCTTCATCAAAGTCCAGCTTTCGCATCCATAGAGTGCTAGGGAGAAAACATTGTCTGAACGATTCTAATCATTATAGGTATAGACACATCACGGCATCTAAATATCTTTTCCTGCTGGATCCTTTGCAATTGATGGTAGATCCAAAAAGGCCAAGCTATCCACCACTTCAGTGTCTTCATTATCAATTCTGAGGCAGGTGGCTGTACCCATTGTCATAAGTTTAGTCTTCTTTACATTTAGTCGTAGTCCCATTTTTCCACTGTGCTCCTTGACATTCATTACTTGAGCTTGCAGATCATCCGCATTTTCAACTACCAGAGTAGTGTCATCATAATAGCACAGGTTATTGATGTTTCTTCCTCCAACTTTAAAACCACGCTCATCTTCTTCCAATCCAGCTTTTCTCAGTATATGTTCAGCATATAAATTGAATAAATAAGGAGAAGGTATACAACCTAGTCCTACTCCTTTGCCAGTCTAGAACCAGTTTGTTTTACCATGTTCCATCTGGACTGTGGGTTCTTGTCCTGTGGGTTCCTGTCCTGTGTATAGCTTTCTCATGAGAAAAATGAGATGTTCTGGGATGACCATTTCCTTAAGGATCTTCCACAACTTGACATGGTCGATGCAATCTGGCATTTCCCTTTCCACGTAGGTCTCTAATCTGCATTGGATGATCCTGAGTATTATTTTGCTAGCATGTGAAATTAAGGATATTGTGCAATGGTTTGTGCAATCTATTAGTCTCCTTTTTTGATATGGGTATGTAGACTGACTTCTTCCAATCTGTTGGCCACTGTGTCATTCTCCAAATTTGCTGGCATAGTTTGGTTAGAGCCTTGACTGATTCTTCTTCTGTTGCCTGCCAGATGTCTGTAGCTATTGCTTCAATTCCTGTAGCCTTCCGACTTGATAATGACCGGAATGCTGATCTAACTTCATCTTCCCATACTAGATGTTCTTGCCAGTAGGGAATATCCTCTAGAGCAGGGATTCTCAACATTGGGTCCCCAGATATTTTTGGACTTCAACTCCCATAATCCCCAGCCCCAGTGTCCTTTGGTTGGGGATTATGGGAGTTGAAGTCCAATAACACCTGGGGACCCAATGTTGAGAATCCATGTTCTAGAGTATCTTGGATGTTGATGTCCCTGCTATACAGATTTCCAGTATACTCCTTCCTTCTCTGCTTGATCTTCTCTGAATCAGTTACTATCTGTCCTCTGGCGTCCCTTAACATACCAATTCAAGGTTGGAACCTCGCTCTGAGTTCAGAGATTTTTTGGAAAATTTTCCTCATTTTTCCATGTCTATTTCCATCCTCAAGGTCTTTACAGATGTCATTGTAGTACTGCTCCTTGTCTTCTAACAGCTTTCTGATATTCCCTATTAGGGTCCTTCCTGAGGTCTTTATCTTTCTTGACTTTGGCTTCTCTCCTCTTCTTGGCAATGTCCACTGTCTGTTCTGACATCCATTTTGCTTTCTTCTGTTTCTTGGTCTTTGGCAGTCTCTTTTCACACTCTTTCACATTTCACATTGTGATGGATTGTGGGTAGTGGAATATTTTCCATTCCTGACTCAGGCCAGGTTAATGATTAATCTTCCAGACTGGTCTAAACCAGTTTACAGCATGAGGGAGACTTTAGTACTGAGTCATCCCTTCCGTATGCTCTGAGAAGCAGACTGTTTGGTTTAAAAATCTTTAACTTTCAATTCCCAAAAGTTAAGAAAAATATTCTGATAAACCTAGAAGTTCTGGTAGGTTAATCTCACTGCTACCAAGTCACTTTTTAAAAAGTTTTTCTTAGAGGGGATTGGGTGACCAAAAATCCCTGTCTCACTTTGCTTCCCCTTGAAAATAGGCAAGAATGAAACTAATTGTTCTCCCAGGCATCTGCCTGCACATGGGGTTAATAGTTAATTTGGCCAAGTTCTCTTTGAGAAGCCTTAGCACCAGAGACATCCCCCTTCTCATCCCACCTTTCTCCTGCTGGGTTAATAGCCAACCCTTGGAGGCTTGTAAAATGTAATGAACGGGGGTGGGGGGAAAGTCTTTTTATTAAAATTACTACAGACTAGTTCCATCTGAGGCTTTTAGCTTTTTAGATACTCTTAAAAATACTTCATTGGTTGCAAGAATACTTCAAAACCTCCCAGGTTGCTCTGGGATAGCACACATGGCAATCTTAGTTGCAAAGAACAGATATTTAGCAATATGCAAAGCAACACACACACATAGTAATATAAATTCCTTACACCAAGTCTGACTAAACAAACCTTTCCTTACATTAAATCCCTGAAGCCAAAGCCCTGGCTTCCTGTCCATGAACTCACCAAACTCCTGATGAGAATCAACCTCCTGAAATACTGTCTTACATGGATCTACAGTCATCCTGCTGCAGCAAACTCTATTGCTGCATATCCTCCATGCTCCCAGCACAGACTTCCTTACTTCTTCCCAGAAATCCCAGCAACTACTTTCTAGATTCCACCCACCTGGTGTACTGATTGATTGCCCTGGAGTTTACCAGGCTGTCAGCAAAGACAAGGGTTCATTTCCTGTTAACTCTTTAGAGGGTGGGGAGGCTGGTCACTACAGTACTTAAAAACATTTGATTTCAACTTTGAGTTGAAATTTTGATTTCTTTGAGTTCCTCTGGTTCCCTATCAATGAGGTTCAGAACTTCAAAGCAGTTCCTGATGTTCTCCTTGAAAATGGTGGGTACATTCTCAAGATCATATCATGGAAACAGGATAGCTTTGTTTTTCCACTTTAGGTTGACTTGGAACTTGCACATGAGCAGTTCATGATTTGTTCCACAATCAGCCCCCAGCCGTGTCTTTGCTGTTATGACTGAGCTCTTCCATGTCCTTGCACCAATAATGTAGTCAGTTTTATTTCTGTGTACTCCATCTGGTTATGTCCATGAACTTTGGTTGTTTGAAGAATGTGTTAGCAGTGAAGAGATTATTGGATTGGCAGAAATGACATTTCTGTTTCCTAGGACATACAGTCCGACTGTGTACCATTTCCATTTCCAACTTTGTTATTCCAACTTACCATTTCCAACTTTGTTATTCCAGTCTCCAACCACCAGCAGCACATCTTGCTTGCATGTTCTGTCAATTTCAGAATGAACTTGAGCATAAAACTCATAAACTTACTCTTCTTCTGCATCAGTCATTGGGGCAAAGACTTGAAAAACTGTCATGCTAAAGGGTTGTCCACAAAATCTAATTGATATTAGTCAGTCACTGACTGCATTGTAACCAAGTACTGTCATTGGTATATCCTTCCTGACTATGAAAGCAACACCGTTCCTTCTTTGTTTTTCATGTCCTGAGTAGTAAATGGTATGATTTCGCACACAGCAGCTAGTAAACTGGCTGTTTTAAAAAGATAATCAGTGAAGTATTAGGTACAATAAGCTTTCTAAAAGAATGTTTTGCATCCCATGATGGTCCTTTGCTCTCAGACACAACAAAGCCATCAGAATATTCTACTTTCTGCTTGTTCCATTCTTTGCAGACAGAACAGGTGACTTTGCAGAACTTTGCAATTCCTGCAATCAGTGCTGCACACATATATCCATGTATTCTGAATATGGATGGCTGTAGTCATCTTCCTTTATTGTTAACATGGCAAAAACCCTTGTCACCAAAGATCACTAAGACAAAATGCCTCAGGAATGTCCAAGGATGCCTCATGTTATCTTTATCTTAAAGTTATCTTTATTTCTTCTTCATATTTGCCTTCTTCAGTATTGGCTGACATGATGTGCAATCCCAATAGCAATGCTGGATCCAGAAGCAGCAGTATTGCTATAGTCAACTGATGGTTTGCACTGCCAGCATTACCACAGGTTGTGATAATGGGCATAAATACAGTAACGCTGATAGCACAACCACCAGTTATCTTCCAGGTGCACAGTGGCACAATAAGTGCCACCATTGCCATTAGGATTGCACATCATGTTAGCCATCATCATCACCACCACCATCATCATCATCATAATGGTCCTCTCATAGCCTAGAAAGATAGGAAAATACTGCTAGCCACATTTTGCAGGTGCAGATCAGAAGCACCCAAGAACTGGATGACTGATCAAAATGAATGTAGAAAGTCTGCTGCAACAAATAAGAGTTTAACTCAAACCTCTCAAATTCTAGGTCAGTGGCCTTACCTCTGAGTGAACCACTGTCATTTCTCCTGGAAGAGAAAGAATAAACAATGAACTAACCCCGTTTCTATCTCCAAGTAACTGATAACTCATTTTGGGTTTCAATTCTCAGGCAAGCCTCTTATTATCTGACCCAGCCAGAAAGCATCGCTGGTAAGTGGTTGAGCTGCTTGAGATTTTTCTACCCCCAACAGCAATCGCATCAAGCCGTTAACAAGATTTACCACAATACTGTATGATGAATACATCTTAAAAGGTCGTGAAAACAAAGACAGTTTTATTGCTTTGCCTTATTGCTTCTTATCTCATCAGTGCTTTTATCTCCATACGATGACCTTTCACAACATTTTTAAAAATGTATTTTTAAAATGCACACATAAACACACAACAGAGATTTAAGTGTCCTCAAAAGGCTCAAAAGCTATTTAGTTGTACTCAGTATGATGTAACATGTCAAAGTTTTACTTGGAACTTTGCTCAGTCCTAAACTGAACTCCTTAGGTGACTTGTGCAACTCAGAACCCTGATTCCATCTTACAGTTCTGGAACTAAGAATGAAAGCACGGCTGCTGAGTCAGAGAAGTATTGGAAAAACACTTACATATTTGAAGGAAATATAAGCATGGGCAGAGCTATAATAGGGCAGACGTGTTCAAGGAACATGAGTCAGCCAGCATCTGGGAGTGGCCTCACTTGCCTCCTCCCCCCCGGTCAGTCAGCCACTCCTGCTGCTGCCACTGGCCCTCACCTAGCATCTGTTTGTGGCCCATGCTGCTTCTCTCCACTGGCTCTTGGGTGGTGAGAGTTCTCAGAACTTCCCCCTCCAACTGCTTGGACACCTGGCACTGCCACCATCGCCACCTCCCACCACTGCTCAATAGGGATGTGCACAAAACTAGGAAAGCTGGTTCAGCTTGAATCCAAACCCACGACCTCTCCTGCCACCCTCCCCACCACTGCTACCACCACCTCTGCCAGCAGCACTTTCAAGGTTCTTTCTGACTCCCCTCATACCTGCTCTACTTCTAGGGAAGCCCCCTGCCTCCTTTTTCTGCTAAAGGGAAATAAACAAGATGGCTTGAGTTGAAAAGTGCCTGGTTCAGTTTGGAACTGGACTTGTACCAAACTGATCTGGCTCACACAAGCCTGTCTACATTCATCAGGACCAGAAGCCTGCTGGGATTGGGATGAACATGAAAGCTCTGATGCAGACACATACTCCATGGGAGCAGGATGGGCCTGGGAGACCTGGGAGACCTGGCAAGTGTGTGTGTGTGCTGGGGTGGGGGTAGGCATTAGCAGCGGTGAGGTGATGAGGGCAAGTGGGGTGTGTGCATGAATGTGAGCACACACACACACACACACTACCACAGGTGTAAGTGAATTGCCACAGGGGGCACTGCTGCGAGGGGGGAAGTCACCTGTGTTCTGTACATGAACACAGGCCAGTCTCCCCTTGCTATGCCACTGAATATGAGTATATATGTGCGAGCTTACTGGTATGGCAGTAAGAACTGCCAATGTGAAGGTATGTATTTTTTATTTTTTTTTATTTTTGGCTTGGAAGAATAGTTGCCACCTTATGTTTTTTGAGAAGCTATGAAAGGTTCACTTGTTCTCCAAGGTTCAGTCAAGCCAGGAGGAATGACACCCATCTGATGGCCAGGATCTCCCATAAACTGGTTGTGGGGGGAAGCTACCAAGATGGGGAGTAGTTACCAGGTGGGCAAAGGGCCCCCACCCTCTTTTCACTTTCTCTCTCTTACAACTCCCTTCTTGGAGATGTGATGGCCAATGGGCAGGTAGTTCCAGCCACAACCTTCCAATGTGTCATTTATAATTGCATGCTTTGTTCTCTTTCAGTGGGCTTATACTGCTCATTTATTTGGATGGGTCTGACAACTGAATTTTTATCTCAGCAAACTCCTCTGTGAAGAAACAGGATGTGGATTTCTTAAAAGCTTCTTAACTTTCTGAATAGCACTTTCTGAGTTCACACCTGGGGGCAGCTGACAACTCGGTGATAAACACAAGCCTGGCTCACTTTCTCACTTTATGTATCACTTTGAAATAAAGTAAAGCAATCTACCTGCTGAGCAGCTTCTGAAATGTGTGTCAGCCCTTTACACAAAGGGTGGCAAAGCTTTCCCATGAAAAATAAAAACCTGACACTTCTCAAATTGTGCCGCATCAGCAGCCATGAGGTATAAATGGATGAGGTTGTGATGCTGTATTTCACTGCTGCCTTTATGTAACACTGGCCCAGTTCTCCACAGCTTGATTTGCCTTTATCAAGCTTCACTGTGAAAAGGGCTAATTGACTTGAATGGGTTTATAATGAATGGGTATGAGCTACATTTTCAGGGTAAGGTCAACGTTCTGTGTGAATAAACTATACATTCAAAGTACAGTACTTTTGTATTGACAAAGAGACATGGTTTTTAATGAAGGTTGATACTGCAGAAGAAAAGATGCAAATGAGAGCATTTCAGGATGCCAGTGGAAAAGAAAATGTTGATAAAGGGATCAAATTACAGGTGTGATATTGCATTCTACTGTCCAAGCAACTTAAAATCTGTTCTGTTGTCTACCCCTTGCGTAAAATAAAGTGTACTTAGATCATAGCTTTAATGCCTTTTGTGTGATAAATAGTAAACATTGTACTAGTCTTGATTAATGATGTATTTTTATACCTATGGCCTAAATACTAAGAATGTGCTAGAATACTGAAGCCAAATAATTAGCTGGTTTAAATCAATAGGTGAGATGCAGCTCCTGCCACACTTGTTTTTAGTTCTCATTAACCCCTTATTCTTGCCAGGTCACAACTGCTGAAGAGACATTAGAAATGTCAGCTGGAAAAAAAATCTCTACCTAAATTATTCAAACCTCGTTATCTCCCACCTAGCCTTTCATTCCATCAGGTCCTTGCTTCTAAGTCCCTTACTACTTTGCATCCTCTCTTCACCCCTACTTCTTATCTATCTTACACTGTGAGACCTCTTTCCAGTCCACAATTGATACTCCCATCCCTGAGATTTCCATGGAGTCTCAGTCAGAGTGAGATCTCTCACAGCTGTGTAATCAATATTTTATCAGTTTTGTCCCTAAAGTAGGTGGAATGTTTATGCATATCTATCTATCTATCTAAATCGTACTCGTGGTTAATCCTGCGTGCGGCAGCTCTTGCGGGAGTTTGTGAGCAGAAGCACCGTGGTGATTGGGCAGTGGTGATTCCATATGCAGATAGGGAGGAGGAGCCTGTGATGGTTAAGGTCAGTTAGAATGCAACTATTACTGATCGGAAGATGTTCTTGATTGTAGAGGAGAGGAATAGATAGATAGATAGTGGGCAGGGGTCTGTGAAGAAAGGGTTCGTGAGGGAGGAAAGAGCCCCTTTAGGAGAAGGAGGCTGCCATTGTGTGAATTAGATGAGGAAACAAGATGAACAAGATCTGTTAACTCATGAAGGGAGAGAGAGAGAAAGAGAAAGAAAGAAAGAGAAAAGAAGGGAGAGGAAGAAAGACAGAGGGGAAGAGCGAGGGGAGGAGACAGAAAGAGAGAGAAAGAAGGGAGGGGAAGAGAGAAAGGGTGAGGGATGGGCCCAAACCTGTCAGCGGCCTAAGGAGAATGAGCAGCCATGGCAGCACCTATTGGCAGCAAGGAAGGCCCCAGTCAACCATTGCTGCTGTTTGGGGCTACCGAGGCCTTTGGCGGAGGCAGGCAGGTAGGCAGGCAGGTAAGGGATGGGCCCAGGACTGTCAGCAGCCTGAGGGGAATGTGTGGCCATGGTGGTGGCAGCACTGAGGAAAGGCCCAGTTAACCACAGTAGCTGCTGCTGTTGCTCCTGTGGGGAGGAGCAGAAGTGGGGCTCGGGTGAGGGTGGAGAGGTCTCTGAAGATAGAGGGCTGCAGCTTGGCCAATAGGCATCAACAATGCTGCAGCCGTGACCGAGAGGGGTGAGGGGGATGGGGTAAAGGGATGGAGGAGGGACCAACAGGGGTGAGGTGGATCGAAGAAACTGGATGGAGGAGGAGCAGGAGTGCGGCTCAGGAGAGGGTGGAGAGATATCTGAGGTGAGGGGGGCTGTGGCAGTTGGTGAGTGGAGCAATCAGGTACTAGCATGCAGATGCTCTGAGCGGGTTAATCTAGTTCTGGATTATTATACCAGCTCTGACAACCGGTGTCAACCATAAGTGTAAAACACTGTCATTCACACAACCTTAGGGAATGGAGCTAGGCAGGGCTGGGGGAAAGACAGGATCCTACCTACCTTCTCCCACACAATCCAGGACCTGTGCATCCACACAAGAGGCGGGGTGTTGAGAGGTGTGCTGAAGTAGAGAGGTGTGTGTGTGTGTGTGGGGGGGGAAGCCTGGCCACCAGATATCCCGCAATGCACTGCACAAGCAGTATGGTGCATTGAGAGATCTCTTGGCTGCTAGGATCCTCCTCCCCCCTGGCTGTATGGTAAGTATGGCTGCTGGCTGTCCAAGTGCCCACACAACCTAGACATGAGGTAGGAGGCATGCATGCATGTGCATATGTGCTCCTACCTCACTTTTAGCCTGGATACAAAAACTGGGCTACCTGGGGAGAAGTGCCAGGATCGAAAGCAATCCTAGTGTTTCTCACAACCAACCCTACCCAATCTAGCACTGTTCTACCCAGGTAGAACTGGTCATGAGAATGACCTCAGTATAAATTACACAGTTCCCTTTGGGCAAATGAGATTGCTGATACAATTCTACAAATGACAGCAGCAATTCCTGCTTCAGTAATTCCTGCTTCAGTAATTCCCACCGCTTATTAAGATGTTCGGGAGAGATCTGCCTACAGCTACCCCAGTTCGTCTAGTGGAAACTCTGGGTTGGGCCTTTTCTGTAGCTGTCCCGAGGCTTTGGAACAAACTCCACCTTGTATGAGCTTCCCCCATCTCTAGCAGGTTTTAAGAGAGCACTCAAGGTGCATTTATTAAATCAAGCCTTCGATCAGCTGTAATTTGGTTTTTATGGTTGTTGTTACTGCCATATATTGATTGTCTTTTAACTGTTTTAATCTTCACTGGCTATAATGGAGTATTTCATTGCACCTAGAGTCTCAAAACATTAATTGATTGTTGGTTCTTAACACTAAAATTTTGTCCATTTAGGACATTGTCAGTGACATGCCAGGAAATAAAACCTGCAAAGAACAAGTAATTACCATAAATGGCTTTGCCTCCATGATCAAAAAATTAATGGGGAACAAGCGTGCCCCATTAGGGGTACAGTCATACCCCTGAGTTAGTTGACTTGCAAAACACCCACTATCATAGTGGAATATATTTTTCTAGGACTTGGTTTGCCGTGGCAAGTTTTGTTTAGTTGACTTATGGGTCAGGGTGCATTCAAAGTTCACCATAATGGCAATTTTGCAAAAATGTTCAGCTTTGTTACCTCGTAGCACCTAGCAATGACTGCCCCTTGTGTAACCCATCAATATGTTTTGTAGGTGACCTATTGGTCAGGGTGCATTCAAAGTTCACCATAATGGCACCGTTGGAACAATCTCAGTATTTCTACCCCTTAACACCTAACTATGTTATCTGACCCCTGTGTCACCCCTGGAGAGCAGCATGCAAAACAGCTAGGTACCCGTGCTGTAGACTTGTTCAGCCATAGTACCATTCAGGAAGGAATGTGGTGGGTAATAATTTTTTCACCAGTACAGACCTAGCAGAAAGTCTGCTAAAGGAAGATCTGTCTTACCTAGGTACCATCAGGAGAAACAAGGCTGATATTCCTAATGAAATGCAACCAAATTCCAGAAGGGAACAGTTTTCATCTATTTTTGCATTTGATGGGGAAGTGTCCATTGTTTCCTATATACCCAGGAAGTCTAAATGTGTTATTTTTTGTTGTCCACCTTACTACAATGAAGCTGTGTGATGATTGTGTTAAATAGACGTATGGATCTGTGTTTTCTGATATAAGTTTCTTCCTGAGTTGTTACTGCAGATAATTTAATATTGTTAATGTGCTTTTTCTAATATATTTCTACTATTTTGATAAAACAAGTATTGTCCTGAAAAATTTGATCAAAATAGGGTTGTTTTGTTTCAAGCTCAAGATAGGTCCTTTATTCAAATGGCATTTTGTCTCAAACTTGAAAAAGCTGAAATGGCCCATTGCAAGTTGAAAAGTTTTGACATTGAAATGTTTTGCACATCCCTAGCATATATATTGTCTATAAGAGTCCAATAAGTTATGCATTCTAAATTAGTCAGTGAAGCCATCATCTACTTTAGGGTATAAAATTTCACTCAAAATGAAATCAATTTGACACCTCCCATACAAACCATTCAGTGTGTACTCACCACTAAGCATGAGTCATTACTGCTGGGTCAAAGGTAGTAAATGAGGAGGCAAAATCCCTGGGTTTAGCAATAAATATGAGGTTATTGTGACTGCTATTTATCTTAATTGCTTTTTTAAATTAATTGAGTGGTAACAAAGGCAAGCATAAAGCTCTTTAATTTAAATCAGACAATTAAAAAAGACCCAGAAGGTGTGGAGCTGATAACAAAAGCCATTCTCTTTAAAGGCTAAAGTTTTGGTTTTAGAGGCAGAAATTAGTCTATTCAATTTCACATGATTTTGCAGATTTATTAGTATCTTCTATCTACTGTTCAGTATGTTTTGTTTATACTGGAAAGTCTTAACATTTAGAAATGTTTCTGATGTTATATGTCCCAATGTGCATTTATTGAAAATATGCATTGCATAGTACAATTCAATCATGGCTAAAAATGTGCATTTTTGTAATGTTGGATGAGTCAACATGAATGAGCTTTACAAAGCTCCTGGGAATTTCTTTGTAGTTCATGCTTCTGATATTCACATCTTCACAAGTGTTATACAACATACTCCCCAGTTCTGATTTTCAGTTAGAAACCACCAGTTTTGAAGGCTATGACATGTATTCCAAAAAACACATTGTGTGGGGTTGTTTTTGCTTTTGTTTTGCTTTTTACTATCTCTTTTAGTGCCATTGTTTCCTCTGGCAGCTGCTACTTTATTGCATTTTTTCACCTTGGTTGTTGCTTCTTCATCTTTCTTGGATTAGTCACATGGGTAATCTCATCAAATCCAGAATCACACAATAAATGGGTTGATATCACAATGATAAATAGCTGATAATATTTGCTGTCACTCAGGCTGATTGACAATGATAGTAAATGATGTCAATGAATGTGAATAAGTGGAAACGTTTAAAGTGCTTAAGAATCCCAGAAAAAGACAGGAATATTTTGGCAATGCCAGAAATGGTAGCAACATTGAGTACTCTCAGCTCTGTTTAGGACTTTGAAAAATGCATGTCTGCAACATTTTCTGCCCTTTCTATCCCACATGTTTTCAGAATGTGAATAGGAACATGTAGCATTAGAAGCCTGCCAGTCTGTGTAGACAATACTGAGCTAGATGGACCAATGGGCTGACTTGATATAAGGCAGCTTCCTATGTTACTACGTTCCTAATTGTTTTTAATTTGTCAGTATCACAGGCTGTGATGTCATATTAGTATTGAAGGAATGTAACACGAGTACAATAGACAAATATCCAGACAACTGTCTTTATGTTTAGTGTACAATGTTCTGTGCTCTGGATTAGGCTACAAGAGGCTGCTATTTCTTTAGGAAATGTAATAAAATAGCCTTATGTTCTATATTATTTCTCTGTAGCCCCTGGATCCTGCAGACTAGAGGACCACTCAGATGATGCAAGCCATGCAGAGTTGGCAGTGTGCTTCAAAAAGAAAAAAGAAGGAAGGAAGGAAAAGCAGCTGCTTCGAAAATTAAAAATAAACATTTTTAAAAATTGAAAAATAGGCCTGGCCCAGCAATAGGCAGGCCAGAACCCAACCTATTCCCTGACTGCAAAAAATATGGGGACATAAAAATGCAAAAAATCAACCCCAGGAAAGAGGCAGCCAGAAAAATGGGGGGGACCCCATAAAATGGGCAAGAGGCCTGTCCGGCTAGAGATCTGCAGCCAGAGATCTGCAGCAGAGATCTGCAGCTAGCAGGAGGAGAATGGGGCCCCACTTGCTCACTGGAGGAATTTTTTTTTTTAAGGACAGCCAGCTGGGGGGAAAAATCCTTGAAAAAAGACAAAAAGGGGGTGGGGAGAGACAAAAGAGAGAGAGAGAGAGAGAGAGAGAGAGAATAGGGCAGGAGAAAACCCTCTGTGTACAGAGACCAGACCTCTACAGCCAGCCAGCAGGCAGGTAGGCTCTCCAGTCTCTCTCAGTAGAGTGATTTTACAAGTCCACAGGTGGGCCTATTCTTTTAAATGGAAGCAGAATCACCCTCCTTTTGGAGCACCCCACCTTGTTCCTTCCCTCTGGCCAGTGGGGTAATGGTTGCCCCTGAGTGGCAACATTATTAAGCCAACCAAAGGGCCAGACACATCTGTCCAATCAGAGAAGCAGCAGCTGGGCCAATCTCGTAAAGATTCTGTCACAGAATGGCCATCACTTCACAAAATAGAGGTTCAAGCCTTCGAACCTCTTCGAACCAGGCTCAACTTGGTTTGAACTTGGACTGGCTATACAATTTTGATGGCCAGCCCAGTTCAAAATCAAGCCATGGAACCACTATCCATGGGGTGGGGGTAGAAGGAGAGGGGCCGATGGCTGCTTGCTCAGCCAGACAATACCTCTCTCTCATACCCTCCCCAACACTCATCTCACCATTCAGTGAGGACCCCGCCGTCCAAGTAATTTAGTCTGCTTCTAGGTCCTCTGGGACCGAGTCAGACTCTGAAGATGAGTCTGCTGTGGAGGAAGTGCCTCTTCAGCCTGGCACTTCCTGAATGGAGGGTGATGGGGTGGGTGGCGGTGGCAGGCAGCCAGCAGCCCAGGTAGACTCACCATCATGCAAGCAGTCAAAGATGTCCAAGACATGAGAGACCTCAAACAAACATTTGGAAGCACTTTGAGATCCACGCTTCCTGTGTCCACTACAAGGCATAGGTCAGAAGAAGGGAGGATGCTATGCATCTGGGTACAACCTCCATGTGGCAACACATGTGGCGCTGTCACCCTGCCATGCTTCCCGTTGCTGACAGCACTAGTGTGCTTAGTTCTATGCCTGCGGCTATCGCTGACAAGGTGTGTGCACCAGATTCTTTACTGAAGCAGGGGTCTCTGCCTGCCAAGCAGTGGGAAAAGGCATAGGGCAGCAAGTGTCATGGTCAGACTGACCCACATCTTGTGAACCGATTCATAAGTGAGATGATGCTGATGGATGACCAGTGATTCCAAATGATGGAGAACACTGGCTTCTGCCAGCTTCTCCAGGCACTGGCTCCTGACTACAAAATCCTCTCAAGGACCACTTTCAGTCGGATGGTGGTCCCTTCCCTGTACAAGCAATGCAGGGAGCTTTGTTGGGCATGCTGCAGGTAGCATAGCCAAGCACCAGCGTGCATTTCACCACTGATCTCTGGAACAGTGTCAGGGGAATGCATGCTGCTTTCATGTCGCACACTGCTCACTTGGGGGGGGGGCAGAGAGAGAGACTGGGGTGGCTGAGTGGCTAATCCACAATTTGGGTGAAAAAAGAGGAGTATGTCTTGGCTTATCTTTGTGACCCAATGATGAAGGGCAATGCTGTCCTTGAGGACATGTCTAGGTGGAGGGACCTAGTTAGAGAGGAGGTGATGGTGTGCCCCACCCAGCAGCAGTGTGGGTCAGTCCTCTGCCCCCGCTCCTCTTCCCAGTCTAGTAGCGTGGCATCCCAGGCAGTGGCGCCAACAGAGCTGGCAGTTCCACTTTCTTGTTCCACCCAGTGGTTCAAGTGGGGGGGCCCTTGGTGACTTGCTAGGGGTGTAGGCGGCTCGTTCAACTAGGCCCTGCACTGGAGCTGAGCAAAGCGTTATGCAGTACCTGCAGGAATTGGTTGAGGAAGACCTGGAGGTGGATCACGTGCAGTTCTGGGCAGTGCATTGCTGAGTCTGGTCAGACCTAGTGGCGGTTGCGTTGAAAGAGAATCGAGATGCCCAAAACTCCCCTGCAATTAGGAAGAGATAGAGATCTCAAAACCCTCACATTAAAGAGAACTATGGGTTCTTTTAAGTGGTCTTGGCTGTCAAGACTCTCAAGATCTGAGAAAACACAAGGAACATGAAGGGGTAAGAATTAATCAAAAGCTTTATTTCTTACCAGACTTTCAGACAAATCTCAGCATACAGCAAAATACTTCTCTCTCTCCCAAAAGCAATCAAGCAGTTAAACTAACAGCTTTAAGAGATTGTCAAAACCTGTGGTCACGATTTCCTTTGCATCTTACCAAAGCCTTCGTGCTTCCTATTTTTACCTAGCATTAGGTGTTGTTCAATTGATTGATCAAATCAGCTTCCTCCTTTTTTCCTGTTTCCCCTTTCCTGTGGGTTGCCTTGTGTCCCCTTGAGTTCCAATATGGGGTTTTTGTACCTTTTGCAGATCACCCACACATTAATAATTTTCCATATTTCCTTGATAATAATTGGCCAAAAGGGGTCTTGACCAATTAACCTATAATTCAATTTGCTGTTACATTTAATATCATTGGCCAGAAATATGACAGATGCAAGCAAAAATGAAAAGGGTACAAATATGGGCAGCGACCCTTCAAGCAGAACTTTTTGTGGTTGACATACTCTCACTTTTTAGACCCTGTTTTTCAGTAAAAATGAGGAAGTTTTGCCTGGGTTAATATGCTGACCCTTTAAGACTGAACAAAAGAGAGGTGGGGGGGAATCGGGGTGGAAAATTACTCACAAGCAAGATGAGGTGTTGTGTATTCAACCGGGAAAGGGACATTTAATATTGGGTATGTGTAGGAAGACAGGAAATCACCTATCAGCAGACCAGAGGTATGACCAGTTCTTGACCATGAGCTCATGTCAAAGCCTGAACTTATGACAAACACATGGACTCATGTCAAGCACCTATCTAACATAATATGGCTAACTTATCTAATACAAAAAATTGACCCCTACTATGTGTTACATGGTACACCTCCTCTCCTTCCCACCAACCAGCGTTTAGAGTGAATGGCTGTTTCCATGGCTGGTGACATGGCTACACCACATTGCTCCCACCTGGACCCTGGCTTGGTGGAGCAATTGGTTTTCCTCAAGGTTAACTTTGTCCTGCTGGGCTACCCCAAGCTGGAAGTGGAGGGTGAGTGATTGACCCATGGTTGGTTACCCACCCAAAATACCACTTCAGAATAGCTCACCCCATCCTACCTTCACTCACTCCATCACTCTTTCCAAAGCACACATTCCAGCGTCTGCTACTAGTGCTGTTGATACATCCACATACACACCCCACTGGCACTGCCCATGATGCTGAACAACTGGTGCCCCTGGCCAGCAGCACACAGGGGGCAAGGGGTATTAGTAACAGGGTATTACTATGAAGAAGTTATGTTGCAGCCAAAAATCCACACTGTTTAGATTCTTTGATGTGACATAGTTTCTTCATAGAGATTAATTATAAAGAGAGGTTATAACACACCAAATCATCTAAGCACATAACCCCCCCCCAATCAACAAAATGCCTCACTGCCTTGTGGGTTGGATGGTAGTTGGGCATCATGGAACCTTGCCACCCATCCCACTTTGGATCATCTAGCACCATCCACAGGGAATTATGGGGGCACTTCAAATCCCCCATTATTCTCTATGGCAGAAATCGTAAAACAAAAACAATACCTAAACATTCATTAAACATCTCCTGAGTGCCTGATTTCTTTGGAGCTTGGGTGGTAGTTGCCACCCATGGGCACCTACTGTATCATCCAACCCATTTTTCTGCCCCTAGGTGCTTGCCATAGGGAATAATGGGCTGGTTTGAATCCCCATTATTCCTTATGGTTAACCTTTCAGAACCATTTTGAGTGTGGTTCAAATTAGAACTGAACCACAGGTCAGCTCTACCAAACTAGAACTCAAGCTGGGGAGCCCAGTTTGAGTCTGGTTCTAATTAAAACCAAAACCACTCAAACTGGTTTTGTGCACATCCCTAGTTGTGCCTGCCACATGCCAATGCCAATATGCATGCCAATATGGCCAATGGTTAGTTTTTAAAAAAAGCAAAGTCAGGAACCTTTGGAATGATATTATTTAGAGTAGGAATTGTGACAGAGGAATGAATAATGCTTTCCCCACCCACTGCCTCTGATACAAACCATCACTCCCAGTTACTTTCCTCTCATGGAGTTACAAAGACATCACTTTGCAGTGAAGTGATTCCTTTATCAATTTAAATGCAAGCAAAAGCCCTGTTTTAATTCTACAATCCCAACATAGATAGATATTTTTTAAACTGTCCCATTATGAATGTTTCTGATTTGAAGTGCTTATTTTGAAGAAATCTTTCTCTCTCCCAGAAATAATAAATTTTGTTCTCTTTGCCAAAAAGCAATCACAATTCAAATTACACTGCAGAGAGAAACATAGATTAAAAATAATACGTGCTGCAAGTCAGGAATGCCTATTGCTTCAGCCATGTTTCTATGTTCTGAGTTTAGATTAGGTTTTTAAAAAATGATCAGAATAACTGAACATTTATGAATTCAGCATGGGTGTTTGTTTTCATGCTTCCTTAGGCTTTCAGTGAAATCTTTGACAAGCTCTTTATGTCTAAAGAAATTTAAAGCCCCTTTGAAATTCCCTGAGCTGCTAAAAGATCTCATCAAAAGATACTGGTGTTGTAGCAAGAAGAGTTTGAAGAATTATGCCTTAAAGTTTTGCCAAAGATCTCAGCTTCTCTTCTTCTTTTTCTTTTATTATCAAACAGAGCTTTGGCTTGTCTGCCTTTGGGCTAGGCAATTTCAGAGATACTGGCAGTTCTACTGCAAAGTTTTTTCGATAGAGAAAAGGTGTTCCCTTTCTCTTGACTACTCTCTGTTGTGTAATCTCTCAACCTTTGTGCTGCATTCAGAATAATGGAAAATACCAGAACAGGCAGCTATAAGAAATAAAAGAAAACAAATCTGTCAGACGGGTCCTCCTTGGTTCCTCCTACATGTGATTCCCCTTTAAACAGAGAAAAATATATCAATAATCAAATGTGTGAACCACCTTCTGCTTACTTGTGCTCTGTTTCCTTCCCACTCTTCCCCATTGCTAAAGCTTCCAAACTAGCCATTTGATTTTGTGCAATTGACTGAACTGGTTGCTGCTAAATTGCTATTTTGATCACCTTCCCATCTGAAGAAGCAGTTACTGATAGTGGAAACTAAAAAGAAATCTCCAGGTTTCCTTTGCGAAGTTTTCCTTAGTAAACAACTTCCGAGAGTAGTGCTGTGCAAAGCAAGATTAGGACTGCTGCTGTAAACATATTTACCTATTAAGAATAATGCTTTGTGGTAGTAAAGCACTCTAGAGTGTCCAAAACACTTTAGTAATGGCTGTCAGGGATTTGTAGAAAGAGACCTTCTCTACTCAGCAATGGCATAGGGAAAGGGAGGCCTAGCATTATTCTGGTGGGTGGGATGAAGCCGCAGTAGAATACTTAGCAATTGGTTTTCTCCTGGGTTGGGGGAAAAAAAAATCAAATTTCACCTGAAATTTGAAAATAAAATGTTACACACACACACACAATCTAGATATGAGGCTCTGAATGCATGAGATAATAAGTTGTTCTGGTAAGATCTAATCCGCCTATTTTCCTTTCACTATAATCTTAATTGATAATTACCATCTTTACAAGTTAGCCAAGTTCAGCCTTAAAATGTTTACACATCTGCCATCTTGAATTGTAGTGGATGACATCACCACAAACTACATATTTGAGGTGTTCCTATGTGTTACTCAAAACAACTATGCTAAATCAGTTCAAATCAGTTAGGTTCAAATCAGTTAGGCAGTCCACAAGTTAGCCCTCTTGTGCCTCAACCATTCACGCATCCAACATCTTGAATCATGGTGGATGACATCATTACAAGCTAGGACCTTGGGACACCAATGTGTCCTTCCACCTGTAGGAAATTTGGTTCAAATCGGTTAGGTGGTTCACAAGTTAGTCCAGTTGCACCTCAAATGTTCATGTGTCCACCATCTTGAACTGGTGTCTTGAACCCATCTTGAACCCATGGCTGCCTACCACCCAATCCAGTTTTGGAGGCTTGAACTGGTTCAAACCAGTTCAACCAGAACCAGGCTCTGTTTGGTTCTAACTCGGACCGGCATTGCCAATTCAATGCCCTGTTTGGTTCGAGTGTGAACTTTCGAACCAAATGGGTTCAAATTTGAACTGGTTCGAATCTGAACCTGTTTGCACATCCCTAGTTTACAAGTTAGCTCACTTGCATCTCAAATGTTCATGTGTCTGCCATCTTGAATTGGGGTGGATGACATCATCACAAACTATGCCTTTGAGATGTCCCTATTTGTCCCTACAACTGTACCAAATTTGGCTCAAATCAGTTCCCACTTGCACCTCAAATGTTCATATGTCTACCATCTTGAACTGGGGTGGAAGGTATCATCACAAACTATGCTGTTGAGGTGTACCTATGTGTTCCTACAGCTGTAGCAAATTTGGTTCAAATCAGGCAGTTCACAAGTTAGCCCTCTTGTGCCTCAAATGTTCATGTGTCCACCATCTTGAAGTGGGGTGAATGACATTACAAACCATGTTGTTGAGGTGGTGTCCCTATGTGTCACTCACTAAAAGTGCACCAAATTTGGTTCAAATCAGTTAGACAGTCAACAAGTTAGCCCACTCATGCCTCAAATGTTCACACAACTGACATCTTGAATCAGGGTGGATGACATCATCACAGATTATGCCACTGAGGTGTCCCTATTCATCCCTACAACTGTACCCAATTTGGTTCATATTGGTCCAGGCATTGCGAACTTGATGGGGCGGGTGAGACACACACATGGACACATACGCACACAAACACACAGAGTCATTCTCTCTCTCCCTCTCTCCCTCCCCCACTCTCTCAGACACACACTACTGAACAATCTCATAAGTTCACTTTCCTTAGGAAAGAAGACTAAAAAGAGGGTTGGGGGGCATGTGTATATAGTCCTTTTCTCAGCCAGCTCCCCTCTTTGGTTTTGCCAGTGGCAGCCCATGACAGCTTAATGCCTGTATCAGAGCATCAAATAGCACTCATTTCCTTTCTTCTGCTTTCTGTTGAAATAACCCCTCCAGTTCCTTCTTTCATTCTGCCTTCATTTCCTGTGAGAAAGGGAAAAGGGAAAGTGCTGTCGATCCATTTCAGCTTCCATCTGGGGGAGGGGTGTGCTTGCTGGGCTGCTGTGTGGCCCACAATGCATCATCTGCCACCTGAAGAGATTCCATGGAAAGGCCAGTCCTTGTTCTTGGGTCCCCAGATGCTGTTGGACTATGACTGCCATCATACACAATCACAATGGCAGAATATCTATGATGGAATTGTAGTCCAACAGAATCTGAAGACCCAGTACTGGGAACCCCTGCTCTATATATCTTGAGTGCTAGAGAATGAGGGTGAGGGGATAATAGCAATCAGTCAAGGCAAGGCTGGTAGATGGTATCATGTAGTAGAGAATGTATTTGGAGCACCAGTTTGAATTATGCGCAGAGGTAGAGAGAGAAGCTTTTCTCAGGTGAACATCAAGAAGTATGTAGATGAAGCCTTCATCTTCCCAGAAAGTTGTCAAAAATAATGTTACTCTAATTTGACAGGCAGCAGTACAAAGGCTGGCAGCTGCTTTGAAAATCTCTCCAGAAAGTAATGAAAGCTTTCTGCATTATTTAATCAAAACATTGAAAGAGTTTAAGGGCAGCATAAACTAGCATGATTCCCTCACATTGTATTATCTTGGCCAGGAGATCACTCCTTACAATTGGAATGTCATTCTTAAAAGTAAGATTTTGTCCCACTAATTGCTATCTTAAAAAGGCAGCAATTTTGGATTTTAAATAAAACCTGACAAGGGTGTACGGGATATTTAAAAGAAACCTTATCCAGCAGCACTTCTCTGGCCATTCTTCTTTGACTGGTTTTCAGAATTGTCTATGTCAGAAAGAAATCAGAAGGAGTTTGGTTTATGAGAGGCAAATGGAGCCATTAAATGGATGACATTTGCACTGCACTTGAGGGCAAATTGAGCATCATGTTGAAATGGTTATGAGCCCTGCCCCGCATCACATGGGGCTGTGTGTGGACGGTGTATATGCCTTTCTCTGTAGGGTAGGCTGAGTTCAGCTCCAGTCACTGGAGGGTTGCTTTGTATGCTCCTGTTCTAGTGGGTCTGCTAGAGACTTGAGTTGAGCATTTGCAAAACCTGTAATATTTGGTTTATTACATGGTTTCTTCTTTTTTTAAAGTTGTCTAAGGTGACATACAAAAACAAAGCAATAAAATGTAAAATCAAGAGCAATAAAACAGCAATTTGTTTTTAAAATAACCTTAAACACTTCTGTCAAATAAACAGCAGTTTGAAGAAGGAAAATCAACTGCCACCCTTTTTAGAAGGACAACTGGGGCTCAATGCATGTGTGTAGAATGGAGGACAGGGTTGTGGCAGCAAACTATGCTATGGCTGGTTCAGATGAAACATCCACCAGCACACACAGTTCACACAAAGAGTACACCTGCCCGGATGTCAGGGCATCACTTAAGCACATGAAGAGGGTGTTCATATGAATTGCCCCCTTACACATGCTATGTTGATAATGTCCAGACCTCTTTTTAGCCTACTTTCCAGTAGGCTTATGAGATCACCCGGCATTCCGTCCATGTGTCCATCCCCACATCAAGTTCACAATGCCTTGACCAATATGAACCAAATTAGGTACAGTTGTAGGGACACATAGGGTCATCTCAACAGCACAGTTTGTGATGATGCAGGCAGGAATTTCTCTCAGCGCTATCTTGGAGATGCAAGTAGGCACGGCAGGTGCTCTTCCCAGAGAGGCACTGTCCCTGCTAACTGGGCAAAGAGGCACCTTTTATCATGGCGATTCTCTTTATTTAGCAGGGTGAGAATAACAGTACCTCTAGTGACTGCTGCTGGTGTCTATCTTATGTTTCTTTTTAGATTGTGAGTGAGCCCTTCGGGGACAGGGAGCCATCTTATTTATTTATTTGTTATTTCTCTACGTAAACTGCTTTGAAAACTTTTATTGAAAAGTGGTATATAAATATTTGTTGTTGTTGTTACTGCCCCCTTAGGGGACTATCTTATAGTGTTCACACATGTCTCCCATTCAAATGAAAACCATAGCAGACTCTGCTTAGCCAAGGGGACAATTCATGCATGTTACCACAAGACCAGCTCTCCACAAGAGACCAGATCTCCTCCTTCCTACCATTGACTACTATGCCTTTTGTAAGCTGGGATGCTTATTCTCAAGCTAGTTTTTCATTTTTCCAGATTTCTTTTATGCTCTCTCCTTCTCTTTTCTACAGGGAAGAGCTATTCATAATTGTGTGCATTGAGAATTTAACACATGGTAACAAAATAATTCAGCTTCATATCTGAAAAGGGAGGAGTCCTTTGCAATCTCATTATACTACCAAGCCTGAGGATTTTCTAGGAGTAAGTCTGACAAGGCTTTCAAGGTCTCCTGTGTCAATTTGGAAAACCCTGTAAGCTGGGAAGGTACCCAGGAAAAAAATTACATGGAGAAGCTCATATCTGAACTGAAAGGTAAGGTAAGTCTCCCTTTCCTGCTTGTAAGAGGGAGAGCTATCCCCATCTGACACTCCAGCTTCAAATAACTACAGTGCCACTATAGCATTCAGTTCCTCTTGAGTGAAGCTGGAGATGACAGGCCCTCCTGCTTCCTTTCAGCTTTCAGATGAGCTGGCTGCATAAATATCTGCTTGGGGAGATCACACCAGATGGAAAGCACAGACTTGACTTATTGAGGGAGGGAAAGACTTCTTCTGAATTGAAGAGTATTAAATTAATACACTCAGAGAATAGAGAGTTCATATTTCTTTCTTTGCTATAATTTTTCTTACTTACTCAGTTTGCAGAAAACTTAATATATATCTCAAAATGAGTATTTTAGGTTAATCCCTGGTTTCCCCACTATCATATTTTAAGTGGTTTTTTTCTTTGAGTATTGCTTCTAAGCATGCATACAATGGAACTCAGTATAAATGCCAAAAAAAAAAAGAAAAGAAAAGAAAAGATGACTGGTTCAAAATAAGCAGCCAGTTTTCAGTTATACAGTCATCCCTCACATATCGCAGGTTTCCCAATCATGGATTTGCATATCCGCAGTTGGGAAATTGTCACCCCCCTCGCCAACCATGACCCGAATATTCGTGGTTTGGTGCCATTTTTTAATTTTGGGTGGTTTCGGGGGGGAATTTCTGGGGTCAGGGAGTCATTCCAGGGATCAGGGGTAATTTCCGGGGGTCAGGGGATGGTTTCTCTTATTTTTTAATTTCCCATGCAAGTCACTGTCTCACCTACCATGAATTCACCAACTGCAATGGTTTCCAGGAATGGAACCCTCATGGTTGGCGAGGGATGGCTGTATGAACAGTGATTTATTTTCCTCTTTTTCATCCCAGTTTATGCATGTTGTTTTGGAAACCCTTAAAAATCCAAAACCATAATGTATTCTTTTTATTTTGATGTATACTGCCCTGAGCCATTTTTTGAAGTATATAAATCAAATAAATAAAAAATAAAATAATAAATTTTATAGAGTTATATACCAAGCAAAAGTGTGCTATTGTTAAACTTGTAAAAGAATATTCTAGAAGGATTTCCCCCCCAAATATTCTTCCTTAAAACCAGAAAGAATCACTAAGAGGATGCATCTCTAAGAAAAGAAATTCCCCTCTACCGAATATCTAAAAGAAACTAAAATTCTAATTCATCTGGCTTTAAGGCACAAGACTGCTCTTGGGTCAGCTTTATTTACACATGGAAGAAGGCAATGATACCCAGCAATTAACAACTTTACACTTTAAAAATGTGTGAGAAAGATCTGCTAGTAGGTTCTTTAAAATATTGCCTTTTCAGTAGGAGGATTTTAGAGATTTAAAAGGGTTTGCTTGAAACTCCAGGAAGGGTTTATTAAATACTAAGTACTGGCCACATTCGCATGTAAAGTGGAAACAGAGTTGCTGGGGTTCCCTTACTGTTATGTCCAAATGCGTGCACCTCTGGTCCCGTCCCTTCCGTGACCAGAGATTTTGCTATGGAGACTCCAGTTTGAAGCCTAGGTTTGTAGTGAGTTTTGCTGCTCAAAACTGAGTGTCTACGGAGCCTCTGTTGCATCTGAATGCAGCACTGTAGACTGCAATTGGTCAGACTGGAGTTGAGGCAGGAAGCTCCTCCTTCTCTGCCTCCGTGATTGGCTGTGCAGGCTGTCCTTCAAGCAAGAAGGAAGCCCGCACATCCAGTTCCCCCTCCTCTCTGCAGTCTCACTGACTGCGGAGGGGACACTCTCCCTGTCATCCAAATCCAGACAGGAGAGCAGGGGTTGGGAGCAGCAGACTTGTGGGTCCATTGGACCCATGGTTCCACTTGATTTGTAAATGTGGCCATTGTGTAACTTCATAAGGTGCAGCTGAATTTAAAACAAGAGAGCTTCAATCTCTAAACAGATTGAAGAATCTGTTTTATTAATTTGATTTTTGATTGACTTCAGCATGTCCAGACTCTGAATTTTAACAGCATCCCATCCATGTAGTGAATGAACATGACTAGTCTATGAAGACACACGTTCACGCTGCTTTGTCTGCAAGCTCACATAGAAAGACAAAAAAGTAAACCCAGGATTGTGAAATGCAGATGTGAAGCAATGGGTCTTTGTTCACCCCCAAAACTCATTCATGTTTTCATATCAGAACTTCCCTCCACCTAAAAGTCAATTTTGGCCTGGCTTTGCTGTTCCCTTGTGGATTTCTTGTCAGTCATTAGCCTGTGATCGCTGTGTGTCACCTTAGACCAGAACAGCCTCCAAGTATTGAGATCTCAGTCTTGTAGGAGGGACCACATCTATGGACTCTCAATTTTCCTCTAGAGTACAACAAATAGCACAGGTGGACGCTTTTGGGTCTGGCCTCTCACAGTTCTCAAAACAGATAGATAAGGCATACTTTGCTCACCCATTGCAAAGGTCCAGAAGGATCTGAGGTCTAGCCTCTCAGTCTCTTGGCTAGCCACTGGTTTCAGGGGGGTTGCTGGGGAGATGGGCATTTTCCCCTCCTCTCCCTTTCCTCCCAGAAATTAATCTAAAACTGGTTCAAAAGGTCTGAACCAGTTCTAAATGCTTTAACAAAAACTAATGTGTGATTCTACCTTTAAACATGAACTGAATTGTAAAGTTGAAAAATATTGGACATAAGAAGAGCCTTGCCAAATCAGGCCCAAGACCTATCTACAGACCTGTCTTTTGATTCCCTGAGCCCCACATTCCCCCAGGCACTGCAGCAGGGCGCAGCCACCCCCACACTCTCCATCAGTTGCCACTCCTCACCTCCACTTCAGTATACAACACACACAGCACTAAAGAGTTCAATCACCTCCCTCCTCGTTCGAGCAAAGTGAGAGGCAACCAAACTTCCCAGTGCCACATAAACTGGAAAATAAATTTGAAGTGTGTAGTAGTAGTAGTAGTAGTAGTAGTAGTAGTAGTAGTAGTAGTAGTATTTAATAGCCAGCTCACGTGGTGCTGGGAAGTTTCCCTCTTTCTTCTTTTGAGCTAGGAGAGAGGTGACCGAACTTCCCAGAGCTGTGGGAGCTGGATGCTAAAAGCGAGCCGTGCACATTTCTTATTTAGTATCCAGCTCACGGGGCTGTTTTATTGCTGCTTTCCTCATAAATACAAAGTAATCTTATGTTTGTTTAACTAAGACTATTCCAGGAACCATTTGCTCCTCCTTCGTCCCTTCCCTTTTCTTTCACCCCCTCCCGTACAGGATCCCCACTGGGACAAAGCTCTAATCAACAAAGCATAAAAGACTAGTAGACAGAATACAACAAGGACACTGGGTCCTCACTGAAATGAGGAAAGAGGCAAACTTCCCAGTGTCTTACAAGCTGAATACTATATGATAGGGTTGTGGTTTTTTTCTGTTTTGTTTTTGGCCTGAATCCAAAATACCCCTATTTTGTTCTTTGTTCAAAATCAGCCAATCCAAAACACCCCGGTTTTGTTCTTTGTTTGAAATTACAAAATCTGAATCTGAAATGTTCTGGATTTAAAAAACGACCCTGGGCCATAACTAGTGGTTGGGAGTGGTAGTGCCCAATGGGTTGAAGCTACCACCCAAATTTCAGAGGAATTGGGCAAAGGGCTGATTTTTGGTGAATTTTTGAAGTTTAAGATTTTTCCGATAGGGAATAATGGAGGTTTCAGCAAAAGTATAGCTGCACATCGGGGGGAAAGGGGGTTGCCCAGCGCAGAGTAGCGTGGGTGGTAGTGCCCAGTGGGGGCAAGGAAGCTGCCAGAATTATTTCAAAGGAATTGGGCAGAGGGCTGATTTTTAAAGATTTAATGGAGTTTATGCATCTTTAAGGTTCTTCCCCATAGGGAATGATGGTGGTTTCAGCAGCCCCATAACTGCACTTGGGGGGCAATGGGGTGGCCCAGAGCGTGTGATGGTGCCAACCACCCGCATGGGTTGCTAACCAATGGGGTACTGGGTTCAGTTGTTTCTGAGATGTTTTGAGTGTAGATTCTCTGGTAGCATATGAGAGTGGATTCATGGTTTGTCATTGAAAATCTCATATGCTGCCATAGAGTCTACAGGCTGGGCTTAGGCTGGCAACATGGCAGGCATAGGCAATAGCATGGAATCTCTCAAGGAGGTGAAAAATATTCTTCTGGAACAAAAAAGCAATGCAGCAAATAAATCCATTCCCAGGCTAGCATTCAGTAGCCATAGCAGGCTGGCAGGCTGGACTCAGGCTGGCAACAAGGCAGGCAGGCATAGGCAATGGCATGGCATCATCATGGCAACTTGAGGCATGCCATGCAATGCAAACTAGTTCTCTCTCTCTCTCTCTCTCTCTCTCTCTCTCTCTCTCTCTTTTCAATGAGGCAGAAAGGCAGAATGGCAAAGGAGTAACTAGCTCGTTGAATGAATTGAAAACCCCTCCTTGAACTCCCCCCACCCTTGCCCTTCTTTGACCCTTCCCCTGGCCAATGTGGGTACAGTAAAGAGTGGCAAGTAGCAAAAGAGCCAATGGGGAACAAGGAGGGGATCTTCAGCAGGTCAGCTCATGCTTTAGGTCATCGAACGGAAGGCTGGAAGGGTAGGAAATTCAAAGAGATGTCAAACACAAAATGGAGACTGACTCAAAGATCGCCACAAAATGGAGGTCTGAAACAACAAAACATTTTGTAGCCGAAACAGGGATGTTTTGTTTTGTGTACAAAACTTTCGGATTTGGAAAACTGGTGTTTTGTTTTGTCTACAAAACACCCAAAATGGCCCATTTCGAGTACAAAATGTTTTGTAACCGAAACGTTTCGCACATCCCTACTATATGAGAGGTGTGCATTCACCCTGATTAGGTATCAGAGTACACATGCGCCTCTGATTTAGTATCCAGCTCACTGAGAAATTGAGCCACCACTCTCGTCACTAGAATGAGGAGGGAGGCAATCAAACTCCTTAGCACTCTGCATGTTGGATACTCAACTAGATAGAATACTGCAGAAAAGATGGCATTCCAATTAAGTTGCTGAAGTGTGAAAAGGTCAGCCAGTGCATAGCTTCTAGTTGTACTTTATCAGGGAAGGTTCAGTTAATATAAATGGGACGGGGGTGAGGAATGGCAGCGAAGGAGAAGTGCCACCTAGGAGCAAGTGCCATTCGCCCCCAGCCCTGCAGCCTCCTAGGGACAGCCCTGCCTAACTAATCCAGGATCCTATGGCCCACAGTGGCCCACCAGATGCCTTTAGGAAGCCCACAAAGAGGAGATGAAGGCATACCCCTTCTCCTGTGGTTGCTCCCCTGCACTTCTGCCTTTGAACCTGGAAGTAGCCTGTAGCTTGTCAAGATTAGTAACCATTGATAGACTTGTCCTCCATGAATTTGTCTAAGCCTCTTTTGAAGCCATCCAAGCTGATGGCCATCACCACATCCTGTGTCAGAGAATTCCACAGATTAATTATGCACTGTATGAAAAAATACTTCCTTTTGACAGTCCAAAATTTCCTGGGAATCATTTTGATGGGATGACCCCTGGTTCTGGTGTTGTTAGAGAGGGAGAAAAACTTCTTTCTATCCACTTTCTCCACACTATGCATATTTTTATAAACCTCTACCATTTCTTCCCTTAGTCATCTTTTTTTTTCTAAGCTAGAAAACCCCATATGTTTCAGCTTTACCTTATAAGGAAAGTATTCCCCCTGATTGAACTTGAACCAAACTGAATCCAAAATATGAATTATTTGACTCCCTGCTGAATAGGGATGTGCTGAACTGGCTCAGCCATGAACCAGTGCACCGCCAACCTGGGCAGTTTGAGCTGTTTGATCACGAACTGGACCATGTTTCAGGAAAGAGGGCCAGTCCAAGATAGAACCAAATCAAACCCAGTTCGAAATGAACCGATTTGACGGTTTGAGTGGGCAGCTGGTGAAGGCAGCGATAGGCAACATTAAAATTAAAAGAGAAGGTCCTTGGTACTGATGGTAGCACCAGAAGAGCGGTGAGAGGCAACTTTAAAATTAAATGAGAAGGTTCTTAGGACTGGCACATGCATGGTGGCTAAGTGAGTGCTGGAGCTGCACCACCACCACCACATGGACTTCTGGGTGAGTGAGTGTAGGCAGCTTCCAGGCCAGGTGTGGTGGTACCGCTGGTAGTGGTAAATAAATTCTCATTTAATTATAAACCTCTCTCTTCCCCACCCCAGCACCACCACCGATATAAACAACTTTCTTGTTTAATTTTAAACTTGCCTTTCACTGTCCTCAGCAGCAGGAGCATAGCAAGGTTGGAGGGGGCCCAGAGACAAGATTTTAAAATTGCCCCCCCCTCACTGAAGCTCAGCTCATGAAGTAAAGAAATCTTAAATGAGGCTGAATAGTGGTAACAAAAAGCATAGTGTGTATGTATATGTATAGAACATCATCCTAAATTATTTTTTTAAAAGTTTTGTAAATTGTGGATGATGCAAGTCATTTTATGGTACTAGAGAAAGACATGCTGTTCTGGCAGCTCCTGGTCTTACCATTCACATCAATTTCGGAGGATGGATACAACTGAAGGAAGCCCGGGAGGGTTTGCAGCTGGTTTTTCCCCCCAAGGCAGTGAGCCCCTAGACAACTGTCTCCCCTTGCCCTATTATAGTTACGCCCCTGCTCACCAACCACCTGGGCTGCTCAAACCATCAAACTGGTTTGAGCTGCTTATTTGAACTGAGCGGCCTAGCAGGTCGGTTCAGCCAAATCAGTTCATAGACCTATGGTTTGGTCCATATTTGGTCTGCATTTGGACTGAACCGTGAAAAGCGGTCTGTGCACACCTCTACTGCTGAACTCTGTATTGAACTTTGCATGGTCCAATTGTGGAATTAATTTTAGAAATTCTCCTAAATAATCCAGAATTCAGGACTAAATGAATTCAGTAGAACATAGGGAAGAGTGAACCACCAAAACGGTAAAGGAACTGAACAGAGAAAATGCTCTTATCCCTAAAATAATATCATAATAGTGTGAAATGCTGATGAAACAGTTGCCAACTGTTGAAAGGAATGTTTGAAAAAATTCCAACTTCTATTTTTTGCCTGCAGTGCAGAAGGCCGTCAGCTTTTGTGCAAATGAAATAATACTAGTTTGGTATGTGCCAAGAAATACAAATTGCCTTGGATTTAGGGAACCTTCATACTATGCAGGATGCAATTATAAATACCCTCAGCTTCTTTGCTGCTAAACATGCCCTTAAATGATATCATTATGGATGGAACAATTCTTGTGAAACTTGCCTCCCAGGCAGCTTCCACTGCATCAACAGCTTCCTGTTGATGAGTTCAAGAGCTGAGTCAAGCCATAGACTTTCTGGAAAGCGAGATGGCACCTGGAAAAAATGGCATCCCAATTGAGTTCCTTAAGTGTGAAAAGATCAGCCAGTGCATGGCTTCCAATTACACTTCCTCAGGGAAGGAGCAGTTAATATAAATGCTAAAATCATGGACAAAGCTAGACATGGGGACTGCAAAGCTATGATGCCAGCCCACACTCTGCACAGTAAACCACCGATCCAAGAGAGGGGCATGCTCTCTGCTTCTGCTTCTGAGCCACTTTGCTTGCACTGCTTCCAATGGTGGGGCTGCTCAGTGGCTACTAAGGAATGTGTCATCACACTTTTGATGCTACTCCTATCATTCCCAGTAGACGTAGTATCAGAAGTGTGATGACACACTACTTAGTAGCCACAGAATAGCCCTGCCTTTGGAAGCAGCATAGGTTGGCTGCAGAGAAATACTCAGAAGCACTTAGTGCACCCTTCTCTTGGATCAGCGGCTTGCTGAGCAGTTTGGGAGCCTGTATCCCTATTCTCAGCAGCATGTTGAAAGTTCAAGAGAAGGTATTTGCCAAAATGATTTTGAGGATATTGTTGGTCATGTGCAGTGCACCCTACAGCGTATTGTGCTTCTAAGCAGAAGGATCTCGAGTAAATCGTCATTTTTTTCTGAACCAACTACAATAAATATTCAGTGAACAATATGTGTGCCAGATTTTATTGATCTTACAGAGGTTAGTCAATAGAGTAGATCTACAGAAGATCCTTGGGAAGATCCATTGACCACCCCGCACCCACCCAAAGCTTTTCAGTCTCATCCCATTTTTAAATGATGATATGCTTATTTCTCTTGAGTTGGATGACTTCACAACCGCCGAGTTTGTAATTTGGAATTGGGTGATTGGACTGTGTCTTTACATCTTTTGTGAGTGCTTCTGTAATTTAGAGACTGCTTCATAAGATCAGTTAGTAAGCTGAAAAGTCTTGCTTGCTTGTTTACTTAGATGCCCATGGTACATCTTCCTAAGGGAATTGCTGTTAGCAGATTAGAGTTGACAGTGAATTTTTTTTTTTAAAAATCAAAATGAATTTCAGGATTCATTTCCCATTGAGAAAAATCAAAGTATTTTTCAGAAAACCAGACAAGTTTCTATAAGACAATCGCAATTTTTCAGGGGTTGGGGGGTTGCATATCCCTAGAGTAGGTGATGTGACATCATACCCATTGCCACTAGCAGGATATTTTCTAAAACTAATTGAAATGTATTTTGACACATGCTCCATATTCTCCATCATGATCAGCACTGAGAAAACCATATGGGACAAAATGTTACACACACCACATCCTATAATAACCCTAGAGAGCAATCTTTTTGAAGTAGGTAACACATTCTGCTGCCCCAAATAGGACATCACTTAAAAAAGAATTGGATACTTGCCTTAGGAAAGCAGCCCTGACAAATTTGAGAAGTATGCCTAGCATTATGGTGAACTGCCACTTTACATTTAAGGTGCATTATGCTATTGCACTAAGACCTGAGCTGTCAAGACAGGAACTGAACAATTCCATTTTTTTGCCATTTTTACATCCTCTCCATTTAGTGGCGAGAAAAGATCACCAGGGTAGACATCCTTGGCCAGGCCCATCTCCCAAACTGCTCTTATCAGAAACAATTGCACTAGTCTTGGGCATCTGCACAGTGTACAATATAGATGCCTACATATACCAAATAGCATACTCAAGATGAGATAACCAGTGCTGAGAAATCCCAGAGGTTGCCCAAAACTTTAAAATCTAATGAAAATATCTGTAAACATGACTTAATAGACTTTGACATCCTGAATGGTCAATTCTGGCAAGTAAAAGGACTATCTGGCATTACAGATTCTGGGCTGGCATACAACATTATGATGAAAAGTGGCTACTTCTGTTCTGGAATAAACTTGAATTAGGCACAGCATGTCATGAACTTTCCAATGAAGGCTACAGGAGTGAGTCCTGTGGCGAGTAACGGTCCTACAAATCCATAATTTGCCTCTTGAGTTGCCAGAGGAAGTCTAAATTAATGAACTGAACTCCTTCAAAATAACGTTGCATGCTCTTGGTCTTGGATGGACAGCTGCCATATATAGACAGCAGCAAATTATAAATAAAATAGCTCTTGTAATCTTCTTTTCCAAATTACATAATGAAACAAAATAAACTGGCAAAAGGATCAACAGCACAACTGAAGGGCTCTTCAAACTGGTATTGAGCTGAAAAATGCATGAGGAAGAATCATTATGGATATATAACTTGTGTATTTACTTATGCAGATTAAATGATTTTACAGGACATGATTTGGTTTGTACTTGTGAACTAATACAATGCTGAATGCATCCTTTCTCTCTAGAAGCTTAATTACTGTTCAGTCTTCCAATACTTTAGCACGCCTTTCTTCTGTACTAAACAATATTCTTTTGAGCCTGCTTGAGAAAAAGCCTTGTACCTAGAATGCATTTTTAGAAAGAACAGTAGTCATGCTCTATAGCCATTGATTTAAGTAGAATAGGTTTGTTTATTTCAATTTATTTATGTAATTTCAATTTCCACTCCAAAAGGCACCCAAAGCTGCCTAAAACATAAAAATATATAAACAACCACAAAACAACATTTTAAAATCAAAATAATTAAATAATACAATAAAAAGCAGAAAGTATTGTAAAGCTCCCATTCTCTGGAAGAGCACAGTTTTCTGCCTCTCTCCAAAACAAGAGGAGAGGAGAGAGGAAAAAGACTAACCAAGCTTTGTTTGTAAGGAAACTTCATAATGAGGGTGAGGGTGGAGGAATTGCACAAAAAGCCTTTGTTTCTTATAACAGTTAACTTGGCCTTCAATTGATGTAGAATATGATGCAGGAACTCAGATGATGACCTGAGTATGTAGGATGAGTTCTTTTTCGACAGGCAGTTCTTTACATCCTGGGGGGAAACTGTCAGGGCTTTGCAGAGTCAGACCAAAGAGCAAGTCCAAAAGGCTAGAGCACAGGTGCCAGTTTGGATGGATGAGTAGTGGCAGGCTGGAAGTCAAGTTCTGAAGTGAGCAAACAGATCCTTGAGTGTCAGAAGTGTATGGCACGGTTGAGGATTGGCTGGTAGTCAGGTTCCAGAGCAGGCCAGCCCAGGCAAGGCAAGAGTCAGGTTTGCACCTTCTAGGAAATAGAAGCTCAGCCTGGGGAGCCAAATTCAGGCCAGGTGATTCTTCTTTAGCAGGACATTCTCTCCATGCTGCTGTCAGATACACTGTGGAAGAGCAAGACTCAGGTAAGCCAGTTCTTCTCCCTGTGAGCTGCCTTTGTAACTTGGAGGGCAAAGAGACTAAGTCCTGCTGCTGGACTGGGGGTCAATTTGAGACCCCGTTTCAAGGTCTCAAATGCCAGCTTTGAAGTGTATACATCAAAACCAGCACTTGGATTTGCACCAGAATAGAACTGAGACCTGCTGTAAATAAGTTGATCCAGGCGTTATATGTCTAAAGTGATGGGAACAGATCAGCAGTCTGGCCTCTGTGTTCTGGACCAATTGAGGTTCCTGAATAGTATTAAAAGGCAATATTACAGTAGTATAATCTGAATAGTACCATTCTGTGACAATAGCAAGTCACCATTTCCTGAGAGGAGATTCAGAAAGTGCACCAAGCAAAGTTGGAGAAAAATGTTCCTGGCCACTGAACATCCAGGAGACATGTTAGGCCAAGGACTACCCAACCTGCTGAGGCTAAATGTAGATGTGGGGAGAATCTGCCCACAAAATTTATGAAATTTCTCAAAGGGTGAACATAATGGGGAATTCTGAGATATTTCTACTGAGCTTTTGAATATCCTTCAAAATTCCAATGAAGGTCTTTTTCTTCAATACAGCAACTGGCATTCTAGAAATGACATACTACCCCCCACCCACATCCCTAGCATGAACTTCATTCAGGGGAAGAAAATGAAGGGGGAGGAGAATAGCATTTCAATTTGGGAAATTATTCCTAACAATATTTTCCTTGTAACACAATAATTCTCTTAGGCATGCTCAATCACTCCCAGTGAAGAATATATATTTTTAAATGTTTGGAGAATGTTGCCATCCATGTCTATGGAGCTCCTATAAAACCCTTAATGGCTTAGGCCCAGGGTACTTAAGAGAGTGCCTTCTCTGTTGTGAACCCTGTCGCCTATTAAAAGCATCTGGAGAGGTCCGGTTAAGGTTGCTGCCAACTTGTTTGGTGTCAACTTGGGACCAGACTAGGGGCGTAACTATAATAGGGCAAGCAGAGACAGTTGTCTGGGGGCCCACTGCCTTGGGGGGGCCCAGAGGCAAGTCACATGACTGACTCCCCCAGCTGCGCACCTGCCCAGGCTTCGTTCGGTTGTAGTCATCCTCCAGAATTGATGTGGGTGTTAAGTCCTGGAGCTACCAGAACAGCATGTCTTTCTCTAGTACCATTAAATGACTTGCATTATCCACAATTTACAAAACCTTTAAAAAAATAATTTAGGATGATGTTCTAGTGTGGCACATTGTGTGTGTGTGTGTGTGTGTGTGTGTGTGTGTGTGTGTGTAAATGCTTTTTGTTACCACTATTCAGCCTCATTTAAGACTTTACTTCATGAGCTGAGGGGGGGGGGCATTTTAAAATTTTGTTACACCTTGATACACCCCTGGACCAGACCTTCTCTGTGGCTTCCCCTGGGCTTTGGAATATGCTCCCTACTGAAAGAAGAGCATCCCTTTCTCTGATTGTTTTTAGGAGGACCCTGAAGAAGTACCTATTTTCCTAGGCTTTTAGCTGAAATCTAATTTTAAATTTTAATGTGTTTTTATCTATTACGATTTTTTATCTTTTTATGAATTTTAAATGTTTATATTTTGTATTATGTTTTAATTTTGTACACCGCCTTGAGATTTTATATTAGGTAGTATATAAACTCAATAAATAAATAATAATAAATAAATTGCAGGACCACACACAAACTGTTGAGGTTAAATGCAACACAAGTCTGCTGAGATTAAATGAAACCCCATCTAGAACAATCCAGCTTCCTTCTCCAAGGATATAGATACAGCTTTGGAAGAGAAATTAGAATGGCAAATCAAATCCTTAAATGTAGCATAGCTATATTTTCATCGTCTGCTGTCATATGTAGCTTTGCTTGCTTGCTTGCTTGCTTGCTTGCTTGCTTGCTTGCTTGCTTGCATGATTGTACGCTGAGCACCTCTGGCTCAAATCACCTTGTATTTTCTGCTTCTCTGTCTATAGAGAAATGTAGTCACATGCTTCCATTTCATGATCTTACATGTTAAAGATATTTGGAAGTGAAAATTCTTTCCTTTGAGCAGGTAGTTGGTTCCTTAACCTTCTGACCATTTCTATTTCTTTACCTTTTCCACGTGCAGGATCACAGACTGACATTTTAGAGTGCATCAAACAGCCATTTTGACCAGAGAAAGAGGGAATAGTAGGAGGGCAAGGGAGGAAAAGGTAGCACATTGGTGTGCCACTGTATGAAACAGGATGCTGGACTAGATGGGCCTTGGGCCTGGTCTAGCAGGGCTGTTCTTATGTTCTTATGTTCACTAATAAGGACAGGGAAGCTACATGAGATACATCCAGGTTGGAACATGCAATGTTTAGTTACTTAACCTAAGGCAAACCAGTACGCAGGACCTGCCAATTTTCTGAAGATGATTCTGCTGGATAAATTTTTATGTGTTTGAGTTCATTGGCAGAGATGTGCAATTCAATCCATGAATGAATCAATTCACTCAGAACTGGAGCAATTCTAGTGATTTGATCTTGAATCAAACCACCCCTAAAATGTGTTGGAGGTAGGACACTGGCAGCATCAGCTCTCAGCTGCAATGTCTCATTGTGACCACTGGGAGGATTTAGGGTCTGGACTCCTCCGCTCTTTGTTCTTCCAGTGTTAGTCTCAATTTTGTCTCTCCAGAGATGGCTGGTTGTTTAGTCTCTCTCCCCTATCAGCCTTAAGCTTTAAATGATAGCTTTCCTATCATTTTATAACCTCTAAATAAATCTTTGTTGGTCTTCACACTTAAAGAACTGTCTCCAGACCTCTTCCTTGGCTGAATTCTTACCAAACTGGTTTGCTCTGCTAATGGGAGTTGAACTGCCATCACCTTCAAAAGGTTGTGAGGCTCAGAAGCCAGTAAATAAAAGAGAAAAGCCTAGAGAATGAAATAGAAAGCAAAGCAAAGAGAAAGCTTTGATCCTTTTATGCCGATGAGAAGCAGTGTTGGAGCTAGGATCCTGGCAGCATCAACTCTCAGCTGCAATGTCTCACAGTTACCACTGGTGGTTTTAGGGTCATGGATAAAAGTGCTGGATGCCTCCTCTCTCTATTCCCTCAGTGTTAGTCTCCATGTTGTCTCTCCAGAGATAGTTGTTTGTTTAGTCTCTCTCCCCTTTCAGCCTTAAGATCAGCTTTCCTATCCTTCTGGAACCAGTGTGGTGTAGTAGTAAAAGTGTTGGACTAGGACCGGGAAGACCTGAGTTCAAATTTCCATTCAGCCATGAAACTCACTGGGTGACTGCGCCAGTCACATATCTGTCAGTCTAACCTACATCACAGGGTTGTTGTGAGTTTAAACATAGCCACGTACACTACTCTGGGCTCCTTGGAAGAAGAGCAGGATATAAATGTAATTAACTAACTAACTAACTAACTAACTAACTAACTTCTAAATAAATCATTGTTATTCTTCAAACGTAAAGAACTATCTCCAGACCTCTTGCTTGTCTGAATTCTCACCAAACTGGTTTTTGCTCTGCTAATGGGAGTTGAACTGCCATTCTTCTCCTACAAAATGAAGAAACTGATTCGAGGTCGAATCAAATCACCCCAATTTGATATGAATCTATTTTCCTCTTGCTGGCCAGTTTTCTTGCACTGGCTTCCAATTGGCTTGAGATCTCCTTGCTTTTTGTAATTCAAATCAAGTGTTGCCATGGGCAACTGTGCCCCCATTCTCTGGGGTGGAGGGAGGAAGCAGGAACGGCCAAAGGAGGGTGTTTCAAAATGTATTTAAGGGACTGCTTGGAGGCAGAGAACCAGAGAGCCATCTGCGGCTCAGAGGAGAAGGAGCAGACTACAGAAGCATAGCAGAGACTGGTGTTGGTGTTGGTCTGGGCCTGCTTAGCTGGCCCAGTGAGAGGAGAAAGATACAGAGGCTTATCTGACTCTCTCACTATTTCTTTAATCCTTTTAATTTACAGTGCTGTCAGCAACTGCTTTTATTTTCTTCTTCTTTTTTTTAAACTGCAGCCCCAGTGGCTTGAATTGGATACTGCTTGGAATTTATTTCCTTCTGTGATCCCCCCCCCATTATTGCTGGTATGCAGCCCCAACTAATAAATGGGGTGCTCTGATCCCCTCCCCGATTAAAAAAAATGTACCAGCAGCCCCCAGAGGCTTTAATTGGGTACTGTTTAGAATTTTATTCATCGTTTCTTTGCTAAAGCCCACAGAGGCTTTAATAACTGTGGTGCTGTGCTTTTAAAATATTTTTATTTTGCAGCCCTGCTGCCACCTTTGCTGCTGCTCTCTGTGTTCTGCCTGGTGGGTTAATTTTTTGGGGGGGTTATGCTTGTGTATGGTGACCAGCCAATCATTCTCCCTCTGTTTACTTTTCTTGGGCTTTTGTTTTGCTTTTATTGTTTGGAAGAGGTAGATGCCACCTGCCCTCCACCAGCTGTCAAGTCCCAGTGTCTGTTCTACCCCAAGAGTGCCTCTGGGAGTAACACCAGCCGAAGATGCCAGAATCCCCCAGCCAAAGATGCCACATAGGTGAGACCCCTACCTCCGCCTTGGTCAGGTTATAGAAGAATTATTTAAGTGGGTGCTGGGGCCTAGTTTGGGAAAGGGAGGGGGATTAGGTGCTGTTAGGACTGTAGGACAGGAAGGGTGGGCTTGGGTTAGACAGGCCACAGTAATCCCCTGCCCTTTGCCTTCTGTTCCCTTACTTGTGCCATTGTAGCTTGCTCCCCTAAAAACAAAGTCCCACCTCTCAAATAAAACATGTTTCTTTATGGGGGGGGGGGAACTATTCTAGCTTCTTTGTGTGCACTACAGTGCTATAAATTTTTTTAAATTTATATTTAAAATATTTCTATACCACCCAAAACTTTCATTTCTGGGCAGTTTATAATTAAAATCATTTAAAAGATTAAATCAATTAACAACTAAAATCATTTAAAAGATTACAAACTTTTAAAACCTAGTATTAAAATTATTTAAAACTATGAATCTAATTAAAAGCCTGGGTGAATAAATGTGTCTTCAGTGCTTTTTAAAAAGTTGCCAGAGATGGAGAGGTTCTTATTTCAACAAGGAGCACATTCCAAAGTCCAGGGGCTGCAATGGAGAAGGCCCGTTCCTGAGTAGCCGCCAAATGAGTTGGCGGCAGCCACAGGCGAACCTCTCCAGATGATCTTATCAGGCAGTGGGGCTCATGGTGAAGAAGACGTTCTCTTAAATACCCAGGGCCTAAGCTGTCTAGGGCTTTATATGTAATGACCAGCACCTTGTATTTTGCCCAGAAACGTATTGGTAGCAGTGCAATACCTTCAAGACAGGAGTAATATGGTCTCTCATAGATGACTCAGAGACCAACCTGGCTGTCGCGTGAACAAACTGCAGTTTCTGGACTAATGAAAATGCCTCAACCTGGGACACCAGAGAGAAGTTCGGATCCAGAAGCACCCCCAGACTACATACCTGTTCTTTCTTGGGGAGTGTGGCCCCATCCAGACCGGCAGATCAAAATTATCTCCTGAGTTTCGACCCTGCACAATAAGTGACTCCGTCTTATCTGGATTCAGCCTCAGTTTGTTGTCCCTCATGCAGCCCATTACTGCCTCCAGGCAGGCATTTAGGGAGGTTATGCCTTCTCCTGATGATGCTGACATGGAAAAATAGATCTGGGTGTCAACAGCATATTGATAACACCCTGCACGAAATCCCCTGATGATCTCTCCCAGTGGTTTTGTGTAGTTATTAAACAATATCGGAGACAATACGGAGCCCTGAGGGACACCATACAAAACTTCAGATTTTGAGGAACAACAGTCTCCAAGAGACACCATCTGGAATATGCCCATGAGGTAGGAGCAGAACCACTGCAAAGCAGTGCCTCCCACCCCCAATCCCCTCAGACGCTCCAGAAGGATACTATAATCAATAGTATTGGAAGCTGCCGAGAGATCCAAAAAGACCAACAGAGTCACACGCCCTCTGTCAATTCCAAATTGGAGATCATCCATCAGGCCGACCAAGGCAGTCTCCACTCCATTGCCCACCAGAAAGCCTGTTTGAAATGGGTCTAGATAATCAGTTTCCTCCAAGCTTGGAGGCCACCACTTCTCAATCACCTTGCCCAACCATGGAAGGTTGAAGACAGGCCTGTAATTATTTAACTCTGAGGGATCCAAGGCAGGCTTCTTCAGAAGGGGTCTAATAATTGCCTCCTTCAGGCAAGGAGGCATCCTGCCCACCCTCAGAGAAGCATTTATAATCTCTACCAGGCCCTCTACAACAGCTTCCCTGCCAGATAGTATAAGCCATGTCAGACAAGGATCAAGAGGATAAGTGGTTGGCCGCACCATTCAAAACAACTTGTCCACATCTTCAGGAGTCACGAACTGAAACTGACCCAGGGAACAATTGTGGAGTTTGAATCCAAGTTGGCCCGAATATGAGAGATTTTGTCCACAAAGAACTCATTAAAAAGGTCACAGTGAGTAATTGTTGGTTTTAAGTACTGATTCAAGGGGCACACATTAGCCCCTTCACAACCCTGAACAAGTTCACTGGACATGAACATGAGGGAGGAAAAGAGTAGCTTCTTTGCCACATTTATCGCCTGAGCATAGATCAGGCCTGCTCAACTTCGGCCCTCCTGCAGATGTTGGCTTACAACTTGCATAATCCCTGGCTATTCGCCACTGTGTCTGGGGATTATGGGAGTTGTAGTCCAAAAACAGCTGGAGGGCCACAGTTGAGCAGACCTGGCATAGATCTTCTAATGCTGTCAGATTTGAGTCAAGTCTTTCTCCACATGCGCTCTAGTCGTCTACCTCACCACTTCAGCCCCCATAGTTCTTGTGTATACCAAGGGGCCAGTTTCGAAACACGTCAGACAGGATGCTTAGGAGCGATTGTGTCCACTGCCCTGGTGAGTTGATTATTCCAGTTCTCCACCAGAGTGTTGTCAGGGTCAAAAGCAGAGCCAACACTAAATCCCTCCAAGGCTTCTTGGAATCCTATTGGATCCAGTAACCTTCTTGGGCAGAAGGTTACTAATCCTAATGGGCCCCCCGCCCCTGCAGAGGTGGGACATCGTCATAAGTCCAACCTTAACTATATGGTGGTCCGTCCATGACAAAGGGGAAATCACAGGAGTCCCCACCCACGGAACACCACCCTGTTCAGAGTGAAAGACCAGATCAATCTTGTGAATAGCAATATGCGATGGTCCCAAGACCACCTGGGCTAGGCCCATAGTTGTCATGGCCGCTATGAACTCCTGACCCACCCTGAACAAACTGGTCCCAAAGTGCCCCAGCACTACAAGCCTGGGAGACTCAAATGCCAAGCCTGAGACCAAGTCCGTCAGCTCTGTTAGGTACTTCGTTGGGCTCCATTGGGCAGTGGGGATCAGTACACCAAGGGAAGTCCCAGTCTATCCGTGGTCCCCAGATTTAGGTACACACATTCAATATGGTCAGACACTTCGACAGGGATCCTGGCAAGGGAGATATTGTTCTTGTAGACCACAGCCACTCCACTTCCCCACCCACTTCTCTTCCCCTGTTCCTCAACAGAGTACCCTGGAGGAAGAAGCCAGGACTGGACTGGGCCACCAGCCTCCCCCAACCACATCTCCATAATGCATACCAGATCAACCCCTTAATCCAGAATCAAATCAAAGATAATTTCCGGTTTATTCTGGGCATATCTGGCATCACAAAGGAGCAAGATGAGGCTCTGTGGGTGGTTAGCATGCTTTACAAAGAGCTGACAGGACAGCCAGAAGGGGAGACAACAATTAAGTTTCTGATTTCCCTTCCCCTGCAATGGCCTGCTGTCTTGTCAACATTACTTCTTCTATTCTCCACCACCACAGGAATAGCTGCCCCATAATCAGTGGATACACCCCGTCTCCCTGTCTCCAGACAGACCCCCGACACATTAAAACTCAACCCACCCAAGATTCCAAGAAGAAGCCCAGTTATAATACCCACCCTCCTTTACACACCCACAAGGGATCTTGAGCCAAACAGCCTGCTCCTCACCCTCATTATCCCCCAAAATGGCTCCCCAAATGGGTTAACCACTTTGGTGTCACCCCTTCAGTGGCGACCCTGCTGGTGGTTGGCCCGCCACCACAGGCAGCATTCCTATGAAGCCCAAAGCTGGGCAGGTACCCGAGGAACTGCTGAGTCACCCAAGAGCTGGTCCGAATCCTGCACACACTCCCCACAGATGTTACACAGAGGCAGATGGCGTGCCACACACATATGGAGCTGTGTGTGGCACACAGAGCATAAATAGACTACCTCAACTGCACAGTCCCTTAAAGGTTTTTCTTCTCCCTCCCCTTTAAATTTTTTAAAACCTCAAGTGTCTGGGAGGATGCGAGGCAGAGCCAGGAGCAGATTGCCAGGCAGAGGGAGGGTGATTCTGCTGGTTGTCCAGTGCAATGGCGAGAGGGGCCTACTCCCTAAAAGTGTCCATCCTTCCAAGTTCCCATTGGCTGAATCCTCCCAAATTCCCCCTATCTGAGACTGAGTAGGAGCAGGAAGAAGTCATTCCAGTTGCTCCTGGACCTTCTCAGCCAGAGGATGCTGGTGGTCCCCAGAATGAACCAGCAGTCCCAGTACCACCACCATCAAAATGGTCCCGAACCGAGAGAAGCATGGTTGGGGCCACTTTGAGCTCTGCCATGGTGACCTACACCATGCTGTCTGCATCCACTGCAGGATACAGGTAGCAGGGGTAAGGACCCTAGGTGTCTTGGGACAATGGGGATGCTGCAGCACCTGTGATGTGATGGCATCACCTGGGGGTCCCTGCTGCTGGCAGCCATAGGCCTAGTGTGTCCTCAGTTATCAGCAAGGCACCTGCTCCTGCTCCCAAACAGGAGAAGTTGCCTGCGCGGTGGGTGCAGTTGGTGGGCAAACGGTCTGGTCACCCAGAGCCTCATTTCATCACCTGGGCCATTGGGGTGATGATCACTTTGGATGACCGGCCATTCCATGTAGTGGAGAATACTGGCTTCTGCTGACTGACCCAACTGCTTGCCCCTGAATACCAAATCCCCCATGCACCACCTTTAGCAGGCAGGTGGTGCTCTCCCCATACTGGTTGTGTTGGGGCTGATGCACACAGCAGCCCTTGACACCCGTGTAGACTCACTGAGGATCTGTGGACCAGTCTCAGTGAGAGGCACTCTGCTTTCCTATCCCTCACGGCACACTGGTGGGGGAAGGAGAGTGAGGGGACATCTGCTGGTGGTGGCATAGCCAGCCCCTCCCATGCAGCAAAGCTCAGATGGGCTGTGCTGCATGTGGAGGTGCTGGACACTCAGCACATTGCAGGTGAGCTGTCAACGGCCATGGATTGCCAGGTGAGGGGATGGCTGTCCAGGCAGCCAAACCTTCACTGTGGGTCCATGGTCACCAACAATGCTGCCATCATAACTAGGACAGCTGAGCAGTATCCGCCTGTGTCCACCCGTTGTGTGGTTCACATTCTAGAGTGCATTGGCAGCACATGTTTGTCCTGCTTTGATGAGGGGCAAAGTGACCAGACCAGCTGCCCAGGTGGATGGACCTCCTGGTTGAAGACGTTAGGCTGGGAGAGGAGAGGAGGCTGGAGTGCAACCAGAGGAGAAGATGGACGAATCACAGATTTTTCTTCAGATTTTTGAGCCGATTCATGGAAATGGCCAGCAGTGGCCAGCTGTTCTGACAGATCGATTCCAGTATTTGTTATTCAATTTGAGCTTGAATCAAATCACAAACACTGAGTCGTGCACTTCTTTAATAATTACAGATCCTTTTCCAAGCCAAAGGATCACTTGTTATTTAACCTCATATTCCTGTTTGCCATTTCTCTGAATATATTTTGTAGCTTTTCAACTTTCATGAATCAAAGACAGAATTTTAAATAACTGCTGTGAAACGCTTATAGTAAATGAACTTCAAATTTGCTGAGGCAAGGAGAAGAAATATACTTTAAGAAATCTGTGACATATACAAACATCTCTGAAGACCTAATGTTCACTGGCTGAGAGTTGTAAATCACATAAGAGCCTAAAATTATTCATAGAACTTCTTCAGCAAATACTTTTGTGGACAATTCATTAATAGGAAAAGTGGTAGAATTTCATTCATTAATAGGGAATCTTACTTTCAACGATTTATTTACCCAGGTCTGCTCAGGAATTTCCAGTGTGGCCCATTATATGATAATCAATTGTAAATGTGGTCTGCCTAGAGGGAACTACAGTATGCAACAGCACAAATAATTCAGTGGTGGTTGTATTTATTTATTTTTTGTCATACTAAATTACAAGAAGGGAACTTAAAGACAGATAACTCCTAACAGTCTGATACTCAGAAATGATAACTTAGTAGAACTTAACTCTTGCAAGCTAGGAAAGATTTCACTTATTCAACATTTCATCCTTGAATAGGCATACAATGGTTATTGAAGGCCAATATGTCAAGACTGTGATGTTTTAAGGAGATGCTGCAACACAAGACAGAAGTGTTCAATTATTCTGGACACTGTCACTCAGAACAGGCTTCATAGTTCCAAGTGATTCCTTATAGGCTAGAATCATCCAGCTGACCCAACCAGGAAACATTTCCTTCAGTCTAAACCAGCACTGTTTGCTTTCATGGGCTTTCATATTGCACAGTGATCCACAACTCTAAGGGAGATGGGAATACCATTGCAACTGCATTTACACAGTGCTTAGTACCTATGGAAAGCCCTCTTACCCCAAACAGCATGGACGTGTTTTAGGCTTCATAGCAGCAAACATACTTCTCCCTTAGAGCTGATGATTGCTGAGTGATATGGGAACCCAATGAGATCTGGCCTCTTGCTGCCTAAAAGGCAGCACGGCCCATTTGCCACAGCCCCCTTCCAAAGGAGCACAAGGCAAAGCTGAAAGCCTATTGGCTTTCTCAGGTGGGGGATGTGGAGCTTCCCACAAGCTGCTGTTTGTTGGTGTCCTTCCTCCTCTGTTCGTTTTAGGCAGGCACCTTCCCTCCCTTCCCTAGGTACAGTTTGAGCTTGCTGGTTGCTTTTTTGAGCCAGGCAGGAATCTTTTGGGTGATCACTTAATTGGCCTGTGGTTCATGTTCTTTTTTCACCTGCCCCTTACTGTACCTCTTCATTAGTTAGTTATTGCTTTACAATCCCCACTCACAATTGGCAGGTATAGTGTGGTGGGAATGAACATTATAGGTTTGGTGAGCACGTTCAGGTACACGATTGGCGACAGAGGGGACTGGTCAACTCCCTAGAGGCTTGGTGGCTGAGGGAACTCTGATCTGGACCCTCTACCCTGTCAAGCGACACCCTCCGGAAAGGCCTGGTAGCTTAGTGGGGCATGGGGTTGCCACTGTGGGCAGAGATCTGACATTAGGTTGGCTAAGATGGACAGCTTCTGCCTTAGGGCAATGGGGCTGCCTGGAGCATCATGCATGGGAAAAATCAGGCAAGGCTTGAACTGAGGTGGCAAGCCCTTAGTTACCACACTGTAGGGGTGGAGAGGCTATTCTTCCATTCTAGTTAGTGTTGAGTTATTTAATAAAATTGTGGTCCTTTCCACCATAACTTTGTGTCTCACATCTTCTTGTTTTTTTTTACTATGTAAACTGCTTTGAGAAACAAGGAGAAGAAAAAAATCAAACCTAAGGGAAAGTGGAGCAACTCTCATGAAGTGGCTCAGAATGGCACTGCCGCCTCCACCTCTTCCTCCTCGGTCTCCATCCCTCCTTGCAGTTTTCACAACTCCCGGCAACTGCTTGTGAACTCTCGCGAGAGCTGCCATGCATAGGATTAGTCATGGGTGTGCCTTAGAGAATTATATATATATATACTAGCTGATCTGCACCCCTAGTTTGCCACCGCCACTTTCTCCCCCCACCCCACTCCCTTTTTTTGCCTGCCTGCCATCTTCTTCTCCCCTCACCCTCCTGTCCGCAGCTTCCATTTTCTTCCCTTTCACCCGTTCCATGGCTATTCAGCAGCAATTCAAACTCTTGCAAGAGCTGCCACATATGGGATTAGCCATGGGCATGTCTTAGAGAATTAAATATATAGATGGATATCTGGGTTTTCAGATGTGTTATCATTTTTACAGTCCTACCTTTCTGTCCCCTTCTTAAGCAATCAAAATTGGATCAGGTGCTAGGATTTCAGTCCCAGACCAAAGCAGCCATATTGTGCATTGTTAAGTCACATCTCTTAGTAAGGCAACATTGAATTCACAGTGTTGTTTTAGCACTTTGAGTACACTCCAGCTCACAGTCTAGCTACATTTGTTCAAACGTACTTTAATGGTAGAGAAAGTGACGAAGGCCCTTTTGCGCTGATCAGTGGACTGTAGACTACAGAACCCAGGATACAACATGACTATGCCTGAAACAATCTGAGTCTGTATATATTAAAGATCGTAAGATATAGCCATACAAATGGAAATAGATGGAATCTGTAGAGCATTGTGGGTCTGTGTCTTCTCCTTCTACAGCGCACTGTTCCAACTTAGTGAAAATAAGTTCCACCTTAAATTCTTGTTCAATGGCATTCTTTAGCAGCAGCTCTGATAGAAATCAATCTATAATATTACACAAAAAGATTGCTCAGACCAATCGATTCATTAAAGGTAGACTCAAAATTGTTAGGGTCCTTCCAAACACTGAAAAACTTGAATTTGAACACACAAAATGGCAGCAAATAGGTATGGAAGAACCACTGGTTCTCAGTGGGCACATGCTTCCATGTTGTACAAACCTAGAAGTGTTGGGTGGAGAATATGAAGTATTATCATTATCATTATCATTATCACTATCAATATATATAATTCACTAAGACATGCCCATGGCTAATGCCATGCGTGGCAGCTTTGCAACATTTTGTGAGCAAGGAGATGGGGAGAGGAAGGTGAGCAGCCACTGGCCAGCGAAAGGAAGTGGCGGCAGCCACCAGGAGAAAGCGCCGGATGGTGAGAGGAAGCAGCGGCCAAGCCAGCACCTCCTGGCAAGAGTAAGTGAAGGCCGCTGGGTGACAAGAGGAAGCACTGCCCACTGTGAGAAGAGTTGGTGGCCAAGCCACTGAAGCGCCATCCAATGAGAAGCAGCAGCAGCTAGGGCCCGCCGGCCAGCTGCTGAGAGAAAGTGGCAGCCAGGGCTGTAGGGGGGGGAGAACGAATTGGGGCTGAAGGGAGGGGGGGAACGGCTGAAGGGATGGGGGGAAGACAGGGAGAACTAGGGGCACAGATGCTCTGTGCCAGATCAGCTACTTATTATTATTTATTTACACAGTCAGACAGGTGTTATTGACTGGTTTGTTTTATCCAGACATCGAGTCCTTCCCAAGGACCTGGGATGCCAGAATGTTATGGTCAATGTTGTTGCTGTTGTTATAGGTATCGTTGCAGAATATAGGCTGTTCCCAGTAAAGCTGCTTTTTGTAATTGGCTGATGGTGATTTCTGTGGCCCCTATGGTGTTGAGGTGCTCTTCAAGGTCTTATGGAACTGCACCCAGGGTGCCACTTACCACTGGGATTATTTTGGCCTTTTTCTGCCACAGCCTTTCAATTTCAATTTTTAGATCTTTGTATTTGGTGATTTTTTTCCTATTTCTTTTTCTTCTATTCTGCTATCCCCTGGTATTGCTATGTCGATTATTTTGACTTGTTTTTCTTTCTTCTCGACTACAGTGATATCTGGTGTATTGTGTGGCAGATGTTTGTCTGTTTGTAGTTGGAAGTCCCATAATATTTTTACATCTTCATTTTCTTCAACTTTTTCAATTTTATGGTCCCACCAATTTTTGGCTACAGGTAGCTTGTATTTTTTGCAGATGTTCCAGTGTATCATCCCTGCTACCTTGTCATGCCTTTGTTTGTAGTCAGTCTGTGCGATCTTTTTACAACAGCTGATTAGGTGGTCCACGGTTTCATCTGCTTCTTTACAAAGGTGGCACTTGCTGTTTGTGGTTGATTTTTCGACTTTTGCTCTTATTGCGTTTGTTCTTAGTGCCTGGTCTTGCGCAGCCAGTATTAAACCCTCTGTTTCTTTCTTGAAGTTGCCATTCTTAAGCCATTGCCAGGTCTTGGTGATGTCTGATTTTCCACTTATATTGTGCAGTTATTGACCATGCAGGGGCTTATTTCTCCATTTTTCTGCTCGGTTCTTGACTTGTTCTTTCTTATAGGCCTGCTTTGTTTCATTGGTGTTGAATAGTTTCGCGTTCTTGACCATTTTAAGTGCATCTTCTTCACTGTCCTTGATATATTCTTCAAGGCCTCTTTTCTCCTCCTCTACTGTTTGATGGACTTGCAGCATTCCTCTTCCACCTGAGCTGCAAGGGAGGTATAGCCTATCGACATCACTGCGGGGGTGCAGAGCATGACTGATGGTCATGATTTTCCTGGTCTTATGATCTAGTGTCTCTAGCTCTGCCTGGGTCCAGTCTATTATTCCTGCAGTGTATCTGATAACAGGTATAGCCCAGGTGTTTATGGCTTGTTTGGTGTTCTCGCCATTGAGTTTGGACTTTAGGATTTTTCTAACTCTCCTGATGTATTCACTTCCAATTTTTCTTTTAACTTCAGTTTGTGCAATGTTCTCAGACTGGAGAATGCCCAAGTATTTGTAAGGTTCTTTCTCTTCCAGGTTCTTGATCTTGCTTCCATTGGGCAGTTCTATTCCTTCTGTTTTTCTTATTTTCCCTTTGTTCATTATTAATGCAGCACACTTGTCTAGTCCAAACTCCATTGCTATATCGCTACTGAATATGCAGACAGTGTTTAGCAGTGATTCAATTTCTGACTGGGACTTTCCATACAACTTCAGATCGTCCATGTACAGCAGATGGTTTATTTTACTTGATGTTTTAGATGTTTGGTATCTGAGGCCTGTTTTGTTTAGTATTTGTGAAAGTGGAGTCATGGCGATTACAAACAACAGAGGGGATAGTGAGTCCCCTTGGAAAATACCTCTTCTAATGCTAACCTGTCCAAGTGTCTCGCCATTGATTGTTAACTGTGTACTTCACATGCTCATTGCTTTTTTATATAAATATCTGAATGTTTTTGCTGACACCAGTTGTTTCTAAACATTTTAGTATCCATGTGTGAGGCAATGAATCGAAGGCTTTCTTGTAGTCAATCGATGCAACACTTAGATTGGTTTTTCTTCTCTTGCAGTTTTCTAAAATCATTTTGTCAATCAGCAGCTGGTCTTTTGTGCCTCTGGTGTTTGGGCAATTGCCTTTCTGTTCAACTGGAAGCTGTTTGTTAGTTAATAAGTGTTGCATCACTTCATCTGTTATTATTCCAGTTAATAATTTGAACATGGTTGGCAGGCAGGTGATCGTTCTATAATTACTTGGAAGTGCCCCTTTTGCTGCGTCTTTCATGATGAGATGAGTTTTCCCAGTTGTTAGCCATTGTTCAATATCACCTCCTTGCAAAATGTGATTGAACTGTTTTGATAGTTCTTTATGAAGGCTTGTTAGGTGTTTAAGCCAAAAGCCATGCAGTTCATCATCGCCTGGCGCAGTCCAATTTTTAACTTTCTTTGCTCTTTCACTTATTAATTCTGGTGTTATTATTAGGTCTTGCATTTGTTGGTTACATTTTTGGGCCTCTTTCGTCCAGCCTGCTTTTTTATTATAATCTATTGGATTGTCCCATAATTTCCCCCAGAATTGCACTGTTTCTTTTTTATTTGGTGTTTCTAGGTTTCTTGCAGTTTCTCCTTCTGTGCTTTGGTAGAAACGTCTCTGATTCATCTGGAATTGGTGATTCTGCCTGTGTTGTGTAATTCTGGCTTCATATCTGCTAATCTTCTTTGACACTGCTGTTCTTTGCTGCTTGATTATTTCCAGGACTTCTCTAATTTTCCTTGAATCTAGGTGGTATTTTTGGAGCAGATACTGTTTGGTGTTTTCATTCTTCAGCTTTTTGTCTTTCATATCTTTCAATTTACTAGCATCTGATCTAAGCCTGGAGATTTTATTTTCTAATCTAATCTTCCATTTAGGTGATGTACTGCTTTCTTTTTTACAGGTCCACTGATCTTATATCCAAGCTCTAGTGTTGTTATTGTTGCTGCACTGTACATTAGTTGGTTTGTTTCTTAGAAATTATTGGTTGTTATTTCTGCAAGTGCAGCATTGACATCTTTTAATGCCTGAGCAAGTTGTTTTTTGACAACTGTTTTTAGAGCTGGAAGTCGAACCCTGGTGGTTGTTTGGTTCATGTGCTCAGTTATTTTTTGCTTTAGTTCTTGTTGCTTTTCTGTTAAATGGCATTCGGGTTTTTGAGGTGAAGGCAAAGGGGAGGTTGCCTGGTTTTGATTTTGAAACAGTTCAGCAACAGTGGCATCCTCTATTTCCAGCACCTCCTCCACCTGCGCCTGAGCAACTTCTTCAATTGGTGGTAATTCTTCTTCCATGTCTTGAGCCTGTGTTGCTCTTTGCAGTTCTTCCAGCTCAACTCCTGTGAACACTTTATTTCTTATTATGAATCTTCTCTGGTCTGCTAGCCTTTGTTCTTTTATTTCTGTATCTGGATGCTTCTCTTTCCAAATTTGGTACATTCTTTTTAAAAATAACCTCTTCTAGTTGGACTAGACTTGTAATAGCAGATCATTATTTCCTTGTTGGCATTTTTCGTATATTTTTTTCAGTTAAACGACGTTTCTTCCAGTAACCTTGCAATCTCCAGCCCTGGTTGCTCAACTGAAGATCCTGAGTCCTGTTGCCCACTTGCCACCAGATGTCCAGGGACTCTAGCACCTGGTGCAGTCCTTGTTGACCTGGGCGACGACCAATCCGGTATAGATTTATTAAAGTTACATCTCACCATATTGTTGATGGGAGAGGCACTCTTTGTCTGGCTCCTCTGGTGAGACCTGTCCAGTATGGTTAGACCTCTGGCATAGCTCTCACCTTCCTCAGAGTACACAAGACCCACAACCACGCCAAGGTAGTGCCTCACTGGGGGATACTTCTTCTTCTTCTTCTTCTTCTTCTTCTTCTTATTATTATTATTATTATTATTATTACTACTACTACTACTATTATTGTTGTTGTTAAATTTCTATACCGAATTTCATTAAAACAATCTCAAGGTGGTTCATACAAAAGTTAAAATAAGACTACAAAAAATTACACATATCAGCTAGAATTTAAAATACAGATCTGATTAAAAGAAGAAGCACAATATAACAATAAAAGATACAAAACAGCAGCAATAGGAACAATCATATGAAAGCCTGGGTAAAAAGCCATGATTTCACATGCTTTCTAAAAACTGTGATGGAGGCTGAGGAGCAGATGGCCACCAGGAGAGCATTCCAGAGCCTGGAAATTACCCACCTCTGCCCTTGGTTCTCAGTAGGGGTGTGCACAAAACTGGCTGGTCTGGTTCGGTTTGAGGCCAAACTGGATCCGAATTGGACCAGGTCAATTCAGTCCGGCATCCCCTCGAAACCCCCCCCCCGGTTCAGTCCACTCTGTGTGGGTTTGCAATTTCTTTCTTTTTTGAAACTTTTTTTTAACTTACCCCCTCCAAGGGAGTTGCTTGAGGCAGTGGGGTGTGTGTGTGTCACGGGTGTGTGTGTCCACAGAGGTACCCCCCCACACACCTCCCTGTGTGGCCTGGCCAATTGGGTCATGCCAGGCCACAAAGAGGCCAATTGTGTGGGCCTGGTGGCCTCCAAAATGACCACTGTACTGGAGGGGGAAGGCCTGAACAGGCCGAAGAGCCTGCCAAATGGGTCAGTTTGGGCAGTAAGGGAGGCCAGTGTGGGGAGGGGGAACCTCCTCAGACCCCCCAGCTGCCTCAAGCTACTCCCTCAGAGTAATTTTAAAAATAAAATAAAATCATGAACTCCCCCAAAGAGCTGGGGTGTATGTGTGTGTTCAGACTGAACAGGGGGTGGTTCCATTGATCCCCAAACAGTCTAACCAAACATGTTCAACATTGAACATGTTCAACGTCTAATCTTTGCACATCCCTAGTTCTCAGACAAACTTTAAAATGATGGGTACAAATGTCACAAATGGTGGGCAGAAGTGGGTACCCAACATTCTTCACCCAACATTTTGAGTTAGCACGACATGGAAGCAGTAGCAGTAGCAAGAGTGCCTGCCTTCCAGGAACCTATGGTTCTTCCATACTTACTTGCCACAATTATGTGTGATTCTGCCCATAGCCCATATTCACACACTGAATAATAGAGAAATCTGAAAACAGATGTTTGTATATGTTTCTATGGAGTGTGCTCCAAAATGGCAAATATATCAGCTAAAAGACTGATATTTGGTTCAATCTTAAATAGGTTGGGCTTGATTTGCTGCGGTGGGCAATGAAATGAAAATTGAATAGGGGGTTAGGGAAGGAAGCTTCTTATCAATCAATGGACTGGGAGAAAATAGATTTACAGTGGAAGCCTGACATCAACACTGTGCTTGCACAAATGTGTTTTCCTATTAGATGTGCTTTGTCAGGATCTGGCATTCCTGACAAGTATTGCATTAGCATAACAGGTTGTACTTATGCCACAAGCCACAGAAGCAGATGCCCACATCCTGTTCTCCATTGTTGTGCATGTGATGTTTCTCAGGAAGGACCAAGCAAGGCTGTTCAACTTATTTACATTTATTTACAATTCAGGTTGGTAAACTGTATACCACTCTTGGAGATCTGCTGCTAACTGAGCTTCTTCCACGGAGTTACTGTTACTCCTGCCCCCTTTACAGTATAGGAAGTTTCCCTCCTAATTAAACTCAAATTCTTAAAGTGAGATCAACATAATACAATTCTATCACATCTCCCTCCTTGGGGGGGGCCACGTATATAATAAGCAAAATAATCTAAAATGTACAAGTTTCTATCAGTCTGTGGTTTCTTCATGAGTCTATTAGAGGTACATAGTCATGGTGCAGTCAGCACCACTTGTGCTCCATCAGCACTGTGGCTTTCTTTGTGTTGCAGGACAACCTCTTATTTATTTATTTTTACTTGTTTTTGCATTTCAGTCCTGCTCTTCCTCCAAGGAGTGCAGTGTATACATGGTTATGTTTACCCTCACAACCCTGTGAGGTAGGTTAGGCAGAAAGAGAAATGATTGGCCCAGAGTCACCCAGTGAATTTCATAGCTGAATGGGGATTTGAACTCAGGTCTCCCCGGTCCTAGTCCAGCACTCTAACCACTGCACCACATGGGCTTAATGGAGGGCATGAAGTGGGCAGAAGCTGCAGACGTCGCTGATTACGATGAAGTATGTGTCCCTCTGGAGTAACAACCTCATAAGTTGTTTTAATTGTTTTAATTGGTTTTAAATGGTTTTGTTTTTCAATTGTTTTAATATTGTTTTTAGCACTGTGTGTTCTTATATCTTTTAAAAAGTTGTACACTGCCCAGAGCCTCTGGATGGGGTGGTTTATAAATAAATAAATGAATGAATGAATGAATGAATGACAGGATCTAGGAGTCATTTTGTGTGATACTGTGGCCAGAGGCGTAACTAGGGAAAATGGTGCGTAGGGCAAGCACTGAAATTGCGCCCCCCTACGCCCACCATCCAAACATCTGACTGCATCTTTCTGAAAACTTGTCTTTTACCATAATATTAGCTCAAAGATACAAAAATACAAAATTACAAAAATACAAAAAATACAAGTGTATGCATAGGATTGCAGTCTTAAACAATCTCCACTCATCTTCTACAGAAAGAAGAAATCAGCTGCTTAAGACTTTCTATAAGGGAAAATATATCACAACTTCCCAGTCATGAGTAGAGATCACCTTGGCCCTTTCTGCTCAGTGCCATTCTGTTTCTGAGATGCAACTTCCATTGTGAAGGGGCCAGGGAGCTGTGAAAATTAAGAAAGATTTGGATTCAGTGTTGGAGTGCCATCACTTATCTTTTGCTTAGGACTCACCGAGGCCACTGAATACAAATTAGCCATGAGTGCCCTACGATGAAGTGTAATTTCAGAATGAGCTGACTCGTTCTTCACTCTAAAGTTCACCTGATGATTATTTGGCTAAGGAGAACTAATGAATTCACTAGTCACAAGCAGAGAATCAAGGAAGCTGCTGTTCTTTAGAGGATCCACCAACTTGGACTGGTAATGAAAGAAAATTTCAGCAACACATTCAATCAGCCTCTGTTTGAGATGGCAAGGTGAACCGCTTTTTTCAAAGTCTCTTTAAAACTCCAGTCACTTCAACTTCACAGGGTTGTTGTGAGAAGAAACTCAAGTATGTAGTACACCGCTCTGGGCTCCTTGGAGGAAGAGCGGGATATAAATGTAAAAATAAATAAATAAATAATAAACTTGTAACCATTCTCTGGAGGCCTCGCTCTTTCTGTAGGCTGCCAAGCACAAACTATAAATAGGCATCTCATTAAGATTTGGAGTCCTTTCCAGGCCTTTACAAAGCTCTCCTAGTATGGCAAACATGTGGGAATTAGTACCAATAAAAAAGGTGATTGAGTCAGAATGGGAGGTCCAGCACATACAAGAACAAGGGTATCAATAGGGTGAGCAAATGCAAATACATCCTTTGAGAATTTGACAAATAAATCTCTATATGGGGTAGAAAGTAAAGAGCTATTTCAAGCATTCTGTTTTGCAAAACTTGCCATCGTTGTACAGTTTCCCAAATATCTGTTATTGGATTTATTGAAAACTCATCACAGTCAGTCAGTTTCCCAAATATCTGTTATTGGATTTATTGAAAACTCATCACAGTCAGTCAGTTTTTAATTAATGCAAACTGGGAACAACAATAGGAGCTCTATTAAATGTACCTAGCCTACCAGTGATTTCCCCCCCAAAAGGGAATTTGAACTAATATTTCAGAAAATGAGGAGTTATAAACATGATTAATAAGCACATTAGACTTTCCTTATCACATTTGTTGGCAGTTTTTATCTGGTCACAGCTGAAATCCCATGGAGAAATGGAATTTCAATTCTAAGCAATGTAGAACTGTATTTTGGTCATTTTCCAGTAGGAAAACAGACTTATATGATGATGGCACCTCTGTCTCTTGCATAGGAAGCTAGATCAACAGTTCATGAGTTCATCCTGAAAATGGTGCATTCAGATTCACAGTACCACAATAAATCTATGCTCGTGCTCTTTAATTATAGTTGAAGACTTAACATTTCAAAGAGGGGAATGGAGGAGGAGGCTTGGGAAAGAGAGTGAGCGCGCGGGGCGCAAGATAGAGAGAAGGAGGGAAGTGGAGGAGACTTGGGAAAGAGAGAGCGAGTTAGAGAGAAGGAGGGAACTCAATAGAGCCATTTTAGAAAGCCAAACTGGGGAAGTTTAGTCACCTATAGCAACCTGGCTGCAACATTCCACACCAATAGCAATTTTGAGCTGTTTCTGCCGCTGGAAACCCAAGCCCTTGGGTCACCCCATTTACCAGCCAATGAGAACAGCAAGGGGGAGGCGCCAAAGAGTGCCTTGAGACTTCTGGGAGCAGTTATTGCAGTGCAGAGCCAAGAAGGGAGAACCTAGATAGTGCCTAATCAGTTTTAAAACTCTCTTCTACATCCTGCTCTGCCTGGCATTCACCAATAGCTGGACACTCCAAGAGTTTCCCCAGACCCCACTGACACACACACTACAGGAGACGAGACAGAGCAGTTTACACTCACACTGTGGCTTCTCCACCACAACGACCCTCCCTTGCCTTGAGAGGAGAACAGTTTGAAGCTTTTTGGTCCGAGATTTGGGAACTCTTAAGAAAATAGTGCTAGGGCTGAGATGCACAGACATTTCTTCCCAACTTAAGGGAACACTTTTACTTCCATCCATGAGAAATAAGCAAAGGGCTTGATGATATTAGTGACTCCCAACCCGACAAACGGCCTAGAGGCTGGCGGCTGCAGCCCCCGCTCCCACTCAGTCTTTTTGTGCCGGCTGCACAAGCGCAGGCAGGCTCTCTCTCACCTCACTCGTGGGCTCCTCCTCTTCCTTCCTGCTGCTGCCCACACCACCACCACACGACTCAGTGACAAGCGAGCAAGCCTGCTGCCTTTTCCCCTGCTCCTGTCCTGACTCTACCGACAAACAGCTGAGAGGCGGCGGCAGGCAGGCAGTGCAGCTGCAGCCAGCAGCACTGAGAGACGGACTTTCTGTGCCACCACACCAGCCGCAACCGCTCGCCCCTCAGCTGTTTGTTGGGTCGGAGCAGCCTGGGGAAAGGGCGGGCAGGCAGGCAGGCTCTCTCTGCGTGCCCTGGAGCAGGGGCACAGGGGCAGCAGGAGGGCAGAGGCAATGCAGGGGCGGGCAGCAGCAGTTTCTCCATGTGGCCTCAGCCGCCCGCCTCTCAGCTGTTTGTAGTGTCGGAACGTCACTCCCACTGCCGCGCTGCCACCTCTTCAAACTGCGGGGTGACACCCCACTGCCCCACCACACCCCAGACAACCCCCAACACGTGCCCCACACTGTTTTCCTCAAACCTTCCCCCCCGTAAATTTAAAGAAAATCGTTGTTTGTTTTAAAACACAGGGCTCTCCCCGCAGTTGCCTCTCAGCTGTTTGTTGGTAGGGGAGCAGGGGAAAGGCAGGCTCTCATTGTCAACCCCCGCTGCCGCCCACCCCCCCACCCCCAAGACACCCGCTGATTCTGAGAGGGAAGGAGACCCAAGAAGAAGCCAGCGCACGCCCGCGCCCCAGACCCGCCTAGCCCAACTGTTCCTCAATCCTCCCCCCCCCCATAAATTTAAATGAAACAATTAAAAAAAAACAAAACCCAGACACAGACCTTTATGCTGTACACTTTACTGAAGACACAGACTAGGCTGCTCGCTCCGGTCCTGCCTCGAGATCTTCCTCCTCCCTCCTCCCACGCGGCACACTGCACAGCCTCACCCTCGAAAGAAAAGAGCAGAGTAGACGCTCCCGCCAGCGCACAGCAGTGCACGTGAGTGACTGATGTGAGAACAGACAGAGATCTCGCGCAAGCACGAGGGGGAGTGCCACCAGGACAGGAGGCCAATGGCAGTACTTTAGGCAGCACAGCGCCCGCCCCCAAGCCGAGAGTGCTCGTGGTGGGACTAAAGATGAAGGTAGAATTTTTTGCGGGGTGGGTGGGGAGCGGAGGAGGGCCCAGGGCATTTTGGCACCCCCTCTCAAGTGGTGCCCAGGGCACGTGCCCTGCCTGCCCCCCCCCCCCCAAGTTACGCCTCTGACTGTGGCAGGTTGTGTCCATTTGGTGCCATTCCCTATTAGAACTATGTCAGTCACATGCAGCGGTGGTAATGCTTGGGCGCCTCTGTCATAATACTCTTTTTGTTTGGCTTTAGATTGTTGTTTGAATTGCTATATTTCCATTCCCTTTTCTTTATCTTTTAGGTAGGCATGTTCTAAGTGGTCTGTTAAAGAGCAGCTGACCATGCTGCAGTGACCATGCTGCAGTGGGGTAGCTCTGTAATTAAGAAGTGTTAGGTAAGGATCACCCTGAGATGATCTTGTTGTCTTACGGCTGATTATTTGCACCACATTTTCAACCAATCCATTGGATTGAGGATAATGTGGACTCCAGGTTTTATGTTCAAATGTGTATGCTTTTGCAAAGTCCTTCAATTCCTGGCAATCAAATTGATGGTCACTATCATAGCATAGTGGTTAGACTGTTGCACTAGAACTGGGAAGAAGTTACTTCAAATTCTCTTTCAACCATTCACTGGGTCTCTCTGGGCCAGTCATATATCTCACAGCCTAACATACCTCACAGGGTTGTTGTGAGGATAAACATACCCATGTACACTTCTCTGAGCTCCTCAGAGGAAAACGGGGATATAAATGTAAAAAAAATAATAATTAAAAATATCAGTAGAGATGTGAACAAATCAATTTTTTCAATTCAACTTGTACCCAAATCAAATCACCCCCAGTTTGGGAGTGCTTCTGGATTCACGCCTCTTCCTGGTTTCTCAGGTTGAGGCAGCGGCCAGAAGTGCTTTCTATCAGCTTCGGTGGATAGGCCAGCTGCGTCCGTTTCTTGAGATTCATGACCTCAGAACAGTAGTACGTTTGCTGGTAACCTCCAGACTTGATTACTGCAATGCGCTCTATGTGGGGCTGCCTTTGTACGTAGTCTGGAAGCTACAATTAGTACAGAACGCGGCAGCCAGGTTGGTCTCCGGGTCAGGGGCGTAACAAGGCTAGAGTGGGCCCAGAGACAAAATTTTAAAATGGGCCCCTCACTGATACACACACACACTTCACAATATATAGTCATGTGACTTGCCTCTGGGGAGCCCTTCGAGGCATGGGGGCCCCCAGGCAGCTGCCTCCCCTTGCTTAATAATAGTTATGCCCCTGCTCCGGGTCATCTTGAAGAGCCCATATTATTCCTATATTACAGGAGTTACGCTGGCTGCCAATAGGTTTCCAGGCAAAATACAAAGTGCTGGTTATAACCTATAAAGCCCTAAACAGCTTAGGCCCACGGTATTTAAGAGAGCCACTTCTTCTGCATGATCCCCATCATCCACTGTGTTCGTCAGGGTAAGCCTGTCTGTGGCTTCAAGTCGTTTGGTGCCCACACAGGGACGGGCCTTCTCAGTTGTCGCTCCAAGGCTTCCCGCTGATATAAGACTCTCCCCATCTCTAGTGGTTATTAAAAGATCTCTGAAGACTCATCTTTTTAACCAGGCCTTTTAGGTTTGTAATTTTAAATACTGTAAATTGTTTTTGTTTTTAGGCAGCTTTTTGGAGTTTTAATTGGTTTTAATGTTTTGCGCTTTTGTATTGTTTTATGATTGTGAACCGCCCCGAGACTTTGGTCTCCCCCCTCCCCCGCAATCACCCTGGATTCAATTTGGATCCGATTTATTTTTATTTTTAATTTTACAAATTTTCATAGATTAATAAAAACTGTGATTTTGCCAACCATGGTGTTTTATGAGAATGAAACCCTCACAGTTGGTGAGGTATGACTGTACTTAAAATAGTGGCCATCACTCCAGCAATGAGGAAGTTGCATATATGATAGAAGGGGTGAGGGAATGTCCATATGAGTGAATACATCTTAACTGGGGGAGTAGAACGCAGTGGCAGCCTGGAACATAAACCTGAAAATGGAATTAGCCTCCCCTTTCTAGAAACAATTCTCCTACTGGACTGGAAAGGGGGAACTTGCAGTTGCAGCAAATAATTTATTCATGATTGCAGAATGCAAGATATATTTGCTAGTATTTTATTTCCCCAATAGCATTAACAGGGGCATAGAAAATGTTCTCAGCTAGCAGGAGATAATGTAATGATTGATTATGGTTGATCTTCAACACTGATCTTGAAACCAGAATCTGGGCTCAGCCCTATGATGTCCTGAATCAAATTAAGCATAGTTATGATGGTATCTCTAAGATTCATGTAATGAGGACTGCATTGTAAGTTCAATATATTTTTGTCACACAGAAACATACTTTAGCATGGTGTATTACTGGGAAGTTGTTTGTATGTATTGTCCTTTGTTTGTGCTTACTGCAATTGTGGCATTACGTTTCATAACAATTGCTGACATCTGTCTTGCATTCTGTTTGTATTCTGCTGAAAGCAGGAGTGTAAACTTTTCAGGGAGGGGTAATTCCTCCCCCAGGCTTCCAGGAGGCTTTACAGACAGGGCTGTTACCCTGCATGACAAGAGGGATACTCTCTTTAGAAATGCAGATATAGCTTTTTAGATATCTCCCCTCCCCCGCCCACATTGGCTAGAAGGAAAACACGGAGGCATGTGATGTGAACTTGCACCAAAACAAAACCCGAGAGCAGAGGGGAGGGGCTGCTTCCCTCAATGCTGTGAGTGTAATTCGAAGTGGCTTTGTGCAATATTTACCCCACAACAATATTTACTCCACAGCAATATTTACCCTGCAACATTGCACAGGCAATGAAATGCATTCCAAAAAGTTCAAGAGAAAGGGATGCATATGAAGGCTTCTCAAACTGGAAAAAAAGCATTACAAAGATTTCAGAGCCATCAACATTCAATGTTCACCTTGCAGCTGTTCAAGCTATCGCTGCTGTTAAAGGTGGGGTAAATGTGCATGTCACTTGCTTGGAAGGGAAACAGAAGCAAATGCAAGAAGTTAGAACGGCACTGCTGAAAATGTTGTCCTCTGCAAGGTAGGATTTTATTTGTTATGAAATGTTATCCTTTTGCCTATCACAGTCTAGCAGTTCATGGTCATGTTGAGGAAGGGTCAAAACTTAGTCGGCTCTTGCTGCTTCACATAGGGAAATTTGTTATGATGTGGTTGATAATAGCAGCAGCAGTTTACGCAATTGCTTTTCCTCCGATGTGTGTTTCAACACATGAGCTACATTGAAAAGGATTTTATGCAACTGACATGCCATGGATGCTTTTCAATTATAGCTTCACCATTATATGCTGTTGGATATTGCAAAGGAGCAGAAAGATAAACTTTCAGCTCTTTGGGATGTGGTTGATCTTCTGAGTGGCCACCACCTCCACCTGAGCATCCAAAAGCAGAGCCAGGTCCAGTAATACCCCCAAGTTGTGCACTTGTTCTTTCAAGGAGGATACAACCCTATCCAGAACTGGCTGAATCACCCTATCCCGATTGGCTTTTCTACTTTTCCCGATTGGCTTTTTTCTGCTTTTCTACTGACCAATTGCACCTCTGTCTTGTCTGGATTTAATCTCAGTTTGCTAGCCCACATCCAGCCCATCACCGCCTCCAGCACCCAGTTCAGTACATCCACTGTTCCCCTAGGATCTGATGCCAGAGAAAAGTAGAGTTGAGTGTCATCTGCGTATTGATGACACTTCTTCTGATGACTTCTCCCAGCGGTTTCATGTAAAACAGCATAGGGGGACAATACTGACCCTTGCAGAACCCCATAGGCCAGTGGCCAAGGAGTTGAACAAAGATCCCCCAGCATCACCTTCTAGAACCTCCACCCCCCAATAGACCCCCAATTGTTGATGAAGGGTGATTTCTAGAAATATAAATAATGAATACATATAGAAAAGTATAGAACATAAGAACAGCCCAACTGGATCAGGTCCAAGACCCATCTAGTACAGCATCCTGTTTCAGACATTGACCCACCAGATGCCTCTGGGAAGCCCACTGGCAAGAACTAAGGGCATGTTCTCTCTCCTGTTGTGCTCCCCTGCAACTGGTATTTAGAGGCATCTTGCCTCTTAGGTTGGAGGTGGCCTATAGTCCTTAGACTAGTACTCATTGATAGACTTGTCCTCCATGAATTTATCTAAGCCCTTCTTAAAGCCACCTAGGCTGGTGGCTATCACCACATTTTGTGGCAGAGAATTCCATAGGTTAATTATGCATAGTGTGAAAAAGTACTTCTTTTTGTTGGTCCTAATGTTTTTGGCAATCAGTTTCATGGGATGACCCCTGGTTCTAATGCTATGTGAGAGGAAGAAAAAATTCTCTCTATCCACTCTCTCCATACCATGAATAATTTTATAGATCTCTGTCATGTCATCCCTCAGTCATCTTTTTTCTAAACTAAAAAAGCCCCAGGTGTTGTAGCTTTACCTTATAAAGAAAGTACTCTAGGCCTCTGCATCTTGGTTGCCCTCTTCTTCACCTTCTATAATGCCCTTTTTGAGGTATGGTGACCACAACTGTACACAGTACTCCAAATGTGGCCGTACCATAGATTTGTATCAGGGCATTATGATATTAGCAGTTTTATTTTCTGTCCCTTTCCTAATGATTCAAAGCATGGAAGTTGCCTTTTCAAAGCTGCCACACATTGAGTGGACACATCTGAGTGAGCTGTCCACCATGACCACAAGATCTCTCTTCTGGTCAGTCACCAACAGCACAGACCTCATCAGTGTATATGTGAGGTTGGTGGGGTTTTTTGCCCCAATATGTATCACTGTACACTTGAACCACATTTGCCATTTTGTTGCCCACTCCCCCAGCATGGAGAGATCCTTTTGAAACTCCTCACAATCTCTTTTGGATTTCACTACCCTAAATAGTTTGGTGTCATCTGCAAATTTGGCCACCTCACTGCTTAGCCCAACTTCTAGATCATTTATTAATAAATTAGAAAGCATTGTGATTAATACACCTGTGAATACTCCTGTGACTGTCCCCGGTTTAGCCCTGTGCCACCCTCTCCGCCCCCAGGGAAATTTAGCAGTCTATGTCCCTCACTGAAGGAAAGGAAGGAGAACCTTATAATTAAAGGTAAAGAGTAAATAAACACTCTGACAATCTCTTTGAAGTCTCCAGGTAGTGAAAAAAGAAATCTATTTTCTGGTAGATTTTCAGAGAGAGAGAGAGAGAGAGAGAGAAAATCAGAAACAAGGCAACATTAAAGGCTATTCTCCTTCAATATTGATTTGCAATCGCTTTAAGGCATCAACAGTTTCAGTGCTAACCAGAGAACAACAGATCAAAGATAAGTTTACACCACACAGGATCACATGGGGACTGAATTATTCTTCACTAAGTAATAACATTATAAAAGTGGTTCTCAAATATTGGCCATTGGTTAATATTATTCCAGGTTGTGAGGAACTGCCTTTGATTGGCTTCAGAAAAAAATAAAAGTATCTTTATTTGTTACACTCTGATATGCCACAGGATAGGTCAGCTATGTCAAGGGTCAAGGGCCATTTCAAATGTGGTACTTGCGCTGCATTCAAGTTTTCATTGCCCACTAAAATCGTTCAACATCCTACTGAGAATTATGTTAAGCCTTTGGAAGATTTCTCCAACTGTAATTCTGCTTCTTATGCCATATATGTCATTATGTGCCCATGTTTAAAGCTATATGTTGGCTGCACTACACATCCAGTTAAAAAACGTATTCTAGAACATTACTACAGAATAAAGAATTGAGTATTAGAGGCACCACTTAACAGAACATTTTTTGCTAGCTAATCATCAGCCTGATGACTTTAAATTTGTGGTGATCTCCACTTCTAAGAAAGAAAAATTCAGATATTGTAATGTTGATGCAGTAAGATAGCTAAACAGACAAGAATCTTTTTATATACATAGATTAAATTCCCTGTCACCTTGTGGTTTAAACACGAATTTAGATTTATCTTGCTTTTTGTAACTGTGGTGCCCTAATTAAGCGTGATGATTGCCAGATAGTGGCAGATTAGGAGGTTTAACAGCTGTGAATAATTGAGAGTGTTATAAAACTGGAGTAAGAGAGTTTGGGCAGTTTATTCAAGCTGGCTTGATAAGACTTGGTGTCAAGTTTGGCAGCAGCTTGTGAACCGTTGTACCTTTTGGGTAACTATCTTTGATGTGTACATATGAATTTTATTATGTTGTATAAATGTTTTCTCTCATGTGGTACTAATGTTTTCTTTAATGTATGGTTTGTGCTTTGTAGCTATAAGGACTCTTTCTTACTCCCTTGGAGAAATCTAAGAATGTTTGGAAACAACTTATACTCCTTTTGGAGGAATTGAAGAAAGACTTTTGGAGGATATTATGAAGAACTCCATACACCAGGGAGGAGTGACTTATATTTAGCAGATGGGAAGTTTATCTCGTTTGTGACATAATAATTGTTCACGTATTTCTGAGGAAGCTCATTGTGAAACAAGGACTTATCGCGAAACATTGTCAAAAAATTAAGTGATTTATGTATATACAGTGATTCATATATCAAGTGATTTATGTACATTAAGTGATTTATTAAGTTACATTTATATGAGTATTGGCATTGGTATCTTTTGTATGTGTTTATATTTCTTGTATTGGGTGGTATTTTTTTTCTTAGTTACTTTATCCAGAGAACAAAGCTCCTTTCATTCTAAGGAAAGAGCAAACATACACATAAAAAAACAATAACCTAAAGACTTTATTTAATCACATTGTTTTAGAATTCACTGTCAAAGGAAATCAAAGTCCTATGAGTTAGAATTTGAAAAGTTGCTAGAGAATAGTATTTGTGAGAATAACAGTAGTACTTGTCCATGCAAATACTATGCTTTGGGGAATATGATAATTGGTGCAGAAGTATCAGATGTCATTTGCCATTACTCTGCTCTACTTGGTTAATACTGTCAGATTTCCTCAATACTGTCTTTGTTTAAAAAGAACCCCACATTCTCACTAGTAGTTTCACAAGGCTGCAGTTGCTTATTGAATTATCTCTCTGCACCCAGCAATACTAGTAATTGTGCACATCTGACATTGAGCTCTAGCACAAACTATCAGAAATTGGTATACTAATTGTGAATATGCTCGGTCTATCTCAGTTGTCTCCTGTTAACACTCCCCTACATGGGAGGAGCTAAGCTAGAGAACATGCACCTTTTATATAAATACATCTATGATACATGAACTTTCAGAAGAAATGCTGTTATGAACAGATGCTCAGTGGCGTAAATAGGGAAAACGGTGCCCAGGGCAAGCACTGAAATTGCCCCCCCCCCCCGCCGCACCCTCCCCCCGCCCCCCCAACATACATCTGACTGACACACATGTTTCAGAAAACTTTTATTTTAAAAATTTAAAAAATTACAAAAATTACCAATATCATACATGTGGTCAAGCTCCTATCTACCACTTCAGATTTAGTTTTTTAAAACTATCCAAATTGTGGGGCTATCATTAATTTGTTTGGATAGCTCAGGTTAAAATGCTGGAAAATGACAAATTTCAGTATGCTGGGGCTCATGAAATACCCAAATATTATGCGGAGGTGTACTTGGAAAAACTAAAAGAAGTGCCTATCTAATTCTCTGCTATGCATTGTAGCATCACGATTACATAAGTTTTAAAAATAAATGGAGAATTTGACTTTTCCCAGATACTCTGAAAATAATTAAATGATATGCAGAGTAAACTGTGTCACTGCTTGGAATATATTCTAGTATTTCAGAAAGACAGTAAAAATGAGAGAAAGAGCAAGAAACTCCCAGTGGGCCTTAATACTAAGGATTTCACATTGATTCAAAGACAAACTGACCATTAATAGCCATATTATTAAGACATTGCATTTAACTCACTTATCACAAGAAACAAAGTAAGAGCAAATGGATACAATCTTAGCTCATAAACTTCAGCTCAGTATTCACAAGCCCTTATTCTCTGTACATAGTGCCAATCTGAATATGTGTACAGTGACATATTATATTAATTTTTTTTTAAAAAAAAATTACCTGTAGCCCCTTCGGGGGACATCTTAAAGGCTGTGGGGGGTCTGCAAAGTTTTCCCTTCCTCCCACTGGCCTCTAGGGCCTCACAGGCACCATTTGAGCATGTGCGGTGGTCATTTTTTAAAATATATTTTTTTAAATGGCCGCTGAAAACAAAATGGCCACTGTGCATGCTCAAATGGCCTCTGCGAGGCGTGGCATGCCCTAGGGCCTCACAGAGGCCATTTGAGCATGCCCAGTGGCCATTTTGTTTTTGGTGGCCTTTTAAAAAAATTATTTAATTTTAAGAAATTGCACACCCCCCTTCAAGTGGCGCCCGGGGCACGTGCCCCCCCTGCCCCCTATAGATACGCCCCTGCAGATGCTTCAAAAGACAGATTTCAAGAGGTGAACATTATCTCACAATGTAAAGCCACTTGAGTCAGAGTAGGAAAGTAAAACTTTATACCATGACAGTAAAGACTCTAGTGGTATAGATGCAAGTGTCATCATTTTTCAACAGCCACAATGGAAGGGAATGTCCTTCTAAAGTGAAATTGAACAAAAGCCTGATTAAAAAAATTAGACTTAGAACCTTAACTCATTTAATCATTGGGAGGAATGGCTCCTGTATTTTTATTTTAAGGAGTTTTGTATAGGCCTCTGTAGTTAATTATATTATGATCATGATGATGGTGACATTGACACTGATGGTCAAGCTTCAGAAGGTTTGGTGGTAAGCAAACTTCTTCATAGAAGTCTTCATAAATTACTAATTTATCATTATTCTAGCATTTGTATTGCTATCTACTGAGATTATCAGTGTCTGTGATAAATTGTTTGTAGTCAGCCTACCTTGAACCCCAAGATGCCTCCCAAAAGTCAGTTAGTACAAGGCCTACCCAGCCTGCCAAACAACTCCAACTATGCCTTCTCCTTGGTTCCACCTAATCAAAGCTCCTTCTACATGTCCCACCCCAGCTCTGCCCATAGAAGCCTCTCCTATCAGCCATGATTGCTAAATGAAACCTTCACATTCAGAAACGGCATTCCCCAGATCCTGGGAACAAACAAAAGGGAAATCTTCTTGTTGTTCTGCTCTGCTTGTAAGCTTCCCAGAGCCTTTGGCTGGGACAGAATGCTGGACAAGAAGATAAAGGAAAAGAAGGTAGAAGCAGAGCAGCACAATTGTGGGCAAGTCTCTTCTTCATATTTCAAGCAATTCTAATAAGGGTGCTTTGCTCAAGGAGTCTCCAGAATCTATAAGCCACCCATTGAGGGCCAGGGACCTTGACAGTGCTTCAGTCAATATTTGATACCAATCCCTACATGATGCTTCTAGGAAGGCAATAGTAGGATGACTGTAAAAACAGGCTAACTGTGTTAAAGGGAAATCAAAAGCATATTTTCTTTTCACTAACATCAATTTGGACTCTAGTTACAACATGACCTATAAAGCAATTAAATTCTTTGCCATTTGCTTAGTTTCATCCCATCAGACTCTGATATAATTCAAAACCAAACATGCCCATATTCAGTCCAGGAAAGCCTATTATGTTGGTTGAGTTAGTGCAAAGACAGAATTTAATGAAATCTGCTTACAGAAGACATAACATTCTTTTTGCTTAAATTAAACAAAAATGAAAATCTTATTATCTTAGCTTCCTGTTTTAGAAAGATATAAGTCACTTATACAATCCTTTCTAAGAGAAAAGCAATCACAGTGCATAATGTGCCTGGATAATCTAAATGGAAATAAACAAATTCCTTTAATTAAAATGTGAACACAACTTTATCCATCATGTAATATACTGTTATAAATAGCTGAACAAAAAGTTAATGTTTCTATGGCAAGCAAAAAAAAAAAAAAAGTCTGTCCTCCTATTAAAAATATTACCCTCAACAACAGTAGATTTCATTTTTATCAGCAATGTCAAACACAATGAAACATATGAGAAAACAACACTGGAAGAAAAGAAACACATAAAATTGCTGTAGTAAGCTGCTTGCAAAGTATTTCTTTGGCACATAGGAAAATAAGAGGCATAATCAAATATTAGCTAGTCCAAATGTTATTGTATGGCCAGTCCTGCTCCTACATGATTAGGGTCACCAACCCATATGTCCAGCCCCCATCCCAGGGCATCATTGCCTAATGGGGGGGGTCATCCAAATTGCCCCTCCACATCCAGTGTAAATACTACTTTAAAGTAGTATTCTGATAATGCATGGAGAATAAGACAAACCACCTCTTAAGTGATGAGTTAGTAGCGCTCTGGCTCAAGGGGAGGGAGGTGAGACATGCTTGCTCACATCCCGAAACATGTGGTAAGGCTCGTAGGAAAAGTCATCTGAATTGGCCTATGGTGTAGCAAACACTAGCCCATCCGCATTTGCTGTGGAGGGTTAGTTACCCACATTAAAAATCATTTAAAGAATTTGAATAATAGAAGTAGACTGTGAGGCGGGTCTCATGATCAATGAGACCAGCTTTGAAAGGGTTTGAGGGGAGAGCGGGCTAAGCCCGCTCTTCCTGCAGACAATCAGCAAGTCCTGCCTGGGAAGCCAGATCGACCACCCACATGACTGCTGGCTCCGTCACGGAGCTGGCAGGGACTTGGGAGTTCAGGGGCCACGCGGCCCCCGGAAGTTCCAGCATGCTCTGCGCGATCCGGGAGGCTGCTGTAGAGAGACCCGCGAGCCAGGAGGCTGCTTTTTAGCCTCCTAGTCAGGGCTCTCCTTGTGAGTTGCTGCGGCAGCGCACGATCCGTTAACCCCGGTTAGCAGAGCGCTCGCTCTGCTAACCTGGACTAAGGGGAGGGCTTCTCAAGTGGGTTAGCCACTTGTAAACTACCTGGCTCACCTGCGAGCCCAGTGGTTTACACAAGCAGCAAAAATCGGGCTAGGCTCTCCTAACCCGATTTTTGCTGGTCGTGAGAATAGCCTCTACATCTTATATGCTGATAGGAAGTCTTAATTCCTACCATAAAAACAGATGAAGGTGTATTCAGAATTTTCTTGAAAAGAACCAGGGGAAAGAGATTGTCCTCCCACGGCAGCTACTCTCCTCTCCAAGTTAAACTCAAGTGCCAAAATCCAAAGGCTTAAGTGGTTCTCTGTGCATGTGGGTTGCCCCATTGAATTCAATAGTGTCACTGGCTCCATGAATCCAAATAGAGTCTCATGCAGAGTTGCATCTTATTTGAAGTAGAAGGGACAATTTTTTCTGCTCAAGATTTTTGAATCTGGATGATGACTTCTTGTTCTGTTTCCAGTAGAAATGGGAAAGAAATGTGTATCTTATCTGGGATTTTTTTTTCCTATTTTGCGATTGCATACCAGAGTAACCAGTAAGCAAATAAAAGGTTAAGCCCTCCTCCATCCTCACTACACTCCCATCCCCGCAGTTGGTCCAGATCCTCTCTTCATTTATTTAAAAGAAAAAAGAAAAAGACATTCAGGAGACGATTACATGTTCAACATCTCCTCTAATTTGACTGTAAGGGCCAAAAACAATAAATGAAACTTCTCAAAAGTGGAATTTGAAGAAATTCAAAGAGAATTTCAGGTTTTCCCAAGGAGAAATTTTGAAGCTTTTTCTCAGATGGTTTACCCACATTTCTGCATTAAACATGTAGTTTGGTCATACATGTTTTTTTAAAAAAACCTTTAATAGTAGCTACAGGGGATCAGAACTGCAGCACATGGGGAGGAGGAACTTTAGCCTTTCCCCTAATACCATGGTTGGATGACCCCACTCCCTGCAGTCTCCAAGCTGCTGTCACTCCCAGGAGGGAAATCTCCATTGGCTCCCATGGAAGCCTTCTTCTTGAGGTCAGTAGCAGCTTCAGAGAAGGGCATTTTTTTGTCAGGAGCATAGCACAAGAAGAAAAGCTTAAATACGCTCTCTCTCTCTCTCTCTCTCTCTCTCTCTCTCTCTCTCTCTCTCTGCCATGGCCCGGATACTGATCACCCACCCATGACTAGGTAAGAAAGAAAGAAAGGACACACTACATGTTTAGTGTAACGTAGTTTTGCCCCAAATCTCCCCCTTTTCTTGTCACCACACTCTTCCTTCTGGATTTACATCTCTGTCATTATATAGACTGAAAGCTTGCGGGGGAGATTGGCAGGAGTAATCTAAATTTCTATCAGTGGGCTAGCTCACATTTTATCTTATCCCTTGTGGTGCCCATTAGACTAATTGGACATCATTATGTAAAGGCCTGCATGCCTTGTAGTCAAGGTTTGGACAGGCTTATTTATTTGGCTTCCTCAGGTTCTCATATCTCAGGTACATCAACAGGTCTGAACTAAAAATAACTAAAGGCAAAATGAGCTCAGGCAAGATCAGAAGATTAGATGAATATCTATAATTTAGCTTTAAATTTTAATTTATACCCTTCAATTTGACTCAGAATTAAAATTGCCATTAACTTTAAAGTTTAAGCTTGATAATTAATTAAATGTATAACAGTCTAGAACTGTGATATTTATACTTCAAATGATCATTCCTTAACTAGTGAGATTGCAGTAGTACTTACAAAGGTAAATGAATGATGGGTTTCAATGGAATACATGATTAAATAGGTGCATATATGACTAAACTATGAGTTAAATTGAGCTATTTAAATTCAAAGCATCAGTTTTGCTAGGTTCTGAAGTATATACAGGGCAGAGTATCAGAGCGACTAGTTAGTCATGCCTAAGCACCATTGAAATCAATGAGACAAGTTCTCCATGACTTATTTAAGCCCTATAATGTGATTTAGTTATGGCTAATATTGTCTGGATGCTGCCAATAGTCTCTGAATGCTTTTGGAATGAGGAGAATAAGCAAACAAGTCAGCAAATATAAACAGGGTACTTTAGCTCAGTGGAATTCATCTATATTCTACTAATATATTTTTTTAAAAGTTCCTCCCAAGAGTAGATAAAATGTTAACATGACGAAATGATGGGAAACAGGTTGAAAAAAATCAGTTAATAGTTAAGTAGATGGAGCCCAGACAAAAACAGGTTTGGTAAAAACTATAATCATCAACACATTCTATCCTCATCTAAATTTAACCAACCAAGTACATGAGAGTGATGAAAAATGGAACTTCAGTCTAAAATTAATCTATTTAATAAGCACTGAGAACCTCCAGACAAAAACAAAAAACAAGCTTTCCATCATATTTGTATGCAATCAAAGCAAACTAAGAAGTTTGGAAGTGGAAATATTTTTTCTTTTCCTGATATGTAGATCTAAGGAAGCTTGAATTGTATATATGCTTATTTCTTTCCAATTAATCAGAATAGCTAACTTTGTCAGTGACTGTGCACAATTATAGAAGGAATGCTGAAACTACTGTGAGAATTCATGCTTACATCCTCATGGACACTAGCCCCCAAGTAGAGATGTGCACAAAATCAGATTTTGCAGTTCAATTCAAGTTAGAGCCGGGCTTGAACTGGGTCCCCCATGTTGACTACTGGTTCAGTTGAGCAGACCTGTGCTTCAGTTCGAGCTTGAACCACACTCGAACCAGTTCTGAAAGGTACAGCCATAGGGAATAATGAGTATTCAAAGTGGCCCATAATTCCCTGTGGGTAGCACCTAGGGACATCAAAATAGGTGCCAACTACCACCCAACCCCTAAAGGAATCGGGCAAAGGGGTGAATTTTTAGGAATTTTTAGGCGTTGAGGATTCTTGGTTTGGTGATTCCACACCTTACCCTATAAAGAAATAATTTCAAACTGAAAAACCACATAGTGTGGTTCCACAGTGTGTAATAAATTCTTCATAGGGAAACGTGTGTTTCCCTATAAAGAAGTCAATACAAACGGAGAATCCAGAACACATAAACATTCCTAAAATTCCACCCCTTTGCCTGATTCCTTCAGGGGTTGGGTGGTAGTTGGCATCCATGGGCCCTACTGCCGAACCCATTTTGGTGTCCCTAGGTGCTACCTGCAGGGAATTATGGGCCATTTTGTATCCCCATTATTTCATATGGCAGAAATAATATTTTGTTTTTTAAAAAACCCATACCCACAAACACCACCAGTGATGAACCAGTGGTCATAGGAACATAGGAACATGCCATATACTGATTCAGACCATTGGTCTATCTAGCTCAGTATTGTCTTCACAGACTGGCAGTGGCTTCTCCAAGGTTGCAGGCAGGAATCTCTCTCAGCCCCATCTTGGAGTAGCCAGGGATGGAACTTGGAACCTTCTGCTCTTCCCAGAGCAGCTCCATCCCCTGAGGGGAATATCTTACAGTGCTCACACTTCTACTCTCCCATTCATATGCAACCAGGGTGGACCCTGCTTAGCTAAGGGGACAAGTCATGCTTGCTGCCACAGGACCAGCTCTCCTCTAATGTCACCATGTGTCTGTCAGCCTTGCAGGCTCTCTGCAAAGCTTTGGTGGCCCTGCCAGTCTGAGGTGTAACTATTCTTATTACTAGCATTGCCAAATACAGGAAAAATAGAAAAAATCGAAAAATAGAAAAAGAAAAAATCCTTTAAAAATCACCTGATACTGCCTTGTGGGTTGGGCAGTAGGCAGAACCCATGGCACCTTGCTACCCAACTTGCTTTGGAATACCTAGGTGCTACCCAAACCTAAAACCTAAAACCATAAGAAACCACAAACCAAACTACAAACTACAAAGTACAACAAACTATAAACCTAACTATGACTACAAGAAACCACAAACTTAACTACACACCACAAACCATAACCTACAACAAAACACAAACCTGACTACAACCCAGAAACCAAGACTTTGACTACAATGGACCAAACACAAACAACAAAAAAGGAAGCATTCAAAACACAGACAGAGCTGAAAGAAGGCAAAAATATGGAGGTGAGTCTGTGGGGAGAGCGGGGTGTTGAGGGATGTCAAGCTCACACTTCTGCTCATGGAACATGCACCTGCCCTTCTCTCTCTGGTAAAAATAGGCTGCAAACTTGCAGTACTTCTCCACAAAAAGCAGCATGGCCACCAGGTGGGATGCCCCACTCCCTGGACAACTTGACCTCCTTGAGGCGAAGGGCGTCCATTGCCACCAGGTGTTGAGTATGCGCGACACAGCATATGGACATACACTGCAGCTGTGTGACTGCCTTTGTGATGTTGGCTCCATTGTCAGTGACAATGAAGCCTCCGGCATCTTGACATCATCACTGGAGTCAAAGGCCAGGGGCTGCAGGGCAGGCCCAGCAGAGCAGCACACCTGGCACTCACTCACAGGAGGCGGGAGGGCAGATGGGGCCAGAAGGGCCACCCACCCACCCAAACAAACACATAACAGAAGTAAAAGACTTATCTATCTGTTTATTTATCCTAGGCATACCTGTCGCTAATCCCATGTGTGGCAGCTCTCGCAAGAGTTCGGGGGAGAAAATAGGAATGCTGACCACTGGCGGGCCACCCGGTCAGCAGGATCAGGCAGTGGTAGGCCAGGCTGGACAGCAGGAGCAGGCAGCAGTGGGCTGGGCCAGCCGCTGGAAGTAGGTGGCGGGCCGGCCTGGCTGCTGGGAATTGGTGGGTGGGTGGGCGGGAGGATGTTGTAGGCCAGCTTTCCGGTCGGCCTGTCAGCCAGAAAGCACCAGATGGCGGAGGAGAAGAAGTGGGCTGCCAGCCAGAAACTGCGGGCAGGCGGGTGGGGGAGAAGCAGGTGGCGGGGAGAAGTGGGCTGGGTGGGGGGAATGAAGTGAGGGGGAAGAAGCAGGCTTGGGGGGGGGGAAGAAGTGGGATGACTGGGCTGGCAGAGGTGCAGATGTTCTGCACCGGGCCCAGCTAGTTTAAAATAAATTTTAAAAGCCAAATGTCAAATAAGAAAAAGAAAAAAAGAAAACAAAATTAGGGAGAGAGAAAAGGCTCTCTCTGTCTCAAAGTCAGTGACTCTAAGTGCAGTTTTAAACAACAACAAACTGCAAGCCCAAAGGCCCAAAGGACTGGCTGGCTGGCTGGCTCAGGCAGCAGGAGCCAGGCACTGGCTTTAAAAATTAAAGCAGCCAGCCAGGGGGGAAATTCCAAATCCAAAAACAAAATCCAGGTAGCAGCAAGAAGAGAGAATACGAGGCAAATCTCTGAGCAGAGCAGAAACTCCACTCAGCCGGCAGCCTGCTCTCTCAGTCTCTCTTAGTGAATCCACTCAGAGAAGCAGTGATTTTACTAGGCCAAGGGTAGTCCCTAAATACTTTCTGAAATCCCCTCCTTTCTGCACTCTCCCCGCCCGCTCCCCAGCCAATGGGATCACAGTTGCCCCAACAATACACTTACTGGCAGGATGGCAAGCCAACCTAGGGATAGGACACAGCTAGCCAATCAGAAGACAGTGGCAGGAATCATGACAGAAATGTCAAAAAATGGCTGCCACCACTGTGAAATGGCCACCCGGCCTTTTTCAATGGCTCAAGCCATTCATTCTGAATCGATTCAAACCAGGCTCAGCTCAGTTCGAACTCAAACCAGCCTCATTCTCTATGAGGCTGGTTTAGTTCAACCCCAAACCAGTCAAACCGGGTCAGTTTGATGTCGAGCCCCACTTGAATCGAGCCAGCTCACACATACCTACCCCAAAGCTTTCTGTTAGATTGATTAAACACTGTGGTAGTCCTGTGATCTTTCCATTACTTTACCTAGCAGGAAGTGTGTTGCAGACTTTGGAACTTTAACCAATGTCGCTGTAAAAGTCCATTTTGTTTTTCTAAGTGATAAGTATGTTGTAAGGTTGGTACTCTGATGCTAAAAGGTATTTACTTGTAAGTAAGTCTCATGGATTTTATTTGTTCCAAAATGAGTTCCAAATGAAATGTCATATAAAGTAAAAATTGAGGGAAATTTGAGAGCTCTTTCTCAGGCAGACAGTTTATGGGAAGCTGGAATAGATGCAAAAAGAGCAAAATGTCTTAATTGTTTATACAAGTATGGAACCACAACAAAATGTTGTAGTATGTTTCTGGTGTGCAAGGGTTATTTCAGCCTATGTTTGAACATGGTGAGAAAACAAACCGAGACTTCTCTACGCTAACTTCGGTCTTATTTCATATGCATTTCCCCCCCTTGATTTGTGGAGAGGATTTTTTTTGAGGAGGAGGACACTGATGCTGAGCCCCAGTTCCTTTTCACCCAACCCTAAAATTTCAAGAGTTAATGGCTGGTGAGGGGTCAGTTTAACCATAAGAAAGAAAGGCACATAATCTTTGCTGTGGAGGAGAGATGCCAGAGGAAACCAAATTCTTCTTTCAGTATTTGCATCAGGATTGGTCAAACAGACAGAGTGCCAGCCCATCTGTCATTAGTGTTAAGCAGCAAGTTTTTCTAATCATCACCATTGGGGTTTGATCCGCCGCTTTGCCACTGATATTTCTTCATCTCTTCTCTGCCACTGGAGGGGAAAGGAGTGCCAACTCAGTAATGAAAAGCATCATTGCCCTGTTTATTTTTGTCAGCTGTTAAACCATTGACAATGGACTTCTCATTTTGTCAGGATAAGCCAAAGCACTGTTACCAGAGACAAAAATTCAAAATGGCATCCCAATAAGAATATAGATTGCCATTAAGACTAGCATTGCACGAAAGTAAAGTAGACACACTGTGCTGTTGAGTCGGTGTTGGTTCCTGGTGACCACAGAGCCCTGTGGTTGTCTTTGGTAGAATACAGGAGGGGTTTACCATTGCCATCTCCTGCAGAGTATGAGATGATGCCTTTCAGCATCTTCCTATATTGCTGCTGCCCGATATAGGTACCAGCAGGGATTCGAACCGGCAACCTCTGGCTTGCTAATCAAGTCATTTCCCCAGTTCACCATTAGGTGGCTAGCACTGCACTAGTGCAACAAAAAAGATGCACACATGCAAGAACGTTGCATGGCTGAACATATGATCAAAGTTGTGCAAACTCTTGAGGTCTCGGTTTATGTACACAAGTGCTGCATTTGCAGAACAAAGATAGCAGTTAGCTTGGCATCATTTCCGGCAACATATATGGACTCAAGAAGAATTTTCACTGCTGGAGGCATGCCGCAGTTTCTACAAGTGCACCCTTTTGCACCACTGCAACACTAGTCTGGATCACAAGCTCCCAATTTAGCAGCACTAGCTAACACATAATTCATGCACTAGTGTATTTGCACTAGTGAAGCATTAGTCTGGATGTCAGCCACATCCTTTAATTAAATTATTGAAAATTTGATATCCTTCAGTGGCATCTTTAATTTGCTGCCTGGGGGCACCCAGCTCACTGTGCCTACGGATAGGCTCAGCCCCTCATACCATTTACTCTTGTACAACACATGAGTCAGATGATCTCCAGTGGCTCCTAAAATGCTGGGAATTTCTAAAATGCTGGAAATATGGGTTGGGTACAGTGTACCTGGTTGAGAAAAGTGGCAGAGTCAGATTTTTACAACTGTTGAAGCTTCGAGTGCACCACATTCCCAGAGCAGTTACAGTGGGTCGAGCCAAACTGGGCCTGGTTTGGCCCAAATTCAGGCCAAACTGGGCTTGGTTAGGCTCAAACCTGCTAGAGAATAACTGGTGATGTGGAATCCAGTAAGGATTCCACTTTACCAGTAAAGGGGGAGGGACTAGGGCCTTAGTTAAAGGGAATTGGGGTTGAGTAGTAGGAAGTGCTTTTTTACCTTAAAGTTGACTCCTGCAGTGGTGGCAGCAGCTGCAGTGGCCTCTTGGGAGGGTGGGGGTGGTGGTGGTAGCTGTTCCAAACCCCTGCCTGATCATGCAGGGCTGGTTCTGGCGAGGTTCGGGCACAGTTCAGGCCTCTATGCATGCATGGAGGTTTAAAAAAATGGCCTCCACGCATGTGCAGAGGCAATTGTTTTACCTCCACACATTCACAGAGGCCAAAAATGGTCCTGAAACTGGCCAAAAATTGGCCCAAACCAGCCTTGCCTGATTCAGCATGGTGGGGATGACCCTACACCACCACCTCCACCCACCCCAGAGGCCACCACAGCCACCACTACTAGCTGCGAACTTTAAGGTAAAAAAGCACTTCCCACCTGCCCCAAATCACGTTAACTAAGCCCCCAGGTGCCCCCTCCCACTTTGCTGGTAAAGGAGAATCCTTACTAGATTCACCTTAACCAGCAGAGCTTCGAACATCCCCCCGCCCCGGCTGAACTGGGCTCAGTTCAAGTGTGCACAAAGCCGGACCGGACCTGGTTTGATTCAAGTCCAGTTTGATTTGCGCTAAATGGTTTTTCCAGTTTTTTGCACACCCCTACTTAAATGAGCCTGCCGGGTTGAATCCCCGCTGGTACTATATTGGGCAGCAAGCAATATAGGAAGGTGCTGAAAGGCATAATTTCATACTGCGCAGGAGGAGGCAATGGTGTACCCCTCCTGTATTCTACCAAGGAAAACCATAGGACTTTGTGGGTGCAAGGAGTCTAAATCGACTTGATGGCACACTTTACCTTACCTGGTCACCTGAATGTTTTGCTGACATATAGATGATGTGTTGGTTCAGTGGCAATTTCATTGGCTTCCCCTTCCCTCTGAAGCTGACTGTGACTTCTAAAATATGTCCCTAAAGGTCACATAGCCCTCAGGGATATATTTTTGGGATTCACCGTGGCACCAGATGTTGCAACAGTCCCCCATTGGCTGCACCAGCACTTCATTAGTATGGAAGTTGTCAAATGTGAATTACAGCTAGAGACTCATGCTGTAACAACTGGATGTGTGCAAAACTCTAAGCTTTGAGGATAATGGGGGAAACTAAGAAAACAAAGTTGAAGCCAAACTCTTTTGCACTAGAAAAGTTTTTAATTGTGCTCACAGACCTTTATGGAAGGCCTTTGCCAGCGTCTAATCAAAAAGGCAATTTCATTAGTCTTTAAAAAGCGATTTTCTTCATAACAATTTTAGCAATCAATTCCATTGTTTTTCTCTTTCAGGAAGCAATTTTTGAAAGGCATTTTTTCTATGACTTGCAAATGCAAAATGAAATTACTTCTTGAATGTTTTCACTCTGCTCTAACGCAGATAGAGAAAATGGTAGATTATGCCAGTGCCATTTTCTTGCAATTACATCAAATACAGACACACAGTTTGAGGGTAATTCATAGACCATAAACACTGGTCAAGTCACACTGACTGCAAAGGGCCCACAGGAAGTGAAGATAGTGGCTGCATCCACATGTAACATGAAACCACAGGTTGGTGAACCTGCGGTTTTAATTTTAAACTGTAGATCACATTGCAGATGTTCTTTCTGGAAACCTCTTGTTACAGGAGAGGGAAGCCTCTCCCTGCTGCTTGTCTGCTGAGGACGATTCCAGCAAGCAATATGGCTGGAATGTGTATAAATTGTCAGCATGTCAACGGAGCAGCCACGATTTGCCACAGTCTTAAATGGGGCATGCCGAGTGCAACTGTGCCTTTTCGGAGTGGTCCGCCCATTCTTAACATGCAAAGGGCATTTAAATCCCTTTTCATGCCATAGCACTTAGCAATAGCAATAGCAATAGCACTTACATTTATATACCGCTCTATAGCCGGAGCTCTCTAAGCGGTTTACAATGATTTAGCATATTGCCCCCAACATTCTGGGTACTCAGAATGTCCAGTTTGGCCATGCCATGCCGTGCCAGTCATGCCAATGCCGTGCCAGCCATGCCATGCTGTGCCAGCACTTCTGACAGCAATGGCACCATTGCCCTCCTAAGAGCCCAGCATCAAAACAGTCCCATACAAGCACGATTTGGGGGTTGGGGGCCACTATTTCCTGTTCCTCGGGAAAGGGAAGGGGAAATGAAGAGTTCCTAGCAGAGAATATGTATATGATGGAGGGCAAAGGATATTGGTGGGTCCATCCCGCCATGACCTAGGATGCTCTTGCAAGGAATCACCCCAGCATGGCAGTGCATGTGAACTAAACCACACTCCTGCTCCCTTGGCAGCTTGCTGCCAGTGGGCTATTAGTCTCATGGAAGGGCCAGTCTAATGGGGAGGACCATGGGGTTGTAAACACTAGGTCTTCTGTCAGATGGCACACTCATGAGTTGAGCTAACCCCCCAAAAGGGGACCCCGCTTGTGTGGGGCCCCCACTCACTCTGGTAAAAGAGAACTTTTTTTTTTAACTGCAAACTGCTCTTCCCATTGGAAGGCTTGCATACACCCAAAGGAGATTTTGAAGTTCTATGTGTCAGAGCCTGGCCATGTGCATGGACAGTTGGAACACCGGTTGTGGGGATGGATCTTTACTCCCATTCAAAATTCCCAGAATTGGTCTGCCATTGCACCATATGCAGATCTGCCAGCGTGGAGAATTGTGGGAGATAGGGGCCCCAGTTTCCAGTGACCCCAAGAGAGTGGTGTTGCTGTTTGGGGGGCACAAGTAAGGGTGCACATATCCACATGGGCTGACAGGCTGGAAGGGGGCACGCTTTGACAACTATTTGGCAGCAGTCACCAAGACAGGGAGACGAGTTGCCAGCCAGGGTACCCATTCCCACTGCTTTCCTGCATAGAGCAACCTGGTTTGATATAGAGCCCCAATGGCCCAACACTCTCATGAGATTGCTGTCTGTGGGAGAAGGGGTTGTGATTGTGGCAGACACCCCTGTCCCCACAGATGGTTCTTCTCATGGGTTCAGACAGGGTGTCCCCATGGCCTGGCACTCTCTTGAGCGAGTGTGGTCTGCCCCAGGTCAGCACACATCCTCATCACATATGAGGATTTACTCTTTTCACTGGAGCAATGCTGATCATGTTGCCTGGCCCTGCTCATGAGTAAGCTTAGGGAGCACAAAGATCCCCAATGGGGAAGGGGCTGGACCCCTGGATCTTTTTTCTATCAAAAATAGAAATTGGATTCTCAAGAATCCCTGCTTTGGCCTGCTTTTTAAACCCCATCACAGGTACCGCCCCCCCCACACACCATATGTCCCCATCCCAGTGCTGTGATGGAGTGCCCTGCTTCTGTTGCCACCTGTGGTATTTGTGCTTGTGGACATACATTGTTGTCACTTTCTTCCCAGGGAGCAAAGCACTTTAATGTCTGCCCTGTCATCTCATCCCCATCCCCACCTGCTTGCCAGGAGGGGGTTGGAGCAAGGTACAGAGTGGGAAGGGGGATTGCCCCTGTGTGCCTTTGCCACTTGACAGGCTGACAAGCTAGGGATGGGATGTGGTGGCATCCCTGTTGCCAGGCGGCAGCATTGCTGGATAGATGACAGAGGCAGCCAGCAAGAAGCACCGCCGTCATGGAGTGGACATGATCCCAGGCAGGTCTGCGCTGCCCTATGCGCTATGCACTATGATGGCGGTTTCAATAACAGAATGAAACAGTGGTTATGGCGGCATCCAGTTTCGGACATAACTCTCCGGTGGCCAAACTGGAGATCTTGGCAGTGAACATTTGTGCAAACCAAAGGTTCAAATTGGAGTTTGGTGAGCCAAACCACAGGTCACTTTGGGCTCGAAACGACGGTTGTACAAATCCAACCTGGAGTTCCAACCTCTGCCCCGTTTAACTCCGGTTTCATGTTATGTCTTAATTCAGACAGTGAATCTTGTGAATACAATCATTGCCTGAGCTTGTTTTGGAAGCACTGCAACACTCACAGAGCAGCCTATTGTCTGTGCTGGCCTTTTTGACTTTCTGACTTTGGGCAATGCTCACTAATTCAGTTTAAATGCAGCTTCATTTTGTGGGCCAGTTCAGATAATATCCCACCTCCCAAACCAGCATACATGATGAAAAGGTGGAACATGCCAAAGGCATGCATGTCCCATCATCTTTCCCATGCGACCTGCTACCTTCCCAGTGTGTTCCTTTATTGCTTCGGGCAGGAGGTGGGGAGTAGTGGCTTGTCTGCTCTACACGTGGCAACACGTTTACTTGTTAAAAACAGTTTACTTGTTAAAACAGTAGTATTTGGGATTTGTACAGAATGTCAGTTCAGACAAACTGCCCAGCCTATGTGATGAAACAATGTGCCAAGAGAATGACAGGATGTCTGGGAAACACATCAAGATATCTGTGCTTTTGACACATTCCCTTATGTAATTCTGTGAGCTGGCCAGGGCTGAGAGGAACAGCATTCAGAGTGGCCCACTTTTACTCGTTTTCCTACCTTGAGCCTTTGGGATGTCACAGCTATACATCTATATAAATAAATGGATTTAGATTATCCTATTCAGAGATAACACAGACACAAATGGTCTAATTCACCAAGGTGATTTGCAAATGCAAGGAAAATTTTCCATGCACAGCTACAATGCAATGCTTTTTCAAGCCCCACTGATCTGGATGAGGGCTGAGATCTATCTGCCCCCTTGACTTGACAGCCCTGTTAGTTGTCTGTAACAGGTGTCCCTCTTTCAGCAATACTTCAGTGGGAGAGAGGCTGCAATTAGAAGCAAAGGTAGCCTGTGTTGAGGGGAAAGGAATATATTATCTGTTGCATAGGTTGCTTTCCTCTTTTCTTGTGCTCTGTCTCAAAGCATGGCATGGATAGATAGGCAACTGGGCAACATAACTCTTTTTTCAAGCTCTGTGGCAAGCTGCGATAGCACAGCACCAGAACACATGGGCCACTTTCAGATGCAGTGTGAAACCTCAGGTAGATTAACCTGTGGTTAATCTGTGAGCCTGTGAATCATCCTGCAGATTATCACTGAGCCATGGACTTGCAGACTCCAGCTTGTGGGCAGAGAGATCCCCAATCTTCCTGGTTTGCCAAGGCTGCATCCCTGCAAGATCCATAGCACTCACATTGCCAGTCTGCGGGCAAGGCATCAGGACATCAGTACAGTGGCAACCATTGGCCACTGTCTTCAAGGGGGCATGCCCAGCATGAACGTACCTTTTCAGTATCAGTTGCCTACTCTCAGCAGGTGAGGACTGGAGTTGTGGAGTGGCTCAGCACCAGGTTGGGTCAATCAGCAGAGTGAGTGACTTGGGCATCACAGCAGTATTGATGGCATTGCCCATCATAGTTAGGTCACACTGGCATGTCAAAACATGCTCTGCTGATTAGCCTAACCTGGTGCTGTGCCTCTCCACAACTCCAGTCCTTAATTGACCTGCCAGGGTAAATGCCTCCCCAGAGGTCAGAGAGGTCTGGAGTTCACCTATCATCTTCTCTAGGAGATGAATGGCAGGCAAAGCCTGGCTCAGATCTGCTGTCTCAGCACACAAGCTGCTAGTTGCAAGGAGGAATTCTCGACTGCCAAGACCAGCTCAGAAATGAGCTTCCAGTCTGCTGTGGACAGGTCGCATACTCCCAAGCAACAGTTCCTCACCTCTTGTTGGATGGCCACTTCTTCTTCCTGTAAGTGCTGGAGCATGAGAAAAACTGAGTCCCACTGCATCTCAACATCCCTGGGAATGATGCAATAAGATAGGCTGAGCACACACTGCTTCTCTCAGAGCATTCACCTAACCTTCTTGCTGCGGTGGAAATAGGCAGTGATCTTACAGCACTTGTCTACAAAAGCAGCCATGGTAGCAGCAGCCTCTGAGGTGTGGGATCCCCAACACTCCCTTGCCCTTACCTCCTTGATGCCAAGTTCATCCATCACAACCAGGTGCAGAGTGTGTGCCATACAGCATATGGACAAAAACTGCAGTTGGTGTGACACCCTCAGCATGTTGGCACAATCACTCCCCGTGTCCCTAAAAGCTCCAAACTACAAAACTGAACCAGCCAAGACATAAAAATAAATTTAAAATTGGTGTGTGTGTGCGTGTGTGTGTCTCACAAATATGACAATGATGGGACAGTCGGTCAGTTCACATGGTTGGGTCGGGAAGTTCGGGAGGAATTTTTTTTAAAAGGCAGGTGGATAATCCAATAAATCCAAATAAAGAAGTAATCCAAAGGTAGGTGTAGATGGTGGAGGCAAGACAGGCGGGGAAGCAGCAGCAAGACAGGTGGGGGGGGGGCGGTCAGGCGGCAAGGTGGGTGAGCCAGGTGGTGGCAGCAAAGTGAGTGGGTCAGGTGGTGGCAAGGTGCGTAGTGAGGGTCCAAAGGCGGTGGTGGCAGAGGCAGGTGAGGCTCTGGCAGTGGAGGCAAGTGGGGGTCAGGCAGAGCTTGAAGACAGGCAGTTGTCCAAATGTGGTGGTGGCAGAGGGAGGCGGGGGTCAGGCAGTGGAGGAAGCAGGAAGGGGTCCAAAAGCAGCAGCAGAGTCAGGCATGTGCCGGGTGGCAGCAGAGGTAGGTGGGGGTCCAAAAGTATCAACAGAGATGAAAGTTTGGGTGGTATATAAGTTAAATAAATAAATAAATAAATAAATATTGTAATAATAATAATAATAACAACAACAACAGAGGCAGGCAGGGGTCAGGCAGCAGCAGAAGGAGGCTGGGATCCTAAGCTGGCAGCAGAGGCAGGCGGGGGCCCGAAGGCAGCAGCAGAGGCAGGCGAGGATCCAAAGGTGAAGGCAGGCTGGAATCCAGACGTGGCTGGCAGGCAGTGGTCCAAAAAAGGGCAGGCAGGTGTGGGTCCGAAGGACGCAAGCTGATGGGGTCTGAAGTTGGTAGCCAGGTCAGGGTCTGAAAGATACAGTCAGGCAGGGGTCAAAAGGAAGCAGGCAGGCAGGCAGAAGTCCGAAGCCTAGTTTACATAACCAGACTGCCAGAAGAAGCACTTTGACTTCTGCTTCCCGCCTCTCACCAGGACCATAAAGGTGAAAGCTGTTGCTGGGGTACCCGTCTCCAGGGTTTCAGAGATCTGGCAGCTGGGCTGGGTGGCAACAGCCCTCTGGCCTGCATGTGTTCCTCTATGGCCTGTCACTCTCATGAGAGAGTGGTCCTTGGGAGGATTTATAAGGTTTTATCTTGACACTTGGCTTTATTGCCTGGTTTATGAAACCAATAGCTAGGTGTAACCCAGGATGGTTTATTTCAACCGTTGTTCTTATGAGGTATGGCTGATATTGCATGCTTGCTCTCCCAGGTAAGGGGTTGCCCCCCCCCCTGTAAAAAGTAGAAAAGAACCACTCCAGAATTCCAGGGGCTGACTTTTAACCCAATCTTTGTCACAAACTCCATGTGTTTGTGAAAACACTTCTGCAGCCTTTGATGGCAGACCTCTCCCGCTGTGCCCGTCTTGTCACCCCATCCTTTTGTGCAGGTTGACAAAAGGGTGCCATAAGACACAGTGGAAAGTGGTCTTCCCCCAATGTGGTTCTCCACCTATACATGCATTGACGCTTGGAATGCGGCAATGTGGTTGCAACAGCAGGAGGGGCTCCTGGACTACACAGGGCAAGGCAACTGTTGGAGAGGTGGCCATCAATAAGTGGGACAGGCATTGATTTGACGAGTTTCTAGGCTGGTCTGAACCACCCTCTCCATGGTTTTGGAAGCAGCCACAGCACAGAATCCAGGTTACGACAGCAGGATTTGTATGACACGATGCCAACTTCAAACCTGAGGTTCCAGCAGTGAAACTCACTACAAAATGAAGGTTTGGATTACAGTTTGGGGACGGAAACCTTCGGTCAGTTTGGTGCCAAAACCATGGTTTCACACATTCAGATAACCATGAAATCGAACCTCTGGCTCAGTCACTTCTGGTTTGGCAAAGGCAGCCATTCTCTCAGAGAATACTTTGGAGAAGGTCAGGTCTTCCTCAGCATTTTATTTTATTTTATTATTTATCTACTTTTTAAAAAGATTTATATTCCGCTTTTCCTCCAAGAAGGCCAGAATGATGTACATAGTTAGGTTTCTCCTCACAACAGCCCTGTGAAGTAGGTTAGACTGAGAGAGAAGTGACTGGCCCAGAGTCACTCAGCAAGTAGCATGGCTGAATGGGGATTTGAACCCGGGTCTCCCCTGTCCTAGCCCAGTTTTCTGAGAGGCATTGGGGAAAAACAGATTTGAATGAAATTGCTTCCACCCTTCCCTATCAGCCCATCTCCTTCTGGCAACTTTAACCTTGGGAATGAGTGCAGGAGTGAGTAATGAAGTGAGATGACTTGAACCAGGATAGGCTATACAGGCCTCCTCCTCATGGGGCCATGAACTCCAGAGCATGCTCAGGGTGTTCATTTCCTTCCAGGCTTCATTGCATTTGTAGTTTTCCATACTTCTCAGTTCAAATTAGTTTTATTGGAAATAACTTGCATACAAGGGGTGAACACCACTTTAAGTCCATTCCATTTCTAGAAGGAACAGGAACACAGGAACACAGGAAGCTCTCATATACTGAGTCAGACCATTGATCCATCTAGCTCAGTATTGTCTACACAGACTGGCAGTGGCTTCTCCAAGGTTGCAGGTGGGAATCTCTCTCAGCTCTATCCTGGATATGCCAGGGAGGGAACTTGGAACCTATTTGCTCTTCCCAGAGCAGTTCCATCTCCTAGGGGAAATATCTTACAGTGCTCACATGTGGTCTCCTATTCAAATGCAACCGGGGGGACCCTGCTTAGCTAAGGGGACAAGTCATGCTTGCTACCACAAGGGTTAGTGCTCTGCTCATTAGGGGATGTAGATTTCAGCATGGGAGGTGTTCATATTCTAAACTCTTGCAATTCCAAATGTAGCCTCATTATCACTGGGTATCAGTAGCAGTGTGACATCTTTTCATGAACCACATGATCTTTGATGGAGGAAACCTGACCAAGACTAGTTCAGCACTCAACAATTTCCTGATTTTCTATCTGTAGGTCAACAGAAAAAACTATTGGTGGAACTCAAAATATGCCCTCATAGGTGTTGAAGTCTAGTCTGACATTCTGCCATCTGGTCCATTGCAAAAGAAACCGATGTCCATTGCACTGAGAAAGCCCAGGCAACCTTAAATTTAACTGTGATGCACAGATTTTTGTCTCTGAAGCGGATAATGTAACAATTATCTTTGAAAACTGTTCAAATGTGCTAAATGATAAACTTAATTTGCAAACTTGGCTAAACACAGAATCCAAGAGGTTGTATCAATACAGCCTATGTGTAAATGGAATTCTAGTGCTTGAATGTTAGCAGCTGGTTTAACTTTATAGACTGCATGCATGAAAAAGGATAAAGGGAAGGAGAATATATTTAATTTTTTGTTTTGAGGATTACTCTTGTGACTGACGCTTCTGCTTGCATTTCTTGCAACTATACAATATTGCATTTCAATATTATCTTGAGAGTGGTTAGGATTCTCAGGAAACTCAGCCTGGGACTCAGCTCCAGCAGGAAGTAAGTCTTGTGGCCACTGAAGATAAAACATAATTCTCTTCCTGGTAAGTGGGACAAAATTGCTTGCCTGTCCCTTCTCACAATTACCTATGCCTGCTGCACTAGCCTCTGTAGTTGCTATAATTGGGATTCTGGCTTTAATCAGTGTTGTCTTTTTTTTTTAATCTTGGCCCTGGTGTATTTTAAAACTTTTTAATTACAGGTTGAATATCTCTTATCCGAACTGCTTGGGACCAGAAGTGTTCCAGATTTTGGACTTTTCATAATTTTTGAATATGTGCATACTGTAATGAGATATCTTGGGCATGGGATCCAAGTCTAAACACGAAAGGTTACTGTACACTGTATTTTTTTTTTTTTTAGGTTTTATTTAAAGTATAAAAATTGAATTTACGATAACTACAGGTAGATGCAAATGTAATGAAAACTAATTGCGAGAAAATTTTCAACGCAATAACGTTGCTGGTCACGTTAGACTAAAACATGGTATTTTAGGTGAAGATTAAATTCAGAATTCATGTGATAATAATGTTGAGTCGGTGCTGCAGGCACACGCCATGGTGATTTCTGGATTTTGGAGCATTCCCAATTCTGGATGTCCAGATTAGGGATACTCAACCTGTAGTATTTATTGATGTTTTATTGTGTCTTTATTGTAAGCTGCCCTGACCAATAGATAGTTTTCTGGGATTGTTAATATAGCCAGCAACACCTATTTGTATTCCTGTTCAAGCACATGCAGGGCTGTCAATGCACTCCCACCATGTCCTCACACCAAGCACTCACACCATGTCCAGATCATGCAGAGTGATAGATGCCAGTGATATGTACCAGCATCTTTATGTGGGTGTGTCTTATATTCAGACAATCAATTGTGCACCGTCCACTTAAGTACAGCTCAAACTTCAGCCTGTCCCATCTATCTCTTTTCTTAGACTAGGAGAAATTATGTGGAGGCTTGTTGTTTAACCTCTGGGGAGCTGTGTATAACCTTGTTACTAAATCAGTAACCTGTATAAGTGCCTGAATTCAGTAGTCAAGGAACTCAGGAAAAGCCTTCTTTCTATCTCTGAAAATAGGTCACCTGGTTTCCATTGAGAGAAAATCCAGAGGGAGCATAATGTGTGTTCATAAAGCATGCATAGCAATCTTCCTGTAGGTCCCTGAAATATATAGACATTTTACTGGTACATATAAAACATAGTACTTTCATTCTAATTCTGAGCATTCCTCACAACTGGACTCCATTAATTCCAAACTGTCAGCAATGTAAAGATTTTCAAAGCTTGGTCATGCTTCTATTTTTCATACAAAGATTGATTCTTGACTCTTTGGATCTCAACATGAGACAAGCTCTTTTTGACTCTCCTGTAAATGCCACTTCCTGATGCCATGCTTGCTAGGGATGTGCATGAACAGTCCGTGTACTCTCCGGGCCACACAGAGGGATGCCTTTAAGTAAGCAGGTAAGGTGCTCCTTACCTGCTCACCACCGGCGATATGCATGTTGATGCTGATTGGGGCTATAGGTAGGGACACTGAGACCACACACATCTCTTTCAAAATTGAGTGCCAGAGTGGGGGGAAGCAGTGGGGAGGGGGTAAACAGGGAAGGAGTGCCTTACCTGTTTTTTAAAGGCATCCCCCCTGCCACCGAACCTGTTTGTACACATCCCTAGTGCTTTCACAGTTGGGACAGGATTGAAGTTGTGCCTGACCTTAAGGGATGGGCCAAACTCTGCCACCATCTTGCCCCCCTAACATTTGTGGGTGGAGTGGGGGGGGACTGCCAGTTTGGCTTACATGTCCCGGGTACCTGATGCCCATTTGGCCAGGTTGCCCTCCTATGCCTGGGGCCTCAATAGAGGAGGCTAGTAGGAAGCCAGTGCCTTCAGCGCAGCAGCAAGTGACCCTCCTGGGAAAGGCAGTGGATGACCAGTGGCATGTTCTAATATGGGCATGGGGAATATGGACTAGGCAGTATAACAGCCTGGGGGGAGGATGGTATATTATCCCCATGGTGAGGTTTCTATGCCTCTTGGGGATCATTTGCTCATGTCCATGAAGAAGATTTGGAGAAATGAGTATGTGGATATATTTTCCTTGCTCTTCTGAGAAACTGAGTCCAAAGCAATGGACAAGCCTGACAGCAGGGAGAGTGAAAAGGTGAAGCAGTAGATTGCATCTGGTCCAAGTGGCTGGTCAGCTACCTGGTGTACATGGGAGTAGTATTACAAAAGCAGCCTGGGTGGGCAGCGTCTATGGTTGAATACCCAGACATTATTTACCACGCTTTGTCTGAATTCAATGGTCCCGCATGGGACAGCTATGATGAGGTGTTCAGGATGCTAAACCCTTCTGGGACTGGATTGTTGGCAACCAACCTCAGTTTTGGTTGCAGACAAGGACTCCCATCCTCCCAGTCCATGGGGATTACTCAGATAGTGGGCACGTGAGAGTAATCAGGTAGCCAATTAAAGGACAGGTCTCTGGGCAGGGGGTGACATTTCACCCCCTGTGTTGCGAATTTGGATCCTCTGGGGCATGCTTCCAACATCAATGACATTTTCGATATGCTCAATCTGTGGAGTCTGCACCCCTTCAGCACCTGAATCGAGGCCAAGGAGCCCACACTGGCTTCAGTGAGCATCAGGGCACCAAAATGTGTGGGTGTGCATGTGCCAACCCTTCTTTTGGTAAAGGGACTTAGTCCAATTCAGTTACTCCCTCTGTCCAAACTCTTACAGCTTGATCCAGTTGTGGTATTTGTGGGACAGATTTCAATTTGGTTTTCGTATCCCTTACCAGGGTCCCAGGGTGCCTTCGAGTGGATAACTTAAAGTCAGTATGAGGGTTGGAGGATGTTATGTGGGAGAAAATTGACAAGGAAGTAAGGGAGGGCAGAGTGCTTGGTCCCTTCCCTGAGCCACCAGTCCAAAGTCTGTGGGTGTCCCCACTGGGTGTGGTCCCAAAGAAAGCTAAGGGAGAGTATTGGCTTATTCATCATCTTTCATTCCCTGAGGGCGGATCCATGATCAGTGAATGATGCCATACCTTGCCATCTCTGTTCCATTCACTATATGCCGTTTGATTTGGTGGTTGAGATGGTCTGTGTACAGGGAATGTGACTGCTTTCCGGCTTTTGCCCGTGCATCCTGCTGACTTTGACCTCCTGGGGTTTTCTTTTGATGGCTCATTTTATATGGATAGAGCACTACCTATGGGATGTTCCATCTAGGGATGTGCACAAACTCATTCGTGAACACCTGGGAGGCGTGTGTATCAGCCATTTCTGGAATGACGCTGACGAGGGCTGCAAGGAGGTACGCTGAAGTCCTGTGCTAGCAGTTTTGAGGAGAGTGCTGGTAGAGAAAAAGCGGTGGGGTAGGTAAGGGCAGTCTAAAGGAACCCCCCCCCCACCATCACCTCCAAACTAGCTTGAACACCAGACTTTTGAACCGGTACCGTGCTCCCTAAAAGGATATGCCTATCTGGATAGGCACATCTAGTCTGGCCAATCTCTCAGTGCAGTTTTGGTGTGACAACATGGCCACTGTGTGACATGTTTTGGTGTGACAACATGGTGTAGTTTTGGTGTGACAAGATGATCACAGCAGGTGATCAACTCTGTGACTTGCAGGAGCCCCAGGGTGATGGGCCTTGCATGGAGTTTTACATTGCAGTGCTTGTGGCATAATATTTTGTTTGCTGCAAGGCATTTCCCCAGATTAGATAACAGCTTTGTGGATATGCTGACTTGGATGCAGGAGGAGTGGTTTCAGGTGGAACATAGGAAACATAGGCACATAGGAAACTGCCATATACTGAGTCAGACCATTGGTCTATCTAGCTCAGTATTGTCTTCACAGAATGGCACCGGCTTCTACAAGGTTGCAGGCAGGAATCTCTCTGAGCCCTATTTTGGAGAAGGCAGGGAGGGAACTTGAAACCTTCTGCTCTTCCTAGAGTGGCTTCATCCCCTGAGGGGAATATCTTGCAGTGCTCACACATCAAGTCTCCCATTCATATGCAACCAGGGCAGACCCTGCTTAGCTATGAGGACAAGTCATGCTTGCTGCTTGCCCTGGTGGCCAGGGAGCTGACCATGGTCTTTCCTGCCAGTCTTTGGAACCTTGAAGGCTTGAAGTAGAGCAGGCCATTCATTTCTTGCTGACCCCTAACACCAGAGCCCAGTACACAGCTGTCTTAAATGCATTTAGGCAGTTTAGGCTGTCATGGGGTCTGCATGACATCTGCCCCTTCTGGGTTGAGCACATTTATTACATTTTTGGGTTAAATTAGATGACTGGGGCTTGGCACTAGGGATGTGCATGGAACCGGCGGGGGCTGGTTTGACGGGGGGGTGGCTTTAAGGGAGGAGGTGGCTGCACTTATTCCCCCATCATGTTTCCCCCACAGGCGCATGAGTCCTTAAGAGCCCGTTAGGGCAACAGCATACATTATGCGCATGCACTCCATGTGCACGCACATGAATGTGATGTGTGCATGTGTGCGAGCGACGTGCACAGTTGCCATTCCTACTTCCGGGTATATCTGGAAAATGGCAGCATGGGGCAGCAGGGAGGTACACTGCTGCCCTGATGGGCTCTTAAGGACTCATGAGCTAATGGGGGAAACGTGGCGGGGGGCCGGGAGTACACACACCCCCACCCTTAAAGCCACCCCTGTTGAACCTTCAAGCCGGCAGGGGTTTGAACTGGTTCGGAGGCCCATAAAAGGGCCTCCAAACCTGTTCGTGCACATCCCTACTTGGCACCTGGGTACATTGGAGGCAGGCTGGTGGTGTTGGCCTTCCATGCTAAGCTAGAGGGACATGGCAACTGCATTTCTAATTTTAGAGCTCACAGAATACTAGAGGGTTGGGCGTGGATGAGCCCTTCCCCCCACCCCAATTCCAGGGTTCTGTTTTCCTCTCAGGTAAGTTGGTTGTGCTTTTAAATTCCATTTGTTTCTCCAACTTTGAGGTTATGCTGTTCAGAGCTTCTGTACTAGTAGTGTTTGTCATGGGCATGCTATTGGACTCCGAGGATGAGGAGGAGACAGGCAGTGTGACAGCGGAGGGAGTACAGCAACCTCAAAGGCATAAAGTTACAGAGGCAAGTGGGACCGAATCACGGGACGTTGAAAAAATAACAGAGCCTAGTACGACAGCTCCTGTGGAGGAGGTGCAGCTGATCTCAGCTGTAAGGAGGCATCAGTCGAAGAGACAGGAGGAGATTAGGAGATGCACGCGCAGAATGGCTCACCTAACAAGAAGAGCTGCTGAGTCAGGGACCCATGATTGAAAACACATGGCTTCAGCCTATTTAAGATGGCTTCACCTCAGCCACATTGCTGATAGCAACGTCATGCTTTGGTGAGCTATCCAGCTGTGTTCCTGCTTGGTTTTTTTTAGTGTACTTTGACTCTGGACCATTTGGACTGGCTTTGGTTTGGAAATTACTTACTGCTTGGCTCTGACATTCTCCTTTTGATCCTTTGCCTACTTCATGCTTCATCTGCTGATATACAGCTCTAGATTAGCCTGACAGGTTTACAACAGTGTTCTTTGGGGCCTTTCTGATCAGCGAGCTGGTGGTCACTTCAAGGCTAGTGTCCACCAGTGACTTTAATTCAAAACATGAAATGCTGAAAAACAGAACTCAGGTTTGGACCTGTCTGGACTAAAATCTGCTGCATCAGAATAAAGATGCAGACACCCTCCGATAACCACCCGCACCCTGCTAACTAGAGCAAAGATGCACCTTTTAAAGTGGTGGCTGCCTTATATTTAACAAGGACCTAGCAACTGTCTCTATTCAGTCCTTCTGTGGACTGAAGCGTTCCTTCTGTGGCTATTGCTGGCGTCTCCCTTGTATTTCTTTTTGGTTCGTGAGCTTTTTCTAGGGACAAAGAACCCCTCTTCCTATATAAACTTCTTTGAACATGCTTTTTTTGTTTGAAAGTGTTATATAAATGACGATGAGTATTATTATAGTTTGAAAATCTTTGATCTAACCTTTGGACATGAACTCTGCCTTTCTTACCTTGTCTGGTGTGCTCTGTGACACAGATGCTGTTCTTTGAAAACAACAAAGTTGCTTTCATTCTGCTTATTGGTCAAGTGTATTGGGCAGACCTTTGATTTTCTTTTATCCCAAGTAACTAGTATACTTCTGCCAATGACCATTTCCTTTTCTAATTTCCTGTTTCTGGATGGTATTAAAGTTCCATTCCCTTAGTTCTCTACCACAAACACAATATTCTGACACACTTCAAAATAATTAAAAGGAGAAAATTACAAGCTTGGCCTTAGCCTCTACTAATATTGATTTGAGGATTTCAGTTACAGCAATAAAAGTGCATAGAGGCACAGACTTTTGCGATACTCTTATGTCAATGACAGTAAATGAAAGATAAGAACTGACCCCTGCTACAGAAAATATCCTAGAGCCAGTGCAATCTATATTCAGGTCTGGTTTGTGAAACAAAACTTAACTAGTGATACAGATTTCTCAGTTGGGAACAAATCCAAAAGATGGAGGAGAAACATGATATGGAAAAAAAACCTTTTGCCTGTGGAGCATTTCACTGAGAATGGACATTTCTCTCAGTAACCATCATTGGAAATGAGGGACAGTTGATGAATATTTGAGGAGAGGAGCAAGACTGTACCTGTTAGCTATGTGTTCAACACTGACTTGCCCACTGGCTACACTGCTGGATAGCCATGCATTCGGTGTTAGTATGAAAGAGACTGAGTTGTTTCTGTTGATGGCTTATCTATGTGATCTGGAATCTTGGCCAATCCTGCATTTTAGTTCCTATGGATAAGCCCTTCACAGGTACAGCTCAACCCCTTCCATACAAATGGTGAGCATGTAGCTTCCTGGGGACATGGCCATTTTGTTATTTGGAGGACATGGCTAGTGGCTCTGATACCGCTTCCTTCATATGATGGTCTCTGTATGTGACACAGTTATTTCTGAGCAGGGCTTATGCTATGGTAGCTTGTTGCGTTATGTTTCACTTGAATCTGAGTTTCCAGTTCAAGCCCAAGAATTCCTTAACAGTGGACCTTAGAGAGAATGCATTGGTTTGTGTGGCATTTGATAAGCTGTGCCAGACATTTTTGCCCTCAATATTTCAGACTGTGTCAACAGTGGAGATAGATGGCTGCTGGTGCCATCAACCCCCCTTACTCAGATATTTTGTATGTGTGGTCTGTGCCAGATGAGCAATCTGCCCCACTACTTGCTTGTTATATGTAGAGCTGAGAGATAAATACCTTAATAAGGTGGTAAGTCCAATGAAGAAAAGGTGGCTTTTGCTGCAATCAAATTGAGATGCTTGTATTACTCAATCACTCCATTCACATGACCATGCATGTACATGGTCCCAGGTCAGGATATAGCCTCTGCGATACACACACTCAGTCACCCCATTCACATGACCGGGCATACCTGGGTACAGCCTCTGACCTGGATATGCATGGTCATGCAAATGGGATGAATGTGTAGCATTGTTTGCTTTGGCTTAAAGATATGGGCTAATTTTCTCAAGACAATAGCAGCTGATTATAAGGGGAATTCTCATATTTGAGTTGAGTGTGTGTCCTTGTATTGATCTGTAGGTGATACTGGCTGACATGATGTGAATCAGTAGGTCAATGAAAGAAGGGCTGCGGGTCCACATGGAGCTTCCAGCATCCCTGTAGTGATGACATGTTTCACAGCTGAGTGGCTGCAAAGGAGGAGGGGAGAGCAATTTTAGAGTCTCTGCTCTCCCTTCAAAAGCCCTTCCCATGCATGTTGCTCCCCCTCCCCCTCCACGATCTGCTCAGCTGTGCAATGTGCTATCACTGAGGGGAACACAGCCCTTCTAATGCTGACCTACTGATGTGCAGCATGTCAGCCACTGTGCTGAAAGATTGTATTGATAATTATTTAGTATAATGGCCTATGAATATACATCATGAATAAACTTGCACTTGTACTTGAATGAGCTGGTGCCCAAAACTGCCTTTCTGTACTTGAAGTATCTCACAGGCTCCTTACATAAGGACAGTTATGAATCTGATTCTACAATGGATTGAGGGCACAGTGATAATACATCTTTCTACACTAATTCTACTCTGAGCCGGGTCTCACAATCAGTGAGACCTGGTTTCTAAGGGTGAGCGGAGAGTGTGGGCTTAGCCTGCTCTCCCCACACAGAAGCAGACAGTCTGCTCTGGGCAGATGAACCAGCAGCCCACACGACTGCCAGCTCCATAACAGTGGGGAAGCGGGGGCCAATCGGCCCCCAGAAGGTCCAGCATGCCCTGCGTGACCATTTGTCAATTTGTAACATGATATCTCACTCAAGTTTGAAATATTGTTTTGAAGGTTAGTAAGTGCATTGAGAACACAAATTGTACATTTCATGTATGAACCCAGGGAGGAAAATGCAAAGTATATTGTAATGCAATATCTGCCTCAGAGACTAAAATATGGGAACGAACATTAGTGAGCATCTTTAGCTCAAAAATGTATGTTTCAAGTTTGACACCTGGTTTATCTTCTACACTTATTTTCGAAGGCAGAGGGAAATGCAGAGTAGATTAGAATTTTATATCTAAAGTGGATCCCTTGAGCGTTGTGTTTTATTTGCATAATGTGGGTATGGGATAATTCTACAGCTTTTGGTCACTTGTAAGTTAAGGTGTGCTGTCAAGTCGATTTCGACTCCTGGCACCCACAGAGCCCTGTGGTTTTCTTTGGTAGAATATAGGAGGGGTTTACCATTTCCACCTCCTATGCAGTATGAGATGATGCCTTTCAGCATTTTCCTATATTGCTGCTGCCCGATAAAGTTCCAGAGGGGATTCAAACTGGCAACCTTCTGCTTGTTAGTCAAACATTTCTCCGCTGCACCATTTCAGGTGACTTAGATAGTATATAACCACAAATGCATTAATCCATAAGTGTATTTTTCTATGTATTTTCAGGGTGCATATCCAGCCCGCAATACTTAAGGAGTTCTCCCTTGCTTTACTAAACAATTCCACAAAAATATTTTTTTATACATCACCTATGTTTCTTTCCTCTGCGTGCAAAAGATTTAAGTGAGTAGTTGCTCCTCAAGCTTCTCCTCTGTCTGCATCCGTGTCTTTTATGGGATCAATGGGCACCATCCAGATTAACCCTGCACTGATGCTTCAGAGTTTTCCATCATAAAAGTTTTTTTAAAGAAACAACAGCCCCCCCACCCCATTCCACTACTGCCTGCACTTTTTGAAACGATGTCCCCGAGAGGTATAGAAATAATCTGGATGTCAGCCAGTATTGTGCTTTCTAACATAAACACATCTTCACAAGAGGCACTAAAAGCACCATTCCGTGAAAGTCAATACTAGACAGAAAGAGGAGAGGAAATGATTAAGTGAGTAGTTGCTCCTCAAGCTTCTCCTCTGTCTGCACCCATGTCTTTTATGGGATCAATGGTTGCATTTCACATGTAACACAGAATCAACGGTCCAATGGTTCCGTCCTCCCCTCCCCCATACGCTAACCTGTCCATGTTCGGATGTAATGCCAGGAACCGAACTGCAGTCTGGGAGACTGCAGAGAGGAGGGGGAAGTGGCTGCTGGGCTTCACCTTTTGCATGAAGGATAGCCACATCAATCAGAACAGAGAGAGAGAGGAGCTTCCTTCCCTCAGCCTAAGAGAAGTCTGCCTCCAGTTCAGTGTTTGGACGTAACACCGCTGAATGCAAAACTTAGGTAGGAGCAGAGAAACTCACAACAACCCAAGCGCTCAAATTGGAGTTTGGGGAGGGAAACCTTTGATTGCTTTTTGAAAGGAACAGAGGTTCCATGCACTTGGATGTACTAGAAATCCAGCCTCTGCCCTGTTTAACACTGGTTTCCCATTACATGCGGTTTCCCATTACCTGCGAATGCAGTGGGTACTCTTGCTATCACAATGCAATCAAGTCAGTCGTGCTCATGCTAAGGATGTCTGAGTGTCCTAATACTGAAACTGAACTGAACTGAAAGTGGGCAGCAGAAGGTGGACGAAACTATCGGCAACTTGACTTTTGAAATAGCTGACATTTGGATGAGCTATATTTTGAGACAGGATGCTGTCATGGATCAACTATTAGCCTCAGACAACAAGAGGGATCAAGCAGGTGTAAAAAAAAATGCCCACGAGAAAAGCTAAACAGAACCCAGCTTGTAGAAACAAACTGTAACCTTATTCCTGATGCATTTATTCCTTATCAAGCTATACACATTTTATAATTTAGCCAAGACAGTTTGATCTATTCTTTTCCATACTCACTTAGTGATGATTAGAACATCCCCTGAATAAACATTCCCTCCAAGCTTGAATTGTTACCAGCTTGAAGTTTGGTTGTTGAAGCTGTCCTTCACTATGGGTTTTCCATAGACTGGTGCCTGATCAGAATTTGGGATATGACAAAAAAGCTGACATTCCTTAACAGTCTAGGATAGTTCATAAATGAGTATGTTCCCAGAAAATAGGGAACCCATCTCCACTCTTCTAGCCAAAGATGAGTAAGACAGGAGTTCTCAACCCTGGGTTTCCAAGATGTTGTTGAACTACAGCTCTCATCATCCCCAACCACAATGGCTGAAGGCATTTGAGGGACCTGTACTCAGGCCCACTTGTAAAATGAACACAAATACTGCCTTCCACACAAGAACATGTACCTGAAAAACAGGTACAACATAATAGGGCTATGCATATAGTCATCAACATTAAGTTAGGCAAACCCAGCTATTAATGCTCGTTCGAACCCACCCAAATTCCTCAAGCTCAGCTTGCTCAAATGTCGGTATCCCAGCTTCTGAATCTCATTCTGTACTAGGGGTGTGCACAAAACTGGGTTGCCCGGTTCAGTTCAAGTCCAGACTGGACTCGTACTGAACCAGGCATGTTCGGTTTTGCCACACACACACACACACACCCATTCAGTTTGGTCTGGGGGGTTTGTGATTTTTTAAAAAATCCTTTTGCTTACCCCCTCCAGGGGGCTTCTTCGTGGCCACAGGTGGTTTCTGCAGGTTCCCTCTCCCTCCACCAGCCTCCATTATATGTCAAATTACCCGGGTTGGGGGGGTCTTTGACCCATTCCAGGCCTCACCCCATGGTGGTGGCCATTTTGGAGGCCTCCGCGCATGCCCAATGGACTCTGCATGGCCCCAAACCACCCCCATATTGTCATGTGCAAGGCCCTAATGTCAGAATAGGGCTTGTGTTTCACTGAAATCAGCCTAAGTTAGTCCTTATTAACTTGTCTCATTGATGTCAGTGGTGTTTAATCATGACTAAATTACCTTGGATCCAACTCACTGGAATTCTTCAGAAATTTAGATGGATCTGAAAATTTGTCAATTTCATATGAACATAGGAACATAGGAAGCTGCCATATACTGAGAGACCATAGGTCCATCTCGCTCAGTATTGTCTACACAGAAAGGCAGCGGCTTCTCCAAGGTTGCAGGCAGGAATCTCTCTCAGCCCTATCTTGGAGATGCCAGGGAAGGAACTTGGAGCCTAGATTCTCTCCCTCAGATGCTAGAATGTTCATGAACATATCATTACTACATAGTAATTTAGTCAATTCTTAGGGAGGCTAATGATGATTCTACTGTCTTCATATTATTAATCTACAGGAAAGATATTTCCAAGATTCTTGAACAAAGAGACTACTATGTGCATATTCCTATAAAGAAACCCACAGTTATAAATATTAGTATGTAGGCATGTCGTGTGTAGCAAAGTAAAGATTATTCTACTATTTTTGCTTTGTTAACCACAGCCTTTAAAAAGACTACAATTCCCAAATAACCTTGTGACTTCCCCAAGATTTCTGGAAGAGGAAATGTCCTCTTCCAGCAGCACTTTTCAAACATAAATCTCACTCCTGCATCTATGCTTGTCTTCTCCTTGTAAGTAAAATGGTCAGGAGGGGGGAAATGCAGAATTAGCAAAGGACCGACAAGGCAGTCAAAGAGGGACAAAGCAGTTTAAAATCAAACCACTCTGCCAGTCCACAGTCACAAATCCAATCAGGGGCCACTCCAAAGGTCAAGGCAACCTCTGATCCAAATCAGGGCTGTTTAACACAGATTGTGTGTGTATCTGTGTGTGTCTATGTAAATATGAATATGTCAAATATTTATATACTGTTGGGGACCCCCCCCCACACACACACCCCAGCATTAGACCCAGAGGTACCAATCCAGAAGTATATGGAATTCAGGTTTGTGTATGATTCCATTTTATTAAGGAATGAATTAATGCCTGAACAAAAGGTGAACTGACACCCAGATCTCATGACTGCCTCTGCTAACTGCTCTGTGAAAGAAGAGGCAATCCAGCATTGTATTGTGAAATGGGTACTCAAAGAAACACAAAGGCCAGGCCTGAGCGATCAAAATGCTAAAATCTAACCCACTATCAGATAATGCCTGGAAGAAGTGAGAAGCTGAGCTCTCACTTCCTCCTGCAAGGTCTATGTTAATCCTTGTAAATGATTGCCCTGCTATGCCGAAAGGGGATACTCAATTGCTGTCTATAGAAATTCCACTCTAGGTAAATGCACACAAAGAAAACACCTATAGATTTTAATTCTTACTTTAGTAACACCTTTTAACACCTTCTGGGACCAAGTACCAGAAATCTGGGGACAAGAGAAGATGCCCATTTGCAGCTCAGAGACACAGATTTGCTTTGGGCAGATTAGAATGTCTTTCCCCTAAGTAGCAGCTTATAGAAGATGGGATTCAGATCCCCCTGGACCTAACTAATATCCTGAATAATTAAAAGACAAGATCCAGAAGGTAACAGCAAATTGTCACCTTTTTGGGGACCCAAGAAGGGTGAGGATATTTTGAATAGACTCTATGGAGATCAAAGGACGATACAACTATAAAGAATGAGGCTTGTTGGACAGAGTCAGCAATCTTGCCTAGAAAGCATACTTGCTCAAGAGACATCCCAGAGTTTGCTGCTAAGCCATGGGGCAACAAGTAGGAACTCTGTCCATGGACAGAAACTGTCTGTGACTTCTGCTGCACAGTGAGAAGTCAAGACTTCCCCAGCCATGGTGCTCTCACTCTCAGCCTCGCTCTGAGCAAACTGCCTGCTTGACCATCACTCTCAAGCTCACGCCTCCAGCTATGGCCTCTCTTCTTCAGCTGAAAGCCCCACCTCTCTCAAGCCTCTTACCCTGGTAATATGCTGCTTCACAAGCCTTGGATCCCTCCAACTTTTCCCCTTCTTCTCCTTTCCCCTCTTCCTTCTACTAATTCCTGATCTCCCCAAACCATGTCAGTCCTCAACCTTCCTTACCGCCTGCTTTCCATCTATATCTGAATTATATTAGGCTCTAGGAAGATTTAGTACACACACATATGTTAGTTAGGAACACTGGGTGAATGTTGTTGCTGGCTATGGTTGAAATATTGTTAGTAATACTGATAGATTGTTCTGTTTTCTGCTCAGTTAGATTGATGTTGTTATTCTTTTATACTCAATAAAGCCCATTGAATTATTGAGGATTGCTTTGATCTCCTTTCTTCCTTGCACCCAGACTATACATGGTCACCGTATAAAAGAACTGGTCACTTTGTGACACTGGTAAAGCCAGCCTAATATCATATGCTTACTCCTGAGCATATCTAGTATACAAATCAGGCTTGGTTCTCAACAATATTGCTTTTCAACAAAACTTCCCAAAGTAGTTTACATAGACAAATTTAAAAAATAAAGATGGATCCCTGTTCCCAAAGGGTTCACAATTTAAAAAGGAAACATAGACACCAGCTACTGGAGGGATGCTGTGCTGAGGATGGATAGGACCAGTTGCTCTCTGCCTGCTAAATAAAGAGAATCACCACTTTTAAAAGGTGCCTCTTTCCTCAGTTAGCAGGGGACTGTATGTCTGTATGTGTGGGTATTTTTTGTGTATGTTTGTGCATAGAGAGTCCATATATACTTGTATACTTTATAAATAAGATATTAAATGAAAAGCCATTTAAAATGGTTGCTTAACACTTGAGTATCAGGGAGCGGTTGCTTCAAGAAGGATTACATATATGCATTTCAAGTACAACAAACACATTTGCGAAGGTTGCTTTGTTGTCTTTTCTACATCAGTTTTTCACCTGGGCACTGCAAACATCTATGCTAGAAAATATTATGACATTTACAACAATGTTTTCAAGAGCACCAAATTCCCACAAGATTTATAATAAATGTAGCATGAATATTGGAAGGAAAGGCATTCGCTTTCTGTGTTACTCAAGATGCATTTTTCTTTGGGGCCTGTCTATTACTGCAGTACTTGGGTTAAATGATACAGAGGGACTTATTTCATTTTGCAATGGAGCATTGTAAAATTACTGGCCCTTAAGAGGCTATAAATTGTCTAAGCAGGGGGGGAAAGGAGTCAACCCCGATAAAATCATGAATGGCTTTCCTATCATTACTGGAACTCTAATTTTCTTGCTTATTGCTTGAGTTGATAAAACAAATAAAAGAAAGAATCTTGGAGAGATTTCTTTAATATGCAAAATGAATTTCAATGTTGTCTCCTGCTGGTATTTTTATGGAAAACCTGACTAGATGGTACACATGGAACACAGAAATCTGCATTTAGATGGAAATATTATGAAATGTGTGATATGGTACAGAGTAAGTCTTTTAATGGCGATAGCAAAGTGTTGCATTATATGGTTGACTGGAGAGACAGCATGCCTATAGGCTTTCATGTCCTAGTATAACCAACTGCCCTGATTTGCCCAAGAGAGTCCATTTTCTTTTAGTCTGAATCTAATATTGATTTTTTTTTAATCAGCTGGGGAAATAGCTGGTTCTTTACTCAGATACATTTTGACACCTGCACGTGAATCATAAACTGTAAACAATAGTAGCACTCTGCCCTTACATAGCACCTTTCATCAAAAGGTCTCAAAGGGTTCAATCCTGATTTTAAAGAAGGCAATGACCTCATTTTCATTGACTGACATAGAGCCATAGAGTTAAGTTATTTACAGATGTGAAATAAAAATCTAAGTCTCAGAGCATTTCCATACATGATATACATAAAGCAATTCTGAAGATCTTTGGCACAAATGATGCATGTTCAAATTCACAGAAATATGTATAAAACAATGTCTGTACAAAGCAAAAGAACTATTTTTCACTTTGGATGTACATACAGCTAATGTGGTTTTACATTCACATCACATACATTGGAAAAGCAAATCCAACACCAATGTAGGCCTTAAATATCAAAACGCCCTGTTCAGAAAATGTCCTCCCTGACAAAGTTTATTAGATCAAATGAAAAGCAGAACTACTTCCTTGCAAGGGGATTTAAAGGGAGTTCTATTTCCTGATGTAATTCAGGAGACAATTTAGTTTTAATTGCTTGGATCCAGTGGGCTTGGTGTGCCTGCAGAAGTTCTAATGAGCACAACTCCATATAATCAGGCTCTCCCAGGTGCTTCTGTGCCAGAGAAAGAGTTACACATTTTATACATATATATATATACACACACACACACACACACACATATGCATAGATGTTTCTACCTACATTAACAGTAGTGGGCAGCCACTAATGCAGAGTTATATGCATTTGTAGGCTTCATTAATCTTTGGCTCATGATGCTATGCTAGGGCTGTGTGAAAACAGTCTACATTAGATTTTGTATCCTCATGGATACTTTGGAGGGAGCTCTGCATAGACTCAGCATTTTGTGAGTCTCAATTCAGTGCAGTTCAGGCCTGGTTCAAAGGTTTGCTTCGGTTTGAATTTGAAGCCCTGGATTACTCGCTTGAACCACACTCAACCAATCACTATAATTAGGAGTCAGGAAGGAACATTGTCTTTTTAAACCTCATTTTAATCCCAGCAGCATGAGAGTAGTAGTTGTGGGTGACTGCTTTACTTTTAAAAAGCTTCCTTCGCCCTGCCACTTTCCCCTCCATGGCATGTGCAGTACACACAGGATCTTCTGGGTGTTGTAGCCTTTTCATGCGTTGAGAGTACTGCAGCTGCTCCTGAAAAGACTATGATACACAGAAGCATGCCACAGAGTAAAAAGAAAGAAACAGAAGCCCTTTTTAAAATGAAGTGGCCACAGCCACTGCTCTCTTGCTACCCTCTTGCTACTCTCTTGCTGCCAGAAGCAAAATTAAATTTGAAAAGACAGTGCTCCTTCCTGTCTGATAAGTGCAAGAGTCAGGGTGAATTGGTAGGTGAATGGGGGGATGGGGGGGCGGGTCCAAGGTCAAATCAGATCCTAATTTAATTGAGTTCATTCTGACCCAATTCTATTTGATCCAAACCAAAAGGTACGTTGATTTGGATCAAACAGAGTTCAATAAATCCATTTCAAATAAAGTCCAACTAATCCATTTATTATTTTTTTATTTTTATTTTTTATTTTTACATTTTATGTCTCACTCTTTCTCCAAGGAACCCAGGAGAGCAGTGTACTACATACTTAAGTTTCTCCTCACAACAGCCCTGTGAATTAGGTTAGACTGAGAGAGAAGTGATTGGCCCAGAGTCACCCAGCAAGTAGCATGGCTGAATGGAGATTTGAACTCAGGTCTCCCCGGTCCTAGTCCAGCATTCTAACCACTACACTACGCTGGCTCTTTCACCCTTTATAATTGCAAATGTGCATTATTAAAATATGTAGGGCAACAATACCCAGAGGGATAATAACCAACTGCATTATTGACTCTATAAAGTATAAAGTAAAACCATCTTACTGATATCGTAAACTGAAGGAAGTATAATGGCAGGATTTCTTTTACTTTTTACATAAACATTTAATGTATGTGAAATCTTAATGAGGTATTATTTCCATTGCAATGTGTGTCTTATATTGTGCATATGTAGATGAGTGACAGACTGATAACCATAAACTCATTAGTTTGGTCCTTTTAGCAGTTTCACACTGAACACCACAATTCCTTCAGTCTCCTCACACATCCATGTCATCTATCCATCCACTTTAAATGGCTTGGGTCCAAGGTATTTAAGAGAACTCCTTCTTCTTCATCAACCCTGTCACTTATCAAGATCATCTGAGGAGGTCCGGTTGCAGTTGCCACCAGCTCAGTTGGTGTCAACTCAAAATCAGGCCTTTTCTAGAGTTGCCCTTGGACTCTGGAACATGCTTCCTAGTGAATTTAGAGTTTCGCCTTCTCTGAATGTTTTTGAGAAGGACCTGAAAATATACCTGTTTAGCTGAGCAGTCTATAGTTTAAAGCTTTGGGTTTTAGTTTTTTTATTTGTATTTTTAATTTTTTTTAATTGTGTCAATGTTTTAATGGTTTTTATATTGTGAACCACCCAGGGGCTTTTTGTATGGGGCAGTGTAGAGATGTAATAAGTAAACAAACAAACAAAATACTTATGCAACCAAAATAACTTTTGAAGCTTCATATGCAGTTTCATTCAAGAAACAGTTTCCAAAATGGAAGACAAGGAACACGCCACAAGGAACTGATTATTTTCCAAAATGTTGGAAAAATATTGCTTGGAATCTACTAGTTACTAGTCTCCTAGTTACTGAGTTGATGACTGGATTGTTGTCACCTCAGTAATGATGGCGTTTTCCAGGTTGCTATACTCTTAAAACATACTGACACATATTTGAAGAGGCAGAAATTTCATGTATTAAATTCTGGTTCAGAAAGGTACTGTGTGCATGGTTCAAAGCAGTGGATGCCTGCTTCCAGTGATCAGGTCTACTTAGTTAGAGAACTTTCAAAGTTCTCCCTATGGTATCTTCACTTCAAGAAAAACAGATCTACTTTTCCAATGATTAGTAGACTGGTAAATGCCTTCCTTAGTGGTGACTAAGGAAGGCATTTACCAGTCTACGTTTCCAAACCATGCCCTCGGCATATCTTGAGGGTCGATTTCATAAAGTTCCTGTGGAACAGCACCTCTGCCACTGTGGCCAGGGGCCAGTGGGGGATATTAAACTTTCTGTCCTACATTGCCCCTTTTATGGAACCTTAAGAGGAAAAACACTAGGTCGAATTATTGATAAATTCATGGGTTCTGAAACAGAATGTGTCAATTATTTGCTGGCAGATGTGTTTCTTTATGTTAGTTATCAAGCAGACATTTTTGCACTGTGGTCTTTTAAAATTAGGAAGAGCACTATATCTGCTAGCCCTGCTACACATCTGGCTAAGCTGTAGTTCCAGGACTAGCTCTCTTATTTGAGTTGTACCCACCAGAGATGTAACTACAGTTAGCTATTTAGGATGATATCTCTTTTCATTGTCATGCATGTTGTTTAGTTAGTTATTGAGGTTGTGCACACAACTGTGGCAGCAGCGGGGGAGGCGGGAGGCAGAGTTGCACCCCCCTTCCCCCCACCCAACGAATGTCCTGCTCCTCAGAGCAGCACAGATGAAGTGCCCACACAATCCCCACTGCTGTTATTCACATGGATCTTTGGAGGCTGGGAAAACGGGTCCTGGCCTCCAGATATCCCTGAATACTCTTTGTGAGCAGCACAGTGTATTCTGGGATTCCCCCTCAATCCGGGTGCTCTAGGCACCCAGCTCTGTGTATGCTCGGGCTGACTGCAGCCTGAGCATTCACACCACCCCAGACCTGGGGTAAAGGGCACAATCATGCCCTCTAACCCTGGTAAAAGCCAGGTAAAAATCTTGGGCTGCCAGGGTAGGCAATGCCGGGATCGGCACAAGTCTAGGTAGGGCTGCTCATAGGAATAACCTCATTATGTTTTATCCTGTCTTAATATGTCTTATCTGTTCTTCTTTATACATGATGTATTAGCTATTATGTTTCAAGTGGTTTTATTATGCTTTAATATGACATGTGGTTACAGTAATAAATATTAGTTATCAAACTGGACTGGTAACTGCATATCCAACAATGAACGAATAGTCTACCATTTTTGTGGGATGGAGAACTTTAATGAGGCTCTGTCTATCCCGCATCCCTCCTGTTTGGAATGGATTCAGGCCCACCATCCTGACCATATTGACCCAAAAGCTGATGCTGCCGTCAAAACCTACAGTGCTGACTGCCTATTGAGGGATGGTGCATACATAAATACATGTGCTCACAGGACCTAGACAACCAGTTACTGCACACACATTATGTGGATCAGCAACACTATGGAATTCTGGAGCCAGTGAATACTGGCTAGCTCCAAACGCACAATGAGACAGCAGGCAACAAGAAATCTGGAATCACAGTATACTATAACTACATGTATTTAAATGCTGATGAAAGGTTATTGATAGAGCAAAGAGAGACCTTTGATTTAACTTGACCATTTGTCAATTTGTAACATGATATCTCACTCAAGTTTGAAATATTGTTTTGAAGGCTGGTAAGTGCATTGAGAACACACATTGTACAATTCACGTATGAACCCAGGGAGGAAAATGCAAAGTATAGTGTAATGCAATATCTGCCTCAGAGACTGAAATATGGGAATGAACATTAGTGAGCATCTTTAGGTCATAAATGTATGTTTCAAGTTTGACACCTGGTTTATCTTCTACACTTATTTTCAAAGGCAGAGGAAAATGCAAAGTAGATTAGAATTTTATATCTAAAGTGGATCCCTTGAGCGTTGTGTTTTATTTGCATAATGTGGGTATGGGATAATTCTACAGCTTTTGGTCACTTGTAAGTTAAAGTGTGCTGTCAAGTCGATTTCGACTCCTGGCACCCACAGAGCCCTGTGGTTTTCTTTGGTAGAATACAGGAGGGGTTTACCATTTCCACCTCCTATGCAGTATGAGATGATGCCTTTCAGCATTTTCATATATTGCTGCTGCCCGATATAGTTCCAGAGGGGATTCAAACTGGCAACCTTCTGCTTGTTAGTTAAGCATTTCTCCGCTGCACCATTTCAGGTGACTTAGATAGTATATAACCACAAATGCATTAATCCATAAGTGTATTTTTCTATGTATTTTCAGGGTGCATATCCACCCCGCAATACTTAAGGAGTTCTCCCTTGCTTTACTAAACAATTCCACAAAAATATTTTTTATACATCTCCTATGTTTCTTTCCTCTGCCTGCAAAAGATTTAAGTGAGTAGTTGCTCCTCAAGCTTCTCCTCTGTCTGCATCCGTGTCTTTTATGGGATCAATGGGCACCATCCAGATTAACCCTGCACTGATGCTTCAGAGTTTTCCATCATAAAAGTTTTTTTAAAGAAACACCACCACCCCATTCCACTACTGCCTGCACTTTTTGAAACTATGTTCCCGAGAGGTATAGAAATAATCTGGATGTCGGCCAGTATTGTGCTTTCTAACATAAACACATCTTCACAAGAGGCACTAAAAGCACCATTCCGTGAAAGTCAACACTAGACAGAAAGAGGAGAGGAAATGTAAAACCAAATGCATATTCTTGTCAATATAGGTTTTTAATTGCATTCACAAAACCAGAAAATGTAAAGATTTAATGTAACCATCATATGTAAGAATATCTGATTGCTTTTGTTAACTCTGAATACCCTTGAATGTATATGATGTGCTGTGTTTCACTTTATTTCACTTTAACTCATCATCCTTGTGGTAATATATACTCTACTTTCTATAGAAATGACAATAAGTGACCTTATGGTGTCTCTGGATGCCCCCTTGGTATTGCTGTATCATTGAAAGTAATGAGGACACACAAATTTATGTGCCCTTAGGTGTGCTGTGGGGATGTAGTTCCCTAGGGGTTAATGGATGACTGTGTTTTAGTTGAGTAATCAAGTTGAATACTGTACTTCAGAAGCTGTTTTCAAAACACATACATGGGCTGTAGACTAATGACTATTACTCTAATATGCTTTCAACCTTGAATACTCTTTAAAGGCACTGCTTGTCTGCTCAGCTTTATAAATAAATAAGCTTTTATTGCTTATAGCATGCTACAATAAAAGGGACAAAAATGGGCATAAAAATCTATTTCAATCAAGTGTGTAAAAGAAACCATATATTTGGAGGGAAATAATGTTAGCTTTCAAAAAGTCACAATGGCTACCAATCCTAATTCTATATGGGTACCATGTTACTAGAGTCTTTTGATAATATATGTAAGCAAATGCAACTAAATCTCATTGCAGCATTAGATATATAAGAATGTAGGATGGAATTACATGGTACAGTGTTGTCAATGAGACTGAAGGATCAAACCGCCATTCCCCCATTTCTTTCCCTTTTTTGTTTCATGTGTTCTAGGGGTGTGCAATTTGGATTTTTGGTGTTTTGATTCAGATCCTAATCAAACACCCCCGATTTGTTTTGGATCCAAATCTGGCCCATCCGAATCACCCCCGATTAGATTCAGCTCTAAATTAATCCGAATCTGAATTGATTCAGATTAAAAAACAGTCCCTGGGGCCCAAAGAGTGAGGTGGAGTGGTAGTGCCCAATGAGTGGAAGCTACCACCCAAATTGCAGAGGGATTGGCCAAAGGGCTGATTTTTGGTGAATTTTTGAAGTTTTAGTGTCTTTGGGGCAGATTGGGGGCATAACGTGGGATCTGGGCCAAAATAGTGGGGTGGGGTGATATTCCCAATGGGTGGAGGCTACCACCCCAATTGCAGAGTGATTGGGCAGAGGGCTGATTTTTGGTGAATTTCTGAAATTTACACGTTTTTAAGGTTTCCCCCCATTAGGTATAATGGAGGGTGTATCGCTTCACTTTGGGGGGAAAGGGGTGGCCTAGAGTGGTATGGGGTTGGTGGTAGTGCAGGTTAGGGGCAAGGAAGCTACCTGAATTTTTTCAAAGGATTTGGGCAGATTGCTGATTTTTGGTGAATTTCTGAAGTTTACGCGTTTTTAAGGTTTTTCCTCATAAGGTGTAATGGAGCTTTCATCAGCAGCCCCATAAGTGCACTTGGGGGGTGCTGGGGTGGCCCAGAGCAAGTGGTGGTATAGTGCACATAGGGTGCCAACCATCCCCATGGGTTTCTAACCCATGGGGTAGGTACAGGGTTCAGTTGTTTCTGAGGTGTTCTGAGTGTAGATTCTATGATAGCAAATGAGAGTGGATTCATGTTGTCTCATTGAAAATCTCATTTGCTGTCATAGAATCCACACTGAGAACACCTCAGAAGCAACAAAACTCCAACAAACTCCTATGTTCCTATATGTTAAAAGCACATGTGCAACGTTAGCCAGGAGGTTAGCCATTATTTTTCTTAGCTGAAAAGTAAGACAAGTAAGAAATTGACATGCTGGTCACTACAGGTAGTCAGTGACACTGTGCCATTGTCTCAGTGCTCCAATCCCATGGGTCACTATGCTGAGAATAAGCAGCTATCCCTTGAAGATCTGGTCAACATTTAGCCAATATCAGACAAGGGGTCAGGGGACAGGCCTAAGCCTTGGCATACTTGTGCTTCATCATAAATCAGCTAAATTGCACTGATATTTTGCTTGCCCTCTCTAGTATCATACTAGGAACATAGGAAGCTGCCATATACTGAGTCAGACCACTGGTCTATCTAGTTCAGTATTGTCTTCACAGACTGGCAGCGGCTTCTCCAAGGTTGCAGGCAGGAATCTCTCTCAGCCCTATCTTGGAAATGCCAGGGAGGCAACTTGGAACCTTCTGCTCTTCTCAGAGCAGCTCCACCCCCTGAGGGAAGTATCTTACAGTGCTCACACTTCTAGTCTCCCATTCATATGCAACCAGGGTGGACCTTGCTTAGCTAAATGGGCAAGTCATGCTTGCTACCACAAGACCAGCTCTTCTCTTTAATCAGAGACAGTGGCCATATTTGCATGTATGTGGAACTGTGGGTACTGAACCTGCAGTTTCATGCCCCCCTCCCCCTGCTTTCCCATCCGAATTTGGACATACTGGAGAATGTCCTCCCTGCAGTCAGTGAGAATGCAGAGAGACAGGGGAGCTAGCTATATGGACTTCCTTTTGGCTGAAGGACAGCCTGCATAGCCAATCAGAAAGGGAGAGAGGGAAGAGCTTCCTCCCTCAACTCCAGTCTGGCCAAATGCAGCCTCCAGTAGATGCAGCCTCCAGTGGAATGGAGGCTCCCTGGACCCTTGGTTTGGAGCAGCAAAACTCACTACAAACCAGGGGTTCAAACTGGAGTCTCCATGGTGCAACCTCAGGTTGCACTATGGACAGGACTGGAGTTGCACACATTTGTACATAATGGTAAGGAAACTGTGGGCCCTTGCAACTCTGGTCCCCTGTTATGTGCAAATGTGGCCAGTGGCTCATAAGACTTAGTTTCAGTCCTAGTTCTGAGAAACATCCCTAGCTCAAGGTCAATACTGCAAGTCATAAGATAAAGTCACAAAAGTGCAATATATATTTCTGATTTGAATATGATTCATAATATAATGTATTAATACTAACACCATGACTAAATGCATATTATTTATTTATGTATCCATACTAGTTTTAGACTGCCCGAAATGTACATCTCTAGGTGGTGTACAAAATTTAAAACACAATATGAAAAAGTAAAAATTGATTAAAATTCCACAAAACACAACAAAAACCATCTCATAGAACAGCTTATTAAAATTAATTCCAGTTAAAAGCCTGCAAAAACAGGTACATCTTGAGAATCTTCCTAAAAACAAGGAAATGCTCATATTTCAAGAGGGAACATATTGCAAAGCCCCAGGGCAGCCACAGAGAAAGCCCAGTTCCGAGTTGCCATCAAATGAGCCAGCAGCAGCCGTAACTAGACCTCTCCAGAAGATTGTAATAGGCAGCAGGGGTCATGACAAAGAAGGTACTCTCTTAAATATGGATTATGGAATATAATAAAATTAATAATCCTGTGTACAGCTTTGTTGAGTGCTCTTCACTACTTTTCTAACTTCGTATGAAACATTCCTTTTTAATATCCAAGCTTACTGACAGGTAGAAAGCTTTTTGGTATAACAATCTACTATGACGATCCATTAGACTCAAGCATTAGAACTATTTCATTAGCATCCCCCCACCACCAAATTCATGTTAATGCAGAAGGCAAGTAATAATCAAGAATGGGAAAGTTAACATTCTTTGATGGATTAATGATTGATAATTTTTCATCCTAATATCGGCAAGCTAAGACTGCAGACATATATTATTATTCTTCATTCCTTCCATCTGTCATATTGAACACAAGCAAACTTGCCTTCCTTCCTTCTGTTTAATGGGCTGTAAGGTATTGACCTAGACCTACAGACTGCTCATTTCTGTGATTGATGGAGTTCTCCTAAATAACATATATTTGGAAAAGGGTTTTGTTTTGTTTTGTTTTGTTTGCATGCAGTTTTGAATGAACTAAAAAATGTTTGACTTCTCATAAATTCTTCCTTTTTATTTGATGAATATGTCAAACTTTTATTTATTAAAAAAGGTAAATGGGAACTTGTGCAAATAAAATTCAATTTCCAAGGAATAAAGGAAGTTGTAATTCTATAAATCTGTTTTGTGATTGGTTCATCATAAATGAAAAAGAGGAAAAAATACACTCCATGCTTAGAGAAAGATTCTCCTTCTTCTCAAGATGGGTGGTGTCTCATTCTCCAAATGACAATGGTATAATCAATTTACTGCCGTTCTTAAAACAAAAATTTCATTGGTGCAGTTGGCACCATTGCTAGAAGAGCAATGGGCCATATCCTTACAATTGCAGGTTAAAAGAAGTTTAAGCAAGTGAATTAACTTGCCCAGCCTCTCCCAGGAGCAGCCAAAGCCAACTGCACAAAATTAGGCTTAACACAATTGGGTCTGGGACAGTGAATGTGGAGCTGCAGAGCATAAGGAAACCCCACCTCCAAATCAGGTGCAAGCATTTCCTGTGAGCACGAGCAGAGCAAGAGAGGAGCAAATCGTTTTCATGGTAAGCAAGCAGCATCTGCCCTGTACCATCTGCTCTTGAATGAAGCAAGCGTATTTCTCCTAGAATAAATAAATACTAAATAAGCTAACAAATGATCACCCCATCATGCAACCTGCTGTAACTTACACTGAATTCTCCCCCAGAAGACCACATGATGAGGGTGGACCCCCCGCCCCATGTGATTGTGAAAAGCCTAGAGGTCATATGCATTATCTTAGTGGCAACATGACAACACAATGTACAATGATATTTTCAGTCACCAAGTGGTGGAAATCCATATGAACCTCTGAAGGTGCCTTATACCGATGGGTCCATCTAGCTCAGCATTGTCTATAGCAGCTTTCCAGGGTTTCAGAAAGTCCTACCAGGAGATGTCTCCAGCGCAATGTGGAAAATCCATCCCCTGCTATGGCCCCAGTCTAGAGCTCTGGATTTACTTTTTTGAATTGAATCCCTTATATTCCATGGACATGCTAATAATTCAATAAAATTATAGCACTCATTCACAATATTTGTGGTTTCTCTTTGCACTGACTATCTTACCATGAAATATGATCTGTAGTATCTACCTACCTTCTATTCTGTGCATAGGTCACTACTACATATTTGTTACATTGACCTGGGCAAGGATATCTGCATGAATGATTTCATCTTGCCAGGATATGTCAAGGTTGCAAGGTAAGCTATGAGGGCATTATTATATAACACGATACAGAACAGGTGGATAAGAGCATTTCTGTTTTGATAGTTTGTCAGCATTATTATTCGAGTTCCCTGCATTTTGCTCATGGTGAGCTACAAAAGTATAAAAGCATCGTGGAAACTCAAATTGTAAAGCATATAAGCCTACCTTGACTTCCAAGTAGAACATAAAGCAAGGACAGATTTCTGAACTTTGGGCAGGGATGTAGGGGCATGCTGGAAAGTTTTAGGTTATATATTTACTGCATGACGTGGTCCAGCTTGTTGTCAACATGAACTCCCTTCATCTTTCTCTGTCCTGTAATTCATCCACAGATAATGGTGACTGAAGAATTATTTGAGGTGGTCCTTGTTCACCACATCATAGTGCCACTACAGATGCTTCATGAAAACAGCAATGCTACCAAACTAACTTCACCACATCTTCACATTGCTCCTCTCCCTCCCTCCCTCCCTCCCTCCCTCCCAGGGCACAGGTTGGAACACTGTTACATCCAAATTTGTACAACCATGGTATTGAGCCAAAAGCAACCTGCAGTTTGCCACAGCAAACTCCAGTTTGAACCTCCAGTATACACAAAGGTTTGCCGCCAAGACTAGAGGTTTGACTGCTGAAGCATTACTTCCAAACATGGAAGGTGCCATAACCGCTGTTCCATGCAGTTTTTAGAACTGCAATCATATAGATGGCAGTGCAGACCCACCCAGGATCATGCCTGCTCCATGCCTGTGGCACTTCTCACTGGCCGCCTCTCGGAACACTCACCCCTGCCTCTCCTTCTCCGATCCAACAAAGCAGTTGCCCTGCAACAGGGGTGCCACCATGTCCAATCCCAAGCTTGTCAGCCTGTCTAGTGGCAAAGTCACAGAAGGACATTCCTTCTTTCCATTCTGTCTCTTGCTGCCCTCTTCTTGCAAGCAGGAGAGAAAGGGGACAAGATGACAGGATGGGCACCAAGTGCTTTGCTCCCTGAGAATGAAGTGACTATTATTTATGTTCACAAATACAAACACTCCAGGGGCAAAATAAGCAGAGCACCCCTGTACAGCACCATGACGTCCACATACGTTAGGGTAGGGATACCTGGGGTTGGGTTTAAAAGGCAGCACCAACCAGGGATTCTTGAACAGCCAATTTCTATTTTTTTTAACAAATAAGTTGGGGAAGGGGGCCCCAGCCCCTTCCCCTTGGGGTATCTGTGTGTCGAGGCTTACTCATGAGAAGGGTCAGGCAGCAGGATCAGCATTGCCCACGTGAAAGGAGCTATTCAATGTATGTGATGATGATGGATGCTGATCCTGAGCAGACCACTCACTAATGAGTGTGTAAGGCCATAGAGACATCCCCTCTCAGCTCATGAGAAGAACCATCTGTGGGTACAGGGGTGTCAGGTAGAAGCACTAATAATGCACAAGGACAAAACAACCCCTTCTCCCATTGACTGCTTTCTCACAAGAGTGTCAGGCCATGGGGGCTTGATAGCAGATGCTGCCCAGCCAGGTTGCTCTATAGAAGTTAGCAGCAGGGATAGGTACCCTTCCATCAGCTCTCCCAGTCTTGGTGACTGTTTCCAAGAAGCTCTCCCCTTCTGAACCCAGAGGTTGCCGGACAGTTGGATGAACGTCTGCCATGTGATTTATGGTTTGAAATTGAAACTGTGGATTAATCAACCTCTGATTTCACGTTATGTGCGAATGTGGCCTCTGTCTATTTCATTGAGAATCTCTGCCATTGTCCAGTTTAGAACACACTGCTGACCACCATCATTAGACACAGTTGGTAGCTGAACAGCTATGGCTGATGTATACTGTGAAAAAATATAGCTGATTATTATTTTCACCACAATGCCTAGAACTTAATGGCCTGCCTTAGTATAGTGTAATGTTGTGTAGTGTAGATAATAAAGAAGAAAGCACATTAAGATTGTATTTGGCATTCATCAAATATGAAGTATTGTTAGGATTAAATTCACCTCTGCTCTGATATAGTTGGCAGAGGCATGTCTTAATGGCATATTCGTATTGCCCATGTCCATTCTTTTCATAACATTGATTTGAGCTTGGTTTTTATATTATTCCAGGCTCTTAATCTTTTTAAAAGTTCTCAGTAAACTCAGCTGGAAAAATACTCTGCTACCACTTAAGATAACCATGACATATTTTATTTAGAATGCAAAACAGCAACACTGCAATGGGGACTGCTTTTCTATAACAAATATTAATTTAGTTAGGTAGTGTTGAATCTAATTTCTTTTAATTACGTAGTACTCATGTATTTGGGAGACCAATCACTCTTGTGAGAAACTAATTTCTAGGCTGCTTTAGTGTAATCAAGGAGCTGAAAGATGAAGAGGCAGAACAATGGCACCATCAGCTCTTATATTATCATAAATCTACTGTAAATGTCCTGGGTATTGCGCCAGATGAGGCTATTATATAATGTGCACTGCAATTCCTTGAAAGGGGAGCAGAAAGCAAAGGAGCTGCAGATCCTACTTGAAACCATATTCATTGACTTTGAAAAGGAAAACAAGTCCCACTTCACTGTTTAGAATGTGGGAATTCCCATCAGATGAGTTTGTTTTTTCCTTGTGTTTTTAATAATGAACAAACCCCTGCGGCTCAGGACAGATTGAAACTACTGAGCATGTCCTCCTATACTGCCCGTTCTATAGAGACATTCATGCCTCTCTCATTCTCCCATTGTTGATCAAGTTCCTGGGATGTCTGAGACAGTTTTACAGCTTTTTGTTACTCTCTGACGCTAAGCCTGCCATTATGTATAGCTTTGCCAGGTACTATGCGGCTGCGATCAGCATCTGTAAGGAGATGATATACTGTGAGCCCCTTTAGCCTTAATCTGATTCTTGATTACTCTGGATTGACCTCACACTTGCCCATGCCTCCCTTCCCATTGTTTTTTATTGCATTGTATTGCTTTTCTAATGATTTTTATAATATTTTTACCATTTTATACTCTCCTCTTTATCTTTTCTGTGCATTTTTATAATAGAAATAGTATTATTTTATCTTTTATTTTTAATAATTTAGTATTAATGTGTACATATGCAATCATTTTTATCTCATCCTTAATTTTAGCCTTTTCACGATATGTATCATCATATAATCATAACTTTTAACTTGTACTCACCTTTAGTAATGGGCGTAATCAGGGTGGGGCAGGCAGGGCACGTTTTTCATGCCCCACCACGCTCCCACCCACCACCAAATTATTTTTTTCAAAAAAAAAAATTTTTTTTTAAAAGAAGCCAGTGTGTGTGGGGGGGGGTGCTGCCACCAAGCGGCCCACTGCCGCTGTCTCCAGGCGCCCCCAACCTGAACCTCCCTACTCACCCCGTCCCCCCCACACACTCAGTGAGGCGGTGCACGGCGAGCGGGCGTTCCCATTGGCGGGTGGGAGAGTGTGCACCCCACACTGATCAACCGGTCAACTGTGGCTGCGCAGCAGGGAGCAAGACAACATGTGTTAGTTTAAAAAAAAAATTAATAAGAAGCCAGCGGGCGGCGGCACCACTACGCGAGCCCGCTGCCACCATCTCTGGGTACCCCCTAACCTGCACCCCACCACTCACCCCATCCCCCCCACTCACTCAGTGAGTCGGTGGGCTGCGAGCGGGCGCTCCCATTGGCGGGTGGGACGACGTGTGACCTGCACTGATTGGGTGGCTGCCCACCGCCAATCATCTGCAGCTGCCTGAATAACCATGTGGATTGGTTCCCCCCCATTTTTTTTAAAAAGAAGCCAGCGGGCGCTGCCACCACCAAGCGGGCCCGCTGCTGCTGTGCTGTCTCCAGGCGTCCCCTAACCCGCACTCCCCCCATTCACCCACCCCCACTCACTCAGCGAGGTGGCGCACGGTGGGTGGGCGGGCGTTCCCATTGGCGGGTGGGAGAGAGTGCACCCTGTGCTGATTAGGCGGTGGGCCGCCTGCTGTCATGCCACTGGTCATCTGCGGCTGCACAGCACGACCACGTGGGTCAGGACTAGCAGCAGTAGCAGGCAGCAGCAAGTTGCAACTCATCAGCATTGCAAACTGAGCAAAGAAAGAAGTAAGTGTGGATCTTCTGGCCATTTTCCTCCTCTGTCCCGCTCTCCCCCCAAATCAATGTATTATATTGTTATGTGCGTGAAGAATCCTCGAGCGGAGGGTTGGTGGTGGGGAGTGTCTCTGGGGAACTCTCCATGTCCATTGCTAATGCTAAGGCAGGGGCTGGGCGCGCCGCCGCTGTGCCTGGGATTGGGAATCTGGTGTCCTGGACTTTTGCCTTAAGTTGATGTTGGGGACGGTAGATGTATGTGCCTGCTTCCTGCCTGGATAAAGTGCACTCCTAATCACCTTCTCAGTCATGAGGGCTGAGGGACCTGATTACACCCTCGCTTGGCAAGCCTGCCCAGGCTCCTTTCCTGCGTGTCTCCTCCCCGCCGGAGGTGTTTTGCCACTCCCAAGATGGCTGCTGCTTCCGTGCTCCCCCTCCTCTGCCCTTCCTGGGCTGGCCGCCACTCTGGCCATCGCCACCTCCTCCTCACCACCCACCATGTCTCTGGGCAGCAGAAGCAGCAGCCAGTGTGGCAAGGAGGAGGAGAGGGAGAGAAAAAGAGAAGGGAATTGGGAGGGAGGCATTGCATAGGAGGAGGAGGAAGCAGGGCAGGGGAGAGGCCTGTGTGTGTCGCTCTCACAAGTGTGTGTGTGTGTGTGTGAGAGAGAGAGAGAGAGAGAGAGAGAGAGAGAGAGAGAGAGTGCCATGCTTCCTACCCTGCTGCCTAAGTAAAGCCTGCCTGAGCCTCCCCTAGTCGTAGATGTTTCATGGGCATCTGCCTCGGCTATGCAAACATCTGGGAGAGTTACTGGCACAGCCTGCATTTTGGAAGAGCACACAGGAGCAGCAGCTTAGTAGTTTATCCTCTGTATGTATTCCAGTGAACAAGTTCAAGCACCTACAGATCTCCATCGGCTGTCTAGGGCATAGACTCCTATGCCATAGGGCATAGATTGTGCTGCCGCTGCAGTCAGGTAAAGAGGATGAAGTCAAGTGACAGGCATTCTAAGAAAGTAATCTTCTGGTCAATTTTTCAGTGGCAGTGGGGGGCACAGAAGGGGCAAGGTGAATTTGTGGGTGGGCAAACTTTTGAAACAGTCTCTGCATGTAACACACATGCTGCAATTTGTTGCTTTGGGTTCTTACAAGCAGGGTTTAATCTGAGCCAGGTCTCAGTTCCAGGAAAACTTCAACCCCAGCAGTTGTGAAGGCATTGTAAGATCCAATTGAGATCATTTTATATTGCATATGTGCATAGATAGGTTAGCCATATTGTATTAGGTAAATGCTTGACATGAGTCTGGTTGCTTGACACGGTTTTGGGCCTTGATCTTAGCATGAACCCATGAGTGAATGCCAAGTTCCCCTGTTTCAGCAAATTTTCCATGCTGTCAAAAACAACCCCCACAAAAGGCTTCTGTCTAAATCTAGAGAGAATCGGCCTGTCAGTTCAGACACACTTCCTCATTTTTTGGTAACTCATATCAAGAATGCTCCCTCCCAAATGTTCCATCTGAAGGAGGGGGTCACTCGACCTACACCTGGTTCCTCTTTCGGACCTTCCCTAGCCAATGATATTAAATGTCAAATGGAACAGGTTACCGAAGGGTCATGGATGGTCAGGACCCCTTCCTTATCCAATCACTGTTGGTGCGGGGGCGAAGGGATGGGGTACTTAAAACCCTAATTTGAGGATAGGGGGAGCGAGCTCTCTCCCTCAGGGAGGGTGGCTCAGGCACAGCTCACAGGAGAAGGAAAGGAGGAAGTTGATCCGATCAATCAATTTGACAGCACCTAACATCTAGCAAAAAGAGGAACACGTCGAGGTTCCCTTGGGGGTATAGTATATTGTGACTGCAAGGGTCTGGCTGTCCTGTCAGTGTCTCAAAGCTGTGAGTTTTGTGACTGCTTTGTGTGAGAGAAGTAATTTTGCTGCATGCTGTATGCTGTGATTCATCTGAATATTGGTAAGAAAATAAATCTGTTTTGATTAAATATAATTTCTTCACTTTTCCTCGTGTCTTCTTGGGTCTTGGGATTCTTGACAGCCAGCACCATAAAAAGGACCCATGGTAATGTGAGGATTTTTGCAGCCCTCATTTATTCCTGGTTGCAGGGATTTTGGGTTATCAAAAATCTCTTACAGCATAAAGGGGATGTCTCTTGCTAAGAGGCACAGTCTTGCTGCTTTAGCTAGCACCTTGTCCATCCATGTCTGACCCTATTCTACAGGGGTGGGTGTGTACATAATTATATATGTGCGGTGCTATGCCTTTGAACTAACAACAACAACAACCAGTCAATAACACCTGTCTGACTGTGTAAACAAGAAATAATCCTGCAATCCATACAGGAAGCTATATGGTTCTCAAACTTGGGTCCTCAGGTGTTATTGGACTTCAGCTCCCATAATCCCCAACCAAAGGCCACTGAGGCTGGGGATTATGGGAGTTGAAGTCCAATAACACCTGAGGACCCAAGTTTGAGAATCACTGGGCTAAAGCATAGAGATGGGCAGTTGATCTGATTAGCAAATAAAATTACAAGAGTATTCTAATGATGAGCTACTGTTGTTGTATTCTATTGGAACAAAAGTAAATATTTTAAAACTGAACTTGAAAAACATGCTGTTAATAAATAACAAAAATGCATTCATCTTAACAATCAGTAATTCATAGTTACTTGTATGAGTCACAGCTTAGTAAATGAAAGATGCATGTCAGATGTTTAGACCGGGGGGGCGTGCCGTGGGAGGGTGCAATTTCAGTGCTTGCCCTAGGCGCCATTTCCCCTAGTTACGCCTCTGAGTACTAATTTACATGTCTATTTTAACTTGTCTATTAACTTAACTATTTAACTTTACATGTCTATTTTAACTTGTCTCTTTTTAATTTGCAATCATCCTATATGTATCATATCATCATCATATAACATGTAATTTTTAACTTGTATTCACTTTTAGTATTAATATGTATTCATATATGCTGGTGTCTGACTGTAATAAAGGTTGATTGAATAATGTACAAAAGCATTTTCACATGTGTCTGTGAAATGTTTCATCTGGGCCTGTAAATGTCTCTTTAATATGATTGTAAAAGAGCCTTTGGCTACAATGTCATCTGATTTCTAACCTGTGTGAATAACATTCACACATGCACAAAAATAGCTTTAGAGAAACTTAAACATGCTGTGTGGTGAAAACACTCAAACATTCATCCTTGAACCCTGACTCATATTTGTTAAAGTCAACAGGGTAGTCAAAACAGGTTTGCCAATAAATTCATTAACAGTGGAATTTATTTCAAATTATGTGGCTCCATCCATTCTAATTATGTGACTGTTTTAAACTTGGAAGACAATTAAAATAAAGTGTGTCATCAAGTCAATTTTGACTCCTGGAACCCACACAGGCCTGTAGTCTCAGTCTCAGTCTCTCTCTCTCTCTCTCTCTCTCTCTCTCTCTCTCTCTCTCTCTCTCTCTCTCTCTGTTCGTAGCATACAGGATGGGTTTACCATTGCATCCCCCCCACACAGGATGAGATGATGCCTTTCAGCATCTTCCTATATCGCTGCTGCTCAATATAGTGCCAAAAGGGATTCAAACCAGCAACCTCATGCTTGTTAGTCAAGCATTTCCCCCCCTGTGCCACTTAAGGTGACTTTGGAAGACTGTTACTTACTTATTTCATTTTATTTCATTTCTACACCCCCCAGCCCAGAAAGGCTCAGAGCGGTTCACATCCAAAATTCAAACTATTAAAATTTAACATAAAACATAAAATAAAAGCAATTAAAATATTAACATGAAACTCATTTTAAAACCAGTTAAACATTATTAAAAGCCAGCCTGAAAAGATTGATCTTTATGGCTCCCTTGAAATACTATAACAGGTAAGCCTGTTATACCCACAGGGAGCACATTCCACAGCCTATGGGTGACAACTGAGAAGGCCCAATCCCAGTTTGCCGCCAAATAAACTGGTGACACCTGAAGACAGACCTCTACTGATGATTTTAAAGAGAGGTGGGCATCTCAGGTAGCCTGGGCCTGAGCCATCCAGGGTTTTAAAAGTGATAACTTGCACTTCATAGTTTACCTGGTAACATACTGGTAACCAGTGCAACTGTATAAGAACAGGCATGATGTGATTAGTTGCCCCTGAGATCAATCGAGCTGCCATATTTTGAACTAAGTGAAGTTTCCAAACTACGTTCAAAGGCAGCCCTACATAAAACACATTGCAGTAACCTAGCTTGGAGGTTACCAGCAGATGCACCACTGTTTTGAGGTCATACTTTTCAGGGAATGAGCAGAGCTGTCATATCAGCCGAAGCTGGTAAAAAGTGTTCCTGGGCATTGCTTCAACCTGAGACACCAGGGTGAAACCAGGATCCAAGAGCACTCCCACCCAAACTGCGTACCTGTTCTTTCCGGGGCAATGTAACCCCCTCCAGAACAGATTATATCCCATCCTCCTCACAATGAGCCTACAGGTCATATAAGTCTACTTAATGCCATTTGTGTTTCCCAATATTTTCTTCTGCTATATGCATTTCCAAGTATATGTTTTAAAATGGTGTGTGTGTGAGTGTGTGTTTAAAATAAGACTAAAATATTATGCATTCGGGTCTCAGAGAAGTTCATGGTTTACATGTTAATTTGCTTTCATTCTGTTTCATGAAATCTTGATCTGAAACTTCTTTTCTGTGTTCAGTCAAAATCTCCAATGACTAAATGAGTTGTTCTGCACTAGATCTTTGTAAAAATAATTTCCCACCTGACATAGCTAGATGAATCCAGGCCAAATACAAGGTTGCTATTTCACTAATTTATTTTGACACATTTTTGTTTTCTGCTTTTGAAGCTCTCTTGTGAGGTTATGGTGTCCAACACATGCATGAATAAGTACTGAACACTTTTTCAAACTTCGCTTCCACTTTTGCAGCCTGCAGTAGCAATTAATTTCAGTGGAACTATGGTGCTTTCGCATTGACATATATCAAAACACATCTCATAGCTTAATCCAAAGCCATCATTATGGCAGTGTCTCACAGGGTCAAACACAGACACCTTAGCGAGAGGACACTCTGGATGGGTTACACTTCCCGGAAGGAACAGGTATGCAGTTTGGAGTTGCTTTGGGATCCAAACCTCTCCCTCATGTTCCAGGTTGAGGCAGTGGCCAGAGATGCTTTTTATCAGCTTTGGCTGACACTCCAGCTGCATCCGTCTCCTGATAAACAACCTCAGGACTGTGGTATATATGCTGGTAACCTTCAGACTTGACTCTATGTGGAGCTATGTACATAGTCCAGAAACTGCAATTGGTACAGGATGCAGCAGCCAGGTTGCTGTCTGGGTCATCTTGGAGACACCATATTACTCCTTTTGAAAGAGCTACACCAGCTGCCAATAAGCTTCCAGGCAAAATACAAGGTGTTGATTATAACCTATAAAGCCCTAAACAGCTTGGGCCCTGGGTATTTAAGAGAACGAAGCTATTCTCACGACCAGCAAAACCAGGGCTTGAGGTCTGAAGGCGGGGTTAGCACTACTGCGTTGAATCTCGGCAAGCTCTCAAACAGGGTTCTGTCAAAAGAGGGTCACCCAGTTCCCAGCCCCTCCTCTAAAACCAGGTTCAGCAAGCAAGGGAGGTTGCCTACCCCCTCCAAGTGCTCCTGTGGAGCCACAGGATGATGTGGGATGCTGCTTGAGGCTCCCTTCCTCCCTCTTCACCAGGATACCATAGAGCCAGGATACCAGAGTGCCCTGCAAGGCAAGCAGAATGTTTGGGGAAAGCCTGGCCAGCCACAGCTCTCAGCAGCACTTGCTCAAACTTTCTTAAAGTGACAGGCACCTTGCAAATGCACCCAAGGGAAAATATGAACATAGGAAGCTGTCTTCCACTGAGTCAGAACATTGGTCCATCCAGCTTAGTACTGTCTATACACAGACTGGCAGTGGCTTCCCGAGGCTCTCAGGCAGGATCTCGCTCGCTCTTGCCACCCCCCCAACTCTCTCGCCTGCTCCCACAGCCCCCACAACTCTCTCGCCACCCCCCACTTCCCCCCCACAAGTCCCCCCCCCTGCAAGTCTCTCGCTCTGTCATCTGTCTTTCTCTGTCTTGCATCTCCCCTGCCACTGCCAGGGACTGTTACCTGCTCGGCTGATAGCCTCCGAGCTCCCTACTCCCTGCTGCTTCTCAGGTCAGCCAACCGTCTGCTGCCCACAGCCTCCAGAGCCAACTGTCCAGCTCCCAAAGCTGCCCCCAGGGCGCATGGCCCATCTTGAAGAATGAATAATATAGAATATCCCGCTCTTCCCCCAAGGAGCCCAGAGCAGTGTGCTACATACTCAAGTTCCTCCTCACAACAACCCTGTGAAGTAGGTCAGACTGAGAGTGAAGTGGCTGGCCCAGAGTCACCCAGCAAGTATCATGGCTGAATGGGGATTTTTGTGCTCCTTCCTGTCCCCTGCAAGTCACTGGACAAGAGCAGGAGTGTCCCTGCCCCTGCCTGCAGCTGCCCTTGCCTGCAGCAGCATGGTGTAGTGGTTAGAGTGCTGGACTTGGACTGGGGAGACCCGAGTTCAAATCCCCAGCACCCTTGCTCTATCCAGGCGGAAACTGCACAGGTGATGGGGCTGCTGCTCTCCCCTTCCTGGTGCCTTTTTTGGGGGGGGGTGCTGCTGTAGCTGCTGCTGCTGGGAGCCAGTTCAAAGGGAATTGGGCTAGAGATGCACTTAGCAGAGGTGTTGAGGGATCCGCCCAGGAATCAAGTCCCTGCCCCACTCAGAATCCAGGGAAAGGCAGGGTAGGGAGCAGCAGCAGTCTTGCCAATGCTCTCCTCCTTCCCAAGCAGACGGCGGCTGCTCTGGGTGGGTCCAACAACATCTCCAACAGGCAGGGAGCGGGTGGGATGGCCGACGATCTTCCTTCAGGCAGGGGAGCCCCTTCTCAAAGCACAACAGGCCCGCCGTACATCTCACCTCCAGAGACTCCCAGAGGTTCGGCCTGCTGTCGCGCTCGCTTCCAGGCTGGGCCAGGGCGGTGCCAACAGAACTGGCCACTGCTAACCAGGGCCGTTCTGCGGCACCCCGCTGGAGGATGGGGCTCTCCTTCCTGGGCGTGCTCCTGCCCTCACACCTCGCAGCTGCGTGAGAGGGAGCCCTTCGCACCCTGCGGGGGGATGTTGAAATGCGCTCCATGTGGGGAGTGTGTGGGGCCCTCGAACATGTGGGGCTGTAGCATATGGCCAGTGGATGGGGTGGGTGGACAAATGTTCAGCATCAGCATCACCCACTCACCGCTGAGCCAAACTGCTGACCTTTGCAAGTATTGTAGCCACCATGTGTGCGGGGGTGGGGGCTGGAGCCGGCTCCTGTGGTGGTGGTGGGTGCAACAGGAGTGACCGCTGGTCTGACAGACGGTCCACGCAAGGGACACGGAGGCAGATGGTCAGCCCAGCAGCCACTCCTGCTCTGCCTGCCACTGCCCCGGGGGGGGGGGGAGCGGTGCGCACATGGTGACTGGGATACTTGCAAAGTGTTTCAGCCTCATGGTGGCAATGGCAGCGGCGGCGGGGGGCTTGCGTTGGCCGCAGGGGGCTCAGTGGTGGGCAGAGCAGCTCCTACACCCACTCGCCTGGTAACATGAGTGGCCTCTGTACACGCGCAGAGGACCAAAATGGGTTGCAGATTGACTTCCCTGTTATTTGGGAGGCTGCCAGGGAGTGGCAGTGGCAGATTGATGGGGAGGCTGAGTCGCCACTTGGCTACGGAGGCAATGGGGGGCAAGGGGGGTTCTTACTGTCTATACACACTATACAGTGGGGTGGGGGTGGCATAGAGACAACAGCTGTGGGGAGGCTGAGGGGGCAGGGCAGGTTCCCCCTTCTGCCTTCCCAAACCATGCTATTGTATGGTGGGATGGGGCTATGGGGGCTGCCACAGCAAGAGTGAAGGGGGTGATGGCACATGTGGCAAGGAGGGCAGGTGCACACTCCCCATTGCCTGATTGTCTACCCGGCCACTGTGATCAGGGGGCAACTGGACAGGGGTGATAGGAGACACATCACATCGCCCTTGCCACCAGCTTAGTGCCTGGGCTAGTTGTGGGGCATCTGGCAGCTGCTCTCACCGGCATCTGGCAACTGCTCCAGGGAGCATCTGCTGTGTCCCTCCTGGATCTGGGGTGTGTGTTGGGGTTTGTGTGTGTTCATGTTGGCTTTTCCTCTGCTGGCAGCAACAGCTGAAGCGATGCTCTTCTCTCTCCTGCCTTGTTGTGAGCAGAGTGTTTTGGGCATGGGGACAGTGTTCAATGCCTTTGACAGTGCTGCAGTTGCCAGGAAAGGGTTAACTGAGGCTACCAATCAGGGAGAAGCAAAGCGAGACTCTGAGTGGTCTCCTTGGGTCACGTGCTTGCCCTGTCCACTCAGGGAACTGCTGTTGCCATGGGCGTGGCTGGAAGACCAACAATGCTACCTGGGGCTGGCGAACCTTACAATGTTAATCGTGTGTCGCTCACACTCCGTGCTGGGTCTGCAGCATATGCCCATCTGTTTGCTATGAGGTAAAAATAGGGTTCTATCTGCTTTCAGGAGGTAACCCTATTTTCTGCTCATCTGAATAGCTTCAACGTCTTCTTTGCCATGAGTCCCACTGCCCATTGAGATCATCTATGGTGGCGCAGTGGTAAAACTGCTGCCCTGTAACCAGAAGGTTACAAGTTCGATCCTGACCAGGGGCTCAAGGTTGACTCAGCCTTCCATCCTTCCGAGGTCGGTAAAATGAGTACCCAGAATGTTGGGGGCAATATGCTAAATCATTTAAACCGCTTAGAGAGCTCCAGCTATAGAGTGGTATATAAATGTAAGTGCTATTGCTATCTTGAGAGGTTCATCTGCTGTTGCCACTGGCTCATCTGGTGGCTACTCAGGGATGGGCCTTCTCCATTGTTGCCTCGAGGCTTTGGAATGTGCTCCTTGTTGAAATAGGAGCCTCTCCATCTATGACAACTTTTAAAAAGACAGCCAAGACATTTGTTCACCCAGGCCTTTAATTACATTTACAGTTTTTAATAGTTTCCTACAGTTTTAACACTGTGTTAAATTTTAAAATTGTTTTAATGTTTTAATTTGATTTGTTTTTATTGTAAACCGCCCAGAGACATACATTTGGGTGGTGTATAAATATGAGAAATATGAGAAAATTAGATAGATAGATAGATAGATAGATAGATAGATAGATAGATAGATAGATAGATAGGTAGAATATAGTCCCTTCTTTTGTGCAAGTCAGTTGAGGTAGGGACATTCATGGTTAAACAATGGGACTGATTTTTCTTTATACACCATGATATATTCTGATAAATGGCTCTGGCAATGAGGGTTATGGTAAAGCTTTGCAACATTGTGATGGGTAAAGACACATGTGACAAAACAGGGTGCCACAGCACTGGTTTCACATTAGATTGGAATGCCAGACGGATGACAAACAGAGGTACTAATCGAAAAAATGAACTGTTTATATATATTTTTATTCCTGGCATTTGAAATTTTTGTCCATGTTGAACTAAGAATGTTGACTGACCCCTTACTCAATCTCAGTAGCCTCTTTAAACTCCAACTGTTCCGAAAGAGAAGTGGGGGCTGGAGGAAGGCAAATATTGTGGTCACAATCGAGTACAATGCTAGACTTCCTAAAGCCCACTGAAATAACTGTATTGGATTGCTGACATTGTATTTTGGTTTGTGAAATAATGAGGTTATTCACGCGATCACTGGGAAAGGAGTGTAGCCTGCTTTCCAGGGATCGGGGGAACCATCGGGCTCATAGGCAAGCCCAATGCTCTCAAAGCGGCTAGCCCGCCTAATTCCCCCTCCCCTTAAATGAGGTTAATGGAGCAAGTGCTCTGTTAACCTCATTTGGTTGCTCAAGTGTCACCACAGCGTACAACGACACACAAGTAGACCCCCGACTGAGGGGGCTGCAAGAAGCCTCCTGGGCTTAGGGGTCTCTCCAGGATGCCCCTCACGCTCACATGGGGCATCCTGGAACTTCCGGGGGCTGCGCAGCCCATGATCCCCACAGCCCCCACCAGCTCCATGATAGAGCTAGCAGCTGTGTGGGTGGCTAATCCAGCCAGCCGCCCAGCTACGAGCAGCTGATCGTCTGCGGGGAGAGCGAGCCCACTCTCCCCGCAAGCCCAACAGAAGCTCTTCTCACGGATCATGAGAAGAGCTTCAATATCAAATAGTCTGGAGCTTCCAAAAAAAGGAAAGAAATTTAAATGAGGAGAATCTACCATTGCTTGGAGTTTAATGTTCTAACTTTGTTTTTAATCTGTGTTGTTTTATTGTATACTGCCCAGAAACATGAGTTTTGGACAGTATTGAAATATGCTAAATAAAATAAAATAAAATAAAATAAAACTCAATTGACATCACAATCTAGTGTAAGTGGTTTCTTCCAGTATTTATGTGCTTTGGTAGGTGTTATGAATGTTCACATGTCCACCATCTTGAATTGGGGTGGATGACATCATTACAAACTACACCATTGAGGTGTTCCTATGTGTTCCTACAGCTGTAGCAAATTTGGTTCAAATTGGTTAAGCGGTTCACAAGTTAGCTCACTTGTGCCTCAAGCATTTATGTGTCCTCTATCTTGAACTGGGGTGGGTGACATCATCACAAACTAGGCCATTGAGGTGTGCTTGTTTGTCACTACAACTGTACGCAATTTGGTTCATATTGGTCCAGGCACTGAAAAGTTGATGATTGGTGGGGGGACACACACAGTCACACGGATACACACGCAGAATGCTGGGTGATCTCATAAACTTACTTCCCTTAAGGAAAATGGCGTAAAAACTATAGACACCAGCTGACATCCAGATTAATACTCCACCAGTTAGTTCTGCTAAGTCCAAGCATTTGCATTCCAGACTAGTGTTGTGCTGGTGCATAAGGGTGTGCTTGCAGAAACTGTGGCATGCCTCCTGCTGTGTAATCTCTTCCTCGCTCTATAGATGTTGCAGGGAATGCAAAACTCTCTCCAAGCCTTATTGCACAAGCACAGCACATGCACAAGTGGACTGCTATGGAAAGATAGCTCACAAATTTGAGCATTTGCTCAACTATGCAACTTATTTGCAGGTGTGCATCTTTGTTCATTGCACTACTGCAGTGTTAGTCTGGATGTCAGTCAATGTACCTAAGTACAGTGCCTACAGGAGTCTGCTGGCAACCCCCACTTTCTGAACTTATGTGCTCCGTAGCCCCGTCCCTACTTTTCCTGGGTATAGTGTTTGCCCTTGCAAACAAATTCCGTATATGCAGAGAAGTGGGGGCAGGGTGAGGAAGCATGTTCATACAGCAGGAGCTCGCAGATATGCTCTTGTGGGTGATGCACGTAGCATCAGCATCAATTCTTTTCATGACAAAGGAATAGGTCAGTTTCTTGACTGAAATAATTCTGGAAAGATACACTACAACAGAGGTTCTAAACCTGAGGTCCATGGATCCTCAGGGATCCGAGGGGTAGGTCCAAGTGGTCTGTTGAGGGGAAATTGCTGTCTTTAATCTGCTTCAGGATAGTTATTTTTTTTTAAAAATCCTCTCCCCCCCCCACCCAATCTAATTTTTACTGGAGCCTTGTAAACATTTATTATATAAATGGGGTCAGGATCCACAGTAATACTTGAGGATATGCAGAGGTCCAGAGGTCCAAACTGTTGAGAAGATCAACCCTAGGTTCTTCCTCTACCAGGATATGTGGCTTTGAAATAAATAGTGCACTAGTCTTTATTGCTAGTGCAGAGGAGGGAAAGTGTACAAAAGCACTTGCATAACAGCCCATCCGATGCTCAGAATAATGTTTTCCTTTCAGCTACTCTGCAGTCCACTGAAGTAACAACAGGCTGCAGCTTTTCATTTCAAGCCCCAGGCATTTGCAGCCAATTCAAAAACTTCAGGCCAGTCAGGTGAGAAGGCAGCAGATGGGTATATGCAAACATGACTTTAAATACAGCACAGAAGAGCTAACTGAAGGAGGAAGAAGCATCTGAGTTTTCCTTGCCTGAACAGGACAAGGGCCAAATGTTGTTCCTGGCAACTGTACACTGTGCTCAATCTGGTCCAGGTGTAGATTCAGCCAGCTTGGAGGAGATGTGTGCCTGCATCTGTCCTTGACGGACTCCAGGGTTCTGTTCAAAAGGGGGAACATGCTGTTGGGAGATAAATTTCCCTCCTTCTAATTACAGGCCTTGCCATCTTCTGCCCACTTCAAGTGTAAATCACCTAATCATAAACAATTCCCCTTCACAGTTCAACACAGATTGGATGTAATTTCCTGACAACACCAATCTGTTCACTGCATATCATGCAAGCTCAAGAATAATATTAGAGACTTTTCTGGTCTTTTGAGAGGAACAGAGACATAAAAGAGGGGGAAAAACAGCTAGAAAGGGATCTGATTATGCTTCTTAACATGTGTTAGATTAATACTGCTGGAGTATTTCTCTCTGTTGAGGTTAGGAAATAGAGGAAATCCTAATTGCCTGTTGCACTTTGAAAATCATCATTTTATGTTTGCTTCAACTGAGGTCAGGCCCATGTAAAAAGATGGGAATTTCTGTACTCAATCGTACTTAGCATTATTTTAAATAGGATTTTTTAACCGCACCAAAGAGACCTTCAAAGTGGCTTACAAATTAGTGAAACAACAATAAAATCAGCATAAAACCACATCTTATGAACCAAACAGATAAAGCCATTCTCAATAGATGTACTATGGAATAAAATGGCATTCAGATTTTCAAACGTCTTCCAACAAAACAGTTTAGCAGTTGTTGAAAAACAATAGTGTTTGTTTGGCTATCCTCTTTGGGCAGGGAGCATCATAATGAGAGTGCTGATGCTGAAAAGGCCATGCTTCCTGTGACTTGTCTTTGTTGCTTCATCAGGCCAGATCACCTGAAGAAAGGCTTCAGTGGATTATCTCAGCACAGAACAGAGGGGATGTTGTATGAGATCAGGCATTCCCTTTATATGTTGAAATCCTTGACACAGGTATTTACCTTAGGGGTGTGCACGGAACCAGCTGGCCCGGTTCGGTTCGAATGCAAACTGCACTTGAACCTGACTGGACCAGTTCGATCCATCCCCCCTTCAAATGCCCCTCCCCATTTGGTTCGGTCTGGGGGTGGTTCGCTATTTTTTTAAAAATCAAAAACATATGTATTACCTCTAGTCCCTTTGGGGGCTTCCTAAAGGCCACAGGGGGTTTTGTGACGGTTCCCCCTCCCCCGCTGGCCTTGTTTATCATTGCTGCAGCCCATTTAAGTCTTTTTTTTGCCCATTAGGGCCTTGGTAAGCTGGTACAGCAGCCATTTTCCCTTCCACCGTGCATGCACAAATGGCTTCTGCAAGGACTGCCATGTTCCAGGGCCTCAAAGTGGCCATTTTTTTATTTTTTATTTTTTTAAATGGCCACCACACATGCACAAATGGCCTCTGTGAGGCCCTGGACCATGCCAGGCCTCGCAAAGGCCATTTGTGCATGCAAGGCAGCTGGGAAAATGTCCACCGTGCCTGCTTACCAATGCCCAAATGGGCCAAAAAGACTTAAACAGGCCATGTCAGTGATAAATGAGGCTGCGGCAGTGATAAACAAGATTGGAGGGGGGAGAGGGAACCTTCATGGACCCCTCCCCCACGTGGCCTTTAGGAAGCCCACCGAAGGGGCTAGAGTTAATAAATATGGTTTTGAATTTAAAACTCAACAACAACGAACTGTTGGTGGGGTGGGGGTTCGGTCCCGGTCCGGATGGAATGGGGTGGGGGGGTTGGTTCAACCCTGAACCCCCAAACTATCAAACCAAACCCCTGAACCCCTGAATCCCCAAATCAGTTTGCACATCCCTAATTTACCTAAATCTAAGATGACTTTAAATTTAAGATGACTCCCCTAAAACAATAAGGTTATACCTATATTTATCTAAAGGAATAGGACACTGAATTTAAGACGATTCCCCTTCAAAAAAGAAAGACTCGTACTGGACACAAAAGGGGCTTTGTTACATATAGTAACTGTAATCAATATATAATAAAATACAAGTCTGCATGGAAAGAAATCCCACCACCACATGATTGTCACTGCTTTCAGAAGCACCAGAACTTCTCATGCTGAATTTCATTGTTTTGCTGTATGAACAGGGAATGTATTAGAGGTGTGCACAAAACTGGAAAACCCGATTCCATTCCAATAGAACCGAATGTGTGTCGAACCGGGTCTGGTCCAGTTTTGTGCACACTCAAACCAGGCCTGGTTCGGGTGGGCTCAAAGCCGTAATAGTAAAGGGGAATCTGGTAGGGATTCCCCTTTACCAGTAAGGGGGAAAGGGGGACCAGGGGACTTAGCTAAAGAGAGCTGGGGAAGGAGAGGAGTTACATTTTCACCTTAAAGTTGCCACTGTCAGTGGCTGCAGCAGCCGTAGAGATGGTGGCAGAGATTCCCTTCCACCCCCCACCAGAGCAGGCAGGGCCATTTTGGCTCTGATTTTGGCCTCTGCACATGCATGGAGTTCAATAAAATGGTCCCAACTGGGCCCCAACTGGCCCTGCCTGCTCCAGCAGAGATGGGCGGTCCCCCTACTGCCACCCCCACCCACCCATTGTCACCACTGCCACTGCCACCACCAGCACTGGTGGCAACTTTAAGGTAAAATCCAACTCCGCTCCCACCCCAACTCTCTTTAGCTAAGCCGCCTGGTCCCCGGCTCTTTACTAGTAAAGGGGAAGGCTTACCGGATTCCCCTTTATCATCATGTTCCGAGCCTATTCAAGCTGAACTGGTTTGGCTTCAACTCGACCCAAACCCCATCAACCCGGCTCGACACTGAGCCAGCTCACACACCCCTAGAGTGTATGTTCACTAATCCCGTTTTTCTTTTTTAAAAAAAGAGCTACTATAGATTCAGTTGATAAACCGCCTTTGAGAGACATTCTAAAGACAGCCTCCACCATGTACCCTCCTGGCATAAAGGGGCATGGCAGGGAATTCTGCAGAGAAGAGAGAACAAACCATGGGGAGGAGAGATCAAATCTCAGTTATCTCTCTCTGGGAAAAATAAAATGAAGCCATCTTACTTTGAAAAGGTCCACCATCCTCCTCCTCTGTACAAGAGTGACTATGGTGGATAATGGCACCATGGTAATGCCTGAGAAGCACAAGGGCTGCCCTCATGCTGGAGTTTCCAAGGGCAGAGTGAAGAGTGAGAGTACCTCACTGTTTTTCTGCTTTACACACACACACACACACACACACACACACACACACACACACACACACACCACCCCAGCTGTGGTGCAAATCCAGATCATTTCCAACTCTCCCACAGCATCTTCAAGCCCATTTCCTCACCTCTACTCATCTTGCCCAGCCAAGCTCTTTCTCTTGAGCATGGTGCACACTGAAGTTGGCCCAGGAGGCTACCTCTTGCTCCCCTGTGTAGCTCTTTCCCCCACTCAGCCCATGTCTGATCAGCCAGCCCCTCCAGCCCCATCTCCTCATCGCATCACCCACTAGGGATGTGTGAACTGTTTTGATGTTGAACAGGTTCAGTGTTGAACCAGTTCAGTTTGACTGTTCAGGCTGACTGAACCCAAGCTGCGGGGGGGGGGAGGTTTCGAGGGGGTGCTGGGCCAGACTGGGCCAGTCTGGTTCGGGTCCAGTTCAGACTTGAACTGAACCAGAACAGCCAGTTCTGTGCACACCCCTATCACCCGCTGCTGCCTGAGCCCCCTCAAATCAAATGCCAGACCATTGAGGCAAGCCAGAGAGAGAAGCGGGGAGGCTGAGAAGGATAGGAAGGGTTGCTTGTTGTTACTAGTGACTGAGGTTTACTTCTGATTTAGCAGCTGCAGAGCTTGGTGAAAGCAGAGGGCAGGGTGAGAGCCCAAAGTGGAGTTTGCTTTGGAGTGGCACAGCCTGCAGATCTTATTGAAAGCATGTTTTCTCCAAGCTCTGAAGCAGCTTACTTGGATGGAACTTCTTTTCAGTAAAGTGGCTGTGACTGTTACTTTAAAGATATGTTTAACTTTTTCTCTGTGGAAATCAATGGATTTAATTTAATAGCTTTTTCGTTTTGACCTGACGCTTCAAATCAAAGTCCCTGGGAACCTGATCTCCTCTTTGTTTACATAGGAGTAAGTCCCACTGAGTGCAATACTTACTCCTAAGTAAGTGTGCCTATGAGCGTCTCCAAATTTCATTGTTTGCCATAGCACAACAAGGAGGCACAGTCCTTCTCCCTCTGAGGCAGCTAACAGTGCCTGAATAGAACATGTACCCAGGCAGGAGGAAGAGATTTCCATGAATGTGTGGAAGGCCTCAGGGATGTGGCAAGGCAGATTGCGCTGCCTGAGAAGGTGGACAGGCTGCTTGGATGTTTGAGACCTACCACATATGTGCTTGATCCTTGCCCTTCATGGCCGGTGAAGGCAACCAGAGAGGAGCTGGGTCCGTTGGTGGCAGGGGTGGTAAATGCCTCCCTGAATCTGGGGGTGGTGCCCTCCATGTTAAAGGAAGCAGTAATTAGACCACTCCTGAAAAAGGCCTCTTTGGACTTTGCATCTTAAACAACTTCGACTGGTATCTAACATTCCATTCTTGGGCAAGGTATTGAAGTGTGTGGTGGCATCTCTAATCCAGACTGTCTGGGGTGAAACTGATTATTTTGATCCCTTCTAGTCTGGCTTCTGGCCTAGATATGGGATGGAAACTGTGTTGGTCACCCTGGTGGATGGCCTACATCAGGAGATAGAAAGGAGGAGTGTGACCCTGTTGATTCTCCTAGATCTCTCAGCGGCTTTTGATACCATCAACCATAGTATCTTATTGGGCTGCCTCTCTGGGTTAGGTCTTGGGGGCACTATGATACAGTGAATTCGATCTTACCTTGAAGGTCACACTGAGAAGGTGGTGCTAAGGGATGCCTGCTCTACCCCTTGGCCATTGGCCTATGTGGTGCCACAGGTTTCTGCTTTATCCCCCATGCTTTTTAACATCTACATGAAAGCACTGGGAGAGGTCATCCATAGGATGCAATATGCTGATGATACCCAGCTCTATCTATCATTTCAGGCAGCTAACACCAGTGAGGCAGTGGATGTCCTGAACCGGTTTCTGCAGGCTGTTCTGAATTGGATTGGGGCAGACAAACTTAATCCAGACAAACTTAATCCAGACAAGACGGAAGTGTTCTGGATTGGTAAAACGGATTATCCAAGTGGTGAGGTAGATCTGGTTTTGGATGGGGTCACACTTCCCCTGAAATACCAAGTTGCTTCTGGATTTGACCCTGTCTTTGGAGGCACAGGTGACAGCAGTGTGCAGGAGTGTCTTTTCCCAGCTATGGCTGGTAGACCAGCTGTGACCCTCCTTGGAGAAGTCAGACCTGACCTCAGTCACTCATGAACTGGTAACATCCAGATCGGATTACTGCAATGCAGGGTTGCCCTTGAAGATGGTTTGGAAGCTTCAGCTGGTCCAGAATGCTGTAGCAAGGATGCTTGTGGGTACTAGTCACTCCTTTGAGGATCACAGCTATCCAGAGGCACCTTCACTGGTTGCCAGTTTGCTTCCAGGCCTGATTCAAAGTGCTGGTCTTGACTTTTAAAGCCCTACATGGCTTGGGGCCAGGGTATCAGCTGGCCCACATTTTCCCATAGAAATCTGCCAGGACTCTTGGTTCAGCATCTTGAGCCCTGCTCACAGCCCCCACCATTGACTGAGATTCAGTTGGCAGGGAAAAGAGAGAGGACTTTCTCAGCTGCTGCCCCTCAGCTATGGAATTGGAATGCTCTCACAAAAGAACCTCGCCTTAAGGTTTTTTGATTCATTTTAGAAAGATCTTAAAACTCATTCATTTAGAGAGTCTTTTAAAATATTTTAATGATAAATTGATATACTTTTAATGTTTATTTTTTATTTGTTTGTTTTTAATTGAGATTTTTTTAAAATTAATTTTATTTTATGCTGTGTTTTATTTGTTTTATTGTTATAAAATTTGTATTACTTTTATTGTTGTGAGCTGCCCCGAGCAGTATTGTACTAGAGGGGTGGGATATTAATATTATAAATGAATGAATGAATGAATAAATAAATAAATAAATAAGACAAGCAGCTGCACTTACTTTGAGGAGTTGCAGCCTCTGCTTCTCAGACCAACCCATGCACAGATAATCTCTTGATCACAGCGAGCTGCCTCAGTAAGGATTCCTGGTATGTGCATTTAAAATGACCCCCCACTTTCTAAACTCAAAGAACTTGGAGAAAACCTTGTCCTGGATTCAGGTAAATGCAGTATTTATTTCTGGTTTCTGTTCCAGTCTTAACCTGAGTCGGTTTTCCTACCCTCCTGTACTGGCCTGGAGACTCCTGGAATCTCCACATCTATCTCCCTTTTACTATTTTAATTAGGAATGTGCAAATCAATTCAAGTGATTTGACCTCAAATGAATCATGCTTGGGGGCACTGGCCAGATTCAAGATTGAATCAAATCACCCTAGATTCAAGCTTGAATCGATTTGGTGATTTGAGTCACCATTTTGTCCCCTCAGTGATTTGGTGATTTGAGTCACCATTTTGTCCCCTCCAAGCTTCTCTACCACTCTGGTTGGTTCCTCATGATTGGCTGGTGATCTCCCTTGCTTGTTGGTGTGGATTCTCAGTTTGAACTAAGTTCTTCATAGGTGTTCCCTATGAAGAAGTTATTTCACAACCATGAATCCACAAAAATTCCTAAAAAATCACCCCTTGGCCCTATTCCTTTGGGGATTGAGTGGTAGGTGGCATACCCATGGAGCCCTACCATCCGACACACTTTGGTGTCCCCTAGCCCTTAAAAATTAGGCCAAATTGATTCCAATTCAAATTGAATCAAATCAATTTGAATTGAATCAAGCCCAGATCCGAGGCAGTCAATTCGAACTCAAATCAAATCAAAAAAATCAATTTGTGCACATCCCTAATTTTAATGGCTCAATATTTTAACCACTGGATGTTGTGGAAAATATTGGGATATAGAACATCTTCCAGGAGAGCTTCAGTCAGAGCTAGCAATACTCTGACTGAATAATAGTCAGAATGGATAAGTGCATATAAAACAAACAGCATACAGTTTACTCCTCTATATATCCCTAGAGTTTTCAAGTATGTATACAGGCCTATACTTGGTATATTTCAAAACAGATAATCTCATGCCCTCCAATATTTCACAGATTAAAATAGACATACTTCTAATACCCAATTTCTCACACCAAGGATCAATTTCTGAGTCCCCACCTCGACCGCTGTTACACATTGCTGAGATCTCTTTACCACCTAGCTGGATGCCAGATTAATTTATATTGCAAATCTGTTAAAGGTGGTGGTTCTTTGGTTAGAAAAAGTATAAATGTTATCAACACTTTAAAAATATATGCTAGCAACTACATTATATAAAATGACAGTCTCTGCACTGTGTTTTACCTTGCTGAAAAGGCCATGCTTTCAGGTGGTAAAGAGAGCTCATGAAAGTGCATCTTCCTATATGGACACTGGACACAAGCAGCCACAAGTAACCCACTCAGAGATTTAGCATCTAGAGAACTGGGGAGCTGAACCTTGAAGAATAACCATTTATCATCACTCAATTGCCTGTGCTAACAATTAGCAACATTTTAAGTGGGCATCCTTAGAATTTATTATTTATTTATTCAATTTCTATACCACCCTTCCAAAAAATGGCCCAGGGCGATTGAATGGAAAAAATATATGCCCACAACATAGGTACAGTGATTTTTCAGACCAGCAGATATGGACTGCCCTAGGCAAGTTCATCGCCCAGAACCTTTGTACACCACCCAGAGCCTTTGGATGGGGCGGTTTATATGTAATAAGTAAGTAAGTAAAGGCCGTTGGAATGTATGGAATATAATATTTTTACACTCCCATATAACATTTTCCATAGCAACTTGTTCATACTATTTAAAGAGTAGCAAATCCTACATGGAAGACTCTTCGACATAATTACACTCAACTCTCCCTCCCACTCCCACCTATAGGGTTGCGGCTATCAAAATTAGACAGAATACAAATAATCATCAAAATATCCCCTCCCTGCTACTTGTTCCCCCTGAGATCCAGAATGAAGATTAGCTAGAGCGAATATGCCAGGATATTATCAGTAGCCCTGGTTACTGCACTTATTTCTGTGGAGGATCAAGTTTTTTAAAATTAAGTATAGGTGGCCCTCGTTATTCGTGGGGCTTCCATTCTTGCCTACAGGGGCAAATACTGAAACCATGAAAAATGAAAACCTATCCCTATGGAAATCCAGGGATTAGGCTCCTACACACAAAAGAGGGCTAAAAATAGCAGGGAGGAGGCAGAAATAAGAAAAATAAAGTACTGTACCTTGCTCTCCTGATCTCCAGCTGTCCAGCAATGCCTACCCTGCAAACCCCAATTCCTCTGATATTTTGTGAAAAATCAAGGGGAATTTGTTTTTTTTAGAGAGTCATAAAATGGCTTGGCACTGTCAGATAGTGGTCAGAAATGACATCAGAAGTCTTTTTTTGGTCATTTCCGGCCAGTCAAACTATGAATTGGTTAATTTCAGCCATTTTTTAATACTGCAGATACAGAAACCAGGTCTCTAAGACCCATCCACAGATAAGTGAAACTGTGGTTGTTGATACTGCAGGTAATGAGGCTCACCTGTACTCTCCTTAGGGAAGGAGGATTGAGGTGAGCCAGCAGGTAAACCAAAGAACCCAAGGTGTGGGTGGACTTCACTCTTGAATGTTTTTTCTCCAGATCAACAAGGTTCTTATGTAATCCTAGGTCATAGCAGAGCTGGACTGGACCTGACATCACTAGCCTTTGCACTGGAGATTCCTGTTAGCTAGAAACCAAGTATGAAGGCAGTCAAAGATGACTCAAACTCTTTATTTACTGCTTACATAGGACTGACTATACTTGATTTAACTTATATATTATATTCCCCTCTAGTAAATCCTTGTATCCTCATTATTTATAACAGGCAGCTCTCATTCAAATATACAGAATGCAGTGTGTGCTACATTACACTCATTATAAATACAGCGCTCGCCTTTGTCAAGGTCTCAGATTTCTTGCAGCATAATATTCTAGCGATTATTGTGTTGCTAAGATATTTTAGAATTGTCATATAATGGAAATTGGAATGCAACATGTTATTTTTTTAAAAAGTCAATGTCTAGGTTAAAGAGTCAATGAAAAATTGTAACCAATTTCATTTTCAAAATTTTAATGAATTTTCTTATGCTCAAGTCCCACAGAAAATCCCATTGAAATCAATGTTATTTATACACATGTCGTGGAGTGCAAGGCTGCATCTTTAATGATGAACTAACTGTTAGGATTCAATATTTATGAGAAATTGACACCAGCTATTGGGGGTGAGAATAGAAGAATCCAATATTTATTAAATACAAGAAATAAGAACAAAAATAATGGCACATGTTCTAGTTCAATACTATTTTTTCAGCATACTTGCTCAGGTTTGTGCTGCTGTGTTAAAACTTTTACATAAGCAACTTAAAATATTTATGCCATGAAATGAACACTTGGATCAGGTTCTAGACTGTAGAACTCACAAGTATTTTACTCCAGAAAAGAATGATTGAGGTAAATTCAACATTCATTTTTCAATAACACACTGGCTGCATTCACATGTAACGTGAAACCAGAGGTTGCTGAACCCACAATTAATTTTTAAAACCCCGAATCACATTGCAGATGTTCATTCAACCACAGTCCAGAAAACTCCAGTTGAGGGTAGGAAAGCCCCTCCCTCTTCCTCTTCCTGGTCCACTGTGTCCATTTCGAGACTGTGGGCAAGACAACAGAAAGTCTGCAAGGCAGCAACCTATGGCCACAATCTTCATGGGGGCATGCCAAGTGTGATCGTGCCTTTTCAAAAAGAATGGACTGCCCACCCTCAGTATGGAAAGGGAATTTAAATCCCTTTAAATTGTATGTAAGCCCTTCTCCTGACAGCAATTGCCCTGTAAGAGCTCCGCACCAAAATAGTCTTGCTCAAGCATAATTGCTGGCAATGGGGGGATGCAGGGGGGCACTATTTTCCTGCTTTTCCATGGCAAAGATCATGAGGACTTCTTAGGAGGAAATATGTATATGAGGAAGGGCAGAGGATCCTGAGGTCTGGACTACCCAGAAACGTAGCAGACAGGAAGCGGGTGAATACCTGGGAGGGTCTGGCCCACCCTCTGTATGATTTCAGTTCCAGAAACAGCATGGGGTCTCTAAGAGTCAACACCAACTTGATGGCACTTAGTCAATCAGTCAGTCAATCAACAGCATGAAAACGTGGTTATGGTGGTATCTGCATTCTGAAGTAACGATGCCACCTCAAAACGTCATCATGGAGCAGCAAAATTCACTACAAACTAAAGGTTCAAACTGGAATTTGGTGAGGGAAACCTCAGGTTGCTTTTGCCATGAAATTGCTGCTACATGCATTCAGACGTACATGATTTCCAGCCTCTGTGCTATTCAACACCATTTTGCATTATGTGTGAATGGGGCCACTGGCTGACATCCAGACTAATGCAGCATGGCCCTACATGGGAGGTGTGATTTATGCCAATGTCCCCTTTTTTCTAAGGGTCATTGTGTTCCCAAAAATATGTCCCTGAGGATCATGCAACCTGCAGGGGCATATTTCTTGGAGGCACAGTGAGATTAAGAGGGAAGGATAGATCAGAAAAAATTTCCCCTCTGCTGTAGCACCAGTGCTGCATTAGTCTGGCTGGCGGCCACTATTAAGATCTTCAAATGTCTGAGCAAGTTTCCAGTCAAACTTGGAGAAAAGAAAACAGAAAATGTTTGAATAGGCAAATATAATGGTTACAAGTGGAACCTGTTACAAAATGTAGCAGTGTATTATCGGCCCCTAAGAAGAGGGCTCCTGTCCAGGGCTTCAGCCAGTCTGTAACAGCAATCTTACCAAGGGAGTCTCCTGAGTATGTCTAGTGGTACCCTTATATTTTTGGGTAGGCATGTTTTGCTTTCAGCCACCTAATGGCGCTGTGGAGAAGTAACTTGCCTAGGGAGCAAGAGGTTGCTGCTTCAAATCCCCACTGGTATAGAGCAGCAGCGACATAGGAAGATGCTGAAAGGCATCATCTCATACTGCATGGGAGATGGTAATGGTAAACCCCTCCTGTATTCCACCAATGAAAACCACAGGGCTCTGTGGACACCACGAGTCAACACTGACTCAACAGCACAACTTTGCTTTACTTTAAGTTTTGCTTTGAGTCTGAATAAGTACTTAGGCACCTAAGCACCCTATTACTAATGTAACAAATTGGACCAGTAACAAAATGTTCATTCACCACTAGGATAAGGTTCAAGGAGATCAAATTCTCTCCCACACTCATACATTTCTGCATTCTGTTGTTGTTTTCCAAACAATACCAGCCATATTCACACATTATGGTCAACACATGTATGAAATGGTGCAGTGGGGAAATGACTTCATTAGCAAGCCAGAGGTTGCTGGTTCGAATCCCCACTGATATGTTCCCCAGACTATGGGAAACACCTATATCAGGCAGCAGCGATATAGGAAGATGCTGAAAGGTATCATTTCATACTGCGCAGGAGATGGCAATAGTAAACCGCTCCCGTATTCTACCAAAGACAACCACAGGACTCTGTGGTCACCAGGATTCAGCATCGATTCGATGGCACACTTTACCTTTACTTATGCAGAGCTTTGTATGCATGTACAGTTATCCACCCTAAATACACTTACAATACTACTCGTCCTAACTGCTATCCCTAGTACCTGAGCAAAGAGGTGCCTTTTAAAGTGGTGAATCTGTTCTATTTAGTAGAGGGAGAGCAACTGGCCCTATTTAACCACAGCACAGCAGCCCTCCAGTGGCTGTTGCTACTATCTACTTTATATATATATATTTAAAAATGGGAATCCTTTGTGGACAGGGAAAAGCTGGAGGGCTGCTGTGCTGTGGTTAAATAGGGCCAGTTGCTCTCCCTCTACTAAACAGAACAGAACCACCACTTTAAAAGGTATATAAATAGTAGTAGTACTAGTACTAACTGTACCCTATCTTTCAGGGGCCTTTACCCAGTGGTGGTTTACTGGAGAGGTGGAGCAGGCATTTGCCTACAGCGGCATAATTTGAGGAGTGGCAAATTTTGCTGCCCCTCTCTGGCGGTGGCTGCTGCTATAGCGAGGGAGGGGCCCAGAGAAAGTCTCCCTGTCCTTTTACCTTTTAAAAAAGCCACTGCATGGCAGCAGCAGTGACTGTGGGAAAGGGGGGGTGAGGGGAAGGTTTCCCCTTTTGCCCTGCAAAGAACACTGCTGCTGGCAGCAGGATGGGGCGCAGCAGCGGTGGCAGCGGCACCAGGGAGGAAGGGTGGGGGCAAGGAGGGGGAAGTCCTTCTTTAACTTTTAAAAGGCTGCTGCATGGTGGGATGGGAGGGCAGTGAGCTCCTTCCAGCTCCCCTCCTCCCAAGGGACTGCTCTGAAAATGGGCTGCACAGCCGAGAGGCCCATGCAGTCCCTTGGGAAGAAGGGAGCTGGAAGGAGCTCGCCCCCCCCATCCTGCTGTGCAGCAGCCTTTTCAAAGGTAAAAAGAGGAACTATCCCCTCTTCCCCACCCACCCACCCACCTACCTTCCCTCCCTGCAGCCTCCACCACGCCACATCCTGCCACCAGCAGCAACATTATTTACAGGGCAAAACGTGAAACTTTCCCCTCCCCCCACCCCTCTGCAGCTACTGCCACTGCTGCACAGCGGTGCTTTTTTTTTTTTTTAATGTATTATTATTTTTTAAGTAAAAGGGAAGTTCTTGCCTATGGGCGGCAAAAAGCTTAATCCACCCCTGCCTGTACCCAGGTTCAGTTTTGAAATGAATTCACGGGTTATTCACACAAATGCATGCATATATGCATCAACACCTGTCTTCACATATAGGACTACCTATTCCATGGCTCCCCACACCCTACTCTTTGCTTTTCAAGATTTATACATGTATCTACTTCTGCATAGTCTCCTGAGTATGTTGAAAACACTGCTTGATTTTAGGGTGGCTCTGCTTTGCTTCCAATCTGGCAATCAACCACCTACCTTCACTATTCGTGTATATAGATGATAATAATGCCCATGATAGGAAGCCCTGCATCAATGTTAGGGATGCCCCAGAGCTGTTGCGTGCCTTGAAAGGCAGCCCTGATGGTATAGCACAACAGGGCAGCTGTGGCACATACACAAGCATCTTTAACGAAAAGAAAATGTCATGGGCATGTATGAATGGACTGAGACCCCTTAAAAAAGATTAAGAAGTCCCTTTCTTACTTCCTATGACAAAGGTGGCATAGGACAATATTAAAGGGAGATCCATAGATGACACAGCCTCCAAAGAGGCTGTGCAAGGCATAAGTCATCTTAATAGGATTTTAGGTTTTATAACATTGTATTATCTCAATAAAATAGATTTTTTTAAATAAGTGCTGTCCTCAATCTGATTGTTTAAGAGAGACGGTTACAGTCCCTTATATTTTATATAGTTACAATCTGCAAGCGGTGGTGTGCACAGTTCACTTGAAGGCCAGACTGAAGATTTATGAAGCCAACGACACATAGACCCTAAATTAAGTTTTGGAACTGCAGTGTAATTTTATTCAGGTAAAAATAAGAATCATTTTCCAAAGATATTCTGCAGTTTGGGAAGTCAATGCCACAATTAAGGTTCTGTTGACAAATGACAAGGATTTTGTCCTGCTTACCAGAGCAGGAGGGTATGATAATCAAATTGCCAAATATCTTGAGAAGTACTCACCACATTGTTTCCAACGCTTCTGCAATTTTCAGGGTCGTGCTAAGCAGCAATCAACTATTTGCAATTAGGTTCAACAGCAATTCAAGTATGAATACTTCCATACATTTTAAAATGCAACGATTTCTCTCTAGATTTTATTTCCTTAGATGAAAATGTGAGAAGCAAGATAAAAGAATATATTTCTCAGTAAATTAAAGTAGAAATAACAGAGCCTATCCTATGTAATAATGCCCAGGGGCATAGCTAGCACAGTGGGGCCCTGTGTTTGCCCTTCAGCTTGCACCCCCCCTAGCAGCACACAGCCCCTCCCTGGTGGTATGCACGGCACTCTCCCACTCACCCATAGTAATGCTGGCAAGCAGGGGAAGGCAGAGGCATGTGGGAGAGTGTGAAGTGAGTAAGCAGGCAGGTGGCGGCGGCAGGTGGTGGCAGCAGGGGGCAGCGGAGGCTAAAGTGTAAAGCAGAGTGAGTGAGCAGAGGGTGGTAGGCAGTGGCAGTGGCAAGAGCATGTTGTGGCCACCCTGGCTACCACATTGGACTCGGAGATCCCGATCCAAAATTATGTGAAATCAAGGCCTGTGTCTGATTCTACTTTATTAAGAAATCAATTGATGCCTGAACTCCGCGTGCAGTGATTAACTCCTGAGAAATAAGCCAAATTGTTTGCTCTTTGCTCTTTGGTGATTGCCTTGGGAAGGCAGGAGATAATTCTGCCTTCCTGTGAAAGGGCACACAGTTTGCCTTAATCAGATGCATTGATTACTAGTCTCACACATACATCCTATTGCTGTTACTTTTGAATGTTTTTAGAATTACACACTAGGTAGATTTACACAAGAAGTGATTTAATTGCTGTCTCATACACATAGCTTAGGCACTTCCTTCTTAACACCTTTGACTTCTAACACTCTTTGAGGCAAAGGTGCCAGAAGTTTGTTGTCAAGAGGGAATGCCCATCTGCAAAGCTCAGACATGCAGATTGTTTTAAGAACACAAGAATACAATGTTTCCTGATAACACTGACTGACACTAGGCAGGAGATGGGCCTCATCTTCTCAGCCTTCCTCTGACACACAAATAGACATTGTCATGAGCAATTAACACTTTGAGATTCAGGAAGGATGCTGATACCTTGAGAAAACTCTACATCTAAATCAAATAATCAAACAACTATGAGACATCAGCTCTCTTGGCATAGCTTCAGCAATCTTTTGCTTAACAAGCAATACTTGCTCATGTGCGTACCCCAAGGGCCTGCTATCTAGCTGCGTAGCTAGCAGAGGACCTTGGCTTGAGGACAAGATACTGCTTGGTGATTCTTGCCATGGGGGTGAGGAATCAGGGGCTATCTCTGTCTGTGAACTCCAGCACCAGCTTTTTATCTGAAGCCTTGCTGGCAACGCTCTCCAGCCACAGACATGAACCTCACCACATCCATGTGGCCACGATGAGATCTGGTAGAACACCTCTTGAAAGAAACAGCCTTTGCCTCCAACTTCCCTCCCCCTCACTAAACCCTGGTGTTCTGCCATTCTGTCTTCCAAGCAACCCCCTCCCCCTTCTCCTTTCCAGTTTCTCTATCTCTTGCTAGTTAGAAGTAATTGCTGAGATGACATACATCCCCACACATAGGATAGTTAACTGAACACTGTTTTGCTATTACTAATAGCTATGATTGATTGTTTTATTTCCTGCTCAGTTACATTGATGCCGCTACTCTGACATTCTTTTATACTCAATAAGGCCCATTGAATTCTGTGAGAGTGTGTGGTCTTCCTTCTGCCTTCGAGCCCAGAACATATATGGTCACCGTATAAGGAAATGGTCGCTTTGTGACACAGGTGAAACAAGCCTAATTTCCTATGCTAGCTCCAGAGCATGTCTAGTGTGCAAATCAGGCTTGGCTCACAACAAGCAGTGGCCAGCCTGTCCGCAAGAGGGGAGGCAAAAGATGTGACACTAAGAGTTGGAGTGGCTCGTGTTCCAAGGACACATTGGAACACTGGTAGCTCTGCCACAACAATGCTTGAGGACAGTGTTACATATACTGAAGACACAGTAGTTGCCCAGCTTCCTGTCTTCAAGGAAACTTGTTTGTCTGGTAGCCAATGCACACCTTCCATAGAACCCCTGCATGTTGCACAAGGACTGTTGAACCTGATGACTGGAATGAGAGATGCATTCAATAATGCATCCAATACACCCCATGTGCAGGGGCAGGTCAGTGGTGGAGGGCAATTTGTTTTTAAAGGAATCCATTTTGTAGTTACTAAACTTCTCATTGAAGAACTTGGATAAGTTTCCCATGAATCCCAACCAGACAAAGTTTAGAAAATATGGTAACAAAGCAAATAAAACAAAATGTACATATTTAATGTTTACTCCTCTTAATTTATTTCCCACTTTTATCCCACTTTTTCTGTAAATCAATCAATATTCACCCATTGGCCAAGATATTTTTTCTGTAAATTTATAGCTCAAAGAAACTCATAAAATTAAACATTACAATAACAAAACAAAAATTAATTACCAAAGCATAATGAAACACTGGAATAACAATACAGTAATATAGCAAAGCCAAATAAAATGTTGCATGTAGCAGCAGCTCTCACCCTAGGTCAAAAGGTTTACAGAAGAGCTAAGCTTTTAAAGCCAACAGTATATGGAGGAAGTGTGAGTTGTACATGCTTAACCTTGGTTGGATTCTATTCATGTTTGCCTCTAAAAAACAAAAATGTCTGTTAAGAACTAATCTGCTTACTTTCCTTTCACTATAAACTTAATTGATAATTACCATCTTCACAAGTTAGTCCACTTACAGCTCAAACATTCAAGCATCTGCCATTGTGAATTGGGATGGATGACATCATCACAAACTACGCTGTTGAGGTGCCCCTTTGTGCCCCTACAACTGTACCAAATTTGGTTCAAATTGGTTAGGAGGTTTGTGTTAGCCTACTTGCAACTCAAACGTTCACATGTCTGCCATCTTGAATTGGGGTTTATGACATCATCACAAATTATGCTGTTGAGTTGTCCCTATGTGTAATGACCCTCGTTGGCCGACTGTCCAGCAGCTGAGGAAATGCTCTTTTCAGAGGGGAAGGGAGAGCCGATAGACAGGAACAGAGACAAAGTGTAGTCACAAAACATTGCACGAAGTCAGTACTGGGGATTCCATAGTCGTCAGGATCAAGGGTGGACATGAATTGTGGTCAGTCACAACAAACTGGTCCAGATTTCCAGGTCAAGGTTGCTCACGGTAAGGGCTTGTCACCAGTTTTCAAGCTGCTCTTTCAGGCAGTGTGCTGAGAGCCCCATTGCAGCTGGGCCTTGTCAGGGAGATGCAGCCGGGTCAGAGCTAGAACACCTGTTCCTTCTGGCCAGCCTCTCCAACCTATGGCATTCCTCCCTCTAAGCCTGTACTCTGGTCAAATGTCACTGTCAGGGATCTGGGGCAGGCACCTCAACTTCAGCAGCCCCAGAGGCTTCATCAGGAAGAGGAAGGGAAGGAGGCAGAGGGGCCTGCAGGTCTGTCAGCTCTGGCTCTGCTGAGTCAACTGGAGTTTCAACCTGCTCCCCTTGCTCTGGGTCTTCATCTGAGGAATCCTCCTCCATGACCCCCATGGGAGTCATCATACTATGTGTCCCTACAACTGTACCAAATTTGGTTCAGATTGATCCAGGCAAAGTTCATGCTGGACACACACAGAGACACACCCAGAAATGGTGATCTTTAAGCATAGGCTAAAAATCCTGTCCTCAATCCAAAGGAAGTTAGGTTGCTTTTAAGTCCCACCATTGACTGTGGAAAGGGAATACAAAATGAGACAGGGAAGCCCCACTCCAGAATGGCCCAGATCTGAGAGTGATCACCTATGTTTAACATATCCAAAGATGAAACTTCTGGCACCTTCTCATACTTTCCAGGCCTTCAGCATGATCACACTGGTCATAGTGTTATTGGAAGGGATTAGTCTAGCTCAGGCCTGCTCAATTTAGCCCCACCCCTCCCAGCTGCAACTCCCAAAATCCCAAGCCACAGTGGCCAATAGCCAGAGATTATGGGAGTTGTAGGCCAACATTTGCAGAAGGGCCGAAGTTGAACAGCCTTGGTCTAGCTTAAACCTGTCCTTTACCCAGAAGTTGTTCAGTTAAGATCTCTTTAGCCAAGTACAGCTCACAGACAGATGGAGATAACTGTGTCACATTGACACTTTAATGGTTAGCTTTGTCACCTGTGATGCCTGGTTGCCACCTTATTGGCCCATCTTTCCAGCCAACAATACTGGCAATATCCCACTTGGCCTTTTTTCCTGGGTCTATCCACAGCTGAAGGATTTGAAGTTCCTAGTAGCATCACCCCCAGGAACAAATCTTTAATATCTCCCAAATCCCACATGACATTTCTAATCAATTCTAACCTGGTATATTAAACATTGTCCTCTAGATCAGGGATTCTCAACATTGGGTCCCCAGGTGTTACTGGACATCAACTCCCATAATCCCCAACCTAAGGCCACTAGGGCTGGGGATTATGGGAGTTAAAGTCCAATAACATCTGGGGACCCAATGCTGAGAATCCTGCTCTAGATGAAAGACAAAATCTTTAGGGTTCCTACTCTTCAACTGCTTTGTGTAGAGATGGCATTAACATGATGGTACTGCATGCCCCACATCCTGAACCAGTGGATGCTTGATGGGTGACCGATACCAAGATCAGAGCCTAGAGCAAGAAGCATTAAACAAGAAAAAAGACACACACAAATACCAGAAGGGACAATGTTAACTGGGTGCTTCTGACTAATCCATTATTTGATTGAGCCAGAGTTTAGAATGCTATGGATTGATAACATGATAGTATGTCTTGGGACCAAACTGCCCATGTTGTTGTTTTTGTTGTTACCATATCAGTTTTCAACAAGATGAGCTTAATGCCAAAGTTGTTTGGAAGAGATCCCTTTATCTTTAAAACTTCACTATGGCAGTCCCTGATCCAGAAAGGAGTATGATTCATGGCAAGGAGGGTTTTCATCCTGAACTCCCCCCCCCCCCCGCTTCAAAGCAGCATTTGAAGCAATTAGAACTATGTCCAATCAAATTCTGTATATTTCACCAAGCAAAGATCCAGTTCAATAGTATGATTGACTGATGACCCTTTGGGGTGAGACAGGTACTTATCAACTGAAATATGTTTCCTCCCCTCAAAAAACAGCCACCCCCTTTCCCCTGGCAGTCTTCACCACAGAGGAGAGAAGCCCTTTGCATACTTCAGTTGCAGCCAACTTACAAACTACTAAGACTTAAAGGGAAATTTCTTTGGATTGGGTTCAATGTATTTCAATTTATTATTTTGTTAACACTATACATGCTTCACACTACCATGCGTGACATTTAAGAAACCTCTCCAAATGCCCAAAATATACAAGTTTTTTGGAAGTAGGACTCTTTGAAGCTATCTCATGGCCATTCAGGAGGGTGGGTGGGGGGTTAGGGTCTTCCCCCTAGGCGATCCTTCCAACATTGCATAGTGTGGACCACGCCCCCAGATGAGCAGCACTGCTCCAGGCAATACAGTGCTGCAGAGGCTTGGACAATGCATCCCGGCCTCTGGGTATCCTACAATGCACTATGCGCTGAGCATGGTGCATTGGGGGATTCCCTCCGTCAGATGGGCTCTCTAGATGCCTGTCTCTGTGAGGTTAAGTCCTCACTCCCTTAATGTCAGCTAGGACCCAGGCTTAAAGGTGAAGTTTGGCTGGGCAGGCACTCCAGGATCTGCCAGGATCCCGGAGCTCCACACGAACAGTCTATCCCAGCCTAGGCTGCTCATTGACCTTGTACCTCAGTAATAATATTTAGTGGAAATTGAACTTGAAAGTAAGTATGCATAGGATTGTAACCTTTCTATATCTGTTTTGTAAAATACATACTTTTCTACAATCAATCTGTGTCTTTTCATAGATTTAACATTAAGCATTCAATTAGAATTTCCATCCTGTTCTTTAATAATGCATGGACTAGTAGCAATTTCATGGATCACAACTTTGCAAAGAATTATAGCACTTCAACAACAATTTTTATTGAGTACCTATCAGGGTGTACACAAATCCACTATGCTTTGAATACAGTATCACTTCATTTCAGTTCCAGCTCAGAAAAGTCTTGAATAACTAAAGCATGATCTCCAATACTATTTCAGTGTTTTGAATGACATTTGGATGTGAAAATCTTTTTCCAGGTTCATCACATACAAGAAATTGCCACACAGATGACAAACTGAGAAAGGCAGTGTGGTTTGGTGGATAGATTGTTGGATCTGAATCAAGAGAACTTGGGCTGACGACAGATGCAACATTGAAAGAAAAGGAGCAGGGAATTTTTCGTGCACAGTGTAAGCCCAGGTTCCTCACAGCTTCGCCATTTGTATGACAGTTATGCATCCGATTAAGCCATTGGTCTGGCTTCTCACCCATGTGTCATGCAGACAGCCTGCCTTTTTCAAAAATGCTGCATGTGCATGTTTTTGTGTACACATTTATCTCTTCCTTTTCCAGAGACTTAAGTTTTGGGATACACACACACACACACACACACACACACACACACACACACACATTTTTATACTGCCCAAAACCTTATGTCTCTGGGCAGTTTACAACAGAATAAAAACAAAGTAAAACATTCGTTAAGACAAAAGGGGGGGGAACACACACATTACAACAATTTAAAATTTTTAAAAATAATATTTTAAAACAGCATTAAAACCAGTAAAACCATGAAAACAACATTAATTAAAAGCCTGGGTGAAGAAATGTGTTTTTAAAGACTTTTTAAAAGCTGTCAGAGATGGGGAGGCTCTTATTTCACTAGGGAGCATATTCCAAAGCCTCGGGGCAGCAGCGGAGAAGGCCCGTCCCTGAGTGGCCACCAGACGAGCCGGTGGCAGCTGCAGACGGACCTCTCCAGCAGATCTCAGTGGGCGGTGGGGTTCATGCAGAAGAAGGTGTTCCCTTAAATACCCTTGAATAGTATTAAAATTCCCTTAAATAGTATAAAAATATGTTAAATAAATATGTTAAACAAACAAACAAACAAATATGAAATATGAAAATAGTGTAGCACGCCACCAACACCACTTCTTGAAGAGGTGAAATGTTCCAGGGTTGTGGCAATACTTGAATTCTGGTTTCCCCTGGAGGAGAGATCTTTGGAGGCTTACAGTGGCTGTAATATTCCATTTAGTTGAACAAAAGGTAGGGATGTGCAAACAGGTTCAAATTCAAACCAGTTCAAATTTGACCTGGTTCGGTTCAAATGTTTGAACTCGAACCAGTCAGGGCATTGAATTGGCAATGCCGGTCCAAGTTTGAACCAAATAGAGCCTGGTTCTATTTGAACCTATTTGAACTGGTTTGAAGATTCAAGCCTACAAAACTGGGTTGGGGTGTTAGGCCCCCATGGGTGCTAACTACCACCCAAATCCCAAAGCAATCAGGCACTCCTGTGATTTTAAATGATTTTTTAAAAAAGATTTTTCAATTTTCATAGGGAATAATGGGGACTCAGACTGGCCCATTATTCCTATTCATTGCATTGAGACTGGCTAAAATCTTTATAAAATGAAAACCATGAGTCTCACTGGCTTGGGGCTGGTAGGGGGAGTTGTGGCACAAGGTGCCTTGCCTGCAAACCCACTTTGGTCTCCAGGAACCCCCCAGGGAGGCAATTGGGGCATCCTCAAATCCCCATTATTCCCTATGGGAAAATTTTTTTTAAAAAGTAAAAATCTTCCCAAAAAATCATTAAATATCGCTGGAGTGTCCGATTGCTTTGGGGTTTGGTGCCTACTACCTGGGTGCCTACCAATCACCCCAGATTTGTGCCCCTAGGTGCTTTGCAAAGGGAATAATGGGCTGGTTTGTTGAGGTTCCCCCATTTTTTTCTTTTTAATTTTTTCTTTTTCTTTTGGCTGCCTTTTGGGCACTACTTTTGTTGAAATACTCGGTCTTGGCTGCATTCTTTTTATACCCTATGTAGAACCTCTTAGAACCGGTTCGAGTTTGGTTCAAATTTGAACCAAACCGAAGGGGTGTGTGTGTGTGTGTGAGCAAAACTATAACTTAACGTACCCCTACCCCTGGTTCGAATTGGGTTTTAATTCGAACCAAACAAGCCAAGCTGGTTTTGTGCACGCCCCTAACAATAAGTGGATCTGAAATAGCAGAACACTCTCATAAATCAGCAACAGACTACACGGGCAGGTTCTTGAACTCCTAGACACTTCAGCTTCCTTACTCAGCTACTTCCTCCCAGGCTCTCCAAAAACTCTCTCTGTGTGTCTTTTAGCTGTCAGCTATATCTCTTTTCACTGACCAAACACACAGAAACTTCTGGCTGGTAGCGGGCTGGTGTCACCATCAGCCTATCCCATCAGGTGGACTTGATTATTTGTCAGACTGCATAGCTGTCCTCTCCTCCAGAATGATAGCAATAATCTAAGCTTTAGAAACATCACTTGCAACTATTAGCAATCTACAAGCAAATGACTTGGCCAACTAACAGTCACGTATGAAAATCCATTCCACTATTTTAAAACCTGTTTTCATTGCTCAAGAGATTTGCAATGGAGATATATTTGGAACATTATAAGGTCATTTACCTGACCTAAGCTTACCTGGCCTAGGGAGCACAGAAGGTAGGGCATGAGCCTTTCAGCTTTCAATAAAAGCCACTGTCGGGCTTACCCACGCTTTGTGCCCACATGACCAATTTGTGGTGGTTGCAAGAATGGTGAGGGAGCAGGGGCAAAGTGGACTACAGCCTCCTGAATCCCACACAAGGAGTGTGGTGCATTGGGGGATTAGGTGCCCAGCTTTGTGCAGGCAGCCCAAACAGACACATGACTGGGTACTGGAGTGGGCACCCTTGTACCTTTCCCCAGGGGGGAAACCTGGGCTACCAGGTAGGGCAGCACTGGGATCAAGCCTGATCCTTGTGTGCCACACAAGCAGCCCTATCCAGGTAGGACTGATCATGTGAATAGCCTCTTTGAATCTCCATAGCTAGGTATTGCTTTAAACTTGTAGAATGAGTGTTTCCAGAGCTCAGTCACAGAAAAGTAAATGTTCCTTTCCCAAGCTTCTCTGGTGCTCTATAAACATTGGCTGACATCCTCACTAACAGTGTGGAGAAGCAGCATAGGCCAATTCACATGAACATGACCCTCTACATGGGATAAAGTCAGGACTGCAGTGAGAACATGTCCATCCCAACATTACTAAAGGATGCACTGATATGATCTTGGAGAGTATGTGGGGCATTGTGAGGATCCCCCCAGCAATGAGTGGGCACCCATAAGTGTTTCAGCACCAGATGAAAGCAGCCAACACTGACACATGACCAATTAAATGGGATTAAGGGAGCACTCGCTCCCTCAACCTCATTTAACAGCCCAGCTTCTTAGTTGGGTTTGCCACTGAGGTGCCTCCAGGAGCCGAACAGCTCTCAACAGTTTCCACAGGCAGCAAAACTTAGCTGCCCTACCCTGGCTTAGCTGCTCGTGAGAACAGCCTTGATAGCTAAACTAACTGAAAGCCGTATTTCATGATTTATGGAGCAGCAACATAATGAGGCTATTCCCATGATCAACAGGCTAAAGGAGCTTAGCCGACTTTCCATTGATTGTGGGAACCACCAGACTCGCGGGCAAGCCTGGTGCTCCCCAAGGCCGCCTAAAACACCCTCCCATTAAATGAGGTTAATGGAGCAAGTGCTCCATTAACCTCATTTTGTTGCTCATGTGTCACCGCAGTGTGTGGTGACACACGAGTAGACCACTGATTGGGAGGTTGCAAGCAGTCTCCTGGGCTTGAGGGTCTCTCCAGGATGCCCCAAGTGCTTCCACGGGCCGGCGGGCTCCTGATCCCCACCACCCTTGCCAGCTCCGTGATGGAGTCGGCAATTGTGTCGGTGGCCAATCTGGATGCCCAGGGCTCTAGGCAGGATCATCAGCGGGGAGAGCACGCTAACCTGCTCTCCCCACAGACATAAGAACATAAGAACGGCCCTGCTGGATCAGGCCCAAGGCCCATCTAGTCCAGCATCCTGTTTCGTACAGTGGCCCACCAGATGCTGCTGGAAGCCACAGACAGGAGTAGAGGGCATGCCTTCTCTCCTTCCATAACTCCCCTGCAACTGGTTGACCCAGACCCAACAGAAGCTCTTCTCACAGTCCATGAAAAGACCTTCAATGTATCCCAGATTAGGATTCAAAGCAGCAGTAACCATTAGGGGTTTTGGGCTTGTTTTTTTTTTTTTTAAAGGACCCACAAAAGTTGGTCGTTGAGAACAAGTGAACGCTTTTTAATGCCAGTTTCACAAGCTTTTAGAGCCAGCTTAAAGTCATCACCTTTAATACCAAACAGCTTAGGTTGCCTAAAGAACTGTGTTTTCCTCCCACAAGTCTGCCCATTTGCTTATACATACAACGTGTGTACTAACACCTCCTCATCCTCAGTTGTTGCCGGGAACATGCAAGAGATTTTCCTGAGGCTACACCTAGATTGTAGATCTCCCTGCCCAGACAGACAGATTCATTTCATCCACTCCCTGCTGACAGCTCACTGAGGTTTGACAAGCGTCACAAATGTCCTGTTTTGACAAGCCTCTGGCCTGCACAAGAAATAAATCTGTTATTAATTATTATGGCCCCTTGCTTTTCATATTCTGCTTGCGGTTCTTTTTGTATTTCTTGCAGGGTTTTATTTTTTTAAAGACTTTGGCTTAAAATGTCAGTTGTGAACCACCTTGAGCATTTTTTGCCAACAGAATGGTGGGATTAAAAAAATAGTACAAATAAATATATAATAACTGTAAATCCTCATTCACATCAGAAGTACTGTATAGGTTTTGAAAGTCACAAGAAAGACAATGCCCTACTTAACAGAAGGCTGGGAGGAGATTTAATATGAATTTTGTAGGAAAAAATCATATTATGACTCATTTGAGAAAAATGAAGGTATTGAACACATGGGACAAAGCACATGAGGCTGCAGGAGAGCCGGGTTTTATCTGCATGCCTTTTTATAAGACTTGAAGGTTATTTTAGTTCTGTGTTCCTGGTTGATTTATTAAATCCTTGGTTTCCAGTTTATATTTTATTGCTGATGTGCAGGGAACTTTCTTTACCTCCACAAGCCACTTACCATGTTCTTCAATGATTTGTAATGGCTGTGACTGATACATCTGGAATATGAAGTATTCCAGATGTGTTATCTTCAGGCCAGACAACTTGAGTATTATTCCTTCCACTAGAACCTACAATGAAGCCAAATTTACCAAATCCTCAGATTACTCAGTGCCAACTTGTTTCCGTTCTTGTCTCTCAGCCTGAGTAAAGATAGTTTGAACTTATGAAACAGTGAACAGCAAGTAGTGCTTCCAGGGGCGTAGCTAGCCCGCCGGCGGCCTGTGTGTGGCCGCGGTGGGTGCCCCAATAGCCCCACCCCCTGCGTCTGACCCCCTCTTCCCTTTGAGCCGCTCCTGGGCTGTTTTGTGAACGCAGCAGCAGTCTTAACTCCTGAAGGGGCTGCACGGCTCCTTCAGGAGCTAGTTAGGCTGGCGCTGCATTCGCAGCTCCAGCCAGGAGCGCCAGCCTTTGTTTCGCTCCTGAAGGGGCCGCGCGGCCCCCACTCGGGAGCTAAACTACCGCCCCCATGTCTGACATCAGATGCGGGGGGCGTGTCAGGGCCGCAAATGGCGGCTCCTGATTGGGCACGGCCCCGGTTCTTTGAACCTGTTTGCCCAATTATAGCTCTGCCCCTGAGTGCTTCACTACTAGCAATGAACAGAGGTAGGAACATAGGAACCTAAGAAGCTGCCATATACTGAGTCAGACCATTGGTCTGTCTAGCTCAGTATTGTCTTCACAGACTGGCAGTGGCTTCTCCAAGGTTGTAGGCAGAAATCTCTCTCAGCCCTATTTTGGAGAAGCCAGGGAGGAAATCTTCTGCTCTTCCCAGAGTGGCTCCATCCCCTAAGGGGAATATCTTACAGTGCTCACACTTCTAGTCTCCCTTTCATATGCAACCATGGTTGACCCTCCTTAGCTAAGGGGACAAGTTGTGCTTGCTACCACAAGATCAGCTCTCCTCTGCATAGACAGGATAGGGTGGTTCCAGTATTGGACTAGGACTGGGGAGACCCAAATTCAAATCCCCATTCAGTTATGAAACTCACGCGGTGACCTGTGTCTATCTCTCAGTGTAACCACATCACAGGGTTATAGTGAGGGATCCTTGGACGAAGAGCAGTATATAGATGTAAGTCTAAATAAATTAAATGAAATATTTAAGCTGGTTCATTTGTTTCTGTTAAGATTTTTGGAAGGCAAAGCATTGGATACAATAGCGATAATAATTATTTGGACCAAATACAGAAGATTTCTAGTATATACATCAATATAATAGTTCTACTTTTAAGCAGAACCAGCTATGACTTCCTCTTCTCCATTCATGCCTTCTCAACTAGAGTACTGCTGTTCTGGGACAATTAAAACCTTTTTGTGCTTTGTCTGAATTTTATTCAGCATGCCACACTGTGCTCCCTTGATGTGAAACTCTGCTCTCCATGAACATATAATTTGTAGGCAAGAGAAAACTGGCTTCAGGTAATTTAAATGAAAAAGTAGTATAACTCCTTCTTTTGTTCCCATTAATCAGGGAAGTGTGTAACATGCAGGGTGTAAATAATGGCAGAATTAGAAGCCTTTAATCTCTAATTACATTATGTGAAGTTGTGTATGAATTAAACATAACAGAATGTTGACATAATTTGTAGCCGACATTAATTGTTCTTCCTCTCAACTGGCTGATCAGTGCCGCAATTTTTGAGGGGTTAATTAATTAAAGCAAGTTGGATTACTTTCCTTAGACTCTACCAAATTCAGATTACTTACAACATGTAGTGATCATATCCAACACTATTACTGCAAGGCCATTGCATGAACTGAGAGATCCTTCTAATTTAAAATAATAAATTTCTCACAACTAGTGAGGAGTAAACCATTTAGAAAATGGGCATAACAAGTAATGTCAGAGAAACATTTTGCAAATGAGATTCATGGGTGGTGATTAGTAGAAAATGTGACTCTATAGAGTTGGCACATTTCCAGGCACATTAGTTAAATCATTTTCTTCGTGCCTTAAGTGGGAGAAGAATTTCTAAATCTAATGTTATGCACTGAATCAAAAATTGTGGGACTCAGCCAGGTTGTCACAAGGTGGTTGCATACATTCAAGATTTTCTATCAGGTATCATAATATTACATAGAAAAGGATTGCTTTTCATCAATTATGTTCATCCTTTCAATGGTCATTTTTGATCTGGATCTGCTATTTTTATGAGTTTTAATCTTGATGAGTTCATTAATTAGTCATGCCTTACTGTGATTTTTTTAATACTTTTGTCGTAGTACATTGCTTTTAAAATTTATTCGCCACCTTGTGCCCTGATGGAAAAAATAGCAGGTTATACGGTAAATAAATAAATAAATAAATAAATAAAGCATACTAGAGCTGTGCAGTCATGTCGTTCTGACAGGCATGACTTTTGTCCGGCTTTGTCAGAAATTCCACAGCTTTGTCATGTCTGTAAGACCTGCCTCTCTGCTCTGCCTTTCACTACCCTCTTCTCCTCCTGCTGTTTCCTCTTCATCCTAGAGGAAGCATGAGCTGCTTGCTTTGCCAGGACAGGCTTGAATTTAATGTGGGACATGTTTCTTCCCTGAGTAGCCTGGGCAATCCTAGAAGTAGCTGGGCTGTTCAGGTACCATGTAGGACAGCTTTTGTCTAGGACCTGGAGTGGCCCTGAATAGGAACCTCAGAAATGCTGTCCCACAAGGGCTACCCACAGGAACGGAGCCTGACCACCAGCTACCCATGCCCCCACATCTGACATCAGGTGCGGGGGGCATAGTCTGGCTCCCGAATGGAGCCGCACAGTTCTGTTCGGGAGTTGGAGTCTGGCCAGTGCTGTGTTTGCAGCACCGGCCATTTAACTCCCAAAGGGGCCACATGGCCCCTTCGGGAGCTATACTAGGGCTGGCACTGTGTTCGCAGCACAGCCTTTTAGGCTCTTCCTTTTAGGCAGGGAAAAGCCACTCCTGGCTGCACCGTGAACGCAGCGGCCATTTAACTCCTGAATGGGGAATGTGCGGCCCCCGCTCAGGAACTAAACCAGCACATCTGCATCTGATGTGAGATGCAGGGGGCATGTTGGGGCCTCAAGGCGCGGTCCCTAATTGGCATTGGCCCAAGTTCTTTGAACCCATTAGCCCAACGTTGGCTCTGCCCCTGGCTACCCACTGTCCCCTCCATTGAACCAGAAAACTGGTATGCTGCTGGGCATGACACCAAGGGATTAATGCACTGAAAGAATCAGCTCCTGGTGCAACTGATTCCCCTTCCCTTTGCACACATATACAAAAGGAAGGGAAAGAGAGTGGAAGCGGAAACAGAGAGAAGGCGCTCAGTTCTGTCTTTCTATTACAATTGCATGGATGGAGAGGAAAACGTTAAACAATAAAAGAGGTGATGATTGACATACTTACTGTACAACAGTATGACAGCCTAGTAACTTTGCATGCAAGCAAGTTGTGCAAATGTAAACATTGTGCCAATTATGTTACACAAAAGTAACCTCATCTTTACAATGGGCTTACTCACATGCAACATCATTTGAGCAACTTGCAAACATACAGAGTTACTAGGCTGACACACCATTACTCAATATGTCAGCCAGTGATGAGAGGGGCTTGCTGGACTGCCAGTCATGTATGGTTCTGGCACAGACCCTTCCTGCACAGTGGAGGTTGTTCATGGAAGAGGAGAGGAGAGCTGGTCTTGTGGTAGCAAGCAAGCATGACTTGTCCCCATAGCTAAGCAGGGTCCATCCTGGTTGCATTTGAATGGGAGACTAGAAGTGTGAGCACTGCAAGATATTCCCCTCAGGGGATGGAGCCACTCTGGGAAGAGCAGAAGGTTCCAAGTGCACTCCCTGGCATCTTCAAGATAGGGCTGAGAGAGATTCCTGCCTGCAACCTTGGAGAAGCCGCTGCCAGTCTGTGAAGACAATACTGAGCTAGATGGACCAATGGTCTGACTCAGTATATGGCAGCTTCCTATGTTCCTAACAGTTCTCAGATGTGATAGCAATGTGCTATAACAGATGAAACTGTGTGCAGCAGCTTCCACATAGTGGCCATAATATGAGAAACCATCACCTTCAAGAATGGCTATGCCTATTTACAGGAATAAGCCCTTTTGTCTCATGAACTGTCCAGAAAACATGTTGCCATCTTCTCCATAAAATGTCTTTCCCCCCTCAATACATCAAAAGATACAGGATCTACTCCACACTGAATGTCTGTCCAAAGCCATAAAACCATCACATACAATTTGCAGGATGCTCTCCAACTTTGAATAGGATGCAACACATTTTAAAACTACTGAACTTTGAATTTTAAAGTTTCTGAAGCATTTTTAAAATTATTTCTTATCTTCTTCTTGTACTCAGCACTGTCCAAAGTTAATTCAAGTCCTTCCAATAACTATATACCATTCTCTAGGGTAACCAACACTATTTTATCTCTTAAAGAAGTCTTCATAGAGTCTCTTGAACTCTCCAGAGTCACATATCCAACTCAGAAAGCAACTCTGACAAAACATCCCAAAGGTTTCCCTCTCTTTATGCCAGCATGCATGAAAAAGGTTCCCATTACTGAGTGATGAGGCAATATGCTTCAAATTGTGCAACACCATCATAACTAACTCTCTCCTCTGGGGATGACTCAAAGGAATTGAAAATACTTAATATGTCAGATTCAGCAATATTTAGAAAAATTGCTATATTCTGCTGATCTGGCTTATCAGCCATCTGACTATCAGAAACTGTTACATACCCTTCTTAAATGTTTTCTAGTCTTCTGCAACATTATCCAAGGCAGTGGAAGAAAGGGGATCCTTTAATATTCCAAAATACATCAGACTTGGAACAGAGCTCCTGTATATGAGCAAAGTGGTTCTGCAAATCCACAGCGGGACAGTTGATTTTGGCCTCCAGTTACTCTAGGAGGTGAAAGGAATTAAAAACATTACAAAGCCTCTCTAGAAAGATGGATCTTTAAATGTTTCTTTAAACAGCCTGAGAGTTAAAGCTAAAGCATTACATAACTACACCAGAGCTCCAGATCTGTCAGTTACACACACAGCAATTATCACATGGCACCAAGATTCTGTTTTCTTTAAAATGACAGTAACTAATTTCATCACATTCCATAGTGTGCGGCAGGAGAATATCAGCTCCTTTGCTAAGATAAACATTGTGGAACATGAGATGCTAGACAACTCATATTTAGCTCCATTGCTAAGATAAATATTGTGGAATATGAGATGCTAGACAGACATGCTAGACAACTCATACAGAAGCTCCTGCATACAGACCTTGGCTCATTTTAAACTCTACTAAGCAGGAGATGCCTGGTTTGTAAAAAGAAAATAGGGGTGGCACATATTGGTATGCACTAGGGCTCTGAGAATCACCGTTGACTGTATTTGGTGGCGGCCTCAATATTTTGAAGAGTTTCCTGGCTAGATAGTTCAAGAAGATAGTTCAAGAAGATGGTTCAAGATTTGCTTGGGCCCTAGACCAGACAGATTCAACCCTTCGCTATCATCACTTCCTGGTTCCCAGTTACAAGCAGGTAGAGTTGCCAACATTGCATTGGCTGAAATCAGGACACTGAGGGCCGGTGGCAGGGCCACCTAGGGGCGGGGCACCTAGTGGCGAGACTTGTCTTGGCCCCAGGTGGCATCTGCCAGGTGCACTTAGCTGATGGTGGTCACCACCACCAGGTGGTGGGTGGCTGCTGTTGTGTGGTGGCAGCAGAGCAGGGGTGGCGGCAAGAGCTCCTCCCGCCTCCAAAACTATGTGAAGTTAGGGGTTCAGGGCAGGCACGCTGGCAACAGGTTGCTGGAGGTAGGTGAGACTCGAAGAAAAGATGACGAATGAGCCCCTTACCCAGACCCACCTTCCTCCCAAATGAGGCAGATCGTGTGCACATGCGCAAAGGCCTGAAATCAGCCTGAATGTACAGCACCATTCTGCATGGAGGTGTGTGGTAGTCTGGAGGTGTGTGACTGTCTTTGTGTGGGTGGATGTGCATGTTATTTGGTTTCAGACATTCAAAGCCAAATAATTACACAGGCCTCGTTATCGCTATATTTCATCATGAATTTGCCCATGGCTGCCTCTCACCAAATACGCTATTTCCATTGAAAAACGTTGGGTTTCAGAGCTGACATCAGATGATACTAAAATTCTGTCTGTGACGGTGAATAATCAGTGGTGGCTGATTCATAGATTCAAATCATCATTTGATTTTATTGTCAAGGAGTGGGCTAGTTCTTTGATCGGGCAAAATTCTTCTATACATGATTGTCTCACACATCAGGAATGAGCACACTTATCCATTCATGAATAGTAATACAAGTGATTCAACACTCATACATACAAATGTATGCACAATTTGCCTCACTTCCAGCCTACTCCCCGCTACGCCAAGTGATGGAATGATGATGGCCACTGTGTGGATTGCAATGCATGACTATGTAGCTCAAGCACATCACTCAAGCTTTGGTGACTGCACATTCCTGAGCCTGGGACCAGTTCCCACCATATGGAGGTCTGAACTGCCCCATAGATGAATGCATAGGCAAGAAGGAGCCTTAGATCTATTTCTAATGATTAAAGCACGGCAATATGAACAATCTACATGTTTTCGCTTGGACCTTTTATATGTGGAAATGGCAGTAAATGTTACAATATATACCCTGATTTAGCTAGCTTTATTTCTAACAAGGGTCAAAGCAGTGTGGACTTCAAGGGGAAGAGGAAGGGCCTAAATCTCTGAAGCTGCCAAGTATGCATTAGATTGCTCAAAATGCCTTTTTAAAAAATGGCTTTTCAAAGCCATCAGTCTTAAACCACAGAAAGGGCAAATAAATCCCCCTATATAAAATGCTATAAAAGGATTTGGACTATTCTCTTGCATCTTATCATAGTCTATTCATAAAATAAAGATGAATACTAATCTAAATCAGCAATTGCAGACAGTTTGTTAATTCAACAAAACACACCAAGACTTATTAATCTTTCAGTAAACTCACTGCTTCTGGAAGCCTTTGATGACAAATCATCATAAACAACACAGAGATTAGATTAATGATTCTCTTTCTTAGAACATTGTCAGGGATGTGATGAAGTAACACCTTTTAACAACCCTGGGACCTGAGTTCACCATGAAGATAAAGGTATATGGAACATCTAAAACTTTGTTCCTGTAGCCTTTAAAATGCCAGCAATGACTTAAAATGTCTTTTACTTGTAAACAGGGTTATGCTGAAGGCTGTAAATCTTTCTGGCTTATGTGCTGATATGTTTCCTCCTAAACAGATATAAATTGAAGAATCAGCAGAAGGGTGTTTTTTGTTTGTTTGTTTGTTTGTTTGTTTTTTGGAGTTGTAAGTACCTGAAACAAAAGTTTTAAAAACAACAAATAAAGTCTAGATTAAATGCTAGAATGGTTTTAGTAATAAAAATACAGAAGCTTAACTAGCAAAATATGGGGTGTGTGCAGAACAAGTTCTACTTGAACCGGATTCTACTCAACCTGGCCCAATTAGACCAGTTCAAGTTTGAACCGGACTGCCCCCCAAAACTTGAGTTTGAACAGCTTGAGTTTCAACTTAGCCAAGACCAGTTCAAATTAAACTGGTTTTAACCTATTCAATGGTTTGAATGTGGTGACTGCCACTAGAGCTGTGTTGTTTACAATTTTTCTTCCCTCCTGATTGTTTTTTTGTCCACTGCCTTCGGATTGGCAGGCAATCTCCTTTGCTCTGGTAAGCTTGTTGTCTCTCAAATCAAAGTGTTCTCAGGGCAACATCAAAGTGTTGTTCACTTGTCATTCACTTGTTCAAAATCAGAGTTGCCATTGGCTCATTAGTGCCACCAGCACCCAAGCAGTCCAAGACCACTGGCAGCACTGTGGGGCAACTTTTAGTGTTGCTAAGGTGAGCCTACACATGCTGAATGCATCCACTGCAGGACACAGGTCAGCAGGGGAAAGGATGCTAAACATCTGGGTATGTCAATGATCCAGGTGTCTTCGCTCCTGCTGGTGGCCTTGGTGGCAAAGGACATGCTTCTGTTCTCAAGCAGGGCACATTGCCTGTCACAAAATAGACACGTCCAGTGGGCAAGTGGTCTGGTCACCCAGAGGCATGTCTCTTTATCCGGGTCATTGGAAGGATGATGGCTCTGGATGAACAACCATTTCAGATGTTGGAGAACACCGGCTTCCACTGGCTGCTTTAGCTGCTTGCCCGCGAGTACCATATCCGTTCATGTACCACTTTCAGTAGGAGGGTGATGCCCTCCCTGTATCAGGCATGCAGGGAGGTTGTGTCAGGGCTGCTGGAGTCAGCAGGGCCTGAAACTAGTTTGCACTTCACTTTAGATGTGTGGACCAGCTGCAGTGGAGTGCAGGCTACTTTCCTGTCCCTCACTGCACACCAGTAGGGGCAAGATAGAGAGGAGGTGACATCTTTGGCTGCTGGCCGAATCAAGGAGACGAGGGCGAGGGAGTGTTCAGGGGCTCCCCCCTCCTGCAGGGGCTGCTGCTGCCATGACTGCTCTTAGTGCTGCAAGATCGCAGCCTATTTCCACTGCAGCAAGAAGGGTAGGTGGATGCTCTGGGAGAGGCAGCGTGAGGTTGGCCTACCTTCTCACATAATCCTGAGGATATTGAGATGTGGTGGAACGCCATTTTTCTCTTGCTTCAGCACCTGCAGGAGCAAGAGGCGGCCATCCACACCCTGGCAAGGAACTGTGGCTTGGGAGTATGTGACCTGTCTATCACTGTCTGGAAGCTCATTTCTGAGCTGGTCTTGGCACTTGAGCTGTTCATCCTTACAATGAGTGGCTTGTGTGCCAAGACAGTAGATCTGAACCATGCTTTGCCCGCTGCTCTTTTCCTTGAGAAGATAGTGGGTGGGCTCCAGACCACTCTGATCACTGGTGAAGCATGTACCCCCTGGCAGGTCAGCTGAAGATTGGAGTTCTGAAGTGGCTCAGCACCAGGTTGGGTCAATTGGCAGAGTATGTTTCCTGTGTGATTGCAAACTATGAAGGGCAATGCCATAACTCCTGATTTACTGCCCAAGTAATTGGCCCTCCTGGTTCAAGAGGTAAGATAGGTAGAGGAGAGGAAGCTGGGTCAGAACCAGGAAGAAGGTGCTCCTCCTTCTAGTAGTACTTCTAGTGTGTAGTTCACACCCAGTTCACACCCAGCATCATCAGCCTCTAGTGTTCATTCCATACCCAGCAGCATCAGCTTCCAAGTCCAGCAGTGTGGTGTCCCTGGCAGTGACAATGCAGTGGGCACTTCCACCCACTAGTTCCACCCTGAGGTTCAAATGGGAGTGTCTTGGTGCCTTGCCAAGGGTACAGGACATGCCCTGCCAGACGTGCCCTGGAGAAGTGCAGAGCAGAATGGTCTGCAGTACCTGTAGGAACTGGTGGTGATGGACTCTGAGATGGAACTTGTCCAGTTTCGAGCAATATGTCACCAAGTCTGGTTGGACTTGGAAACAGTTGCTGGACAGCTCCTCTCCTGCCCCCTGACCAGTGTCCAGAGCAAGAGGGTGTTTTCCATGGTCGGGGAAGTGGTGACACCCCATCGCTCATGCTTGGATACTGGCTTGGTGGAGCAGCTGGTCTCCTGAATGCCATCCTCCCCCTACTGGCTATCCTGAGTTGGATGTAGACAGTTAGTGACACTTGCACCCGCTGCAACACCAGCTCACCCTGGCCAACCCAAATGTGTCACAGTCTGCCTGTTAGAGCTGCTGACACACGCAGACACGCATGCATGCCACTGGCTCCATGCTGATGGACTTGTGCCCCAGGTCCAGCACCTATTCGAGACTGTGTTGGAGCATAGGTGGGTTTGGGGATAGGGTTGTGGTTGTTTTGCTTCCTGGCTTGTGTTGGCACCATCAGACTTGTGACAATGGACTGTCTGTTGTCCCAGGCCCAGCATCCATTGGAGGCTGTGGTGCAGCATAAGTGAGGGTTTTTTGGCTTGTTGGCTTGGAATTGTGTTGGTTGCTTTGGTTGGTTGTTTTGTTCTTTGCTTTTGCAGCTCAACCAGAAACACACACACACACACACACACACACACACACACACCTCTGCATTGACCCATGAGGAGTCTAGACCTGCCAGTGATTCTGTGGATGCCCTGGTGGGAACCTGGAACAGGTAACTCACCAGGGCAGTAGACACGATCGCACCTAAGTGTCCCTTCTGACCTGCTTTAAAAGTGGCCCCTTGGTATACAGAGGAAGTTGCAGAGTATGAAGCAGCAAGCAGAGGTGCACCTAGATAATTTTGGAGCCTGGACCTAAAGGCTTTTGGAGGTCCCCCCCATCCTGTGCTAATTAAGCATCATCATGCTTAGCTGGGTGACCACACTATCCAGGACAGACTAAAGAGGATTCGGGTGCCCCAGAGGCTGTGGAGGCCCTGTACTTCAGCCCGGAGGTCCAGGGGTAAGATCGCCTCTGGCAGCAAGGTAGGCGACTGGAGCGCAAGTGGAGAAGAATTTGGCTCAAAATTAAGAGGACACAGTATACAGCCCATCTGAAGGTTTATGCGGAAGCAGTGCATACAGCAAAAAACCAATACTGATCTGCATGCGTTGCTTCTGCAAGTTCGCATTCAGCAGAGCTCCTGGATTGTGAGGATTCAGGCTCCTTCCATTTCAAATAGTCCCCAGAAACTTTGTTCTGCTGCGATTCTTTTAATGGGTTCTTTGAAGACAAAATCTCTTTTATTCAGGCTGACCTGGACTCCACTGTTTTTGCAAGTCTAAGGTACCTGACACGCACATCACACGTGCCTGACGTGCACACATGGGTTGGGTAGTTCCAGCCACTTCTGGTCCGATGAGGCAACGGGGTGGCAGGGAGGTACACTGCTGCCCCGCTGGACCCTTTTAACGTGCAGCGCCAGTGGAGGAAACATGGCGGGAGGGGTAAGAGCACCCTCCCTCACCCTTAAATGTACCCCCCCACCTTTGAACCGGTTGAACTGCTGGTTGTTCAAACCTGTTAGGAGGCCTGTAAAAGGGTCTCTGGACAGGTTCATGCACATCTCTAACAAACACACTTCAATTCTGCTTGCTTTTGCTGGATCTCAGCTGAACAAAGGCAGAAGAACTTGTCTGACCTTCCTTCCTGAGACTTGAGGTTCTGTCTGGTGTTCTGGCGAAATATCAGTTTGCAGTTGATTTTCAGTGTGAGATTTGCTCCATAATGTGTTTTTATTCTTGCAGCAGCACAGCATGCTGTGTATTGTGGTCTGACTCTGTGCATTCTGCATTTTAGATGACATACACTCAGAGTCAGAGCCCCTGTGTGAAACAGGATGAGCTGATCCAGCAGTGCTGTTCTGATGTTCTTTGGTAGAAAGGGTGCTGCTGTTGCGATAGAGAAATTGTGTGTGTCTGGAGAGCAACTTGTGGCAATGATGTGTCAGCAGGCTCTGGGCAGGGCACCTGGTACTGTGTGGCTGGCAGTGGCACAGAATCTGGGCCAGTGATTCTTTTTTGGTATACTTTGCACCATGTTCTTTGGGAGAATTCCTTTTTAAAAACTGTGTGTGTGAACTTTGTGTGTGCAGTGTTCTGCTTCTGCCATAGGAATAATGGGAATTCAAACCAGTCCCTTATTCCTATGGGTAGTGCCTAGGGACACCAAAACAGGTTGGTACATCATGATGAGTGCTACCTACCACCCAACCTGCAAAGCAGTTGGGCAATCAGGCTATTTTTAATGATTTCTTGAATTTTTTCAGGGTTCATAGATCATGGGTTGACCTACTGGTGACCCCCAATTATTTTTTTAAAAAATCATTTTAAAATAGTCCAATTGCCCAATTGCCTTGCAGATTGGGTGGTAGATAGCACCCATCATGATGTATCATTCAACCCATTTAGGTGCCCTTAAGGCACAACCCATAGGGGATAATGGGTTTGAATCCCCATTATTCCGTATGACAGAATCACTTCAAACTGGTTCGACCTGGGTTCAAATCAAGCTGAATCAGCAGCCGGTTTGGTAGAACTGGTACTTGAACCAGGACCCCCTGTTAAAGTCTGGTTCAAACTCAAACCGAACCTCAAAAACCAGTTTTGTTCACAGCTCTAATATGAACTTCTTTGCTGTCACTCCACCTTCTCCACTGGGGCGAGAAAAATATAATCCACCTTTTTAAATTATTTCTGAAGAGAAGAAACATCAGTGGCTGTCTTTGACATGGAAACAACTTGACTTATGTCAAGCAACTGGTCCAATCACTAGTCCTCCCAAAATGTTCCAATCACTTGTGGCTCTCCTAAATTGTTACTTTTCTTCTGCTAGGACTTTAGAATTTCTAATATGCTATCCTATTACATTCATCCTATTGCATTCATTCAATAGCCTAACATCCTATTACATTCATTGATACCAGAATGCTGTTTTTTCCATGTACTCTATATATTACATTGCGCACGCACACACGTGTACACACACAAACACACACACTCCCAGGAATTATTTAGTAGGACTGCATACTGAATTGCTCCAATCTTCAGAAGTGATTTTCTGTGTCTCTTGTCAGACATTTTTTTCATTGAATTATAATTGCCCAGTCCCATCATATTCATTTCAAGGGTGTCCTGTATGGGACTGATGGAAGAGTTTACTTTGCAGCAATGTGATGAGTGGTCCTCTTTCCAAAATCTGCTGCCTTGATGGGTAACAACTGTGCTGTTTAAATATGCTGCTGTCCCCCCTTCTCCCGACCAGCAACTGGTCAGGAATGCAGGGATGATGCAACACCATGACATCGTGCCCTTTCTGCCATGGAGGGAAGGGTGTAATAGAGAGAAAAAATGACTGCCTGTAGGGGTGTATTTTCTTTTCTCCATTACAGTCATCCCTTGCCAACTGTGAGGGTTCTTTTCTGGCAAAACTTCACTGTTGGCAAATTTGCGGTTGGCGAGGAATTGAAATCAATCGGAATCAGGGGGTTAGGAGAACTGTGGTTGCAAGAAGACCAAAAAATCAAAGAAAAAATACAAAATATTTGCCAAAAATCACCCAGAATCCCTTCAAATCACCAAGAATAAGCAAGAGGAGGGAGCAAATTTAACCTGTGGGGAATTTTGACCCCCCCCAAATTGCTCGAAGACACTTTTGAACCCCCCAACCCACTCAAATTCACTTTAAATCATGAGGAGTTGGCAGGGTCAGAAAGAGGAATGAATGGATTTAACCTCTGAGCCACCAAATTGCGGAAACCTCCCCCGCATCACTAAAAGATCTTGCCATACTGTGGATACTCGGGTTGTTGTTGGCAAGACAGGTCACAATTTCCCAGTCACATATACTCAAAACTGAGATTGGGAAAATAACCATTGGTGAGGGATGACGGTAATTCACTTGGGAAAGGATGCAACATCATGGCATTGCATACTTCCCCAGAGCATTGTTGATTGGCTGTAATGTGCTATAAGGCCAGAGAAGATGCTGCAGAAAGAGTTATAATGAAGGGAAAGAAAGCATTATCTTCTTGTATCCTCCCTTTGTTCTCTTGTTGGTTGGGGTTTCTTTGTGTTCCTATAACTCTTCTTCCTGGTCTTGCCTCTAGGATACGTGAATCAGCTTGTTTTGTACTGACCTTTTCTTTGCCATGCTGTAACCTGTAAAAGTACCTTATGTACTAAGTAAAGCTCTTTTAAACTTTCACTGGCATTTGTCCTTCAGTTTGTTAGGACAGAACATACTCTGCATCAGGAACTGCAGGGTCACCTGAAGAAGGGCCACAAGTAAGCCCCAATTTCCCTCCCCCCCAAAAAACCACACACACACACAGACACACACATCAGATTGACCTGGTGCACCCTGAACAATCAAATCTATTTGATGTGGGTTCTCACATATGCATTGTCAAGCTCATGCACTTGAAAGGGATAAATACCTATCTGATACCAACCATTTTGATGATACACAAAGCTATTATACCACACAACTAATTAGAAAGTATACTTACACGTTGTCCTACTGTACTTCATTGCAGAGCTCTTGGTGGACATATACAAAAAGAGTGACAACTTCTTTTGCACTGTTCATGAAGAAAGCTGAAGCCAAACAGGAAGGTGATTCTGTTCCATGCATTTTGGAAAGGTGTTTAAAAAATAATGAATGCAAATACTGTGGCAAGTTAGACTGTGAAAACTGCCTTTTCTTACAATGATTTGGATTTTTCCTTGCACTGCTTATTATTTTTAAAAAACCTTTAGTACTTTTTATAGTAACAGAATGGCTATTAATTATCTATGGTATACATAGTACTCAATGTTCATTGTTTTACAAAGTTGCTAATTGGAGAATTATAAAGCTTTTATAAATTATAATGCTCTTTAGGCATTATGCACATTTTCTCTTACTTATTTATCTTTACTTTTTGTTTTTTAATGTTGACCTTTTGGTGTCAACAAATGCTTATTTTTTGCTAAATATTTCAGACAGCCTGGGCAATAATATGGCTAAGGCACAGGTTAAACATGCATGGATTATTGATCTCTACAAAATGATACTAACTGTCATTTCATAGAGATCATATCATTTTGTAGAGATCAATCTACTTTTGTGGAGTTGATCATTTTTTAATTCTTACACCATTTTTAGTATTTTACCTCTGTGTTCCTGTTTCATGGAACTGCCCCTTTAGTTTCGCATTTCAAATGTTTACTGTTGCATCTATTTTCACAGTCACTGACGTCACCAAAAGACATCTCCACAGTGAAAATTATTTCACCCTGATTGCATTGTTGTGCCATGTGGTGAGGCATAAATTACGACACGAATAAAAATTTATTAACTAATTAATTAGCACTGGTGCTCTGCATTTATTATATCAACATGATGACAATTTCTTTTGTTTATCCAGATATTGTCTATTATAGATGCACATGCTCCAAAGGCACTGACATAATTACTTGTGTCTTTTTGGCATAAGGCAAACACCTTATTTTCCTTGGCCTTCTTAATTTATAGTTGCTCATGTTTCTATTGCACTGCTATAGAGCTGTATATTTAATCGGAGCAATAATTTTAGCTGCTTCAATAAAGTCCCTATTGGCAGCATTTTGCATCTTATTGGGTTTGAAGTAAAATTGCTAATATTCAGCACTGTTCAATATTTTCCATCCCGTATTGAATTGAACTGTATAAGAGGATTGGGTGGCTGTTTTCATGCTTTTCTCATTTATTTATGTTCCCAAACTAATTTATCTCTTAAGCGGGTGATGTGCTAAATATGGAGGGGGGGAAACTGTGGGGGCAGGGGGAAGAGAGCAGTTATGTGATTGACATCTCTAGATGCACCTTGCTTACATGTTTCCTCTTCTCAAAGCATGCTGCAATTGGCTCATCTGCATCTTTGTTTCCTTCCAATTCTGGTGCTTGAGGGAAGGGACATAGAAATTACCTGCCTTCCTCTTGTTATTCCTCCACCACGACCATCATCACTCCGCATGCCAGCCTCTGCTCTGTCCGAAAGAGGACTTGGCAACTTCTGCACATGGGTTCAGCTAACTGGATCTGTGCCTTGGCACAGTTGCTGCACACTCTACCTGTCTCTGTCTACTCTCATGCCCACTCTCCACTCTCTGCCTGTGGTGCTTGTGTGACCGGCCTCTTACACACCACAAGCAAACTTCTGTCTGCCAGCCAGCCGACCAACCAACCAACCAGCCTTTGTGCTAATTCTGTTCAGCCTCTTCAGTCGTATCCAAGCAAAGTGAAATATGAAGGAGCTTGTGCCTTCTTCTCAGACATCCTGTCATATATCAGCCTGCACTTTGGGGGACAAAGGAGGGCCTATGAATGTCTAAAAGCATCCAACTAAAGCAAGGATCCAAATCACTTATCAAAGCAGAAGGATGGGGTGTGGAAAAAGGTTTGCCTACAACTCTGAAATCTTAGCACTTTTGCATGAAATGGGGACTGGTAAAAATGCCTAACAAGGGTCCACCATCAACTCTAAGATACTTCTACCATACCTGAAAATTTCATCCCATTCTGACTTACAATAATATACTTATAGACTTTTAAATTTTTTTTTACTATTCGTTCTTATAGGCCCTTAGATCATTTAGGGCAATGCACAAATTCAATCAGGGCTGGTATTAATATTAAATGAACAATATAATAATCACTTACATTCAGAATCAGGTTGAATCTGATTATTTCATCTGTGCACAGCCCTAGCTGCTATGCTTTCACATCTGTTGCATTACTATTTTTGCTTTTATATTATAGTAACAACTTCTTGCATTTTTATTTATTTATTTTGTGTATTTCTATACTGCCCCAGACTTATGTCTCTGGGCATTTGCAATAAATACAACATAATAAATATAGCATAAAAAACCAAACATTGAGATGATTTTTAAATCACATTAAAATCTGATTAAAAGCTTAGGTGAATAGGTGTGTTTTAAGCAACTGCTTTAAAAGTGCCTAAGATGGGGAAGCTCTTCTTTAGCCTCCATAAGAGCACTTGTGTGGAAGGGTGGGATTTCAAAAATAAGTTCATGAATGAATAAAAGAATGTTCTGTCCAACCTTGTGAGATTTGGTACAGAGCCAACTGCACATACATAAAACAGAAGCTTCCTCTATGTTTCTTGACATGAATTTTCAGTTGTGACATCATGGACATCACTCTTTTAATAGAAACCAACTCTGAACACAACAGCTCCTGTGAGTTGAGTTCCACTTCCATCCTTGCCAAGAGCTAACTGTTGCTGCAGGATCAACGCTTCAGAGTCAAATTCTGAAGTGGGGGCATTCATATTGCAGATTAGCTGTGGGAGGATGGATTTCAAGTGGGGAGGGAAAGAAAGGAGACAACATTGTGTATGAAGTTAATTAGGTCACAACTTTAAAGAGCTTGGTAAGTACAATCAAGCTCTAACCTGCCAACTAATGTACAGTAGGTAATAACATATTACAGTCAATAGACCAGAATTAACACAAAATAATAACAGAAAGGTCCAAATGCAAAACTTTACAGGGAGAAGTACTAACAGAAAATAACTATAATCTGACTGGCAGCTCCAAACATTAATTTCTTACAGGTTACATCACCAGCTGCTTTCTGACTTTGACGGGCACCTCCAGAAACTTAACCACTGCTAAGGAGATACAGGCAGTCAACCAGCTATTTATTTATTTATTTTATTTATTTGTATGCCGCCCTTCCAAAATGGCTCAGGGCAGTTTACAGCATGATAAAAACAATTAAAACAAATTAACAATTAAAATCAAACGATTAAAACACAATAAAACCAATTAAACAGCTAAAAACCTTGGAAATCAGGTCAACAATTTAAAACAAATTAAAACAGTTAATCATTTAAAATCCTGGAAGGCCAGGCCAAACAGATAGGTTTTAAGGGCTCTCCTGAAGGACAGCAATGATCTTAAATTACGAATTTCTGCCAGGAGTGCATTCCACAGCCCAGGAGCAGCTACAGAGAAGGCCCGCCTCTGCGTCACCAGCAGATGAACCGGTGGCAAATGGAGATGGACCTCCTTAGATGACATTAACATGGGATGGGAATCATGTATAAGAAGGCACTCTCTTAGATAACTCAGACCTAAGCCATTCAGGGCTTTAAAGGTAATAAACAGCACTTTGTATTTTGCCCAGAAACATATCGGCAGCCAGTGTAACTGTTTCAAAACAGCCATGATATGGTTTCTCCAGGTTGCCCCAGGGACCAATCTGGCTGCAGCATTCTGAACTAACTGAAGTTTCTGGACTACGTACAAAGGCATCCCCACATAGAGTGCATTGCAGTAGTCAAGCCGGGAGGTTACCAGCTGATGCACAACTGTTTTGATATCATCCTCTTCGAGGAATGGGCACAGCTGTCGAATCAGCCAAAGCTGATAGAAAGCACTCCTGGCCATGGCCTCCACCTGAGAAACCAGGGTGAGGCCTGGGTCCAGGAGTACTCCCAAGCTGCGCACCTGCTCCTTCTGGGGGAGTGTAACCCCGTCCAGCACAGGGAGATCTAACTCACCCCTCAGATTCTGAGCCCCCACAATGAGCACCTCCATCTTGCTCGGATTCAGCTTCAATTTGTTATCACTCATCAAGCCCATTACTGCCTGTAGGCAGGCATTTAGGGAATGAGTGCCATTTCCTGAAGATGAAAAGGAGAAGTAGATTTGGGTATCATCAGCATACTGATAACACCCAGCACCAAATCTCCTGATGACCTCACCCAGCGGTTTCATGTAGATATTAAAAAGCATTGGTGACAGTATCCCCAGTGAGCCCTGGGGTACTCCATATAACAGCTCCCATTTTGAGGAGCAACTATCACCAAGCTCCACCATCTGGAATCTACCCGAGAGATAGGAGTGGAACCACTGCAAAGCAGTGCCCCCTATCCCCAAATTCTCCAGGTGATCCAGAAGGATACCATGGTCGATGGTATCAAACACCGCCGAGAGATCCAGAAGAACCAGCAGAGTCACACTCCCTCTGTCAATTCCCCAGTAAAGGTCGTCCATCAGGCCGACCAAGTCTGTCTCAACCCCATAGCCAGCTCGAAAGCCAGTTTGAAATGGTTCTAAATAATCAGTTTCCTCTGAGACTGCCTGGAGCTGGTTGGCCACCACCCTCTCAATCACCTTGCTCAACCAAGGGATATTGGAGATTGGCCTGTAGTTGTCCATCGCTAAGGGGTCCAGGGAAGGCTTCTTTAAAAGTGGTCTAACCATTGCCTCCTTCAGACAGGGGGCACCATACCCTCCCTCAGCGATGCATTTACGATATTAACTAGGCCACTTCCAACAATCTCCCTGCTAGACAGAAGCAGCCAAGTCGGGCAAGAATCCAGATAACAGGTGGCAGGCCGCACCACCCCAAGCAGCTTGTCCACATCCTCAGGAGTCACAGATTGAAACTGATCCAATCTAATACTGCAAGAAGGATCGCTGGACACCTCCTCCATAGACCCTACAAAAACAGTGGAGTCCAAGTCGGCCGAATACAGGAGATCTTGTTTGCAAAAAACCCATTAAAGGCACCACAGCAGAATGATCCCAGGGACTGATTTGAGGTAGAAGGAGCAGAAATCAAACTCCTCACAACCCATGATAGCTCTGCTGAGTGTGAACCTGCAGCCGCAATGTGCGCAGACCAAAATCTATTTTTTGCTGCATGCACCGTGACTGCATAAGTCTTCAAATGGGTCACATGCTGCATCTTGTCAGATTTGAACTGAGTGCTCATGCACTTGTGCTCTAGTCGCCTACCCAACTGCTTCAGCCCCCACAACTCCTCAGTATACAAAGGGGCCATTTTTGAAGCAGGTCAGAAGGGACGCTTAGGAGCAATCATGACTACTGTCCTGACGAGTTCCCTGTTTCAGGTTCCCACCAGGGCATTAACAGACTCACCGGCTACACCAACGTCAAAATCCTCCAAGGCCTTTTGAAATCCCACTGGGTCCAGCAGCCTTTTTGGACAGACCATCCTAATAGGTCCACCACCCCTGCTGGGGTGGATTGCAGCTGTGAGACCAGCCTTAACCAGGTAGTGGTCCATCCATGACAATGGGGAAACGACAGGATCCTCCACCCACAGAATACCCCCCTGATCTGAACAAAAGACCCAATCGAGTGTGTGGCTGGCAAAATGAGTTGGTTCAGGAACTAACTGGGATAGGCCCATAGTTGTCATGGCCGCTATGAACTCCTGAGCTGCACCAGACAAGCCAGCCCCAAAGTGGATATTGAAGTCCCCCAGCACTAAAAGTCTAGGAGACTCCAACACCAACTCTGCGACCAGCTCCGTCAGCTTAGTTAGGGAGTTGGTTGAGCAGCAGCACCAACAGAATCCCCAATCTATCCCAGCCACAAAAATATGCACTCAATGTAAGTCAGCTGTCTCACAGGGGCCCTGGTAAGGGAAATGGTATTCTTATGGACCACAGCCACTCTACCCCCACCACCCCACCCACTTCCCCTGGCCTGCTCCAAGACAGAATAACCTGGTGGGAGAAGCTGAGCCCACAATGGACCACTCACCTCCCCCAACCAGGTCTCAGTTATACATGCCAGGTCAGCTCCCTCATCTACGATCAAATCATGCACAATTTCGGTCTTATTCTGAACTGACCTAGCATTACAAAGGAGCAAGGCCAGACTCTGTTGGTTGTTGGGGCTGCTCCCCGAGGCCTAAGAGTTGACAGAGCAATTGGAAGTGGAAAATTACTAAATTACTGATTTCCCTTCCCCTGTAACAGCCAGCTGCTCTGCCTGCACCAATTCTTCTATTTCCCACCATAACAGTAATAGCTGCCCCAGAACTGCCGGGTGCACTCCCAGTACCATCCGCCTCAAGAGAGCCCAAACACATATCTGCAAAGGGCCTGGCACAATCCAACCCCCTAGCCCTCAGTCCCACCCTTGAAGGCCCAGCCCCAAAGGCTGGCTCCCTTTGGCAACCAGCTTCAGCAGCTACCTACAGATGGCCCAATGGCTATGCCTTTGGTGAGCCTCCCTGCTTTTAAGCTGACAAGCCCGGAAAGCCACACCTCTCACAAGTAGCTCCCAGAACAAGCTGCAGGTGGAACTCTTCAACAGTCTGAGGGCTGGCAACCAGTCAGCTAGAACTTGGAAGCAGACAAGCAGGCTGCTCCCTGTCTGGCATGGAAACTCCATAGGAGACAGAGGGACCAGTTGGTAAGTCCCTGCAGGCAGATGGAATAGCCTTACAGCTCCTTGTTACCTCTAATTAGTAGCTTATGTAATAATCCATTGATCTACCAGGCATCATGGCCAGTAAAGGTACTATGAGTTGTTTTCTGACATTAGCATAGAAGTTACAAAACAAGAGATCATGCCCCACAGATTCAATTTCAAGACTGTAGCATAGACAAGTCTTTAAATGCAATGGATAAGAGTGTCATTCATTGCCAATGCTTTGAAAGGCAGGGCATTAGTCTTTCTATACTAGGAAATACTTGGAAAACTATATCTCAAAGTATATGTTTAATTAAATCAAATAGGAACATAGGAACAAAGGAAGCTGCCATATACTGAGTCAGACCATAGGTCCATCTAACTCAGTATTGTCTACATAGACTAGCAGCAGCTTCTCCCAGGTTGCAGGCAGCAATCTCTCTCAGCCCTATCTTGGAGAAGCCAGGGAGGGAACTTGAAACCTTCTGCATGCAGATGCCCTTTCCAGAGTGAACTCATTCCATAAGGGGAATATTTTACAGTGTAGCCCCCCATTCAAATGCAACCAGGATGGATCCTGCTTAGAAAAAAATGAGACAATCCATGCTTGCCACCAGAAGGCCAGCTCTCCTCCCTTTAGCACCAACATGGTAAAATTGAAAAAAGGGGAAAACACAGATTGAACCTAATGAGAAATGAATTTCATCTGTGAACCACAGAAACTATTATTTGGGATTAGAGATACGAGTGCTGTAGCATTGTGAGAGAAACCTACTCTCATCCAGAATTTGATAGCTGCTAACTATACCCTCATGTCAAATGGACGTTGACCCAGTTTAAAAAACAAAAACAAAACTTGTTTGGTACACATCTGGGTACATACAATAAAGCTTGTGAAAAATGAGCATCTGTGTGATTTAAATCCAAGGTACCACCCCTAATCCAGATGGCAGCAACAAAAATAACTTGGGCTGCTACTTTGGCATTAAAAACTTCAATGGTTGTGATGATGTACTGGACATTTTTGTACAGAAAAATTGTTGGCGGGCCAGCTGATTGACTAAGGCTTTCTGGAGAGTGAAGGATTTATGAGAATCCCAGGACAAGATGTGATGAAAAACAACACCTACATGTTTAAAGCTCTGAAATTGTTCCAACAGTTTGTCATCTGTTGCCCACTGCTGTCTGCTGAACCTCCTTTCAAAGACTAGAACCTTAGACTTATTGTACTTGGTCTGTAATTGCAATATCCGGAAAACCTTGGGATGAGATAAAATAATGGCATCATCAGAATAGATTTTGATGATCTATGGTTTTGCTGTCACTGAGCTTTGGGAGATGACATTCAATGTATTTTCAAGATTGTTTAAGCAGAGGTTAAGCAGGTTTTGGGCAAGGACACAGCCCTGCTTAGCACCCCCACCCCACCCCAAAATGTCCCCAGACAGCTGCTCCAGACAACCACATTTTACCAGGAGAATACTCTTTCCAAATACAATCTTTCCAGATAAAATCAACCAGAATCTTATCAAGTTTCTGCCATAACTTAACTTATTTCTGGAAATAGTTATCAAAAGTTGCCTTCAGGTCCATGTATGCTGCATAACGTTTCCCCTGTGGAAACACAGGATGTTTCGTGGCTACGCGAGAATGGAGTAATATTGAGTGATTTTCCCTAAAGGCAACCTGGGAATCATTAATTAATTCCTCTGCTTCCAAATAATTTTATTTATTTAATTATCTTGTCCATCTGCTGAGCCTTAAAAATAAATAGGAACAGCTCTTGCTCAACTGCAACGTGTGGGGATCGGACCCACAACTAATGTGGAAGAATTAATCAGGACCTCCAGACTCACAGGAAGACTGGCAGAGCATCAAACACCCGACTGCTCAGAGGCCTCCAAGCTCCATCCAACATGTTCATCCAGAGTACCTTCCATTCTCTGGTCCTTTTCTGATTTCTCACTAGTTACTTTGTCACCAACAAGGTGACAAAGCAACATCAATGATACAATGTTAGCTATCTGTTGCTCTTAGTTCACATAAGCTTTGCAGCAAGATTTTTAAATATTATGTATTGTTAGAGAGCTCAGGAGGGGAGATTTCGACATCTACTCCAGCTACAGTGGAAGTACAGAGGTAAAGGAGCACCATGTCTGGAGACATGATGTTTTAATTGTTAATTATTATTTTATGCAGTTTTACAATTTCTGTTTTAATTGTTAATTGCTCTTAATGGTGTTTTAATGTAAACTGCCCTGAGCCTTTTGGAAGGGTAGTATAAATTATTTAATAATAAATAGATAATAAATAATAATAACAACATGTAGTTAGAGTTCTAAATCAAGTAGTTTATTTAGTAGTTTAGCAGGGAGATAATTAAGGGCTATTATGCCTCATTGCTTCATATACAGGAAGAGGAAGGGAGAACAAATAAGTCTCTCTCTACAGGTGAGAGAATGAAACCTGAGACTATCAGTCTAACAAAGAGGATGAATAAAAGATAAAGCATGATCAGAGGGGGAATGCCTTTACTGGCTATCTCTACCCCAATGCCCCTGGTGGTAAATAGGGTTGCTGGTGCTAATAATTCATGCCATGCAGGAACTGCACCTCCAACACCCCTTCTCATCATCTCGTGCATGGATCTATGACTCCCATCTTCTCTCAAAGAATCTGGAACTGGTCTCTTGGTAGCAGCTTGGTCAACCCATCTGCTATTGTGTTTTGAGTTGGGCAGTACTTTGACTTAACTAGCCCACTCTCTCATGCCTCTTGATCATAGTGGTGCTTTGCATCTATGTGTTTTGCTTGAGACAATCTTTTACATCAGAGAGAGCTGGATGCACCCTTGGTTGTCCTCAAACATTTCAGTTGACTATGGTTCATTGATTCCAAAGTCTAACAGTAAGTTGTGTAGCCATGTGGCTTCTTGACATGCTCAGCCAGCTGATGTGTACAGCACTTATGTGGATGAAAGCACAACAATTGACTGCTACCAGCTAGTCCAGATGATAGTTCTGCCTCCATAGAGTAACAGGTGTCCGCTTGTGGACTTGCAATCAGTTTTGTCTTCAGCCCTATCTGTGTCCATGCATCCCACCAGTCTGAGGTTGCTGCTTGATGGTATCATGAGATTCAAATTTGGTGTCCCCTTTAGATATCTTCCCAGCCTTTTGACTGCAGTCTAGTCATTCTTGGTAGAGATGTGTGAGCTGGCTCATATTGAGCCCACCCAGTTCAGGCTGTCTGAGTTTGAACCAGCCTGCCCCCACCAAGTTGGTGTTGGTCCGAGTTTGAACTGGACTGTGCCCCGGCTCAAAGAGTACTTGTAAAGGGGAATCCAGCTAGGGTTCACCTTTACAAGTAAAGGAGGATGCCCAAGACTAAGAAGGGGGGGGCAGCAAAAGGGGAATATTTACCTTTAGTTTCCCACTGACAGGGACAGTGGCATTGGAGGTGGCAGTGGGGGCTTCTCCAACCTCCCCACTGGCCTCCCAAATGAGAGGCCAGTTTGTGCCTCAAGTAAGTGAACCAACCAATAGATGGTTTGGGCCTGAAATAGGAACACTCTAATGGCCTCTGTATGTGCACAGAGGCCCGCCCAGCCCAGCCTGTCATTTGGGAAGCTGGGGGTGGGTGGGTTTGTAATTAAAGTAACTTAATTACTTTAAGTTATCAATGTGCAAATCTTTGGTGCCACAATTTTTCACATAGTTTATGCAAATGTGATTTGCAACATTGGCTTTCTCATTAATGCAATCAATCTCATACAAGCCACTTTCCTTTAAAGAACCTCTGATTAACAACTCCTGTTTGTCTCTGAGTAATCACCTCGAACTCTACTCAATAGCCTCTCTGCATGGCATAGTTGACTGAAAGTGAACTGCTTTCAAATGCAGGTGCATAAAGAACCGTCTCAATTCTCAAAGTTATGCTAATTCCCATTGGCATCTTGTATCTAATTTTTGCTTTCCCTTTGCCCTCTGTAATGACCTTTCTGCCATCTGCCAGGCTTATTGAGGTTTTAATATTCAAGTCCAACTCTCTAAACAGTTCCTTGTCTGTAATCAGATTTGCAGTTGCGCCGCTATCAACAATTAGATTCCCATGGTTATTTTTGCAATCACTTTCAACATTATTTTCAGCAGATTAAAAAATTTCAAAAATTTCTGAGTTTACTCGATATCGCTTTTGTGCTGTTTCTTTTGAATCTCTTTTAGCTCTGTGTTCATGTGTTAGAGTAATTTGAGCTCTGGGTACTGAGTCATTCCTCTTGGAATTTCTTTCAGTAGTACTGTGCTACAGCCTTTGTTCTGAGAACAAGTCACTTGCAAAGAGCCTGGTTTCCTACAAAGCCAACACACCTTGCTCTTTTGTTTGGTTTGAAACACTGTAACCTGACTCCTTTGGTCAGAGATACCAAAAGGGATTGCATCTGATTTTATATCAAAATCCTGAAGTCTAGAAATCAGACATTCCAAATCAATTTGTTCAACACTAGTATTAGTTGTCTTTCTAGCAAATAGGTGTCTTAAAATCTCCCAAGCTTCCTTAGTTATCCTGGTCTTTCTCAAATGCACAAAGACTGAGTCACTCATGTGCAAGCAGATCAATCTGCAGAATTTTCTGGTTTTGGCATCCCATGCTGCTTGTTCTCCAGCTGCTTCAGGTCTGTACTCTTGCAAAATGCTTTCCAGTCCCTGAGCCATGAGAAAGGACTCCATCTTGAATGACCACATTTCAAAATTAAATCCATCCAGACTCGAGATTCCTGCCTGTCTCTGTGCTGCAGTCTCCATGACAAAAAGTTCCTTGTCATTTCTATGGAACTCCTTACCATTCGAGCAGGCTTTCTACTTACTTACTGTGCCTTTTGGTCTGCTTTCTCTGGGTTCACTGGACCCGTAACCATAGCCAGTCAAACAGACCAGACCATCTGGCCGGTTCGACCAAACTGGTTCAGCAGCATGTGGTTCAGTTCAAATTCAATTCTGGTTCGTGCCCACCCCTATTGCTGGTGCTAAGAGTTGATGTCATGCAGGAGCTGTATCTCCAATATATGTAACATTCTCTTCCTCAACAACTCCATTTGAACACCAAGCTCTCTTCGTCACAAGGCCTTGGGCAGTGTTTAATAACAAACTAGTAAAATAAGGAAGAGGTTTCTTTATGAACAGCTTTTTATCTTCATAATGTACTAAATGACAATAGAAGGGTACAACAGAAATGTCTGTGCTTCAAATAATTTGAATATATATATATATCACTACATTTTTCATTTGTCTATTGCTGAAAAGAAAGGCAGTAAGCCCAGTGCTTCTGGGTGTCATGGCCCAGACCTCTGAGTCAGAAGAGTCAGAGGAGGAGCGGGAGGATTTGGTTGGGAGTGCAGGATCAGAAGCACAGCAAGAGGATTTGGCTGTGAGAACAGACTCTGAAGCTGAGGTGGAATGGCAGCAGACAGAGGAATCTGAACAGCTGGCAGAGATGAGGGCTGAGGAGACTGACCAGGAGAAAGCTGGAATTTCACCTGTGTTAAGAAGACATCTCAAGAGAAAGGCTCAGTGGGAGCCATGCAGGCATAAGATCTCGTGGGAGAGGAAATAGAAATGCTGAGTCAGGACAGCCTGATTGGCTGTCGGTTACCTTGAGCCCTGTATCAAGCAAACGCTGTTTCTGAGATGGTACTGTCAGCAACGTTGCCTACCGCAGACAGTGTTCCTCTTGCTTATAATTGTTCAACCTTTCTTGTTTCAGCCTGTTCTTGTTCTGTTCCTTCCTTGCTCCTTTATTTCAGTTATTGCTCAGATATCGTAGAGGGGGTTATGTAGTTTAGTCTCAAGGGGACTTTATTTTGTTTCTACTACTTTATTTTTGAGAGTCATCCTTCACTTTCGTCCATGCAGCTAAGCTGCTACTTTCTTATCTACAGAATTTCTATCTTGACTCACAGAGGTGGAACTGGAGGGACCATAAATCCTGTCGGGTCAGCCGTGCCAACAGATTTACAACACTGGGCCAGCCAAGAGCCAGTCCACACAGTTTCTGAAGGCAGAGACTGCTCTGTGCCTCCAAAACTGTCCATCACCATTGCTGTGCCCCTATTGCCACTGGGAATAATGGCAGTAGTGGCTCAGCAGCAATGACACACACAGTTTGGAGGCATGGAGCAAACTCTACCTTTGGAAGCTGCGTGGACAGGCTCTTCAGACAGAGTGAGCATGCATCCCTCTTGGGTGGGTGGCTCACTGCATGGTATGTCAGCCACTACATACAAAGTTTCCATCAGATCTGAAATGTGCTCTGTGTCCAAAGCAGGCATATCACTTGCTATTCGTTTTGCAATTATACTTCAAAGATATTCTTGGGTTATGCTTTAGTAACAAATTTCATTTGTTAAATTTTTAGCCCACCTTTCCTTCAGGACATTAACACATGCTGGCTTGCGTTATATCTAACAAATAATAAATCTCCATCTAAAAACATGATTATATTAAACAACACCAGACTACACCTTTAAGAACATTAAATTATAAAAAATCTGCCTGATCTTTCAGGAGAGTCACTGATTTTGACTCAACAGAAAAATCCATCTCCTCAACTGGCAGGTCCCTTAACCATGGTCACTTCTATCCATTCTAGATTCATTCACATTTTATCAGTGTTCTTCAGGCCTATTATAGCACCCCCATTCAGAATGGACACTGCTCCTCATAAAGTCCAACCATACCTCATCGTGGTGGAGGGGTGAACAGTATTTGTTTACTTATGCTGGCTAACACGGCTCTGGCCTGGAGAAAGACCTGGTGACCTACTCCAGTATTTTTTTTTGGCCAAAAAAACTTTATGGATCAATTGGACAGCATGGAATGCATTGATTCATAGAGTGACCAAGAGTTGGACACAACTGAATGGATAGAGAGAGAGGTCATAGATCCAATTAAACTGAAAGCTAGCGCTGGGTGTTCTAGTATACTAAGCACACTACAGCTTGTATTTCTGAATAGTCTCTTCCAGTGACTTTATCATATAGACATTAAATACTGTTGGGGACAAGAGAAATACTTCAGGATAACTCCCATGGAGCAGAGTTGTAGTTTCTAATATCAGCTTTTGAAACTGATGAGAGCAAAGACTTAAAGCACCCTGTCAATACTGCCATATATACTTCCCCCAAAACTCTTAGGCAGCTCTAAGTGTCAAATGCTACTGAGAGGTCCAAAAGAACAGACAGGGTTATACTTGCCTTGTCAGTCTCTAAATGAAGACTTTCCACCATGCAGCTAAAGCCATTTCCACTCAAAGCCTTTCCTGAAACCTGGCACAAATTGATTTTCTAAAACCAGTCTTCTCAAAGAATATATATGGATGCAGCTATGCGTTATATCACCTTGTCCAAAATTGAGAGTGAAATGTTTGATATTATCACATTTTTTTCTAGGAACCTTCCACTTGAGGGATAGTAAAAGTGATAGATATAAGTTTATTTGGTAATTGACCAGCAAACATTTACAACAAACCAGTATGTATTTTACAAATAATATAACAAAACCTGGCCATAACAGAGATAATATCAGTGTCCACATTAGTTAAAAGATAATTTAAATAAAATTCATCAGACCGGCCAGGCAAATTATCTAACATAGGAGATATAAGTCTTAAACAGGGTTCACTATAAAAATCACAATAAAGAATAACATGCGAGGTGGATTCTATAACCCCTTTGCCACATGGGCAAAATTGTAAAAATAGCGGAACTCCCTTAAACCTGCCATCCAATACTGTTGTAGGAAGAACATATAAACGCACTAAAGTGAGGGCTTGTCTAAATTTAGAGACAAGCACCACATCAAAGTACTTAGCTGGTTTAAGATTAATAGCTTGACTCCCTGAGTATAAACCCTGCTTGAGCCATGTACCTTCTTGTTGAACTTCTATATCCAGGACACGTTGCTTAAGTAACTTCCTGGCTTGCTCAATTCCTACAATATGTAAATCCTCTACGGAGAGGCCAAAAAAAGAAAATTTACTCAACTCAGCTCATTTCCAGCTTGAATTAAAACCAACATTCATAGCCAAAGAGGCTAAACCCACCTGTCCAAAACTCAGTTTTAACCAAAATCGAAAAATACAGCACCAGTATAAGGATTCCAACCTAATAAGCCCAACCTCTCTTCTGATGACAGCATTCGGAGCACAACACGGTATTTGCAAAATGCATCTAATAAACTTAGTCTGGATCGCCTCCAATAGGGCAAAATTACTTGCAGGCCCCAGTTGGGCTCCATATAAGAGCAAAGGCAGAACTTTGGCTGTATAAAGAGAAAAGGGAAGGTGTCCTGTTAGGCAGCCAACCCTGCCTGAAATGAAGAGCTGAGAGCCCGTTCCGGCTCTCAGCAGCCCAGGCCACGCCCCCTTCTCATGTGCCTTGTCATGTGTGACGGGGCGTGGCCTGGGCTGCTGAGAGCTGGAACGGGCTCTCAGCTCTTTGTTTCAGGCAGGGTCGACTGCCTAACATGACGTCTTTTCTTTTCTCTCCCTCCAGAGAGGGAGAGGAAGGGAAATACATTCTATTGGGCAGTCGGAGCTGCCTGAAATAACCAGCAAAGAGTTTGCCCGGGCTGTCAGCGGCCCGGGCGTGGGAGGGGGGCATGGGTGGGGGGGAGTTGGCTCTGGGCTCCTATGGAGCCCGAGCCATGCCTCATGTGCATGACGTAACACGCACAGTTGGGCAATGGGCATATTGGGGCCACCGAGCGGGGCTGGATGCAGGCTGCCGCTCGGCTGGCTCCGCTCCTGGCAGTGTGGATCGTGTGGGCATGCAAGAACACACTGAAAAGAAGTTCCTTGCTCATCTGGGAGGAAGGTAGGTTCAACCCTGCCTTCTTCCCTGCCCGCCTTCCCTGCCCCTGTTATGGTCATGAAAACAACCTTAATGTTTCTTTACACAATTTGTTCAGTGTATTTTGTGAAACTATAGCTTGCAATCCATCCCCTTCTTTTCACCTAATAGCAACTCAAGCCTAAAGAGGAGATTATTGGCAGCAAATCTTTGCAAGGAAATAATTGGGAACAGGAAATACATGATGACTGTAGTACCCATAACAACCGCAAATTTGTAGCAATTCACAGTATTTGAAATGTAACTGAACTTCTGAGAAACTGAAGATAGGTTTTGAAGGTAATTACTAACAGAGAGTGATGTAATTCCTTGGGGGAAAAGAAGAGTCCATACTAGTATTGTGGGAAGCAAATGGCTAAAAGCTTTGAGGAATGTTAGTCTAGATGGCAGCAAGATAAAAGTACAATTTAAGGTTTTATAGGTGGCTTCCATTATAAATGCAGCAAGAAATCTCCAGCCTTAAAGATATCAAAATTATGAACTGTCAAATGCAAGCATTTGCACACCACATCCTGATGCTGTGATATTTTTATAATGATACCAAGTACACACACATACTTAGTGATAACTGTGAAAACTTGCAGGTACAATAATGAATAAAACATGTGAAAAACTATTCTAAAGGTAAATTGGTAGGGTTGAGGGAGTGGCATAGCTAACTAGGGATGTACACAAAATAATTCTGCATTTCATTTCAAAATGAAACACAAAATGATTGAAATGTTTTGTTGAAAGAGTGGCTGAGCCAGCTGTTCTGATGAAACAGACTCAAAAGGTTTTGAGTGTTTTGAGAATTCTGAGCTCCATTTTTGAGGGCTGTTTTTCCAGAGAGAACTGGTCTACCAATTGAGGTCAACAGGTAGACCAGGCCTCAGCTCTAGACTTAGTGTGTTGGCCCACCTCAGAGGGCTGTTCTACCTGTCACATGAGGCAGGTAGACCAGTCCCTTGAGGCAGTCCAATGCACTAAGCCTGGAGAGGAGGCCTGGTCTACCCACTGTAAGAGTTGGGTAGACGGGGCCTCTGCCTCAGACTTCAAATGTTGCTTTACGTGTCGGCCTGCCTCAGAGGACTGCTTTACCCAGTAAAGCAATCCTCTGAGGCATGCTAAGTCCTGGGGGTAGACCAGCCCTCCGAGAAGAGGTGAACTACTAAGTCGAGTGTGGAAACTTGATTTATCCTCTGACTCCAGTCGGTAGACCAGCTTTTCCTGGAAAAACAGCCCTGCAAAATGGTGCTTGGAACACTCGAAACATTTTCAATTGAAATGGGGTTGTTCCGTTTCGAGATCATAACAGGCCCTTTATTTTAAGGGTTTTTTTTCCAAGCTAGAAATGGCCCATTTCGAGCTCAGAACATTTCTTAGCTCAAAACATTTTGCACATCCCTATTGCTAACTTTGCAATATATTTATTAATTTTTGCACAATTTAAGAAGTCATTAGGCTTCAATAATGTCATAATAGCAGAAGGCTATTCATTTTAGTGTTGTTTTAGAACTTGATGATAATTAAATGCTGTGAAATATGGGAATGTTTTAAACTGAGGGGGCAGGGTTTGGTTGTTGTTTTTTTAAAAAAGAAATAAAGTACAAACAGCTATGGATGGATATCAGTAATGTATAGATATAAACAGTTGCTTTACCCTTGGTATTCCAAACACTCTACATGTCACATCCAACTGTGAAATCTTTTTTGTCAGCACTGAGAGCTACAGATCTATAGGTATCATGTTTCAGCATCTTCAGATCTGAGAATTCATGGAATGCATAAAGAATATAGAGAAAATCTATACTGATAAATTGCCTCATTGAATCAGACTCAGGTAGCTTTCTCTTTTCAACAGCACAACCAAGTGCTTCTGGAAACTCTCAGTGGAGTGTGAAGGTCATGGGCATTCTTTGTTGTTTATCCCGGCATTATGCCACCTCTGAAAATTAATGCTCCATTTAACTCTTAGGGCAGTTCATTGTTAAAATGTTTGGAATTATATCGCGGTGGGGTGGGGTGGGGGGCTTACTGCTAGCAGCACAGTAGGTGTTCTTTCTCTCATGACATTTGTGTCCCCAGTTCATTATGGAACAGCTGCTGGGGAGGAATTTGTGGAGTTTTTAAACCCTACTGTTGCTGCCACCTATAGAAGCACCAGTGTGTTTCTAAGTCAAAATAGAGAAGGAGAACCCACCTTGCTGGCGGTATTGCTGTTAGGTAAGACCCCCCACATCCACCCAATGAAAACCCCACCTTGGTCCAATGAAAAATTCTCCAATTTGGCCCACACCACATCAAGTTCATTGTTGGCTGGATTCAATGCACATAATTAACTGGAGATGTGCTTCAGATCTTCTGATGCCAATGAATTTGTAGCAACCTCCTCTCACCCACTGGTGCCACGAGGGGCAGCAGGCACTCCCCTGCAGCCCTCCCCATGTTTCCTTCTGTTTCCAGCACCGGCAGTGGAGGGACTTTTCACCAGAACTGAAGGCCCCCAATGTTGTCTGGGAGGAAGTGAAGGGGATGCCAGCAGGCAGTGAAGGGGAAGACAGAGACAGATAGGAATGCCATTAGGGAGCAAAGCGGCATCAAGAGGATGCATGGGGATACCAGGAGGATGTGAAATGGTCACTGGGAGCATGTGCAAAGGCATCTGAGAAATGTAGTTTTTCCCAGTGCTTTCCCCCTGGGAAATCTCTGAACATCCTCCCAATAGCCCCTTCACTCTGATATCCCCTTCACTTCCTCCCAGTCAGTACTGGATGACTCTGATTCCAGTGAAAAGCATTCTCTCCCCCCCCACCCCCGCATGCCACTATCAGAAGGTACTGTACAGGGAAGGTGTCTCAGGGGAGCACACACAAAGTCTCCATAGTGGGGATTGCTACAATCTCATTGGTTTTGGAACATCCAATGCACAACCCTATTAAATTGTTATGGTCCTTAGCTATGGATAGAATATTCCTCCATGAATTTGAGGATTTTTAAAAATCCATCTAAGCCGGTGGCCATCAGCCTCTCTTGTAATAGTTAATCCCACAAGCACATTATGTGTTGTATGAGGAAGTATTTTTTTAACTCTACCTTGATTCTGAAGTGTGTGTGTGTGTGTGTGTGTGTGTGTGTGTGTGTGTGTGGTATTTGCCACTGTGGGTGCCAGCTTACCATAGGTTACTATAGGTGCCCCAGAGTTCCTAGTGGTCAAGGGAACATTCACAAGCTCATATTGTTTTATTCCATGTAGACTGATAATATCTAATACATACAAACAATGTTTGGAAAGTGGAAATATCATTTACTAGATAGATTTCATGGGTGTCAAGTATCTGCATTGATTGTTTGCTTACATTGATCTTTGCTATAAGTCATCTTTGCTGATTGATAGTGACAATAAGATGCAGCAGGAAATCTTTAGCATTTGCATCTCTATCATACACACAGAGACTAAACTTCATCCTAGAGATGAGTGAATTCCCTTTATCTCAATTCAGAATGGGCCCAGAAGATTTACAGGAAAAATTTAGTTTTCTTATGGTTTCTCTGTGGTCTCTAAAGAGAAACCTCACATTTTCAGCAGTCAAAAACTGCAATTGATCCATAGCAACCACACAAGAGGAGCTGCTGGACACCTCCACAGTAGACTCTGGAGTAACTGTAGAGTCTAGTTCAACTTTACTTTTTTTGAGATGTTCCCAGTACAAAGATCTCTGGCCTCCAAGTCCATATAATAGCCAAGGAATCTTTGTGCCTGGAACATCTTGTAGGTAAAGTTTTTGAATCTAATGAAAGGTCAGCATTCACTAGTGTTGAAAGGAAAGTGTAGGAGAAAGGGGAAAAAGAGTAAGCAAATTTTGGCCAGCATATAGAAAATGTTATTGGGCTCACATTTCAGCTCTGAAGGAAAAGAAATTGGTTCCAAAGTGACTGGGCCTGAGAAAGGTAGCTAAATTGGATTTAAAAGGCACATAGGCTAAGATTGCATGATCATTTTTTTCTGTTCTGAAACAGCTAAACAGGCAGGCCTCGCTATATGCAGATCCAGCATCTGCTGTTTTGTGTATCTGCAGTCAGGTGATTGACATCGAGGTGATTGACCTTGGCATTCACGGGGGTGGGGTGGGGGGAACTGGCCCACAAGGGGTTAATTCCACATATCCGTCAGTCAGAGGCAGCCGGAAATGATGCAGAGGTCATCTCCAGTTGCCATTTTGTGAAACGGAGCCATTTTGTGGCTCATTTACTTGAAAATCCCTGTGAAAAAATGTGGGGAAATGTGTAAAAAAAATTCTGACTTCTGGGGGCCATTGCTGGATCTTTGGAGGCCTGCAGAGCACATTAGGGCACTTTATTTTGCCCTTTTAAACTTTAAAAAAATATTTTTGGGCAATTTTCAGGCCTCTAGGAACCTAAACCCCATGATATCATTGTCCCAGTGACCTAGTATTTGCAGTTTCTGTATCCACAGTAATCGTGGAGAATGGAACCCCTGTGAATCCTTAGGTTCTCCTGTACTGCAAATTGTCTATACATATATTTTCTATAGTGAAATTTCAGTAGCTGACATACTACGCAATGGCACACCAGCCTAGTAATGTTACATACACATAAGTTGTGCAATGCAAAAATTGTGCAAGTTATGTTGTACAAGAGTAAGCACAATATATTTCCAATGGGCTTACTCTTGTGTGGCATCATTTGCTCAGATTGCATGCACACACCATCAAGAGGCAGATGTACCATTGTGCAGTATGTCAGCCAGTGAGTTGTAGAGAGGGAGATAGTTTAACCACAATGTGTTCTACATTGTGAATTTTTAAGCCTGGAAGGCATAACTATTCCAATATCAAATGAATTGCTTCAACAATCTAACCACATAAAAGATCCTTTACATACTGGATTGCTTATCCATTGTAGTGCTGGAGGTGGGGCAGGCATGATGGGTGGACAGGGAGGAATAGTACATATTCTCTCACACACCTTCCAATTACCCACCATATTGGGGAATGATTAGAAATAGTCTTGTCGAGTCTATCCTGGTCTTAAATGTTAAGCTGGTACCACTCTTTTGTCTAAAAGATGTCACAGAAAAGCCAGCTACATCATAGAAAAAGACACCTCAAAGTATATTTTCTATGCTGAAATTTCAACTGGGCCTCTTGTAGGAAAGAAGGGAGGAGGGAGAGTATTTAAACACAGTATGTACTGCATTGTGAGATCATAAGAGTGGACAACATAACTTTTCTAAATATCATATTAATGTTCTTATATACATTTACAGTTGGGCCACTGAGAAATAAGGTAGTGTATTAATGTCATGTTTGCCAACTTGGTGGTTTTCTGTATCAATTGGAAGAAATAATTTTAAAAAAACCCAAACAAAGAACTACAGCAACATTTATCCATGTCAGTTGCTTGGATACTTATCTACTTTTTAAAAAAAGTTTAACTAAGAGCTATGGTTTATTGGAACCAGGCAACATTTATTTTTACAAATTGGACATCTATAGAAATTATGCACTGCCTTTTGTGGCAACACAATGCTCAGGTGTAATAAAATTGATGATCCCATAAAATACAATTTATGAAACCATAGTGAATTCAATTTATTTGAATACGCTCAGTTATGTTTTTGTTTATTCCCATAGCAGATGTTTAATTTACAAACCAGGCAATTACTCCAGCTCTTCCAAACAAATAAGAGCAGATTAGTCAAACGTTCACATCAGTTTTTATGTTTATCATTAGTTTTATGATGCATCATGAATATTCAATGATAACAAAAACTATCATTTTGGTACCTGGAAAACCTCAAGATGATGTTTTGCATCTCTAAATGCTCTTTCTTCCTCTCTGAAAAAGCTATTATTATGTGTCTTCTCTCTTACTTCTAGGAGGACTTATGTGCTAATGGGGAGTACTTAGGGGTACTCTTGATGAATTTTGTGTTCCATTCATAGTGCTCAAGAGTAACTATATGTGTGTGCACATGTGTGTATGCATGTGCCTCTAGCTTTACTCTGTTTCCATATGGACTATGTGTTTCTTCTCCATGCAACCATTCAAAATAGTATTCTTGAGGCTGAAGTATGTAAAAGAAGAAAATAAAGGAAAGGGGATACATAACAACACATTATCTTGCAAAGAAGTATGTTCTTTTTCTAACTAAAAGTAGAAATCAACATGCTCCTTTGCTTTCCATTGTACTTACCTAAACTGTTTCCGGTGTTACAGCAAATAGCTATGTGTCTGTAAGGATAACATGCCACCCCTCTGCATAGAATATCTCCTGGTAGGATAAAGCCCCTTAGGTAATACTCCGCTTTCCTTGCTGTGCTGTCTGGTGGTTCCAAGCTAAACCTAGAACTCAGAGGCTTAGGTCAGTAACACTGAATATTCCTGGTATAAATGCCAGTTTTGATGGTTAGCAAAAGTATTACCAGTACATAAACTAGGGCATTTCCCTTAAAAACAACTTCAAAGGAACACAAAAATACCCAGAAATATTTTTCCTTTAAATGTGCTGTCAACATACAGCCTGAAGAAGGAACAAATCAACAAACAGAAGTGTTGAGAGTGGTGAGTTTGAACATTGTGGAGTAGCTATGCAATGCTCTAGCATGAGGGGAAAGCCAATCCACATTGCCTGAACTTCAGCTATCAACCACTTCTTTCTAGTTTGTTAAATATAGGGGTGAGTTAAGGAATGCATGCTGAAGCAGGTGTATGATCACCACTTTGGCATGACTACAGAAAAGACTTTGATTGCATTGACCATGTCAAGTTATGGAATATCCTTTGGAAAATGGGCATCCCAGAACATCTCATTGTTCTCAAGAGAAACCTATACACAGAATAAGAAGCTACAGTCCAGATGGAACATAGTGAAACAGTCTGGTTCCAGATTGGCAAAGCAGTAAGACAAGGCTGTATAATTTCTCATTATTATTATTATTATTATTATTATTATTATTATTAATTTTTATTTTATACATTTCTATACCGCCCCAAACCAAAGTCTCGAGGCGGTTCACAATAATAAAACAATACAAAAACACAAAACATTAAAATCAATTAAAATGCCGAAAAACAGCCTAAAAACAAACAAACAACAATGTACAGTATTTAAAATGATAAAATTTAAAAGGTTAAAAGGCCTGGTTAAAAAGATGAGTCTTCAGAGCTCTTTTAAAAACCACTAGGGATGGGGAAAGTCTTATGTCAGCGGGAAGCGCATTCCAAAGTCTCGGAGCAACAACTGAGAAGGCCCGTCCCTGAGTGGTCACCAACCGACTTGAAGGTAGCCAGAGACGGGCCTCCCCTGACGAACGCAGTGGATGATGGGGATCATGCAGAAGAAGGCGTTCTCTTAAATACGGTGGGCCTAAGCTGTTTAGGGCTTTATAGGTTATAACCAGCACTTTGTATTTCGCCCAGAAACCTATTGGCAGCCAGTGTAACTCCTGTAATATAGGAGTAATATGGTCTCTTCGAGATGACCCGGAGACCAATCTGGCCGCCGCATTTTGTACTAATTGTAGTTTCCGGACTATGTACAAAGGCAGCCCAACATAGAGTGCATTGCAGTAATCAAGTCTGGAGGTTACCAGCAAATGTACTACTGTTCTGAGGTCATCAATCTCAAGAAACGGACACAGCTGGCGTATCAACTGAAGCTGATAAAAAGCACTTCTGGCCACTGCCTCAACCTGAGAAACCAGGGAGAGGCGTGAATCCAGAAGCACTCCCAGACTGCGTACCTGTTCCTTCTGAGGAAGTGTGACCCCATCTAGAACAGGCAGGTCAATATCGTTTCCCGATTAACGACCCCGCACAACAAGTACTTCCATCTTGTCTGGATTCAGTCTCAGTTTGTTATCCTTCATCCAGCCCATTACTGCCTCCAGGCAGGCATTCAGGGAGGATATGCCTTCTCCTGCTGAAGTTGACGTGGAGAAATAGATTTGGGTGTCATCAGCATACTGATAGCACCCAGCACCAAATCCCCGGATGATCTCTCCCAGCGGCTTCATGTAGATGTTAAAAAGCATTGGAGACAATATGGAGCCCTGAGGGACCCCATATAAAAGCTCAAGTTTTGAAGAGCAACAGTCTCCAAGTGACACCATCTGGAATCTGCCCGAAAGACAGGAGTGGAACCATTGCAAAGCAATGCCTCCTACACCCAACTCCCTCAGACGTTCCAGAAGGATACTATGGTCGATAGTATCGAAAGCCACTGAGAGATCCAAAAGGACCAACAGAGTCACACCTCCTCCATCAAGTCCTAATTGGAGATCATCCATCAGGCTGACCAAGGCAGTCTCCACCCCGTAGCCCACCTGAAAACCAGTTTGAAATGGGTCTAGATAATCAGTTTCTTCCAAGACCACCAGGAGCTGGCAGGCCACCACCTTCTCAATCACCTTACCCAACCATGGGAGGTTGGAGACAGGCCTGTAGTTATTGAACTCTGAGGGATCCAAGGTAGGCTTCTTAAGAAGAGGCCTAATAATTGCCTCCTTAAGACAAGGAGGCATCCTGCCCTCCCTCAGAGAGGCATTAATAATTGCCACCAGGCCCTCCACAACAATCTCCCTGCCAGATAGTGTAAGCCATGTCGGGCAAGGATCAAGTAGGCAGGTGGTAGGACGCACTGCTCCAAGCAGCTTGTCCACATCCTCAAGAGTCACAAACTGGAACTGATCCAGTTTAACCACACAAGAGGAGCTGCTGGATACCTCTGCATCTGATACTGCACTAACTGTGGAGTCGAAGTCTAAATCGGCCCGAATACGAGAGATTTTGTCCACGAAAAACTCATTAAAAGCATCACAGCAGGCAACTGATGGATCCAAATTTTGATTCAAGGGTGCAGGGGGTCCTACTAGCCCCCTCAGAACCCTAAAAAGCTCTGCTGGACGTGAGTTTGCGGAAGCAATATGGGCAGAAAAGAAACACTTCTTTGCTGCATGTATAGCCAGAGCATAGGTCTTTAAGTGCGCTCTATGTTGCAATCTGTCGAACACGAGTCGAGACTTCCTCCACCTGCATTCCAGTTGTCTACCTTGCTGTTTCAGCTCCCGCAGATCTTCCGTATACCAAGGAGCCATTTTTTAAGCAGGTTGGAGAGGATGCTTAGGAGCGATCCCATCTACTGCCCTGGTAAGTTGACTATTCCAATTTTACAATAGGGCATCAATTGGATCGTCGGCCGAGCCAACATTAAATCCAACCAAGGCTTCTTGAAATCCTATTGAATCCAATAACCTTCTTGGATGGGCCATTGTAATAGGCCCCTCATCCCTGCAGAGGTGGGACGTAACTGTAAGTCCAACCTTAACCAGATAGTGGTCTGTCCATGACAATGGGGAAATCATAGGAGTCCCCACCCACGGAACACCACCCTGATCAGAGTAAAACACCCATTTTCCAGATCCAAAAGTTTTGTATACAAAACAAACGACCCTGTTTTGGCTACAAAACATTTTGTTGTTTCGGACCTCCATTTTGTGGTGATCTCTGAGTCAGTCTCCATTTTGTGTTTGACATCTCTTTGAATTTCCCACCCTTCCAGCCTTATGATCGGTGACCTAAATCATGGGCTGACCTGCTGACAATTCCCTCCTTGTTCCCCATTGGCTCTTTTGTTTCTTGCCACTCTTTACTGACTCCACATTGGCCAGGGGAAGGGTTGCTAACACATGGGATGCTGGGTTCTGTATGTGGTGTTCTGAGTGTAGATTCTCTGGTAGCATATGAGAGTGGATTCTTGTTTTTCACTGAAAATCTCATATACTACCAGAGAATCTACAATGAACACCTCAGAAACACAAAACCCAGTACCCCAAGGGATTGTGGGTATGGAGGTGGTTGGCACCCCATGTGCACTACACAACCCCTCGCTCTGGGAAACGCCAGTGCCACCCAAGTGGAATTATGGGGCTGCTGAAACCTCCATTATTCCCTGTGGGAAAAATCTTAAAAGACATGTAAACTTCAACAATTCACAAAAGATCAGCCCTTTGCCCAATGGAGAGGAGAACTGGTCTTGTGGTTGAGCATGACTTGTCTCCATAGCTAAGCAGGATCTGCCCTGGTTGCATATGAAAGGGAAACTTGATGTGTGAGCACTGCAAGATATTCCCCTCAGGGGATGAAGCCACTCTGGGAAGAGCAGAAGGTTTCAAGTTCCCTCCCTGGCTTCTCCAAGATAGGGCTGAGAGAGATTCCTGCCTGCAACTTTGGAGAAGCCGCTGCCAGTCTGTGAAGACAATACTGAGCTAGATAGATCAATGATCTGACTCAGTATATGGCAGTTTCCTATGTTCCTAATTCTTTTGAGATAATTCTGGAAGTTTCCTTGCCCACTTTGGGCACTACCACCCACCACACTCCACTCTGGGTCATCCCTTTCCCCTTGATTTGAAGCGATACATTTGCTGGAATCCCCATTATTCCCTATGGGAAAATTCTTAAAGATGTGTAAACTTAAAAAATTCACAAAAAATCAGCCCTTTGCCTAATTCCTTTGAAATTTAGGTGGTAGCTTCCACCCATTGGACACTACCAGCACCACCCACTCTTTTTGCCCTGGTACCCTTTTTAAAAATCCAAATTGATTTGGATTCGGAAAATTCAGCTACGAAACAAAAGAGGGCTGATTCGGATTCAGAAAATTTGGGTACAAAACAAAACGGGGGTGTTTCGATTAAGATACAAATCGAAACAAGAAAATTCCAAAATGCACACCCCTACTGTTTATACAACTTATATGCTGTTCATATACTGAGAGAAGCTGGATTAGAAGAAGATGAGTGTGGTTTTAAAGTTGGAGGAAGAAACATCAATAACCTGCGCTACACTGATATATGAGAATGTGGATTATCTGCAAGCTCTAGTAATGGAAATCAAGGAGCACAAGGAGCACAGTGAAAAAATGGGACTATGACTAAATTGTAAACTGCCCAGAAATGCAAGTTTGGGGCAGTATAGAAATATTTTAAATAAATAAATGTGAAGAAGACTAAACTAATGACAACAGGTACAACAACCAGCCTCAGAACTGATAATGAATAGGGTTGTGCATTTTGTTTTGTTTTTTTCTGTTTTGTTTTTGGCCTGAATCCAAAGCACCCCCATTTTTTTCTTTGTTTGAAATCAGCCAATCCGAGACACCCCAATTTTGTTCTTTGTTCGAAATTGCAAAATCCGAATCTGAAACGTTTTGGATTTTATAAAATGGCCCCAGGGAAAAACTAGTGGGCGGGGGTGGTAGTGCCCAATGAGTGGAAACTACCACCCAAATTTCAGAGGAATTTGGCAAAGTGCTGGTTTTTGGTGAATTTTTGAAGTATAGGATTTTTCCCATAGGGAAGAATGGAGGTTTCAGCAAAAGTATAGCTTCATGTTGGGGGGAAAGGGGTGGCCCAGAGCAGAGTAGTGTGGGTGGTAGTGCCCAGTGGGGGCAAGGAAGCTGCCAGAATTATTTCAAAGGAATTGGGCAGAGGGCTGATTTTTAAAGATGTAATGGAGTTTGCGTGTCTGTAAAGTTATTCCCCATAGGGAATGATGGACCTCCATAATTCCTGCCCCATAGCTGCACTTGGGGGGCACCAGGGTGGCCCAGAGCGAGTGGTGGTGTAGAGCACATGGGGTGCCAACCACCCCCATAGGTTGCTAACCCATGGGGTACTGGGTTCTGTTGTTTCTGAGATGTTTTGAGTGTAGATTCTCTGGTAGCATATGAGAGTGGATTCATGGTTTGTCATTGGAAATCTCATATGCTACCAGAGAATCTACACTCAGAACACCTCAGAAACAACAGAACACAGCACCCCATGGGTTAGCAACCCATGGGGGGGGTGAGTTTGCACCTTATGTGCACTACACTACCACTCGCTTCCGGCCACCCTAGTGCCCCCTAGGTGGACTTATGGGTCTGCTGAAGTCTCCATTATTCCACGGGGGGGGGCCTTAAAGAAACAATTCCTAATAAATCAGCCCTTTGCCCTATTCCTTTTGAATCTGGATTGTGGCAGGCAACTCAACCCACTGTATTACCCCTCAGGCCCCCTTTCTGCCCGAAATCTGCCCCAAAGACATGTAAACTTCATAAATTCTTTAAAAATCAGCCCTTTCCCCAATTCCTTTGGAATCTGGGTGGTAGCAGGCACCCCTTGGGGTGCTACCACCTGAACCACTCTTCTGCCCCCAAAGCCCCCTTTCTGCCCCAAATAACATCAACGTCACACTTCATCAACAGTAGAGCTTTGGAAAAAATCAGGCAGATTTCCAAAGGTCATGCACATCCACATCCCCCCCACCCAAAATGCAATTGATTTACACACAACAGTGTAAAACAGCAACAATGAAATGCACACTGCCCCACTGGCCAATGAGGGTAAATTTTACCCTTAAATTTCCTTTAAAGGAATAAGGAGGCAATTGCCAGCAGATCAGTCCATGCTTTCACTGGCCAATCTGTAAGCTGGAAGGGCCAGAAATTCAAACAGATGTCAAAACTCAAAATGGAGACTGAAAGAGAAAGCCTTTTTGTGATTTCAAAATGGAGTTCCAAAACAGCCGAAACAACAAAACGTTTTGTATCCAAAACAGGGATGTTTTGTTTTGGCTACAAAATGTTCTGTTTTGAGCATTGGGTGTTTTGTTTCAGTTACATCAGATTATGTTTTTTCCCCATGGCACTCTATTGATGCAAAAGCTGGAAGCTGAAGAAGCAAGATAGAAAAAATATTGACGCTTTTGAACTTTGGTGCTGGAGAAGACTTTTGAGGATACCATGGACAGCCAGGAAAACAAACAAATGGATCATAGAACAAATCAATCCAGAATTTTCATTTGAGGCACAAATGATCAGGCTCACGCTATCATACTTTGGACACATTATGGACACATTATGGACACATTATGCAAAAGCACCTCTCCCTTGAGAAGTCCATAATGCTGGGAAAAGTTGAAGGAAAGAGGACTACCAGCAGCAAGGTGTATGGACTCGATTATGACAGCAATGAATGAATGACTGAGAGACCTTAAAGGCCAAACTGAAGACAGATCATCCTGGATAGAATCTATCTATGTGGCCACTAAGAACTGACCCTGACTTGATGACACTTAATCAATCAATCAAAATGCACAAGAGTGGGGAGCAAATTTTCACTATTTGCTCTGGCTGTAGGAGTGCCCTGTGTCACCTAAAACCATGTCCCTGATGGTCACACAGCCTTCAGTGACACATTTTCAGGAGACATAGGGAATCTCCAGAGCCAGAGTGAATGATCAAAATTCACTTTCCTCTCTTGTACACCTGAGGTTGCACAGCCAGAGCAGTCATGGGGAAGCTCTCTCTGTGCCAGTGTGTCTTCCTTTTCCACTTTTGGATGACTGCTTTGGATAGCAGCAAGCATTGACAACAACCCCCCACCCCAACACAGCTATAATCAACAGGCAGTTGTATACTTGCAAATATTGAATAAATTAGCATATTTTACTGAGTAAAAGTCCCTACCCCATAACAACCTGGAGAAGCAGCAATGCTGTAGGCTAAGCTTTAAAAGAGAAGAAGAAAGAAGTGTTCCTTTTCAGAATATGTTCATATAATAGCTTTTAAATTAATGTTATACAAAATAGTACTACACTTTGTTTTCCAGTGAAAAACCATCTTCTGTTATTAGATAGATTTTGTACTGTGGCATCTTTATCATTTACTCACCAGCATCCTTGGTTTGTTAACAACCAAAACAACATCTGCTTCCTCTTCATTAGGTATAGTGTAAGTCCCATTAGAGTCCTCGGCTTTAAAAATAGCTTTGAAGTAACATATAGTAATAACAACATGGATTTGGGATCTATGCTGGTTCATGATTACTGAAGTTCTGCATTTTGTCTACTCTCATACCTCTAAACATCATACACACACACACACACACACACACACACACACACACACACAGTTCTAGTCCACAAAGTTCTCAAACTTCCATTAGATTTATAGCAACTAATCTAGAGGATGTGATTTGTACAATGAAGCCTAGAATTATATAGCTTTTGTAGGATGGTTCTGAGTTAGTAAGTTAATAGATGTGGATCTGGGAGACCAACTTCAATTCTCTTCTCAGTCATGGACCTATTCACATGAACACTTTGGCATGCAGTGGCTCAGATTTACTCTGAGGTGGGCAATAATAGAGAAATGCAAGTTAACTTGGATAATTGCTTTTTTGTGGGTGTGCAAGAAGATCAGGGCAGTTAACATAATCATAGGGCAGCCAGGGCCATGGTCACCGCTAGGGGTGCTGCCAATGACTCCCAGCAGAGCCAGTGGCCAACCCCTCAGTTCTCTTCAGTGTCTTCAAACCTTTGTGAAGTGGTGGTGCAGCAACTCTCTCCATTTTTAGCTCAGTGGTAGTGGAACATCTGCTTAGCATGCAGAAGGTCCCAGGTTCAACAGGGCTGGGAAGGAGTACTGCCTAAAACTATGAAGAGCCACTGCTGCCAGTCAGAGTAGACAATACTGGGCTGGGTAGACCAGAGGTCTGACTCAGTATTAGGCAGCTTTCCTATTTCACGCATTCTGATGAGTTAAATCCCACCACAAACCTTAGGAGGGGATCTGTGGATGGAAGTTTGCTGAAGGCTCTCTGAATCTTGAAGCTGGGCCTGAGGGTAGCATTAGAGGATGAGGGGTAGAAATAAAGGAGAAGAGTGGTTGCAGAGAGCAGGATAAGGAGGGCGAGCTGAAACATCCTGATTTTATATACCTTCCTATAAGCATTGGTCAGTCTAAGAGGCTGTTCTCATGAGCAGCCAAGACCGGGCTAGGGCAGCTAAGCCCGGGTTTGGCTGCCCATAAGAACCACCAGGAGCTGCATGCCTCCTGGTGGTACCTTGGCCTAGGGACCCCACAGGTTAGCCAAGGGTGTGAGCACGCCCTTAAACTGGGCTATCTGTTCATGAGTCAAAGCTGGCTGGGAGCCACAAAAACTACTAATCATGAAAAAAATAGCAAGACACTTCTCTTAGTTACACAATATGAGGCAAAAGGATACATGCCACTGGAGAAACTTGGACTTCAATAATATGTTGAATCTGGAAAATAGCAAACTGGTCAGTAATGGGAGATTTGAGTAAGCTGGAAGGATAACTCATTCAGGCCAAACCTTTTGATGAGGTTGTATGCATAATTCCAAACCCAGTCCAATTTGGGTATAAATTCTCATTTTCAAATTAGTTCTTGTTTTCTTCTATGGGAAAGAATCAGAAGGGCCTACTCACTACCACATTGATCCTTTACATTACTCAACATACTGCACTGAGGAGCCTTTTGGTGTTTATAAAATGAGCTGCTCCTTGTGGTAAGCAAAGTATTGCCCCGACACCAGAAGACACAAGCCAATACAGATATGGAGACAACCCCATATGGGAGACAGGCCCATAACTTTATTAACATCAAGGATCAATGTGGCTGTAGCAGTTATAGATCTCTCCCCACACACATACCCCAACAGTGCAGGTCTACATTAAGGCTGGGAATAGCATGCCTTCCCCAAACCTTCAGGGCGATCACACTCTGGCTCAGAGCAGTTGATCAGAGCGATGCAGATCCCTGATCCTCTTTGCTAATCCCCAAAGGGGCTCAGGGCTATTTTGGAGTTAACCGGCAGTTAACTGGCCCGGTCCAGTTCAGGTGCAGTCCAGACTCGAACCACACCAGACCAGTTGGTTCCGTGCACACCCCTACTCCCTGTGGCCCTTTACTGAAATCAGCCCAGGCATGCTTACCAAACAGTCAACCCTATTCCTATTCTCTGCCTAGACTGAACCTGCCAGTTGTGACCTGAAACCTAAGGGGGACAGAATGGAGTCAGTGGGAAAGCATCCCAACCTAGCCAATCTGTCAGGAAGAAAAATATTCTACTCCCCCCCCCCAAAAAAAAAAGAAAAGTAAAGCCCATTCTGCACCCTGTGTGGGAGGAAGAGAAGCCAATTGATGAAGGACAGAAGTGTCAGTAGGGAGGCATGACAAATGGCTCTGCATGCTCTGCCCCCCACACTGAACATAGTAAGAACAGCCCTGCTGGATCAGGCACAGGGCCCATCTAGTCCAGTATCCTGTTTCACACAGTGGCCCACCAGATGCCTGCGAGAAGCCAACAGCCAAGAGGTATGTGCATGCCCTCTCTCCTGCTGTTGCTCCCCTGCAATTGGTACTGAGAGGCATCGTGCCTTTGAGGCTGGAGATGGCCCACAGCCACCAGACTAGTAGCCATTGATAGACCTGTCCTCCATGAATCTGTCTAAGCCCCCTTTAAAGCCATCACATCCCATGGCAAGGATGGAAGCCTAACCAAGCACAGCAGCTGATTGCTGTGATCACCCTGCAGTGTTGGGTGAGACAAAGCTCCTGTCCCCCAGTAGGAGGCTGGCTTGTGGCAATAAACTTTGGATTTGACACAACAATGAGCTGCCATAGCAATAGCAATAGCACTTACATTTATATACTGCTCTATAGCCGGAGCTCTCTAAGCGGTTTGCAATGATTTAGCATATTGCCCCCAACATTCTGGGTACTCATTTTACCGACCTCGGAAGGATGGAAGGCTGAGTCAACCTTGAGCCCCTGGTCAGGATCGAACTTGTAACCTTCTGGTTACAGGGCGGCAGTTTTACCACTGCGCCACCAAGGGCTCTTTAGAGACAAAAGAAAAAAGTCACTCCTAAGACAAGGGCAATTGTGTGCATTGAGACTAAGTCAATGCTAGTGTTTCCCATGGAAGACCCATTAAGCTGGCTGAAAAAAACAAACCAAGGTCCTTGGAGTTGCATGTAATCTTCTCTCTTCCCCTCCCCTACCCCACACTGCCAGAGGCGTATCTAGGGAAAATAGCGCCTAGGGCAAGCTCTGAAAGGGCGCCCCCTGTCCAAGCATCTGACACCCATCTTTCAGATAACTTTACCATAATATCAGCTGAAAAATACAAGTCAAGCTCATTAACCTTTTAATATTTCAAAAACTATTTAGCAGTGGACGTAGCCAGACCTAAAAATGCTGGGAAACTACAAATTTCAGTATGCTGAGGCTAATGAAATACCCAAATACTATGTGGAGGTGTACTTGGAAAACTAAACAGAAGTGCCTGTCTGATTCTCTACTATGCATTGTAGCATCACTATTACTTAAGTTTTAAAAATAAATGGAGAATTTGACTTTTCCCAGATACTCTGGAAATAATTAAAGGATATGCAGAGTAAACTGTGTCACTGCTTGGAATATATTCTAGTATTTCATAAAGACAGTTAAAATGAGAGAAAGAGAGCAAGAAACTCCCAGTGGGTCTTAATACTAAGGATTTCACACTGATTCAAAGACAAACTCACCATTAATAGCGATATTATTAAGACATCACATTTAACTCACTTATCACAAGAAGCAAAGTAAGTGCAAATGAATACAATCTTAGCTCATATGCTTCAGCTCAGTATTCACAAGCCCTGATTCTCTGTACATAGTTCCAAACTAAATATGTGTACAGTGACTTATATTATATTAATTTTTTTAACCTGTAGTCCCTTCAGGAGGTTTTCTAAAGGCTGTGGAGGGGTCTGCAAAGGTTCCCCCTTCCCACGCTGACCTCTAGGGCCTCACAGGGACCATTTGAGCATGTGTCATGGCCATTTTTAAAAATATATATTTTTAAAAAAATAAATAAATGGCTGCTCAAATCAAAATGGTCACCCCACATGCTTAAATGGCCTCTGTGAGGCCCGGCCTGGCCTAGGGCCTCACAGAGTCCATTTGAGCATGTGCCATTTTGGTTTTGGTGAGCATTTTTTAGATTTTTTAAATTTTAGGAAATGGCGCCCCCCTTCAAGTGGCTCCCAGGGCACGTGCCCTGCCTGCCCTACCCTAGATATGCCCCTGCACACTGCCAAGATAATGTTAGAGACTAATGGCAGAGTAAACTTAGAGGCTTGTTTGTTTGTTTTATATATGATCTGCCAATTTGCTTCCAGGTCCAGTTCAAGGTGCTGGTTTTGACCTTTAAAGTGCTTAACAGTTTTGGCCCTGGATATCTAAGGGACCACCCAATAGTTTATGCCCACTTGACAAGGTCATTGGAGAGATGCCCAAGGACAATGAGGGAGGCTTGTTTTTCATACAAAGAACAGGGCCTTCTCAGTTGCCCCCAGGCTTTGGAATGCTCTCCTGGTGGGTATCTGCTCCTCAGTCTCCATCACAGCTTTTAGAAAGCAAGTGTAATCTTGGCTTTTTACCCAGGTTTTTATATGAGTTTTGTTTTTGTTGCTGCTGCTCTATGGTGCTCTCCTGTATGTTTTAAAAAGTTTTAATTAGATTTGTATTTTTATATTCCAATTTAATATTTGTATTTTAACAGTTGAATATTTTTATATTGTTTTAAATGTTTTGTAAACTGTCTTGAGATTGGTTTAATGACAAGAGGTATAAACATCTAACAATTAATTAATTAATTAATTAATTAATCCATAAATAAATTCTGAATTCAAACAACTCTCCCTAACTTATAATATCTTCTTCAAACAATCAGATGCAGCAATTCAGGATATCACTACACCTGCAATACTATAATCTCAACAATTGAATCACTGTTATTTTCTTCCTATCCAGTCAGATGATGCAGGACTTTTTTCAGGTCACCAGAGGATATCAGTCTCTGGCAGTCTGCACTGCAGTCTACAAACACATATTCTAATGGAGCAAAAAGCCATCAAAAGTAGAAAACATCTTCAACAATTAACAATATATTTGGCAGTGTCTCAACCAGAGAACATTATTGTAGGGTCCTTTTTGTTTCCTAAACTTGGGATGAGTTCACACATAATGGTGGCAAATGAGTACAAAAGAACTGTCAGTTCCCACTGAGCTCATGTTCCTGCTGCTGCCACTGCTTCAGTGTTGTGTGAAGCTGGAGATGTTGTGCAGATGTTAGGTGGAGAATGTTGGTGGTTCACCTCCACGTGACATTTGTCTGAAAACACTAACAAACATTTGAAGTTGTTCAATAGTATCAGACTTTGGTGGGTCACCAACATTCTCCATCCAATATTTCCAGCTTTATATGATACAAAAGTGGCAGCAGTGTGAGTGCATGAGTGGTGGGAACCAGCTGTTCTTCAATACTTGCTACCATTACATGTGAAGCTGCCCTTTATCTTACTAGTGCCGAGTTGTTCAGACTTAAAATAATTCTGAATGTAAGGATGGTCCTTAACGATATGACCAAAGATCCATCTAAGCCAGCATCTTGTTCCCCACAGTGGTCAACTGTCTTTGTGAAGCCCAGAAGAGGAACATACAGGCAAGTAGCCCATTCACACATTGCCTCCCAGCAACTGTTATTCAGGGAGCCAGCGTGGTGTAGTGGTTAGAGTGCTGAACTAGGACTGGGGAGACCCGAGTTCAAATCCCCATTCAGCCATAAAACTAGCTGGGTGACTCTGGGCCAGTCACTTCTCTCTCAGCCTAACCTACTTCACAGGGTTGTTGTGAAAGAGAAACTCAAGTATGTAGTACACCGCTCTGGGCTCCTTGGAGGAAGAGCGGAATATAAATGTAATAATAATAATAATAATAATAATAATAATAATAATAATAATAATACTGGATATCCTATACATCACCACTAGGTTGCATATAGTCATCATGACTTGTAGCCTTTGATAGAGCTGTCCTCTGTAAATTTTTCTATTCTCTGTTTACAGACATGGAAAAAAAACACCTTGTAGCTCCACTAGCAATATGCGCAAAAATGAAACTAAAAAAGCCATAAAACAAGGAAAACCCAACGGAGCATGTGCAGGGTGCTCTTTCTCTTGCTTTAGAACTATTTATTTTACCCACATGGAAATGTATGCAAATATAGATTAACTAAAATGCTTATAATTAATTGAATAAGGTTTCTTGTATCTGTTATAGAAGCATAAATAAGGAACTGTATATCCACCTTGAGATGCATACTTTAGAAGCGATTCCAATTTACAGCAGTCAGTTCTGGCACACAATTGGATTTTCTTCCCAATGTATATGCATCACCCATATAGTTCCCTTCTTGGGATTTAATATTTAAAGATCTGATGACACAAAGCTCTGCTTGTGATGTGGAGAAGCATGATTATCCTGTGTGTTGGCTAAATGCATTACGTTCTCTGGAGAGTTATATCTAAATAAAGCTTTCTCTAATCGCCGACAGAGATTAGTTAATGTAACACCAATGCAAACAGGGATTCTCCAATCCATCACCTTTCAAGAGCTGGTTTATTTATTAAACACAGACAGCGTACCAGAGGGAAATAGCTTTCTCGGCACAGTTTCATTGCCCTCCCCACTTTTTCCTGACTGCTTTAAAATTTGCTATATGAACATTGCTAAGAATAATAGAAATGCTTCACCAGGTACTTAAACTTGAGCCATCATTAGTTCTTGTACCGAAGCGTACCTGAGCAATGGGATAGAAGCATTAAAGCCTAAGAAGTCTCTGTGACTTCACAATGTCCCCTGTTCCTGCTGCTCTGATTACACTCCCTGATCACTGCAGCTAGTCTACTTGCTGACCCTTCCACTAATGACTGTTTGGTGTAGTGCTCCTGTAGCTGCATCCACCTGCTCCTGGCTTGCTCTCCTACTGCTCTGTTTGCAAGCTGACTGCCAGGTGTTGCCTGCCTATTGTCCTCTCCCATGCTGTTCACCGGCTAGTGGCCTGTTCTCATGCTGACAGCTTCCTAATAGCTGCCTGCTGCCTTCCTAATCTGTGCTGAGTGACAGGTATTGCTCTACTGCCCAATTCAGCTAGTGTTATATGGTCCCTAAGTACACCATTTTGATGCAATTCCCTCTTATTATGAATGTGTCATCCATAAATTTGTTGGAACATAAGTGGCGCGGGGGGGGGAGGGTTAGTTCTCTTTCCCAAACTCTGCAGCACATAATCATGGTGTTAGTTTATAAACTTTCCCAGTAGTGTGAATACCCCAAATGAGAACTTTAACTTGAATGCAAAAGAGCTCAGTATTGGGACACACTAATTAAGTAAATTAAGTATAACTACCTGGGTATGTTTTTGGGGGGGGGCATGTTTCACAATTGGTGAGAGATTTAGCTTCATGTTAATGGACATGAACCTCAAAATTAGCATTCGGCACTTCCAGGCCTTCATTGTAAATTTCAAAGGGTTTCCTTTAAATTTTAGCGGGGTTGTTGATGTTTTGTCATTGTCTGTGAATGGACTTAGATGACACACTCATGGCCTGGGCCACTTGTTGCCAGCTAAAACTGACAAAAAGTTAAAGATTTGTTGGGCCAACCCAAAAGTCACTCAAAAGAAATCTGATTTAAACGCAAGTTACAAATTCAAAGCAATGTTATAATCTTACCCGGATTACTTCATCTTCTACAAATACATGGAGACTGTCTACTTATAGACAACGTTAGGGTCATTTCCCCTAACGTTTAATGATTATGCATTTTCCCCTAGGATATATTTTTGCATTTAAGAGCCAGAGGTGGATTTGTACTTCTGGCTCATTCACTATACTCGTGACTTGAGATAATGATTGTTCTACTACTCTTTTTCCCAGATATGTGGCATTTGGCTGGATGTGTTCATAATAATAGTATATGGTCTAGACCCACAAGACTCTGATAAACCACTATGTTGCATACTAGGTTTCTTGAATACCTGAGGTTGGTTCACACCAGTGGCTCCCAACCAGGATTTCTCCAGAGGTTGCTGAACTACAACTCCCAGTATCCTCAGCCACAATAAATTGTAGCTGGGGATGCTGGGAGTTGTCTTTCAGCAACCACTGGAGGAACCCTGCTTGGGAACCACTGGATCAGACAATAGGCTTTGGATCGCATCCCATTGCACAAAGAGGTGTGGCAGCATGCAGCAACATACTGAGGCTCTTCTCACAATCAGTGAGAAGAACCATGAGGGGGTTAGCGGGGAGAGCGGGCTTAGCCTGCTCTCCCTGCAGATGAGCAGGGTGGTAGCCCTTGGCGGCTGGATTGGCCGCCCACATGACTGCCAGCTCCGTTATGGAGACGGCAGGTGCTGGGGGGATCGGAGGCTGTGCGGCCCCAGAAGCTCCAGCATGCCCTGCGCGAGTGTGTAGGGCATGCTGGAGAGATCCTCGAACCGTGAGGCTGCTTTTGAGCCTCCCAGTCAGGGGTCTACTCATGAGTTGCTGCAGCACAGAGCCACACCGTGGCAACACACGAGTAAAAAAAACGGGTTTGCATAGCACTCGCTCCTCAAACCTGGTTTAAGGGCAGGGGTACTTTAGTGGGTTACCAGCTGAAGAACCACTGGGCTCACAGCCGGGCTCGGTGGTTCACACAATGGGAGAAAATTGGGCTAGCCTAGTTCTCACATAGCGATAGAACAGCCAAAAAGCTGATATCAAACTCATGATTAGATTTGGATGTTATGTGACCATGCAGGGTGGTGCCATGCAGGCTGGTGTGTAGGGTAAGGTGTGATGTTGTGCCCCTAATCCTTTTCTGAATGTAGGGTAGCCACCCAGGGTCATATTGTGTGAGCCAATTCCTGGCCTCTATGGTAACAATGGCTGCTGGAAGTCCATGCTCCCACACAAGCAGGTGGTGGTGTAGGAGGAAGCATGCTTGCCCTCCTATATCACCTTTAGCCGGGGAGGAGCTCTGGTATCAGGACCAATCTCAGCAGTTCTCATGACCATGTCTACCCAGGTAGGGCTGTGCTAGACTGGGCAGACCTGGTCCTTTGAATGACCTTGGGCCAGGTCTCATGATCCATGAGACCCTGTTTGGGTCGGTGAGTGGGAAGAGTGAGCTAAGCCCACTCTCCCCGCTCACGAGCAGGGAGGGAGCCCTGGGCGGCTGGATAGGCTGCCCTCATGATTGTCGGCTCCGAGACAGAGCCAGTGGGGGCTGGGGAGCTCGGGGGCCATGCAGTCCCCGGAAGCCCCAGTATGCCCTATGCAAGCACACAGGGCATACTGGGGAGACCCCTGGAACTGGGAGGTGACTTTTCGCCTCCTCTCTGGGGTCTACTCATGAGTATCTACTCATGAGGGTCTACTCATGCGAAGCCGCACCATGGCTACTCATGATTCAAAAAACCAGGTTTGCAGAGCGCTCGCTCCGCACACCTGGTTTTGGGGCAGGAATTCTTGAGCAGGTTACCCGTTCCAGAACCACTGGGCTCGCAGCCAAGCCCGGTGGTTCTGACGATCTGCAAAAATCGGGCTAGGCTCTCCTAGCCTGATTTTTGCAGACCATGGAAATAGCCCCCTTATTTTTTAACAGCTACTCATTGCCATCTGTAGTTTGGCCCTAGGCAGTTACTCTTTGATGGTCTGGCTGATTCCTGCAGTATCTGTGTTGACAGGATGGCTGGGCATAAGAGTAAGCCACTTATCTGCTTCTCAAAAGTTTGCCATTGGCAAGAATGCTGTGTAGAAGATAAGACATCGGAGACATTTATATAGCCCATACTATGTTTCAAGGCATGGTAATGAAAACTAAACCTTGATAATAAAAAATAGGGTTTGTGTGACGGAACACTTAGAAAACAGTTTATATAGGAAGCATGGGGGGGGGGAACAATCTGAGATTTTCTCTGAAAAGGGAGAAGGAAATGTTTACATTCAAACATATTCAACAATATATTTCCAGAGATGTTTTCTACTCTTCCTCTCCATTCAGAACTCCCTGCCACCAGGCACAGAAAACCCAAGAGTACATACAGTATGAGCCTCTAAGAGCAGCAATTCAGAACTTATTAAGTATACTTGCTTAATGCTGCCAGAATTACAGGCATGCTTCCATAGACTCAGCTGAAAGCCTTTTGTAAAAGAGAAGCATTGTTTTACCTTGAAAATAAGCCATGATTTTACTTCATCTCCTGAAGAGTGCTGTGTGAGAAACAGCTGAGTAAACGTACAGTTCCTGATGCCTCCAGGAACAGAGAAAGTCAGGTTACCTTTCCTTCTTTCCTTACTTTCTCATGAAACATAACTCAAATTGCCAGCAGAATAAGGTCAGCTCTACAAGTCAGGTTGAAGTGGTAGAGTGAGATGGTAGAAATCAGACGTCTATATGATTACGACTACAAATATTTATATACTACTTCTCAACGAAAGTTCTCAAAGCAGTTTACATAGAAAAATAAACTTTGAATTGGAGATAGCATGTGAACAATGAACTGCTGGATGATCCCATATGCTGGAAAAACCACAGGTTGCACCATGTGAAAAGGAAACTTGCACATCACCCCTACAGGGAAATCTTGCAGCACAGATCACTCAGGCAGTTTGGAGATGTTTCAGTTCAGAGGCAAAGGATACTGGATAATTATTGGCTGCTTCTGTTAGTGGACATGTAATGGTTGTGAATATGCTTGTCAAGGCTGCTGAGGTGGTTTGAACATGCAAGGTCAAGCAGAAACTCTAGTAAACTCTAGGGGTGTGCACAAAGCAGGTTTTGCTAGTTCAGCTCGAATCTGGACAAGATTTGAGCCAGTCTGAGATTTTGGCCCCTATCTACTTACTACCTTCCCACCCCCTCCACACTTAGGAGAGCCCCCTTTACTGGTAAAGAGATCTCCTCAGTCCCTAGAGGCTTTGCCGCTCAGAGAGTGCTGGCTGAGCTTGTTCTCAACAAGTTAAAGGGGCATCGCCAACTTTAAAAGCTGCATGGCTTGTTGCGGGTGACCCTGCATATATCTTTACCACTTCAGCTAGTTAAGAAAAACAACAACCAGTCATAAAGGCAGGATGCTGCTCTGAGCCAGGGCATCATAGTCCAACTTGTTGTAGGTGAAGGACTTAATGCCAATGGAGTCAAAGCTCCTCCACTGTAGGGGTGCGGAGAGCCAATTGTATTGTCATTCCTATTTGGCTGTTCATTAAATAAAACAGTGACACTTTTTCATCCACCTTAAGCCTCATGTCTTCATTGGTGTGGGCACAAGGTGCAATGGACATATTTCCTAACTCTCAGATTAGAGTATCTGTTCCATAAGCACATCCAGCCACATATTCAGTCAGTAGAGAAACACAAAACATTGTTGTAACTTTTACAATTTTCAGTGAAATATACTTTTTAATCAGCCTAGCAACAGTGGAGACTGAAAATGCACCCCATTGATTGATGTGATTATGTCATCATCAGAACTTCTGTGGGGCAGATATGCTGCAAATTGAGCTGTTTATTCTGATGGCTTCTTCTTCTAACTTTGCTGCCAACTAAGAGGCCCCCAAAGAGGCTATGAAGGTGAGCAAATAGCATAGAGGGGGCAGGTGGGGGCTTCTTCTTCCAGCTACTGTTACTGACCAATCTGCTGTCCCTTTTACAGGCTGCAAAAAGCTTCCCTTGATACCGCGGACCTTTGGTGTTTGAGGAGGTGGCTGCTCTGATTTGGGTGAGATATTGGGGAGAACTGAGGGACTCTCTTTCTCTGCCACCATCTCTAATGATTCTGGGGGTAGGGGTGGAGTAATAGACAACAGGAGGAAGAAAGCAGCATATGTGCAACGGGGCGATTACTAGGTTAGTCTGAAAGGCCATGCAAGTTGTGTTTCCTGGGTTTCTCCCATGTTCCTAAAGGGAAAATCCTCTGAGTTGGGAGGGCCATGAAGCTGAAGGTAGGAGCAGAGCAAGTGAGGGCTGGTTAAGAAGTGTGGAGAGAGTAAAGCACCATTTACTTTTGGGGGGTGGCGCTCTGAATTCTGTTCTTATGGCCCTTCACCGGGGGCTCAAGAGATATCTGACACACCTGCAGCACTACTTAAATTTAGGTAGGGATTGCAACCACCACCCCACCTCTGCCAGGAAGGATTCCATCTGCCCTGGAATCTCTGCTTTTTAATCCTGAGTGTAGGAGGGAGGGCACGGTGAAGTCAACAGTAATGCAAGAAATGCACTCTGCAGTTAATGGTGGTTTTAAAAAGCACTCTGTACATGTGTTGGCACCATTGTTAGTTATTCCTGGGCTTGGCCTGCTGTCCTACAGAAGTCCTGGGTAGTGATGTCAAAATTGCATCAGCCAATGGGGTTGTGTTTTCAGTCTTTCTCCAGGACTACAGTTTCCTGCTAACTTTAAAGTACTTTTTAAGGAAAGCTCTAACAGCTAGAGCCCTTATTCTTTTTTCTGTAGGTATTGTATGAGTAACAGTTGACAACACAATTAATTCTGAAAATTAGGGAGAAAATATCCCTTTTTGAATTGACAATTTGGAGTTCTGTCTGCAATTCGCTTGAGTGTTCAGTAACGTCTGTGGATAATTTTGAACTGGTATTGGACTAGTTGTAATCTGGCCTTCAGCGTAGCAAGTTTGATGGCTATTAGTATTCTCAATTAATTGGCTTGGATAAATCAGTTCATTAAGCTTCTGCATATATGTCTCCCTATTTTTCTTAAGAGATTCTGAGTGATCATCCATTACAGATATGTGCAATATTAGAACTACATGAACTACTTTTGAAGTGTTTCCCCAAATTCCAGATTTGGCAGGTTTCTGAGACTGCACAAGCACCAGAGATAGATTTTGTTCTTAACATATGTTGTAGGCTCAAACTAGACTTGGCATATAGCCAAATTCACTATTTCCCAGACTTTTAAAAAGCATACATAGCATCAAGAGACTGTGAATTTAAGCAGAGGAATGGGACTTCTGTAACCCTTTCCCCTTCCAGCCATTTTTCTGCTAAAAATACTACCAGCCTCTCCCGCTCCACCCTTTGCTCAGGAAAATATACAAGTATCCAAATCCTTTCCCTCCTGGATAGATGTTTAACCTTTCCTCTCTGTCATGAACTCTTCTTAAACTTCAAGGCAGCTTTTAGTCAAAGTTTACCAGGTAAAAGCTTTAAGAGCTTCTAAGTCCAATTTTACCATATACATTCTTTGGGATGCTCTTGAGCAAGTTTTCTGAGGAGCACAGTTAGATTCTCAAACAGAAGTGTCTAGAATTGACATTGGGGAGATGGCTATAGGACCCAAAAGTATATCTTAGTGGAAAGTCTATGTATGTTGTTTATGGATCATATAGGCTGCTTTCCTGTAATACAGTCAAAGCAGCATACAGCTAAAAGATTATATCTGTATCTACATCTAAACACACACATACACACACAGCATAAAGCCAAACCACAATATCACACAGCAGCAAAACAAGTAAGACAGGGCAGATACCTGCTTGACCTTAGCCCCCCAAACTTCAGAGAACATATGATCCAAATCTGAAGATGGGAGTCCTGCAATTTTTTTGGCATGGCAGTGGGGACCACAGAAAATGTCCTGAATACTCTTATGTATTGGTCACTATTATCTTTTATTTCAATATGTGCATTGACTCACATGGCTCACTTCTTGAGTGTCAGTCTCATCGCACAGCACTTTGGCTTCATTATAGAGCTGCTCTGAAATGCTCCTCCAGTTCTTTCCATCAGATTCTCATCTGGAGAAAACTGAGGACCAATTTCTGCAGTTTTTGAGGGGTGGGGTGCTGGCTTGAGAAATTCTGATCAAAATCTCAGCCTCCTGGCAATTTCCCCCCAGAATGATACCCCAGGATAGTTCAGATAAATTTTCTGGGCAGTAGTCTATCACATGTGGAGAAGTGCAAAGGAGCCACTCTAGCCCTGCTCCCTTGAGTGTTATCTCGAGCCTTGCATAATTATATTAAACCAGAACATACAGACCAGCTTCCAATGATTTATTTTAAACTATGATTTAAATAATCTGAAATGAACCTTCTCATTGCAACTAATGTTGATCTGATTGGAAGCCATTCTGAGGTGGAAGAAATGGGAGAGATTCTGGCCTTTTCAGGAACTGGGAGTTTTGTGGGAGGCAGCTTACCACTGCAGCAGTGACAGCAGGTATCTTTGTTCCTTACCTTCCCCTCCCCCCCAACAGCCATCTTAAGGAAAGTAAGCTTATGAGATCACCCAGCTCTGTGTGTGTGTGTGTGTGTGTGTGTGTGTGTGTGTGTGTGTGTGTGTCAACTTTGCAATGCCTGGACCAATTTAAACAAAATTGGATATAGTTGTAGGTACACATAGGGACACCTCAACAGTGGAGATTTTGAAAATGTCATTAACCCCAATTCAAGATGGTGGAAGTATGAACATTTGAGGTGCAAGTGGGCTAACTTGTGAACCATAAGCTTACTTTCCTTAAGTTGGCTAGGAGGGGGGAAATGTAAGGAACAAAGATACCTGCTGTCACTGCTGCAGTGGTAAGCTGCCTCCCACAAAACCCCCAGGCAGAAGCAACCCTGGAAGAGTTGGACCTATTCCGGGCAGTCAGCTCAATTAAGCCTCCCCAAAGTTTCTTTGGACTGGTGATACATAATTATGACATCATTCCAGGGGTATTAGGGGAACAAAATTGCAGCCAGATAAAACCAGCTACGAGGAAGAATGTACAGTGTTGCGCCTGTAAAGGCTTAGTATAAACTGTAAAAGGGGGGGTGGGTGGAAAAGGACAACTTATATGGTGGGTGGCAGCAATAAGCTGCCTCCCTTAAAACTTTACAAGAATTTCTTGCTCATCCTTGAAATCTCTGCTGTTTCATTTCTCTCCCTTTTGATCCTTGAAGTTTCTTAAAATTGCTTAAAGGAAAATTTCTGGGCTAGATCTACACCATCACATTGATGAAGAATGTCCTGAAGATTTCTGGTGATTTCCACACAATGGGGCCTTTCACGTGATCACGTGTGGGGGGACACAGGGTTAAGCCTGCCTTCCCTGCAGACGATCCAGAGTGGCTCCAGCTGTGTCGCTATGCACACTATCACCATGGTGGTAGTGTTCTGGAGGCTGGGGGATCCCACAAAGCAGCACACAATGAGTGTGGTGCACTGGGTGATTACCGCAGGAGCCTGGCACTCTAGGCACTCATCTCTGTGTCAGTGTGGGTTGCAAGCAGCCCACGCTGATACACGATCCTGGAGCCTGGGTTTAATGGTGTGCTCACTCTGTTAACCCAGGTTAAGAGCCGGGCTGTAGCACTGGGTTTGGCACCACGGCACCTTTGGTATCCATGTGGATCCCGGCAGTTCTCATGAGCAGCCAAACCCAGGCTTGGCTGCCTAAGCCTGGGATTGGCTGCTCATGAGAACAGTCTCAATATCTGGAAGATTTTGTAAGTAACAATAGTTCCTTGATGTCATTTTAGCAGCTATTTGCCAGGTATGAAAACCTGACATACACAAACAGATTGCCTAGTCTGTATAACTTTTCCTGTGTTTGACAAAAACCAAACTTTTAAAATAAAGCATTCTGTTCCTAACATGAAGAAATTGTAGTTTTACCTTATGATTCTGGCCTGTAAGGTACTTATCCACATTTGTAACTGAAGGAAAGAGTGGGAAACCACAATATATACCTTTTCAGAAGCAGGTTCTTGTGTCAGTTTTTCTAGCATTCTCTTTGCATGAGAGAAGTAAACATCTGGTGTCTCTGTAGAACAATGGCTCTTTTCATTTCTTGAATAATAATTCTCTGCTTGCAATCTAGGAACAAAATACCCTGTGTAAAAAAATTGCTTAGATGTTGCCATTAAGATTTTTTTCATTTGTTAACAGTTTTTATAATTTGGGGTGGGGGGGATAATTTATAGTCAATTTTCTATTCTAACACTAGTTATTTGTGGTGCTTTTGTGCTCTTTTTTCCTGTCCAGCTGCCATCCTGTCACACCCTAGTCTTTGGTGATTCTTCTTTCATGCTTCGTCTTAGATAAAATTATATCTTTGTGATCTCTCTATTTTTTGGGCAGACCTAGTTTTCCCACCAGCACTATGATCCCTGTCACCTCAGCCAGGGGTGTAGCTATAATTGAGCGGATGGGTTCAAAGAACCTGGGCCCCCAAACTCCAGAGGGCCTCCCAGCTTACCCCTCCCTATTTTGTTCATTATCTCCCTCACTCAGAAGGGCAAACACGGGCACCCTTTCCCCTAGCTACGCTCCTGGGCTCAGCCCACTGCACCCAGGGGTGTAGCAAGGTTGGAGTGGGTCCTGAGGCAATGAAAAAACCAGGCCTCTGTTCGCCCTGTCTTTTTCTTCACACAGGTGGAGAAGAGCATGAGGTGGAAGAGCAAAGAGGAAGCCCTCACTCAGCAGGTGGGCCTGCTCCCTCAAGGGACCAGGAACATTTGTCCTCTCTTGTTCAGTTCTAGCTATGCCCCTGACGACACCCATTTCCACACCACTATATTTTTTTCCAAGACAACATGGGCCACCATTGAGCCCAAACTGCTCATATATCTGCTTCAACCTGTTCATATATCTGCTTCAGACATTGTGGGGGACTGCACCGTAGTTCAATCCAGGAAGAGGAGTAATTAAAGCTCAAAGTAGGAGAAATAGCTGCATAAAAGAAGAGCACTTTATTTTAATTGTCTAATTTAATTAATTCATTTGGTGTTCACAGCAGCAGCATTGATCATAATGAATTAATTTGATATTAATGCGGATGTCATATGTACTTCCACAGGAATCCCACTGTAATTCAGCATTAGCTAAATGTACCATTAAAAGAAAGTGTTATCCATAAAAACGGTTTGAATGGTGCATTCGAGTTTACTTTATATTCTTTTTTTTTTTTTGCTATTATAGAATATTTATGGCTTAGAAGAAAAAGAGTGCTTTGAAGCTGTTAACGAGGCATAAAATGTATCCATTTACAAATTTAACATTGTGTAAATTGGCTGGAGTTTGCCCTTTTATAATCTAAATCTGAGAGAATTAGCTAAAAAGGTGGTACTCCAAGCAATCAAAAGCACCCGAAGAGATTGTGGAAATGCATTAAAGCTATTATAAAATATGATCACCTTTGGGTTTTGTGCTGGAGTTGTGCACTCTAGATAAACTCTACTGCTGTTACATATTTTTAATAGCAGTATATTTTTGTATCTATTCTCAAAACTGTAACCAAAATTATATGTTTGATAAGAACAAGTCCTCTTGAGTGATGGTGGTTTTTAGATGATCAAAGAAGTGTTTTCAGGTTGTCTTATGTAAACCAAAGTAAACAAAAATGAGAAGATTCAAAGCAGATGTAAACTGAAGCCAACCTATTGCCTTTACTTAGCCTACCATTTACTTGGTTTGAAGATCTAGCACATAGAATTCATACATGGAAATGAAAGACTTTGCCATTCTAAGATGTCGTGAGTGATAGGGAAAAGTTCTCCTGTTGATTTTCTTCCAACAGTGTAAACAACAACAACAACCACAACAACTCTTTATATACCAACTTTCAACAAAAGTTTTCAAAGTGGTTTACATAGAGAAATAACAAATTAAAAAATAAGATGGATGCCTATCCCCGAAGGTCTCATAATCTAAAAAGAAACATAAGGTAGATACCAGCAACAGTCACTGGAGGTGCTGTGCTGGGGCTGTATAGGGCCAGTTACTCTCCCCCTGCTAAATAAAGAGAATCACCGCATTAAAAAGGTACCTCTTTGTCCAGTTAGCAGGGGTAAAGACATAAGAACCTTTCAAAAAATGTTGGAAACCTTTGCAGAAGGGCATCCTAGAATGGTTATTATTTTCACTTTGCTTCAATGCCTGCAGTAGTGGTGGCTTTCCTTATTTCTCCATATCTTTCTGCTCCATTCAGTTCTGCAATGTGCTTTGGTAACAGTAACAAATATCTGAAGCAATTGTCTCTCAGGCAATTGTCCAAATGTGTTGTCAGCTCTTGGAGAAGGTTCTTTTTCAGGTAAATGGAAGGGAAATGTTAGAGTTCAGTTCTGATTACCTAAATTTGCTGAGTTTGGTCCAATTAAAAAGTACTTTTTTTGCTTACTCCAGAACTATGATATGGGAAAAGCAAGTACTTCCATCTTCCTTTAAGAACAACATTGCCACTCAAACAGCTATTTTTGTTTTTACTGACCTACATTATCTGCAGCATTATATGGGGGGAGCTAGAGCTCCACCCTTGCACGGAGCCAGGACACTAGCTGCACTGAAGACTTGCTGTGAAGCCAAGTGCATGGGGAAGGGAAGGGGGAAGCAATTTCTGTTTCTCTCGCCTCTCTACAAAAGTCCTGTTTGTCACCAGAAATATGTCCCTGAGGATTCAGCCCTCAAGGACATATTTTTGGTGGCGAAAAGGGCTTCTGTAAAGGGGGTAGGATGGACACAACTTCTCCATACCTTTCCTCACACCCTGGGCTGCACAGGAAGCCTTCAGCACAATAGTGTATCTGCAGAGAATGTGGGACACTGATTTGAAAATCTAAGTCTGGAGGAGACCCTCATGTGGTCTTGAAGCTTACAGCATTCAAATCAACTACTTATACAGGCAGCCAGAAATATTTTTCATTTGTTTTTGTCATCCATTAAGAATATGATTCACGTACCAATTGGATGGATATATATCCTGTCTTCTTCCATTCCACATTCCTTTACCACCTTTTTGTGTGTCCTGAGTTCGATAGATCATAACTGCTTAATTTGTCATGATTTTTGCATCACAGAGCACTTCCATGTTTGTTACACCCATTGCTACACTGTGCAATGTATCATATGTTTAGGAATGGAAAGCTGAAAGCAAGATTGTGGCCAAAGCAGTCATAGCCAGAGCGACTGAATGACCTGTATTCATTTTACTGTTTAAATGTAGAACAAATGAGTAAGTTCATTCTCCCCATCACCATGTATAGTTATGTAAAATATAGTAGCATGAATCCCATTCGGTTTGTTTTAATCTAGATTGGACCTAGGACTTAAAAGTATAATAACATTGTTTTTATCTATCTATGTGTGAAGCAAATTAAATCCATTACCACTGTGAAGGACTGAACATGGTTTAAAAACAACATCAGTCAGAGCTGTGCTTTGCAGGATTTCAAAACAGAATCTTAGCAAGAGAAAATTAAGTTAAAGGATCAATATAGATGGATTATTTTAGACATAAAACATGGATTTATGTTGGTTCTCACACTGCTTACAGGAATGTTCATTATCTCTCTTTGGCTGAATTTTTAACAAAGTGTTTTGGTGTATATTTATGCAGAAATAGGGAGAGCAGCTGGATTCTAGAATTAGAGTACCCCCGCTCCCCGACCTCCAGGATTAATTTTGCATTGATCCTTCCAGACAATAGACCAGGATTACCTCCTCTATAGTAGGAGGAAAGAGGAAGAACATTAAGCCAGATAAGCCATTAGTGATGAGCCATGTAAGTTTTCTTCTTTTTTGTAAGTTCATTTGGGGGAATAAGGGGAAGGGAAGAAATGGAGTGTGTGTGTGTGTGTGTGTGTGTGTGTGTGTGTGTGTGTGTGAGAACAGAGAATCCCAACAGTGGTTTGTGGTGTTTCCCACCCACCCTCCACTCCCTCTTCCCTGGTATTCTCCAGATGCTATTCCAAACCATACAGCAGTGCCTGAAAAGCATGTCGCTACATTCACTACACTATTACCAATAATGAACAGAAGAACTGTGAGAGGAAATGGGAGAGAGAAATTGAACACTCATCTCATTCAAGATATTTGGCTGCTCTTGGCATATCCAAGAACAGAGAACATTTCACATACATAAATCCTCTTTTCACCAACTGGGGTTTCACTTTTACCTTTTCATTTTTGTTTGTTTTTAATTAATCCTTTTCTCTCTACTACTTTTAAGAAGTGATCTAACTACTGTCTCAACTAAAGGTAAAGTATGCTGTCAAGTCGGTGTCAACTCCTGGTGACCACAGAGCCCTGTGGTTGTCTGGAAGTATACAGGAGGGGTTTACCATTGCCTCCTCCTGCACATTATGAGATGATGAGGCTATTCTCATGAACAACAAAAAGGAGAGCCTACCCCAATTTTCGCTGGTCGTGTAAACCACCAGGCTTGCAGGTGAGCCTGGTAGTTTACAAGCGGGTAATCCGCTGATTTGCCTCGGCGCTTAAACCATGTTTGCAGAGCAAGCGCTCTGCAAACCCGGTTTTTAAAATCATGTGTTGCCACAGCACGGCTCTGTGCCACGGTAACTCACGAATAGATCCCTGAATGGGAGGCTTAAATACAGCCTACCGTCTCGGGGGTCTCTCCAGCATGCCCTGCGCACTCGTGCTGGAACTTCTGGGGGCTGCACAGCCCGTGAACTCCCAAGCCTTCACTGGCTCTGTGAGCCTGCTCTCCCCACGAACACAATTTAGCTCTTCTCACTTGATCATGAGAAGAGCCTCGATGCCTTTCAGCACCTTCCTATATCGCTACTGCCTGGCCTGATATAGGTGTTTCCCATAGTCTGGGAAACATAGCAGTGGGGATTCAAACTGGCAACCTCTGCCTTGCTAGTCAAGTCATTTCCCCACTGTGCCATTATGTGGTTACATACTGAGGCTATTCCCACAATCACTGAGAAGTGTGCTAAGGGAGCTTAGCTCGCTTCCCAGTGATCATGGGAACCACCGGCCAGCCCGATGCTCCCCAGGCAGCTAGCCCGCCTAATGCCCCCTCCCCTTAAATGAGGTTAGCATAGCAAGTGCTCTGTTAACCTCATTTTTTTGCACGTGTGTCGCCACGGTGCCCGGTGACACACGAGTAGACTCCCCGACCGGGAAGCTGCAGCCAGCCTCCTTGGCTCAGGAGTCTCTCCAGGTTGCCCTGCGCACTTGGGTGGGGCATCCTGGGACTTCCAGGGCCACACGGCCCCCAATCCCTGCAGCGTCTGCCGGTTCCTTGACGGAGCCAGAAGTCATGTGGACGGCTGATCCGGCCACCCCAGGGCTGCTCTTTGATAGTCTGCAGGAGGAACAGGCTAAGCCCGCTCTCCCCGCAGACCTGACAAAAGCTCTTCTCATGGATCGTGAGAAGAGCTTCACTGTCTCACCTACCAGGCATTTAATATTACTGGCAAGTAACACCAGGATGTCTTGCACAAACAGATTTTCTTGCATGTATGGAAGTTCTTAGAATATAATATAGATGTTTTTCTTAAATAGTCTTTACTAAGACTGAATAATCAAATAATTAATAGATGTGTAGATTAAGAGGCTCTTCTCACGATCAGTGAGAAGAGCCATGAGGGGGCCGCGAGGAGAGTGGCCTAAGCCTCCTCCTGACTGCAGATGAGCAATCAGTCTGCTCCGGGCAGCCACAGCGGCTGTCCACACTACTTCCGGCTCCATCATGGAGCCATCATGGAGCCGGAAGGGCTGGGGAGTTTGGGGGCCGCACAGCCCCCAGAAGCTCGAGCATGCCCTGTGTGAGCGTGCAGGGCATGCTGGAGAGACCCCTGAGCTGGGAGGCTGCTTTTGAGCCTCCAGGTTGGGGGGTCTCCTTGTGAGTTGCTGCAGTGTGGAGCCACGCCATGGCAACTCACAATTAAAAAAAAAAAAAGGTTTGCGGAGCACTCGCTCCACAAAACCGTTATAAGGGGAGGAGTAGTTTGGCGGGTTAACTGCCTGGAGGGCTTGCCTGCGAGCCCGGTGGTTCTCATTGTCCACCAAAATCAGGCTAAGCTCCCCTAACCCAATTTTGGTGGACCGTGTGAATAGCCTCTAAGTGTCATACACCATAAACTGGGTGTCAACTCTGCTTCACAAAGAAGGTTGTTGGAATTCAGATTAAGAAATCATGTGTAACTGATACACTCAGCAAAAACATATCTGTTATGGCCAGTACAATGCTTTCAGTATTCCATGTGATTGTAACCCTTGTGGCCATTAGTAAAGCTATACAGGAAAGGGAATGGGTGGTAAGAATGGAACAATTGACACCCTTTTTCTTTAAGAAGGCAAGTGCTTAAGATGTACCAGAAAATAAACACTTTTCTGGTTCAAAGAGATGGAAACCCTCATATGGCTTATCATTTGAAAGGCTACTATCAAATCAAAATGTAACTTCTTCCATTCTTGTGAAACGAGCAAGACATTGCAATCACTGGTGTGTTTATAAAATGCTTGGGATAGAAAAATAACTACAATCACCTAACAGAGGCAAGCATGAAGTTATGAAGAAGAAGGAAGGTGCTATTGATTATTCTAAACTGAAACTCAGGGCCTCCTGGCTAAGCCTTCTTATCTGAATAGTCAATATTCAGTTTCATAGATTTTCCCACTTGGGTTTCTGATCCTCAAAAGCAGATGCAAGTGTTTTGTAAATAATTCAGCATTTCATTGAGCAGACTTAATTTTTTTTAAAGGTGGGAAGTAAATACATTGTTTTCCGTTGAGATACTTTGGCTTCAAGGCTGAGCAGCCCTGCTTTGATATATTGATTGTATATAGCCTATGTGCTAGAACTATGTTTTTAATATCTCTCCGATAATTTACTCAGTGTGCAGAGTTTTGAAATGTCTTCACTACCAAAATGAACTTACAGTACTGTATCTTGCTTTTAAAAAAAATTATTTTATTTATATTTATATACCGTCCTTCATCCTAAGCCCCTAGGGTGGTTAACAACAAGATAAAAACAATTTAATAAAAACATAAAATCAGAACAAATTCATCCAAACATTTAAAAAGAGCAAAGGACAGCTCATTGGCCAAAAGCCTGGATAAAAAGGGCTGTCTTAACTTTTCTCCTAAAGGCTGGGACATATTTATTTTAATGTATATTTATATTTATGTTAAATTGTGTCCTGACAATAGAGGGTTATAATAGCACTGACTGTGGAAGTGGATGCCTTTAAAATAGGAGTACCTCGTCTTTTGGTTTGTTTATTCTCTGCAGCATATACAGTATTGCACTTAAATGCTATGGAACATGTCCAAGCCCTGTTGACTTATAATGAAAAATGGGAACACTGTATTCATGCACAGTGTTTCTGTGGACATGAGCTGACTTGTTTCCAAATAAACAAGCAACAGGACTGCACTGCTAAAGACCCTGTAGTGATCAGACACTCCTCCCATAAAGAGTGAACCCTGTCCTGACTGACAAGCTGGTGAACTCCACTGATCAGTCAATCAGTACACCAGATGGGTGGGACCTAGAGAGCCATGAGGAGGAAGAGAAGACTTTCTTTGTTAGAACTCCAGCTAGGCTGGAGGTGAGAGGGTACGGATGGAAGACTTAGTGAGGAACAATGGAGTTTTGCTCCCTCATGGTCAAAAGCTAGCCTGGAGATTTCTCTCATGGAAGGACCTCTATAGCTCCTTTAGAGACAGGATTGCAGGTAGCTCAACTCTCATCAGTTTTCAAGGAAAAGGGGATTCAGCATAGGGAACAGTTTGTTGGTCAGATTTTGCATTAGAAACGTATATTTCTTTTGAGTGTTTTGCATGTCTGTGAAATCATTCTATTGTTGTTTACCTGTAACATAACTAAGCTAAGCCTGTGCCTGTCCAGCTAGGGTGTTGCAAAAGACTCTGTAAGCTTTTAAAAGGTGCTTTTGCATTTTCTTACATCCGTGTTCTTTGCAATTGTGTAACCATGATTTTTAAAGTGTGCTGCCCCAACATCATCTGAGGTGATTTTTGAAGTATTCTTGTAACCTGTTGAATGTTCAGTTTACCTGTAACTAAAAACTGAGTCTCAGACAGAAGCTGTCTGTAATATTTTGAATAAAGTCCCCCCAGCCACACACCTTTTTGTTCTTTGCATTTTTCAAGCCTCACTGAGTGGATTTTTAACTCAGGGAAAGGGGGCTTTTTCTCTGGTGCAACATGCCCCATACGTTCAGCAACTACCAGTTTTCTCACCACATATAGGTTTGCATGTGGAAGGTTTTTGTATACTTTTCCAGTAGGAAAAAGGAGAGTTTCCCTGGTATTGCCACCCAAGCCCAGGTGGATTTCTTTGTGAATTCCACTGTTAAGTTTTGGTGTGACAATCAACCACTGTTCAGGTTATTAATTCCCAGACTTCTAAGTCCTGTGGGGTAATGGTCCTGGTTACGATGTTTGTTTTGCATTGCTTGTGCCACAGCATTTTGTTTGTGGCTAGTTAGGGTTCCGGGGCTCCAGAATGGTATTGTGGATGGACTGTCACATTCACAGGAGGAACATATTGGCCCCAGGGGCAAGGCAAGACCTGGAAAGCATGCCACTGTGGCTATGGAGCCTTGGCACATAGGGACCCAAAGATCAGTGTAGGCATCATTGGCTCCAAGCACTAGGGCAGATTATGACAGCACAGTTAGAGCTTTTCAGTCCTACAAAGTACAGGTAGGGTTAGCGGAGGTTTGGCTCACTCCAGTGGAACATCTGATGCAATACTTGGTGCATCTTTGTTCAGATGTACTTTCTGCCTCAACATTAGTAGGGCATCTTGCTGCCTTGGCATTTTATTCTGAGGTGCAGGGCTTGGAGAATTCTACACAGGATTTCAGGGTTAGGCAGTTGGTTGAAGGCTGGTCTCATGAATACCCCTCTCAACCTGATAACAGATGGCCAATTACACCTGAAATCTTGTTGTCTATACTGGAGCTCCTTCTGTCCCTATGCACACACCCCTAGGAAACTGTTTCATGTGGGTGCATTTTTTGGCACATTTAGGGCATCTGAACTTTTTCCAAGGGGAAGGTTGGGTCATGTGTCATGGGTAGTGCAGAGGTCTGATGTGTAGTTGCAGCCTTTGCAATTCACCATTTGTTTCCATTTCCCTAAAACCGATCAGTGGGGTAAGGGTCAGCTGGTCATGCTCTGTGGGGCCATGGGTTCAGCCTTGTGCCCTGTTTGGCTTTGGAGTGCTATTTTGCAGTGGCAGAGCTATTTCAAGGGTGCCTATTCTAGGGTTGCACGTTTTGTATCTTTTCTGTTTCGATTTGTACCAAATCTGAATCAACCCCATTTTGTATTTTGTCCAAAATTAAGCCTTCTGAATCACCTCAGTTTTGTTTAGTATCTGAATTAATCCGAATCTGAATCTGAATTAATTCAGATTAAAAAATGGGTCACATGGTCAAAACAGTGGGTGGGGGTTATAGTGCTCAATGAGTGGAAGCTACCACAAAAATTTCAAAGGAATTGGGCAAACTGCTGATTTTTGGTGAATTTTTGAAGTTTGCGCATCTTTCGGATTTTCCCAATAGGGTATGATGGAGGTTTCAGGAAAAGTATCGTTTCACGTGGAGGGGAGGGGTGGCCTAGGGTGGAGTGTGGTTGGTGGTAGTGCCCAGTTGGTACAAGAAAGCTACCACAAATTTTTCAGAGGAATTTGGCAAAGGGCTGATTTTTAAAGAATTAATGAAGTTACGCATCTTTCAGATTTTCCTCGTAGGGTATAATGGAGGTTTCTGCAGTCCCATACCTCCACTTGAGGGGCACTGGGGTAGCCCAGAGCAAGTGGCGGTGTAGTGCACATAGGGTGCCAACCACCCACATGGGTTGCCAACCCATGAAGTACAGGGTTTTGTTGTTCTAGAGGTGTTCTGAGTGTAGATTCTTTGGTAGCATATGAGAGTGGATTCATGGTTTTTCATTAAAAATCTCATCTGCTACCAGAGAATCTAAACTCAACACCTCAGAAACAACAAAGCCCAGTACCCCAATGGGTTAGCAATCCAGAGGGGTGGTTGGCACCCTCTTTGCATTACACCACCACTAGCTTCGGGCCATACCAGTGCCCCCCAGGTGGAGTTATGGGGCTGCTGAAACCTCCATTATCTCCTATGGTGGGAAATCTTAAAGACGCGTAAACCTCAAAAATTCCTAAGAAATCAGCCCTTTGCCCTATTTGGAATCTGGGTGCACCCTTGGGGCACTGCCACCCAACCCACTCTTTTTCCCCTGAAGCCCCACATAAACAAGTTGCAAGAGTGAAGAGAATGATGAACAACAATGACACTTAATTTTTTGGCACAGTTATTTGAGAATTTTGCAGCGGGTGTGAGCCTGTCCCTGTGGCACTAGCACAGCAGCACAACCCATTGGAATGAATGAATGAATGAATGAATGTATGGTATCGCACCAGGCAGCCCAGTAAAATTGATAGGGCCTGCAAAATGAGCAATCAAGACCTAGGTTGATTTGTATCAGCTTTTGGTGGGGGCTTTGTACCTCACTCCAACATGGTTTTTTATCCACCTGGAGTTGTTCGAGGCATATAGTGTTCATTTGTACCCCTGCACTGTACCTATTTCAGGTACAATGTAGTTTATATGGATAGTTTAGGGTTGGTGAGCACCTTTAGGCACATGTTTGGCATAGGGAAGAGTACTTGCCAGTCCCTAGAGGCTTTGTGGCTTCAGGAGCACTGAATGAAGAATTATTCCAACCTGCTATGGAATCACCAGCCTTAAAGGATCCTTCACAGTAGGTGGGCTAAGATGGGTAGCAATCAGCCATAGGATTGATGCTGCCTGGAGCCAAGGTGTGTCACTCTTTGAGTTCAGGTTTGACTTGCACAGCAGCTGCGAGTCCTTAGCTTCTGCACTGCAATCCTCTTGTCAATCCTCTTGTGTTTATCTAAATGTTAATCAGTAAAATCGTGGCCCATTTTATGCCATCACTGGTGTCTCATGTATTCATGTATGCATCACTTTCCCCCCAAAAGAACAGAGACATATATAAAATAATAAATACAAAAAGAATTTTCTCTCCACCACCTTCCTTTACATTATTTCCAAGCAGATTTTTCAGCAGAAAGAGGTGTCATGTTATTAACAGACAGCAAGATAATTTAATGCAAAAAGAGATCAATTTCATACTGCTATCATGGGGATCCAGAGTTCTGGAACAACAGACGTCATCTATATGCAGTACTTGTTCTATTTCTATTGAATTTTTCCCCTTAAATGAGGAGATATGCTAATGACCCCTTTACCGATTCCGAACTCTGGCATCAATCTTGGTAATAAAGGTTGAGATAAATAAGTGGAATATTTAGCCTAACCTACAAAATGGTGTTATCTCTTTGAGAAGATACAACCATAGTTTAGTTGCACATGCAATAGACATTCTCAGTTCTATCATCCAAGTCTGTGGACTTTCCTTTATTCCATGACTAGTCTAGCCAGTGGCGTCTTTTTTCTGCCATACTACAAACTGCTGTCAGCTATACTTTATTTTTTCACTGGCAAATCAGAAATTCCCACAGCTTCCACTGACAAATACTTCTTCTCATTCAGTCTGTAGAGAAATCCTCAACAAGCCTGTATTCTTACCTTGAACCTGTGCTGCAGCCTGGTCAGCTTTGCTGCATTCTTCCTTGTAGAAGACTGAGGGTGGCATATTATACACATGCAATAACAGGGTAACTTCATCTCTAAACTACATAATTACCCTGCAAGGCTTTCAAATTTAATAATCTGAAAAGCAGGGTTCGATGCTGAGAAGTGATTGAGAAATATACTTTGATAATGATAATTTATTGCAAGCAAATTGGGAATTGGCATGCATATGACAGAACTGTGCAACTTCTCTACTGTGTGAAGCACACTATATTGTTAATCAAAGTGTGGTGAGAGCTTTCTCCATCTAGTAATCTTTATTACAGTCACAGACCAGAGAAATTACAATACAAACAGCCGATAAGTCATTATGGATAGCAATCAACTCAAGCTTTCTCCTTGATAGCTGTCTCTGTAGGACTGGAGTGGTCTGATTGCACATGGTAACAATGGGCAGTTGACCATTCCAATCATGGAAAATTAAAGTCATAAACTGAATTAGGATTGTATCTATACAAAGACTGTGAACCAACAGGTTTGCTAAAGAGATGAGGATTTTATAAAATGTTTGGATCTAGCACCTCCTGCCTTTGCACTTGTTCCTGTCTCATTGTGACACCTGTTTGACCTCTCACTGATAATTAAAAAAACAGATGTTTACAAAGAGAACATAAGTTTTCAGTGGCTGAGCTCTTCACTAAGAAAGTGAGTGTTCCTCACCTGCATTGCAGAGAGTTTTCTTAGCTGGAGGATGGGGGACCATTTCTCCCAATCTCTGCATCCCTCAAAATGCCCTGAACCATCCAAAAATATGTCATTGAGGATTGTGCTGCCCTTGAGGACACATGTTTGTGTTGCACAGAGATCAGAGAAAATAACCCCCCTATGCACTCCATGCTGCTGTACTCTGGAAGCTCTCTGCAGTGTGGACACATGTTCCAGACATGTGTCCACTTTGTTAGTGAGGATGTCCGACACTGCTCTGTTCCCTAAAGGACATTATCAAACTTGCCACTTTTTAAGTAAGGGGCAGTACAAAATACTACTTCTTAGAAGTTAAGAATTCTAGTGTATTTGCTCTGCAGTTTTTCTTTTAAAAGAACTACCAGCAACAAATTAAACAGACCACTTGAACTGACCACTGACAATACTGACCATTTAAAATGAATGCCTTGGTGTATTACAAACATTGCCAGAGTTCCAAACGTGTGAAACAAGTCTCCCTAAGGACATGTTTGTAAAGATATGCTAGGAAATGTATTATAGAGGTAGAGAATCAAGAGCAGGAAGGACACTAGAAATGAGATGAACCAGAGGACTGCTTAAAATTCTCGTTTAGATAACTTTAAAAAGTTGTCTGGTCTTATCTCAGTCTTGTCTGAGGTGCTGTCAAAACATATTTAAAGTTATTTCAGTTAACACAGGCTTCTTAGTTTGGTTAGGTAATAAAATAAATCAAAGATGTCAGTTGTTCTACTTCAGATCATTGTAATGTCTTTTTATTTACCAAACTTATGGCTTAGTTTATGAGTTGGAGCTTGGGAATACAATAGGGTGCCTAGGCTTGTCACAGGTCATGCTATAAAGACCCCTTTAGAATGAACGTCTGCTTCTACAGCCCTGTTTAGGCATTATGCAAACTGGGGTGTGCTGTACTTGAGTACAGCATCCCCAACAATGTGCCTGACACAAATTCTTTACTTGTGCAGAGATCCTCCCTGTGATCAGAGCACTTGGATGACCGAGCATTCTGCAGCATGGGAAGGATTTCTCTGTGAGTACAGTGTTTGTCTCTGTAGACAAATGCTTTAAGCATGGAGAATAGGAGGGTGAAGTTTTCAGGCACATCATAGTAGGGGCTGGATTTTCAAGATATCCTTGGGAATGCTGTAAATCAGGGTTTCTTAACCTTGGGCCCCCAGATGTTGTTGGACTACAACTCTCATCATCATCATCCCCAGAAATGGCCTTTGTGGTGGAGGATGATGGAATTGTAGTCCAACAACATCTGGGGGGCTCAAGGTTAAGAAACCCTGCTGTAAATGAATGCAGCATTCTCAGTTTGCACAATGCCTGAACAGGACTTATAAATGGACTGTACACATGGCTACTGTGATATGAGCAATTACGGCAGTTTGAGAGTATTCCTCTAATGAGCCTTCCACATAAAACAGATTGGCTTCCTTTTCCTTGTAATGTTTCATTTTAACCACTTTCACATGCATATATAGACACAATTTTCATATTCTTTGTTAGTATTTTGTACGGTTTACAATTTTTACCTTGATATTAAACGCCTATAATAGGTGGGGAAACTATTTATTGAATGCATTTATAGTATAATGTCCATTGTCTTGCTTATGTGCATAACAAAGGCTTTTGAAGAAGTCTTGCAAATTCTCAACCATTCCCAGTTTTTGTATCCTGCCCCCCATGCTCCATGTCCCTCATTACTCATAGCACTAGAAACATATGTCATTAATCGTTCCGCTCACAATACTTATTTCCTCCTTTTCCATCCAAGTTCATTGCTAATGAATAATACATCTTTTTGCCATTTCACATCTAACAGACTCTATCTTACTCTCAAGTAGTTAGGCTGACCTGAAAGGGAAGACAAATTAGTTGCACTCAACTGGAATCAGAGTACAAGCAACTGAGCAGAGCTTAAAAGCAAAAACTAGCACAATGGAATGAAATTAAATGATGGGGTTGAAGTCGTGGCAAACCTTACTGGTAAAAATTGATCATATAAGCAGAGGAAAGGCGTATTGAATGAATTTGCATAGTGGGGCTGAACGACGAAGAACTAAAATGGAGCAAAAATAAACATAAGCTAATCCTGAAATAAAAGGTGTGTGTGGGGGGGTGAGAGTTGGCTTCCATGTGGACAGGAGAGAGAATAAATAAAGTAAAGCTAAGGTTATGAAAGAACAGACCAATGGCTATGAACACATTAGTATTTATTCAGGTTGTGTAGCAGAATCACTGAATGCGTCCATAATGTTGCTATGTCTACCTTTCCTCCACATTGCCCATACATGCGCAGTAGGAACATAGTTAAAATAGCAGATGTGCCTTCAATGTGCAGTACTTTCTGGGGGGCCTGATAAGGAGGCAATTGGCAGGGAGCAGAAATTAAACCAGATGTTACATAGCAACTGGGGACGGTGGGTAGGGCATGAGGAAGTGGAGGGGGGAAGATTTCTGTCAATATAGAGGTTGTTGTCATTACCATTCATGCTGGGGCTGGGTAGAGATGGGGGGAAGGTAGGATGCTGCCTACCTTCCCCCACATGATCCTCGCTTCTCATGGGCTCTGTCGCTTGCCCACACAACTGGTGCATGAGCAATCCTGGAGTGGTGAGGTGTGTGCGGGAAACAGCTGTGTCTTCCCATATCCCACAATGCACCACCCATTGAGCATAGTGCATTGGGGGGATTCCCCTCTGCCAGGCCCCTCCTTCTCCCTGGCTCTATGGAAGTTCAGGTTGTCAGGTTCCACATGACCAGGTGATAAGGTAGGAGGGCACAGGCATGCCATCCTACCTCACTTTTCGCCTGGGTACAAAATCTGGGCTACCTGGTGGAGGAGCTCATGACCAGCCCTTCCAGAGTAGGAGTGGCCTTATAATGTTATTTAATATATGCTGCATCTAAATGGTAGGTTTTTTGCTGCACAGCTGTGCAATTAGAAAGCATCCTGTTGCTGATATTACTGTTATTATAAATATTTTTACTGTTCTTCATCCTCAGGGTGGTGAACAACAAGTTGAAAACAACCATAAAATATCACTGAAAATATACTCAGTAAAACAGACACAGCTACAATCTAAAAAGAGAGCAGGGAACAACTCACAGGCCAAAAGTCTGGATAAAAAGGACAGTCTTCAGTCTCCTACAAATGTTTGTGAGAGAGGGAGCCATGTGGATTTGACTGAAACTGAGTTCCATAGCCTGTGGCGATCACTGAGAAGGCCTTTTTCTGTGTACTTGACAAACAAGCTTCTGCTGGAGTCAGCATGTGGAGAGAACCATCCCAGCTGGCCTAGTCAGGCAGGTAGATTCAGCTGGGAAAAGGCAGCCCCTAAGAAAGCCAGGGCCCAAGCTGCACAGAGTTTTAAAGGTAATTACCAGAACCTTGAATTTTACTTGGAAACAGATCGGTAGTTAGTGCAGTGCCTTCAAAATAGATGTAATATGTGCATTGCAGGTGGCTCAAGAAATCAACCTGGCAGCTGCATATTATGATTACAATTAAGTATATTTTTATACAGCTTTTTGACAAAAATGTTCTAAAAGTGTTTTCATAGAATAAGATCACCCCCTGTCCCCAAACAATCAAAAGAAACAGAAGGGAAACACCAGCAATAGCCATGGGAGGGGTAGTTAGTTACATAAATATGAGAGGCACTCCCCTTGCTAAATATAAGCATGTCACCACTTTAGAAGATGTCTCTTTATGCAGTTAGTGAGCAGTTATTAGGGATGTGCACGGAACTGGCTGGCCCGGTTTGGTTCAAGTCTGGACTGGACTCAAACCTGACTGGGCCACTTCGGCCCGGCACCCTTAAAACCCCAGCAGTCTGGTCCAGTCTCGGGGAGGGGGTCATGAGGGTTGGTTTTAAAAAATAATAATTAAGTGTCTTACCCCCTTCAGGGGAGTTCCTTGAGGTGGCGGGAGGGAGATCCATGGAGTTTCCCCCTCCCCCTTGCTGGCCTCCCTTATTGCTGCCAGCGGCCCGTTCGGCCCTTCGAACTGAGGTGCAGTGGCCATTTTGGATGATGCCACGCCTGCGCAGTTGGCCTCTGCAAGGCCTGACTCAGGCCCTGCAGAGGCCAATTGTGCAGGTGCAGTGTTGTCCAAAATGGCCACTGCACCTCAGTTCGAAGGGCCAAACAGGCCAAAAATGTGGCCAAATGGGCCACTGGAGGCAATAAGGGAGGCCAGCGGGGGGAGATGGAATCTCCACGGACACACACACACCCCTCCGCCACTTCAATGAACTCCCCCAAAGGGGGTAAGTAACTTAATTTAAAAACAAACAAACAAACAAATTTGCAAACCCCCGAACAGTCCAGGTTGTGTTAAGTCTGAGATCAGTTCGGTTTGACCCTGGACTGTCAAACTGAATCGGCTTGACTTTGAACCTCTCGAACGTCGAGCCGGTTTGCACACCCCTAGAGTTTGTATACATGACTGGCCACTTGAACATTATGAAAGATTATGGCAGCCAACACACTGGCTAGGCAACCTGGCACTTACAAGCAAGTGGTTGCGCTGAGAAAGCGTCTGCCATGATATTGGCAGAGGACATCCAAACAGTCTCCCAGCATGTGTTCAAACAGGTATTTGCAGCAAATGTAGACGGCCATTCAGACAATGTGGTGGGAGCTCATTGGGATGTCTACTGACATCACAACAGACACGCTTTCGGCATGACTTTATTATGTGTGCCAGGCTATTTTCTGTACCAGCCCATTTTCTCTCTCATTGTACTTTAAAGAGGAAAGAGAGGGGAAAATAACTTTGGAGCTGTCCCAATAATGTTTGTGTGTACTGTATAAGTTTCTGTTTCGTAGTACAACCTGCTCAAGACTCAGCACTAATTGTTTGCTAGATAGGAGGTAAATAGTAGAGCGATGACTTGAGAAAAGATTCAAAGCCTAATCTAAACCATCTTGGGAGCATTTAGTGAGTTTACAGAAGTATGTGTACCAGGAACAGCTCAAGATTCCTTGCCAGTCTATACAGGGTAGGGAGGAGAGACAGCAGTGAGGAAGTGACAGGGAGCACCAATGACACTATTTTGCATAGCAATAGCAATAGCAATAGCAATAGCAATAGCAATAGCAATAGCACTTACATTTATATACCGCTCTATAGCCAGAGCTCTCTAAGCGGTTTACAATGATTTTTAGCATATTGCCCCCAACATTCTGGGTACTCATTTTACCGACCTCAGAAGGATGGAAGGCTGAGTCAACCTTGAGCCCCTGGTCAGGATCAAACTTGTAACCTTCTGGTTACAGGGCGGCAGCTTTACCACTGCGCCACCAGGGGCTCATAGCATAGCAGTTGGGGATACAAGCCCATGGAACTCATCCGTGTGGTTTCTGAAATGCACTTACAGTTTATATGGGTGTTATCCCACATAACACTCCCACTTTTCCATTCCAAGTAGCTGTATAGTCTTCTTGTATGGCCAACCCTGCACAGAGTTGCATATTAAACACCTGATTTTGTTACCTGCATGAGCCAGTTTGGATGAATGTTAAGTGAGGAGGTTATGTGAGGAGGATGGGGTTGCATTGAGAGCACACCTATCCTGGCATCACAAAAGGACATCCCAACATGCTGTTGGGATGACCTTTAATCACATTAGAGGAACATTCATCTGAATCGCTCCCCTACACATGCTCCAAAACCATTTTTAAACTGGGTTTTGTAATGTGTGTAGAGGGGCAATTTGGATGAATGCCCTCTCATGCCTTTCTGATGTCAGGACAGTGTTGACTCAGTGTGACTCCATATTCTCAGTGTGAGTCACCAGATGCTTGTCTGAACTCGCTCCATCTAACTTAAAGTAAGAAGCGAGTGGTCATACCAACAAACCTTTCGTTAACCAGAGGTTTATATTAATCGGGTTTACTTGATTCTGTGTGATATTACACATACATCTCAATTTTGCTGAAGAGTAGTATTGCAATTCTTAGAATAGTTGCCAGGCAACCATAAAAGGAATTGCATTAAACTTTGTGAATAGACTTGGGAATGTGCTTCACTCCCACCCCCATGTCGATGGAGGTTTGCATTTCTAAAATAAGATATTACTACTTTAACACTGAGGAACACTCAGAGGAACTCTTGCAAATGAAGTGAAATAATCATATACTACTAATACTACTACTATTACTACTACAAATATTTATATACTGCTTTTCAGCAAATGCTCTCAGAGCAGTTTACACAGGACAATGAATGAATTAATGAATGAAGATGGTTTCTTGTCCCCAAAGGGTTCACAGTCTGAAAAGAAACATAAGATAGACTCCATCAACAACCACTGGAAAGATGCTGTGCTGGAGTTGAATAGGAATAATTGTTTTCTCGTTGCTAAATATAAGAGAATCACTATTTTAAACAGCCACTTTGCTCATTTAGCAGGGGCATATAGAGGAAATATACTCTTTGAAATGATTGCATGGAAGAATATAATTTCAGATTCAAAATATCCAGACATTTTAATAAGATTTTTTAAATCCACAATTTTGAAACACATGGTATATTGAATGACTTGCTGTGCAGCCTTACAGGGACAGAACAAGAGCTCCAACTTTTCAAGGAGTAGCAAGATAAACTGCTCATATAAGAACATAAGAACAGCCCTGCTGGATCAGACCCAAGGCCCATCTAGTCCAACATCCTGTTTCACACAGTGGCCCATCAGGTGCCAACTGGGAAGCCCACAGGCAAGACCTGAGGGCATGCCCTCTCTGCTGTTGTTACTCCCCTGCAACTGGTACTCAGAGGCATCCTGCCTTTGAGGCTAGAGGAGGCCTATACCCTCTGACTAGTAGCCTTGGATAGACCTCTCCTCCATTAAATTATCCATACCCCTCTTAAAGCCATTCAGGTTGTTGGCTGTCACCACATCTTGTGGCAGAGAATTCCACAAGTTGATTATGCACTGTGTGAAAAAGTACTTCCATTTGTTGGTCCTAAATTTCCTGGCAATCAATTTCATGGTATGATGCCTGGTTCTAGTGTTATGTGAGAGGGAGAAGAATTTCTCTCTATCTGCTTTCTCCACACCATGCATGTTTTTATAGACCTCTATCATGCCTCTATCATGGCACGAGGCATGCCTTGCAATGAAGCACATTGGGAGGGGAATGCTATTTTCACTTCTCTCCCTTCCACATCCAGGAGGGTTCCTGGATGCAGCCCTCACGGACATATTCCTGAACATTAAAATGGGTTTTGCAGAGGGGAGAGAAGCAAAAATATATCCCCTTCCCAGTGGCTCACATGGGAGTTTGGGCACCCGGACTGCCACAAGCCTCACCCCCCACTGTAAGTGCCCTCTGTCGCTGTGAGGCCGAACCGCCAATCTTGCTAGTAATTCTAGCCACCATGTGCGCAGCCGAGGGTGAGTCGAGCAGGCATCCCTCTGTGGTGGCAAAGGGCGGAGCGGCCGCTGGGCCTGGTCATTTGGCCCTGTGGCCCTTGAGAACTATGAGGTTCTCCAGCGTGCCTGCACAGCCTGAATAGAGCCTGTATTCAAACTGCACAGCTCTGTTGCCAGATTTGGCTTTTTTAAAGCCAAATTTTGGGTTACAGCCCATTTGACTCACGAGTATACCCCTTAGGTTCTGGCCACCCGCATGCTGGAGCACCTCGCAGTTCTCAAGGGCCACTGGGCCAAATAACCAAGCCCAATGTCCGCTCCCACCCGAAGGTCCAGGGGTAAGAACACCTCTGCACCTTCCTTCTCCACCCGCCCAGCACTGCAAGCAAGCCTCATGTGCATTTAGGTTAGTCTCTCCTTGCAAGGATGGAGCTCTTGCTCTGCCCCTGTAAGGCTGCACAGCTTGTCAGCCAATATTATTTTTTATTCTATCATGAATATGTATTTATTTGTAAAAAAGGAACTACTTAAATATTAATGATAACACAACTAGAGTCATAGCACAATCACTATAAGCATTCCTAAACTGCAACATTTAACATGGTACCATAATGGGAAAGTGCTAATGGGAATTTTCTTTCCCAGAGGAAAGAACCAGTGGGACAACAGGGTTTCTGTGTTAGATCTGAACTACAGCAGGAAGAAAATAATAAATTGCCTTTCCTCCCATATCAGGGTCATGATTGCTTCACACACATAGGAAAATGAAACATGCAGGTCCAAACGAGATGTTTAACGTAATGCATAGCTTGGGCTTTGTGATGTAGTTTCCTAAAAGAGATTATTTTATAGCTCTCAGGAATACTATTGTTCAGGTGGAATTACTTATCAGGAAAACGAGACCTCCTGTTCTTTTAATGAAGCACCTCAGTTAGGTGTCGGCACAGTTGGAATGGAGTGTCGCAAGCCCTGACATCACAGGCTTGCAACATTCTACTCTAACTGCCCAGGCATGCTGGAGCACCTCACAGTTCTCAAGGGCCACTGGGCTGAACAGACAGGTCCAGCAGCCACTCCTGCTGTACCCACCACCACGGTGGTGGGGAAGGCCTGCTCGGCTCACTCCCACACACCCTGGCCCTGCACATGGCGGCTAGAATTCTTGAAGTTTTCAGTGCCATGGTTCGGCACCACGGGGCAGCAGCAGCAGGGTGGAATGGTGGCATGAGGGCCCCCCTGGACTTTGGAGGCCATGGACCAGGTCTCCAAGGTCCAGGGATAAGAGCGCCTCTGCCCATAATGCATAAGAACATAAGATCAGCCCCGCTGGATCAGACCCAAGGCCTATCTGGTCCAGGGTCCTGTTTCACACATTGGCCCACCAGATGCCTTTGAGAAGCCCATGCCCTCTCTCCTGCTGTTGCTCCTCTGCAACTGTTATTCAGGGGCATCTTGCCCGGAGGTTGGAGGTGGCCTATGATTGCCAAACTAATAGGCAGACCCAACCATGTAGAATGTGCCTGGTTGCAGAAGCACTGCAGTGCTGCCACAGTTACTCCCATTTTGGACAATGGAAGGAACTGTGAAAGCACTGCTTGTGCAACTGCACATTCCCTACAATGTTGTGGCTGCCTTACAGGTATGCTGCAGCCCCAACGTGGCATGCAGCAACTCCGTATCACTGCGCATGATGCTGGCCAATATGTTTAATACAAACTTTAACATTGTTGTGGCACTGAGAACATTTTTTTCAGATTCTTTGTCAGAAATGTATTCTTGTCAGATTGAAACACTTCAGATCATTCTTTCATTTTTTTAAAAATAGCATTTATATCTTGCCTGTTACAAAAACTAAAAATAACTTTTGTCCCCAAAAACTGACAAACCTGATAAGAATGGCAAGACAGCTCTTTCTATGGGGTTCCATATCTGCAAATACTAATTATCCGACTGGAATACATTTTAAATATTGTAAATAGAGAAGAATTTATTTTCCTTCTCTTCTCCAGAGCAATTGTGCATGTACAAGTCTTAAATGTGTAAGAGTCTGAACTGAAGGTTTTATGTGAGCAGTAGAGCACTTCATAAGGATGGAAGAAGATAAACATTCTAAATGTAGTCTTACCAATGCACTAGATGTCCAGTACTTCTGTCTCCAATGCTGGTTACCTCTTAAGCATGGCATAATGGAGATACCACCCTCTATTTTTTTTGTCCCCAGCATTTGGTAATCAGAAACGTTCCCTTGCAATGATGGAAACTATTGCTAAACATTATACTACTAACTAGCTGGAGAACTCTTGAGAACTGGGGCATCTTCATACATTTAAACCAGTGATAAAATGTAAATATGTATGTTCCTTGTCTATAAGCCATTGTGTACAGCATTGTCATGGCTCAGACTTCTGACTCAGAAGAGTCAGAGCAGGAACAGGAGGATTCACCTGCTAGTGAGGGCTCAGAGACACAGCAACCGGATTTGGCAGGGAGACCAGACTCTGGAGCTGAGGATTCGGAACAGCTGCCAGACATGATTTCTGATGAGGAGGCTGGGATTTCACCTGTCTTGAGAAGATGTCTCAAGAGGAAAGCTCAGTGGGAGTCACGCAGGCGCAGGGGATCACAAGAGAGGAAGCAGAAGTGCTGACTCAGGGAAGCCTGATTGGCTGCTGGTTCTCTTGAGCCATATATATTTAGCAGTCTGTCAATTGCTCAAGTGCTGTTAGCAACTTTCACTGACCGCAGACCGTGTGCTATTTTGAATTCCCAACTTTTCCAAGTTCCAGTTTGCCCTTGTTTGTGCTTTCCTGCTTTGGTCCATTAATTCCTTGTTCTGGTGGTCCTTCGTTCTTTTTTCATTCCTTGCTCTGTGTTTTCTTTTCGGTTATTACTCAGTTATTGTTAGAGAGTGGTACCTAGTTCAGTTCAGGGGACTTAATTCATTTACTATTATTTTGGTAAGCCTTTTATTTTCCTTCATGTAGCTTCACTGCTACTTTCTGTTAACTCACAGGGGGCGTACTGAAGGGTGTTATAAATCCGGTTGGGTTAGCCGAGCTAACAGATTTACAGCAAGCGTTGGGGCTGCTGTTGGCCCATAATGGATAAGTACAGAAGAACAACTCTGTTGGACCAGACCCAAGGCCTATTTAGTCCAGTGTTATGTTCAACATTATGTTCAACATTATGAACATATTATGGTCAACATTCATACAATGAGTGTACAATACACAAAGGTACAGATCTGTACACAGGTACAGTCATTCACATGTTATGCTGAACACAAGTACAGAAGAACACTTCCTAGAGAGCTAGTCTTGTGGTAGCAAGCATGAATTGTCCCCTTTGCTAAGCAAGGTCTGCCCTGGTTGATTTGAAAGGGAGATCATATGTGAGCACTGTAAGATATTCCTCTTAGGGAATGGAGCCCCTCTGAGAAGAGCATTTGCATGCTTGCATGCAGAAGGTTCCAAGTTCGCTCCCTGGTATCTCCCAGATAGGGCTAATAAGGACTCCTGCCTGCAGCCTTGGAGAAACTGCTGCCAGTCTGGGTAAACAATACTGAGCTAGATGGACCAATGGTCTGACTTGGTATATGGCAGCTGTCTGTGTTCCTATATGTAGCATGGATTTGAAGGGTCTGTATCCAGGTTTACTTTTAAAATGAAAACAGGTATAGTCATTCACACAAAGATGTGTATGAGTGTACAGGCATCTGTACACACATACAGCATAATGTCTGAATCAAGCTTATGTGTTCTTCTGGTCTGATGTCTAGAACAGATAGAACAGATATTGTGGTCTGATATCCAAAACAAAAAAGCAAATTAGTGGTTTTCACGGAATGTGATTTCCGTGGAATCCAAATCACACTACATCCCTTTAAAATGGTTGCTGACCATGCAAATGGCCACCACACATGTGCAGAGGCCATGTGCGTGCTGACGCTGTGCATGGGCAGCTGGGGGAGAACACCGCTGATGTGTGCTCATAGCTGGTGGTGGAGTGCCAGCGAGCGCTGGAGGAGCAGGTATTCACCTGTTCTTCTCTGTGTTAAAGGGAATGTGGAATCCCCCATTATAAAGGGATGTGTTGCGATTTGGATTTCAAATCATGTTTCTTGCACATACCTAGCACCAATGCTATGGGGAAAGTGCTGGTGCTTCTCCCATAGCACTGGTGCTTCATTAGCCTGGAAGTCAGCCAATAAGGTTGTTCATAGGACCATAACACAGGGCTGGGGAGGGCTGGAGGGAAGACATGAGAATTCTTACCTTTTCCTCCCAGATGATCCTGGAGCTGCTTTTGGCTGCATATCCTCCCATGCCCCACATGAACGGGATCCAAGGTAGAAGGGCCCTTTTACCTGGGTAACAGCCCAGGGCAAAAACTGAGGATACTCAGCAGGGCAGTACTGGGATTGGTGCTGATTACAGCAGTTCACATGAGCCTCCCCACCCTGGGGAAGCCCTGTGGGAGCCCTGATAGGGCTGCTCATGTGAACACCCTTAGTGAGTTCTCATGCTTCAGTAGTTTGCTCATTTTAGCTTGTGTAACATACACAGATGTTCATTATTAATTAATTAATTGATTGATTAATTAATTAAAAGATTTAATAAACAGACCCAGGGTGGTGTACAAAGCAAGAAAGTATCCAAGACCAAAAACAAAACAAAAACAAAAAATACCCTTTAAAGAGCAAACGTCTGGTGGAAAAGAATCTCCTATATATGAGGTTTCAACACACCTAATTATGTTCCCGCTCTGTTCTCACAAAGACACTATAAAGTCAGCGATTAATTCATGCTACAACACACACTTTAGGTTCCGTGTTTTATAGAAAATCAGATGAATGTTACAATGGGAAGTATGAAGGAAAATGAAAATTTTTAATGCCCATTCATTTTTGTTATTTAAAGACTGATTTCTTATCATACTATTTTCATTTATAACTGGAAAGGAATACCATCTCAAAATATTGCAAATGGCATAATTACATCTTCAAATTGTTTGTTCTCTATACACTGTAATGGCATATATCCTAGGTCAGAGTTTCTAATACCTGAGAATATATAAAACTCTTAATACCAGAGTACCTAATACCAGAGTATCTAATACATACTCCAGTGTGTCTATCGCCCTTATGTGGTTATGACAGAGATTTTGTTTGATTTCAGGATCCACCAGATAGAAGGGAGACTATGGAAAGAAGCTTGCTGAGGACCTCCTGAAACCTCTAACTGGAGTCAGCGGGGGGGGGGGGGGGAGAGAATTCTATTTGGAATAAAATTGAATTGGCCCAAAACAGGCTGATTTGATTCGAATCAATGTGACCTATTTTGGTGCATTTTTTGACCAACCAGGGCTCCTGGTTGTTTAAAAAAGGTGCCAAAATGTTCCTAAACTGCTGCCACAACACCTGCCCCCTCCTGCTATTTATAAACTGAATGCAGAGAAACCATTGTTTGGATTTCTCAAATCGATTTGAATTCAAATCTGGATGATCTGATTCAAATTCAGATCGAATTACCCCTAAAAAGGGTGATTCGATTTAAATTTGAATAGTTTGAATCAGCCAGATTTGAGTCAAATCGATTTGAATTCAAATTGATTCACACATCCCTACACAATATGACTCAAATTGAGCTCAGATAATTTACCATGCTGTTCTCCAGTTTTGGAGAACATAGCTTCATTTGCCAAGCCCAATTTTGATACTGAGTCTCGGTGATGGAATTCTCTTAGCCCTCATACAACAAACTTAGGGTGAACCTAAAAGAATGTAATGTAAGAAGTGACTCTCTTAAATGAAAGAATAATTAAAGGTATTTGTATTCCTTCTGTATCTTGTTTCCTCTGCTTCCTCTTATTTTTCTATCCCTGCTTTCTTCCTCTGTGTACAAAACACCAAATCACTACATATTCCTTTGTTACCCCATGAAGTCGTATGTGCGGACACTCCCATCCCCCTTTGCAGGCAATTGAAATCTATTGTAGCATTATATGAATTCCATTATTTTTCCACTGTGTTAACTCAAAGTGCCTTAAGCAGAATGTTTGCACCATGGGACAAATATGGTCAGTGTTTGTGAAAGTGAACTTATCAACAGGGCCATAGATCTATAATTTAATGGATTTCAAAGTCATACAGGTATCAGAAAGATTTCCCAAGGAATTTCACTAGTTATGTCATTTTAATGAAACCTTTCACAACTAATGTTCAAGGGGAAAATGGTCTGGTTTCTGTTTGCAACAATAAAGGGCAATAAACATTGGGAGAATGAAGAGCTTTGCAATGGATACCAATCCAGGGATTTAGAAAAATGATCTGGCTTCGGGCTTACTTTATTACAATCCTCTGACCTCAATTTCCCCTGTTCAGTGTTTTTGGCAGTTTCCTGCTGCCATCTTGAGATGTGACAACAATTTATTAATTTTCACTGAATTGCAGCATATTTTGGGTTATAGTTTGATGCTGACAACCAGTATTTTATTCCATAATGCCCCTGTGCACATCTGTGTGCAAACACACAAATGTGTACAATTACTTTTTTAAAAGATTATATAAATTATAAATGAATGAATGAAAAATATTGTGACAGAGTAACCCTTTGCTTCTGTCTTTGATGTATACAATTAGGGCAATCAGTAGAGGCAAAAATGTGAAAGAGAAAATATCCTAGGTCATTATTAGAGACCGGCTTTAATCTTATCATAAGTAGACCATGTGGAGTTAATATCTTAGGTCTAACAGTTATTATCTTAGTAGCTGGAGCAGTGCAGTGTTCTGGGACAGTATATTTACATCTTTCCAGTGCTGGAAGCCAGTGGAAAGCTGGACTGTTGGTTTAATGTTGCAGGCAGTAGACATCTCAGTACAAGAAGCTGGGTAGAAAAAATAGGGTGAAGATGATAACAGTTCATTTTCATTATCTTCTTGTGGGCTTCCTGGAGGTATCTGATTAGTTACAGAAACAGAATGCTAGAGTAGGTGAACCGTTGATCTGATCCAAAATGTCTCTTTTTCTGTTATTTTAACACTATTTTTCTTGTGCATAAGAAAGTGGCTTACATAATGTGCAGTATCCTGCAGGTTTTTTGAGCACCATGGGAACTGCTGTGTGTTCATCTTTTCCAATGGCCATCCATTATGCAACTGAATTTGCATCTGAGATTTGCACAAGAGCACTCTTGCACAGCTGGATCCATGCTGACTTTAGGGATGTGTGAGCCAGACAGCTGTCCAGTTCGGCTCAAATCTGGACCAGATTTGAGCTGCCCTGGGTGGCTCAGGCTCAAACCAGCCCAGTCTTGGTCCTGGTCCAGCCTGACTACTGAGCCACCTTGCGAGCCAGCTCGAAGGCCTAATGGGGATACTTGTAAAGGGGAATCCAGCAAGGATTATCCTTTACAAGTAAAGGGCTACATGAGGCGGGGATGGTGGGGGCAAGAGAAAAGGTTTTAATTACCTTGAAAAGCAAGCTGCTGCTGGTGAAGGCAGCTGCGGGGGCTCCTTCCACCCCACCCCACACCAGTCTGCCAAATGATAGGTCAGCCATGCTGTGGCCTGTTTCGGGCCTTCTGCACATACACATGTGTTTGCAGAAAGGCCCAAAATGGCCCGGAGCTGGCTACAGCTGTCATTTGGGAGGCTGGCGGGAGGGTGAAAGGATCTCCCCACACTGCCTCCCCCTGCCTCCCCACCCATCTCCACCACTACGGCTGCCGCCGCCACCATTTCACCGCACTATGATTTTTAAAGATTAAAACTAAGATAGAACTTTTCCCTCGCTGCAGGCCGCCCTCCACCATATCCCTTTACTTGTACAAGTATACACATATACCATCAAGCCGACACATGAGTTGGGGACTTGGCTCAACTTGCCATTGGATCACCTTCCCTCCCGGTTCAGCTCAAGGGTAAGCCTTCAAGCCGAGTTGGCTCGAGTGCAAACCAGCTTGATTTCGAGCTGTCTGTCACATCCCTAATCTGCACATGGGATTTTTTAAGCCTTATTCATTACATCTTTTGCCATTTAAAAATAATTTTGAAAAGAAGTCATTCTTTCTTAGTTTAAAAGCTATATTTGCTGCCTCACAATTGTTGGTATGAAAGAATACAAATAATGGTCCATCCCCAAAGGGGAATTCTTTATCTAATTCATTTCAGAACTAATGAAGAGAATATTAATTAGTCAAAATTTCGCATTCTGTGCCTTGAATTTATATTTCACTAACATGTGCTTTGAGTTGCCAATATAGCATTGCTTACCTATACCTGACCTATACCTTTTTTAAAAAAGTTCCTTAGCTATTGGTTCTGAAAGGCCCTATACATTTATGATTGCACTAAATAATAATTAATACTTAACAATTAGTGCATGAATCAATTAGTTCAACAGTAATTGCACTAAACAATTACTATGGTACAAAAATTATATTTCTGATTAAGTTCTGGATACCTACATTTCCTTATAATATACACATTGCCCCAATACCAAGAAAATCTTGAGGCAATAACAACAGATAAATCAATGTGGGTGAAGGGACCACAGCTTTATTAAATAACATCAATTCAAGTCACATACAGAAGACTAACCTCTGCCTCCCACCCCAAAGCAATGCGGACACTATACTGCTCTGAGCCAATTACACTTTGGCTCAGAGCAGCAGATCAGACAAATTTGGATCCTTGTTCATCCTTACCAACTCTGAAGATGGATCAGGGTAATTTCAGAGGGCTCGCCCACTGCCCAAGTCATTCAGTCTTTGAGCTTGGTGTTGCACTTGAAGAAGGGACGAGCCCCAATTATAGCCTTCATGCTGCCAAGCTCTGAAGGCAAAATTCTCTGTTTCAAATCTGCCTGAGTGCGATCACCAGTCAATCACACCCCCCCTCCTAATTCCTCTCTGCACTGACTTTGCCAGCTGTGACCTAAAGCAAACTTACTAAAGTGGACAGAATCTGAAAAACCTCTAATAAGGGCCAATCAATTGGGAAGAAAAAAGTGTACTTGGCCCTAAAAGGACAACCAGCACAACCCATTCTGTGCCACAGGGTAGGAAGGAGGGAAGCTGCTCTGACACTGAATGAGACACTGGGCAGCTGCAAGCAATGAACAGCAAAGCCACACACCCCAGCCAAGCGCCTCCACCAATCCCACCTGGAGCATTGTGCCTTTCCAAAGGCAAGGTGGAGCAAAGCTCTCCAACCAGCACAAGGCTAGGGACAGGGGACATGACAAAAATTTGCTTTACCCTGTTTTGGGGTGCATTCAAATAGTCACTGGTCCATAAAACCTACACTGGAACCCCCTTTTAATGCATTTGAACTTTGATTCTTTTTCTTCCCTGTAACTGATTATCTTAAGTAGGAAGGAAAATATTAAGGCAGCAATAGAAAATATTAAGGCTGCCATTTCCCCTTAAAAACATATGGAAGTAAGGGCTTAATTCCTTCATCTATGCATTTATTACATTTTTTATTTGTTTTCTGTTTTAAAGAGGACAGCAGTTTACACAAATGTGTACCCTTTTCAACTGATGTGTTATGTACAGATTGTATACTCAAATATCCAGACAGACTGTTTTACATGAGCAGCTCACCATTGTTTTTGCTCAAATGCCTCCTGCGTAACTTGTATTTCTGTTCTCTTCAGACTATCCTCTATTTATATTAATGTCCACCTATCAGTGGACAATTAAGTCCCCATGTTTTCCATTCTCTATGGATCTTCTGTATTCATGAGACAACATTCTGACCAGAATAGTAAAAGAGATGCTAAAGAATAAGTTTGTACACACAACCACTGTAGCCCAGTGAGGAGTGTGTGGGTGGAAGTCAAAACTAAACTTACCTACCCCCACCCCCGACAATCCTTTGGGTTGTGTGGCACCCTCCTAGCCAGGAGCAGCACAGATCTCTGGAGGCCAGGAAAATGAATCCCAGCCTCCAGGAATCCCTAAATGCACTGCACGAGCAGCATGGTGCATTTAGGGATTTCCCTGTGAGTCAGGCACTCTAGGTGCCCAACTCTGTAGTTTTGCATATTTATTTATTTATTTATTTAACATATTTTATACTGCTCAAAATGTATGTCTCCGGGTGGTTTACAACAAAAAATGACAACAGAAAAGTTAAAACATTAGTTAAAACAAATAATCAACAACAGAGAAATTAAAACATTGGTTAACCTTAGCCCTGGCTAACCCTGTGTATGCTCACACTTGTACCTTAAGTGGCCGTGCCCTTAATCCTGGCTAAAGTCCAGGGTTAAAAGTCAGGCTTGGCAGGCCGAAGCTCTGGGAGAGGGAGAGGGTTTAAGTAGAGATAGGAAAACAAAAACATACACATGTAATTTTGAATATTTCAAATTTGGGCTTTGTGAATCAGCCCTGCTTTGATTTAGGGGCTGCCTCCGTGGTCCAGAGGGCCTCTGATTTGTTTCAGGATCCCCTCCATTCTAGTCCAGTTTGAAGCAATGGCTTCAGTTCAGAACCAAAGCTTTAATACCCTCTGCCACTTCCCCAATCCCTAAAGGTACTTGTCTGACTGGACAGAGTGCAGGAGATAGGAATTGTAGTCTTTCCTATGACTGACCCTGCTAAATGAGCAACTAGGCACCTTTTGAAGTGGTGATGTAGCAAGAGGAGAGCAACTGGCCCTATCCCTCCTCAGCACGGCATCTCTCCAGTGGCTGCTGGTGGGGTCTAACAGGTTTCTTTTCTATTGTAAGGCTTTTGGGGACTGGGAAGCATTTTATTTATTTGTCCTTCCATGTAAACTGCTTTGGGAGTTTGGGTTTAAAAACGGCATATAAATATTTGTTGAAGTAGTAGTAGTAGTAGTAGTAGTAGTAGTAGAAGAAGTAGTAGTAGATGATTGGTAGAGATAGGGCAGGGGGAAGGAAAGAAACCTGGGAATTGTAATTTTTTCCACGGCTACATCCTCAGAAAAGTTACAATTCCAACCAAAACCTATACCATTTCCAGGACTCCAGAGGAAGCTCTGCAAGCAGTCTGTGATATACCTGGGGTCCCACACCAGGTTCTGGCCCCCAGGGGTCAACTAAGATGTCAAATGAATAGCTGCCACCAGCTGCTGCATTAAAGATCAGTAGGAATCTCATATAAGGCTGTGGAATGGGACTACTTATACTCCAGTTCACCCATACCAGAACACATAACTTTTTAAAAGACTAAGTGGTTTTATTTAAGGATGTATGACACCAGAAACTGGAAGTCAGTTAAAAATTAAAAACAATAAAGTTACTAACTAATACTATAATAACTCTTCCTCTTCCATCAACTGTTTTATCCCCCAGCTTCTTTCAGTTAACCTCTCTTCAACTTCCACTCTCAACTGCCACCTGTCAGTCACTCCACTATCCCAGTATTCCACCTCACTCATCCTTCCATTACAAAGTTATTTAAATCTCAAGCAGTCACCATCTCCCTCAATGCTGAGTACAAGGTGAACTATCTTCAGTCCATACCTGCCATCATGTCCCTATTTCCCTATTCATCTGAACAGGAAAATAGGGACATGTTGGCAGTTATGTCAGTCTTTCTCCTGCCCTGTGCTCAATGTGGTACCTTCAGGGGTTGGTAGAGTAGCTGTGGGGGAGGGGGGAAAGGCTGAAGCAAGCTTCAGTGGCCTTCTGGCCTGTTCCAATTTGGACTGGCCCCAACTGAACTCAGTTCAGCCTGGATGACAGTTTGATTCAGGCCAAATCGAAACAGGCTCCAAGGCTTTGCACAGCCTTATGGTTTAATAGAACATTAAACTAGCTTATATGGTATGTGCAATTACATACAAATACCCAGATCCACTTGCCACTCCCTGATACCAGATCCACTTGCAACCACCCTGAGCCTTTTGGAAGGGTGGTATACATTTTTAAATAATAAATAAAATAAAATAATAAACAAATACACTCACTTTCACTTTGGATTCTGCATCTTATCTCCTTTATTCCCAAATACCGTCCTGCTAATATAGCACATTCTCCTGCAATCACTATTATAATTCGCATAGTTAGACTTCTTGTCACAACCATTGCACAGACATATATACATATAAGGCTGCCTTTTATTAATTCAGAGCATTGGTCTGAACCACTGACTTCAAATTGATTAATGAAATACATCTCATGGCTTCTTTCATCTAGTTTTCAAGTGTGTTCTCTTACATTCAACATTTGTTGGACTTTTAATGCCAGAAATAATTCACACAAGCTCCTCACAAGAAGGTTATTTTATATGTTTAAGCTTAAGTTGGGTAAGTTTAAGTACTCAGTACTCCGTTGAATGTAGAGTTTACCAGTTCTGCTTTATTATATTCTTGGAAAATGATGCAGGCTGGAAATAAGGATGGTACTCCCTCAAAACTGTCACTCTCTCCACTTGCATAGTGTGGCCTCACCTCATCGGGTACAGCCCTCCAGGTCCTGACTTAAACTGTGGCTTGAATCTTGCATCCACCACTGCTGTCCCTTCCTTTCGGTTCCTAATTTTTTTTAAAAAACCCAACCTAACGGGGGACGATGGAAGAGATTACAGGTGGCAGCGGACACCCATGGATTCAACAGAGGCACCGTGGAGATGGCTAAAATGGCAGCCCAAATGTGCTTTTGGGAACTAAAAATCTCTCTTTTCTCAAGCAGATTAGAGCTTTAGTATGATTTGTTACTGGAGTGGTTTCAGGAGATGTGTGCATTGTCTGCCCCTATTCCAAGTACCACCATGCAAAGGAAAACATTTTCTTCTCACTTACAAGGTACATCTGTCTTGGGGGTGAAATTTGCACCTGGATGCCCAAGTACAGCATTGTCTCAAGAGTATAACCTTGGCTACCAGCTAATCACTTGCTGCTTAATTCTTTGCTTTCTATCCTGTAAGCTTTCATTTAGTGATATTTTGCAAAGTCATTGTTTTATGCTGTGTCTTCATTAGCAAATATGAAGGGAGCAAAATGCCATTAGGAAGCAAGTCTCTTTCCGTTTAGTGAGACTTCCTTTCAAGTAAACACACAAAAGATCAGGTGTTTCAACATTTCAACTTCAGTGCAGCATTATAAATCATACCAAACTGCTACCCACTGCTATCTGTACTCTGATGTGTTTGTTATTTTTCCATTTATTTCTTTTGCACAGGCAGTCCCTTTGCATTTTAAGAAGCGTGTAATCAGTTTGTTTAAAGCAGATTTCAAATATCCCTTATAGGCATTTCTTCCGACATTTACTTATTTATTTATTTTTTAAAACTCAGCACCCAGAAGCTTTTATCTAAATGGGCCTCAAAGATTTCGTCTTCACAATAGTCCCAATCATACTTGTGTTAAATGGATGCTTTGGACACAAAATAAATCAATGATCTTTTTTTATACATCTCTCTATGAGCATGTATGGTGTGTTATGCCATAATTCTCTAATAACAACAGGATTGTGCTGTATATTTGACTAAATGAGAAAATCCATATCTATTTTAAGAGATGGAGTAGTAATGTGTTTGGCTGTGAGATGGGAAAAGTGTTTCAATAATGGCTACCATTCCCATCAGAGAATGATATATGAACAGAAAAGGGAGGTTCTAGTCTTTAAATCCAAATGGAACATTAACTAGGACAGCACAAAGCTCTATAGCATGAAATCCCAGTATTAACCAAGCATGATCACCCTATTTCCCTCCCTTTTGGCATGACCAATTCAAAAGCCAATTGAATGAGTGCCAGCTCAGCAGCTTTCGAGGTCTCTTGCCATCTGTGAATGAGTGGTTGTCAGGTTTTTTTATTCACTCCCTGTACATAGTCCAGGAGTTCAATCCATACCTCAATTGCCACTATATAGAATGACTTGTGGTCCTTGCGTACAAGAGCAAAGTGGAATAACAGTCCTGAACAACAGGCCATAAAGCTGTTTACGAGGTAGTCATGAGTGTCACTTTCTATGAGGGATGATGTGATAATTCAGTGCTTTTAAATTATCACTTTGTGAATTCCATGCTGCAGAAAACACAACACGATCTTAAAGTTACCTTAGGGGATCAGTCCATTCTTCTGAGTACATATCTACATATGTACAGATATGTTTACATTGCATTCATATGGACTCAGTGTCTCTTCAGAGTAAAAAGTAGTAGAATGATGAAAAAGATGCATGTCTCTAGCAGATAAAGGATTGGTTTATATGGTCCCTGGTGTAGCAATACAATAGATATTGTTCACTGCAGACTTGCACATGATAATCGTTGCCACAGTATAATGTAATGTCCCACAATCCTTCCATCTTTAAATGGAAAAATGGAACAATTGCTTCCTGATACTCACACTATGTGATGAGTGAAGTGGCCACCTGCCAACATACAGTATGACGACTAGTATATTTCAGATCACATGAACTGACTGAAAGAACATCTTTAAAAGTCAGAGTATTCAGAATGCCTTGCCAGCAACTTTTGTATGTACTAATCCATGGCAGTGGAAACAGCTCCAATATAAAATTCTTGCAAAATGCAAGTTCCATTAAATCTAGAAGGAGACATGTCTTTCAGAGTCAGGAGTGCAGCAGGTTCAACAAGAGTAGCTCCAATTTGAACTACATACTTCAATGGTTACTGTAGCAGTATAGTGGGGATTCATTCTGTAGGATGTGTGACAAGAGCAACCTATTTAAGCTATTTTGCAAAGGTGCAAATTAACATCATGACCTGTAAGTGCCATAGTGGTTTTGTAAATTCTGTTCAATTGGCACCTTTCACCAGGTTAGTACTGCTTTTCCTTGAACTTATGTGACTTCCCAGCAGTTTCATTGTGTGGCTCTGTGAGCTGTTTTTTATGGTCATCATGAAATAGAAAGGTGTGAATGATCAAATCTGAGCATGGACTAGGTTTGCCACCTTTAATGATCTCTGCAACTGTAACAACCATATAGCAGGCAGAAACCAAAGGGTGCAGTTTTTCACAGCATGAAGATGCAGTGATTGAAAAAAGCATTTTTGCCAAGTGGAGCTGCAGCTATGACAGAGGTACCAGTAGATACAGGCCTTACCTGCCGCCAATGATATTAGTTATACCCATAACACAATCTAACATATGAATATTAAGTGACAGGCTCCCATCAGGAGAGAGGAAGATATTTTGTTTTTCAGTTGCTTCAAGCTGTTATGAGAAACCTCAGCTGCCTCTTCCTTCCTTTCACAAGTTACCAGGTGAGGAAAAGAATTATTGCAAAATGCAAAAGGCACTGAAGTCTTTTGTAAGTTTTAAATGGTTCCTGGACCTCATTATGGAGCAATGTATCACTTGATACATATATTTAATATTCAAGCATGTCTTCGAAAGAAGAGAAGCAGTATAGAAAATTTAAAAGAATAAATAAAGTTGTGTCCTCAGTCGTATATCTGAGGTATATGTTTATTTGTTTGTCCCATTATAAGAATTTATGATGCTTTCAGGAAGTTCTCCTCACAGTCTATAGCAATAATCCAAACATGAGGAGATTAAAGCATGCATGGGTGTTTGGGCTCAGTTATAGTATATTGGCATTGCTGAGTTATGATTTTAATGCAATTTTGTTAAGGCTCCTGGCTTATAGACCATGCAAAGGTGGTTCCTACCCCACTTCAAAAAGCGATATCAATTCAACACAGAATATTTCAAATGAAATGGAATACTACATTTCTACCAAGACCAAGCAGGGTCAGTATAAATTCAGCAATCTAAAAATATGTAGGCTTTGGCTGGGTTCCTCTGCAGTTCTGAATGAGGACTCAAAATAATTTATGAACAGTGTTTATTCAGAGGCTTGGTTTTTGGAAAATCAATTAGTAATCACCAGGAAATGCTCAACATTATTCAAATAATTACCAACATCAAGTAAGGACAAAATGTTAACAGAAATGGTAAATCAATTACAATCTGAAATAGTAGCGATGAATTCAAAATCCATCATTACTGCAGTGAATTACTTGATTTGTTGGCACATTAACCTTTTCCCCTTACTTAAGGTCATTAAATAATCAACTGGTCATTAACTACTGGTGAGTACTGCCTTTAAGTGGATTATGCTTAGCTAGGGTTCACATTTTTCTCTCTTACTTTGAACAAAAGAGATACTTAAGTTGCATAGGAACAAAACCTTGTTATTTTGCTACAGGGGAAAGTTTCATTCAGGTAAAAGGAAACATAAGTATTGCAGGACACATAGAACGGATGAGGGAAGTATATTGTGTGCTCGCAAATCCTGCTTTATGCAGTCCAGAGTCACAAAGCTTCACGAGGCCTTTTCACTACAAGGGATGAAAGGTTGTCTTATCAGATCTTGAAGATTCATTCTTTGGCTTCAAAATTCTTGCTGAATTTAAAGGTAGTAGTATATTTGAGCTATGGGTTAAAAAATAAGCTTGTTTATTTTCCAAGGATCATATTGTCCTGTTCTGAACAGTTGTCATAACTATGTAAATAGGTATTGGTGTATTTTCTTTTTGCTGGTTGATGTCCAAATTAAATTTTGATCTTGATCATTCTTTAGGGTCACTTTACAGGTTATCTCCAAAGATCTGTCCATTTTTATGTGGTAAGGCTGCTTGTATAAATGCTTTCCCATTTCATAGTTGATTGAGTGACCCATTGATTTCTGAATGCTTTCCCATTTCATAGTTGTTGATTGAGTGACACATGGATTTCTGAATGTCTCTAAGGTATTGAGGCTCTTCTCACAATCTGTGAGAAGAGCCTCTAGGGGGTTAGCGGGGAGAGAGGGCTTAGTCCGCTCTCCCCACACACGAGCAGGGCAGCAGCCCTGGGCAGCCAGATTGGCCACCCACACAACTGCTGGCTATCACGGAGCCGGCGGGGGCTGGGGAGTTGGAGGCCGTGCACCATGTGTGAGCGCACCCTGTGTGAGTGCACAAGGCATGCTGGAGAGACCCCCAAGCCGGGAGGCTGCTTTTGAGCCTCCCAGTTGGGGGTCTCCTTGTGAGTAGCTGCGGTGCAGAGCCGTGCCACGGCAACTCACGATTTTAAAAACCAGGTTTAAGGGGAGGGGTAGTTTGGTGGGTTAACCTCCTGGAGGCCACCGGACTCTCCTGCGAGCCTGGTGGTTCTCATGGTCAGGAGAAATTGGGCTAGGTTCCCCTAGCCCGATTTCGCCTGATCGTGGGAATAGCCTCATTCTTTCTGGAATGGGATGTGTGGAAGGCATCTGATCCAGAGGTACATATTTATTTATCTATCATATTTTTTATAGTGCCTGAAATCTGCATCTCTAGGCAGTGTATAAACTGTAAAACACAACATAAAACAGAGTAAACACAATTAACATTTCACAAAATAGAGTAAAAACAGTTTGATAAAACAAATTAAACTGTTTAAAATTAATTCCAGTTAAAAGCCTGTAAAAACAAGTGCATCTTAAGAGTTCCTAAAAAACAGAGAAGGAGAGGCTCTTATTTCAACAGGGAGTATATTCCAAAGCCCGGGGTAACCACAGAGAAGGCCTGGTCCCAAGTCGTCACCAAATGATCCAGTGGCAACTGTAACCCGACCTCTCCAGAAGATCTTAATAGGCAACAGGATACATGTCAAAGAAGATGCTCTCTTAAATTCTCTGGGCCCAAGCCATTTGTGCAGCCCAAAGCCTGCCTTGGACCCCTCGGCGTTTAATAGCTAAGGCCTGTCTCCAACCTCCCATGGTTGGGCAAGGTGATTGAGAGGGGGATGGCCTCCCAGCTCCAGGTGGTCTTGGAGGAAACTGATTGTCTAGACCCATTTCAAACTGGTTTTCGGACGGGCTATGGGGTGGAGACTGCCTTGGTTGGCCTGATGGATGATATCCAATTGGGACTTGACAGAGGAAGTGTGACTCTGTTGGTCCTTTTGGATCTCCCGGCTGGTTTCGATACTATTGACCATAGTATCCTTCTGGAACGTTGAGGGAGTTGGGGGTGGGAGGCACTGCTTTGCAGTGGTTCCGCTCCTACCTTTCTGGCAGATCCCAGATGGTGTCGCTTGAAGACTGTTGCTCTTCAAAATCTGAGCTTTCATATGGGGTCCCTCATGGCTTCATACTGTCTCCAATGCTTTTTAATATCTACATGAAACTGTTGGGAGAGATCATCTGGAGATTTGGTGCTGGGCGTTATCAATATGCTGATGACACCCAAATCTATTTCTCCATGTCAACATCATCAGGAGAAGGCATATCCTCCCTGAATGCCTGCTTGGAAGCAGTAATGGGCTGGATGAGGGATAACAAACTGAGACAGAATCCAGACAAGATGGAGGTACTTATTGTACAGGGACGTCACCCGGGAAGTGATATTGATCTACCTGTTCTAGATGGGGTCACACTTCCTCAGAAGGAACAGGTATGCAGTTTGGGATTGCTTCTGGATCCACACCTTTCCCTGGTTCCCCAGGTTGAGGCAGTGGCCAGAAGCGCTTTCTATCAACTTCGGTTGATACTCCAGCTGCGTCCATTTCTTGAGGTTCATGATCTCAAAACAGTAGTACACTTGTTGGTAACCTCCAGATTTGATTACTGCAATGCACTCTATGTGGGGCTGCCTTTGTACGTAGTCTGGAAACTACAATTAGTACAAAATGCGGCAGCCAGGTTGGTCTCTGGGTCATCTCAAAGAGACCATATTACTCCTATATTACAGGAGTTGCACTGGCTGCCAATAAGTTTCCGGACAAAATACAAAGTAGGGATGTGCACGAAAATCTTTGGCGCCGACAGGGGTAGCACTTTAAGGGTGGGGGAGGGTGTACTCACCCCTCCCGCCTCATTTCCCCAGCCAGCGCGCTGTTGTTCTTAAGCCCTCGGGGTGGCAGCGTTCCTCCCTGCCGCCCCGTTTCTCCCATCAGCCGGAAGTGGCGAGCGTGCATGCACCCTTAAAGTGCTATCCCTGTTGGCGCCGAAACCGCCCCCAGCGCTGAAACATTTCGGAGGCCTTCATAATGGCCTCCAAAATGTTTCGGGCACAAGCCTAATACAAAGTGCTGGTTATAACCTATAAAGTCCTAAACAGCTTAGGCCCACGGTACTTAAGAGAGCGTCTTCTTCTGCATGATCCCCATCATCCACTGCGTCCATCAGGGGAGGCTCGTCTGTGGCTACCTTCATGTCGTCTGGTGGCCACCCAGGGACAGGCCTTTTCTGTTGTCACGAGACTTTGGAACACACTTCCCATGGGAATAAGTCTCCCCATCTCTAGCAGCTTTAAAAAAGTGTCTAAAGACTTATCTTTTTACCCAGGCCTTTTAGATTTTAACTTTGTAACTTTTTAAATTTTGGATTATTTATTGATTTGTTTTAAGCTGCTTTTAATATTTAATTGATTTTATGTTTTGTTTTTATTTGTTGTGAACCGCCCTGAGACCTTGGGTTAGGGCAGTATAAAAATGCACTAAATAAATAAATGGCTTTATAGGTAATAATTAGCATGGTTATTACCAGTATATTGTTATTACCAAGAACCAGCATTGTTATTGTATTTTGCCTAGAAACATAACGCCATTTGTTCTCTACTTACTGCAATTTCTGTGATTTCTGTTGTGCCTTGTGATTTTTTTCCTCCAGATAACAAAATGTTGCCAGGACAGATTGTCTTGAAACAGTGTGTTAAATAGAGCTTTTGGTGCTGACTTGTTCTGCCATTTCCTTAGCAGGTTTTGGGAGCATGCAGCCAATTTGTTTAGCATGGGTTGAATAAATGTTAATAAATTAATGAAATTATGAGCTCTCAAGCCAGACTTCATCCAAACTAAACAGATAAATTGGCTAGTTAGAACATTTTTAAATTTGATTTTATGCAGAAATAAAATGATGTGTCTCTAGGTGTTAAGGTTTGTAGTCATGCCTGATAAGAAAATGAGTTTTAAGTGCTTGATTTCAGGTTTTTAGCCAAGGGAAATTCAGAACCATTTTGAGCCATTTTGGAAGGGCAGTATACAAATCAAATTATTATTATTATTATTATTATTATTATTATTAATAACCCAGAATATAACAATCAGATGCATCTTGGGCCTTATGAAAGCTATTCTGAAATGGCAATTGGCTGAACAAAAAATATTATTAAGAAGTCCACAGTTTGTGCTTGTATTTGAGCTTCATGGGTACTGATGTCAATGCCCTACAGATGGCAGCAGGGGCGTACCATTAATAAGACAAAGGGAGACAAATGTGTCCTGGCCCACAGCCTCTTATGCCTCCAATAGGCATCCAATAGCATACAAAATCCTGTATCCATTCTTGTAATCCTGTAATGCCATTCGAAAAGACCCTGCTAACTGAGCAAGAAGCATATTTTAAAGTTGTGATTGCCTATATATTTAGTATGGGGAGAGCATCTGACCTTATTCAGCCCCAGCACAGCATCTGTCCAGTGGCTGTTGCTGGTGTCTACCACATGTTTATTTTAGAGTGTGAGCCCTTTGGAGATAGAGAATCATCTATTTATCCACTATTTATTTTTCTATGTAAACCACTTTGAGAATGTTGATTGAAAAATGATATATAAATGTTCACTGTAGTGGTAGCTGTAAGTGTGAGTTGTGGCTTGGTCTCCCATACTCCAAAATCCCTACCAGGTCTAGACTGTAGCCCTTTTCAGACGTTTGTAAAAGAAAGCATCCAAGACACCTACAGGTGCCAAAGCAGTTGGAAATCCTGCCCTGGTGCATCACTCACTCCCTCAGATCTCAACACTCACATTTATAATGGTGTTTGTCTGCATAAGGAAACACTGGCCACATGTGCATGTAATGCAGAACTGCAGGTCGAATGGACCCACAGTTCCTTGCTCCCCCCCTCCCCCGCTCTTCTGAACGTCTGAATATGGGTAGGAGAGCAGTCTCTTACAGTCAGAGACTGCAGAGAGGTGGGTGAGCCGACACTGCAGGAATCCTTCCTTACTGAAGGACAGCCTGCACAGCCAATCATGCCAGAGTTGAGGGAGGAGTTTCCTCCTTCAGTTCCATAGCCAGCAGTCTGCGGTTCTGAATTCAGATGTACAACAGACTACCTGGAACCGCAGGTTGTTCTGACAAAGCTCACTACAACCTGAGGGTTCAGATTGGAGTTCCAGTTCTGAACCCTTGGTTTCATTGCCACACCTGACTCTGGTTCCCCGCATTCAGATGTAAGATCTGTGGAACCACAGGCCTATTAAGTTCTGCATTACATGCAAATGTGGCCACTATAACCATGATGGCAGGTGCTTCCATGATCAGCAGCCTCGGGTGATCCAGGCTGCTGATCAAAGAAGTGCCTGCCATCAAGTGTTTCTCTTTGCAGATAAATGCCACTGTAACCATGAACATTGAGGTTGAGCAGGTGAGTTACATGCCAGGATTAGTGACATTCAGGCAAATGTCTGAATAGGTCCTGTAGCTTTATTCAGGATATCAATTCTTGGAGTGAGGATGACAATGAAAGAAAAGGAGCCCCACAAAGTGAATTATTAATATGTAGACTGAATAATGTATCTCCAAATAATTATTGGGATTTGGTGCCTTTTGGTGAGGGTGGAAGGGAAAGGAGATGGCAGAAGAAACAAGTTGTGTAGGATAAAGAAGTGGTTGTGGTGCCAGGGTGGGGAGGTAGGTGTGCATCATTCCAGTAGTTTCCAAGCACTGAAGAACCTCTATAAATATTTCTTTAATTTAATTAATTATTTATTTTATTTCTATACCGCCAGACTCCCAAGCTCTAGAAAATAAATCCTCTGCCTAGAACATATACAGTAATTAGTAAGGACACAAAATTACTGAACACATGCTACTATTAATGAGACAATGAGAAATATTTTCATGAGAAATAAAGAAACAACTTGGGTAAGTACATTAAATAGAAGCAAATGAATACAAGCAGTAAACGAGACAATTTGTTCATGAGCCTTTTGAGGAACATTTATGGAGCTCTTTTTTTCTTTTACAGTGGTAGCTAGTATTGAATATTGATTTTTTTTCCCCAGAGAGGAAATTCAAGCTGAGACTAATGCCAGTAATATTGTGTGATGCAAACAAAATTGAACCATCCGACACATTCTGTTTAAACTGCTTGAACCATATCTGCCATTTATTCATCACATTATCTGTAAGGTTTTTGACATTCTTCTTTCATTTTAAACCTGTTTTCAGATGGAATTTTACCTGTTTTCCCAAATGCCCTTTTTTGCTAGATAAAATACAATATTTCAGTATCACAACTCTCACATAGGGTTGCTCTTTCCATGTGTCTTCTTGTAATGCCCCATGGGAACTGTAATTCTCAGTGCAACAATGAAAGACGTCCACTTGAAAACTCAACTCCCCAAACATACTTGGGAACAAGATATGGTTTTGGTTCTGGATGGGAGGAGGGAGGGGTGACAGCTGTTGCAGAGTGATTCCTTGATTTATAAGGAATTAGACCAGTGGCTTAACTTTAGTTGCAGAAACAACATCTTAATTGTTTATTACTTCTTAACACTAGCTCAAAAGTTAACTGTTACTTCTGTGAGAGGGGGAAGAGCAAAATCAACTAAACTGATAGAACCACCAGTCAACAGAATTGAAGACAGGCTCCACCCCAAGGACACAGCATATACAGAGGTAAGTATGCCTTAAGCAAGGAGTCAGTGCTTAGTTACACCGTAAAAATTCCAACAGCAACATATAAATTAGCAATTGAAATTTGTTCGTGCACACCCTTACAACCCTTACAAATATCAGTCAGGAAATTATGAACCTTGGTAGTTCTATTACAGTAATAATGGTCTTCTACTAATAATAATGACCATGGCTGCTTCTATATATGACAACTTATAACAGTAGTGGGACTAGCATTATTTATATAGCACAAGAGTAGGCACAGAATTAATAATCATGATTCCAAATAACCACTTCCACAACAACCATATACGCTCGGTGAACCACAAGAAGCATTATAAGCTTTGGGGTGTTTAAATGCATCTTGACAGTTGGGCAGCTGGAGAGCTGGTGCTCAATTGGAAGGGTTGCAAAAATCCCATATGTGCAGGCAACTAACAGTACATATTTAATTTCATATACCCATTATTAAAAGTATAAATCATTATTTTTAACGGGCCCTCTGCTCTGTGAATTTTAGTAGCTGTACGTAATCAGCACCTCTAGACCTTGGATAAATGGCAATATCCTCTCAGTATATCTGCATATTCAGGAATGGTGAATCCCTGTTTGCTCTTACTGGTGCTTTATGGCAGAAACAAGTGCAAACAGTTTTAGATTGTGTCTGAGGTTGACAACCATCTGTCTTTGTAATTCACTGGGTTTACAGCCTTTCTCTGGGTGACTTTGATTACATCAAATTACATTTCCTGTGATGGCTGAAGGCTGCAATCCGAGATCAGTTGGACCATCCATAAATCTGTAACTTTTGGTAACTCATGACTGACGTTCTGCTTCATTCACTGGTTTTTGGTCTGGAGTTGTAGGAGCCAAATCCTGCCACAATTTTGTATATCAGTCCAAGTGTCGGAGATCCCAGATCTCCCTGTGATTTGTAGCAACTTCCTTTCCATTGCTATTGTTAACATTTCAACATGTGCATACTAATTAACAGCAGGAAATGTGCTGCATATGTGCAAATTGCACATGTGCAACACACTTGATAAAAATCAGAAATAAAAAGAGAATAATATAGGATTCCTAAAGCATCAGGTCCAATTTGGAAGAAGAACAGAATTGTCAGCTGATATGTAACCATATTAATAAAGACTGATTGACTGGATTGTCTGCAGATGTTATCCTAATGTTCTTCATGAATACAGGAAGAGGAAAAGTGGGAATATGCTAGCTAACTATGTGCTCTATGCTGACACATTCAGATGTACACAGTAAGGATGAGATTTTTTTATTTCCAATGGCCAGGGAGTGCATTGGCTCAGGGGCCATGGCTAGCTGGCATGTTCTCACTTTACCTCATATGTTCAGGCTGGACACCTAAATAGGTCTCAGGTAATCCAGGGAGAAATTTGGAATGGAAGCATCCCCACTTTTGGAATATAAAGATATCATAAGGTGATTCTACTATATCAGCTTCATTTGTACACATCCTCATAGATCAATGTTTGATATATGCTTGATAACAATGAAGAGACAGAACAGAATATGTGGTTAAAATTGGTGCAGGTAAAATGCCTGGACACAACTTTATTAATAACAACATCCTAAACCATTAACTCCATCTTTATAAGATAGATGGATGGCAGATTGTAAATTACAGCTGACCCCACCAGGGATGCAAGCAGTCCCTCCTGGCCCACTCACCCCTTGGAACATATCTTGGAGATGCCAGGGAGGGAACTTGGAACCTTCTGCATGCAAGCATGCAGGTTCTCTTCCCAGAGCGTCCTCATCCCCTAAGGGGAATTTCTTGCAGTGCTCACATGTAGTCTCCCATTCAAATGCAACCAGGGTGGAACCTGCTTAGCAAAAGGGACAATTCATGCTTGCTACCACAAGACTAGCTTTCCTCCTTTGCCAGATTAGGGCATCAAGGAAAATCTCAACTTGTTCTAAATCACAAACATAAGTAGGACATTTCCTTTCCTCCTGTTTGAATGGCAAGGGGAAGGAAGCATGCAAGCCTACCACCCTCAATAGTCATGCAAAACCACGAGTAACCCATAATTAATCCACGATTCATCTATGGGTTGCTGAGATTGAAGATCAACTTGAATCTGGAATTTTATAAGGCTTGGGGGAGAGACACATTGGATCATGGAGTCAGCTAATGAGAGATAAACCTGTGGACTGCTAAGTCTGCTTGTATTGCAGACTATATAGTAGAAATGTCCATCCAGCTGGATCAGTAAGTCAACCTGATTTGATGTGGGCCGTATCAGACAATTTTTCATTAGAGCAGATCTGGATGGACCTGTTTTAAAGGTCCAATAGGGCCTGACCTAAAAGAGATCTAATAGAAGAGTTGGTGAACCTTCAGATGCATAGTTTCATGAGACACTGGCACCTGCAAAAGGAAGTAAAGATAATTGAAAATCGCCCTTCCCCCCCAACACAGTGGAAACCACTGGCATTAGTCAATGGCATTAGGCAGTAGAAGAGGGTGATATACCTACGTGGCATAATTTAACCAGGGAAGAATGACAGTATTAAACAACCTGAAGGCTAAACTCAATATTTTCCAATCTGCATAAAAAGGGGGAGACTTAGTCATTTTAGATAAAGAAGAGTATGTGAGAGAGATTGGAAGTTAACTGAGCAATCATTCAAATTATGGTAATACTCCTCAGTAACCAATCAAGTACAGAAAGATATCATGTATTTACTAGAGGAAGGACTCAATATGGGATACATCCCTAAAGCTACTTATGACTTTTTATTGGAATCACAGCAAAGAATGCTTCCCAGAGACAAATGTTTGGGCAGTATAGAAGTTAAACAAACAAACAAACATACATACATACATACATGCCGGTGTTCTATATCTTGCCAAAAACTCATAGAGGAGTCAGGCTGTGGTTCCATATTAAAACCTGTTTCTTTATTTCTGGAAACCTTTTAAAAACCATTTGTGTGTCAAATCTCCTTACCTAAAAGGTACTGCAGACTTCTTGAAATATATTGATAAGCTTGCATTACCTTTCCAATTCATTATGGTGACCATAGAGGTTATTTCATTATATACCAATATTCCTCAATATGAGGACTTACATATTATTGAACAGACGCTGAATTATTGAGCAGACTTAGAAAGGAGAGCTGGTCTTGTGGTAGCAAGCATGACTTGTCCCCTTAGCTAAGCAGGGTCTGCCCAGGTTGCATATGAATGGGAGACTAGAAGTGTGAGCATTGTAAGACATTCCCCTCAGTTGATGGAGCCGCTCTGGGAAGAGCAGAAGGTTTCAAGTAGGGATGTGCATTTCGTTTCGGGCACAGATCGTTCTGTGCCCGAAACAATGAATTTCGGGTGATTCGGAGCCGATCCGAATCACCCCTGCGCACCTCCGAAAATTTCTGTGCCCGATCCGAATCACCCCGATTTCGTGAAAAAAAATTCGGGTGATTCGGACCTCCGTGGGCATGTCTGCAGCCTCCATTTTGTGGCTGCAGAATTGCCTTCTTCTTCCCCCTCCATTTTAATTCTGACAGCTCTTTGAATTTCCCGCCTTTTTTCTCCATTGACTTCAATGCAGAAAAATTTTCCCATTCACCTCCATTGAAAATAAAAGTTCCTACCTGCAGAGGAAAATGACCAAATAAGGTTTGGATAGTAAATCACACCCTCCCATTGGCCAGGTACAGGTGGAGGTAGGGTCAAGGGTGGGGGTGATTTTTGGAGGGCTTTGCAGGAGGGTATTTAAGGGGCCACCAGTAGCCATTTTCTTCCTTTCTGCTGCCTTGCGTGGGAGAAGAGACACAAGAGAGAGATCTGCTGCCTTGCTTAGTAAGTCTTGCCTCCATTTTGATTTTGGATTTTTGTGGGTGCTGTTTTTCTGCATTGACGCCAGTGCTCTGCCTTGTTGGTTGGTTTTCTGCTTTATTTAAGCAATTTTTAAAATAAAGAGAGAAGAGGGTGGAAATTTTTTTTAAAGAAACCTCTGCCTTGCAGAGGTTTCCCACTGCTCATTTTTAAATCCTTGTTGGGGCTAGAAGAGGGGGAGAATTTTTTTTTTCTAAGAAAACCTCTTCCTTGCAGGGGCAAACCACTTTTCAATTTTTAATCCATTTTTGGATTAAAAGAGGGTGAGATTTTTTTTTTTAAAAAAAGAAACCTCTGCCTTGCAGAGGCAAACCCTCTGCTCATTTTTTAATCCTTGTTGGGGCTAGAAGAGGGGGAGATTATTTTTAAGGAAAGGATTGGAAGGAAACCTCTTCCTTGCAGAGCAAACCTCCTCTTCCCATTTTTTAAAATCCTTTTCTGGATTAAAAGAGGGTGAGATTTATTTATTTTTTTAAAGAAACCTCTGCCTTGCAGAGGCAAACCCTCTGCTCATTTTTTAATCCTTGTTGGGGCTAGAAGAGGGGGAGATTTTTTTTAAGGAAAGGATTGGAAGGAAACCTCTTCCTTGCAGAGCAAACCTCCTCTTCCCATTTTTTTTAATCCTTTTTTGTGAAGAGAAGAAGAGGAATAGTTAGATTTTAGATTTTTTTTTAAACATCTGACTGCCTGCAAGCATTGCCAGCCTGCAGCCCTTGGTGGGAAAGGAGGGTGTTTTTTCTCCTTTTGAATCCCCCCACCCTATTTTTTGCCAAACCACTTTTTTGGGCAATTTTTTTCTGCGGAGAGTCACTGCTGCCTGTGCCTGCTGCCTGCCTGCCTGCCTGCACTCCAGGCCCACCTGTGTGACCAGCCACCAGACCAGACCCTCAGAGGTGGATGCCAGAGACCCGGCGTTGGAGAAGCCTACACCTGAGTGAGATTGGCCCAGCCATTTTATATTTTACACACGCACACAACACACAGACACACGCACGTCACGCACGGCGTTCTAATCTGTAGTGTTCCATTCTTTAACTGTGCGCTTGGGGTTTATTAATTTTTCCCTGTTTTTAGGTTTTTGGGGTTTTCACTTTTCTCTATAAGTGTTGTGTGATAGTTGTTGTAAGATTGGGTTTTAAATAAATAGTGTTTTAAATAAATAGGGTTTCAAGGTGTTGTGATAGTTGTAAGATTGGGTTTTAAATAAATAGTGTTTCAAATAAATAGGGTATTAAAGTGTTGTGATAGTTGTAAGATTGGGTTTTAAATAGTGTTTTAAATAAATAGGGTTCTAAATAACTAGGGATTGTGTGTAACCTTCCCCGGTAGCTAGCTATTAGGAGGAGGTCCAACTGTAGAGTAGCAGTAGACTGTAAGAGTGGCCTGGCCTAGTAGTGCTGCAACTTTATATTTCTGTTGCTGCTTTTGTGTATTTTGCAGAAATATTTTTTAAGGGCCTAGTCTGCCCACAGTTACTTTTCCATCTTGTTTGCCTGTGTAATTGACACAGAGATAATTTTTTGAAACATTTTTGTAACTGTGTGCTACTTTCAGACCACAGAGAGAGTAACTTTCCCCTGTGGTGGAGTGCGTTCGATACAACTACCCCTTCTTCACATTCTGAAATTTTTAAAAAAGTTTTAAAAAGCAATGGTTGGGAGGACAGCAGGAAAAGGGAGGGCGCAAGTAAGTGGGAGGCTTGTCTTCCCTACAGCTGGTCGTGGCAGGGGGCGGCAAGAGGGGCCTACTCCCCAAGTCACCCCCGGCCCTGCTTCGGCGCGCAGGCTTGACTTCTTCTTGGGTCAGCCTGGCCCTATGCCAGGGCCTGCGTCCAGGCAGGATTTAGGGGGGGGGGGCCTCCCAGATTGCCAGGGAAGAAGATCTTCCTGTGGCAGCTGAGGAGGTGGTGCTGGTGGAGGAGGTTGGCAGTCCAGCCAGATCCACCTTGCGGACCCCCCAAACGGTCACTATGGGGGTTGGTGGGGGGCTCAGTCTGGCATCTGAGGGGGCTCAGGAGGAGGGAAGATCTTCTCCTGCCCCTGGGCCTTCCCATGCCAGCGCTGAGGGCATTGGTGGTGGTATGCCCGAGAAGGAACCAGCAAAAGTTCCACCAACAAAGCGACCTCGTGTCGCTGGGGAGTCTGGCAGTGTGGTCTGGGATCACTTTGAGCTTAGCCCTGGTGATCCCACCCATGCTGTGTGCACCCACTGCAAGGCACTGGTCAGCAGAGGCAAGGACCCTATGCACTTCACAACCTCGGGGCTGTGGTCGCACATGCGTCGGCGGCACCCAGGTGTGGAGACCTCTGCTGGCACTGGCAGTAGGCCCGGTGCCTCACCTGGTAGCAGAAGCAGTAGTAGTGGCAGCAGTAGCAAGCGGCCAGCGGCTCCTGCCCACAGGCAGGAAAAGCTGACCGATCATCAGTGGGTGCAATCTCTTGGGAAGCGGTCTGATCGTCCAAAGCCTCATCTCGTGACTCGGGCCATTGGTGAGATGATCGCTCTTGATGACCAGCCGTTCTCCATTGTCGACAATGTCGGCTTCCGGCGTCTGCTCCAGCTGCTTTCTCCGGAGTACAAGATCCCCTCAAGGACCACTTTCAGCAGGAGGGTGGTCCCCTCCCTGTACCGTGCGTGCAGGGGGGCCGTGTTGGCCAAGCTGCGTGCAGCTGGGCCAAACACCAGTGTGCATTTCACTGCGGATATCTGGACTAGCCGCAGTGGGCTGCACACTGCCTTCATGTCCCTGACAGCCCATTGGTGGGGGCATGGGGGTGAGGGGACATCTGGCGCTGCTGGTGCTGTATCCAGCTCCTCCCATGCATGCACGCCTTCTTGGGCAGTGTTGCATGTGGAGGCGATGGACACAGACCACACTTCAGATGAGTTGGCTGCCGTCATGGAGCGGCAGGTGGGGGCGTGGCTGGCCGGGGAGCCAACCCTCCGCCGGGGCTTCATGGTGACGGACAACGCAGCCAACATCACCAAGGCTGCTAGGCGGGTTTACGGTGTGAACATCGCTTGCGCTGCGCACACCTTGAACCTCGTAGTGAAGGGTGCGCTTGGCCTCAAGGAGGCGCCGAAGAAGGCCAAGGAGCACCAGCGTGTTCGGGGCTCTTCCAGTAGTTTAGGTCAGGATCCTGCTGCTCCCGTGGCCGCCCTGGTGGAGCGTTGCCGCCAGGTAGCGGGCCACTTCCACCGGAGTGAAAAGGCAAGGCACCAGCTCAAGGCCAGACAGATCGAGCTGGGCCTGCCCGAACACCAAATCCCCCAGGATGTTCCTACCCGGTGGAACTCCACCTTTCTCTTGCTCCGGCGCATGCATGAGCAAGAGGGAGCACTCAACAGCCTGGGGACGCGTGGTTGCTTGGATCTGTGCAAGTCTCTCTATGATGACTGGCCGGTGATCCGCGAGCTGGTCTTAGTACTAGAGCCGTTCTATTCTGCAATGAACGACATGTGTACTCAGACCGCCACACTGAGCCTGGCTTTGCCCACTGCTATTCTCCTGGAGAAGGCAATGAGCGATCTCCAGACCACTCTGACCACTGGGGTTGCGATTGCCCTGGCAGGTCGGTTGAGGACTGGGGTAGTTGAGCGGCTCAAGACACCATGGGCCGCATCTGCATGGCATGTCCTGGCATGCATTTGTGACCCAAGGATGAAGGGCAGCGCTGTGCCTCCTGGCGAGCTGCCCAGGTGGAGGGGCCTCCTGGTCGAACACGTGAAGCGTGAAGAGGAAAGGAGGCTAGGGATAGGTGCAGCAGACGACCAGGAGGAGGGGTCTTGGTCGCAGGCTGGCACTGCGCATCCCACCCCCAGCAGCAGCAGCAGCAGCAGCACTGCCACCACCCCCACTTCTTCCCAGTCCAGCGGCGTGGTTTCTCCGGCACTGGGACCAGCAGAGCAGCCAGTGCGACCTCGAACCACCACCCGGTGGCTCAGGGGCTATGCTAGTCTCATGCCTGGGAGACGGGAGGAGCCTGTCCCTCGCCCCAGCCGTGCTGAGCAGACTGTTCTGCAGTACCTGGAGGAGGCGACGGAAGACGAGGAGAGTGAGCCGTTCCCCTTTTGGGCAACGCGTCGCAAAGTCTGGCCGGACTTGGCATCCGTTGCTGTCCGGTTTCTCTCTTGCCCGCCAACCAGCGTCTCGAGCGAGAGGTTGTTCTCCATGGCCGGGGACGTGGTGACTCCTCTGCGCTCACGCCTGGATGCTGATTTGGTAGAGCAGCTCGTCTTCTTGAAGGCCAACCTCCCCCTGCTGGGCTACCCCGAACTGGCCGTGAAGGGCGAGTGACTCGCGTCACCCCCCCTATGTAGCGCCTCCCACGCCATGGCAGTTCATCCCGGCCAGAAGATGTGTCACAGTCCATCCCTCTAAGCCCACCCTGCCACTAAAACATGCCCCGTGCTGCTGGCACATCCAGACACGCATGCATACACAGGCACCGCTGCACTGTCAGCCTGGGATGGTGGACTGCCAGGTGAGTGCTCCCAGCATGAGGGAGGGGTTACCACAGATGTGGCAGAGAGAGACGACAACTCCCATTTCCCACTGTCCTGATGGCTGGCCACCATCAAGACTAGGGACAATGGGAGCTGTAGTCGCTGTCTCTGCAGAAGAAATCTGTGGTGGCCCCCCCCCTGATGCTGGGAGCACCCACTTGCCCAGTGCTGAAGGCTGGGCCGTAGGGCAGCGCACCATCCATCCACAACCTCAGAGACAGGCTGCTGCGTGTGCGTGTGTGGGGGGCACAGTCAGGATTGGAAGGGACATCCCTGGGGGAGAGTAGTGGCTCTGTGCAATGGGCCTGTGCCTCCTGGCGAGGGGGGCACACACACACTGTCACTGAGTGGGCTTGCCGCTAATTGCTAGCCTGCTTGCCTGCTAAAACTGTCATCATTGCTTCCTCCCATGAACAATTGCATTGAAGCTGTAATCTAAAAAAGGTCTGTCTGCTGCTTTTCTCAATGCGATGTAATTATTTCTGATTTCGGCTTGCTTGTCAGGTGATGTCTAGTTTACTTCTTTCTTCATGCTCTCCTCTGTTCAAATCCAAATATGTGGTTTGCCTTGGTCTACTGAGCTATTAGGTTGTCGCCGCCGCCGCTGAGTGAGATGGTCTGCTCTGCTGCTGCCTGCTTTTTCTGGCCCCAATGGGAGTAGTACTACTGCTGTGCCTGAAGCGGCACACACACACACATGCACCCACCCTCCCCTCCCCTCCCCCCGAAAAGCTGTGTTGCCAATGATGAGCTTGATGCTGGTGCAGCCCTCACACAAATGTCTGTCTCACGCAGACAGAGAGAGCACACATTGCAACCTGAGGCGACACAGCCCTTTTCAGCCCTAACCCTCTTGCAGAGAGTGAGTGACTTGAGCAGCAAACCCGCACAGTGCACACACACAGGGGAATAAAGGCATCTTCTAGACTCCGAACTAGTGGTAATGTCATATCATGTGATTGCACAGTCTTTCTGCCCAGTATCTGCGGCATGCATTGGGATGCAATCCGAAAAAGCCTGCAAAAATTCTAGCTTGCTTTGTTGCAGAGACCTCTTCGTGGTATGTGGTGTTGTTGTGTGATGTGGTGTGGAGTGGTGTGTCCGTGTGGGGCCCGGTAAAGGACAGGACAGGTGCAATTCACTGTGCCTGTGCATGTGTGTGGGGAGATGCATCATTGCATTATGTTTCCAAATGAAGATCGGGTCATGTTTGCGAGTTGATTGACAGCATTTTATTTGAAGATTGTGCTTGCCGATACATAGATGCGGCGATCTCATGCCACAGAGTCAGACAGGAAAAGAAATGTCCAGAGACACGTGCGTGCTGCCATTCTCTTCTTATCTGCCATCATCATCCGTTACTCTTCAAAGCTGTGTGGGCGAGGAGGGGGCAACAACAACATGCCAAGACTTGCTGCTCCACTTGCGGAGTGTTGTTGTCTTGCGTGCGTCCTATGTGTGTTCCCTCCTGGCTGTGCCTGTCTGTTGACTGTAGTGGGCGAAAGAAGTTTGGATGAGGTGAGGTTCAGGGCAGGGCACTGTTGCTGGACTTAGAGTGGGATATGGGGCAGCAGAGTGGGGTGGGGTGGGGTGGTAGTGCCTAATGGGTGTAGGCTGCCACCCCAATTTCAGGGGGGTGGGAGGGACAGAGGGCTGATTTTTGGTGAATTACTGAAGTTTTTGTGTCTTTGGGGCAGATGGGGGGGGACAGAAAGTGGATCTGCCCCAAAAGAGTGGGGTGGGGTGGTAGTGCCTAATGGGTGTAGGCTGCCACCCCAATTTCAGGGGGGTGGGAGGGACAGAGGGCTGATTTTTGGTGAATTACTGAAGTTTTTGTGTCTTTGGGGCAGATGGGGGGGACAGAAAGTGGATCTGCCCCAAAAGAGTGGGGTGGGGTGGTAGTGCCTAATGGGTGTAGGCTGCCACCCCAATTTCAGGGGGGTGGGAGGGACAGAGGGCTGATTTTTGGTGAATTACTGAAGTTTTTGTGTCTTTGGGGCAGATGGGGGGGACAGAAAGTGGATCTGCCCCAAAAGAGTGGGGTGGGGTGGTAGTGCCTAATGGGTGTAGGCTGCCACCCCAATTTCAGGGGGGTGGGAGGGACAGAGGGCTGATTTTTGGTGAATTACTGAAGTTTTTGTGTCTTTGGGGCAGATGGGGGGGACAGAAAGTGGATCTGCCCCAAAAGAGTGGGGTGGGGTGGTAGTGCCTAATGGGTGTAGGCTGCCACCCCAATTTCAGGGGGGTGGGAGGGACAGAGGGCTGATTTTTGGTGAATTACTGAAGTTTTTGTGTCTTTGGGGCAGATGGGGGGGACAGAAAGTGGATCTGCCCCAAAAGAGTGGGGTGGGGTGGTAGTGCCTAATGGGTGTAGGCTGCCACCCCAATTTCAGGGGGGTGGGACAAAGGGCTGATTTTTTGTGATTTTTTGAAGTTTTTGTGTCTTTGGGGCAGATTGGGGGCAGAAAGCGTATCTGCCCCAAAAGAGTGGGGTGGGGTGGTAGTACCTAATGGGTGTAGGCTGCCACCCCAATTTCAGGGGGGTGGGACAGAGGGCTGATTTTTTGTGAATTTCTGAGGGTTTTGTGTCTTTGGGGCAGATGGGGGGGCAGAAAGTGTATCTGCCCCAAAAGAGTGGGGTGGGGTGGTAGTGCCTAATGGGTGTAGGCTGCCACCCCAATTTCAGGGGGGTGGGATAGAGGGCTGATTTTTTGTGAATTTCTGAGGGTTTTCTTGGGTGCAGCAGAGCAGAGTGCTAGATTGATTCATTCCCATACTCGTCATAGTAATTAAGGAGAAAGTGAGAGAAAAGCGAGAGTGTTAGGGTCATCTAGAGTTGAGAGTACTATATGCTGCATGAATGAATGAATCAATCACTCACTCTGCTGCACCCAAGAAAATCCTCAGAAATTCACAAAAAATCAGCACTCTGTCCCACCCCCCTGAAATTGGGGTGGCAGCCTAAACCCATTGGGCACTACCACCCCACCCCACTCTTTTGGGGCAGATACACTTTCTGCCCCCCCCATCTGCCCCAAAGACACAAAAACTTAAGAAATTCACAAAAAATCAGCCCTCTGTCCCACCCCCCTGAAATTGGGGTGGCAGCCTACACCCATTAGGCACTACCACCCCACCCCACTCTTTTGGGGCAGATACGCTTTCTGCCCCCAATCTGCCCCAAAGACACAAAAACTTCAAAAAATCACAAAAAATCAGCCCTTTGTCCCATCCCCCTGAAATTTGGGTGGTAGCCTACACCCATTAGGCACTACCACCCCACCCCACTCTTTTGGCTCCAGAGTCCTTTTTGCTGATCCGAATCGATTCGGATTCGGATTCGGATTAAATCCGAATCCAAAACGAATCGGGGGTGATTCGGGTCAGCAAAATTCGGACACAGAACAGAACAAAGGTGATTCGGCTCGGGTCCCGAGCCGAATCACCGAAAACCCGAAATGCACACCCCTAGTTTCAAGTTCCCTTCCTGGCTTCTCCAAGATAGGGCTGAGAGAGATTCCTGCCTGCAACCTTGGAGAAGCCGCTGCCAGTCTGTGAAGACAATACTGAGCTAGATAGACCAGTGGTCTGACTCAGTATATGGCAGCTTCCTATGTTCCTATGAATAAAAGGTCTTCTTTGAAGCCTCCCACTTTTTCCCTCAGGGATCTAGTGGAAATAGCTCTTACAATTCTCCCCCGCCACCCAGTTTCCAAAAACTACTATTGGCAATTTTACAGAGTTGCCATGGGGTGCCATTTTGCTCCAGAACTGACCAATCTGTTTATGGAGAATTTTAAAAGATAATGACTTTGTGAAATACATAGAAGCTTATAAGTAGTATCTTGATGACATCTTCATTATATGGTTAGGCCCAGAGGAAGAAGTATGTAATTTTAAAACTTTTTTAGAAAACATTCATACCACTACAGTCATCCCTTGCCAACTGCGGTTTCCCCAAATATGGTTTTGAGTATCTGTGACCAGAAAATTGTGGCAGGTCTCACCAAACGTGACCTGAGTGTCCGCAGCTTGGCAAGATTTTTTGGCAATTTTTTTTTGTGATTTTGGGAGGTCAGGGGGTCATTTGGGGGTTGGGGTCATTTTCAGGGGGGCTTTCACTCCTATTACTCACTCCTGGGGATTTGGGGGGATTTTTCCTTATTTTTAACTGTTATTTTTCAGTCTTTTTGTGACCGCAGTTCCCCTAACCCCCGTTTGCCAGAACCCTCTCAGGATGATTGTATTAAATTTGAAGGAAGACTGTATTAAATTTCAGATATCCTATGAGAAGGATACAATTAACTTTCTAGATGTAGAAATTTGAAAAACAATCTCCCTTATTACAACAGCAAGATAAGGATATATGATTTGCTAAGTAACTGTATATTAGAAAAAGTAGTGCAGCATTTCTAAAAAAACTGAATCAAAAGAAATAAAATTACAAATGGCTACTTAAACTGGCAAACAATGATTGAAGAAACCAAAAGAGATTTTTTGACAAAGATTCTCGGAGACCAGTGTTTCTCAGATGTGAAGTTCATGTTGTATCGATCTTCGAGGTTTTACTGAAGGCAGTGAGCCAATGTCATTTGTAAAAACTTCAAACCCGGAAAAGAAAACAGTGCAGATATTCCTTCACCTGACTGTCAGGTATACACCTTCATACCTAGAATGGATTAACAAAGGAATATGTCCCCCCACCTCTCATGGTCAAAAGGGCAAGGAAGAAATATCCTCCAATTGGCATGAATCAAAGATTTTCATTAAAATATAATAAGAAAATATGATCCTGGCCATGATGAATAAAAACTGGCAGAGAGGAAAGACAACAGGAATAGCACTGTGATGCCTGACAATTTCCAATCTGACCTTGTCGGAGCAGTTATGATCAGATGGAAATGGAAGGCAATATCTCACTAAAAGAATATAGCAGTGCTAGTCTCCATTTTCCAACTTATTTCTAACCACTCTTCATCCGAGGTACCTTGTGGGCACTTTCATAATTGAAATGATACTTTGGTTCTCTTTGCTGTGGTTAGTAAGTATGCTGTGCTTAATGCAGGATTTTGGTAAATGAGCATCCCCTTTTCAGTGATTTTGGGAGAAAGCTGCAAGGGGCAAAAACTATTTACCCACTTTATAGGAATACTATGAATATCTGTACATCACTTTTCAACAAAAGTTCCCAAAGTGGTTTACACAGATATAAATACAAGTTCTTCTAGTAAGAACTAATTTGCCTACTTTCCTTTCACTATCTCTCCAACTGGACTAAATTTGGTTCAAATCGAGGTGGACAAGTTAGATCTCTTGCACTTCAAATGTTCACGTGTTCACCATCTTGGATCAGTGAGGATGACATTATTACAAATTAAACCATTGAGGTGTCCCTGTGTATGTAGGAATCATAGGTTCACTACAACTGTACCAAATTTGGTTCAAATTGGTTAGACACAGTCTACAAGTTAGTGCACTTGCGCCTCAATAGTTCACACATCCACCATCTTGGATGGGGTAGATGACATCATGACTAACTACACCATTGGGGCATCCATATGCATCCCTACAGCTGTAGCTGTTAGCCCACTTGTGCCTCAAAGGTTTATGCATCCACCACCTTGAATCAGGGTGGGTGATATCATCCCAAACTATACCATTGAGGTGTCCCTATGTATTCCTACAACTGTACCTGATTTCATTCATATTGGTTCAGGTGTTGCGAAGTTGGGCGGGGACACACATGAATGGACACACACACACACACAGCTGAGTGATCTCATATGCCTACTGGAAAGTAGGCTATAAATGGCTCCATGTCCCCCAATATTGTGATTGCGCTCACAATCTAAAAAAGAAACTGCAGCCACTGGAGGGATACTGTACTGGGGATGGTAAAGGCCAGTTGCTCTCCCCCTGCTAAATAGAGAGAATTACCACTTTAAATGGTACCCCTTTGCACAGTTCGCACTACAATTAGCACTATAGTGGGTTCACATTTGACCAAAAAAGAGACCCCTGCAGAAGGTATCTGTGCATAGGTGAATCAATTGACTGACATTCTGACCAAGAAAATGTGTGTGCATTAACAGGTTTTACCTGGCATGGAGTGGGGTGGGATGCATGGCTGGGAGAAGCTTGGACCAACCTCAGCTGGAGCAGGTGAGTTTTCTTGGCCCTCTCAGGTTGTCAGGGAGGGGGCAGTCTACTGATCACTATCTGGAGGTGGTAGAATTAAGGGAGCACAGAGGCAGGAAAACTGACACAGCAGGAGAGAGAGCTGGTCGAAAGGAGGAGAGCTGGTATTGTGGTGGCAAGCATGAATTGTCCCCTTTGCTAAGCACGGTCTGCCCTGGTTGCATATGAATGGGAGATTTGATGTGTGAGCACAGCAAGTTATTCCACTTAGGGGATGAAGCCACTCTGGGAAGAGCATCTAGGTTCCATATAATTTCCCTGGCATCTCCAAGACAGGGCTGAGAAAGACTCCTGCCTGCAACCTTGGAGAAGCCACTGCTAGTCTGGGCAGACAATACTGAGCTAGATGGACCAATAGTATAAGGCAGCTTCCTATGCTCCTATGCAAATCCTGGGTTGTTTTAACTGTAGAACAAGCCAGGATATGAAACAGAATTGAATGACCATCTGATAAGCACACACACAAGCATATTAATCTATGGTTTTAGAGAATATACAAACATATTCAGAACCGCTAACTGTTGATGAATTTGCTTGCTTGGTTTGCCCTTGGTCTTTCACATCACTAGTCAAATCTATGGCCAGCAGCACCAAAACATCATATACAGATGTATTCTTGTCCCCTTAATGACAATAACCTCTTTGAAAATGTAAGCTGAGATCATAAACACCATGACCTCCATCTTTAAGGCAGTGATTTAATAGTCTTCTGTTAAAACACAGGAAAAGAGGGCAAAATGGCCATAGTAAGTTGTGACAATAAGCTCTTTGGCCTGTCCTAAATGATAGATGATACAAAGAAACCATTCCTTACACTGTGCTCATGAAGTCCTTCTGTATTTTAGGTCACCCTGATATTGTCAGACAAAATCTTTGTCTTCCAGAAGGGTTTTGCAGAAAAGCAATTTAAAGCTATTGAAATTTAGCATAGGTATGTTTGAAGAGACTTTGCAGCAATGACTGCTTCTGTCACCAAAAGCACTTTTCAGAATTACACCAATATCCTAATTAGGAAAAAGAAGTTGAGATACAACTAGCAGATGAAAAGTTCTGTCTCTAAGCAGAATGGCTAATACAGCTGGTCAAAGTATAATTAAGTAGACAGGAGTGAACTGGTTTGGCTTCACATAAGCTATACATATCAGGCACTGGTTTTATCTCCTTTCTCCCAAATGAAAGTCTCAAATCTGGTAGACTTCAAATGATGACTTTCAGGTATGAATAGGCCATCAAAGGTACAGTACCACATGATTAGATAACCTTTTCAAAAACACATTTAAACAAGTTGTTCTAGTAAGAAATAATCCGCCTCTACATCTGGACTAAATTTGGTGCAAATTGAGGTCCACAAGTTAGATCACTTGTGCTTCAAGTGTCCGCCATCTTGGATTGGGTTAGATGTCATCATTACAAACTGCACCATTGAGGTGTCCCTGTCTGTCGTTCACTACAGCTGTTCCAAATTTTATTGAAATTGGTTAGACAGTCCTCACATTAGTGCACTTGTGCCTCAAAAGTTTATGCATCTGCCAACTTGGATTGGGGTGGGTGACATCATCACAAACTGCACCATTGGGGCATCCCTATGTGTCCATTCAGCTGTAGAAAATTTGTTACAAGATGTCCACCATCCTGAATAGGGGTGGATGACATCATCAAAATCTTCACTGTTGAGGTGTCCCTATGTGTCCCTACAACTGCAGCAAATTTGGTTCAGATCAGTTAAGCGGTTCACAAGTTAGCCCACTTGTGTCTCAAAAGTTTGTGTCCACCATCTTGAATTGGCGTGGATGACATCATCACAAGCTACGCCACTGAGGTGTCCATGTGTGTCACTCACTGCAACTGTACGCAATCTGGTTCAAATAGGTTAGGCAGTCCACAAATTATTATTCCATTTGTGCCTCAGATGTTCATGTGGTCACCATCTTGAATTGGAATGAATGACATCACACACCGTGCCATTTGGGGCATCCCTATGTGTCCCTACATCTGCAGCAAATTTGGTACAAATCGGTTAGGTGGTTCACAAGTTAGCCCACTTGCACCTCAAAGGTTTACGTGTCTGCCATTATCGGGGTGGATAACATCATCACAAACTACACCATTGAGGTGTCCCTATGTGTAACTCAGTGCAACTGTACCTAATTTGGTTTAAATTGGTCAGACAGACCACAAATTAGTTTGCTTGCACCTCAGATATTCATGCAAATGCCATCTTGAATTGGAGTGGATGACATCATCACACACCACACTCTTTGGGCATCCCTATGTGTCCCTACATCAAATCAGTTCAATTCAGTTAGGTGGTTTACAAGTTAGTCCACTTGCGCCTCCAAAGTTTATTCATGCACCATCTTGGATTGAGGTGGATGACATCATCACAAACTACACCATTGAGGTGTCCTAGGTGTCACTCACTGCAAATGTGCCTAATTTGTTTTAAATTGGTTAGACAGTCCACAAATTAGCCCGCTTGCACCTCAGATGTTCATGTGGCTGACATCTTGAATTGGAGTAGATGACATCATCACACGCCACACCCTTTGGGCATCACTATGTGTCCCTACATCTGTAGCAAATTTGGTTCAAATCAGTTAGGCGGTTCATAGGTTAGCCCATTTGTGCTTCAAAGTTTACACATCTGCCATCTTGGATTGGGGTGGATGACATCATCACAAACTAAGCTGTTGAGGTGTCCCTGTGTCCCTGCAACTGTACCTAATTTGGTTCATATTGGTCCAGCGTTGTGAAGTTGATGTGGGGGGACACATGGGCACACACACAGAATGCCGGGTGATCTCATAGGCCTACTGGAAAGTAGGCTAAAAACAAATACACATTGCCTGACATCCTCACTAATAGTGTGTGTGCCTGCACACTGGGAAGGTGTCCTCACTGTGTAGAGCTTCCAAAGCTCTGCAGGGCTATCATGCAAGTGAAGGGGGATTCAAAAGTGATAAATAAAAAGATGCCTCAGAGGCATTTTTAGCATAACATATACAACTGCATGTATTCTTTCCATGCAAATTCTTGTTTAGTGAACTAAAACGCTACCAAATTCTTGCTACCAGGTATTTACCCATGCTTGCTTCACATTTGGGAAAACACAGTAAAAGATGTCAAAGCAGAGCTTTAAGAGATGCTGAAAGTGCAAGTCTCTTCAGAATACACAATGGATAGATCTTTTCAGTCGGAACTCCCCAAGCTTTTGTCATAATAAAATTAATTCTCCAGAACAGTAAAGGGTTTAATTTCTGCAACGTATTTTTTCACATTGAAATATTAAGGTGGCAAGTTGCAGGAACATGCCCCACTTTGGGTTATTAAATCTATTGACCTTAGTCACCTCTTCTGGGGATTGCTGTTTCTGTTGAATTGTAATTTTTTTTTGTTCAGAAGAAAAGAGATATTATATATGCCACTGCATGTCTTGAGTGTTTCTTTGGTGCCATTTTGTGGTATTTGCAGTCCTCCCTGACATTATCAAATGGATTGACATTTCAAATATTTGCAGTGCTCAGCGGGCACTAATTCAATGAAGGTGAACCCTGGGATCCTCACACTGTGGCACAGCAAGTGGTGTGTGTCTTTTTAATCACAGCTGCTGAAATAAGATCAAAAGGCAATGTGTTGTGAAACCCTTAAACCTGCTGTCACAGCAGAGAGAGAGAGAGAGAGAATGGGAAGGGACCACTGCAGGAGGACAAGTGATGGGGAGTACATTTGAGACAGGGAACTGCTATACTCCTATGTTACTATAGCTGATGTCCCAACATACACACTGTAGCATAAGTTACTTTATGTATATACATAAATATAAGCTTCCCATGAATGAATTTATGAGAAAGGATGCTCAGGCTATAAACCGTTCTTGTCATATTGCATCCAGTTAATGCATCACATATCCAGGACTACTGTCTGCAGGTGAGCCTTCATTCATATTAATAAACTGAATGAATTCCCATGAACTGAAACAAACAGAGGTCATGCAGCAGCAACTGGATGTGCACAATATGAATTAAAGCACAGAAAAGGTGATATTTTCCTCGAGCTAATTTCTATTGGTTTAGAAGTATATCAAGGTAAAGTGTATCATTGAGTCGGTGTTGACTCCTCACGACCACAAAGGCCTGTGGTTGTCTTTGATAGAAGGGGGGTTTGCCATTGCCTCCTCCTGCGCAATATGAGAAGATGCATTTCAGCATCTTCCTATATCGCTGCTGCCTGGTATAGGTGTTTCCAATAGTCTGAGAAACATACCAGTGGGGATGGCTATATAAAAATTTATTCTGTATAGATATAATCCTCATCAAGTCATCATCCACAGGTTAAATGATCACTGTGCAATGTTTGCTAATAGATTTTTTTAAAGCTTGTAATAACTCATGGATTCCGGAGCTTTGATGAGAGACTGACTAGAAGTATCTAAGGCACTTACTTGTCACCTTATCTTGTATTATCTTGGAGCCGCCTTGGGATTTTCTTAATGAAAGGCGGGGTATAAAATTAACAATAAATAAATAAATAAATTATTTTCAATCTGCTTTCTCTGAGAGATATGACATTATGACATGAATGGTGTAGCCTTGACCTGATTCCACAAGTAGCCTTGACTCAGTTCTATTATGGGTCATAAGGCATGTTTGGAGAATGGAGACTGAAAATAATGTCATGTCATGAAAAGCCTGAAAACTGACAATATGTGCGTTTGTGGGTATCTAAGATTTACAGCAGAATCTTAGCTCCAAACTCTTCCACAAGAGGATCTCACCTTTTAAGCAACAATCAAGATCATGACCTATTCCTATTTCCATGGAAATATAAGGCCCCTCTTCAAGTGCTGTGCTCTCAGGAGAAAAATGCATGCAGGGCAGGCTGGGATCACACCCACACACCATGCACTGGCTAGCCATGCTCCAGCAGAGGATTTTCAATCAATGCTTAGGTTTTTCAGTCATAGAAGCAGAGGTGCTTTTACCTCTGGACCTCCAGGCCAATGTCCAAGGCCTCCAAAGCCCCTGGGGGCCCTCAAATCCTTTTTAGTCTGTCCTGAGTGGGGTAGTTGCCTGGCTGAGCATGATGATGCTTAATTTGCAGGGGAGGGGGCCCTCCAAAGGTCTTTAGGTCTAGGCTCAAAAATTACTTAGGTGCACCTCTGCATAGAAGGAAACCCCATCTTTGACATTTGCCTCTGCAGACAACAACTGATTGTGGGGACTTCCAGGGCACATCTCCAGCAGGGGGTGTGGTTAGCAGGTGTGATCCTGCTGCACCCTTTATGCACTTGCTCTTCTAGGACAGAATTATGCCTGAAGAGGGCTATTGTTATGTCAACATACATCAGAATCGCCTCACTTCATTTCACTATGAAGTGCTCCTGATATATTCTGGTACATCTGAGTGCAAAACTTGGCACTTTAATAACATTTCAGTATCTCCAAGAACAGACACTGATTATAATAATAAGAGAAGCGAGCAAGAGACACTTAATCAAAAGTCATTGTGTCTTCATCCACCCTTGTCCTGTGTTTCCTGATTGCAAGCAACAAAAACAGTCTGGGAGCCAATTATTGTCATAGTAAGAGACTTAGCCTTTCTCATATAATTATCTGCCAAATACGAGTCCTGTGGCACGTTAAGGACTAACAGATTTATTGTCTTTAAGGTGCCACTTGGCTCTTTGTTGCTTTTCTACAACAGGCAACTCCTCTGGTATCTGCCAACAGCATCTTTTATAACCATCCAGCACTTCAAACACCAGAGAGGCTTATATAAGCAATTTCACCCAATGTGAATGAGTCTGGGTGCATTAACATAGAAAAAGAAGAACAAGCAAACAGGAGAGCATCAAGCTCAAGAGCAGAATGTGTTGCTGGATGAGTTGCTTGGCACCTGCAAAGATGTCTATCAGCATGGAAACAGGTGTTGCAGTCCTATTAGCAGAGTACCAGAGGGCATCCTTATTAAAACTAGAGGCAACAAAAGACATTTATAAGGCAAGGAACAAAAGGCGTGCTCACTGATGTTCACATGCAAGAAAGGGAAGCAGAAGAGTGTTGGGAGGTCTACCAAATGCTGCAAATTTTCTCCACTGGTCAAAAAACAAAGATCCTAGTTCAAACATCCATTCTGTAACATAAGGATATGGTTCTCAATAAGGAATTTTGCATTGCCTCTTGTGAGGATCGAAGCAACATGGGCTGCTTAAATTAACATTCAACCTCAAAGACCTGGTGGGGAGTACATGATGGCGTGGAGCTACAGCTGCTGATCTGCATATTACAGTTGCATGCCATTGTCTGTTATTTTCATGATGCAGGAAAATGGATTAGTAAGTTAAAAATTAACTAAATTTTTAAAAAAAACTAGTTAAGAGTTGTGCAATCCAACTCTGCAAGCAACATTGAATTTCAACTGGATTCATCACTGTTGTTTTTTTAAAAAAATTACTTAGATGGTAGGTTTTGTAAAATGTTTGATTTTGCAACTAATAGCAGCAGCAAAACCTGTCATCAAGAGCAACTGGAAAACAAATGAGAATTTGGTGTATCTGGTTTATCTTGTTGTTCAATACAGATTGTTGGAAAGTCTTACATCCCAGTCATATTGATACTTTTCTAGTAACATCATTGCTTTTCAAAATTTTAATTGACAGAGGTAGGCCCTATCCACCCGCAGCACAGTACCTCCAGTGACTGTTGCTGGTGTCTATCTTATGTTTCTTTTTAGAATGTGAGCCCTTTGGGGACAGGGGTCCATCTTATTTATTTATTATTTCTCTGTGTGAACCGCTTTGAACACTTTTGTTAAAAAGCGGTATATAAATATTTGTTGTTGTCATTGTAGTATATAGGAGACAACATTCAATTAGAATGTAAATATTCAACAATGAAATGATGATTGAATTAAACATTTCACAGTTCAATGTTTCCGCAGCTGACCATGGGTGATAAAATACAATGTGGTTGTGTTGTCTACAAATGTCTCTGCTTCACTCAGCTTCTTCCCATCAGCCACCCTCAACCGTTCATATTAGAGTTCATTGTTCTGAGTACACACCCATAACTTCTGCCTAGCAGGCAGATCGCCATACATGTGGTATTCAGTGCCAAGCATTGGACAGCTCCCCCACTTCTGATGTTAAACCAGTTAATAACTAATAACTCTTTTAAAAGCAACTAAGTGCTTTCTTCATTCAGATAATTTTTAGCTGAATTTTTAGCTTCTTTTACAACATTCAAAATAGTTACAAAATAAGTATTTTTAAAGGGGTGTTCATGGGGAAAAAATTCTGCTCCACAGAAGATTAAGTATATATTCACCCTAGGTAAAATTAAAATGCATTTTGCTTTTCTTTCTCATGCGGCAGTATTCTATTCCTTTATTTCATGGAATGAATTGCCATTGACCTATTTTTATCCTTTCCTTATCATGCACAGGAAGAAGCTGTATAGCTTGAGCAAGCATTGTTATGTTCAGCTTGGTGGCTCTCAGCCATCTGACTATGCTGTCTGTTTCTTAATAATGAGCATTGAGGTCACACACGGAGGATAGATTAACTCTGGGAGGAAGTGACAGGAAAAGTAAAGTGATATAGTGGAGAATGTGCTAGAATGCTGGAGGCAAAGCAGGACGCCTTCCAGCACAAACACTGAGATGTCATGGTGATGAGCATGATACAAAGAGATAGATGGAGTCAATGTGGAGGCATATTGGAGGGCAAGCTCAGAAACACCTGTGGCAAGCTTGTCTAACTTTTCCAATGTTACTACTTTTATTTTCTAACTCTGTTGCTCAAGGAGAAATAGATTATCACCCAATTGTACAGCAGTCGCCACCTAGTTACACTGTCTCTTTAGTACTGTGAAACACACTTAGGATTGCACTGTCAATATGCTTTTCAAGTGCCAATTAGGATGACGCTTCACTGATTGGCCCACTCTACATAATAAAGATGTAAGTGCCCTGTGGGCACAGATGGCTCTCCCCCACTTCAGGGCACCATTCCTGATCAAGGAGGAGCATGGTCCATCTGAACCACCCAGCTACACATGCTCCAAATATTTATTTATTAATTAATTTATTATTATTATTATTATTATTATTATTATTATTTCTTCTTTACACAGTCAGATGTGTTATTGACAGGTGTTATTGACTGGTTTGTTTTATCTAGACATCGAGTCCTTCCCAAGGACTTGGGATGGCTGAATTTTATTATCAGTGTTGTTGCTGTTATTATTATAGATATCGTCGCAGAATATAGGCTGTTCCCAGTAAAGTTGCTTTTTGTAATTGGCCGATGGTGATTTCTGTGGCCCCTATGAGGTTGAGGTGCCATTCAATAATCCATAATTCTGTTTGATAAAGAATGGTGCACTGGAGGAGGAAGAGAAGCTTCTATGCTGATGGTAAGTTCATGCTAGGAGTGTGCAATTCGGATTTTTGGTTTTTCAATTCGGATCCACTCAGAACACCTCAGAAACAACAGAACTCTGTACCCCATGGTCAGAAACCCATGGGGGTGGTTGGCACCCTATGTGCACTATACCACCACTCGCTCTGGGCCACCCAAGCACCCACCCCAAGTGCAGTTATGGGGCTTCTGAAACCTCCATGATTCCCTATGGAGAAAAACTTTAAAGCATAAACTTCCACAAATCACCAAAAATCAGCCCTCTGCCCAAATCCTTTGAAAAAATTCTGGTAGCTTCCTTTCTCCCCTTGGGCACTACCACCAATCCCACACCACTCTAGGCCATCCCTTTCCTCCCGACGTGAAGCGATACACCTCCATTATACCTTTTGGGGGGAAACCTTAAAGACGCGTAAACTACAACAATTCACCAAAAATCAGCCCTTTGCCCAATCCCTCTGCAATTTGGCTGGTAGTCTCCACCCATTAGGCACTACCATCCCACCCCACTTTTTTGGCCCTAGGACCTGAAATTCAAGTAGACGTCAGATCAGACCCTTTTTCATTGAAGTCAATGGGTGGCAAAAAGGCGGGAAATTCAAATAGACATCAGAACTCAAAATGGAGGAGAAAGAAGAATCACTTTATTGGCCACAAAATGGAAGGCCGAAAGTACAAATTATTTGGAGCTGAAACAGGGGTGATTCATTTTGGCTCCAAAACATTTTGGGATGGCAAGAAGGTGATTCGTTTCAGCAACGAATCACCCGAAACGGGCAGTTTTGGGTACAGCTCGTCCTGTACCCTAAATGTTTCACACATCCCTAGTTTGCGCCTTTCGCATGTGGGTAGGTTGGTTGAGCAAATTATTGTCTGAACCATCCCATTTTTCCTATTCAGAGGCGACAAATGAGATATCTGTATAAGAAAAATATGTGTATATGAAAGGGGATGGAAATACAGTAAGCCCTCTTCTAGCACTTATTCTAAGTAGGAAAAAAGAATTATAGATGCACTCACAAGTCCCACCCAACCTCTAAATGTTCACTGTGCACAGAACCTATACATTTGGGCTCAAAATGCATAATATGTACCCTGTAAAAATGGAAGTTACATTTGCATATAGGCTCTGTGCATACATTCAGATGAACCACATGGAGGTAAGGGAAGGGGACAGCAGGCAAGTCACTGATTCCATCCTCTGTACATTCATTCTGACCTGGAATGAATGTCAGATACAGCAGCCATGTACTGTGACGGTGGTGTCTGTGTTAATGCCTATGATAGAATTTTCCTACTGTGAATTCACACATACACAATAATCATTTGATAATTCAGTTTCACGTTATGACTTGTATTTCTGGAACATCCATCACTGATCAAACTTCAAAGACAAAGGCGGAAGACAGACTTAACATTTTAAGTGTGCTTGGAAAGCCGAACATACATCTGCTGCATTCCAATGCATTCGTTTTCTGGGCTATGGAAGTGCATGCTTTTTATATTGTTCTTGTCAATAGTGAGGGGATATGCACCAGCAGAGGCGTAACTAGGGAAAACGGCGCCCGGGGCAAGCACTGAAATTGCGCCCCCCCGCTGTGCCCCCCCGCCGCCCCCCCAACATACATCTGACTGACACACATGTGTTTTTTCCTCACAACAACCCTGTGAAGTTGGCTTGTATCTCAAACACCAGAATTATGATGCAATGAATGATGATACATCCTACATTACACTTCGTTTTTTCCTCACAACAACCCTGTGAGTGACTGTATGCATTTTAACAAAACGAAAACCAAGGACTCCAGAGTAATTCGAGGGACTAGGGTGATAGTGCTAAAGACTCCTTATTCTCCCGCTGTTAAAGAAAGACTCCCCTTTTCCAAAACCGCACGCTATTTACACCAGAAAAGGTTTCAAATGGAGGGGGAAGCAGCGAGATTGAAGTGGGGGGGCCCCTGCAAGTTTCACCAAGGGGTTGGGCTGCTGCTGCTCATAGATCATGTAAGGCTGAGATGCAGAAGGAAGGAAGTGGCAGAACGGGCAGGGAATCGGGGATTGATAAGAATAAGAAGACTACACAACACGAAAGAAGAGAAAACACACACCTTGTTGTGACCACCCTACCACCGAATCCGCCTGCCCGCCGAATCCTTTCTTGTCCGTGCCGCCGGGTGTCCAAGTCCTCCTGCTTGCGCCTGCAGCCCCAGCCCCAGCAATGACACTCTCCTATGCGACCCCGCCACGTGCAGGCGAGCCAAGCTGGGAGGATGGACGCACACATGCGCAGCGTGACTTGGCACACCGGCCGAGTCACACGTGCGTGCGTGACTAGAGACCCTCCCTCACCCTGGCTGGAAAGCCACTAGACGGCCTCTTTCTGGCTGGATATAAGTTCCGTCGCGAGCCAAGGCAGGCAAGAGCATGGAACTAGGCGCCCGCCGTGGTGCCCGCCGGAAAGCCAGGCCAGCAAAGCAATGGGGGGGGGCACGGGCACAGAAGGGACCGCTTGTGGGGGAGGGGGCGCTGGAGAAATTTGTATTTAAAAAAATTATTTTAATTTTTTTTTTAAAAAAAATGTTTTGGATCTGGCGGCACCCCCCCCCATGACCCGCAAAGATGGTGCCCGGGGCATGTGCCCCCCCTGCCCCCTATAGTTATGCCTCTGTGCACCAGAATGTGTCTTGGTGGGATTTTGCCACAAACAGTTTTGCTAGCTTCTAAGTCAGGGCCGGACTGGGGGCACTGAGAGGGTGGTGGAATGTATATGGGGAGGGTGCCGGGTTTTGAGCAGACTGGGTACTTAAGGGTGGAAGTATTCACTGCTGCTGAGTGTGGTGGGGTGCAGGGGTGCCCTGCGGGTGGGGTGCACCGGGAATATGCCCTGTTGCCCTGTGGGCCAGTCTGAGCATGTTCTGAGTGAAAAATCATTGAAGGAGGAGGTCTATTTAATGGTTGAAAAAACTTCACGGAAACATGCTCCCTATTTTGATTCTGCTCTTATCTACACCATAATGCTTAGCCGCTTTAATAGTCATTTTCTCTTCTCTGATCATCCTGACAAGTGTACTTCTTTGAGGGATCACTAACGGAATTCTATGCACCCTTACCAAACCACATTTCCAAGATTCCTTGACAATTAATTGGGTACAAAAATGATTCAGGCTTCGAGGGTAAAGATCAGAATGGCCAAGCCATTATGGCACATGATGTGGGGCACCAAATGTACCCCCATCCCCCCACACATACACATTAGTCCTCTGTCTCCTTGCTTAGCTATTCCTGCCATACCACCTTTAGTCTTCTCTGCTGGGCTGGTGGCAATTGAGAATGTGGTTGCACCTAGCAGCCATGGAGGAGGGAGAGGAAATGGAAGAGGAGGCAGGGAATATTGAACCCATAATTTTTATTACTTCTCTTCATGACTGCTAAGATCACCTGAGAGTACTATACCACATACATACTGCACTTGAAGGATATGGGAACATATCACAGTGCAGGAGTAAATCCATTCTGAATCCTCAAATACGGAAGATCAAAAAGAGTTCTAGAACCCAGCTTTAAACCAACCAAATGAAATACCTAGTACAAGGCCTGTAAGGATATGCTTTTATTTGTGCTGCTCAAAGATATATTCAAATGAGAATCCAACTCCACATGTGAAAAACAGCAGTGAAGTGTTGGCCTGGCTTTTTATGTTCTTAAATATGCCTCATCATGAATCTGCAGCAGTTTATGAACAGATCTTTTCTTCCCATTCTCTGGAGTTTTCTGTTTCATTTCACTGGAAAGGGTATCCACATATGTAACCTTCTTATTATTTTTCATCATTTCCTATCGGGCATTTCAACATATATTTTTGCCCTCTCCAGTGGCAAACCTTACCATGCAGCATGTAGTGTTTATTGTAGCAGTAAATGAAGCATGCAGAGCAGCATCTGAAAACAATTAAAACTAATTGAAATGAGCCATGGCCTCTAGTACTCCCATTAAGTTTTTTTTCCCCCATAAGCAACCATAGCTAGGAATTAAAGAAAAACCTTCTAGTTGAAGGCTGTCTGATGAGCTCAGCCCCTTTCATGAGCATCAAAGAAATGGATTTTAAAAATATTTTTTAAAAAGGGATGAGATGATGTCGTTGACTAAAACAGGCCATGCTGATGGAGAGACAGGATATTGAGGGAGACCAGGGAAGAAGCCGTTCAAACATGGGGAGGAGATAGAGCCTTCTTCTCTCTGCTGTTACAGCAAAAGCAGCAGCAGCTGCTTTATGAATTAATAAAGAGACATCAGCATGATTATGCACACAAGGTCCTTTCATTCATAATTCATAGGACCATCCATCAGGCAGCTGCACGTTCAACACAGGAAATCAAGGTTAGGCCTATTTTGCTCTGCTCTTTGAATCACAACAGAAAAGTGAGGCAGGGGGAAAAATAGGAGACAGACTGTTTATCAAATGAAGAAGAATGAGGGGAGAAAGTCTCACAATCAGTAAGGAAGGAACTTGGATGGAATGCTTAATTTCTACCTGAACAGGAGTGAGAAATAATTAAACCCCGAACATCATCCCTTCATGCTGCCGGGTGCAAGCAGTTTATGATTTTCTAATGCAAGCCCTTTTAATTCTTTAATGACAGGAATGTTTCAAGGTGGCCTATCAGGATGTTGAACAATGATTCATGGCTTCTTTTTCCTCATGAAAAGAACAAAGCAGGTGTGTTGACGAATCCTTGTTCCTATTAATTACTCTATATAAATAATTACTGAGAAGGAATAATTACTTAACTGGTTTAGCAGCTGCATGCCACATGGGGGAAGAAAACTTTGTTCAGCCCCCAGGGTGTATGTGTGCTACTGAGGTCAGCCTAGGAGTATGTTTGACATAAAAGATAGTGCCAGAAGCCCAGATTCAACCACAAACTCCAGGTGGATTAATAGAGGCACTTTCCCTGCACACAATGAGGTAATTTGTTTTCTGAAACATTCCACAGTGAGATCCATATCCTGGACGTAAATTTATGGTAGGTGCCAGTTCAGCTCACTGGCCACCTTGCATTTGGCAAGGCCTCAGACATCACATCTGTCAAAAGCATAGTGTCCCATAACCTACATCTGTATTAGACTGTCCATGTAAAAGTCATCAAGGTGAAAGGATCACCTTTCAATTAATGGGACTATGGACTATAAGCACTTTCTGTGCTTCATAACATATGTTTTGTTACTAAAAATGTGTTGAGGTCCCTGCCTTGCCTCCCTGGATGAAAACATGAGGGTATGCTCAGCACCTAGCTGCACAACAGTATACACTATTGATTTAGATACAGCCGTCCCCTCCTAGTGGCCAGACTGCAACAGGCACACAAGACAGACAAAGAGAGAAAAGAAGAGATAATTAAACAAGTACCTCATGCTGAATGGAAGGAAACCTTTGTGGCACTAAAGTCCACTTCCTTCAGGCTAAGAGACCTGAACCTGATTGAAATCATCAAGAAAAAAGTTAATCACGACTGGCATATACTGTATACAGATATATACACGTGTTTTATACACACACACACACACACACACACACACACACACACACACAGAACACAGCTATAGCAGTAAACTCTCTATCCGTACTACCATGAGTTTGAGGAACCAGTACCCAGGTTGACTTTTAAAATGAATGCAGATGCAGTCATTCAAACAAAAACATGTACAAGTGTACAGACACCTGTACACTTGTACAACATAAAGAGTGAGTAGGGCTGAGCTAGTGTACAGGTGTCTGCACACTTGTACATGTATTTGAATGACTGCACCTGCATTCGTTTTAAAAGTCAACCTGGGTACAGGTCCCTCAAATGCAAGGTACGGATAAAGAGTTTATTGTTATACCTGTTTTCAACATGACATGTTATTTACTGTACCTGTACACACTGCACCCAGATTGTACAACTGTCGAACATAATGTTTATGTTTTTCCTGGACTGCAGCCAAAGATTGTACTCATAGATTGAGAACTAAAAAATAGCCTTGTTAGTCTTCAGTGTGCCACAAGGCTATTTTTTGTTTGTTTGCAGACTTATTGTGGCATACATATTTGTGGACTTCATCCAGTGCATGAAGTACTGACTTCCATTGGCAGATTTGGTGTGTATAGACCAAAAAGAAAAAAGGAAACAAACACCACTAAATATTTCAAGGGCTGTTAGCCCCATTGTTTTACATTCATACTCAATACCAATCTGTATATGGACAAATAGATTTTTCAAATGTTGCACACTGCAGGGAACTTTAAGATGGGCACACTACTGGGCATCCATATTGTTTGTCTTATTCTGAAATAACATAGGAAGCGGCCTTATATTGAGTCAGACCATTGCTCCACTTAGTTCAGTACTGTCTACACTAGGGATTCTCAATGTTGGGTCCCCAGATGTTATTGCACTTCAACTCCCATAATCCCCAGCCCCAGGGGCCTTTGGTTGGGAGTTGAAGTCCAATAACATCTGGAGACCCAATGTTGAGAATCCCTGGTCTGTACTGACTTCTGCATGCAAGCACATGCTCTATCACTGCCCCAACACCTAAGCAGTTGGCCCATCCCCTACCACAACTCCATCTCCTAAGGAGAATACCTTACAGCAGACAATGCTCACATACAAATACAATGAATATTTATATACTGCTTTTCAGCAAAAGTTCCCAGAGTGGTTTACACAGCTATATAAACAAACAAACAATTACACACACACACACCACACAAATAAATAAATAAATAAAATGGCTACTGGGCTGTACCGGATTTGGATTCCCACATGTAGTCACCCATCCAAATGAAAACCAGGGCAGGCCCTGCTTAGCAAATGGGACAATTCATACTCTGGTCAAATCCGGGGCAATTTGCAGATCTGACCTAGAATCAAATCACCCTCAAAATAGAGGATATCTCTGTCGAAGGGTGTGCTTGATTCAAATTGAGGTCGAATTGAATTGAAGAACCATCAAATTGATTCACGGAGAACAGCCATCTCTCAATGAATCACTCAAATTGATTCAGGTGGTTCAAGCATCATTTTGGGGCCTGTTTTGCTGGAAAAACAGGTCTCAAAATGGCACTTTTTCTGGGGGAAACTGGTCTACCATTTGGGGTGGCCAAACCCACCAACCCCAATTGGTAGAGCAGCTCTCCCTGGAGAAAAGCACCATTTTGAGACTTGTTTTTCCAGCAAAACAGGCCTCAAAATGATGCTTGAACCACCTGAATCAATTTGAGTGATTCATTGAGAGATGGCTGTTCTCCGTGAATCAATTTGATGGTTCTTCAATTCAATTCGACCTCAATTTGAATCAAGCACACCCTTCGACAGAGATATCCTAGCCACAATCATCCATGCTATAGTTAATCCTAGGATCGACTAACATAAAGCATTGTATCTAGGGCTTCTTTGAAAACTGTTAGGAAACTTCCGTTGCTGCAGAATACAGCTGGTAGTATACAGCAGCTAACCAGGACCATGCATCAGAATCATATTCTGTCATTGCTTAAACAGTTTCACTAGCTACTGGTCTGTAAAATTCAAGGTGTGGAGGATGCTTCACTTTAAAATCCTGCATAGCTTGGGGGCATGAAGAAATGCCGGCTTCCACATATTCATGCTTGTACACTGAGGCACAAGCCTCAGTTTCTTTATCTTGAGAAATCTATCTCCAGATGCACCTACCTTCAGAGGTGATGCAGGTAGTAATGGGGCAAAAGGTCTTCTTGGCTGTGGCACACTACGTATGGAATTCTCTCCTGTGGGAGGCTTGCTTGCTGCCTACATTATTGTCCTTCGAGGACCAGGTAAATACCTTTTTATACACCTAGGCATTTTAGAAACAATAGTTTTAGTGCAATTTTACTGTAGCTAATTTTTCTTTAACTATTGTTGACATTTTTGTTATAAATTGTGTTGTGCATTTTTTAAAGAAAAAAAATTAAAAACCTGCCTCAAACATAATATGATGTGACATATGGTTGGCATCCTGACTAAAGAAGCACAAGTGCAGCAGCATTGCATTCCAAACTAAGGCTGTGGCAGAACAATGTGAAGGATATATTTCTGGGTGGGACAAGCAACTGCAGAAGGAAAGGGAAATTGTTCCATCCAGCATGTGCCACCACAAACCTAGTCTGGAACAAAATGTCCACCAGCACATAATTAGTCAGGATAACAACAATAGGCCTGTGCAAATTTGGATTCAAAAATTCAGATTTTATCTGAAATTGCCCCAAATCAGTAAACTCTGAATCAGATTGGTAACATCAGAATTAATTCCAAAATATTGAAATTAATTTCAGAAATACTTCAGAATTTTGGAATTAGCAGAACGGAATAGGACCCCTGCCCCCAATAAAGGTGAATGGAGAAATAGAAAGAAAGAATAACTAGAAAATCATGGCTTGGTCCTAGAGCCTTGAAACTTGCTGCACAAAGGGGCAATGGTGTGCTCCATTTGACCACCCCCTTTTAATATTTCCAGAATGGATGGGAATACAGTTATGAAATCTGGCACACAGAAGTCCACAGTGGCAGGACTCTGTGTTATATTTTGCAAGTTTATGGGTAACTCCTCTGATTTGGGGGGCATTGTTGAAAAAACACGCACTCCTAAAAATAGGGGGGGAAGGCAAAAATTGGCTTGTTTCATGCCAGAACTTTGAAAAAGGTCCTTGATCTGAAGTCCTCCCTAGGACCATAATGCCATTCCCTTACAGAGGAAAAAGGACATTCCTTTGATTTTTTAAAATTAATTTTTGTCTTCCCTGTTGCAGAAGCAAACAGTAAAAGTGAAAGTACTTTGAATTTCTCTGTTTTTGAGGTTAGAAAGAATTTCTCACATTCTAGCCATTAAAGGATTAAAAGCTGTGGCACCCTTTTATTTATTTAATTAATTTAATTTATATACTGCCCTTCCAAAATGGCTCAGGGCAGTTCACAGCATGATAAAAACAATTGAAACAAATTAACAATTAAAAACTATTAAAACACAATACAACCAATAAAACAGCTAAAAGCACAGAAAATCAGGGCAACAATTTAAAACAATCATTTAAAACCCTGGAAGTCCAGGCCAAATAGGTAGGTTTTAAGGGCTCTCCTGAAGGACAGCAATGATCTCAAATTACGAATTTCTGCTGGGAGTGCATTCCACAGCCCAGGAGCAGCTACAGAGAAGGCCCGCCTCTGCGTTGCCACCAGATGAACTAGTGGCAAATGGAGACAGACCTCCTCAGATGATCTTAACGTGCGGTGGGGATCATGTAAAAGAAGGCGCTCTCTTCGATAACTCAGACCTAAGCTGTTCAGGGCTTTAAAGGTAATAACCAGCACTTGTATTTTGCCCAGAAACATATCGGCAGCCAGTGTAGCTGTTTCAAAACAGCCACAATATGGTCTCTCCGGGTTGCCCCAGAGACCAACCTGGCTGACGCATTCTGAACTAAGTGAAGTTTCCGGACTACGTACAAAGGCAGCCCCACGTAGAGCGCATTGCAGTATTCGAGCTGGGAGGTTACCAGCTGATGCACCACTGTTTTGAGGTCAACCTCTCCAAGGAATGGGTACAGCTGTCGAATCAGCTGAAGCTGATAGAAAGCACTCCTGGCCATGGCCTCCACCTGAGATACCAGGGTGAGGCCTGGGTCCAGGAATACTCCCAAGCTGCACACCTGCTCCTTTTGTGGGAGTGTGACCCCATCCAGCACAGGGAGATCTAACTCACCCCTCAGATTCTGAGCCCTCACAATGAGCACCTCCGTCTTGCTTGGATTCAGAGCTTCAGATCCACAACATTTTTTAAAGTTCTGGCTTTAAACAAGCCAAATTCCACCATTTTTTAAAGCCATTTTAAAATAATATTTTAAAAATCACCTAAAATCAGGGGATTGACCAATAGCATTTTTTTGGGGGGGGGGGTACCATTTTTTTTTCTACCTGTGAAGAAAATTGGTAGGACTACTATGAAGTCCTACCAATGTGGACTTCATGTGTGCCAGATTTCATAACTGTACTATCCTCAATTCAGGAGATATAAAAACCGGGCAAGGGGGGTATGCTGTTCCCCCTTTTGATGGAGGACAGATTCCTCCACATACTGGTGGAATGATGATCCAAGGGAGGCAGTTTCAGAAGTTTTTGAAATGTTCTGGCTTGAAACAAGCCAGATTTCACCATTTTTAGCCAATTTCTTTTTATAAAACATTCAAAAATTTACCATTTCTCTTCAAATTCACTACAGAGTGCTCTGACCCCCTTCTCCACATTTGTCATCAGAGTTTCAAGGCTCTAAGACCAACTAGTGATTTTTTGTTATCCCTCCCCACTTATTTCCCCATTGACCACTATGGAAAATCTAAATTTAAGTCATAATTTGGATTTGGATTCCAAATCTGATCTGATATCTGATTTTGCCAGAGCCCATACGAATTTCCTGAATGCGCACAGGCCTATCGACCAATGTGTCCTGTATTGCTACAGTATGTAAAAGCCTGCTGTTTTGTAAATATTTGGCCAGGATAATAAAACTGACCAGAATAAGATATGGTAGTGGAATTCACCAAAAATCAGCCCTCTGCCCAAATCCTTTGAAAAAATTCAGGTAGCTTCCTTGCCCCTAGCCGGCACTACCACCAACCCCACACCACTCTAGGCCACCCCTTTCCCCCAGATGTGAAGCGATACACCCTCCATTATACCTAATGGGGGGAAACCTTAAAAATGCATAAACTTCAGAAATTCACCAAAAATCAGCCCTCTGCCCAATCACTCAGTAATTGGGGTGGTAGCCTCCACCCATAAGGCAATACCACCCCACCCCACTCTTTGGGGCCAGATCCCACTTTATGCCCCCAATCTGCCCCAAAGACACTAAAACTTCAAAAATTCACTAAAAATCAGCCCTTTGCCCCTGAAATTTGGGTGGTAGCCTCCACCCATTGGGCACTACCACCCCACCCCACTATTTTGCCCCTGGGACCAGTTTTTAATCCAAATCGATTCGGATTCAGATTAATTCGGATCCGAATCGAATCAGGGGTGATTCGGATGGGCCATTTTCGGATACAAAACAGAACAGGGGTGTTTCGGTTCGGATCTGAATCGAAACACCGAGAATCCGAATTGCAAACCCCTATTGCAAATGTGTGATGAAAGATGGATGCCACAATCAGTTGAAGTTTTTAATTCTGGTAGGATGCATGAATGAATGAATGAATGAATGATATATGACTGTTGGAAAGAGAAATACACAAACATATTTCATTTCTTTTATAAAGAGGCCTTTTCCATTTTTAAAAAATGTCAATTTAAAGATATTCAGTCCAATAAAACCCAAAAGGTCCATGAATGCAAATAGTCTTAGGGCCAAATTACAGGTTGAAAGGAGATCTGTGACTAGCTCTTCAGGCATTTTTGTTTCTTCAACAGCCATGATGGTAAGGACTCCAGGTTTGACTGGAACTGTGGTGCTGCTGAGGTATTTAACCCTGATCTAATTTCCTCATTGCTTTTCGTTGGGAGGCGGGGTGGGGGAAGACCTAGGCATAAATAGTAAAATTAGATGCATAGATAATGGATGCACATAGTGGCTGACATGGTGAAGAAAATTACTCAAAGTCATCCCATTGAAATTAAAAGGAAATTAAAAGATGCTTTTAATTTCAATGCAAGGACTTTGAGTAATTTTCCTCATCATGAGCCATTGCACATTTGAATGAGGATGCTTTTTATCTGCTTTGTGCAACCCCATTCAAAGTGCATTGCTTTGAATGGGATTCCACAGTTTGATATGCGTTCAAATCTGCTTTGCCATTCACTTTTTCACAGGTTAATAACAGGTTAACAGCTGGTGCACAAGCAGCTACAGCTAGTTTACAGCTGGATTGTAAAAAATTTAATAATCAATTGACAATATATTGATACTGTTTCTCAAAACAAATAATTGATAATCTATTTATAATGTATTCCAGAACAAATAATAATAAAAACTTATTTGTCCTGTGAAATTTTTTTAAGATTCCTTTGCCTACTGCCAACAATGAGAAATGTATGACTTAATCTTTGGTTATGAATTTAGTTTATGCTTCCATAATGTATTAAAGAAGAAAAAAGATGAGTATTGTAGACTGTGCAGGTAAAACAGAAGTTATTTAGTAGCAAAGGTCTAGTTTTTTCATACAAATAGGGTAAAAACAAAAAAGACAATTTGTCTGTTGGCAACTGCCTTGTTTTACCCATATATTAAGTAGGTAATATACAATGATCTGCTAAGTCAGAGGTCCCCAACACTGGGTACTTGAAGGGCTCTCAGGACCCGCTCACAGTCCTCTTGCCTGTCCATGCTAGTGATGTGCACAAGCCAGTGGGGTTCGACGGCGGGGGGATGGCTTTAAGGGTGAGGGTGGATGCACTTACCCCCACACTGCATTTCCCCCACCAGCGCACGATTACCTAAAAGTCCGTCAGGGCAGCAGTGTACCTCCCTGCTGCCCTGTTCCAACGTCCTGATGTAACCAGAAGTAGCAGCTGCGACTGCACGTGTTGTGCGCAAAGACCCGACATGCATGAGCACAAGTGTGACATGCATGTGCGCAAGTGAGTAGTCACAGCTATTCCTTCCAGTTACATCCAGACAATGTTGGAACAGGACGGCAGGGAAGTATGCTGTTGCCCTGACGGTCTTTTAGGGAATCGTGCACTGGCGGAGGAAATGCAGCTGGGGGGGTGCATCCTCCCCCGCCCTTAAAGCCATCCCCCCCGCCACCAAAACCTTGAGCCGGCCAGGGTTTGAACCAGTTCGGAAATCCGTAAAAGGGCCTCTGAACTAGTTTGTGCACATCCCTAGTCTATGCTGAAGCTGCACTATTTGTTCCCTATCTGAGAACTGCTGGCTTGAAGCTGATGTGTCCCCAGCGATGTGTCCACTGCAGAAGGGAAGAGGGGAGGGTGAAGTCCCCCCCCCCATTTGCTATGACTGGCTATGTACTGAAGCTCAGTGTACCACCACTCACCCACCCAGCCCAACTGACAGGTTTCAAAGAATTAGCACTGAGTATTCCAATTGAAATCAACAGGACAAATAAACCAGTACTCATGAATTATGTAGTCTGGATGTAAGCCAGTGACTGGAGTATCCTGTCTCATAACTCTAACATTTAAATTTGTATATTTGTGCGCATATGTATGTGTAGATGCATGTTTGTGTGCGTACGTACACACACACACACACACACACACACACACACACACACACACGCACACACACACACACACACACAGTCTCTATACCTGAGCTGAACATTTGTGACAGAAGGGGTACACTAGGTTTTAAAAGTTTGGAATTCCTGTGCTAAGTGGTGAGGATTTATACTCAACTCCTTCCTTAGGAGAGTGACAATTGCCCCAGGCCCTGCACATGGAGGAGGCCTCATACAAAATATGGTGCAGTATTTGAAGTGATCAGATAAGTCTTTTTCATTCAAGGTAGTAACACTAATCAATTAAAATATAAGCCAAGAACCAACAGCTTTTTCAACGTTTTGGGTTATTACTAGGGTTGTGCATTTTGTGTTGTTGTTTTTTCTGTTTTGTTTTTGGCCTGAATCCGAAACACCCCCATTTTGCTCTTTGTTCAAAATCAGCTAATCCGAAACACCCCAATTTTGTTCTTTGTTCGGAATTGCAAAATCCAAATCCAAAACGTTTTGGATTTTTAAAAATGGCCCCAGAAAAAAAGTAGTGGGCGGGGGTGGTAGTGCCCAATGAGTGGAAACTACCACCCAAATTTCAGAGGAATTTGGCAAAGTGCTGGTTTTTGGTGAATTTTTGAAGTATAGGGTTTTTCCCATAGGGAAGAATGGAGGTTTCAGCAAAAGTATAGCTTCACGTTGGGGGGAAAGTGGTGGCCCAGAGCAGAGTAGTGTGGGTGGTAGTGCCCAGTGGGGGCAAGGAAGCTGCCAGAATTATTTCAAAGGAAACTGGGCAGAGGGCTGATTTTTAAAGATGTAATGGAGTTTGCGTGTCTATAAAGTTATTCCCCATAGGGAGTGATGGACCTCCATAATTCCTGCCCCCTAACTGCACTTGGGGGGCACCAGGGTGGCCCAGAGCGAGTGGTGGTGTAGAGGACATGGAGTGCCAACCACCCCCATAGGTTGCTAACCCATGGGGTACTGGGTTCTGTTGTTTCTGAGATGTTTTGAGTGTAGATTCAGATTCTCTGGTAGCATATGAGAGTGGATTCATGGTTTGTCATTGAAAATCTCATATGCTACCAGAGAATCTACACTCAGAACACCTCAGAAACAACAGAACCCAGCACCCCATGGGTTAGCAACCCATGGGGGTGTTTGGCACCGTATGTGCACTACACCACTACTCACTCCTAGCCACCCTAGTGCCCCCCAGGTGGAGTTATGGGTCTGCTGAAACCTCCATTATTCCCTAGGGGGGGAACCTTAAAGAAGCGTAAACTTTAACAATTTCTAATAAATCAGCCCTTTGCCCTATTCCTCTGGAATCTGGGTTGTGGCAGGCACCCCTTGGGGCACTGCCACCCAACCCACTGTTTTGCCCCTCAGGCCCACTTTCTGCTCCAAATCTGCCCCAAATCCATTTCAACTTCAGACATTCTTGAAAAATCAGCCCCTTTCCCAATTCCTTTGGAATCTGGGTGGCAGCAGGCACCCATTGGGGCGCGACCACCTGAACCAATCTTCTGCCCCTAAAGCCCCCTTTCTGCCCCCAATCCACCCCAAATAACATCAACATCACACATCAACAACAGCAGAGCTTTGGAAAAAATCAGGCAGATTTCCAAAGGTCATTAATATCCACATCCCCCCCCCGCCGCTCGAAATGCAATTGATCTACACACAATAGTGTAAAACAACAACAATGAAATGCACACTGTCCCACTGGCCAATGAGGGTAAATGCACACTGCTCCACTAGCCAATGAGGGTAAAATTTACCCTTATATTTGCTTAAAAGGAATAAGGAGGCAATTGCCAGCAGATCAGCCCATGCTTTTGCTGGCCTATCTGCGGGCTGGAAGGGCTGGAAATTCAAACAGATGTCAAAACTCAAAATGGAGACTGAAGGAGAAAGACTTTTTGCGATTGCAAAATGGAGTTCCAAAACAGCTGAAACAACAAAACATTTTGTATCCGAAACAGGGACATTTTGTTTTGGCCACACAATTTTGTGTTTTGAGCATTGGGTGTTTGGTTTTGGCTACAAAACAGCCAAAATTGCCTGTTTTGTGCACAAAACGTTTTGTATCCGAAACGAAACGCATATCCCTAGTTATTACATTGACAGAGATTGCAGGGTCTAACAAACTCCACAACATTAATGGTGGACCGTTAACATTTGTGCAGCAAGAATGCTGCAAGAATGCTGTTGCACTAGCACAGAAATTGCACAGAGTTCTGTGACAGTGCAGCCATTATATATAATGGCTGTACTGTCATGCAACTCTAAACCAATTTTGTGCTTGTGCAACTGTGCAAGCATTATGTTGCACCATGTGCATAACTTTCCAGAGTATGTCAGCCAGAGAGAAGCGGGGTGGGGGCTCAAAGGAGCATTCTGCCCGGGGCCCCCTCAGAGTCTTAAAAAGATTCTGCTGGCAGAACATCATAGATGACCAGCTCATAACATGGTAGAGCCACCTTGTGGTCTGTTATCATTTCATATGTTTTTTAAAATTCACCCACAGAAACTTAGGCTTTTTTTGGTAATTGAAATGTCCCCCCCCCCCTACACACACACACTTGAATTGTGGCACTTCATTTGTATGGCACATAGATAGATAGATAGATAGATAGATAGATAGATAGATAGATAGATAGATAGATAGATAGATATACTCCTTGTTTACATTAATGGAATTCTGTTCAAACGTATAAATATGGCCATCTGCAGATGAGAATGGACTTGCAATTTAAAAACAACAACACAGCCACAATGAAGTAGCCATTTTGCTACATCTTGTTTACAACAGGAAACTCATTTTAGATTAATCAATCTTTCTAATTGAATTTTCCAAGTTTTCTGAATAGGCCACATCTAGACTGAAGTCAAAGCTTGTAACAATCCTTTGTCTTCATACCTGTTGTAAACCGCCCAGAGACACACGTTTTGGACGGTATAAAAATATGTAAATAAAATAGATAAATAAATAAATAAAAATACCTAAAATGTAAATTATTTTTAAGTTGTGTAACTGTTGTATGCTACTTAAAAAGCTTCCATATTCCCACAGAAAGAAAATCCAATCAATAGTACCAGTTTATCTATTTTGTATTATTGATTCTAATGGTTCCAGATTGCTCCCATTGTCACGAGATCACCAGCCAATTGGCATCTTGCTGTGCTTTTATAGAATATAAATAGCACAGAATCACTGCCAGACTGGCTCCATGCTGGGGTGGCCCAGGGCTAATTTCAGCTGTGTGCCTCTACCCTTTGACTCCATTAATCTCGCTTACACACACCTACACAAACAAACAGCTGGAGGTTTCACTTGTCCATTTAAGCAGCATGCTGCCCGCTGAGAGTTAAAAGTGAAATCTGATTGTTGCAGTGTTCCTCTTTTTCTAGAACTAGCAGATACCTTGGGCACCAGATATTCACTTTTGATAGGGGTATTCTTTTGGAAGGTCTAATGCATCAAAAATGAAAAGTTGGCAGTTTTTCATTGTCTATAACTGCCAAATAATCAGAAAAGGCAAACCTGTTGCACAAAATGGACTTTTGCTGCTCAAAACAGCAGCTACATATTTTGCTTATTTCCCTTCTCCTCTGCAATACCTAGTAGAACATAAGCATGTCCTGATGTCATGACATTCAGATTTCTGTAGTGATATGGCAGCACAATCCCTTTAAGATTGAGGGCTTACCCAGCCCTTTTAACGTGGCGGTGAGCAGGTCTATCTCTGCTCCACTTGCCACTTCTGTATTGATGTCGCTCCCCACCCCATCTATCAGCGCACCCTGGTGGTGTTCTCCCCCAGCAGCCTGCACATGCCGGTGTCACATACAAACTGCTGGGGGAAAGTGCCACTGGCCTTTGTTCCAAATCATTGGTTGTCACTGGTGGGAGGGACTTGTGCAGCAGAAAAGATGATGATGTCATATAGGCCTGTGCACAAACATAAATGTTGGGATTGGGTCCAACCCAATCTGATCCACCTCCACAAATGTAGGTTCGGGGTCCTTTGGACCCTTCCAAATGTCAGGTCGGAGTGAGGGCTGGGGTCAGGGTTGGCCAAACCTACATTTTTTTAAGTGACCGTGGATACTCACTGTGAACCCAGAAGAAAAGCAATTTAGAGAGTTGCAGACGTTACATCAGAGAATCACAGGAGAGCCCCAGAAATTGGCTGCGAGTTATTGGCTGCGAGTTATTCATTGCGAGTTATTGGCTGCGAGTTATTCATTGTGAGTGAATAATTGGCTAAAAAACTTCTTTAAAAATGAGATTTACGCATTGGCAGGCAAGCAGGTGGCCAGAAAGGGCAAAGGTTGTCCCCCTCCTAGCTGCCATCTCTTTAAAAAAAGAACAGACTCTCTCTGCCATTTGGAGCTCTGGTTATTTTTTATGAAGGGGGTCAGAAAAGCCTGGTCCAAACTAGACCGTGCAAATTCGGATCCAGACTCTTTCTGAATCCCTCCAATTTTGGTAATTTCAGGCCATGTCTAATTTTACCAATCTGACGGTGCACAGGGCTATTACTGTCATGTTGTCATATGACAGTATGGAGGTGGTAAACTAAATGCATTACTACCATTTTCAGCAGCAGCTGGGTGTTTCACATAACATTAGTTTAACATTAATTTTTGACCACTTATGGGCTGGGTCAGACCTCTTGGATATGTCAGCATGTGGCCCCTGAGGATATGCAGGGCTATTGGATGGCTCAGGCAGAGACACCATGTTATCAACGACCCTGTTCACATAGAGACTGCACATGTGGCCACAACAGTTCCACAACCCTATTTTTTTCTGAGCCACCATAGCCTTACAAATCTTGGAAGCCATGTGTACACCCCCTGAGGGGCTTATAAGTCATACAAGTAGTACTTCAGCATGGCTGCATTTGAGCTTCTAGCCCAGGCACTCAAGTGGGAGCCACAGTCCAGTGTGAATAGCTTTCTGACTATAATCTAGAGCAGTGTTTCTCAATGTTTTTGGAGTCATGGAGAGGTACATTATTTGTGTGCAGTTTCCCAGACTAGCAGTTAGTAAGGGCATCTCCCCCCTCGCCCCCACCCCCAGGCATGCCCAAAAAAACAATTTCGGGCAGCTCTCTGGAGCTCATTTCTGGGCAACCCTCACTGCTGGATAATGTTCATTTTGAGGAAGCGAAATGAGTGTCATCCAGCAGTGAAGGCTGCCTGGAAATGAGCTTAGGAGAGCCTCTGCCAGCCTGAAATTGTTTTTTTAGAGGGTGATTTTTATTAGTGATGCCTCACGGACCGGTACTTAACACCTTGTGGACCAGCACCAGTCTGCAGACTGGTTGTTGAGAAACACTGATCTAGAGCTTTCCAGTTCTTACAGCACTTTGTTTAACTGCAACATTTACTAGCCAAATGATTGTGTTGGCCCCTTGAGATGACAATGAGAAGAAACCTGTTTTCCTTTGATAAGCATGTACACGCACAGATTTTGCAGCTGCATCAACTATGAAAAAGAATGAAGAGAGCTTGCCAGCATGCTAACTGAACAAGTAGTGGTGGTATTTAAAGATCCACTTATCACACTCATCTGTGTTTGATCAACTGCTCTGCAGAGGAATCAAAGTTCTCTACTTGCCAAGCTCAACCTTACCTGGAATTTCCCCAGAACTTCATTTTCTTGCTGAAGAAAGAAAAAAAATTGAAAGATTAAAATCATCCCCTTTTGATTTGGTAAGAGGCTCTTGCTGAGAAGCCTGCAAGAACCAGTTATTGCTTTTGACAGAGGACAGGGAGGCAGGGGAGCGCACTGTAATATCTCTGGCCAGGGAAGCTGCTGAGAACTAATTCTTCCCATTCAAATGACCTTACATGGTTCACTAACAATCTGCTGTAGGAATCACTGACATGCATGATCGTTCAGTGACTTTTAACCCCAAGGTAATAGAGATTAAGTGTTAGTCGGATGAAGACAATGTTGTCTAGTATTGCCACTTTAATAACTGCACTACATTATATAGTGAGGGATGATAGGGCTTACAGCACTAAGCTGCCTTTCCGTTATATAACTGGGATGCTGGAGCATGAAGCTGATCTTATAATGACAATAAGCTACTTACACCCACAGTTGTTTATTTTACCTCTTTATTATATCTCAGTGATATTATATACTACTGCAGAGGTATTATTGAATGATATTTCAGCACAACTATATTAAATAGGAGACAACAAAGCATATCACAGTGATAGCACACAGAACCACAATGGCATTATTTTCACTGTGTGTGTGTGTGTGTGTGTGTGTGTGTGTGTACATATATATCACCTTCTTTTCTTGCCACGCATGCAGTGACACAAAATGGCTTACATTAAAAGAAACAGAAACAAAAATGTGATAAAGAACAAATAATTAACATACACACAAATTAAATATGGCAGTAAAAAACCTCAATAACAGAGAAATCTAAGGATGTGCAAACTGGTTTGATGTTGAATAGGTTCATCTTTGAACTTGTTCAGTTTGATGGTCCGATGGGCCATGCAGAATTGCAGAGGCCCACTGGCATGTGTGGCAGCATCCCAAATGGCCGCTGCTATGGAGGGTAGGCTCAAAATGGGCTGGAGACCACCCGAACCAGGCAATTTGAACATAAATGGAGGCTGGTGGGGGGAGGGGGAACTTTGAGAAACTCCCCCCCGGCCAAATCTAAGCCCCCAGACCAGGATGCAGTAAGTAAAATTTAATTTGAGTAATTTTTTTAAAAAAATTGCAAACCCTCCCAAACTGAACCAAATCTGCGGGGGTGTGTGTGTGTGTGTGTGTGGTGTTCGGTGGGTGTGCCAAATCTGAACATGCCCATTCGGGTTCGAGTATGGTCAATTACAGGGAACGAATCATAATAACTAGGCTGCCCATCGACTAGTAAAACAGAACCAGAATAAGCATAAAAGATCACCAAGTGCTGAATACCTTGCAAAATAGCCAGTGGTTTGGATCCTAACGTTGGTTTGCGCAAATAGATAGTGCTTACATCCACCCAAGGCAACTTTTGTTGATCTCCTCCACGTTGGCAACACTCCATGCCATATGAGACATTGGGTTAGGGCAGTATAAAAACGTGCTAAATAAATAAATAAATATCTCGTACTCCAGAAGATCCCTTATTTTTGAAGGCTGTGGTGGACTAGTACAGTTACATTAAATATTAAATATCTGTATATCGGAACAGCATAAAGACACTGAAAGCATGAGATGCTTCTGTGATCAAATATGGGCAGATGATCTGCCATTGATCACTTAGTGCCTTTATTGCTTTCACTTTGGATGTAAATTACTAATAGCTGCTACCCTCACAAGCACAAAGTAATCTTATATAGATCTAACTGTTTATTCAGAAAACCTTTCTGAACCTCCTTCTCCTTTCCCTCCTTTTCCCTTTCTTACTCCATTCACCACACTCTCTACATGATCCCCACTGGTACAATCCTCTAAACAACAAAACATAAAAGATACTGACTAAAATACAACACACATCTAAACCTTAAAATTGCTGGCAAAGGAGCTCAGCTTCAAGATGTTTCCTATGTAGTGAATGAGTCCTTCAGGATTATGAAGATGCATTTCTCTTGTGTCTATGAATAGTGGAAGGTTAGTGATGGGGAAATTTAAACTCATACAAAACTATCGGGGCAAAGACAAGCACCCTGAAAGGATCTTAACCTCTCCAGCTAAAACACTGCTCACTGTTAAGTATTTTTTTACAAGCACTTAGAAAATTTGCTAGGCCTGTGCAAATAGAGATTCAAAAATTCAGACTTTATCCAAAATTAACCTAAATAGGTAAAAATTGGTAAAATCAGAATCTGATTTTTTTAAAAAAATTGGATCAGTAAAGATGGAATTAATTCCAAAGTATCAAAATTAATTTGGGAAATACTTTGGAATTTTGGCATTAGCAAAATGGAATAGGATTTTTCCTTTAAGAGGTGAAGGACATTCCTTTGGTTTTATATTAATGTTTTGTCTTCCCAATCGCAGAAGCACACAGTCAGTAAAAGTAAAAGTACTTTGAATGTTTCTGTTTTTGTGATTGAAAAGAATCTCTCACTTTTGCTTCTAGCCATTTAGGGATTCAAAAGGTGTGAAGTCCTTTTAATTGATTTTAAAAGGGCTGCCCGCCCTGTTCCTGCAATGAGGAAGAATAAAAATATAAAATCAAAGGAATGTCCTATTCCCTCCACATGGGGGTGGAATGATGGTCCAGGGAGGGCTTCAGTTTTGTACAGTTATGGCTTGGAACAAGCTAGATTTTGCAATTTTAAAAGAAAAATTTAATAATTCATGAAAAATCAGGGGATTGACCCATAGCTTTGAAAAAATTAGACAGAGTCCTGCTGATGTGGACTTCATGTGTGCCAGATTTCAAAACTGTATACCCATTCATTCAGAAGATGCAAAGGGAGGGGTGCAAAAGGGACATGCTGTTACTCCTTTTCATGAAGGCAAAGGGAAGATTCCTCCCCATGCTGGGGGAATGATGCTCCAAGGAGTGTCTTCAGTTTCAGAAGTTTTTGTAAAGTTCCAGCTTGAAACAAGCCAGATATCAACATTTTTATCAGTTTTACAAAACTTTCAAAAATTCACCAAAAATCAGGGGTTTACCAATTCTCTTCAAATTAACTACAGGGGGCTCTGACCTGCATTCACATGTGTGTGGCAAGTTTCAAGGCTCTAAGACAAATCAGTGACTTTCAGTGATTTTTTTTTTTTTAAATTTACCCATTGACCACTATGGAGAAATATCTGGATTTAAATCAGAATTTGAATTCCAAATCTGATCCAATATCCCCAGAGCCGAGAGAATCTGAATCTGATATTGTCAAATTCAGATAGGGTCAATTCCAAATCCATATGCGTAGTTTGTGAATGCGCACAGGTGTAGAATTTGACTGATATAGCAGATTTTTGTGTGCCTTTGAAAATCAGTGATGAGACACTAGGGGAAGGCTAATGTTCACATTTCCTCTCGATTTAACATAGGCAAATTTTGTTGCTGCATGGTATGATTTATCTACCTTTCCTTTATGTATATTATTTATGTACTCCCTGCTAACTATGCCACGTTTTAATATGGTGCTTTTTATATCAGGGGAGAGCTCCTGTCCCTCTTCACATATAGTAAGCCTGCACTGGACTTACTGGTGTCTCCACTGTGTGAGTGAGTCCCTTTGGGACAGATATTGATTTTCTTATTCTTTTATCTATGTAAACCACTTTGAGAATTTTGTTGAAAAGTGGCATACAAGTGCTAATCCTAATCCTAATACAGAAATAGGCTATTGCATGGAGTCCATCATACTAGAGTCTATCACATACTGGAGTCCATCACACTGTTTACAAATCTCAAAAAGTATTTCTTGAAGAAAAAATATGGGGCTGTTGGTGTATATCATATAATGAAGCTATTCTCACAGACAGCAGGAACTGGGCTAAGGGAGCCCAGCCCAGTTTCTGCAGCTTGTGAGAACCAATGGGCTTGAGGGTGAGCCCGGTGCTCCATGATGGCAAGCCTGTTTGTGTAGCCAACCCCTTAAATGAAGTTAATGGAGCGAGTGTTCCATTAACCTTGTTTTTTTGATTGTGTGTCTGCTGCAGCTGCAGCGGACACACTCAGGGGAAGGGAGGGGGTAGGGAATTCCAGGAATGCACCGTGCACTTGCATTACTGGGGCTCTGGAGGGCGGGGGGGGGGCTGTGCAGTGATGCTTTCCTTCACCCAACCCCTGGAGCTGCCAGGCAAGATGCAGCAAGGTGCGGGAGTGCCAGAGTCCAACCGCCGCTCTTCTGGGTGGGTGATCTACCCACCCAGTGAGGGTTATGTGATCATCTGTGGGGAGAGTGGGTCAAAGCCACTCTCCCCGCTAACCTCCTCCCAGTGCTGTGCACTGCTCGTGTGAAGCGCTCCAATGGGTTCTTTCAGACAACAAGGGATATCGGCACAAATTTGTCCACATCCAGACTAGCAGAACCTACAGGGACATATTTTGGGGGGGCTTCAGAGGGAGGTATGTTCAGCAAAAATCACCCCTTCACTTGCTCATACAACAGTTAAAAAGATTGGGGTAGTAGTAGCTGGTGAGCACTACTCCAGCGGGGCACTGAGGGTGGGGGGATACATCTTTACACAGTGGCAAACATACCTGCTGCTGTTTCTCAGTATGCTTAATGAGGCCATGTGGCCTGCCTCAGCATTCTCTGGGAAGGCTGCCCCAACTCCCGCTGCTCAGTTGGCCTCATATGCGCAAGGCCATTTAAGGGGTTAGCATTGCAGGCTTGTCCTGTACTAACATACATACAGTAGTATCTGCAGAGGCCAACTGAGCAGTGGGGGGGGGGCAACCTCCCCACAGGATATTGGGGTAGGTGACATGGCCCCACAGAGCATAACAGCAGCAGGTAAGTTCACCACCTTTTAAAGTTGTATTCACCCACTCTCACTGCCCCCCCCCAACTCCCTGCCCTGCCCAGAGCAGCACTCACAAACCGCTACTGAATTGGGTCCAATATTTTTATGTTTTTACACTCTTGACTTATGCTGTAAATCTGATGTTATCAGAGAGCAAGTTTCTTTTCATAACTTAACTTGGTATATTACAGGTGTTTTCTTTACATCTTTTTCATGACTTTTTATCACATGGAGTCCTATTTATTCTGTTTCCATCATGGAAGCCAAGTTGCAGCTGAAACAAAGAGCTGGGTCTCACGATCAGTGAGACTCGGTTTGTAATGGTAAGCGGGGAGAGCGGGCTAAGCCCACTCTCCCCACAGACGAGCAGGGCGGGAGCCCTGGGTGATAGGGGTGTGCACGGAACCGCAGAGCTGCGGTCTGGCACTGTGGGGTGGGTTCCTTTAAGGGCGGGGGAGGGTTTACTTACCCCTCCCGCCGCTTTCCCCCCTCCAGCGCTCGTATTTCTCATAGTAATTGGGGCGGCAGGATACCTCCCTGCCGCCCCTTCTCCCTCTTCAATGCAAAAGGCTCTGGCAAGTCTTTTGCACACGTGCACATCGCGCGCGAGCTTCATGTCTCCATGATGTGCACGCGTGCATGCACATCGGGGACAAGTGAAGCTCACGTGCGATGTGCGCGTGTGCAAAAGGCTTGCCGGAGCCTTTTGCATTGAAGAGGGAAAAGAGGCAGCAGGGAGGTATCCTGCCGCCCCAATTACTACAAGAAATATGAGCACTGGAGGGTGGAAAGCGGCGGGAGGGATAAGTAAACCCTCCCCGCCCTTAAAGGAACCCCCCACCTTCCGAACCGAACCAGCCAGGTCCGGACCAGTCCGAACAATCTGGAGGCCATTAGAATGGCCTCCGGACCGGTCCGGACCCATCCCTACTGGGTGACCGGATAGGCCACCCACACGACTGACGGCTCCGTGATGGCCCTGGTGGGGGCTGGGGAGTTCGGGGGCCATGCAGCCCCCGGAAGCTCCAGTATACCCTGCACGAGTGCACAGGGCATACTGGGGAAACCCCCTAGCCAGGAGGCTGCTTTTCAGCCTCCCACCAGGGGTCTACTTGTGAGTAGCCGCAGCACGGAGCCACACCATGGCTACTCATGATCCCAAAAACCGGGTTTGCGGAGCACTCGCTCCACAAACCTGGTTTAAGGGGCGGGCTACTTAAGCAGGTTACCCGCTCAAGAACCACTGGGCTCACAGCCAAGCCCGGTGGTTTGCGCAGTTGTAGGAAATCGGGTTAGCAGAGGCTAGCCTGATTTTCTACAATCATGTGAATAGCCTCAAAGAGTTTTTAAGGTGCCACAAGGCTGTATACATTTTATAATGTCAGTTATTTCACAGTTAAACTATTAGTAGGACTGCAATATAATTAAAGAATTTGTAGCTGATTATCCGTTGATTATCCAATCAGTCTCTCATGACGTTTAACCCACTGACAATTACATCTCATTTAAATAGGTTTACATGTTACCAAAACCTCAAGATAGGTGCCTTTTCGAAGAAAGTTAAGATAACCCAAAAGTTAGGAATGACATATTTTATTCTTGCTTTTTGTCCCATTAGAAATGATCTTTCTAATAGAAAGACCTCAAATTAGATTTCTAAAAAGCAAAATATACCTTTAGTTTTTAGCTCAACTGATAATTTACCCTACTGATTAAAAGTGGCCCTGCAAATCAATCAAATAAAGTTTTAGCTGATTAATCTATCAGCTAAATCAGTTAAAGCTTGGGATAAAAATCAGTCAATCATCAAATCAAAGACTCAGTTCTCCTCCCTCCTGAACAACTGGACACATGGGAGGAGATCCTTTTTGAGTCCTTTGATTGTATCATGGGAAACAACTGTTTTTGTGGGCAGTTGTGAATATAGTGATGTTCCCTTAATAAATTGTATGGTTATTTTGACATAGCCCCTTGAGGGAAAAGCAGTTGCTTTAAGTTAGTTTTACTGTCCATTTGATATAGTTGTTGTGAGTAATATCCCGACAGGAACCAGAAGAGTTCTCACTATGGTTGTAGTATAATTTCCAAGTCCTTTTGTAGGGTGCATGTAGATTGATTACACCTTTCCCCCTTCCTCTTCCTACACTAAAATTACATATGATAGAAGGTTTATGCATACATTGCATCTAACCAGCCTATGCTTTGCCAGGACTCTGCATAGAGCCTGTTCCTCTTTAAAGCATGTGTGGCCTGTGCTTACTATTCTAGACGAGAGTGGGACAACTGAATCATATCCTAAATTTGTAAGCTTGAACTATCAAATAAACACAGCATAAACCTTTTGTGACCAAAACAATGGGGCCACGTAATTGACATTAGGTATGTGTGTGTCCCCACACTACCAACAGGGCATCAATTTCCTTAAAGCAAGATGGCTCTCTGTTCTAAGCAGGAAAGGCCACAATTTGCAGTTCTGGTGTTAGGGTTTTTCAAGCAATGCCATCTATTGCAACACAAGTCTACACAATGAATTCTGCCTCCCCTCCGCCTGCCCACCCCATGAAATGGAATGTAGAAGAACACACCTCCACCTTCTAAATCCACTGCTCGTTCATTTTAAATCCATGATGCACAAAACGTATCGTTCCACATTGCTAACCTTGTTTCACATTGCAGAAGTCTGGCTGAAGGAGATTAAGTTAACTTATCTTTAGTCTGTGTAGTCTTGTACTACAAAACAGTAAATTGCATTATCTAGAGTTGCCATTCTCTACCCCCAACCAACTACCAACCCCAACGTAAAGGACAGGTAACACAGTGAAATGTTAAAAGACAAATTGGTAGGGTCTGATACCTGCTATTCCCCTATCACTCATATATTGAAGATTCAGTCCACATTTCCTCTGGTGGATGAGCTGGGATACATAGGAAATCATCTTCAGTATCTGCAGATCAGCAGAAGATACACTTCACTACCCTGCCTGCTCATTTCCCAGGTTAACATACTTTCTGATCTATAAATCTCTGCTTTGCTAGATAGACCATAATGGAAAACAGAGGCAATGGGGACACAAAATGTTTCAGCTATGCAGGTGAGAAGCAGCTCAGTGTATTTAGAACCTACTTTAGATGCTATGTCTCACAGTATACTGAAGATCTAAATACTTAGCATGTTTTGTAGTAAATACATTGCTTATGCTGTCAAGAGCCCAGTGCAGTAGAGAGAGAAAGATGCCATTTCTGCATGATGCATAAACACAGAATTGTCCTTCTTGTCTGCGAGAGAGAAAAAACACCTTACTGGCCAACTTTGATGTCCTGAGAGCCAATAATGAAGGAAATAAATCAATGGTGTAAAGGAAGACAAGAAAAGATGAGGCCATAAAACAATGAATTCTTCCTGATCCCAGCCCAGAGAAACACTAAAGCCATGGCTCAGGGAAGAAATAAAATTACTTTCACCTGCCTAAGTGAGAGCATGAAACTTGGTTTATCACCAGCTTCAGAAATATGGGCACATTTGCTGACTCCCCAGAATAAGGCATGGAAACAGCTGCAGATTCACATGTGGGTTTAATACAGAGTTTATGGAATAGGGAGAGCACAAGAAGATTGCCAGTTGGCTTTTTTTTTGCCTGTGGTGAGACATCTGTTATCGATCAGCTGATATTTCCACCCCAGATTAAAAAGGCTATCAGTGATAATGTGCAATAGAAACTCTGGTAATTTCAATAAAATCCAACCCCACTAATGTTACATTGACCTAATGTCTACCAACCCACATTCAAGGTAAGAGACTACAGGGGAAATATAATACTTGTACAGGTCTTCAAGAGGCAAAATGAAAAGCAATAAAAAGGGATATAATGGAGGAAAATCAAGAAACCTTTGCTTCCTCCTCCTTTTAAATTCTGTCGCACACTTTAAAGATCAGCAATTACAGGCAATTGCAGGCAATTTCTCTCGAGGTCACATCCTGAAGGAGCACATAGTAGAGAAGAAGATTTTTATGATCATTTGGCACAGACCTTCAGCTTCATTATTCCAGATTTAGTGTTTCTTGCAACTTTGTAACTTTTTTCAGGAATCTAGCAACAAGTTGGAAGACCTTATAAGACATCATTTTATCAGTTATTTTTCTGTGAATAGCACATAGGCCAATTATATGTGGAGCCATGTCAGAAGCTGGATGTGCAATAATACAGTAGAAAAAGAGAAATGCAATAAATAGGCTGTTTCTACTACACGACTGTGGGGCACCTTGGAGGCTTCTTAAATTCTTGTCCAATTTTCTTCCTGGCTTTTAGAGTTCTAAATTAATCTACCATGCTTCTAAAATGTTTTAGGAATTATCAGTTGTCCCATGTTTTTGTCACCACATTTTGTACAGATGCGTGCCGCTTCGGGTTCTTTGTGTCTTTATGCCCCCTACATTACCAATGTGCACATGCCTACTGGTAAAAACTGCAAAAAAGTGCTGACATCTACACTAATGCTGCACATGTGGAGCCCCAGTGCCTGTATGCTCACTTCTGAAGTATGTGTGCTGGAGTCTGAGGCAGAGGGGAGCAAGATTTCCATTTAGCTCCTTTTCCTAGAAGCACTCTGTGCAATCCACAGTTATGTTTCTGAGAGTCACAAAACTCTCACGGACATGATTCTTTGTATTAATATATTTTTTAAGTTTCAGAAAGGTTATAAAAACAATAATAAGGTCCCCGAGATTACCTCAGTAACATAGCTTCATGTCAGTCAATGCTTTCACACATATCATGAAACTGGAAGGTTGCCAGACCTGTGGTTAATCTTTGTAACCGTGAATCGCATTGCAGATGTTCGTCCAACTTTGGCCCAGCAACCTCCATTTTCAGGGCAGGGAAGCCTCTCCCTGTTCCTGGTCCACCAAGGCTGCATCCCAGCAAGCTCTGTAGCACTTGCATCATCAGACTGAGGGCAAAGCATCTGCATGTCTCCAGAGCAACAGCCATTGGCCATGATCTTCAAGGGGTTGTGCTGATCATGATTGTGCCTTTTCAGAACGGTCCACCCACCCTCAGTAGGGAAAGAGCACTTATTTAAGAATGAATCTATTTAATTATTTAATTATTTAATAATACAAATTTCTATAGCATCCAAAACTCATGTCTCTGAGTTTTAAATGCCACGTAAATGCCTTAAATCCCTTTAAATGCCTTGCCATGCAAGCCCTTCTTCTTACAGCAATTGCACCACGGCCCTCATAAGAGCCCTGCAACAAAACTGTCTCACATAAGCACAATTTCTGGCGGAGGGAGGATCTTGAGGCCACTGTTTTCCTGTTACTCAGGAAAGGGAAGGGTACATGATGACTTCCTAGGAGGGGAGATGTATATGAGGGATGGCAAAGGATACCAGGGTCTGGCCCACTGTGACCAAGGATGCTCTTGCAAGGGCTCACCCAGGCAAAGCAGTCTATGGAGACCAAACCATACTCCTGCCCTGGAGGGCTTGCCGCCAGGGGACTAGCACTCTCAGGAGAGGGCCAGTCTACTGGGGAGGACCTTAGGCTCGCAAAAACCTTTGGTCTTCTGTTGGACTTCATGCTCGTGAGTATAGCTAATCCAAAAAGGGGGGCAATGCTTGTGCCCACTGCTCTCTAACGTTAGAACTTTTGTACAGTGACTCTCTCCTCTCCAGGGAAGCTTTTCATGCTCCCAAAGGAGATTTTGTTGCTCCATGTGTCTGGGTGTAGCTGGGTGGGCAGATTGGCAAAATACCAGGAACAGAGAAGGATCTTTACTCTCATTCAAATGTCACATGTTCAGACTGGCATTGCACTGTATGCAGATCTGCTGCTGCGGGGAATCATGAGAGAGAGGAGCCCCTATTTCCAGTGACCCCTGGAGAGTGGGTTCACCATTCTGGTCAAAAACAAAGATGGGCAAATTCAAATGGGCAGATGAGCTGGCAGAATCCATACTTAAACAGCTTCTTTGTGGAAGTTGCCAAAACAGGGAGAGCTATTGCCAGGGTACCCATTCCTACAGCTTGCTTGTATAGAGCAACCTGGCTGGGCAGCATCTGTCATCTGACCCCTATGGTCTGACATTCTCGTGAGTGGGCAGTCCATGGGAGAATGGGATTTCATCACATATCATTAGCTATTCTGCCCAACACCCTTGTCCCCACAGAATTCTCATGACTGTTAAGGGGTATCTCCATGGCCTTACACTCTCATGAGTGAACAGTCAGTTCAGGAACAGCATCCATCATCATCACATAGGAGGAATCTCCTCTGTCAGTATTGGCAATGCTGATCCTGCTGCCCAGTCCTTATCATGAATAAGCACACGTTCCCTGAAGGGGAAGGGGATCCGGATACTTCCCCAACACAATCTTACAAAAAACAGAGCAGAGCTATTCAATAATTTCTGGTTGGGGCTGCCTTTTAAACAAATGATCAGATCATATATAGGTCCATCTCTTGTCTTTGAGCCTCGAGTACAGGCAAGGGTCAGCCTTTCCTTGGCTAAATCCCTCATTGACTAGCAACTGGTTTAATTTGACATTCCAGGCTCTTGCAGGCTGCTTTAGTCCATAAATACTTGTCTGCAGCTTACATACAAGTCTATTTGTCTTTAACCAGGTTCTACAAAACCTGGAGGCTGCTCCATATAAATATCTTCTTTGATGTCTTCATGAAGAAATGCAGTTTTCACATCTATGTGACCCACTTGCATTTTCTTTGCTGCTGCAATGCTTAGGAGTGTCCTTACTGAGGTGTGTTTTACAATGGGAGCAAATGTCTTGTCATAATCTTGCCCATTTATTTGCAAGAATCCCTTTGCTACCAGTCTTGCTTTGTAGTGTTGGACATCTTCAGCATTTTGCTTATTTTTAAAAATCCACTTGCACCCAACAGTCTTTCTTTTGGCCAGTCTTTCGTTTGATCTACAGTTGAGTTTGGACCTTTTGACTGTTGGTATATAGGTGTATGCTTTAGATCCAAATACCCTTATATGACTCGAAGTAGGCTTGTTGTCATGCCATAACACATGTGGCGTTGTTCCAGTGGCCTTTGTTGGCAATTTCTTTTGCAGGTAAGTAGCAGTCATCAGTGCCTCTCTCCAAAAGTAGCCAAACCAGCATCTACAAGCATGATCATTTCCATAAGAGAAGGGTTCTTTCTTGCTGCCTCTCCATTCTCCTCCAGAGTATAAGGAAAAGTCTTTTGGTGTTCAATGCCCTCCTCCTTTAGGAATCTTATGATATCATTGCCAGTGTATTTGCCACCATTGTCAATGCAGAGGATCAGTGGCTTTCTCCCAAACTTGTTGCTCACTCTCGCAACATATTCTTTTAGTCTTTCTAGTACCTGTCCCTTTTCACTTAACAGGTATGTATATGTGTATCTAGAATAGTCATCAATGAAAGTAAGGACATATTTATTTCCTCCTGATGTATTAACTTGCACAGGTCCACAAATATCACTATGAATCAGATCCAGAGGATGCTGTGTTTCTCTTTCTTTGTGTGGAAACCAAGAGCTTGAGGAATTTGCTCACTCGCTCAGACTTCTCAAAAAACCTATGGAGAAAAATACTCCACAAGGTTTTTATCCTTGTGGGAGCTGTGCAGCCTGCTCTTTGGGTCTCCAGACCACTGAATATTGGGATCCAAACATTAGAAAATAAGTTTCTTTAATTTTGTTTTTGCCAATTGTAAAACTAAAGGTACTGTATATGTGGTAGTTTGCCCATGTAATCTACGGTATATTGGGAGTATTATGAGAGCCATCAAGACCTGTATTCTTGAACATAAATCCAGGATAAAGAACAGAATACTGGATGCCCCATTGGTATGACATTTTGTAGAAAAGTCCCACTTACCTGATGATTTGCAATTTTTTTGTATTGTTTAAATATATATGAAGATCCTTTGACAAACAGGATGTACATAGGATTCTCTTTCAAAAAGTAGCTTATTTCATTTATAAGTTCAGGACATGTATACGTAAGGGGTTCAGGACATGTATACGTAAGGGGTTAAATGTAAACTGCGATTTCTCCAGTTTCCTTTAGAGTTGCATGGAGATCATTAGAGTTTGGAATTTTTCCAGCTGTTCTTTGATTGTTTGATTTATTTGCGGAGTATTTAACTTCAAGGCTGATTGCAGTTTACTAAGGAGATTAGCATGATTTAGCAGGCACTTGTTGTGTCACTTCAAGAGGCAAGGCTATTCCAGATGGAAAGTTTGTTTTTGAACATTTACAACATTCACATTGTTTTCCTTTATATTGTGGGTGCATTATCATGTTTTTGGTTTTTATCATCATTTTTGGTTTATGTGTAGATTATTCGTACTTCTGATTAAGACTATTCCGAAACTGGCTTTTACCTAGGAGGCCTGTTAAGTTCTTTGTTCAGGACGATCATATCTCATCCATGAGGATTTACTTCAGGGATTTTTGGCACCATTACATCAGCATTTGTGAAGAATGGCACCTTCGAGTTTGTGGAGCAATTTGTCTTTGTCTTTGGCATTTTGGGATCTTGCATTTTCTCTATTCCCAATGTGAAGACTCTTTTTCATACTGAGTGTGCATCTTTCATTTCTCCACCATTTGAGAGTGGGTCATTCCCACCTTTTCAGAGTGATTCACAGTGTTCATTGTATATTTATCATCTTACATTCTTTGTATTTGCATGTCTTTGTATTTTGGATGCCTTGTGTGGATTTTGTATCTATCTTCATTTGGTGCATTTTTGCACCTTTTGTTTGTGTATGGGTTTGTTCTGTACATTTATTAATATTTCTACCTGTTTAAAGTTGTTCACAGATCTTGTTTACATTTATTGATGTGCAATCCATGATTTCCCGTCTCTTGCTCTTGTACGGCATGCAGTTTGATTCAGTGCTTCAGGGGACTATATTTAGACCCTTTACCAAATCCAACTTTTTAGCCTGACATATCATTTTGGCATATCTATGGCCTAACCTTCTGTGCCACAAATTCAGACATCCTTTATGTGTGTATTCCTTTACAGTTTGGGCCTTTTCAGTCACACATTCTACTTCAATCAATTCTCTTGTAAAAGTGCTTTCATAAGCAGTTCTGGTTTATGAGTAATGAGACAGTGCCTTCCTTTAAATCTTACTTCATAGCCCCTTTCTGTAGCATACTTTGCAGACATCAAACTTGTTTCCAGAGAAGGCACATACAAAGCTTCTTCGTTAATCCAATGGTTTCTCCTTTCTTCAGTTTGCAGAGCAACTGCACAGATCCTTTCCCTTCTGCATACATCATTTTTCCATCTGCAAGGTATATAGGGATTTTACAACTAGTATCTAGGTTTACACATTTCTCCCTTTCTCTATCAGGTTGCTTGTAGCACCTGAGTCAATGCAAATGCCACTGCTGCATTTCTCAGACTTAGCTTCAAAAACTTTATCTGTTCTTGCAAGGTATGTCCTTTGCTTATTAGCTTTAGTCCTTGATTGCTTATAAATTCTGTACTCTGTGTTCCCAGAGTTGCAAGGACTCCCTCTCCTTGCAACTTTGTTGTGCTTGCCTTTTGTCTGCAAACTCTTTATTCTTGGGATACTTATTCTGCAAGTGTTTGGGGCTTCCACAAATAAAGCATTTCTTATTTCTTTCCTAGGTTCTAAATGCATTTTCTTCACTCTCCTTTGGTTGCCAATCACCCCTTCTAGGCAAATCCAAGACCTCTAGATGGTTAATTACAAATTGTAAGTCTGCATCCTCCTTGACTTCCAAGGCACTATTCACACGATCAAAGTAATGTGACAAACTATTCACCAGCACTTCTATCAAAACTGCATCTGGCATGACTACCTCCCAAGCCTGCAGTTGCCTGGACATCCCCAACACTTCATTTATGTGCTTGGACAGACTTTCTCCTTCTCTAAGTCTTTTATTTCTCAGTTTTCTTACTAGATGCACTTGGAAACCACAGACTTAATGGCTTCAGAGTTTCCCACATATTCTTTTCATTTTCTTTGTCTCTTAGATGCACTAAGATTGGGTCACTCATCACCAAGCAAATAATTCCTGATGCCTTTTCATCTGCTCTGTCCCATTCTTTCTGCTCTTTTCCTGCATTTGCAGGATGCTGAGTGTGCAGAACACTGCCAAGCCCATGTCTCTTGAGGAGCATCTCCATCTTGAAAGACCAGCGCTTATACTCAGGACCTTACAACTTTTTAATCACCTGGAATTCTTGTGCTGTCTCCATTTTCAAAGCTTTTCTCTTTGCTTTGTATTTATCTCTCTGTGCTTTTCTCTTTTATTTACTGGCTTCTGGGCCCTATAACCCTTTGTAGATGAAGGACGGCAGTTCAGTCCCCAAATAGCAAAGCAAAACCAGTTTGGTGAGAAAGCAGCAAGAGGTCTTGAGACAGTTCTTTAGTATTGAAGAACAAGGATATATATATATTTTAAAAGGATACAAATGTGAAAAAGCCTGCAGCATAATTTCAGCTGTAGCTCATGGCTGAAAAGGGAGAGACCAAAACAAACAGCCATCTCTGAAGAGACAAAATGGAGTCTAACACTGGAAGAATAAAGAGGGGAGGAGTCCAGCACTTTTATCCATGAGCTTAAACCCCCCTCCCCCAGTGGTCAGTAGGAGACATTGCAGCTGAGAGCTGATGCTTCCAGGGTCCAAGCTCCAACACTTGTTTGCAGATCCTTCACTCCAAAAAGGGTAAATTATCTTACAATGACATAGCAAAAGGATCAAGTCTCCGCCAAGTCACCACACGGCCAACTGTAGTTCTTATTCCAATGATCTGAATCTCACTGGAGTCCAGTATGCCCTTAGAACAGTTTTTTGCTAAATAAGACAAGTTTTTTTAAAATATACTTTTTATTCAAGTTTCACAACACAAAAGGACAAACACAACTTGTACAAACATTTTTTGCTAAATAAGTTTTTTGCTAAATAAGACAAGTTTAATATCGAAGGTAGACTGATGAATATTCAGGTGAAAACTGTCCAATTCAAAGTCTGTAAAATTCATGTTTAACTTATCACACCATTTAGCTTTAACATCATTAAGATAATGATGGCTCATTCTATTTAGCAGGGAGGCTGTTGTAGGTGGCCTGGTAGAATCATAAATGCTTCTCTGAGGGAGGGCAGGATGCCTCCTTGTCTTAAGGAGGCAATTATTAGACCTCTTCTAAAGAAGCCTGCATTAGATCCCTCAGAGTTGAGCAATTATAGGCCTATCTCCAACCTCCCGTGGCTGGGCAAGGTAATTGAGAGGGTGGTGGCCTCTCAGCTCCAGGCGGTCTTGGAGGAAACTGATTATCTAAACCCATTTCAAACTGGTTTTTGTGCAGGCTATGGGGTGGAGACTGCCTTGGTTGGCCTGATGGATGATCTCCAATTGGGAATTGACAGAGGAAGTGTGACTCTGTTGGTCCTTTTGGACCTCTCGACGGCGTTCGATACTTTCAACCATAGTATCCTTCTGGAGCATCTAAGGGGGTTGGGAGGCACTGTTTTACATTGGTTCCGCTCCTACCTCTCAGACAGGTTCCAGATGGTGTTGATTGGAGATTGTTGCTCTTCAAAATCTGAGCTTAAATATGGTGTCCCTCAAGGCTCCATACTCTCTCCAATGCTTTTTTACATCTACATGGAATTGCTGGGAGAGATCATATGGGGATTTGGAGCTGGGTGTTACCAGTATGCTGATGACACCCAGATCTACTTCTCCATGTCAACGTCTTCAGGTGATGGCATATCCTCCCTAAATGCCTGCCTGGAAGCAGTAATGGGCTGGATGAGGGAGAATAAACTGAAACAGAATCCAGATAAGACGGAGGTACTTATTGTGCGGCGTCAGAACTCCAGAGACTATTTTGATCTACCTGTTCTGGATGGGGTCACACTTCCCCAAAAGGAACAGGTCCACAGTCTGGGAGTACTCCTGGATCCACACCTCTCCTTGGTTTCCCAGGTTGAGGCAGTGGCCAGGAGTGCTTTCTATCAGCTCTGGCTCATACTCCAGCTGCATCCGTTTCTCAAGATCAATGATCTCAAGACAGTGGTACATTTGTTGGTAACCTCCAGACTTGACTTCTGTAATGCGCTCTATGTGGGGCTGCCTTTGTATGTAGTCTGGAAACTTCAGTTGGTTCAGAATGTGGCGACCAGGTTGTTCTCTGAGTCATCTCGGAGAGACCACATTACTCCTTTCATAATGGTGTTATACTGGCCGCCGATAGGTTTCTGGGCAAAATACAAAGTGCTAGTTATAACTTATGAAGCCCTAAATGGCTTAGGTCCTGCGTATTTAAGAGAGCGTCTTCTTCGCTATGAACCACACCACCCATTGAGGTTATCTGAGGAGGTCCATCTCCAGTTACCGCCAACTCATTTGGTGTTCACACAGAGACGGGCCGTCTCGGCTGCTGTCCCAAGATTGTGGAATGTGCTCCCCACTGAGTTTATTTGTTTATTTATTTATTGTTCAATTTATATACTGCCTTTCATTAAAACAATCCCAAGGCGGTTTACAGCAAAATTTAAAAACAAGATGGTAAAAAAGACACAATTAAAATATTAAGTCAAAGGTATTAAACAAATCTGATTAAAAATTTAAAATAAAAGCAATGCAGAGTACAAAGAGCAGCAGCAGAAAATCACATAAATGTCTGGGCAAAAAGCCAAGATTTTACACTCTTTCTAAAAGCTGTGATGGAGACCCAGGAGCGAATAGCCACCGGGAGAGCATTCCAGAGTCTGGGAGCAGCAACAGAGCCTTCCTCACTGTCGTACCCGGAGCAGAGCCCCCTCAGATGACCTCATCAAGTGGGCAGTAACCCTTGGGAGCAGGCAGTCCCTCAGGTATCCTGGGCCCAAACCATTAAGGGCTTTAAAGGTCAAAACCAGCACCTTGAATTGGACCTGGAAACAAACTGGTAGCCAGTGCAGCTCTTTCAAAATGGGTGTGGTGTGCTCCCACTGGGCAGCTCTAGATGAAACCTTAGCTGCCGCATTTTGCACTAGCTGCAGTTTCCTGATATTCTTTAAGGGCAGCCCCACATAGAGCGTGTTACAGTAATCCAGCCGTGATGTGACTAAGGCATGGGTAACTGTGGCCAGATCTGCCTTCTCGAGAAAGGGACACAGCTGGCGCACTAGCCGAAGCCGTGCAAAGGCACCCCTGGCCACCGCCTCCACCTGAGCTTCCAAAAGCAGAGCCAAGTTACAATCCTCCCCATCTCTGGCTATTTTTTTTTTTTAATTGAAAAACCTTTTTTTTTACCCAAGACTTCTCAGGTTTTAAATTTAAAAAATATTGCTTGTTAATTTTATGGTTTTTAAGTTATTGTATTGTTTTTAACTTTTATGTGTGTTATATGTTTAACTGTTTTAACTATTTTAACTTTTATATGTGTTTTAATTGTTGTTAGCCACCCAGAGATGCAACTTTGGGGCGGGGTATAAATTTAATAAATAAATAAATAATGCACAAATCAAAATTAAGATATGAATACAGGAATTTATGTGCTTTCTTCAGGAGGAGGAAAGATTTCCAAAAAATTATTATTTCTGGAGGTGTCTGACCCAAAACACTTTTGGATGATATGCCAGAATTGCATACATTTTCTCACAGCTATTCAAGGAAAAGCATGATCCAAGCCAATCAGTTGGGGTAAAGAATAGAGAAAAGAAGTTATTGTTTTCTGCCTATATTGTATACACAAGCTCACATCCAGTGGGGTTGTTCAGGTTGGGGGGAGGGGGTTAGGACATGCCCTCTTTCCTCTGAATCAGAATTTGGAACCATCAATTGCCAACTGTGACATTTTAAATGAGTTATTTGTGGACAAAATTATTGATATTTGGGCCGACTTAGACCCCACAATTACTGCAATGTCCAGCAACTCCTCTTATGTGGCCAGGCTGGATCAGTTTCAGTTTGTGACTCCTAAGGAGGTTGACAAGCTGTTTGGAGCAGTACAGCCTACCACCTGTTCTCTTGACCCTTGTCCAACATATTTTATATTATCTGGCAGGATGGTTATTGTAGTTGTGGTAGAAATTATAAGTGCAAATGAGAGTGGATTAATGGTTTGTATGAAAATCTCATTTGCTACCAAAGAATCTACACTCAGAACACCTCGGAAACAAAAGAACCCTGTACCTCATGGGTTAGAATCCCATGGGGGTGGTTGGCACCCTATGTGCACTACACCACCACTCACTCTGGGCCACCCCAGCACCGCCCAAGTGCAGTTATGGGGCTGCTGAGACCTCCATGATTCCTTAAGGAGAAAAACCTTAAAGAGATGTGTAAACTTCAACAAATCACCCAAATTCAGCCCAAACCCTTGGAAAAATTATGGTAGCTTCCTTGCCCCCCTTGGGCACCACCACCAATCCCACAACACTCTAGGCCACCTTTTCCCCCCCGAAATGAAGCGATATACCTCCATTATACCTTATGGGGGAAAACCTTAAAGACACATAAACTTCAACAATTCACCAAAAATCAGCCCTTTGCCCAATCCCTCTGCAATTTGGGTGGAAGCTTCCACCCATTAGGCACTACCACCCCACCCCATTACTTTGACCCTGGGACCCAAAATTCAAGTAGACATCAAATCGGACCTTTTTGCATTGAAGTCAATGGGAGGCAAAAAGGTGGGAAATTCAAGTAGACATCAGAACTCAAAATGGAGGAGGAAGAAGAAGCACTTTATAGGCCACAAAATGGAGGGCTGAAACTACAATTATTTGGAGCCAAAACAGGGGTGATTCATTTTGGCTCCAAAACATTTCGGGAGGGCAAGAGGGTGATTCGTTTCGGCAACGAATCACCCGAAATGGGCAGTTTTGAGTACAGATTGTTCTGTACCCAAAATGTTTCACACATCCCTATAGACAATAGTATCCTTCTTGAGCGTCTGAGAGGTTTAGGGCGTGGGTGGGAGGCACTGCTTTGCAATAGTTCTGATCCTACCTTTTGGGCAGATTCCAAATGGTGTCATTTGGGGACTGTCACTCTTCAAAATATGAACTTCTGCCCAGACATCCCCCAGGCATCCATACTGTCTCCATTGCTTTCTAAAATCTATATGAAAGTGCTGGGAGAGGTAATCAAGAGATTTGGTGCAGGGTGTTATCAGCATGCCAATGACACCCACATCTATTTCTCCATGTCAACATCATCAGGAGAAGGCATACCCTCCCTAAGTGCCTGCCTCAAGGCAGTAATGGGCTGGATGAGGGATAACAAACCGAGACTGAATCCACATAAGATGGAGGTACTTATTGTGTGGGGTCAGAAGAGAATTTTGATCTGCTTATTCTGGATGGAGTCACATTTCCCCCAGAAGGAACAGGTTCACAGTCTGGGAGTGTTTCCAGATCCACACCTCTCCCTGGTATCCCAGGTTGAGGCAGTGGCCAGAGGTGCTTTCTATCAGCATCAGCTGATACATCAGCTGTATCTGTTGCTTGAGTTGGACAACCTCAGAACAGTGATACATATGCTGGTAACCTCCATACTTGACTACTGCAATGCAATCTATGTGGGGCTGTCTTTGTACATAGCCCAGAAACTACAGTTGGTACAGAATATGGCAGCCAGGTTGGTCTCCGGGTCATCTCAAAGAGACCATATTACTCCTATACTAAAAGAGCCAGCTACACTGGCTACAAATAGGTTTCCAGGCAAAATACAAAGTGCTGGTTGTAACCTATGAAGCCCTAAACAGCTTAGGCCCTGGGTACTTAACAGAACATCTTCTACGCCATAAGCCCCATCAACCATTGAGATAATCTGGAGCGGTCCATCTGCAGTTGCCACCAGCCTGTCTGGTGGCCACACAGGGATGGGCTTTCTCTGTTGCTGCCCCAAGATTCCGGAATGCATTCCCTGTTGAGATAAGAGCTTCCCCATCTCTGACCATTTTTAAAATGTCCATAAAGACTTGTCTTTTCACTCAAGCTTTTTAATTTAACTGTGGCTTAAAATTGCTTTAAGGTTTTTACTTTTGTGTTTTAACTTGTTTTATATTGTTGTAAACCACCCAGAGACAGAAGTCGGGGTAGGTGGGTGGGTAATACAGATTTGATAGATAGATAGATAATCTGTAAAACCTCTGTAGAGGCAGATGGTAGAAGCCATTGGTAGGCTCCGTTCCCTCTCACTGTAATTCAACCTCTGCCCTCCAGCTGTTTTTGGACTATACATCCCATCATCCCCAGCCATCAGGGCCAAGAGTCGGGGTTTATGGGAATTGTAATCAAAAACCGTCTGGAGGGCCTAGGTTGCACAGCGCTGCTGTAATTTCTTCACAATATATTTGGCTATGCAGGTGATTCTAGAATAGCATGCTTGTGTATTACCTGATGTAGCCCATCAGAGTATTTGCTTGTGAGTCTACCTACTTGAAATAACTGCAGGGAAAAAAGATTTGGAATAAAATCAACATCTGTGTTACAGCTTTTTTGAGAAATATACTGTAGTGTGTCAGTTTGAAAAGAGCATAGACTTCCTTCCTAACTTCTTATGGTTCCCAATTATTTCAGTTCAGTTTTGTTAATTATTTGCATTATAGATATTTCCCAGAAGCCCAGGAGTTAAATGTTAATGGGATTTGTTTACCCTGCATTTTCCTGTATTTCTTTGTCCTTTGCTACCAGGCATAAGCCATTGTTTTAGTCTTTTTAAATGGTTACTTAATGTATGTGAAGGAAGAGCTTTTGAAAGGTAATATATCATGGAAAAGTAGACTGAGCTACTGTGTACTCCCCAAGGGATAGCAGACCGCTCTCACATTATACTGAAAACTGTGGTGCCTATATTCAGTATGGATGCCTTATTTTATCAAATAGAAGAGTTAACTCCAGCTGAGAAGAGTTGATTTAAATGGACAAAGATAATCTACTAATGCACACAGAAATCAAATGTTCATATTTATGACAGCAAATAATGCTATCTTAAGGTCATGATGGTAAATAGTCTGTGCTATGCAGTTTGGACTCCAGAGCAAAGCCTCAAAATGGTTTCTAGAATGGACAGTGGCTTTTCCCATCACATTTTGGAAGACTGTGATTCAGTTTCAGGAATCTCCAAAGTAAGTCTGGCATGTCGTAGAGATGCCCACAAATGATGCTTGTCTCTGTCATCCATATTTTGGGCTAGTTCAGACAAATGGGCCCTTTAGCCAGGTAGGGAAAAAACATGGGTGTGCACATCTCTTCCCCACTCAGTGAGCTAGCATGCTGTTGTCTAATTGGTCCATACTACCCATCAACACACATTTTTAATATTACTTTAATGTAGTATTAAAACTATGTGTGGCCATCCCATGCAATTCAGCAATGATGTGACAGGTGAGGGAAGACATGCACATCCATCCTTCTGAATATCTAGATACTGCTTTTCAACAACAACAACAATCAAAGCGGTTTACAAAGAGAACAAGAAATAATATAGTTCCCCCAAAAGGCTCACAATCTAAAGAAGTAAGGCAAAGAAATGTTAACAACCACTGGAGGGATGTTGTGTTGTGCTGGGGTTGCAAGGGGTCAGATGCTCTTGCCCTGCTATGAGTAAGAGAGGCACCACTTTAAAAGGTGCCTCTTTGTTCAGTTAGCTGGGGGATGGTGAGGGGTGATGACATCACCAACATAGCATGATGCTGCCTCTGGAGTCCTCCATGCACATGTTGACAGGCCCAGCATGGTCTGAAAATGTGTTCTGAGTTCTATTAAATGTTAAATGTTATGCATCCATTCCTTGGCCTGGCAGGACTTACCATATCAGAACCAAGTGGTTCCACTTCAACTGGTTTCATCCTAAGTTGGACCAAAATGAGATACATGGCATTTTAGTGACTGAAATGGATCTATTGTTACACTAGAAGCAAATGCATTGCTAACAATGTTCAGCTAATAATACATGTGAGCTGTATATAAAAAGGCTCAACTTGGAATGCCTCATTAAGTTGTTATATTTATGCATGGATAGCTCACTCCTTTGGAAGCTTCATACCTCCTCCACCCACTTAGCTTTGCTGTGGCACCTACGCAGCTTTTCATTGCTAGATAGATGACCTGGCTGTTTCATTCCTTTTTCTCTCTGGCAGTGGCTGCTCTTGCCTACAGATGCAAAGAAGGATAGCAGGGAAGAAAGAACACTGCTAATGAGGAAAAGGGAAACAGCTGGTTTAGCAAGGTCCGTCCTTGTTCTTTCTAGCAAGGGACATTATGCTGCTGGGAGAGAGGGTGGTAGGGATCTGCTGTTTGCAGGAGCTAAGAAATGGGCTGATTAGCCTCAGCTGCCTGGCCACAACGAAAGCCCAATACAGGTGCAAGGGACCTAATTAAATGTTTTTGGTCATTAGGAAGATGAAATGGCCCATAGTGTGTGTTTGTTTTGATTCTGTTTTTAGAATACATACCTCATCTTTATTACTTATGGCTAATGAGGTGGCTAGCCACAGAACAAATTCAAAGTGCTTATAATTAGAAGCAAATTAAGAAGAGACAGACAGAAATAGCAGGTAATATCAATGAAATTGAAGAGCCGGAAATCATAATACTGAAGAACAGACAGGCTGTAAGAAAGAAATGGGTTTCAGCTGGCACTGAAACACTGATAGAGAGGGAGGAAGAGAAATTGCCTGGAGTGGAGAGTTCCACAGCTTGTGTGCCACAACAGACAAGGTCCTTTTATATGTTCCTGTCAAGCTTTGATGGAGATGGGTTGTGAAAACAGGCTTATCTAGATAACTTAAGTGGAAGGACAAGATCAGTGGTGGCCCATGAACGTGCCTCTGGGGGGCAGCGGGAGGCACCTTTAAGAGTAAATTAATTCGGTGCTCACCTCCGCCACAGCGGCACCTGAACACTGTTTGGAGCTGCAACGGGCCACCCAGCAGCGTGCCACCCTATGGTGGGGAAGCACCTCCACTACTTATCTGGCTGCTGCCGGAGGCTCAGCTCCGTGAAAGCCAGATGAGTGGCAGAGGTGCTTCCCCCCCCCCATAGGGGCTGCTGTGCGACATGTTGAGGCTCTGAACAGCATTCATGTGCTGCGGTGGAGGTGAGCACTGAATTAATTTACTCTTAAAGGTTCCGCCTCTGGAGGTGCGTTCACGGGCCACCACTGGCCCGGTGCGCATGCGCACTTCATGCATGCATGTACATGAGTGCGACATGCACATGCACAACGTGCACTGGGCACTTCTGGCCACTTCCAGTTCAAGGAGGCACTGAGGTGGCAAGGAGGTACGCTGCCACCTCACCAGACCATTTTAAAAGACAGCGCTGAGGGGGAAATGTGGCAGGAAAGGTGAGAGCACCATCGCCCATCCTTAAAGATATACCCCCACCTTTGAACCAGCTGAACTGCACATTTAGGAGTGCACGAGCATTAAATCAGCAGTCTTAGAACTGCCGGTTGAGCTTATATAGATATTTCTATTGGGCTATTTCTCACAACCTCAAAGAGGCAGGTCTCACGATCGGTGAGACCCGCCTCCAGAGGGTTTGCAGGGAGAGCAGACTAAGCCTGCTCTCCCCGCAGATGATCATTAGCCCTCCCCAGGTGGCAGGATCAGCCACCCACACGACTGCCAGCTCTGTCATGGAGCCAGCAGGGGTTTGGGAGTTCAGGGGCTGTGTGGCCCCTGGGACGTCCAGCATGCTCTGCACAAGTGTGCAGAGCATGCTGGAGAGACCCCACAAGCCGGCTGCTTTTTAGCCTCCTGGTCGGGGGTCTACTTGTGAGTTGCCACAGCACGGAGCTGCACCACAGCAAAACACAATGGTATAGCCCAGGATAGCGGAGCGCTTGCTCCGCTAACCTGGGCTAAGGGGAGGGCTTCCTAAGCGGGTAACCCGCTGTGAGGCAACCGGGCTCGCCTGCGACTGGGCTCCCCTAGCCTGATTTTAGCCGATCATGATAATAGTAAAATGCTAATCGTTGAGGCTGTGTAACCAAAAGAGCTGACAAGAGTTAGTAATGAGGGTTTAGCAAGCAGCCAGTCCACACAAAGAGTGGGGCTTGTGTATGTGAAAAAGCAGTTAAATAATGTACATGGAAATTGTTGTGTTTTTTGTTAATCCATTCATTGATCTAGGCCAGCTTTTGAATGGTGTTTAATTACTTTTATTCCACTCCTGGATTATAAGTGTGGCTAAAAAAGAAGCCAGCAGCTAGAGCACTGAAGGCAGACTACACTTGCCTCTCTGTAAATCATATCCATCTCATTAAATTGTTAATATTTAGTTAATATTTAGGAACTGTTAATATAATAGGAAATGACATGACCCCCCACTAAGTGCCTGCCTGGAGGTGATACTGGGCTGGATGAGGGATAACAGACTGAAGTTGAATCCAAACAAGACGGAGGTACTGTCTGTAGGGGGGTCGGGATCCGAGAGATGGTATAGATCTGCCTGTTCTGGACGGGGTTACACTCCCCCTAAAAGATCAGATTCATAATCTGGGAGTGCTCCTGGATCCCAAACACTCCCTGGTTTCTCAAATTGAGGCTATGCCCAGGAGTGCTTTTTATCAGCTTCGGCTGATACACCAGATATGTCCATTCTTGGAGACTAATGACCTTAAAATGTTGGTACATATGCTGGTAACCTCTAGACTTGACTACTCTAATGCACTCTATGTGAGGCTGCCTTTGTACGTAGTTCGGAAACTACCATTGGTACAGAATGTGGCAGCCAGTCTGATCTCTGGGTCTACCCGAAGGGACCATATAACATTGATTCTAAAGGAACTGTACTGGCTGCTTATATATTTCTGAATGAAATACAAAGTGCTAGTTATTACCTATAAAGCCCTTAACTGCTTAGGTCCAGGGTACTTAAGAGAGCACCTTCTCTGTCATGAACCCTGTCCCCTATTAAGATCATCTGGAGAGGTCCGGTTATGGTTGCTGCCAACTTGTTTGGAGGCAGCTCAGGACCGGGCCTTTTCTGTGGCTGCCTCAGGGCTTTGGAACATGCTCACTACTGAAATAAGAGCATCTCCTTCTCTATTTGCTTTTAGGAGGACCCTGAAGATGTACCTGTTTTCCCAGGCCTTCAGCTGAGATTCAATTTTTAAATTTTAATGTCTTTTAATGTGTTTTGTCTATTATTATTTTTATCTTTTAATGAATTTGTACACTGTACACTGCCTAGAGATTTTTATACTAGGCAGTATATACAATCAATAAATAAAATAAATAATATTCCTGATTCAACTCCATTGTTCTGTCCTTGCATACCACAACTCTGTCCTCTGGATTCTACCGAAATAACAGTCAACATGAAATTAGCCATCTACTCAAAACTTTATTTGTGGATCTATTTATTATTTCTATTTAATATGATACCTTTCACCTAAAAATCTTAAGGCAGTTTACAGATGTAGTGAAGCATTAAAACCACCAAAAGAAAAATGTATGTGTATTATTATGACAGCAGACGGTGAAACTAGCAATCAATGTATGACAGGAGTCATAGCAAAAGGTAGCAAGTTTAACCACCCAGCTTTCATTAGACAAACTCCAAAATGTTTAGTTACCTGCAAAGGGCCAGAAGAGAGGGAGCAGTAGGAGTTTCAACCTTTTACTGTTACTGAGCAAATATATTTATCATCTGATCAGATTTCTAAAGATTGACTCAATGCTTTTGGGAAAGTTGTAGAGAAAGAAAAATAAAACCAGTCAGTTGCATGATGCTAAGTTCTAATGTGTCTGGTAGAACTCTGGTGCTGCTGTAGAGAAACTGTGCTAGCACTGGCAGCTTTTCTGTCTTTATTCAGCCTGACTCAGCCTTCCATCCATTCGAGGTCAGTAAAATGAGTAACCAGAATGTTGGGGGCAATATGCTAAATCATTGTAAACCTCTTAGATAGCTCCGGCTATAGAGCGATATATAAATGTAAGTGCTATTGCTATTGCTATTCCCATCATAGTGTATGGGGGAAAGTGCTATAATTCTGCTCATACTACCACAGGTACTCTGCAGTGATACTCTGCTGCTGCTTATGGGTCTGCAGCAGCAGCGTCACTAGTTCTCCCAAACCCATTAGAACTGTGCATCATGTCACCCACATTTAAAAAAAAATGAACATGGCAAGCCTTTTATTATGATTAATTAATAGTAATATTTGCTTCAACAAAGTGTTCTCAAAGTAGTCTACATGACAAAAAGACTGAGAAAAAGAAAGATTTCCTTCCTAGTCTGACAGTTCCCTGCCATAATAGTTGCAACTAAATCACAAATATAACATGCAGGGGTGTGCATTTTGGAATTTTTTTGTTTCGATTTGTATCAGAATCGGAACACCCCCATTTTGTTTTGTACCCAAATTTTCTGAATCCAAATCAGCCCTGTTTTGTTTTGTAGCCGAATTTTCTGAATCCAAATCTGAATCGACGTGGATTTTTAAAAAGGGTACCAGGGCAAAAAGAATGGGTGGTGGTAGTGTCCAATGGGTGGACACTACCACCCAAATTTCAAAGGAATTAGGCAAAGGGCTGATATTTTGTGAATTTTTTAAGTTTACACATCTTTAAGAGTTTTCCCATAGGGAATAATGGGGATTCCAGCAAATTTATTGCTTCAAATCAAGGGGAAAGGGATGACCCAGAGTGGAGTGTGGTGGGTGGTAGTGCCCAATGGGGGCAAAGAAACTTCCCGAATTATCTCAAAAGAATTAGGAACATAGGAAACTGCCATATACTGATTCAGACCATTGGTCTATCTAGCTCAGTATTGTCTTCACAGACTGGCAGAGGCTTCTCCAAGGTTGCAGGCAAGAATCTCTCTCAGCCCTATCTTGGAGAAGCCAGGGAGGGAACGTGAAACCTTCTGCTCTTCCCAGAGTGGCTTCATCCCCTGAGGGGAATATCTTGCAGTGCTCACACATCAAGTCTCCCATTCATATGCAACCAGGGCAGATCCTGCTTAGCTAGGGAGACAAGTCATGCTCAGCCACAAGACCAGTTCTCCTCTCCATTGGACAAAGGGCTGATCTTTTGTGAATTGTTGAAGTTTACTTGGCTTTTAAGATTTCTCCCATAGGGAATAATGGAGGTTTCAGCAGCCCCATAATTCCACTTGGGGGGCACTGGGGTTTCCCAGAGTGAGGGGTTGTGTAGTGCACATAGGGTGCCAACCACCTCCATACCCACAAGCCCTTGGGGTACTGGGTTTTGTGTTCCTGAGGTGTTCATTGTAGATTCTCTGGTAGCATATGTGATTTTCAGTGAAAAACAAGAATCCACTCTCATATGCTACCAGAGAATCTACACTCAGAACACCACAGAAACAACAGAACCCAGCACCCCATGGTTTAGCAACCCTTCCCCTGGCCAATGTGGGGTCAGTAAAGATTGGCAAGAAGCAAAAGAGCCAATGGGGAACAAGGAGGGAATTTTCAGCAGGCCAGCGCATGATTTAGGTCACTGATCAGAAGGCTGGAAGGGTGGGAAATTCAAAGAGATGTCAAACACAAAATGGAGACTGACTCAGAGATCGCTACAAAATGGAGGTCCGAAACAACAAAACATTTTGTAGCCGAAACAGGGTCGTTTTGTTTTGTATACCAAACTTTTGGATCTGGAAAATGGGTGTTTTGTTTTGTCTACAAAACACCCGAAACAGGCTGTTTTGGGTACAAAACGTTTTGTATCCGAAATGTTTCGCACATCCCTAATAACATGGTATAGGCCTGAGTGTTGGCCTTGGATCCAGCAGCTTAACTTCAAATCCCCATTCAGCCATGGCCTTAGGAGGTCTCCCGACCTCTGTGCCTACTTACTTCACGAGTTAGTTGTAGAAACAGAACTGAAGTCTTAGTCTGCAAATTTACCCAGCTCACAAGACCCGACCATATTTCAATACAATCTCCCTTGCCCTTGTTCATAATTTAAATCAAGAATATGATAAGGAAACTTAAAAACAAAATGAGCCCTTTCTCACAATCAAATAAAGGGCTCAAAAGGGGTGAGGGGAGGAAGACTCGAAATGCCTACCTCTCCCAGAGATGATCCTCTCTTCCTTGCTGGGTGAGCGGATCACTCGTCCAGACAATGGCAAACTCCAGCCTGCAGCAGAGAATTTCTGTTGGAGATGGAATTCCAGTGCATCAACCTTTTGCATCAACTATCCTAATGGCCACTAGGGGCATTGGGAGTACAGGTAGTTAGTGAGGGTCTCCTTACCTGTCCCTGCTTGCCTCTACTATATGACCCCTGTTTTGACTCCTCAGGTACTTCCTGTAGTGAGTCAGTCCTCTTCCTTTCCTCCTATAGAGAAGATGGAAACATCTCTCTCTCACCCTACCTATTCATTATGTAGTTGATAGATAGGATAGGTCTTTCCTATCTCAAATGTACTTCACCAATAACGCCCAAATTGGCCTAATAAGCATCTCTCGATTTTGCTTTACGCAGACGATATAGTCTTACTAGCACAGACACCAATTGGATTGAAGTGGGTGCTTGCTTCATTAAGTGCTTACTGTGTGAAAGAGGTGTTAGAAGTCAACTATTTGAAAATGAAGGTGATGGTCTTCGCTAAGCGACCCAAGTCCCACTTTTGGCATATGAATGGCCATACAATTGAGCAAGTGATAACTTTTAAATATCTTGGATTTGTTTTTCATTCTGCTGGAGGCCAAATTGCTCACCTCAATTATATAATCCCAAATGCCCAACAATCAGCTAATGCTATCAGGTCCTTCTTTTTTTTTTAACCAGGGGAGCTCTTTTTCTTCCAGTTGCCATAAAACTCTTCATAGCTATCAATCAACCTTTATTACACTCAGAGACCAGCATAAAATTACATGTTAAATGAGGGTGATACTAAAAGGACTAAAAGAGAATACCAGCTAAAAGTTACATGTTAAAAAATACAGGAGGATAAAGGTGTTTGCAAATACAATGACAGATATCAAGAAAAGGCTAAAATTAGAGATAATTGCAATTTTAAGAGACAAGCTAAAATACATAAAAATTACATATATGCACATTAATACTAAAGAACTAAAACTGCTAAAAATAAAATATTAATATTTGTATTATAAAATGCACAGAAAAGATAAAAAAGGAGTATAAAATGGTAACATCTGGATTAAAAATTATTAAAAAGCAATAAAAAGCAGTATAAGACAAGAGGGTAGGCAAGTGCGAGGTCAACCCAAAGTAATCGGGAATCAGATTATGGGCTCCCATCCTATCATCCTCCAACGAATGCCGACTGCAGCCGCACAGTATCTGGCAACACTATATGTGATGGCAGGCTTTGTATCAGAGAGTAACCAGAAGCTGTAGAATTGTCTCGAATGGCCCGGGAACTTGCTTAACAATGGGAGGATGAGAGAGGCACAAATGTCTCTATAGAATGAGCAGTATAGAAGGACATTCTCAGTAGTTTTGATCTGTCCTGAGCCACAGGGGCATAGTCGCTCTGCAAATGGGATCCTTCTGTAACGGCCCTCTAGCACTGCTGAGGGGAGGCCATGGCAGTGAGCCAAGGTGAACACCCTTCTGTGGTTTGGGACCTCTAATTGAGTAAGATATGTTGCAGGAGAGGCAGTATATCTAAGTCCCTCACTGATATAAAATATTGGGACACTACCTAGATCACAGCTAAAGTTTATCTGCAGCTTCTATATGGTGCCCACTAGGCCCATTTGAGAATTTCACCGCTCCCCCCCCCCCCCCGCAGGATGTAGTACAAACTAAATTCTTAAGAACAATCCTCGAGGTTCCTTGTAGTGTTTCCAACACCGTTCTTAGACGAGAGGTAGGAGTTTTCAGGCTAGAAACAAGATTCTGGCTGAGCATTTTTAGGTTTTGGCTGAAAACTGATCTTCTTCCAAGCGGGCTTGGCTCCCCTAACACTTGTTGATAGCTACACCTCTCTTACTTACTTTAGCGAGCGGGCGGCGGGAGAACTCCCTGCCGTCCGCTCGCCTTGCCGGCTGGGCTGCAAATGGCTTCTAGGAAGCCTTTCGCGCACGCGCGCGAAAGGCTTCCTAGAAGCCATTTGTAGCCCAGCCGGCAAGGGGGAAGGGGACGGCAGGGAGTTCTCCTGCCGTCCTCTGGTAATGGGGGTAGCTTTGGAAAGAAGGGGGTGGCGGGGGACCTCTGGGGAACTTCAGGGGGCGGCCGCCAGCCGAGGGGGACTTAACTTGAAGGGGGCGGCAGGGACTGGAGCGATCCTGCCGCCCCGATGGATACGAGGAGCCCGCGCAAGGAGATTGAAGCGGGCGGCACCCTGCCGCCCAATTAGTACAAGAAATACTTTTTTTTACTGGAAGGGGTGAGTAGAGCCCCCCTGTTTTTATTGGAACCCCCCACCCCAGTGCCGGACCAGTTCCGTGCACACCCCTATTTGGTTTCTGGTAACATGGCCAAGTTTTGCTACATAGTTTGTAAAACTAGTAAAGAACTCACCATCTAATTGGTTGCTACTGTTACTGTTATTGTTTATATATTATGCTGGTCAACGACTGAAATAAAGAATCTATCTATCTATAAATCAATTTTTTTTAGACTCTACAGTGATCTCCATGTGTGTTCCTTAAATAGCTGCAACAACAAAACTCCTCTGTAACTGGAGTGGCAGTTTCCTTGGACTTTGCAAAAATAATCACAAAATCCAATAGTTTCTGGAGTTGGGAGCCCCCCAGAACTTCCACAATGCTCCACACGAGTACACAACGCATTATGGGGAGCCGCCCAAATATGGTTCACGTGGCACGACTACCTGGCACTGACACAATCAGTTAGCCAGGTTTCTTCACACCTCAAACCTGGGCTAAGTGGCGGGCTCCCTAAGCAGGTTTGCTGCCGCACTGCGGCTGGGAGCCATGTAGATTCCAGTGGTTCACATGCGCCAGCAAAACCAGGCTGGGCTTTCTTAGCCCAGTTCTTCCTGTGTGTCTGAATAGCCCCAATGATTACTTCTAAAATGCACAGAAGTCACTTTTCTGGAAAAAAAATTAAAAGAGAGAAAAACATTCTGTGTTTTAACAATATTTTTTTCCTCCCAAGCAAAAGTAGTTTAAATTGTTATTGAGTTGCACAGCAGATGCAACCCAATAGAAAACAAGCTTTTTATTGAGTGTTTGCACATACTGCTTGCACTTGGTGAACCAGAAGCAATTTAATATTAGGAGTTTGCCGATCTCTAGTAGTAAAAAGTTGTGAAGATAAAAATGGAACCATATCATGATGCTTTTCTGAGCGCCTTGGAGGAAAGGGGAGATACCATGTCAATATTTGAATTACTCTAATAAGGAAGTGAGGGTTCAGAAATAGGTCAGTTACAAGAAACAACCCCACTATCTTGGTATTTTTTCATTGCCTCTAATTGTCCTTCAGCTTCATCCAGTAGGATACAAATGTGATAAATAAATACCAACATGAAATGGAAATCAGCAAGCAAACTTTTTATGCAGCAATTTGATTCATCCTTGTCTCCTCCATCTTTATCCAGAAACAGCAATGCTTTATTTTAAGAGTGGCCTACAAGTGAGTTATAAAGAATTAATACCATATAAGCACACTAGGGATAGTGTATACAGCACTGCATAAAATACCTTAGGAATAATTGATGGTGTATTTACAGGGCAGAATAGTTTTAACACATCAGCATTACTGTGCTTACTTTATTTTAAGGGGGTGCATTTCATTTCAAATGGCTTGTTAGATAATTATAGAATGCTGATATCTGCATGGTTGCTAGGAAGGGCTTACAAAAGAGTTATAACTGGTCTGGAACTATTGCAAATGCATTTACTGTATTTTAAGTGGTGGTGTATTTGATTATAAAATGCTTACTGAACATAAACACGCCATTTGAAATGAAATGTGAAGCCCGCTTTTAATAGTAAGTGCATTTGTACTGGAAATCTGGCTTGTCTTAGGTGGAGAGGGGGAAAGCTGATGGATGCATAAAGGAAATGACCCAACCATTCCTTCAGTGGGGAGTTAATATTTCCAAGTCCCAGCATGTTACAGGCACTTTTTCCTGGGTTATTTGATTTTTTTCATTCTTACTTTCTAATTGCAGTCATGGAAAAAGTTTTTTGAAAAGTGCTCTGAGTACACAGTCCTGGCTGTTGACTTGAGGAGAGGAACCACATCAATAGGACACATCTGCATGTGGGATTTTCTCATCCTTCGATGAGCATGTATAGAGAAGTCCTTCCTGAGCATACAGTGTACCCCCAGCTGGAATGCAACAAAGTGATGATGGCATCTAAGGTTCAGAATGAGCTATGGTTTGTTCTGAGGGATGCCAAAAACAATAGCGGGGCGTATCTAGGGTGTGGCAGGCAGGGCATGTGCCCCGGGCACCACTTGAAGGGGGGCGCAATTTTTTTAAAATTAAATTCTTTTTTTAATGGCCACTGGAAAAATAATGGCCACTGTGCATACTCAAATGGCCTCTGTGAGGCCCTAGGCCATGCCAGACCTCGCAGAGGCCATTTGAGCATGCATGTTGGCCATTTTGTTTTCAGCGGCCAGTTTTTAAAAATGAAATTTATTTTTAAAAATGGCCACCGCACATGCTCAAATGGTCCCTGCGAGGCCCTAGAGGCCAGCAGGGGGAAGGGAACCTTTGCAGACCACCCCCCACAGCCTTTAGGAAGCCCCCCAAATGGGATACAGGTATTTTTTAAATTAATATAATGTAAGTCACTGTACACATATTCAGTTTGGCACTATGTACAGAGAATCGGGGCTTGTGAATCCTGAGCTGAAGCTTATGAGCTAGGATTGTATTCATTTGCTCTTACTTTGCTTCTTGTGATAAGTAAGTTAAATGTGATGTCTTAATAATATGGCTATTAATGGTGAGTTTGTCTTTGAATCAATGTGAAATCCTTAGTATTAAGGCCCACTGGGAGTTTCTTGCTCTCTTTCTCTCATTTTAACTGACTTTCTGAAATACTAGAATATATTCCAAGCAGTGGCACAGTTTACTCTGCATATCCTTTAATGATTTTCAGAGTATCTTGGAAAAGTCAAATTCTTCATTTATTTTTAAAATTTATGTAATAGTGATGCTACAATGCATAGTAGAAAATCAGACAGGGACTTCTGTTTAGTTTTCCAAGTATACTTCCACATAGTATTTGGGTATTTCATGAGCCTCAGCATACTGAAATTTGTAGTTTCCCAGCATTTTTTGGTCTGGCTACATCTACTGCTAAATAGTTTTTGAAATATTAAAAGATTAATGAGCTTGACTTGTATTTTTCAGCTGATATTATGGTAAAGTTATCTGAAAGATGGGTGTCAGATGTTTGGACAGGGGGCACAATTTCAGTGCTTGCCCTAGGCGCTATTTTCCCTAGATACGCCTCTGAAGAAAGGGGTTTCACGAATATGCCCAGAGCCAGAAGAACATCAAGGAAGGGGTAGGTCTGATGCATGGATAAGATGGTGAAACAGTAATGGCAAAGCTGCTTTACACCCATTTTGCAGTTGTCTTCTCCTACAAGGCAAACGCGGCTCAGCCAGGCAAGAAATACACAAATGAAGAAAGAAAGGAAATGCAACTCAAGATAGGTAAAGAAATGCTAATAGAGCATCTACCTACCTAAAATGAGTTGAAGTCTCCAGCTGTGGTGCTCTTAGCCCTGGACTTCAGGGACAAACTCCTGGGCCTTCACACCATCTGGTGGTCCCCAAATCCTCTTTAGTATTTCCTGGGTGGTGTGGTTGCTACTGGTCTGCACTGCTCTAGCTGGCTGAGTGTGATTGTGACCTGTGCTGAGTTTTGTAGAGACAGAGGGGGGAGTGGGGGAAGATATATGTGGGATGGGAATATGTTATGTGTTGAAGTGTTTCTGCTAATGCATATTTGCATAAATATATCTGTTCTATATTATTGCATTCTTGTGAGTTCAGTTCCTATGTGTGCCCTCAAGAACCCACATGTTAAAAATACTGTGAGGCGAGTATCACAATCGGTGAAACTTGCTGGAGGGGGTTCTGTGGGGAGAGTGGGCTTGGCCCGCTCTCCCCACAGACGATCCAGGCCGCCCACAGAACTGCCAGCTCTGTTATGGAGCTGGTGGGGATTGTGGGGATTGGGGTCCGCGTGGCCCCCAGAAGTTCCAGGAAGTTCCTGTGCGAGTGCATGGGGCATCCTAGAGAGGCCTCCAGGGCCGGGAGGCTTGTTTCAGCCTCCCAGCAGGGTTCTCCTCATGTATTGCCACGGTGAGGAGCTGTGCCACAGCAACACATGATAAAAAGACGGGGTTAGCGGAGCGCTCACTCTGCTAACCTCGTCTAAGGGGAGGGCTAGTTCAGCGGGTTATCTGCTTTGAGGACACCAGGCTTGCCTGCAAGCCCAGTGGTTCTCATGCTCACCAAAAACTGGGCCCTCCCTTAGCCTGTTTTTTGGGCAATCGTGAGAATCGCCTCTGTGTGTGCCATGGTGTGTGTGTGTAGTGGATGATGCTTAACTTTCTGTGGGGGCGGCTCCATAGGCCTTTAAGTCCAGGCTCCAAAATTACCTAGATGCACTGCTAGTCTCCAGGCCCCAATGAACTGCATTCCCAGCTGCTGAAGGAACTCACAGATGTGATCTCATAACCACCTTCTTCAATCTTTGAGTTTGCCTGGAGGATGGGTGAGATGCCAGAAGACTAGAGATGAGCAAAGGTTGCCCCTCTCTTCAAAAAGGAGGGAAGCTGGGAAACCTATCTGCAAGATCCTAGATTATTAAGCAGTCTGTCTGAGAGCACTGTCAGAGAGCACAAATCACCAAAAGAATCTGGTGATTTGTAGAAGCCGGCATAGATTTACCAAGGACAAGTCATGCTCATCTCATCTTCTTTGACAGAGTTATTAGTTTAGCAGATGATGGCAATGCTGTGGACAACAAATGGAACAGGAGCTACGAGTTTATGCAGCTGCTAATAATGCTAATTCAATCTTTGAGTGCATTAACAGAAGCATAGTATCCAGATTATGAGAAATAATCACTCCACTCTATTCTGACGAGTATCCTCACTGGTCAGACCTCAGGTAGAATACCTGACATCCAAGGGCATAGCTACAATTAAAGGGGAGGGGTGTCTCTGGGCCTCTGAGGGAGAGAGAGTGATGGCTGTGTGACAGCTTGCTTTTTGCTTGCCCTCTCATGCTTCTCTGAAAAAGAAGATGGTGGGGCAGGGGCCCATCTTCACTTGTTGTCCCACTTTTTTCCCTAGCCCTGCTAACATCCAGAGCAGTGTTCCCAAGGTGCAGCAAGAGACTGCATTCTGTTAGTCAAAGACTTCCTGAGCAGCAGAGTGTACGTGTAAGGGAAGAAGGAAATGTTTGAGGAGCGATCACTGAGAGAGTGGAGAGAGCTGAGTTAGTGCTGAGCTTTAAACTAGCAACAATCTTGATACTCTACTCCCCAGTGAGATAAAGAAAAGTTTCCTCTGGAGGCTTTACAAACAGGGCTTTACAAATCTCCTTCGGAAGAGAGTGTGCGCATTCACACACCAGCCAAACTTACCCCGAAAAGTCCCTTCGAGATCTTTGGAAGCACTTCACACACACAAATCAGGCTTTGTCTTGCAAATGCTAGCTTATCACGGTGTATTTCTGGGTTTTTTAAAATGCTGGTTTTAAGCTACTTTTTCTGAAAATGCTGGAGCAAATAGGGAGAGGCACTGCTGTGGAATCATTAGCATGATAAGAGACATATTCTCTTTAGAAATGCAGACATAGCTCTTTATAAATCGGTCCCCACCACCATTGACTAGAAGGAAAACATGGAGGCATGCAACAACGTGAACTTGCATCAAAAGCAAATCTGGGAGCAGAGGGGAGGGGCTGCTTCCCTCAATGCCGCAAGTGTAATTCAAAGTGGCTTTGCTCAACATTTACCCTGCAGCATGAAGCCATGTGCAAATAACTCCCTGTCTGCTTTTCTCCTCTTCAAGCATATCCAGGCTGAAACTTATCAGATCCATCCTGAACAGTGCTCCTATCTGCAAAGCCCAAGGCTTCTGGAGGTTTCTGGCCATATGCTATGGCTGCTTGTAAAGACAGTGGCTGACGTACTGCACAATCTTCTGGGTGCCCATTAACGGAACATGTACGTTCTTGCTTAAAATGCAAGAACTGTGCATATGCGAGTGCACGATGGACAGCCACTGGAAATAATGGTCATCTATCGCCCAACTGTATCTGCACCATCCTTACGTTTTGTGCAAAAGTGCACTTGCATAACTGTCTGCGCATTCCATTAAAAGGCATGTGAAACACTGCATCATATGTCAGCTACTCACACCAGATTCTTTTATATAAGAATCACTGCCACTATATTTCATTATTTAGGTAGGAGGGACAAGTCTTTATTGCTTAACTTGCAGTTACAACTGAAAATGGAGATCCCTGCCTGATGCATAATTCCACCCCTTGCTGCCCTCCAAAAGGTGTTTGTCTCTACTCATGATTCAGAGTCTAATTCCAACCCATAACAGAAGGCTCTAATATTTAACTCTTTCGTAGCCTGCAAAAAACAACACCCCCCCCCAAATCTAAATCTTTGTTTGTCCTGCTTTGCTCTGAAAATAGCTTGTTCTAATGCATGCTTTAGGGAGGAGGTTAGAGGTGCCATGTTTTATTCTCTTCTAATCTCAGCATGGGATAGGATTCAACTCTACAGATTTCCACATCTGGCAGCATGCAATTGCATGATTGTGAACCTTTCCACCCCTACCCCCCCCCCACACACTAGGGGATGTCAGGTTAGTGAGAACTAATAATAATAATAATAATAATAAGCCCCCAGTGAGGCACTACCTTGGCGTGGTTTGGGGGCTTGTGTGCTCTGAGGAAGGTGAGAGCTATGCCAGAGGTCCAACCATAATGGACAGGTCTCACCAGAGGAGCCAGACAAAGAGTGCCTCTCCCATCAACAATATGGTGAGACGTAACTTTAATAAATCTATACCGGATCGGTCGTCGCCCGGGTCAACAAGGACCGCGCCAGGTGCTATCATCCCTGGACATCTGATGGCAAGTGGGCAACAGGACTCAGGATCTTCAGTTGAGCAACCAGGGCTGAAGACAGCAAAGTTACTCGAAGAAACGTCGCTTAACCGAAAAAAATATACGAAAAATGCCAACAAGGAAATAATGATCTGCTATTACAAGTCTAGTCCAACTAGAAGAGGTTATTTAAAAAGAATGTACCAAATTTGGAAAGAGAAGCATCCAGATACAGAAATAACAGAACAAAGGCTAGCAGACCAGAGAAGATTCATCATAAGAAATAAAGTATTCACAGGAGTTGAGCTGGAAGAACTGCAAAGAGCAACAGAGGCTCAAGATATGGAAGAAGAATTGCCACCAACTGAAGAAGTTGCTCAGGCGCAGGTGGAGGAGGTGTTGGAAATAGAGGATGCCACTGTTGCTGAACTTTTTCAAAATCAAAACCAGGCAACCGCCCCTTTGCCTTCACCTCAAAAACCCAAATGCTGTTTAACAGAAAAGCAACAAGAACTAAAGCAAAAAATAACTGAGCACATGAACCAAACAACCACCAGAGTTTGACTTCCAGCTCTAAAAACAGTTGCCAAAAAACAACTTGCTCAGGCATTAAAAGATGTCAATGCTGCACTTGCAGAAATAACAACCAAGAATTTGCAAGAAACAAACCAACTAATGTACAGTGCAGCAACAATAACAACACAAGAGCTAGGATATAAGATCAGTGGACCTGTAAAAAAATAAAGCAGTACATCACCTAAATGGAAGATTCGATTAGAAAATAAAATCTCCAGGTTTAGATCAGATGCTAGTAAATTGAAAGATATGAAAGACAAGAAGCTGAAGAATGAAAACACCAAACAGATTCTGATCTAAAAATACCACCGAGATTCGAGGAAAATTAGAGAAGTCCTGGAAATAATAAAGCAGCAAATAACAGCAGTGTCAAAGAAGATTAGCAGATATGAAGCCAGAATTACACAACACAGGGAGAATCTCCACTACCAAAGCATAGAAGAAGAAACTGCAAGAAACCTAGAAACACCAAATAAAGAAGAAACAGTGCAATTCTGGGGGAAATTATGGGACAATCCAATAGATTATAATAAAAAAGCAGGCTGGATGAAAGAGGTCAAAAAATGTAACCAACAAATGCAAGATCTAATAATAACACCAGAATTAATAAGTGAAAGAGCAAAGAAAATTAAAAATTGGACTGCGCCAGGCGACGATGAACTGCATGGCTTTTGGCTTAAACACCTAACAAGCCTTCATAAAGAACTATCAAAACAGTTCAATCACATTATGCAAGGCGGTGATATTGAACAATGGCTAACAACTGGGAAAACTCATCTCATCATGAAAGACCCAGCAAAAGGTGCAGTTCCAAGTAATTATAGACCGATCACCTACCTGCCAACCATGTTCAAATTATTAACTGGAATAATAGCAGATGAAGTAATACAACACTTATTAACTAACAAACAGCTTCTAGTTGAACAGAAAGGAAATTGCCCAAACACCAGAGGCACAAAAGACCAGCTGCTGATTGACAAAATGATTTTAGAAAATTGCAAGAGAAGAAAAACCAATCTAAGTGTTGCATGGATTGACTACAAGAAAGCCTTCGACTCATTGCCTCACACATGGATACTACAATGTTTAGAAACAACTGGTGTCAGCAAAAACATTCAGATGTTTATAAAAAAAGCAATGAGCATGTGGAGTACACAGTTAACAATCAATGGCGAGACACTTGGACAGGTTAGCATTAGAAGAGGTATTTTCCAAGGGGACTCACTATCCCCTCTGTTGTTTGTAATCGCCATGACCCCACTTTCACAAATACTAAACAAAACAGGCCTCGGATACCAAACATCTAAAACCTCAAGTCAAATCAACCATCTGCTGTACATGGATGATCTGAAGTTGTATGGAAAGTCCCAGTCAGAAATCGAATCACTGCTAAACACTGTCCGTATATTCAGTAGCGATATAGCAACGGAGTTTGGACTAGACAAGTGTGCTGCATTAATAATGATCAGAGGGAAAATAATAAAAACAGAAGGAATAGAACTGCCCAATGGAAGCAAGATCAAGAACCCGGAAGAGAAAGAACATTACAAATACCTGGGCATTCTCCAGGCTGATAACACTGCACACACTGAAGTTAAAAGAAAAATGGGAAATGAATACATCAGGAGAGTTTTAAAAATCCTCAAGTCCGAACTCAATGGTGGGAACACCATACAAGCCATAAATACCTGGGCTATACCTGTTATCAGATACACTGCAGGAATCATAGACTGGACCCAGGCAGAGCTAGAGATGCTAGATCGTAAGACCAGGAAAATCATGACCATCAATCATGCTCTGCACCCCCGCAGTGATGTCGATAGGCTCTACCTCCCTCGCAGCTCAGGTGGAAGAGGAATGCTGCAAGTCCATCAAACAGTAGAGGAGGAGAAAAGAGGCCTTGAAGAATATATCAAGGACAGTGAAGAAGATGCACTTCAAATGGTCAATAATGTGAAACTATTCAACACCAATGAAACAAAGCAGGCCTATAAGAAAGAACAAGTCAAGAACCGAGCAGAAAAATGGAAAAATAAGCCACTGCATGGTCAATGTTTGCACAATATAAGTGGAAAATCAGACATCACCAAGACCTGGCAATGGTTTTAGAATGGTTGCTTGAAGAAAGAAACAGAGGGTTTAATACTGGCTGCGCAAGAACAGGCACTAAGAACAAATGCAATAAGAGCAAAAGTCAAAAAATCCACCACAAACAGCAAGTGCTGCCTTTGTAAAGAAGCAGATGAAACAGTGGACCACCTAATCAGCTGTTGTAAAAAGATCGCACAGACTGACTACAAACAAAGGCATAACAAGGTAGCAGGGATGATACACTGGAACATCTGCAAAAAATACAAGCTACCTGTAGCCAAAGATTGGTGGGACCATAAATTGGTAGAAAATGAAGATGTAAAAATTTTATGGGACTTCCGACTACAAACAGAAAACATCTGCCACACAATACACCAGATATAACTGTCGTTGAGAAGAAAGAAAAACAAGTTAAAATAATCGTCATAGCAATACCAGGGGATAGCAGAATAGAAGAAAAAGAAATAGAAAAAATCACCAAATACAAAGATCTACAAATTGAAATTGAAAGGCTGTGGCAGAAGAAGACCAAAATAATCCCAGTGGTAATTGGCGCCCTGGTTGCAGTTCCAAAAGACCTTGAAGAGCACCGCAACACCATAGAGGGCACAGAAATCACCATCAGCCAATTAGAAAAAGCAACTTTACTGGGAACAGCCTATATTCTGCAATGATATCTATAATAACAACAGCAACAACATTGACAATAAAATTCAGCCATCCCAGGTCCTTGGGAAAGACTAGATGTCTGGATAAAACAAACCAGTCAATAACACCTGTCTGACTGAGTAAATAAATAATAATAATATTTTGATTTCTATACTGCCCTTCCAAAAATGGCTCAGGGCGGTTTACATAGAGAAATAATAAATAAATAAATAAGATGGATCCCTGTCCCCAAAGGGCTCACAATCTAAAAAGAAGCATGAGATACACACCAGCAACAGTCACTGGAGCTACTGTGCTGGGGGTGGATAGGGCCAGTTACTCTCCTCTTCTAAATGAGGAGAATCACCATGGTAAAAGGTATCTCTTTGCCAAGTTAGCAGGGGATAGATGAAGTTCAGAAGTGGGAACACATTCAAAATATTTAAGAAGAACTGCTCTCAAATATGATAAAGGTCCATGCTGCAGGATTATCTGAATACATAGGAACATAGGAAGCAGCCATACACTGAGTCAAACCATTGGTCTATCTAGCTCAGTATTGTCTACACAGACTGGCAGAGGCTTCTCCAAGGTTGCAGGCAGGAATCTCTCTCAGCCCTATCTTGGAGAAGCCAGGGAGGGAACTTGAAACCTAGATGCTCTTCCCAGAGTGGCTACATCCCTTAAGAGGAATATCTTACAGTGCTCACACATCAAGTCTCCCATTCTTATGCAACCAGGGCAGACCCTGCTTAGCTAAGAGGACAAGTCATCCCTGCTACCACAAGACCAGCTCTCCTCTCCTAATACGATTTCCCACAAATAAGATGTACTGATGGACTCAAGTAAAATAATGTATGTTTCTGTAATTATGAATTGGACTGAAAATTTACATATTCAGCTTTCAGCCTGTGTTCCTGAGGCACTTTTAAATAGGTTTTTCCCCACTAGCAGATTTCTGTTGAATGTGAAACCAACAGTCAGAGGAGGAGGAAATCAGATATAAATAACTTGCAGGGGGGAAATATCCAGCAGCTACTTGCAGAACCCAAATAATGGACAGAAAATGCTGTTAGCACTGACAGATTAGTCTGTCAGAAGTGTGTGTGATTCACTTCAGACCAAATTGTTTTTGTCTCAATCAAAATTGACTGAAAATTGACTCAGACAACAAGCCTGAAACTTTCTGAGAAATGTTTAGGTCAGTGCTGCCGACTTCCTTACTTTGTTCATGCGGCGATTCTCACGATCAACAAAAATCGCGCTAGGAGAGCCTAGCCCAATTTTTGTTGATCGTAAGAACCACCGGGCTTGCAGACAAGCCCAGTGGTTCTCGAGTAGGTAACCCGCTCGAGAACCCCTGCTAAAAAGCAGTTTTGCAGAGTGAGCGCTCCAGCAAACCTGCTTTTTAGGCTCGTGAGTAGTCATGGTGCAGCTTTGTGCCGCACCTACTCATGAGTAGACCCCTGGCCGGGGGTCTCCCCAATATGCCCTGCGTGCTCGTGCAGGGCATACTGGGGCTTGCGGGGGCCACATGGCCCCCGCTCCCCCCACCCCCGCCAGCTCCGTCACAGAGCCGGCCATTGTGTGGGCGGCCGATCCAGCCGCCCAGGGCTCCCTGCCTGCTCGTCTGCGGGGAGAGTGGGCTTAGCCCGCTCTCCCCGCAGTTTTTAAAAAGCAGGTCTCACGGATTGTGAGATCCGCCTAGTTAACTAGATTGACCTAGTTAATGTGTCCTCTCTAGAGCTGTCCAAGTATATCAGTTTTCTTGTTTCGTGTGTGTGTGTGTGTGTGTGTGTAATATTTATCTGAGAGTGGTCTGTATTTTTAACACATGAATTTGCTTACATAAAGTAGCATGCTTAAATCATTATATCTGATTTTTGTGATGCTGCATAAGTGTCAGATAATGAATTATGAGTGATATCATTACAGAAAATTAAAAAAAAACTGACCACTATGTTTATGTTTAGTGTGAGTGGCAACAAAATGCTTAGGGTAGAGTATACCAACTACTGGACTAGGATAATGAGCTACGGAGCCAAAGAAGGGGGAATTTATTTTCCTAATGTTTGATTAATTTGAATGATGAGTATGAAACCAGTAAAAGTACTCACAGTCCTCAAAGAGCAACAACTGCATTCGAATTCCGGCTAATTCCAACGAAAACTCTTTGCTCTCCAACTGACTAGCAAAAGCCCTCTTCAGATAACAAGGGCAATGCACATGTGGAGGAGAAGACTGGTATCCTAGCCTCTACTTTTGATCATCACATATTCTTCCAAGTTCTGTCAGAGCCTAACTCACACACTGAGGTTTTGCACATGAGCAGCCCTACCCAGGTTAGTACAGTCCTACCTGGGTAGGGCTGCTTGAATGCACCACCAGGATCAAGGGCGATTCCAGTGCTGTCCTTGCCGCAAGCCCGAGTTTTTAACCTGGGGTTTTACCTGGGTTCAATGTGTGAGCATGCCCTTTACCCCAGGTCAGGAGTCATGTGTATGCTTGGGCTGCACACAGCCCAAGCATACAGAATCAGGTGTCTAGAGTACCAGACTCACTGGGGAATTCCTAAATGCCCCGTGCTGCTCGCATGGTGCATTTAGAGATTCCTGGAGGCCGGGATTCCTCGAGAGATCTGTGTTGCACTGTGCAGGGTGGATCATGTGGACACGTGGCCGTGCACTGAAGAGGAGCCTGGTGATCGTCTGGGTGGAAGGTAGGTTCATCCCTGCCTTCCCCTCCATCCACCCTCCTTGCTTTCTCATGGTTGTCTGCACAGCCTCATTACGTTCAGCTCATACAATCTAGCTCTATTCAGACAATACATTGTGCATATGTTCAGGTGACTATACATAGCTACATGTTTTTGTGTGAATGAAGGTACATGCAATCATCTAAAAAGGTTACCTGCATTCAGCTCCTCTCAACTGCAGATAGGAAGTGTACCGCTGTATGTGAATTGAACATAAAGTATGAATAACTGTACATGCGTGCTGACCTGGACAGCAGCATACTCTACATAGAGTGTATGTATGTTGAAGCTGAACATAAAATGTGAATCTGTGTGCACGTACACACATGCAGACCTGTGTGTACAGTGCACAAAGATCCATATTTTATGTTCATCACTCATACAGTCTGTACAGATCTGCATACAGATATAGTTATTCACAAGTTATGTTCAACACACATAGAGCAATATACTTCCTATTTGTACCCTGAGTTAGGAGTGTGCACAGAACCATTCTGGGCAGTTCGATTCAAATTCAAATTGAATTTGAACTGAACCGCCAGTCTATGAACCGGGTTGTTAGAACCGGCCAGCAGTTTGGTTCATGTGGTAGAACCGGGTCAAGCTGGTTCCGCCCGGTTTGACCTAATTCAAGCGGGTATGCTTGTAAAGGGGATTCCTAACTCTAAAGAGGTTCAAAGGGCAGGTGAGAGAGGTGGGTGAGAGGGCACCTTACCAGTGGAGTGGTGGCAGTGGTGGCTCCTTGGCGGCGGCAGCTCCTCCAGGCTCTGTCGGTGCTCCCCCCCCGCAGCAGTAGAGCATAAGCAGGACCTTGAGGAGCCGCCACTGTGCCACTGGTAGTAAGGTGCCCTCTTGCCTGTGCCCCCACCCACCTTTGAACCCCATTAAAGTTAGGAATCCCCTTTGCTTATAAAGGGGAATTCTTACTTTACAAGCATAGCCACTCAAACCAGCCCTGGTTTGGTTTGAATTTGGACCAGATCTCTTTTGGTGGGGTGGGTGGGGGGTGGGGAGTGATCCAGTTCAGCTTGATCTGGTCAGACTGGGTTTGATTCAAATTGGTTCTGCACACCCCTAATTTGAGAGGGCCTGTATCCAGGGTCCCTTTTTAAATGAATGCATGTACCATCATTCACACAAAAACATGTACAAGTGTACAGATGCCTAAACACACAGACACAGTATTGTCTGAATACCATTCATTTGTTCAGACAAACTCTGTTCACACAATCTTTACCCTGCTGTTTGGGATCACTTGCCAGCTGCATAGGCAGAAGCACCCTGTTTGTGATGAGCTTCAGAATGAAGGAAGAGGATGCAGGTAGCTGTTGGCCCTCTCCCTCCCACTCTGACCACAGGGTTAGCAAAGGAGTGGTGAGACAGGACAGCCCAAATGTGTCAGCCCAATGGTGCCAGTCTGGGAGGTGCTCACACCTCCATAACCTTTACATAATTGACACAGTTTGTTCTGGTTGTACAGTGTGCTTGAGGAATTAGTTGTATTTCTTTTCATTATGGTCTGGAATCTGTGGAATAGCGGTAAGCAATTGGTACTAGGCATATGTATTTAGTTCAGCACAAAGAACATTGCATTCTCTTTCAGTTCGGCATTTGTGTCTGTATGCTCATTTTTGCCTATCACCTTAACGACTAGGAACTGCTTTATAGGAATTTCCTAACATTTTGTAAGACTAGTCTGTAAAAATAATAATTGATATCCTCCTTCAGCCATTAGCCTTCATTTCCAGGAGGAGAAGATACCTCAAGTAGCTTCACCTTCTGGATTGGCTATTCACTCATACCATTGGTCCACAGTCACTAGTGGGTAGACCTCTTTGGCATATCCAATAGTGATGGCTTTGTCTATTGAGGAATAGGACTTGCCTGGAGAAGTCCCAGTTCTCTTCTTGATACTGGTTTGAAATTGCTGATTTGAGCAAAAGACTCCAGAGTGCAAGCACAGGATTCTGTCTTCATTTTTTAGTATGGCCTGAATAAATATCTTTGGGAACCAATTAATTCTGTTTCTGCCTTACTCTTTTACTCTGCGGAGTAAAAGAATTGTGTTATTTAGCCAGCATTTGAACTTCTTTTCATTATGTGTGAATGCTAACATGGTTCTGTTCTGATCTCCTAGCAATAAACATACTTCTATTTTACTGAATTGTTGTAATTTATTGATTTTGAACTCTCTAAACCTATGCATGTCAGGTTGCTTTCATACTTAGGAATGTAGCAAGCTGCCTTATCCTGAGTATAAGACCTTCACAAAGCAGGTCTCACTGATCGTGAAACCCGGCTTGTTGTATTCTACATGGAAGCAGCAGATTTTAAATGCTTCCCTGTTGTGTATCATGAAAAGATAGGACTTCTAGGCAAGACACCACAATGTGACTGGATGATGAAATACATTGCATAAGCAGCATTAGCACTTTTCTGTGGAGTGACACCACAGGGGGGGAAGTGCCTATATCAATAACTAGCCTAGCGTGTGTGTCCTAAACTGTCAGGTGGTGCTCAGGTGTGTGTGACTAATAAACTAGGCCTTGAGGCTGGTATCCAGAAGCTAATTGTGGGGTACCAAAAATGCCACCGGGGGGGGAATTGACACTCCAGCTATCACCAACAGAGACGGAAGCAAAGAAGAAACTTCATATAAAAGCAACAACAACTAATATTTATATACCGCTTTCCAACAAATGGAAGAATCTTGAAGACTAACATTTACAGGAGACCCTTGTTGTCAATGGTTTCACAGATCGTGGTTTCATGTATCTGTGGATGGGTCTTAGAGACCCAGTTTCTTCATCCACAGAATGAAATATAAGCAGTTTTTGCTTATCTATGGCTCCTGAGTGGCCAGAAATGACTTCTGACGTCATTTCCGGCCACCATTGTGAAGCACAGAGCCATTTTGTGGTTCTTTTTGTGTGTGTTAAAAATAAATAAATAAAAACAAGAGGATTGGGGGGTTTGGGGGCACATTCCTGGAGACCTGGAGAACAAGTTACTATGCTTTTCTACCCTCATTTCTGCCTCTTCTTGCTTTTTTTAGCAGTCTTTTAAGCTCAAGGAACTCATCCAGCCCCAATCACCATAGGGTTAAGGTCTCTTTAATAGTGGGTTTGTTATCCCCCACGGAAATTGGTGGGAATGGCCCCCCCAAAAAAAACACAATAAGGGCTACCTGTATTTTAGCAAAAGATTTCTTGGACTAGAGCCCACTTTGCTGGAGTTTGCACTCTATTACTGATCTAAGATTTTGTTTCACATGGATATGTTGACATTTCAAAGACTTTTGATGAAAGGGACCAGACAACACTTGCTGCTTATACTTATAATTAGAGTTTGGCACCTGCTATATGCATGAAAGTGATATGGAAATTATGACAACTGCATGCACCTATAATGCCCAAATTAACTGCAGCCTCCAACTCATGGTATACTTCTGATGTGGTTCTCAGTAGATTGCCTGTCCTATAATATTAGTACATATTTTCTTATGCTTTCAGAGAAGTCAAAGAAAAAGTGGGAAAACAAAGGCTTTCCAATTTAATGCCTTTCTCAAGTGAAGTTTCATTGTCAAATCCTCTGACCTAATTTTCTCATCCCCTTAACCCATTTCAATAATCTCCAAAGAAAACAACTCCCAGACCACTGCGTCGCCTCTATAAATCTACAAAATCCTGCTTCAGGGTGTGTTTCATCTTTTGTAAACCGGCAGCTTTGCATAGGTGAGTAATCATCCATGCCCTAACAAAGTGGGTAATATAATTTGAAATGAGATTTGATTCTTTCTCTCAAGAAAAAACTAGCAAAGCAATTTAAGAACAAAAATAGCAGCACATTTGTTTAGCTCCTTTCCCCACTGCCAAACTCCACTAAAAAAAAAAAGAGAGCAAAAATACAAGACAATATTGTTTTTTCTATGGAGGAATATCACTTGGTAATTGCTCAAGAAAATGGCAATCCTGATTTCATTAGGTGGCATTAGCAGGCAGATGGTTTTCTTAAAACTCTCTCCTAGTAAAAGTAAAATTTGACTATTACATTTCATAGGTTTTAAAAGTTGACAGCTTTATAAGCTGAAGGGTAAATACATATTTAACGTTTCAGTTAGGGCCAGTAAAGCAAAATATATATGTCTAAATAATAAGTTATGTCATTGCTTATTGAGTATCCTGCATAATGAATCTGCAGGTATACTATCTGGTATCAGCAAGCATGGGTTAATATAAGAATACATTTCTTCTGTTTGTTTGTTTTTAACAGTCCTAATTATTTTTGTTCCTTTTAAAAAATGGAATTGCCAAAATGGTAATTTGCAGGCAAGAATCAGCCCCTCTTTTTCTGTGCCCAGATAAAATTTTAATCAGCTGTATGCCTCCCAAGTGAATGTTCTCATTCCTGGTTTGACCTCACTTGATGCTTCCTATGACAGAGAAGCCGAATCCATGCTGGGACGCCTGCTGGATACATGGATATTCCACATGTGTTCATTTTGACTGGATAGCTTTGGCATAATGGAATCTATTACTGGAGGTGTGACAGAGATTAGGAGCCTTTGTTGCTGGTGAGCTCCCAGTATAAATCAAATCCTCCTCATATTACTTCATATAGCACTTTAGGATCTTTATAAATTAATGTCAGGACCCCCTAAAAACAAGTTAGGTTTTCAGATCAAGGGTAAAAGAACATAAGAACATAAGAAAAGCCCTGCTGGATCTAGCCAAAATCCCACTAGTCCAGCATCCTACTTTAATCGGTACATCAGGGAAGCCCACAACTCCCATTGGTGTTCTCTAGCACCTGGTGTTCAGGGGCATGTCCCCTCTCTTCCTGGTGGAAGAATAAAGCTATCAAGGCTAGCAGCCATTGATAGCCACCATGAGTTTGTCAAATCCCTTTTAAAACCATCTAGATTGGTGGTCATCGCCACATCTGGCAGCAGAAAATTTCATGGTTTAACTACACATAAGCAAAGGGGGATCCCTAACAACTTAAAGGGGTTTCAAAAGAGTGGTGAGGCAGTGGGTGGGAGGTCACCTTACATGCATGGCAGCGGGCTCATGCCAGCTCCTCTAGGCCACGCCAGTGCTTCACCCATCAGTGCAGGTCGGCGGAGGCTTGGCTCAGGCCCCTTCTGCCCTGCACTGATGGGAGGGAGTGCCAGTGGGGCCTAGAGGAGTTGCCGCCAGCCCGCCATCACTTTTGTGGAGCCACCACATACGTAAGGTGGCGTGTGTATAACGTGATTTCCTGCCCACCCACCCCCACCCTTTTGAAACCTCTTTTAGTTGCTAGGTTTCTCCCTTAGCTTGTAAAGAGGATTCCCCTTTGCCTGTAAAGGGGATTCCCTTTACAAACATTCCGAACTGGGCTAAACCAATATGACCTGGTTTGAGTGCATGAACTGAACTGCCCCGCTGGTTCAAATGAATCGGTTTGTGGACTGATTCACTGTATTCAAATGAATTGGTTTGAATTTGAACTGAACCACCCAGAATGGTTCCATGCACAACCCTAAGGTGGAAATCATCTTATTTGAGGACAGACTTCTGAGTGGTCTGAACTTGACCAGAGAAATATAAATGCAGTATTACTTGGTCTTCCATATGCCTAACAGAAATAATAGCAATTAGAATTGCTTAGAGTAGTGCAATTGTATGACAAATAAAACCTTGTCATAGTTTTATTAATTTTTGGAATGAAAAGCACTAATGATAAACCACAACTAGATAATTACCAGACAGTTCCTGAATGGCGCCTTCTATGGAACATTTGTAATAGTCAATTACTTCCTGATAAGACTTGTTTTACTAGCTTTATTAATTGAATTATAATCCATTTACACAAACCCTATTGAAGACATTTGTGCTGACAAGGCTTTATTTCAAAAATTAACACTTAATGAAATATACATATTGACCACAATCTGAAGTAAGTTAGGCATGCTTAATACCATTGAAATCAATGGGGCCCAGGCATATAATTTATTACTTAAAATTCAGTGAATTCAATATGGGTCTGGTTTGGATGATGCCTTTCTGGCCCATATGATTAAAAGCTGATGCAACAAGTACATGTCCCTCCTAATGTCTTTTGCAGACATCCTAAGGTATCTCTGTCCCTGATGCATTCCTTAATCACTCGAGGGGATGTGGCTCATCCAAATTGCTGGTCTACACATGAGTCAAATATTGTATTTGGGTCACATATTGAATGGTGGTTTGGAGAAACTCACCACCACCACCACCACCACACACAATTAAAGGAATGTGCTGTGAGAACATGAGGGCCGCTGTTCTCAGTGCATCCCCTTTTTAATCACATGAGCCAGAAACATATTGTCTGAACCAGTTCATGGTGGAAGGTGTAACTTTCTTTGGATAGTACCAGTTTACCTTAGTGGGTTTGGGATCAGAATTCGAAGCCATCATTCGCAGCATATAAATGTTAAGAATGTGGTGGGGGTGGTAGTGATTTGTATGGATGCAACATATTTTTTATATGTGGGAAGCAGAGGGGGAATATGCGCAAGCAACCCTTTCATTAATAACACACCTGATCAAGTGCAGCTGCCCAGCACAGCATCCTTTCTAAGGATGTTGTGTGTGGAGTGTGGTTGGTCAGCAGGGCATTGATTTCCCTGGATACCTGGACAGTGCCTATATTATTAAGGTTCCAATGGGTGTTGCTGCTCCTGTCAACTGCATAGAGTTTCTCTTAAACACTGCACATAAATGTATGTGTATCCAAATGTTCAGTCTTGGTCCCCTGGCTTGGAGGTGCCCCAGACTGATGAGGCACCATGTGCGCTGGCAAAGGAAAGTCTATCATCAATGGGAGAACCCAAAGTTTGGGTTGAACCTAGATTTATTAAGTGGTTATGTTCTGGGGGTTTTGTACCAGTTTGTACGGGAAGGGGGACCCCAGCCCCTTCCACTTTGGTCCAAGCATGCAGTTTAACTCATTAACTCATCACCCATACTGTAACTCATTAGGTATAACACATCCTGGGTTATACCTGGATGATGGTTACAGGGATGTGCTCGAAAGCACTGTGCGACAATAAAACATGCAATAGATGTTCATCCCTTCTCCCAATGAGTGCTCTATAATGAGAGTGACAGGCCATAGAGACACACATGCAGTCTGCAGTGCTGTTGCCATGTAGCCCGATTGCTAGATCCCTGCTATCCCTGGGGAAGGGTACCCCAGCAACATCTATCCTGGTGCTGGCAACTGCCACAAAGCAGGAATCCCCTCTAACAGTTTGGTCTAGTGGGCCTCACTAGATTTGGATCATGACACTGCAGTTCAATGGAGACCCAAAGCTCATGTTGCCTCTGGTCCTCACTTTTGAGAGGGCTAATCCTCAGGCGGCAAGCCAACATGGAGGCAGAAACATGTTGGGGCTTTCCAGACTGCTAATATTATAATGCCGTGTGCGGCCACATCTGGAGTACTGCGTACAATTCTGGTCACCACATCTAAAAAAGGACATTATAGAACTGGAAAAGGTTCAGAAGAGGGCAACCAAGATGATCAGGCGCCTAGAGCACCTTTCTTATGAGGCAAAGCTACTATTTAGGGCGATTTAGTTTAGAAAAAAGACGACTGCGGGGAGACATGATAGAGGTCTATAAAATCATGCATGATGTGGAGAAAGTGGATAGAGAGAAATTCTTCTCCCTCTCACATAACACTAGAACCAGGCATCATACCATGAAATTGATTGCCAGGAAATCTAGGACCAACAAACGGAAATACTTTTTCACACAATGCATAATCAACTTGTGGAATTCTCTGCAACAAGATGTGGTGACAGCCAACAACCTGGATGGCTTTAAGAGGGGCTTGGATAACTTATGGAGGAGAAGTCTATCAACAGCTACTAATTGGAGGGCTATAGGCCACCTCCAGCCTCAAAGGCAGGATGCCTCTGAGTACCCGTTGCAGGGGAGCAACAGCAGGAGAGAAGGCATGCCCTCAGGTCTTGCTTGTGGGCTTCACAGTTGGCACCTAATGGGCCACTGTGTGAAGCAGGATGTTGGACTAGATGGGCCTTGGGCCTGATTCAGCAGGGCTGTTCTTATGTTCTTATGAAGGCAGAGATAATATTTGTTCACATAATACTTTTACAAAGCAATAGGGGTGTGCTTTTCATTTCAGATACAAAATGTTTTGTTCCCAAAACAGGCCAGTTTGGCTGTTTTGTAGCCAAAACAAAACATCCAATGCTCAAAACAGAAAATTGTGTAGCCGAAACAAAACATCCCTGTTTCAGATACAAAACATTTTGTTGTTTCGGCTGTTTTGGAACTCCATTTTGCAATCGCGAATAGTCTTTCTCCTTCAGTCTCCATTTTGAGTTTTGACTTCTGTTTGAATTTCCAGACCTTCCAGCCTGCAGATTAGCCAGCGAATGCATGGGCTGATCTGTTGGCAATTGCCTCCTTATTCCTTTTAAGGAAATTTAAGGGTAAAATTTACCCTCACTGGCCAGTGGGGCAGTGTGCATTTCATTGTTGTTTCACACTGTTGTGTGTAGATCAACTGCATTTCAGGGGGGTGGATGTGAATGTGCATGACCTTTGGAAATCTGCCTGGTTCTTTGCAAAGCTCTGCTCTTGTTGTTGATGATGTGTGATGTTGATGTTATTTGGGTGGATTCAGGGCAGAAAGGGGCTTTGAGGGCAGAAGAGTGGGTCAGGTGGTAGTGCCTCAATGGGTGCCTGCTGGCACCCAGATTCCAAAGCAATTGGGAAAAGGGCTGATTTTTAAAGAATTTCTGAAGTTTACATGTCTTTGGGGCAGAAAGGGGGCCTGAGGGGCAAAAGAGTGGGTTGGTTGGGTGAACAAAATGGGGGTGTTTCAGATTTGGGCCAAAAACAAAACACAAAACAAAACAAAACGCACAACCCTACAAAGCACATTACCCCTATCAGTTCCTTTTGTTTGTTAGATAAATATTTTTGAACTGAAGGCTGGGAGACAGGACAAACCATTAGGCCTTTTTGCGAGGGAGAACCCTGGAAAATATCTGCCCATAATAGATTTGGTATTAATTCTATACAGAATATAAATAAACCATAACAATTGTGATTGGATGGCAACCCTATCTCCAACATGAACAAAGAATCCCATGAATAGCTGATTGTATTTTGAAGTGCACAATCCAACATATAGTTGTTAAATAATTGTTGCTTACAATTTTGCATGCAAACTATATGCAGAATGGGAAAATAATTTTAATTTATCCAATGTAACCAGTGTTAGTAAACCTGTCTTTCAGAACTAGTAATGCTCTGCTCACTCTCTTCCCATATTTCACTAACCAATATTCTTTGTTTGTTTTTTCCAGTTCCTTGGATGCCAACACCACCACCGCCACTGCCAACACCACCACTACCACCAAGCTGAAACCTTTAAATTCATCTTGAAATTCCATTTTTGGAGAATGTTATTTACCAGTTTCAAACTTCCAGTGCTAGATAGACAAAAGGGCCATTCACATGACCGACAAGCCAGGTGGGACAGGCTCAAGTGCTTCACAAACCTATCCTTCCCCCCAGATGATCATCCTGTGCTTGGTGGGAGCCCCGAGCACACTCCTATTGAGGCAGAACTCAGGCTTGCGCTGGTCAAGAAATGTTTAAAGAGTCTACAAGTTGTTAATTGTAGCTTGCTAAGGTCATAAATCTTGCTAGCCTGGCTGGAATGTGAAAAGAGGCCCCTCTTCTTGTATCTCCTGATAGCCAAGCCTGCAAACTAACATTTTCAAGGGCACAGCTGGACAAGAGTAAAGATAGCTTGCTTATCAATAGGTAGTAGAAAAGGCTCGATTGTAATAGAGGAATGTTGTCTAATTAGCAATGATTATAATATTTGTAATATGATGGTTAAGTGATGCTAACCAATGAAGATTGTATTTACTGAATGTAATTGAGATGGATATAAAGCTGGAAGCACAATGTAATCTGGTATCTCAGGCTTTGGGAATCTATTTCCACCGAGATCTAATTGCCTGGCAATAAATCTGCTTTGTTTCAACTGGTGTCAATCCTTCACTTTTGAGCTCGGGCTGGGGAATTCTGCTACACTATATGATCTGAGCTGCTCCATGCAGAGCAGAACAGGGCGGATCACTCTGAGGCCGGGATTTGTATTTCCAGCCTCCTGGTATCCCACAGGGCACTGTGTGCTGAGCATGGTGCACTGGAGGATTCCCCCATGGGACGGGCACTATAGACCCCCCATATATGTGTCAGCGTGAGCTGTAAGTAGCCTGCTGACACATTATTCCAGCAGCTGGGTTAAGGGCATGTTTGCGCCCTTAACCTCAGCTAAGAGCTGGGCTTTGGGACTGGGTTTGTCACTGCGGCACTGCCAGGATCCACAGGGATGTTGACGGTTCTCATGGGCTGCCTAAGGCTGTGTTAGGTTGGACTTGGCTGCTTGTGAGGACCTCAAGTGCTCCCCACAACAAGGTTTGATTAATAGTCAGCATTTCTATATTCTGCAAGTAGTGAAGTGCAAAATGGTCACCCATATTTTGCTAGTTTTAATTTTTTTTAAAAAAAATCCCTTTTGCTTCACTTGAAATAGTGATGGGTGACGTACTCCAAAGATAATATAGCCCAGACTCATAGTTTTCCAGCCGGCATGGCTTTTTGCATATCTTTTATGGGATCAGTCACATGCCCATGGAGCTAAATTCTTCTTAGGTTCTGCTTCTAGATTGATCCCAAATTTACATGACACTAATGTACCTATAAGTGCAGGTGACATAGGTATGGTATAGAAACTGGGGGGGGGGTACATTCAGTTACCCAAATGTAAAGGATATCGAAGTTTCATCTAATAAACATATAATTGCCTAAACACATTTCCCTGAAATATTACATGTCAGCTAAATGGTGAACAGGAGGGAGATAATAATGCATTTTAAATTCAAGTGCACTTTACTAAAAAATAAGATAAATTGAAGAATATTTTCATCAAACAGTATTAATAATAATGTCTGAAAAGGTCATCAAACAAAAAAAAAATCAATCTTGTAAGCAAAATAAACTTTACATGCTTTTGGTTTTCACATCACATAGACAAGTATAACCTTTTCCCTTAAAATCCAATAATCAGCCACTACAGCATGTGGAATTCCTTTTATATTTTTCCATATATATAGCAGTGCTGTAAACTATCAGAGCTAAAATAAACCCATACATCTCAGTATATCAAACTGCTGCATTTCAATAGCAAATCCACAATCTATTCAGTTGCTATGCCATCCAATGTTGTTCTGAGAGTAGTTTTGGAAAACCTTTTTGCTCATTAGATCATCTTTGTGTAATATCACGTGTGATGTACACCTCTGAAATCAATTATTTTTGACCTAACACTAGCCAGAAGCAATACGGCTAATTAACGAGTTGAACCTGAAGATCCCTCTGCTGCCTCTCATTAAAGAGTTCAGTAGAACTGTTGAACAATTTAGGATTATCCAACAAAAGGGAATGCATTGCTATGTAAAGAAGGCAGCTGTCTATATGGTCATGATCATTCAGATTTTTTGTTTCTGTGCAAAATAAACAATGGGAGTTTGAATAGCTGTAGAGTATCTTGCTGATTCATAATATTTTAATAACGACTAAGAGCAGAATAAGATCTAGTGATGCAAGATGTTTTCCAGGTTATTAACAGAGCAAGGACAAGCAGCCAAGCCAGGCTTCAGTTTTTGTTTATTTTTTGAGACTCCAAGATTTGATCATCAATAGGTCCCCTCTCTAACCACTACCCACATACTGTGTGTGAGCACACATGTGTGTGCGTGCATGTTTATCATGGCTTCAGCCCTCTAGCTGTTTTTGGACTACTCTTCATATCCTCCCCAGCCACAGTCTAAAGAAGTCAAGTATGAGTTGTAGTCCAACATCTGCAGGAGGGCTGAAGTTGTGCAGTGTGTGTGTGTGTGTGTACACATTCAACATGCTGCATGACACTTCTTGATGGAGAAAGTAGGTGTGACAAGCCTCCTGTTCTTTGTAGCACACAGGAACACACAAGAAAGTTAAACTTATTGGAGGGGAGATTTCTTTATCTACCCCAGGTTCAGCAGAAGTGCACAGGTAAGGAGAGCACTGCTAATTAATATTGTCCAGCAACATGGACTAAATAAAGGTCTAAATAAAGTAGTTTATTTAGGAAGTCCATCAGGGAGAGAGATGAGGCCTACATTCCTTGCTGCTAGCTACATTCAGGAAGCGTGGGAGAAGAAGGAAATCTCTCTCTCCAGGTGAGAGAATAAAACCTGAGACCATCAGTCTAAGAAACGGGAATAAGGATAGAGAAAGCATGTTCAGAGAAGGAATGCCCTTGCTGGCTGTCTCTACCCCAATGCCCCTAGTGGTCAATAGGGTTGCTGGTGCTAAGAGTCGATGCCATCAGAAGCAGCACATCCAACAAAATTAACTCCTCCTCCTCCTCCTCCTCCTCCTCCTCAGCATGATGGGGAAAGCAAAGAGCAAGCTATAGCCCAGCCACACACCCCAGCAGAGGCCCAGGACATTTATCCCTTCTTGTTCAGTTGCAGCTACACCCCATATTGGTGTTCCCCAGGGCATGACACAAGACTAGATATTACATGATGCAGGCATGCTGTGCAGAAACACAAGACAATGAGAAAATGCTGCATTAAATCCCAATATGTTTCAAGCAATTTTCTAAATCATAAAAGCCATCCTCATCACCACATTGGGATGTTTTCTCTTGCCTCTATCATGGATTGGTGCTTTTCTCTTGTTTTTGCATCATGCCCTCTGTTCTGTGGAAGTTACCTGAGAGTTGGAGCTGAGGTAACTTATAGCTGGATGGATGGGGTCCAGACTTCCTCTCCCTAGGTTGCCTTTAAATGCTGCCTCCACATGTTCCCACTCACATACCCAGCCCTTCCCTGAAGGGAAACAGGATTTTGTTGAGCCCAAACATTGCATTTTATTTCCATGGGCTGAAATACAGAGCAAGGCTGCGGTGAGAGAGCAGCCTAAGAGACCTTCGCAACTAACTGCACTGATGCAGCAGGGAACCGGCAATTTTCAAGACCCTCCCCTTCCCTATGAAACCCATAAAGCCACCACAAAATACATCCCCAAAGGCTGCGCTATCCTCAGGGACATATTTTTCAGGTGGCACAGAGGGCTTCATGGGGAAGAGGAGGGCATTAAAAATTGTCCTTTCCCCACTCTGCCAGTGCAGTTAGTTGGAAAGTTCTGTTAGGCTGCTCTCTCATTGCACCGGTCACTGCATCCTTGCTCTGTATGTCAGCCAATGAAAATAAAATGCAATGTTAAGCTACTTTACTTTTCTTTTTTTTGCCATACTACTATCAGGGAATAGGCTTTAGCTCAGCTGAAGGCAGCCTGCTTTAAGTCCATGGCATACTTATTCAAGAAATATGTAGGGAATATTTCTGATTGAAGAACTTGCTACTCATCAAGATTCTGCCTGCTATATCTGTCTTGCTTCTAAATCAAAGACAATTGCACACAGTCAGAATGCTCAAATCCCAATGAAGGCAATTGGATTTATGTGGACAAATGAAGCTTCCTTATACAGAGGAGTACTACCTTTATTATCCTTTTTGACTGGCAGAAGCTCTGATTAGCAGCACTGAGTTAATTTTACAGAGGACTGCAGCCATTATTCCCAATTTTAACAAGCCTTCAAAACCCTATTTAGAGATTCTTTTGAATATCCTTGTCTCCAAATAACTGGTTTTTCTTACCGTCTGTCATTTATATAATTCTATGTCATTCATATAACAGTGACTATATCCTGATCACATTTCACATGAACAGAGCAAACTGAGCATGGGCCAACAACTGCATTTTAAAAAAAAAAAATCTTGTGTCTTTCAGAGCCAACAAAATAAATTCAGCAGCTCACTCATAAATCCCTACCCTGCCAATCTTATTTTTAGTCATTAATTTTTATGCAATGACATCTAAATGGACAGACAAGACTCATAAAAAGACCTTAAAAGTCAGCTCCATAAAAGTCTTGCAGCAGATTGAAAGTGGGCCAGAACCATGTCTCTACTTGGACTCATGTCAAGAAAATGCCCTTCCATAGATCTTAGATTTGCCGTGGAAGCAATAAAACATTTTCCTTAACACCATTTTAATTGGATTAGTAACTATAATCAACTGAAAAGCCAGGTGACGTTTCAAAATCAGGCAATATGACTTTTGGGCGAGATAAATGATCTGTGCTGAAGAACCATATGAAAATAACTGGCAACAGCTTTCCCCCAATTTTCTAGAATAGGTGTAATGAGTGTTGCCTGGCCCTTGTAATAACTCAATTTTACAGGATGTTCTAGAAACAGATGCTGTGCTCCCCCTCCTCTCATGCAGAATGCGGCTTGCCAGGCATCTCAGGAAAGGTCTCCTGTGCCCAGAGCTGTTATGTTTGCCTGGATGAAAGCTAGTGTTGTGTTTGTCATTTTGTCCTGATCAAGCCAGAATCACGAGCCAGATAACTAAGCCAATAAAGTCTACCACCAACCACAGATGCTGTTTGAGATGAAAGGGATATTTATAAATATGTTTCAGTTGATCCTACTGCTAAACCAGAATGTCAGTAATCCTCCACAAAGCCAAATTCTTCTTCTGAAGTTAAACAATATATGTCACTTGGAAGTCAATGTCATGTGGTTTTGTGGTCGCCAGTCATAGAAATGAGTTAAAAGAAATTAAACGATTGATAGAGGTTAACAATTGTCTGGGGATCTTTTGTGAAGCTCAGAATACCCCAAGTGATAGAGAATGAGAGCAATTGAAAAAATGCAAACATGCCAGCCTATGAATCTGTCTTAGACCTTACTAGACAACTGGTTCATCCACCAATATTATGTTTGGAATTATTTCACAGACATCCATGTGAGAAGGCAGGAACTTTATGAGGGCAGGGCCATTACTTAAGAAAGCAAGATTGGACAAAAATAACGCCATGGCCCTAAGTGGTTGTCTTAAAATTTACCAACACTTTAGTTAGGGATTCTTAGTATTTCTGCAAAAGATACTCTCCATACTATAACAGTCCTCTCTAACTTACAAAGATCTGTTTCTAGCTCTTCTACTGGACAGCCTTTAATCCACTATTTAATGGATGACCTGTGTTCTGCCCTGAACTATGGCTCCCCCTAAGTACAGCATGGGGGTGGTTTGGGTGATACCACTACTGCCCACATGACTAGGAAGAGGATATTGCCAAGAGCGTGCCCATTGTGACACCCTCCAGAGAACCCTGACATTCTCCCAGAAAGTCCCTTTCTCACATAACAGGCTGTTCCTCTTTACACACACACTCCTAATACTTGTTTAAATAAATATTTGGAGCATGACTGGGGGGCATTGGATGGACACACACCAATATGATAAGGGGACATGCTGGGAGGGCACTGGGACATCCAAGGAGACTCTCCTGTCAGGTGGACTCTTGGTGCATCCCCTCACTAATTCCAAGTAGAGAATTACATGATCTACATTCTTAGAACTTTTTCTAAAACATCTAAGGCATGTCAATTCTGGTTGGCAGTAACGTGAGTTTTCAATTAAGTACTCCAATGAAGAGCCAAAAGCATGGGATGGGCCTGGAGAAAAGCAGGTGCCTTTTTCTCCTAAGAAAATCACATATTCACTGTCATAAACTAGCTGTGCAGACCACATAATTCATTTATTGACACTTTTATATAGTGCCATACTGCCAAAGCACCCACACTGATTTACAGAATAAATAAACTGAGTTATAATCGGATAGACATGATACACGGGGGGGGGGGAGAGAAAGGGAAATGGAATAGGAGTAATAAAGAAATTCAGGACCCCGCTCTTTCAATATATTTCATAATGTAATGTAATGACCATATGGGATGGAGATAAGTTCAGGGGAGGTTAATTCAGGCAGCCAAGTGGGAGTTGGTCCCAGCCAAACAATTGGAAGAAGACTTGCTATTTATTCCTCCTTGTAATGCATGCAGCCATTACAGATATAATGCTGATGAACAGACATTACAGGGTGCTAGCATCATGATGCTATGAACTACAGGGATCCATTTAAACTACAGAGAAGTGTTTAAATTACACTGTTGGTGCCTGGGTCAAACAGAACTGTTTGAACATCTGACCACAGGCTGTGGGGCTGATTGTCAGGTGATGGGGCGTAACCATAATAGTGCAAGGGCAGACAGTTGTCTGGGGGCCCACTGCCTTGCCCCCCCGGGCAAGTCACATGACTGACTCCCCCAGCCGTGCACCCGGCCGGGCTTCCTTCAGTTGTATTCATCCTCCAAAATTGATGTGAGTGTTAAGACCTGGAGCTAGCAGAACAGCATGTCTTTCTCTAGTACCATTAAATGACTTGCATTGTTCACAATTTACAAAACCTTTAAAAAATAATTTAGGATGATGTTCTATTGTGGCGCATAGGGTGTGTGTGTGTGTATTATGCTTTGTGTTACCACTATTCAGCCTCATTTAAGATTTATTTACTTCATGAGCTGAGCTTCGGGGGGGGGGTGGCATTTTAAAATCTTGTCTCTGGACCCACTCCAACCTTGATATGCCCCAATAGTCTTTCTTATTTCTAAATGTGGCTAGCAAAGTCCTGGAAATTATCTAGAAAACATGCATTCTATGTTTACTGAGAAGCAGAAATATCTGCAGAAATCACAAAATTAGCTCAGACGAATAATGAATGGGAATCTGCTGGTTCCTCAACTACTAGTCATTTGTCTCAGCTACTAGTGCTGGACCTACATTTTACAGAGAGTTTAATAAGGTACTCACCCACACTCACAGTTGATGGTTGCATCCAAGACAGAGAAAGGTACAGCAGTGTTAAAAGCACCACTTGCCTCCCAGTCAGTGCTCTTTTACTTCCTTGAATGTGATAGTGAATGACATTGCATCAGAGAGGAAGTAAAATAGTGCTGACTGGGAGTAAGCAGTGCCTTTCACATCACCACACCTCCTGCTCCCTCAGAAGCGGCAGGCACTAGTTTAAGAAACAGAAATCACCACCATGACCCCTCTGCTGACTTAGGTAAGCTGCCTCACCATTCTCCTTCTCAAACTTCAAGACATGTTCAGGGCTACTCTTCCCATAACAAGTCAAAGGGGTTTTTAATCCTATGAGCCTCCAACCCCAACTCTCCAGAATTTGATGAATGTAGGTGGGGCAAAAAAAAAAAAATTGACCCACAGCCTGAGTGGTACCAAGGAAGCAGAGCTTGAAAGTCATGATTGGAGATTATAGGTTTAATTAAACCATGGTTAGATCAAATTAAACTTCTTTAATTGAATTAATTAATTGAATTAAACCTTTTTAAAGGAAACTTAAATGCCCTTATTAAGGTCATTTTTACAGGAAATTATGTCATATGATCACTATTTATGAAGCAAATTAAAAATAGTTGAAACGTTGTCTTTTTGCTTCATTTTGCTAACTTTGTGAAATTCAGGAATATTTTGGGCAAAATCAAGACTGCAGAATTCTGAGACGTAATTTATTTTGTGATCAGTTGTAAGAAAGTGGTTTCACACCTGGGGTTTAAAAGACTTCAGCTGGAATTTTCCTCAATCATTTGCCAAATCAAGCCTTAAAACAGAACAAGTGCAATGGCAGGACAAGATCAGGAAACATTAGGGAAAGATCATGAAATGCCATGCTCTGGCACTCACTCTCTCAAGTAACTGAGCATGAGCCCGGCCAGCTAGCCCTGGAATTTTCACTGGTAGAAGGGTAGATCCAGGTAGAAGGGTGTGAGCATGCCCTTCTACCAGGGATCTCGGTCATGTGTCTGATCAGGTGCCTGGAGCCCAAACAGATACAGAGCTGGGTGCCTAGAGCATGAGGGGGAATCCTCCCACACTTCTTGTGTGGTGGGAGCATTTTCTCGGTCTCCAGAATGCTGTACCACTCACCGCAGTGGCAATCATGTGTGCAGCCAAATGTCATGCCCCTATCCTCAGATAGTGAAGAGAAAGGGGAAGCTGGCAGTCTGCCAGCAGTTGCAGGGGAACCTGAAGTGCAGAGCCCAGCTGTCAGCCCACAGAAGATACATGAGGCAGGTCCAGTCAAAGCTTCAGGACAACTGGGACCACCAGAGGTAGCAGAGACAGGGAATGGAGAGCAGAACACTGAAGTAAACAATGAAGCACCTTTGCATCCTTGCGAAAGAAGACTGATGAGATGCAGATAACAGGTGGAAGAACTCAAGAGAAGCAGACACCTGCTTTACAAACCAGATAAATCCTGAATCTGTGTCAGCTGCCTGAAGGTGGAGAGCAATTAAGCCCAGTGATAAATCAAGACTGAAGCTAAATGCTGGAAGCAACAAGGCTCTTTGAGCTTGCTACAGTCAAGCCTCTGACTCAGAGGAAACCCCAGCTTCATTTAGTCTCTAGAGACCCAGGCTTTCCCCTCTGCTACCTGACTGAGTCCTGACAGCTGCCCTAGCTGGAACACCTTGCACTCCTTTTGCTCTGGAACTGTGCTATCTGGTGAGTGGACTGAGTTTGCAGGGGAGACTATGTGAACCTGATACTGTAGTAAAGTATTCTCTCTTTCTGACAGCATGGTGCCAGAATCACCTTTGTCATGTGGGGGCCAGTAGGTATACTCCTGCCTTCCCCCCAGTTCTCCCTAGCCACCAGGGATTTTGGTCATGTTTCCTTACTCTTTCATGGTAGGTGCCATGTGTGTGCAGATTGACTGACATGACATGCAGCCTACTGTGTCTGTAATGGTTCATTGTGAAGCTGCTGTAGACTTTGTAGGCAGCCCCAATGCTGTTTTCAAGCAGCAATTGCATAAGTGGCATTTCTGGAAGTTTCCTCATTCACAACAATGGGGAAACCTGTAGAAATGCAGCTTTGACAACTGCTGCTTCAAAACAGCACCAAAGCTAAGTGATGAAATCAAGCTGATATACAATATTTGTGAATATGTGAAGTACTAGGTCAACGCTGAAGTAGCAATGATGAAAGGTTGTGCCGACCCTCCAGAATTGGTCCAGTCTTCAGGAATTAACACTGATCTCTGTGTGACTGTTGAAAGCAGTGTTGGATAGTGATATTGTGACAGGAAAAGAACTAGAAAAAAATTCTTCAGGAATAGCATCAGAGTTGGCAACCTTAGCAGTTCGACTCACTTAATTGCTATGATTTCCTTAAATATGCCCACAAACAAAAAATGCCAGATTCATGCAATTCATATTGCTTGAAATCTAGCTGCTTAAAAGCTTTAAAAAACAAAACAAAACACCTACCTCTACTTGCTCTAGAAGAGAGATTCCCTAATCTATTTCTTAAGCAATAGATTTTGGTTAGTAACATAAGACAGAAGATAGTGCAGCCACCAGAAAATGACTGGGGAAATTTATTGGCATCCCCCCACCCCCCCATCAAAAATATAATGCAAAGTAGTTTTGTATGCTTTTGTGCCACTACCAAGGTTTTCATTCATTAAAAAATCATAGGTGTTTATAGTCTCTATGGCCTAGTTATTATCGAAGTGGCAATATGTGACAGGCCCCTACCATTTATACTGCTGCTGGGGACCTTATGAGTCTTCCTCGGTAATCTATTTTTTAAAAACTCCCTACACAGAGAAAACTGGCATGTGTCTAGAGCCCTTCTCCCCAATATCTATGATATTGTATGAATATGTATCTGAGTCCTCACCTGCAAATTGAAATAGTACAGCCCAGCAGGGATATGCCCCAAATTGGAAAAGCTGGTTCAGCTCCAATCTGAACTGGATTTGAGCCAACACAGCCCAATCCAGTTCTGTGCACCATTGAACCAGGCCCGGTTTGGGTTCGAAACAAGCCATTTCAAAAGGGCTTGGAGGATTCTGGTAAAGGGAAATCAGGTGAGGATCTCCTTTTATCAGTAAAGGGCAAGGGGGGGAGGTGGCTGGGGTGGCAGCAAGGGCAGCTGTGGATCTCCCTCCTACCCCTGCCAACCTATACCTGAGTAGCCCACGCTGGTTCAGAATGGTTTTGGCCTGGTTTTGGCCTCTGCGCAGGTGTGGGGGTAACTAAAATGGCCTCCACTCATGCACAGAGGCCATCCGCACACCACTTGAGCCCAGACACTGGTTTACTATATCTGTGAGAATTTGATTTTCCTTTGGAAATTTGGTTTGGTACTATTTCATAAATCTTAAAAATCTAAAGATACATGCTTGTAAACTAAATTGTAACATTTGGAAGTTTTCCTAAGTTTCTCTAAAATAAAGAGAAGTTTGCTAATAGCGGGGGTGTAGCAAGGCTGCTGGTGGCCCTGGGATGGGCTGTCAAAGCCCCATCAAACATGCTACCCAGGGCTAGCCATACCTCTTCCCCCTGCATCACCACATTGATACAGGGGGAATCATCATGTAGAGGAGAGCTGGTCTTGTGGTAGCAAGCATGACTTGTCCCCATAGCTAAGCAGGGTCTGCCCTGGTTGCATCTGAATGGGAGACTTGATGTGTGAGCACTGCAAGAATATCTCCCTCAGGGGATGAAGCTGCTCTGGGAAGAGCAGAAGGTTCCAAGTTCCCACCCTGGCTTCTCCAAGATAGGTCTGAGAGAGATTCCTGCCTGCAACCTTGGAGAAGCCGCTGCCAGTCTGTGAAGACAATACTGAGCTAGATAGACCAATGGTCTGACTCAGTATATGGCAGTTTCCTATGCTTCCTATGTCATTGGATTCCCCTTTACCAGTAGAGCTCTGACCCAGCTCGGATTGGGCCTGGTTTGCTTCAATCCCAAACCTGTCAATCTGAGCAACGTCAAGCCCCACTCAAACTGAGCTGGCTTGCACGCCCCTAATTATCAGTCACTGTGGGATGATGATCTTATCATCCCAAAGTGGCTATAATCACTTCAGAGAAATAGGGGAACAGAGTGGACACAACAACCCTCACTGAACAGAAAATGAGTGGGTGGACAGAAAAATGCACCATGAAGATCTAATGGCTCATCTAGCCATTATACCTCTTTAAAAGAGATAGGCTCACTTTCAAGTTTGAGAACTGTGGCTGCAAAAGGACAGATTTGTACCTTATTCTTACCGTCCATTACACAAACAGCATATTCATCACTCTGAGAATCAATAAGGTGTCCCTAAAAAGAGGTATATTGGCATTTGCAAGGAGGCATTTATATTTAATGTCAAAATGATCTATTCTATTCTATTGGTGTTTATTGAAATATGAAAGGAGAAAAGTTGGCAACCCAAGCATCACAGGCATGACAAGCCACCTTCTGCTGGAAGTATCCAAATTAAATATTGGTTCTCTGCTCCCTCAGATGATGTATCTCTTACTTCCAGTGCTGACTGGCAGCATTCCACTGGTTATTACAATCATGTTAATTGATTTTCCTACACTACAGCAGCACATAATTTGAAATGCCATTGGTCATATGAGAAAGAAAATTACTTGGCACAGTGCTATCCTTGTGAACAGCAGACACTACATTCACACTCACTGTTGTAGTCCAGAAACTCCAACATTTATAAATGACTGAATTATACCAGTTCCAATAAATCATGATTCCTGACAATGATACGGGCATATATCAGTGGAGTATAAATTGATCTAATTGAATTTCTGCTAGTTTAACACTCAAAGCCTGTGCTAGACCACGGATGTGCACCAAGGTTAAGCTGGAAGACCACATACATTTGGAAAGAATATGTTGTGATGCCTCTTGTGGTGTCCCAGTTAGATTCATAAAGGGTCCCCCCCCTATATATGTACTTGGGGTTTTCTCTCTTCCCTGGGACCTGCTATAGCTGAAGGAAACAAGTTGGGTAGGACTGTGAAAAGGAACCTCCAAATTCACTTTAGGATATCTAGAGAACAATGTAGGGTATCTGGAACCTATGTGAGAAATTTTGCCCATCTTCATCGAAACCTTTTTGCCTCAATACAATTCCTAAGAGGCGGGACCTTTTTTGAGATCCAGACAGGCCATGGTCTGAATATTTATTTGAGGCCTCCCTTCTTTTTCTTCTAAGTTTTCAGGTCCTATTTGCCAGTGCTGATTTGATCTGCCCTATGTGTGGGACAATATGGTCCAGAAATGGCTCTTAGTGTCTCGAGAAGGGTCTGCACAGAGGTTTATCACCCCCACACTGAAATTCACTCTAAGTAAATTTTACACATTGAATTTTACTGTAAGTAAAATTTTAATGACGACTCTAATTGTCACTTAAAAAGGCAGTTATGCCCCCTTCTTTCTTTTGGAACAATGAAGGAGATCGATTTTGCTCGGGTTCAAGAACTGAGCAAAACTCATCTGCTTGCTAGATAGGATAGAGGGAGGGGTGAATGTTCACATCAGATTAGACAGAGGCCCTGTTTGATTCCATTTTCCCTGGTATGTGTGGTAGGGATGTGCAAAACAGTTTGAATGTGAACGGGTTCGCCATCAAACTGGGCCTGTTCGAAGGCTCACCCTTGAGCCAAACAGGACCTGATTTGGTTCGGTTTAACTTAGAATCAAACACACTGGGCTGGCACGGGGATTATAATTGTAAAAAAATAAAAATAAAAATATAACTCATTGTCAGGTCCAGGTTGTAATGTTGGCCTCCAGAGGGTGCTGCCACAGCTGCGGAGAGGTCTCAGAAGGTTCCCCCTTGCCTGCCTCCCCCTGGACCTTTTATGGGTGGGTTCAGCCCATTTATGGGCCTTCCCAGCCCTCTGCCTGCTCATGGTGGCCATTTTGAAGGCCTCTGCTCATGCACAATGGCTATTTGCGTGCCTGTGTCATGACCAAGGCATGCAAATGGCCAGTGTGCGTGTTCAGTGCCTTTCAAAATGGCCACCACAAGCAGGCAGCAGGCCAGGAAGGCCTGTAAATGGGCCAAACCCAACTTGAACTGAACCGGGCAAACTGGTTTTGTGCACACCCCTAATATGTGGTCCAGCTCAGTTGAAGGCACCTTTCTGCCTGCAACTCTGGTTGTTGTGTGGTGCCAAGTGCATAACCATACATGGACATAGGAACCAGTTGAGCTAAAGTGTGCAGGTGCAAGAATAAGTTGTAAACAGCATGCTATCTAGATTCTCGGGGCGGCCGCCTACCTTTCGAGCTCTGTGTTACTACAATAAAGTTTCATTTGAAACTCTGATACTGGTGTCTGGCAACTTACCTAACCAAGAGACCCGAACAAAGGTGGGAAGGGAAGCCCCTCGGCTTACCCACAACAGTTGCATTTTGTAGCCTGGATTCCTTTGAATGACTGGGAGGAGGTGGATAGTCTTTTTGGTGAAGCAGGCAGTTACAACTAGATTCCTTCCAGATCCTTTGCTCTACTCATATGTTGAACACGACATAATATGCAGTGCAAATTGATAAGATAATACAATACCACTCCTTTTTATATTGGAAGATGTATGGCCAGAAGCTTTCACTCTCTTTGGGCTCTGATACAGTTACAGCAAGTCAGATCAACTGTGATTCCAGAACACTACTTAACATTTTGTAGTGGTTCTAAATGGTACCTTTTTAGTGGACCTTTCAATCTGAAGGTCCACTGAAGTGAATCTTTACCCCTATTTTTCCCTGCCTCATGCTTCTACCCTAGCAGAGAGAGTGGTGTGAATGTCTTTCAGCTGAATTGGTGCAGGAGACAGGACTTTGTGGGTCTGAACTCACTCTGGGATGCCCCGTCTGTAGAAGGTTGTGCAGAACCAGCAGAAGTTAATGGCTGAGTGAATAGTGTTGGCGTAACCTCCAGTTGCACTGATCTGGTAGCTGAAGATTCAACTCTAAGCAGTTATCTTCACATAATCTAATAAGGCAGCATTTCTTGTGCTGGGAAGTGACTGATCTAATTCCCTAAAACTGAATTCAATATTTGTAATATATTAGCAGCTACAAAGTGAAAGGAGAAAATGAGGCGATGAAATTCCACTTAGCTGCAGAACAGATTGAGCAACGAGTTCAAAGCTTCACGCTGCTACTTTTATGCTGAGCACACAGGAGTTCACCAGAACATGTCAAACATCAGCAAACATTCAATAAGCTCCCAAACCAGAACATATCGGAGTCGCCGCTTGTAAAATAAACAGAAATGTAGCAAAAGCAATCGCCAGAGTAAACGATGGAGTGGGAAGTTAAAAAGCAGTTTTGCAAACCTGTTTGGCAAGAAACAATTGTTCTATTTCTCTGAAAATTGGGTTTGAAATGACAAAATCTTCCACAGAGAAGGCTTGTGTAGGAAATCATTACAACCTGATAAAGGAGAATCCAGACCTGAAATTATCTCTCCACAGCTCCCAATGTCCTAGACATAGCAATAAAGAAAATAACACAGAGGCCTGGCTTTGCTGTGGCAAGATGCCAAAAAAGGAAAAGGAAAAGGTTCAGATTATGAAGCCCATTCCATTTTACACTGTCTACAGAAATGTTGTGAATACAGAAGAGGAGCATTGTGTATGACTGTAAATCACAGAAAATACCTCTTCTTATCATTAGGATACAACAAAGGACCAGTATGGACCATACGTTGCCTGGAAGGAATTGTACCAAGAGTACATCTGCTGTGACACTGGTGGACAACATCCCAACCTGCTTTCAGCATGTCCCTTTATCACGTGTGAGGCTTCTCATATGTGAACAGCACCCAAACACACTATTCCGCTGGGAACAGCCCCTGTCCCTACATGCATTCCAAATACCTGTTTAAATTATACTCATGTAGAGAGAAAGCAGAAGTGTTTGGGCTAGCTCCATCCCCGTGCCAACATTAATCTTGCACCCTTGCTCTCCCTTACAGTTCTCACACATCAAGTGTGAGGGAATATCTTACAGTCCTCACACTTCAAGTCTCCCATTCCTATGCAACCTGGGCAGACCCTGCTTAGTTAAGGGGACAAGTCATGCTTGCTACCACAAGACCAGCTCTCCTCTAAGATTTTTAGGGAAGGGAGTTTGGCCACAAAGCAGATTGTCACAGAAAGCAGCAGATTGTCACAGAAAGTACTACACTACACTTGATCTTAGCCAAAACGCTGAGAAGCGAAAGTAGGACTAGCTAGCACACTACCATTCCCTCTCTAAGGTTCAACCTAAAAACCCTAAGATTCCCTTTTTATGTTCAATCTAAAAACCCTATTGAATGACTGGATAGGATTTTAGTAATCATGGCTTGTTTCAAAGTGTAGATTGTGTGCCTTGTGTATATTGTATGTTGCAAAAGTCATGTTCCCAAGGTACAAACAGGTGAAGTGGGGCATTGGCTAGTACACTTAGCTAGGTTGCCTAAAAAGTAGGCTTGTGGATTCAGTTTGTAGATCTGTTTAACCCCAGGACTAATAATGATTTGCCATTTGTGAAGGTATTTGCCCCAAACTTTGGGAAACTGGTATTACAACATGTTTAATACTCTCCAAAGGGAACTTAGCTAAGCAACACAGCAATAATCCTGGATGCAATATGGTAGAAAGCATGTATCTGTCTTCACTATTAGCCATCACACATTACTATTTACATCCCAATAAGAAAGGTATAATGTAGGCCTAGTTTGCACAAACAAATGCCCGCTGTGGGTTCTGTCTGCTCAAAGATGGACTGTGCATGTGTGCAGAACTCTTGACATGCATTCAAATGTGTGAAGGAGGCATCTATACACATGGGCATCTATACTAGTGCCCATCACCCTCCTGATCTGTGAGATCCCACCCCACTCCATGATAAATGGTAAAGATCAGGTATGTGCATGTACTGCCTATGTCACATAAATCTTATATGTGTGGAGTGTTGCATGCCTGCTTTCCCAACATTTACTGCTGATGAGTAGGGGTAAATCCATTAATAAGATCAGTTACAGAACAATAGTCATACTTGGAATATCAGTGTTCAGTGTAAACATTTTACTATGAAATGTGTATTACAATGCAGCTAAAAGGAACAGTCAATAACATATAGGATTTAGAAAGTATCTGATTAGCGAGCATTCTTCTACTGCCATAATTATGGAAAATAAACTGCCCAACAATAGAGGGAAGAACTATTCTATTAAACACATTAGAAGAGCCCTGTCTATGTAGTCAATGCTACTAGTTCACAGTGGCCAGTGAGACGCCTCTTGGAATTAACATGCAACATTCTTTTCATGCTTCACAAATATTTGTTGAATAAGAAAAAATGGCAGTGTTCCTCAATATGCTTCTCAAATGCCATGGAATACACTATCATTGATGTATCCTTAAGCACTTTAACTATAGCCATTACTGATTGCTCACATTTGTAATATTTTTTTTACAACATATGACCTTGGGTAAATGCCATAGCTCTATAAAGTTCACTCAGATTATGGAATAAAAATGGAGACTTTGACTCAAGTGACTGCTTTGTTCATTAAGTAAGCAACTTATCTCTGATGTAGCTGCTCAGCATTCTTCTTTATACTACTGATCATAATTTCACCCTATGTTCAAAATAATTCAGATCTGTTTCTGAAGAGTTTTGTATAGTCAAATTTTCATTAATTATAAAATTACATTCATTACGCTTTTGGCAAATTCAAAAATACAATTGTTTGCATGATAAGTCCCAGCTTTCATTAGACTCACAGTTACATGGACAAGTATAATTTGTGATCTGAGCTATCAAGGAACTGAATCATTCCACTTCCTGCCAGTAAAAGAGCATTTTTGTCACATGAATTGCTATATACCATGAGACTCATTCACACATTATGTTCAACGCTCTTAGAATGTGTGTACAGTGTACACAGGTACAAATCCATACACAAGTGCAGTCATTCATATGTTATGTGGAATACTAGTAGAGAAGTACACTTTCTATCTGCACCATGCATTTGAAGGGCCTGTATCCAGGTTCACTTTTTAAATGAACACAGGTGTGAGTATACAGACATCTGTACAATCGTACTGCAAATCGTACCAAATTGGGCTCATATCTCTGCAGTTCGCCAATTCACATATATTTCCATGAGCCTGTGCCGATGAGTCTAGAACTAGTCATGTGGAGAGAAGAATTACTCTATGCTTTCCCCTCTGGGACTTCTGGAAGGAACTCTTTTGATCTGGCAAATGACCCAGGAGAAATCCCTGTCACCAGCTCCATTGCACAAAGAGAGAGAGAGAGAGCGAGCAGCACAGATCCTATCCCATGAACAGAAATTTTGAATTCAATGAGACTTGCTTCCAGGTATGTGTGCATGTTATTGCAGCCTGAACGCTGCAGCATCAGGAGAACTAAAGTTTCTCAACTCTGTATGGCATTCCTTCTCTGCATCCTGTTCTAGGGCAGCCTGACCCTAGCCATGTTTATTCCCACTTATTTTAATGGTCATACTCTCAAGCAAGTGTATGGGATTGCATCCTAAACCACAGTTGCTTTACTGTTAGTCATATTATATTAAAAGAAAATGGATACGTTTTTTCTTCCAGGCATCATGACAAAAACATTCCAGTTAGCATTATAGGGTCTAATTAAAAAGAAGAAGTGCTTCCAGTGCTGGGAAATCATTGGTCTTATTTCCTATTTTTAAAAAATGAGACCCACATCCATAATAAAGTGGTTATAATTATAGTAGCAAATGACCCAGTTTGATTAGAAGTTGGATATCAGCTGTTTTATATATATACACACACACACCTCCAAAATTGTGAAGCAACTCCTCAAATGAGTGAGACTTCAATTAGAAAAGAGGCACTTACACAGGAAAGAAAGGCACTTACAGAGTGGTTTCAATCATGATGAAAATGGCAACACATCATGGATGATATAATGAGCTTCTATTGCTTCCACCAAAACCTCATGATCTTAAATCAGCATATCTCTCCTCAGCTTAACTTTGCATTGGGAGTGCAGAAAATTGCTTAAAGACAGAGACAAATGGGTACTGAACTCTTTAAAAAGGCTGCTAATACGGACACATATCACATAGGAATTGACAAGGCATCCAGAATACTGAAATGTTGCCCAGAGTTCTGGAGGTAGAAAGAAGGAAAATAAGAAAAGTGACTGTTCTTAGAATTAATGGCTATGTCTGAGAAGGCATTATTATTCCAGGATTGAAATGGATATGTACTGTGCTTTTTATACTGGCTGTTGCTAATGCAATGGTGTGGAATGTTTTATATCTCAAACAAAACTCAGGGATTTCATTGCATCTCTGGAAAAAGAATACCAATCATTTCCTCCTTTTTCCATTCCATTTCTTTTTATTCTTGGGGTTTTGTCAGATGGTACTTCACTTCTCGATGAGCTAAACGAAAGTAAATCTGATGCATTATGGTCAGACTGTGTGCACGTAGAAGAGGGGAATCAAAATCCAAGACATTTCTTAGGAAGCTGGATAAGTGAATATAAATTGCATTCCAGATAGACAGTGCAATCTATTATGCATAAGAAAGATGGCCATGTCCACACACAAAGCCAAAAGGATAATTGGTCAAGCAGCAGTACTGCTTAAAAGGGATATAACAGAAGGGCAATGTTTGTAAAAGGGCAAAACTGAATGGCGTTAGGAATATGATTCATTGTGGGGAGGGAGAGGCAAATTCCATTTTAAACTGTATTCGCAGGATGTCCCAACACTTTGATCCCATAGTGCTGCTTCATAGTGCTGCAGTGCAAAAAGTGGTTTATGTCACAAAGCGATATCCAGTGGAGGCTGGCCTTTTTGGCAAATGTACCATCAGGTCAGTGTATGATAGTGCAGAGCAAATATATTTTAAAAAATCACAAGCACTTTTGCTTTAAGATAAGAGTTAAAGAGAATTACAATTTTCATGTCATCTTCAAAAAGCAAGTTGCAAGTTAAGGTGAGTACCTTAACTTCTGTTCCATGTAAGCTGTAAATATTTTTCTGTAAAGATTTTTCTATAGTATATAATGGTGGGTTATCCAGTTAGATTCCCACGCCCACATTTGCCTTGGTTTTCAGGCACAACATTAGAGATGAAAATGTTCAGAAAGAAATTCAGCAAATGCAGCTTCCCCAGTCACTTGCTAGAGATGCATGATGAATCTCTGCCTGACGCATTTCTGCCATCTACTATAGTAAATGAGCAGGCAGAAATGCAAAAGATGCAGCATATTCACCTATCATTCCTCTATTGAGCCTTTCTTCTCTCACTTCAGACTGATGGCATATAAGGGCTTCATTGGCCCTTAGGTCTGAATGAACGAGACCTGAGGTTGCAACAATTTATGGCTTTGTGCTCTGCACCTTCCTGCATGACATTTCCTGACAAGAAGATGGGGAGTGCATCAGAACATTTTAATATATTCTTTCCACCAAACAGCCTCCCTCCCAAAAGATTCTTTGGGAATTGATCTAAAATGTTTGTCAACCATGCCCCCTCTCCCTTTATTTGACATAGCTCTATTTGGAATGATGACTGTTGCTGCCCTTGTTGCTTGGTCTTCTGTTCTGCCCACTCTCAGAGATGCTACCTCAATTTGCTTGTTCTTGAATGCAATCAAAAGACGGGTCATTGTATGCAGTGTCACTGAGTTCCTCAAAACAACTGGCCATATAAATAGTTATGACTATTGAATTTGTCTAATTTGGCTTTAGAGGGGACTTGGACAAATTCACAGAGGACAGGTCTATCAATGGCTATAGTCTTGTGGCTATAGGCCACCTCCAGCCTCAGAGGCAAGATGCCTTTAAATCAGGCCTGCTCAACTTAGGACCCCCAGCTGTTTTTGGACTACAACTCCCATAAGCCCCAGCCACAATGGCCAATAGCCAGGGATTATGGGAGTTGTAGGCCAACATCTGCAGGAGAGGTGAAGTTGAGCAGCCCTGCTCTAAATACTAGTTGACCTGCTCTAAATACTAGGGAGCAACAGCAGGAGAAGGGGCATGCCCTCATTTCTTGCCTGTCAGCTTCTCAGAAGCATTTAGTGAGTCTGTATGTAGGCTTCTCAGAAGCACTGGTTTCCCCAGTGACCAGTGGGCCACTGGGGAAACAGGATGCTGTACTAGATAGGCCTTGGGCCTGCTTCAGCAGGTCTGTTCTTATAATCGGAAGTTTCATATTATATAGGCATGGTATATAGGTCTGTAGAGTTAAGGTGCAGGGGTTAAAAAGTTCATTACACCATTAGAAGCCCTGGAAATCCTAATCGTCACATAACTGAAACCAGTTGATTACTGTGGAGTGATGTTGCTTCTAGTCTGCCATGCTGCCACTAGTCTCTATGCTACGAGTCTCCTACTCCAGGCTTTCCTGTTACAGGCTTCTGCTGGCTGCTAAGTCCTTTGTGTTACCCATACCACAAGCTGGCCATGTATCAGTATCGTATGCTATTGGCCAGAGCAAAGTCATATATCCTTGCTACTCTTCACAATTAAATACTTAGTTTTACTATTGTCCCACATATTAGAGGAGTTTTCTGGTAGAGCTTTGTACTGGTGCTGGAGAATTGGGATTCCGCCAATAGCTAGCTCCATAGATCCTTGCTACAAGTCCCTTAAAGGAAATATGAGTGCTCCAAACAAATCAACTGTTTTCAGAGTCAATTCGGTGTCACCAGTTTCTAGGCTTCATCAAAGTATCAGGTGTGAATATCATGCTATAAGGATGGTCTCTAGAAGGGTAAGAGTTTGACTGATATGACTTTAAAATTTATAAGATTTTTTTAATCTCCAAAAGAGCTCGGAAAGCGCATACAGCAAAACAATAAAAAATGCCATAAAGGAACCAATCAATACAATGAAAGAATCATGAAGAAGAAGAAAAGTATCAAGAAAAGAAGCAAGCATTAAATAAATTATGCAATGAACTCTTGAACCATACAGGTAGATCAAAATCAACAACAGAATCAGACAGCCTAACAATGTCACCCAAATGTTTTTTTGATGCGGGAAGCATCTAACCAATGAAGGCATATTGAAAAAAGATGGTCTTCATCAAAATGCTGTTGATAATGATAGTGATGGTGAGGCTGAGGGGGAGGAGGAGGAGGAGGATGTATATGCTGTGTTTTCCCATAATAAAGCAGTGTAAAATTTTAAAAACGTAACTAACAGCAATAAAACAAATACAACAAACTTCAGTAACCCTCCAGTCATTTTTTATTCTGTTGATACTGCATCCAGGTTACAGTGCCCAAAGGACCATGCCAGCAAGAGGTCCTAACTGGGAATACTAGGCACCCAGCATTCTTGATAAGAGACAGGGTCTCTCCTTGGGCACAGCATTTATCTCAGCAAATAAAAACACTGTAGCCTAGAGAGATTGTGTGGTTAAGGATGATATTGGCATGGTGGTGGTGGTGGGAGCTTGTTGGCATGCTTCTGTTGGCCATATATGATATTATAATTTAATAACCATATATGATATTATAATTTAATGCCCACAGAGGCTAATGTGAAAAACAAAAACACAGCAAAAGGAAACCATGAGAACAGAAATCAGCAACGAGTCAAAACAGGGGAAATGCCTGCTTAGAAAATAATTATGCCATAGCAAAAAGTGGGATGTGTGGAAGGTCATAAGTACATCCAAAGAAGTGTAGGATGTACAGGAGAAGAGAGTTCCACAGTCAGGTCACTGCTCCTGAAGATGCCCTGTCCTGATTCACCCTCAACCACATTGCCAACCACCTACCGTATTTACCCAAATAGAAGGTGACTTTGAATTTAAGACGGTGCCTTAATATACAGATCTTAAATACAGGTTATATCTGTATTTACCCAAAAGAAAGATAACCCAAATTCAAGTTGACCCCCTTATATTTAACAGGAAGGAACTGGGGAAATACCTCATCTTGTATTCAGGTAGATACGGTACTTTTGTGGGTGATGGGATATATGGAGCAGGCCTCTACGTGACAATTTCAACTTTGGGGCATGCTTGTCTGGGAGAAGGTGGTCCTTAAGATGTCTAGCTATATATCTTAAGGGCCACCTTCTTCCAGACAAACCTGCTCAAAGGTTGAAATCATCACCCAGTGGCCTGTTCTGTATCCCACCACTACAAAAGTAGGTTGTAGGTGGTGTGGTTGGAGGTTGATCTGTGCTTCAAAGATAATTAGCAGTACTTTGAATTAGGTGCAAAAATGGGCTGGGAACCACTGCAGACCAAACAAGGGAGTAACATGAATTCCTGTACTGAGCACCCAAAAGCAGTCTGGTTGTAGCACTTTAAGCCTGCTGCAGTTTTCATGTCCTTTTCTAATGCAGCCTCACATGAAAAAGAAGGCATGAACCTCCTTGGGAAATGAGTTCCAAAATCTGGAAATTAGAAGGCCCTGAACTGAACAACTATTTCAACCAATTTTACAAATTCATTAGGACTAACAATATTGTAGAGATAGAAAAAAAATCACTCATAAAAGTTTGACATGGAAAAAATAAATAGTGTGACTAGATCAGATGTTAAAGCATGCATCTTTATCATTAATTCAGTACTGGCATCTCTAATGGAATAATGACACACTTATAAGCAAGAACCAAATAAAGGCACAGTACACATTCACAATAAATGAAGAAGAGGCATTTCTCCTTGCAACTGAAAGAAAACAGCAGCTTGACCAATACACTTGCATTCAGTAACATTTCATAATGCTTCTTTCCAACCTTCCTACCAGCTGAAATCATTGCTTTTCATGTCTATTAAGTTTAGATTTCCTGTCTGTGAAAATGTTCCACTATGCAAGTATGTCAGTGCAGCAACCTGCCATTCTTGTCACTGCACTTTAACTCTCTGGTATAGAAAGATTTAGAGCCAAGAGAATTTTTTTAAAAAAAAAAAATGCTACCTTGCCTGGAAGTAACCGACACCTTTCAAGCCATATGGGATGCTTCCAAGCACCTCACTGAAGCTTCAGCTGGGGTCACATTTCCCTGATCTTAATGGGTACCATCCTTGCATACAGAATCGCCTCAAGTATTTTGCTCTCTATTTCCAGAGGCATTTTAGCAGAGCTGTGCTCTTTTCCCTGCAGTGACTGTTAAGAACAACTGTTTGGTTTTCATGACAGAGTGAGCTGAAATTCCATTTTGAGGCCTAGCTACTGCACTCTATATTCAGCAGCAAACTCAAAGAGGCAAGCCAAATATCATAATATGCTCAATTTTGTGATCCAGATCAGGACCACCATGGCAGGGAGGTTTGTTTGTTTGTTTGTTTATTATTTTATTTAACATATTTTTATACCACCCAAAACTTACATCTCTGGGCGGTTTCCCCGTTGGCACTGCTGCTGTTTTGATCTAGAGGAGCTAGCTATATCTCTCTCTCTCTAAGTCTAGCTTTGGTGCCCCTGCCCCTTTCACCTGTGCAGGCATGCACCTCCCACTCTCTGGGCAGCCAGCCTGCTGCAATACAGTTTAATGATGACATTGCCACACAATGCAGCAACATGATTCTAATGTGCCACAGAAGGCATGTTGGCCAGAAGCGGCCAACAGTGGCAGGTGGAGGCAGCAAAGGCAGCAAGTGGGTGGCCAGGTAGTGACAGGGATGGAGAGCACCCACTCATTCACTCTCCTGCTCACATGCAACACCAAGGGTGTGGAGTGCCCATGTGGGCAAAGGAGGTGCCACAGCGCACGCCACAGGTTGCTGCCCCAGGTGACTTCCTAGGTTTGCCTAGTGGGCAGCCAATCCTGCATTTGGCTTGCCATTTGGAACATGACCCAGGCTGTCAGCACCCCTCCCCACTTGGTGCCCTAGTCAACAGCCTAGTTGGCCTAGCAGGCAGGCCAGACATGCAGAGCAACTATTTGACCTGGGAGAAATAGTGTCATGGAGAAATAGTTTCATGGAGAAACATGTTAAATGGGGAAATCTGGGATCTGGCACAGAATGCTGAATGCTAAATATTTTATAGCTCATTTTTTCTGCATCCTGGTTGATGTGAATAGTTTGGAATTATCTGAAGCCCTGGGAGAAGCGGGGGGCAGAGCTTCTTCTTGTGATGTGGGTTGGAAGATCATTATCCTAGACAGTTTTATCTAGGCTACTACCTTGGCTATTTAACCTTCTTTCCACATTCCAATAAGAAAGAAAGTGAGTGTTACCCCAGCTACCTGTTTGTGTGCGAGCATGGGCTGCTTCCAGCCCAGCCATACATACAGAGATGGGCTTCTAGAGCACCCATCTCCTGGGGAATTGCCCCATTCAGTGTATGTGTTGCATGGTACATTGTGGGCTTCACAGAGGCCGGGACAATGAGTCCCAACCTCAGATCAATCCGCCCTGCTCTGCACTTCATGGAGCAGGGCTGATCATGTGGGCGTGCGCTCTGCGCTCCCTCCAGCTAAACAGTGATGGTCTGGTGGGAAGACAGGTTTTTTGAAATACTCTCCCCCCCCCACCGGCCCACCAGGTAGATTGTGTGAATGGCCCCTGTGTGTGTGTGTGTGTGTGTGTGTGTGTGTGTGTTCATTCAGTGGGGTTTTTAAAACACATTTTCTAAACAGCAGCTGCTATGATCTTTCATGCCCTCATCTAGATTAGCCTGCAGAAAGGCTAATTATGTTCTTATGTAGGTATCAGGGTAGCTTGTACCCCATTTGAGAATGAAACAAATCATAAATCTTTTTATCCAGAATTCAGTAACTCAACATTCCATATAAGACTCAACTTTTATGTGGTCAGATGTCCTGTGGTGTTTTTGCCTCCAACTCCCTGCAATATTTTATAAAATTACAGTTTATACTTTGAGGGTATGTTCTGCCCTATTACATTGGATGGGAAGCTGAAAGTAAAATGCACTTTTGATGCTAGGAGTTAAAGATACTCCACAACATGTTTAAATAACTTATTACTTTAATAATTTATCCCTCTGCTTGCATTCCAACAAGCAATAAAATCATGGCTGTTTTTAAAAAACAAAGAACTGTACTAGATTATTTGATAGTTCATATGAGCCTAATGGTCATTCAGTTTTGTTCTTCTGTTATTTGTTGACTTTTTAACCAATTGTTTTCAAATTAGTTGTTGCTGCCCTGACCATTGGTTTAAGAGAAAGGCAGGATATTGATGTTTTAAAGACTAATAAATAAATGCTGAAAGTGGACAGGTAAAACTTGGAGCACTTTAAATGGTAACTTACAATGTAATGAAGGATATTGTTTTGGCATTTTTAAAATATAAAAAAGCACAGCTTCACAAACAACTACATTACTTGTTCATTTCCTGGCTGAATTTGGGGCCTATATATTATACAATAAAATATTTGACAATATTATTGTGAAATATATTATTGTTTGCCAAAAGGTTCTAGCCAAGGGCCAAATTATATGGTTATGTTAGGCTGATTATAAGGGAGGAACCAGGTCCCATGACAACAAGAGGTTTTCCCCACTCCAACAACTTCAACACGCATTGACTATTGACACTGCTATTGACACTACTTGCTGATAAGTGAAGAATTGGCCAGATTTTGAGTGGATAACCTGTTACTTCATCCTGAAAGTTGGGCCCTTTACTGTTGCCAGCAACCCACAAAGCCCAGGGCATTTTCAGGCTAGTAGCACCTGCAACATCTGTTCTGTGCTGCTGGATCCTATGGAACGCCTCAACTCCTGCGTGTAGGCTCATCTCAACTCCTCAACTCTTGCCTGTAGGCTTCCAGCAGCATCTGGTGGGCCACTGTGTGAAACAGGTTGCTGGACTAGACTAGATGGGCCTTGAGCCTGATCCAGCAGGGCTTTTCTTATGTTTGTGTTCTAACCTGCTACAAGTCCTGCCACCACCTCAAACCACTGTGAATTCTAAAATGACCAGGAATGGGTAGCAGCAAATACCAAGTAACTGGGTGAGTTGTTTACAGATGACTTAGAGAAGGCATATGAGACAGGTGAGACAAAGGAACATAAGGAGTTTTCTTCCTCCCTCTTACTCCGTCTACCCAGCAGTTCTTCAGTATCACTAGGTAGCTTCAACAGTTGTTCTTAGTGTGCAGTGGGAGTGCTTGCTCTGCAGTAAGAGATGTTTGCTCCAGCTAAGGACTTCAGCTTTGTTCCAGACTAATGTCAGTTGTGGATGCTGCCCATTATATATAATTACTTATAATTTCCCATAATTTATCAATAACATAAAATATATTTCACAGCTTGCTCCTTTGTGGACCTGTTCAGTGGCCATCTAGAGAATGGGGTGCAAAAAAAAGTATTCAAGTACAGTAAAATATAATTAGATATATGTGCTGGTCTGAGACCATAATAAATTTTGACTGACTGCTTAGATATATACATTGGTGCCTTGTTGCCACATGCATTATATATGAAATTAAGGAATACCGGTACTATATGCACATTTAATGAGATGTTTGCTTCAAGTCTTGAGACCATTGCTTAAGGTAAAGGCTTCTGAGGAATGATTAAATGGCACTTCCGATGTCGTACTTAATTCTCATTAGTTTATTACTTCACTATAACTTTATTAGCGGTCAGAAAGAGCTACATAGTAGATGGCTATTAATCAATAGATGGAATCTTAAATACAGTTGTAACTAGAGCATCAAGCTCTGAGAATTTTGCTTCTTGAAGAAAACACTGAGCCTTTAATTTCAATAAAGGATTCCTTGTGGTATGCTATTAGGACAATTAAATTTATCTAAGAAGAAAGGAGCAGAAAGACTCAGAAATGGGATTTTAAAAGATTGTGTAGCTCAGAAATCCATCTAGCTGAGTGAGGGGAGAGAAGTGAAGAGGTTGAATTAGATATAGGAGGGAATGTGGTGGCCCCAGGGCGGAGGGAATTTGACTGGACAAACACTTTTGCTCAATAATTCATATTTAGCATAATACAAATAATAATAAAGCATATTTTATAATAGAAAACTGCAACTGAAAGAGACAAGTGATACAACAGCTGTATTCCTTAATAACTTGTTTCTTCCAGCTTCTCCTACCTCCGTAAGCTGTCTTAGCAGCCATGTAAGCAAGCACAAAAGCAGAGGCACTTTGGACTTCGGGAAATCCCTGTGCTAAAGAGCCAAGGGCTAGTAAGTCAATTAAATAGTGCCAATTTTCTTTGTTGGTTTGTTTTCAAACAGCTCACTACCAAGCGATCAACATATTTTAGGCAAAATTCTCACTGAATAATATCATGTGTTTTCTTTTTGACTACTTAATTTTAAATGCAACTGCTACGAACAATGGTTGCTTTGAAAACAGATGTTTCACTAAAAATACTGCTGAATGACAGCTCAACACTGTTAGCAACAGTATGCATGCATGCTAGGTCCCACACTTTTTAAGCATGGATGCTCTTGCACAAGGGCACAATGGTTTTCGGCACTCTCCCTATGTTCTGGAAGCACAGTTGAAACACATCCCTGAAAGTCAGGAACACACTTTTATTGTAACAGTGTGTGAGGAGTGCACTGAAAACAATTTCATTCTTGCCCAAGAGTGTCTGTGCTTCAGAAGCACAGGGGTAGTGTTGCATGTGTGCTACTGTCAAAAGCACACACACAGAGTTAGTCAGGATGTCAGCCTCTATTTTAGTCATTTCAAAGTCATTTAAATCTTGTATTGGCAGTGCACACCAGAAAGCTTGTAGAACTGGCAGAGCGGGGTTGTTCTTTTTCTGTTGTGCAACTGAATATTTTCTTACCAACATTGCTCTTCATTCATTGTTGAGAATAAATTCAGAGAAACACATTTGAAAGCAAGCAGACAAATTTAAAAGAGTGATTACTTGATGCACTTGCCAATGGAATGCTATTTACAACATACATCGTTTTGCAGACAATATACTATCCTAAATTTAGAAACAGTTGCCTCATTCTGTCAAAAACAGGAAAGAAAATGTGTTGCATGATTCCCCCTTAAAAATTGTGATACTAAAAATTTGAAAACAGAGAGAGAGAGAGAGAGAGAGAGAGAGAGAGAGCGTGCAAGGGAATTTGGGAACCTGGATCTAATGGGCTTACCGGGGTGGGGGGGGACTTTCAAAGTAAGCATCTGCTACACACACACACACACACCATGGTTTCACACAGCATTCCTGAGTGCACAATTCCCACTGTTTAAACATTTTAAAAAAATTCAAAAATCATTAGAAATCATTGGATTGACCAATCTGCTTCAGATTAAATATACAGAGCCCTCCCATCCTGCGCTACATCTGTGCCCAATGTCAAAGCCCTAGGCCAAGCCATTCCAGGATTGCTAAAGAGTTGGGCAGAAACGTAGAGTGCTTTATCCTTTTTTATGAAGGCAAAGGGCAGATTTCTCCACATGGGGTGGAATAATGGTCCCAGTGGGGGCTTCAGTTCCAGAAGCTTTTGTAATTTGCTGCCATAAAACAAGCCACATATTACTTTTCTGAAATTTTAAATAAATAAATAAATAAATGGATTGACCAATCTGCTTCAAAATAAACATAGAAAACCCTCCCATCCTGCCTTGCATCTGAGCCAAATATTAAAGCCCTAGGCCAAGACATCTTGGAAATACACAAAGGGGGGGAGTTTGTTATCCATACAAACTCCATATAGTCCCCCCACACACACACTTTCTTCATGGCTCCCATGACGGGGTAGGCACAGCACACAAGCATGCAGCAGTGGGAGGGCAGGGCAGAGGGTTTGCACTAGTCTGGGGGCAGCCAATACTAGCCTCCTGCCTCCCCAGCTCAGCCCCCTGCTCCTGGGAAGCCTTTCAGCCCATGCTGTTGCAGAGACACAAGGAAGTAAGCTGTCGGGATCGGTCCTGATCCTGGCAGTTCACATGCGTGTGGAAAACCGGGCTGGACTCCCTTAGCCCAGTTTTGCACATGCGTGTGAATAGCCTCAATATGTAATTAGAAAGGAACATTTTCTTAGGGTCTAAGTGCTTATATCTTAGCACAGCAACACTATATGCCAGAGGAGGGTTTCCAACCTTGGGTCCCCATTGCGGCTGGGAATGATGTGAGTTGCAGTCCAACAACATCTGGGAACCCAAGGCTGGCCATATAATTGCCCTTTCTCATGTCAGGAGAGGAAGGCTGGTCCTGCGGTAGCAAGCATGAATTCTCCTCTTTTCGATCCAGAACCTTGTCTGTCCTAGTTTGTACCTGGATGGGTGATTACATGTGTGTTCTGTCTGCTGTAAGATTTTCCACTTAGGGGATGAAGCCATAGCTTAGCGGTAGAGCACCGGCTTGCATGCAGAAGGTCTCAGGTTGACGCCTTAGCATCTCAAGATAGGGCTGGAAACGTTTCCAGTCAGTGTAGACAATACTAAGCTAGATGGATCAAGGGTCTGAATCAATATAAGGCAGCTCCCTGTGTGTATAGAAGATGAATAAATTATGGGCGTGAGAGTGTTATGCAATGTTATGGGAACAGCAGTTTTATGGAAACATCTGACTTCCAGATGTTCAAAGTGCTTCTTTAGTTCAGGGCAAATGACAAAGCTTGCCCTTTAGAGACCTAAAATAACTTTGGTGTGGAACTCTGATGGAGTGAATTTAAGACAGTATGTGCTGTCCACAGCAATGCACAGAGATTCATGACAGGACTGGAATGTCAAAGGAGCAGTTTCCTTAGGAATATCTGAGCAGCAGAATTTGGCTTATTGTATTCCATTCAATACAGAATGGTAAAATTAAATTCTAATATCCATATTTCCAGTCTGTCTTTTGCATCTCAGACAATGACAATTATTCTGAAGCACAAACATATGTAGAGAGTTGGCTCCTGTTTTGCTTCTCAATGAGTATATTCATACTGATGGATATTGCTTATAGGGAATTATGGAAGGAGACCACTATTGACAAAGTCTGAAATGGCGAGACAGTTGTTTTATTGCAAGCTTTCAGCTAGTTTTAGGAGGCACTTTGTTGTACAGAGCTCTCCTGAGCCAATTTAAACTTGACATTTTGCACCCTCTCTAATTAAAATATAAATGAATTGATGCATTATGTTTAAAAACCCAGTGATGCAGGTTTATTAAGATGAGAACATACAGTACCTAGATTTAGAGTTTACTGTTGGGTGGATTTTAACCCTAACCTGCTAACGTGTCTGAACACAGGGCTATAGCATAAGTTGTTTCTCTGTGGAATACATCTTTTATGTCAGTTCTATAATTCTAATATCCGTGTTCTTTAAACTATGGGAGAGTATCAGAAAAAGTATGTGTATCATTCCAGTCCACATTTATAATTCCACTTTAGCATTCAAAGGTGGAATTTACAGATTTCATTTGTAGTTCTGTCAATGATAGAAGCTTTACCATATGTTGTAGACTTTGGAGAATCTCTCTCTTTTCCATTCAGTGGTTTGTCTGGCAAATTGCCAATATGATACTGATAATTGGCATGCTTATCTAGACAAATATTGTTTTCTCTTCTTCCAAAAGAATAGAGGAAACAAATGGAACCTGTTTCATAACAAGTGAAACCTAAACTGAATGGGATCCATTTGTTTTGGACTCCATTTCATTTCTTCAAAAAACAGGTTCACATTCCTATAAGATTCTTGGTCCAGGCTGACTGGAGTCCTCAGAAAATATATTATCCTACAATGTTCCTATTCACATTGGCTGGAATCCTGAACAGAAGCATTTTGAGTAAGTCCCCCAGTTTGGTGCATAGGAACATAAGAAACTGCCATATACTGAGTCCGACCATTAACTCAGTATTGTCTTCACAGACTGGCAGTGGCTTCTCCAAGGTTGCAGGCAAGAATCTCTCTCAGCCCTATCTTGGAGATGCCAGGGAAGGAACGTGAAACATTCTGCTCTTCCCAGAGCGGCTCCATTCCCTGAGGGGGATATCTTACAGTGCTCACACTTCTAGTCTCCCTTTCATATGCAACCAGGGTAGATCCTGCTTAGCTAAGGGGACAAGTCATGCTTGCTACCACAAGACCAGCAGAAGGTTCCAAGTTCCTTCCCTGGCATCTCCAAGATAAGGCTGAGAGAGATTCCTGCCTGTAAACTTGAAGACGCCACTGCCAGCCTGTGAAGACAATACTGAACTATATAGACCAATGGTCTGACTCAGTATATGGCAGCTTCCTATGTTCCTATGATACCATGGTTAATGGTATCGAATGCCGCCAGAGATCTAAAAGGATCAACAGAGTCACACTCCCTCTGTCGATCACCAATTGGAGATCATCCACCAGCCTGACAAAGGTAGTCTCAACTCCATAGCCCACTTGAAAGCCAGTCTGGAAAGGGTCTAAATAATCTGTGTCATCCAAAACTGCCTGGAGTTGAGAAGCAAACACTCACTCGATCACCTTGTCCAGCCAAGGAAGATTAGAGACGGGCCTGTAATTAGCTAACTCTGAAGGATCCAAAGGTTTCTTCAAATAAGGTCTAATAATAGCCTCCTTAAGACAAGGAGGCATCCTGCCCTCCCTCAGCAAAGCATTTATGATATTTACCAGACCCTCTCTGCTAATATGACTATCGGGTGAAATAAGCCAAGTTAGGCAAGGGTCAACACATGCGCCAATGCCATTTGTGGGGCCAGCATGCTTTTTCTGGTTCTGCAAATGGCATTGGTGCATGGAACAATGTCATTTGTGTGCCGACGCCCTGCGAGGGCTGCTGGAAGCAACATCCCAACACTACAGCAGGACACTTTAAAGGAGCCAGTAGCATGGGCTATTGCTTTCACTGAGGATCTCTTGGCAGGACAGCGCTGTGATGGGGCAGTGTGGGACATGGGAGGAAGGGCAGGTAGGACCTGCCTGTCTCCTTTTAAAGGCACCATTTGCCCTGTGCCAAAACGTTTCAGCTGCAGGGAGCTGAATTGTTTTGGCACCTCTTCAAAGATACCCCCAAATTATTCAGGCACATCCTTGCTGCCCTTGTGGTGCATTGTGGGATACTGGAGGACTCCCAGCTCCCAAATGCAGCCCTGAAGAATGCAGCTGCAGCATTCGTGTAGGTGCACAAGTGGCAGAGCCCAATGGAGGCTCTGATCACATGGGAGGAAGTAGGTAGCTTCCTGCCTCCCCTCCAGCTCACCCCTGTTTGATCATGTAAAAGGGCTCATTCTGTTGAGCAGCAGTACACTTATATGTACCATGCATTTGAGATGTGAGCAAGCGTTGTAACTTCAGTCCAAAGCCCTTTAGACCTGTAACAGCCTCAGCTGCAGTTCACAACTTGTCACAGGACAACCACTCACAGCATCCAAGGCTCTTAGCTCCAGGCCAGGTAATTCCTGACACAATGGCTGGAATCCAGAAAGATTCACGTAGTCCTAAATTCTAAATCAATGAGATTATTACCCACACAATTAAACACTTGAGTTTCATTGATTTCAGTAAAGACTCTTAAGGACTTGAACATCTATTTCAGCATAGCTTTTCATGAACTACAGGTCCACTTTATCAGAATTCAGCTTCTGAATTGTCTCTGGATTCTGTGCCTGTTATTTATTAGGTCATGCTCACAATTTATTTAAGACCAAGTCCCTTCTCAAATTTCAGACTACTCCTATCTGAGACTGTACTAATGACACTCTGGTATCGAATACTCTCATTTAACTCAGTTGCAGAAGATGGAAATTCTATAGCTCTGCTATTCCTTAAAAATCTAATTTGGAGGTTTGGATCAGCAAATCATTTTCTTCAAGGAAGAAGGAATCCTAACTGAAGTTATTCAGTGAGGTCATCTCTGTAGAAATGCTTCAAAGAGAACAGGAGTTCAACAGCTGCTTAATTTGACTGCACCACAGCATGCACTCCTGTGTATACCTGTGAAGTACATAAAGAACCACCAATCTCTTCTTCTAGGCAGAGCCATAGGATTTTCTTATGAATAAGAGTCATCTTTTCCTGCCGCACTGTTCACAGATTTATAGATGCCCATGGTCTTTTAATTAATCCCTGCATTGAGTTCCTTGACATGTAGCGTTCCTGGCAAGCATCTGCTTCTCATCAGCTACTGGATAGGCAGTGCAGGTTAACAGCAGTGCTTAATCAGACTGTATGAGGGAGTGGGAGCTGCATTTTAATCAAGCTTTACTACCATTTCAGTGGCTTGCTTCAGAAAGTAAATAGGAGTCTAGCTGCTTCCATCTTGCCAGCCGAACTCCTCACTAACAGTTGTGAGCCACTGTGAATGTTTACAGATTCAGTCCTGTGGTTATGTGATGAACAAGGGATACTGTATGGGTGAAATATTGTCACCCTATCTGTTATACTGTTGTGTGGTTTTGGTCATCTAATATGAGGCCAGTGTATGGCCCAAAATGTCAAATTTCAATCTGACCTGACCTGACTGGGAAATTGTCAGAAGATGCTTATTCCCAACTAGCATTTTGTTATTGTCCAATGGAAGTCAGTCAGAAATCCAGTATTTCAACCCAATGGGAAATCTGCAATATTTTTATTTTTTCAGAACGTTGAGCGAAATACTGTTTAAAGTAATGCTCCAAAATAATATTCTTATAGCCAGTTACACTGTTGGTAAGCTCCTAGATCATATGTCTTCAGATGTCATGCAGAAGCTCTGTTAACACTGAGCTCTGCAAAATGTCCCTTAGTGCATCCCATCCCTGTGCAAGCAGAGAAAGCTTTTGATAGCATCTCCTGGCAATTTATGTTGAAAACCCTGGAAATTGTAGAGTTTGGAGCTAATTATGTAAGAGTTACTGGGTCTATATCTTCTGAACAAAAAGCAAACATTAAGGTTAATGGAGAATTTACGGATTATTTTAGTATTCAAAAAGGTACTAGACAAGGTTGCCCCCTGTCTCCATTATTTATATTGGTCTTGGAAATTATGTGCAGGGCTGATAAGGGAAAAGACCAAAATACAAGGTTTGTCAATAGGGACACAAAGATACAAACTAAGAGCCTTTGCAGATGATATAGTGTTGTTTTTACAAGACCCCTTAGAGTCAATCAATATATTATTGGAAATATTAGAATCATATGGGAATTTGGCAGGGTTCTATATAAATAAGGATAAGACAAAGGTATTAATTAAAAATATGAACAAAGAAGATATTGAAAAATTTGTCTTGAGATCTAGTTTCATTGGGCGGGGGAGGTAAAATACCTAGGAGTTACACTTACAACAAACAATGCCTTATTGTTTCAAAATAATTATATTAAAATCTGGAAGGAAATAAAGATAGACTTATGTAGATGGAATAGATTGAATCTATCGTTAAGTGGAAGAATTTCTGTTATCAAAATTAATTTTCTTCCTAAAATGCTATATTTCTTCCAGACAATACGAATAATAAATAGAATGTCAATTTTTGATCAATGGCATATAGATATAAAAAAATTTATTTGGCAGGGCAAAAAACCAAGAATAAATTTTAAAAACCTAATGGACAACAGGAAGAGAGGAGGGTTTGCATTACCGAATTTTAAGTTATATTTTGAAGCAATATGCCTAAACTGGATGAAAGAATGGACTACATTAAAAAATCCAAGACTGTTAGATTTGGAAAGATTCGATATAAGATATGGTTGGCATGCATATCTTTTTTATGATAAGGTAAAAGTAAATAATGACTTCTTAAATCACTAAGTTAGAAAAAGCCTATATATGGTATGGATGAAAAACAAACTTGTGTTAGAACCAAAAATTCCACTTTGGGTATCTCCACTGGAAGTTATATCTAGAAAACAGAAAAATATGCAGCAGATATGGCCTACATATCGACAACTGCTTGTTCCCTAAGGTGCAAAATACGAACTTAAAAAACTAGATCTTATGCAGGATTGGAATATTTCTTGGTTTCAGTATCATCAGATTAGCGCCTTATTCAAGCAAGATTGTAAAAAGGGTCTTAATCAATCAAAGTCAGAATTTGAACAGTTGTGTGACAAGGAAGACAAGCTAGTTTCTAGGATGTATGATCTGTTATTATTGGAAGATACAAGAACGGAAGTAGTGAAAACTTCAATGATTAAATGGGCTCAGGATTTTGGTTACAATATAGAGTTGGAGAAATTGGAAAAACTATGGCTAGAAGACATGAAATATACTGTCTGTTCTAATTTAAAGGAAAATAATCTTAAGATTATGTACAGATGGCATCTAACTCCTAAGAAGTTGGCTTTAATGTACAAGAACATGTCAAACAAATGTTGGAAGTGTAAAAAAGAGGAGGGTTCCTATATACATTTATGGTGGACTTGTAATAAGTCTAAAGGCTATGGGATTTAATATACAATGAGCTGTATATTAGTGTTTAAAATGACTTTCCCTGAGAGCCCAGAAACAATACTATTAGGCATCGATAATAGCTCACTGCCTAGGAAATACTGGATCCTTTTTATGTATTTGACAGCAGCAGCAAGATTGATATTTGCATACAAATGGAAATATATCCATTGTCCGAGTAAAGAGGATTGGATACTTAAAGTGTTATCAGGCTTTTGAGTGGTAATAAAAATGTTTTAATGCCCTAGAGCGGACCTTTGTACGATTTAATGGGTGGGGGGGAGAATGGTTAAATCACAGGCAAGACTTGGGTATTGTAGCTGATAGTTGTTCTAATGATGAGATGGAAATCCTCTTGGGTGTGTGTGTGTGTGTGTGTGTGTGTGTATCTTATGTTGTGAAAAATTGAATAAAAAATTATTGGGAGCAAAAAACATAAATAGGGCAACCCCATTAGATGGTTGGGACAGGGATATCCCAAGGTGCTGATGACAGAGGTCAGGATTAAAGGGCAGCCCCAACCAGCAAATCTTGAATGGCTCTGTTCTCTTTTTTCGCACAATGATGTTGGGGAAGGGTGTCCCGGCCCCTTCCCCTTGGGGGACATGTGCAGTCCCTAGGCTTACTCATGAGAAGGGCCGAGCAGCAGGATCAGCAGAATCCCCCAAGAGTGACAAGGAAGATTCATCCTCTGTGATGTGATGATGATGGATGCTGTTCCTGAGTGAACTGCTCATTTATGCGTGTGTAAGGCCATGGGGATACCCCTTCACAACTCATGAGAAGAATCATTTGTAGGGACAGGGGTGTCAGCTAGAATCACTGAATGAATGAATGAATTTTATTACAGTCAGTAACCAGCAATCAAAAGATAACATTAAAATTAAAAATAAAGTAAATAAAATCAAAACAACAGGACAGGGTAATAGAGCATGAGAAAATATACATACAGAGGTCTCAATTAAATTAATTAATTTCTCCCATCTCAATTAACATGCTGCAGCACAGAGTCACATGCTGCAGCACAGAATCTTGCTACCCCAGCTGTAATTGCTGTATACTGGTCTGCCAGAAGGAAGGAAGTGTAATACTCTTCCGATTGACCTGGCATATTTTTTAGAAGTCGTTCAATCCAGGTAATGCAAATGTCCCTATAATATAAACAGTATAAAAAACATGTTATTGCCTGAATCACATTGACATAGTTGGTTCCTGAGTGATATTCTCTTAAATCTGCCATCCAAAATGGCAGAAGGAAGGGCATTAAACCACGCCAGTAAGAAAGCTCTCTTCTGATTTAGAGTGGACAGATTTGTGAGGAATGCAGCTGGCTGAGGGTAGTTTGAGAAGCCACCTGGAGTACTACTGACATATTCCAGGTGGCTTAAATCAGATTGCTTTGGATTTAAAAATTGCTTCTGACCAAAGCTTAAATCAGATTGAACCTGGAAAATGGCAGGAAGGAGTCTTCCATGGGTTTGAAGTTACAGGTGGAACAGATCCGGATCCCATATAATATTTGTACTAGTATTTTGGCCTTGCATACCTTAACAGCTGCTGGGATGAAATAGCCCCCTCTAGTGTGGAAAAATGTAGTATAGCAGATACAATTTATTATTATTATTATTATTTTTACATTTATATCCCGCTCTTCCTCCAAGGAGCCCAAAGCGGTGTACTACATACTTGAGTTTCTCTTTCACAACAACCCTGTGAAGTAGGTTAGGCTGAGAGAGAAGTGACTGGCCCAGAGTCACCCAGCTAGTTTTATGGCTGAATGGGGATTTGAACTCGAGTCTCCCCGGTCCTAGTCCAGCACTCTAACCACTACACCACGCTGGCTCTCCTTTGTGCACTTGCTGCAGCATGTTTGCATTGTGAATCCCATGTACCATTTGCATGATAAACTATACCCAAGCACTTATAGCTCCTGACCTACTCAACCCAACTCCCGCTAATTTGCCATTTATGTTCTTTCGGTCTTTCATTGCTGGGTGTTTATGACTAGGGACTCATCTTTGCAGAACTGTGTAAGTTTTTGTAGTGCTCTCTTCATTCCGACTAATGTCCTCGATAGTATAACTGCATCGTCAACATAAAGTAGGATTGATATGGGTCTGCCTGCTAGCTTAGGCAGATGGAGGTCAGGGTTATCCAGAAGGGGAATTAAAAAATTAATATAGAAATTAAACAGAAAAGGAGGAAGGATACATACTTACTTAACCCCCTTCCACGTAGCTGCAGGTTCAGACAGACAACTTTTCTTATTGCTCTTTACTCTCAGTGTGGTGTTTTCATATAGCATACGGATGAGCAGGAGTAATTGTGGGTCTATGGAGGTGTTCGCCAGTTTGCTCCATCTAGGGATGGAGTCAAAAGCTTCTTTTAAAGTCAATAAATACCGCATATAGAGAGGAAGAGGGTTTACCAGCATACTTTTGGGTTAAAACCAATGTGGACTGTCCGACTCGGAACCCAGCCTGTTCATCCCTAAGGATATTTTCTTGCTCTGCCCAATCAATAATCTTGTTACAGAGAACAACAGCTGACTTAAACAATAAGCTTGTTTACTAACTATACTCAGCAAGCTTATTGGGATATAGTTAGATGGATCATAGGCTGGAATTGCTAATAATGTGCAATGATATCTCTTCTTGAGAGTGTCAGGCCATGGAGAAATACTTGTAAGCTTTTCAGCAGATCCTCCCAGCCTGGTTGCTCAATGCAAGCAAATTACGGAGACAGGTATTCTGGCAACAACTCTCCCTATCCTGGCAACTGCCATGAAGAAGCAGTCAAAGCATGCCCTCTGCCAGCTTGTCTGTCCATTTGAACATATCCATCTTGATTTTTGCCTGGAGTAGCAACCCCACTCTCATGGGGTTGCAGAGAACTGAGGCTCCCCCTCCCACAATTCCTCATGGCAGCATATCTGCATATCTTGCAATGCCAGTCTGAATCCAGGAAATTTGAATGAGAGTAAAGATCTGTCCTTGGTCCCGGTGTTTCCCCAGTCTGTCCACCTGGCTACACCCGGACACATGGAGCATTAACATCTCATTTGGGTGTGTGAAAGGCTTTCCTGAAGAGGAGGGGATTGCTGTGCAAAAGTTCTATCATTAACCAGAGAGAGCGGGGACAGCACACAAGTGTCTCCCCCCCCCCCTTTTGACAACTCAACCCATGAGCATGCTGTGTGATGGAAGACCAAAAGTTGGCAAGCCTAAGGTTCTCCCCAGTAGAATGGCCCTCTCATGAGATTGGTAGTTCCCTGTTGGCAAGCTGCTATCAGAGCAGGAGTGTGGTTTCGTTTCCATGGACTTCTTTGCCAGGGTGACTCCTCATAAGAGCATACTTGGTCAGAGCTGGCCAGACCAAAGGGTCCTTTGCCATGCCTCATATACATATCCCCTCTTAGGAAGTCATCAAGTTCTCTTCCCTTTCCTGAGTAACAGAAAAATAGTGGGCCTCAGCACCCCACCCCCAAACAGAAATTGTGCTTGACTGTTTTGTTGTGGGGCTCTTACAAGGGAGCTCTCAGAAAAAGGACTTGCATGGCATGGCATGGCATTTAAAGGGATTTAAATACCCTTTCCCTGCCGAGGGTGGGTGGACCATTCCGAAAAGGCACAATTGCACTTGGCACAACCCCTTGAAGATCATGGCTGCTGCCCAGGATACATTCTGAGGCCTTATCCACAGTCTTGTTATGTGAGCACTATGGAACTTGCTGGGATGCAGCCTCAGTTGACCAGGAAGTGAGAGGGACTTCCCTGCCCTCAAAACGGAGATTGCCAGGTTGCAATTGGACAGAAGTCTGTAATGCAATTCATAGTTTGAAAAATTGACCATAGATTTGGCATCCTCCAGTTCCATGTTATGTGCAAATGCAGCCAATGTTAGCTATGGAAAATGGAACTCCAGAAGTACACAGAACATTGCCATTGGCAGCAGGGCTCTATTTTTCAGTCAATTCCTATGTCTCTTCCTTAAATAAACACTACAAGCATAGTAGCATAGTATTCCTTTTTCCAGTAATAACATTTATCTGAGAAGTACACAACATAGTTAATTTCTGTGTAGCTAAGGGCACATACAGTACTTCACGACAGAGGCCTAATCTTATCTTCCCTAATGACAGGAGCAACTTAATGGAATTAAGTATTTTCTCACAAAAATGCCTTTATTAATAATCTGTGTCACCCTGAAGCTCTGTGATTTATGGATCTGAGCAGAACTGTGAGGAAATGCCTGTGCTACTGGAATCATTTTGTGCTTAACCAAGGCCTGAAGCCATGTTGTAGTACCACACAGTAATTACAGGACATAAATGAGCTCACTAGTCTCTCGAAGTTTCTCTGATGTTACTTGAAGTATTCTTTATGTATTACCAAATATTTCACTCACTTCACTGTGGATATTAAAAATGAAAATCTCACAGCATGGAACAGTAATCTACATTATATTAAGAAAAAGAAAAAGAAAAGGGTGTTTTCTAACCAGTCTGCCTTGCCGGTTGGAAAGTCTGTTATGCAGACAAAGGGGTCCTTTAGTCTCAACTTTTTACTCAATTATAATTGTACATTAGAGGTGTCACTGAAGCTCTATGGGTTTGGAATTACAAAAGAATGTTACAGGCTCAAAACAACTTTCCCCAAATAAGATATGAGATCTTCAATCCAGCAGAACTCTTTTGAGAGTAGGGGGGGAAATGCCTCCCCAGCTCCATCCTGCAAAGTACAGGACTCCCTGCATATCCATTAATTACCTGCTCTACCCTACCCAAAGAAGTACAGACACATCACTACAAATTAATTCCTGGGCAATGCTAGATTAGGAATAGTGCGTTTCTCTGCCCTGTTTAAAATGATGCTAAGGCAGACTCCTCTCCCCAACATGTCTTAGTTTCCTGACATGTTTGTTCTTGGGATGTGTGCAGCCCTTGGAAATACATTGAATTCTCTGAGAGGAAGCTAAGTTTAGGAAAATGAAAAATATGTCTACTGTAGCACTATTAAAAACAAGGTAGAAAAACCAATGCTGTTGGAAACCAGTTATTACCTGGTAAATGAGTTATAGGAGGGATGTACTTATTTTGGGTGGGAGCTGAGGGGGTGATTGGTTGGAAGTGTGTATACTCTGAAGAGTGGGGGCTGGAGAGAAAATGCTTTTAAAAGATAATTTTGAAGCTGCAGACTAACTCTGACATGATCCAGTTTTGGGTCATTATTATTTTTTATAGGAGAAATCAGATTGTTCTAAAATACTTTGAGGTGAATGGGTTCACTTGGAAGCCCTAACGCCTAATATACAACCATATGCATATATTTGTGAACATTGGAACACAGTACAGTAGGATGCCAATGTCTAAAAAAAAAAGGCAGCTATGATATCTATATTCTAGATAGCTCACTGGCATGACAATTAATACAGGAGTTAATATTTATGCTGTAAATCCTTTGATGTTTGCAATTGCACTCCTAAATTTGCTATAGTGAAGATATTTTTATTACTTTATGCTGATGATGTAGTTCTCCTTTTTCACACATAAGATGGCTTTTCAAACATTTGACGAGCATTATCTAATTATTGGAAATATGATGGTCTTTCAGTTAATAATAAAAAAGGCCAAGCCTTTAGTATTCTCAACACACACACACACACACACAATATAAATGGTCTTTAGATGGCTATTTATTTGAGAAAATAACAACTAACCAATATTTGGGAGTTTTGTTTCATTTTTCTCTATCCAGGGTGTCCCAAAGGAAATTTGCTATTAAAACTGCTCTAAAAAGTATGACAGCATGCAAAGGGAATCTATGATGCTGTTCTCACATGCACCCTAACCCAGGCTAGGGAAGCCCAGCTTGGGTTAGGCTGCGCATGAGAACCACCGGGATCGTGTCCAATCCCAGCAGGGCAGTGCCACCTAGACTAGCTTTGAAACCCGGTTCTTAGCAGGGGTTACCTGAGCTCTGGTATCATGTGTTCACTGGAGCTATGTTCAGTCTGAGCAGGCACAGCAATGGGCTCGTAGGTGCCATCTCCTGGGGAATTCCCCCAATGCACTGTGCATGTCACGCAGTGAACTGTGGGATATCCAGAGGACAAGACATATTGTCCTAGACTCCAGAGCTCCATGCTGTACCACACAGCATGGATAGTCTGTGAACATGGTCTGTGCTTTCAGCCACAGTCAGGTGCTTGATGGAGGGAGGTGAATTGAACCAGCCTTCCCCATCGCCCACCGCCCACCCACTGCCCTGCCTGCCCAATCATGTGAATGACCACTATATCTCTTTAATATCACAAGTTTTTAATATTAAACTCAGCATGTACATGGTGTCCAAATTTGGATGATGAATTTTCATTTAAATATTTGTTTGTTTGTTTGTTTATATTTCTATACCGTCCTTCCAAAAATGGCTCAGGGAAATAATATTACACAGAGAAATAATAAATAAATAAATAAATAAATAAATAAGAGGAATCCCTGTCCCCAAAGGGCTCACAATCTAAAAGAAACATAAGATAGACACCAACAACAGTCACTGGAGGTAGAGTGCTGGGGGTGGATAGGGCCAATTACTCTCTCCCTTCTAAATAAAAAGAATCACCACATTAAAAGATGCCTCTTTGCTAAGTTAGCAGGGGTTTGAAAAAATTGGGAAAAAAATTAAGTACTGAATGTATTCAGTCTGGTTTTTGAGTGGTATTTTTGGTGCTCACAATGGTGTGGCAGCTGCATTTTTGTGATCAGAGGCAGGTATTGACTCAGCAAAAGCCAGGACTTCGACTCAGATGATAAAACTTTAATTCACATGGTATTTTCAGTTTGTTCTAGGCTACTGTCCTTTAGTTCAGCTAAGTCAGGATGTTAATGCATGGATAAAAATGCTCAACATTTTGGGTTTTTCACCACTAGTACTCCTTGCAGGGACATATCCCTGCAAATGAATTATCCTTTCAGATGGAGGAGAGAACAGCAAACATCTCAGTCTCCTCCCCTCCACTCACACTAGGCTGCAGAAGAAGGAATATGCACTGTTAGTTTCCAACCTCTTTGTGTCCCCACGGGGATTCTTCTATTATCAGAGCACTGAGAGGAATGCTTCCCTTCATCAGCAGCATGTAATTTAAGCATGCTTTAAGCTTTGGTCTGCATACTAATTCATTCAATGTTCAGTGCAAACACCTGCAGAATTTAAGTATCCCTAAATACAGAAGGACTCTTACCTTTAAATGGTTTAATGTACCACTGTCAGAACTATTAGAGAAGTAATTTAAAGGGACCTCTTATTTGGATAGATTCTGTCCTTCTAGTTCAGATTCTATTGAATCACTGAGTCACAGTTTGCTCTTTTACTATTTTTAAAGGATGTACAGAAAAGGTTAATTGACCCACTGATTGCGATGTACCCAGGTAGATAATCTGATTACAATGTTTTGCATCTTCTCTTAGATAATTATACGTTTGTAACAGAGAATATAGCTAAATTTTGGTTAATATCTATGATGATACAAGCTAAAATTACAAAAGAATAAACATTCTCAGTCAGTGGTGATTATCCTTTTTTTCTGTGCTGTGTATTGCCTGGTGTATAATTACTTCTTTTTGAAAGTGTATTCTTATTCTGTCATGTAATATTGTTTTGTTTCTTGGGTTCTGCTGAGTGAATTAGTAAATTTGGAATATCAACACTGGACACCCAGGTACTAGAGATATGCATGGAACTGGAGGTGGGGGGAGGCTCAAAGATGGAGTGGGGATACCTTTAAGGACTGGGGAGGGTGCTCTGACCCCCCTCCCCACTGTGTTTTCCCTGCTGGTGCTGCAGTGTAAAAGGGTCCAGTGGGGCAGCAGTGTGCTTCCCTGCTGCCCCATTGCCTCCTCGAACCGGAAGTGACTAGAAGTAACCAGTGCATGTGTGCACATCAGGCTCACTTGCACGTGCAAATGCCCAATGTGTTCATGTGTGCCAGGTACTTTCGATCACTTCTGGTCCAAGGAGACAACAGGGCAGCAGGCAGAAATGCTTCCCCACCGACAGACCCTTTTACACTGCAGCGCTGGTGAGGGAAAGCACCCTCCCCAGTTCTAACCGGTTAAACCACCAGTCTTTTGACCCTGTTTGGAGGCCTGTAAAATGGTCTCCAAACAGGTTTGTGTGCACATCCCTACCAAGTACAGAACAACATACACTCATGCTCATTATGGTGTCTGCCTCCTGCCCTCTGCTGGAATAGCAGCTGTTCTGGCTTCCCTTGTCCTATTCTGAAGCTTCTGCCACCATCTGTAGCCTGTAGAGGGAGGCGGAAATGATCTCCAGCATGGTGCCACAACACAGTAGCAACAAAGCTTTAGAAATGCAGTAGGTCCTGAAACGACCACAAAATTTAGTATGTTACTTTGAACTTCAAAATTTGTTTTATCTTTAGGCTTAGATCTGAAGTTCAATCGGTGTACATCCTTACTTATGTCTACAGATTCCACTGAACAGTCCGTTGTATCATAGATTTTTTTAAAATTTAAAAAAACCAAAACTGAGCACACTTGAAACATGCACATTACCTCCCCCTCCCCGCTGTGCCATCTAGCCCAGTGTTTCTCAAACTTTTTGGAGTCAAGGACCGCTAAATTCTTCGTGCAGAGTTTCAAGGACCGCTACATTCTTCATGCGCAGTTTCCCGGACCAGCAGTTAGTAAAGGGGTTTCAAGTCTGTCTATCTATCTATCAGACTTCTATACTGCCCAAACTTGCATCTCTGGGCAGTTTAGAATGAAAATAATATAAGCATTAAAATAATTAAATTTGGAATCTTTTGCAAACATTGAATATTAGGGGTTCTTAACCTTGGGTCCCTCAGTTAAACTCCCATAACCCCCAACAACAATGGCATTTGGCCATTATGGCTGGGGATTATGGGAGTAGAAGTCCACCAACGTCTGGGTACCCAAGGTTGAGAACCCCTGAATCTAAAAGCCTGGGTGAACAAATTTGTCTCCAGTATGTCTGGAGTAGAGGTGCTTGTGAATACTCAATGGAGAGGGGATGTTGGGCCATTAGAAAAATTCAAAAGCTACACGGGGCCAATGAAAACAACATACAAGCAAGCCCCACTGATGCAAGAGGGAAACAGTGTTCCCTCTCAAGGCGCCTCGACCACAACAGGCAGCTGGGTTTCAATCAACCAACCTTTGGCTGCAAACAATGAGCATGCAAGAACCAGCAGCCCTTCAAGTGGCGCCCACTGCCATACTTTTTCCTCCATGCCCCCGCATCGCATACAGTTTGAAGCTGTAAAGATAGGGAATAAGATAGCTGTAGGAAGATCTCAGCAGCACATGAAGGCAAGGCACAAGAAGGGTCCCATGCCTCCGTGATACTCTTCCTCTTCTGTGCCATGTGCAAAATTGAGGAAGTGAGTGCCTTGATTTCAGTTGGGGGGGGGGGTTTGACTCCCAGTCAGGGACCGGCACTCAACCCTTCGGGGACCGGCAGCGGTCCAGGGACCGGTGGTTGAGAAACACTGATCTAGCCTATCCTAAAGCAGGCAGACTTCCTTTCTCCTTTGTTTTGTTCATTTGTATTTGCAGCAGTAGGTAGTTGGAAGAAGGACTGAGTGTTTGCAGGGAGCCTTTAGAATCCCTGGGAAGAAGGCTTTTTGTGCATCCAAGAGGGCATGGAGGGGGAAGTGGGGTGATTTTTGCTTCTCTCTGTACCATGAAAAAGACATTTCTGCTTGCAGGAATGTTCCTGAGGGTTGCACAGCCCTCAGGAACATATTCTTGGAAGCAGAAATGTCTTTTTCAGTGAGGGGAAAGAAGTGAAATCACTTCTCCCTCCCCCTCCAGTCTACTCAGCTGCAGAAAAGGTATCACTGCAGAGACACTGAAAGCTCTCTGTGAACCGCCTTCCTTATGCCCACCTACTGCCACATAGTACATGGGCCATCGTTCATGTCAGCATGCAAAACTCTAATAATCTACAATAACCTTCCTAGAGTTGAGAAGTATAGTCCCTGGTCCCTTAAATTGGAGCAAATGTGTAGTAAAATCCTTCCCGTTATTTGGCATCTGAATGTTGACTCTTTAAAGTTTGGCATTTTACTGAAAATGCTTATTTAATGTTAACCAAAACATATAAAACTACTGAATTATAAAGGCACGTGTACCACATGCAGCATATATATTCACCATACAACTATATACAAATCTAGTTTAAAGGGGAAAGAGAGGAAGTTAGCTTTAATAGACTATTGTTGTTTCAGCATTCCTTTGGCATACTATTATGTAGATCCAATGGTACAGTATATGATATTTGTAAATGAGCTAATAAATAGCATGACCATGTTTTATTTTAGATAAAATCACACATTTCTCCAAGGCACTCTCACCAAAGCATCATTATTACTTTATTAAATACTACTTTTGCCTACTTGGGCTTAACAAACAAATCTAATGGTATGAAAGAATTTAATTTCAGAGCTAAATGATAATTTGTCAGGCACTGTTAATTCACATAATTCAAAGTTAATTATGTTTGCTGTATTAGGGAGTGCTGTAATTTTGGTCTGTTCAGCTGCAGCTTTTCTGAAATTGTACAGTTTGATTTGGCGTATGGAAAGCATGCACTACATTGGGTCGATGCCTTTTTTCCATATGTACACTTACATACATGCATATGTGAAGACAGAAAAAGAACTCATGTACTAGTTTCACAAATTAGAAATGATAAGGCAGTTAGGCAGTTCTTCCAACATGTTCTTAGGGTACACTTCTCCTCCTCCTCCTCCTCCTCCTCCTTCTCCTCCTTTTACATTTGTGCCCTAATCCAACAATAATGATCTGAACATAACATAATATAGCGTGTGTGTGTGTGTGTGTGTGTGTGTGTGTGTGTGTGTGTGTGTGTAAATCCCCTTATCTGTTATTCAAGGCTGTAAACAGTTCTGGTTGCTGGACTGGGATATTACATGTACTGTCTGTCACTATAGGGGTGGGTCATCGGAGGATTGAATGCTGGCTTCTGTTCCCTCCAACAGGTGTTTGGGAATATTGACTAGCATTTCTAGCTTAACTGGTAGATAGGCTAGAAAGATGCTGTACAGTCACTGTTGAGTAGATATATTTCTGGATCAAAGTACTGAATAAATTTAGGCATTTGGAAGAGAACAGATGGAATTTTGCAGAACTTGGACTCTGCACACCTTTTAGAACACAAATAAAAATTGCAAGCACCTAAACTTTGAACTTAAACCAAACCAACTTTATCCATTAGTCATATTACAAATCAGAAAATAGGATTATGCCCCCAGCTAGCATTAGCAAATGTATTTTCTGGGGTAAATGCAGATGTGACATCAAAAAAGTTTAATTGTGCATATGGTAGCTGCTGCCAGCTTAGCTATAGCCAAACAATGAAAAATCAAACCATGTCAAACCATTAATAATAATAATAATAATAATAATAATAATAATAATAATAGGAGAAACTGCAAGAAACCTAGAAACACCAAATAAAGAAGAAACAGTGCAATTCTGGGGGAAATTATGGGACAATCCAATAGATTATTATAAAAAAGCAGGCTGGAGGAAAGAGGTCAAAAAATGTAACCAACAAATGCGAGATCTAATAATAACACCAGAATTAATAAGTGAAAGAGCAAATAAAATTAAAAATTGGACTGCTCCAGGCGACGATGAACTGCATGGCTTTTGGTTTAAACACCTAACAAGCCTTCATAAACAACTATCAAAACAGTTCAATCACATTTTGCAAGGAGGTGATATTGACCAATGGCTAACAACTGGGAAAACTCATCTCATCATGAAAGACCCAGCAAAAGGTGTAGTCCCAAGTAATTATAGACCGATAACCTGCCTGCCAACCATGTTCAAATTATTAACTGGAATAATAGCAGATGAAGTAATGCAACACTTATTAACTAATAAGCAGCTTCCAGTTGAACAGAAAGGAAATTGCCCAAACACCAGAGGCACAAAAGACCAGCTGCTGATTGACAAAATGATTTTAGAAAACTGCAAGAGAAGAAAAACCAATCTAAGTGTTGCATGGATTGACTACAAGAAAGCCTTCAATTCATTGCCTCACACATGGATACTAAAATGTTTAGAAACAACAAGTGTCAGCAAAAACATTCAGATATTTATAAAAAAAAAAAGCAATGAGCATGTGGAGTACACAGTTAACAATCAGTGGCGAGACACTTGGACAGGTTAGCATTAGAAGAGGCATTTTCCAAGGTGACTCACTATCCCCTCTGTTGTTTGTAATCGCCATGACCCCACTTTCACAAATACTAAACAAAACAGGCCTCGGATACCAAACATCTAAAACATCAAATCAAATCAACCATCTGCTTTACATGGACGATCTGAAGTTGTATGGAAAGTCCCAGTCAGAAATCGAATCACTGCTAAATACTGTCCGTATATTCAGTAGCGATATAGAAATGGAGTTTGGATTAGACAAGTGTGCTGCATTAATAATGAAAAGAGGAAAAATAACAAAAACAGAAGGAATAGAACTGCCCAATGGAAGCAAGATCAAGAACCTGGAAGAGAAAGAACATTACAAATACTTTGGCATTCTCCAGGCTGATAACATCGCACACACTGAAGTTAAAAGAAAAATGGGAAATGAATACATCAGGAGAGTTTAAAAAATCCTCAAGTCCAAACTCAATGGCGGGAACACCATACAAGCCATAAACACCTGGGCTATACCTGCTATCAGATACACTGCAGGAATAATAGACTGGACCCAGGCAGAGCTAGAGACGCTAGATCGTAAGACCAGGAAAATCATGACCATCGATCATGCTCTGAACCCCCGCAGTGATGTCAATAGGCTATACCTCCCTCGCAGCTCAGGTGGAAGAGGAATGCTGCAAGTCCATCAAACAGTAGAGGAGGAGAAAAGAGGCCTTGAAGAATATATCAAGGACAGTGAAGACGATGCACTTCAAATGGTCAATAACGTGAAACAATTCAACACCAATGAAACAAAGCAGGCCTACAAGAAAGAACACGTCAAGAACCGAGCAGAAAAATGGAAAAATAAGCCCCTGCATGGTCAATATTTGCACAATATAACTGGAAAATCAGACATCAGCAAGACCTGGCAATGGCTTAAGAATGGTTACTTGAAGAAAGAAACAGAGGGTTTAATGCTGGCTGCGCAAGAACAGGCACTAAGATCAAATGCAATAAGAGCCAAAGTCAAAAAATCCACAACAAACAGCAAGTGCCGCCTTTGTAAAGAAGCAGATGAAACAGTGGACCACCTAATCAGCTGTTGTAAAAAGATCGCACAGACTGACTACAAACAAAGGCATGACAAGTTAGCAGGGATGATACACTGGAACATCTGCAAAAAATACAAGCTACCTGTAGCCAAAAATTGGTGAGACCATCAAATTGAAAAAGTGGTAGAAAATGAAGATGTAAAAATATTATGGGACTTCCGACTACAAACAGACAAACATCTGCCACACAATACACCAGATATAACTTTAGTCGAGAAGAAAGAAAAACAAGTGAAAATAATCGACATAGCAATACCAGGGGATAGCAGAATATAAGAAAAAGAAATAGAAAAAATCACAAAATACAAAGATCTACAAATTGAAATTGAAAGGCTGTGGCAGAAAAAGACCCAAATAATCCCAGTGGTAATTGGCGCCCTGGGTGCAGTTCCAAAAGACCTTGAAGAGCACCTCAACACCATAGGGGCCACAGAAATCACCATCAGCCAATTACAAAAAGCAGTTTTACTGGGAACAGCCTATATTCTGCGACGTTATCTATAACAATTGACAATAAAATTCTGGCATCCCAGGTCCTTGGGAAGGACTCAATGTCTGGATAAAACAAACCAGTCAATAACACCTGTCTGACTGTGTAAACAAGAAATAATAATAATAATAATAATAATAATAATAATAATAAATAATGTCAATGGACATCTGGTACAAGAACCTATGGCCTTTCACAATCTCAGAAAAGCTAACCCATATTATTCGGCCCCATTCAAATCAGACTACAAATAATGCTTTTTATGTAATTTGGTCAGATTTTATTCTTTATACTAATCAGGAAAATTATGGTTGTTTTCCTATCCCAGATGATATTAGAATATGGATGGATTGATGAATCAGGGTTTGTCATATTATGTTTTGCTCTTTGTATTTGGAATATTGTTTTGCTATGCAAATTTGTTTTAATAACGTTTTTTAAAAGTCGTGTTTAATGCTAGCTAGCAGGAAAGTGACAGAATGTAACTTTTTTAAATGAATGTGGTATTTCCATATAGCAGCAGTGTTTCATATGTATACGAAGAGCAGGATCCTGTTTGACCACACATAGCTTTTTGATGGCATTCAGTTTGGTGGCCTCAGGTAGGGATATGCGAACCGGCTCTCCCTTGAACCAATTTGCACTCAAGCTGAACTGGGGGCAGGGGCTCAGTCCAGTGGCGAACCAAGCCAAGCTCTCCATTCACAAGCCAGTCCAAAGGCATACTTGTAAAGGTCTGGATTCGAGCCAAACTGGGTTGATTGGTTCCGTGCACTTACCTAGCCTCAGGTTGTACAGAACTAGTTTATCAAAAATGTAGCTTGAAAACTGCAACCTATAACCTGAACAAGCCACTATAATCATTGGCTGACATCCTAACTAAGGAAGTGGGTGCACTCCAGCAATCTCTGTGGAAGGCATCCAGAGTGCTGCAGTGCAGAGCTTGGTATGTGAAAGGCAATTTTCTCCTATCCCTGCTTTCTCTGGAAATGCCCAGTGCCACCTGCATATATGTCCCAGTGGGCTATACTACCCCACTTTTCACACTCGCCATGCTGCACAGCTAAAAAGGATCTCTCTAGCACGGGCATATATTCCTAGGGTGTGTCCACTTCCTTGTTTAGAATGTAGTCACTGCTTCCAAAAGATATGTAGAAAAAAAATGAAGAAAATACCACATATTTATAATTTGTTATGAACCATTGAAAGACCACCCATAGACTGACAATCTCATTGTCAGTGCGTGTAATGTCCCGGTCCAGAAGCCAGAAAAAGAGGCTAGGAGAGTAGTAGAAAAGAAGTAGATAGAAATGGGATTAAGCAGGCAATCCTGACCAGCTGCTTCTGTTCTCACTAAAAGCTGTTTTCCTTAGAAGAATCAGTCATTTAGGTTTTCGTTCATGCACTTGCATATAACATGTAATTCTATCCTGTCAGAATGTTTTTTTACTGTACTGGGTTGGCTGGCAAAGGATTCTGGTACGTTAGTCCAATCTTATTTCCAAGGAGAACCAAGATTCTAAGCTTTACTGCCTTGCTGCAGGAAATTATATTTACTTTCCCACATTGATAAATCCCTGTGTGGAAGACTGCAACATAGAACCTAATATGATAAAAGCCACCTTCCTTTCCCCAAAAGCTTGGCATTCAATAAAGTAGTGCGAAATGAAAGACTAAATTAAAATCTGACCTGAAATGGGGTTCACATTTACTTCAGAGACAAAAACCCAGTAAGGGAGGTTTTGTCATAGCTTTCTTGCTTAATGGGTCATGAAGGTCATTGTTTTGCTGGAAGCTGGCAAAAATAGCATGCAGATCATGCTTCCGGCTTAAGGGGATGTTCCCATTAGTTGGCCCAGTGCTGATTGGAGGCACGTACAACAGGCTTCTAACCTATATCATGTGTAGCTGGTCTTGTAGTAGCAAGTATGACTTGTCACATTAGCCCTGGTTGCATATGAATGGGAGACTACATGTGGGAGCACTGTAAGATATCTCTCTTAAGGGATAGAGCCGCTCTGGGAAGAGCATCTAGGTTCCAAGTTCCCTCCTGGCATCTCCAGGATAGGGCTGAGAGAGATCCCTGCCTGCAACTTTGGAGAAGCTGCTGCCAGTCGGTGTAGACAATACTGACCTAGATGGACCTATGGTCTGACTCAGTATATGGCAGCTTCCTATGTTCCTATGCTCAATGCATATTCAAATATTAGAAATAGCATAGGTGGGTTTGTCTCTCTCCTGGAAACAATGACAAGTTGGGCTAAATTCCCATTGCTTTGTTTATCATGGATCTACTAATACTTTTCCCTGATTCAAATCTTTTATATTTGTGAAACTCTGAATATAGCTTGAAAAATCTCATGATAAACATTTTATGCAGTATAATATAGAAACAGAAGGTATTGCCCTCAAACCAAAAAAGATGAGGCAGAATTTGGGGTGAAAGGGACATAAATGTATTAAAAACCATTCTTATTGGATCTAGAACTCCATCCCCCGCATAAACAGTGTGGGCAAGAAGCCCATATGCATGTTCACACCCTGGCTCAGAGCAGAGGGTCAGCACTAGCAGTTAGTAAACTAATAGGGATGTGCAAATCGATTCAAATTCAGAATGATTCTACTTGAATCTGGCCGATACAAATGATACAAATTCAAATTGAATCAGCCCTAAAAGGGGTAATTCAAGTCAAATTTGAATTAAACAGGATAGATTCCATTTTGAATTGATTTGATGGCAGCTTAGGGACATCTTGGCACCTTTTAAAAACCATTCAGGTTTCCTGATTGGTCAATAAAAGGCACCAAAATCAGTTTAAATTTGCCCAAGGGTACTCACCAATACCCAGTCCGCTACTCCTACACTCCACCCACACTGTACCTGCCCAGTTGTGACTTGTGAAACTAACAAGCTATAGAAGGGAACAGAATGGAGTAGGCAAAGAAACCCTTGAACATGGCCAATCAGTTGGAGAGCCGAAAATTCCTACTTGGCCCCCAAAAGGAGGCACAGAAAAGCCCATTCTATGCACAGTGTGGGAGGGTAGGGGAAGCCCATGGTAGGGAAGACTGTGTGTGGAGGTGGATGAAGGGCCAATGATAAGCCCCATCCCCATTGCTCAGTCAGCCAATAGGGAGCCAGCCTCGGCACTTCCAAATAAAAGGGTGAGGCAAAATGCCACCCCCACATGGGGTAGCAGGGTGGCCCATTCCTTCAATGACTGATGCTGGTATTACCCTATATTTCTTTTTAGATTGTGAGCCATTTAGGGACAGCAGAGCATCTTATTATTTATTTTTCTATAAAAACCACTGAAACTTTCTGTTGAAAAGCTGTATATAAATGTTTGTAGTCGTAGAGACCAGCAAACGAGTGGGAGACGGTACATGCACCACTGCCCCAGCATGCAAAGAGGCTGGCTTGGAAGCTAGCTGACTGTCCTGCCTTGAGCCAAGTGGTGAAGTTGCTGGCCTGGCTGGGGAGAGCAGGCTGGGTGACCTGTGGGGGAAGAGGGCAGAGGACTGTGTGTGTGGTACATCTAACCAGGAGATGAATTTATGGTTCAGAAGCCTTGAGAACTCTTCACCTGTACAGCAAACTGAGCAGACATACAGCTTACCTGGTCATCACCAGCTTTACAGTGATGAGCTGTATTTATTCTCAAATTATCCAAATTTTATCAAAATATGTATATATTGTACAATTAACATATGCAAAGTTTATGCAAAGTGGATACTTTTTGGATACTTTTTTGGTGAAAGGTGTCTTCTATTTTGACTTTTTTGGTGATCGATATCAACTTTTTTCACCATCTGGACCTAGCATCACCATCTGGACCTAGCATCGACCTAGCGCGCGCACACACACACACTTACTTATATGTTACAGTTGTGAGATGTCTACTCCAGTTACTGATATACAGTCAGATTAAGTTAAGATTCTGAAAATATAAGCATCTTATAGGGCTGCACCATGACTGGGTCTACAGCTTCAGGAGAGCTGCAACAGGAATCAAGTAGTAGCAATAGATTTTCAACATTGATCTCTTTCTCTTGAAAGCATTTATATAGTTAGAAATGTGCTAAGATTTTTTTCAGTATTTTTAATACATAATATTTTCTATTAGAAGTTGATAGTTTTATATACTATGCTTGTATCTTTGCCTTTATTCACCAGGGTGGATTAATTTAAATCAAGGCAATTTAAATCATTAAGAAATAAGACCAATTTAAGCCATTGATTTACATCAAGTGTTTCATTTTTAAATTAATATATTTCCTGAACAGCATGCATGCTAACTGTTTGCTACAAAAAATATAAGAAATTCGTTTGAAACTTAATAGGATTTTTATACAACCCAGGGGCATAATCCAAAAATCTTTGGTTATGTAGAACTGTAGAATTATATCTGTTAAGATGCAATGGACAGATTTTTGTTTTATATAAATCTGACCACCCTCGCAAGAGTAAAGTCCTCTTTTCAGGTAGCAGACATCATTTTATTCCAGTTTCAGTTTCTCTCTGCTGGATGGTTAAATGATGTGCTGAGGACATGGCAATGATGTGATAAGGGTACAGAAGGGTCACCTTCTGTACACATGCAAGAAGGTCACATGCTTGAAGACCAAGTGTCCAGAACATTCCAGAATAAACAGCTGATAGTTGCAGGGCAAAACTAACATGGACATTCCCTTTCTATTTTATTGAGAATGTCCATGATGTTTATTGATGAAGTCAATAACATTCATAATTTGATACATAACACACTGCAAAGCTTAGGTAATTAGAGCGCATAAGACAAGATATGTGATATCTTGGAATTAGCAATTGATCCTGGTATGATACAGCCACTAAGGTCAGTCTTGTGGAACGTTTTTTAGTAGTGGTGCTGGCTCAGATTGTTTTGGGGCAGTTGTGTTGGAGGCTGCCGTCTTTCCCCCTATCATGTCATGCTCTTGTTGTTATATCAGTGGGGGCTTTGCATTATACAGAAAAGCAGGTAGTTATCACCAGCACTGTTGCCATCACTGAGCTACCATTAAGGTGAGCCCCCACAATGATTTTTATTTTATTTTATTTTATTTTATTTATTTATATCAAACGTCTATACCGCCCAAACTTTCGTCTATGGGCGGTTAACATAAAACAATTAAAACACATATAAAACGTTAAAACAATTCAGCAATTTAAAATCAACCATAACATTAAAACAGACAATTTTAAAAAGCTGGGAAAGCTTGGGTGAAAAGACGGGTTTTCAGGTGTTTTTAAAAAATTGCCAGAGATGGGGAGGATCGTAACTCAGCTCAAGATTGCATTCCACAATCTCAGGGCAGTAACTGAGAAGACCTGTCTCTGTGTAGTCACCAGACGAGTTGGCAGTAACTAGAGACGGACCTCCTCAGATGACCTCAATGGGTGGTGCGGCTCATAGTGAAGAAGATGCTCTTTAAAAAACCAAGGCCTAAGCCGTTTAGGGCTTTATAAGTTATAACTAGATTTAGTGGAGGTATAACCTTGCAGAAGTTACAGTAAGCTGAATTCCTCGTTGGTAGCTGCCACCTTTTCTCACTAGGGCCTCAGAGGTCAGCTATAGGTCCCTCGATGGCCTGGGCCTGTGGCAACTGTCGTAGGTGGCCAACCCATGACACCAGCCCTGCATACACCTACAATAGCCAGAATGTGATAAAAGTATCCATCCAGAGACTGAACATGCCAGTTGTATTCATTTTCCAAGGGATATTTCCTTTCTGAGTCAAGCACTTGAATATTGTTAGACATGGTAATTTGCATAGTGCAGTTTGTGATAATAAATATTGTATTTGTTAATTCACAGTGCAGAACAAAAAGTCCTGTACATGTGGTGTTAATGAACTGTAATTACATAATTATTAATCTTATGAAAAACAGAATTCTCCCAGAGGCAATCAAATGGGCATGCTTGGCATAGGCCTTGAACTGACACTTCAGCACATCTATTTTAGAATACATTTCCTAGGATGTCTTGTCAGTCCATGTATTTTTTAATGCATTTTCAGCTACAATTTTCCATTGCTACTGTTTAAGGTTTATGTTTACTATTAAGAAAGCTTTGTTAGGTGATTAGTTCCATACTTACAATGGGACAATTTTTAACTACTTAGTTAAGATTAATTTTTAGCTGAGTTAGGGTCATTGAGTATATAAAGTCTTCTTAGCCTCTTGGCATTTATTCAACTGTTCCTCCCCCCCCCCCCCCCACAATAGCACAATGTGTGTGCCCTTCTTAAGTTACAGAATTTGGCAGTTTGCAGAACCAAACGGTCCAAGATTGAAAAATTTTAGTAGACAAAAAAATGGACCTTCATGTTGCTTTCTTTAAAAAACAACAACACACAATAGAGAAATTATGACAGAAAATAAAGGTGGGTCATCATAGATACATTGTACCAGTAGTCCAAAAATTGCATTGACATTTGGATAGCCCTCTATGAGATACTGTTTTAATCTCTAAGTTAAAAAGAATTTGGATCTTATATAAAGATGTAGGAAGTAATTCTTCCACCAAATAAATCTCAAAAGTAGCTACCCAAAACACAGTATTTGCAGAAACTACAAACTGGGTTTAAAAAAAAAAAAAAAATCCTAGAGAATCAGTTACAATCTGGGCCCAAGTCATGCAAAAGATGAAGAGTCCGTTTTGGATCCTATACTCAAACTGATCTTACTCAGATGTCATGAGGGACATGAGCATGCACAGATTGTGCCCCTTTTTCTGGGCGTGCCATCTCACAGAATTATACAGTGGTCCCTCGACTTACAAACTACTCGACATAAGTATTTTTCGAGTTACAAACGGCAGTTTTAGATCCGGTTTTAGATGGGGTTTCCTCGACTTACAAATTTTTAGATGGGGTTTCCTCGACTTACAAATTTTTAGATGGGGTTTCCTCGACTTACAAATTTTTAGATGGGGTTTCCTCGACTTACTAATTTTACATGCGGTTTCCTTGACTTGCCTGCCTGTTTACTGCCTGTTTATTCTTGAAAAGAAATGTTCCTGTGCAGTTTGCAAGCCTTACTGGGGGTCTGGGTCTTTTTTCTAGGCTCCGGAACGCATTAATCCGTTCCCAATGCATTCCTATGGGAAACCGCTTTTCGACTTACGAATTTTTCGACTTACAAATGTGCATTCGGAACGGATTAATTTCGTAAGTAGAGGGACCACTGTAATTGTATGGGGAAAATACCAGTGCATGAGAGGGTGATTCAGATGACTGCCTCCCCACAGACAACTCTGTGAGACAGAACACTGGTGGGGATGGTACTTGTATGCTCACATCCATAATCACATGTAGCCATTACCTATATTTATCTGTCTGTCTATCACATTTTTATGCCACCAGAAATGGGAATCTTGTGGTAGTCATGAATACTAGCAATATAAAGAGTGTAGTGTGTTCAGTAGCCTTGTGTAGCACTGATTCCAGCTAGATCCACTTCAAATCAAAGTACCAGGATGCAGAAATCATTACTTTGTACTTAGAGAAGCCAATCTCATCTTCCTATTTTTTTTTAATAAGCAGCATGTCTATTAGGCCCTCACCTAGAGGCAGCAATCCTGCTCCACTCACAGCTGATGTGTGGCTGGGTCGTTTTGGCAGTGAGTGCCAGTGCCCACAACTGACTTCAAGCAGGGGTGCTTTGGGTTTTCTGCCTGAGATGGGAGCTGGCAGGGATCTGTGTTAATGATTTAAAAACAAAACACACACACACACACACACAAGCTCCTTAAGAGTTACCCTTCCCCTATAGATCCAAAGTAGCACAGAACTAATTCTTCTTCAAAAATGGTGTGGTTCTTTAAAAAACGGAAGAGATCAAATTATTTCATCCGTGTTTCTGTGTCAACATTTTGAATTTCAAGAAATGATTGGAAAGATTGTACTGACATATCTGACATTTTAAAGTATTTAGCACAGACATATCCAATAAATTGCAGCAGATAGGATGGATGTTCTTCTCATCTGACAGCAGAATATGATAATTTCCGACAAATTCTGCCCAGGTTTTTTTTTTGTTGTTGTTTCATTGTGGCATTATGAGACATTAAAAGCACCCATTGATATTTCTGGAAATAAATTATTCAGTGTAATGAAAGCAAGTATGTTGTTTGTATGTGTGTCAGCAGCCTAACCCTGGGGGGGGGGGGTGGTGGAAAGCAACAGCAACGCAAACAGTAAGGTCATTCATATGAACATAATAGGGATGGGAGGATGCAGCAGGGAAGGCAGGGATGAACCTACCTTCCTTCCAGACAATCGCCAACCTCCTCTTCAGCACACGGTCACATGCCCAAGCAGTGCAGATGACTGGAGGCTAGGAAAATGAGTCCTGGCCTCCAGGAACCCCAAAATTCACTGCATAAGCAGTGAAATGCATTGTGGGATTCCCCCTGAGTTGGGCACTCTAGGTGCCTGAGTCTGTGTGTAGCCTGAGCATTCCCACGACCCGGACCGGGGGTAAAAGAATGCTCATGCCATTTAACCCAGGTAAAGGCTCGGGTAAAAAACTCAGGCTACCAGGGGTGGCAGTGTCGGGATTGGACTTGATCGTGGCACTACACATGAGCTGCCCTACCTAGGGAGAGCTGCCCACGAAGCTACTTGCTGCCTAAGTAGGGCTGCTCGTGTGAATAACCTCAGTGTATTGCAACACTGCAGCAAGAGTGATGTATTTACCTAAATCCAAGAATAGGTTTTCCCCCAAGTTCTTTGATGTTAGAAATCAGGGGGTCTTCTTAAATTTAGAGTCCATTTTGGGTAAATAAGGGTATAACCTGTATTTAGCCTCTATTTTCTTTAAGGGGCTCATCTTCATTTCAGAGTCATCTTGTATTCAGATAAATACAGTATCACAATAAAAATGGATATGATTTTATTTTTATTTATTTTTTTACAAATAGCATACTTTTGCACAAACAGATTGCATCTACAAGGACAATCCTACTCATTTAAATTTGCTTGCATAGTTATTTTTTTCCAGCATTGGAAATTATGAAAAAATATTGCATTTGTTTAAAAAGCATTACATATGGCAAGATAATACATAAATCCTCTGAAAATAAAGCCAACGATATTTTAGGAAAGCCTGGAATTGAAGCAAAACAGCAAAACCGCAAAACATGTTTCAGTACATCCATGATTACCATGTTGCAATTTGGAAAGCATGGAAGGCAAATGGATCTGATACAGAACACTCAAAGTGCCAAAGATCAGCCCTCCTTGAAACCGATAACCACATTATTCACCACTGTTAGCAATGACAGATAAATACCTACCTGTGATAAGCTGATCTGGGAAATAGTAGCAACAAGCATCAGGACTTTCACCCCTATATCCTGTTCAATTATCCTTTAAAAATTGCAATTATTACTATTACTTACACAAATTGTGTGCACATCTTATGCTCAGAGTATGAAAATAACCAATCAACACAGATCTGTTTGACTCAAAGTTGTGAAAAATGCAAAGATATAACACTGAACTTCCTCCACATAAAGACCAATTACAGTAGCTGGTAAAACATTGCCTCAGCACATACCAATATATTATTATCAAGTGTTATATGCAAAATGTAGAAAAATCCCTGCAGCCATAACTTTTAATCTATGTGTAATTACCTGTTTTAAAAAATCTACATAAGTTTGGAACTTTAAGGCACTGGTATTCTCTGAGACCAACATCTCCTAAGAAACATGTATGATCAGTAACTGTTCTGCATTCTTAACACTGATCTTTCTGAAATATTTGCAGACACAAAAGCTGTAATACAGAATAAAGTATGCCCTGTGGAGTATTACAAGGTAGTACATTCATTAAGTGGTTCTTATGACACCATAAATGTTTTAGGCAGAAGATGTGAACATAAAATTCTAGGCTTCCTAATACTCCAGCAGAGACAACTTTGCTTTTGTATAATGTAGTCTTGTCTTTTTAAAAACAAAACAACCCAAAGCCGTTTTAATTCTCTATAGAAAGTGAAAGCTAGTCTCTTTCTCCTTTGGAATGATACTGAAAATGTCACACTTTGTTATAGTTTTAACATGTTACTATACATAGTTTAAAGCATTAATTCTTACCAACATCATTTGATAAAACCAACCGTCTCTTTGTGGAGAACATAATGGGAGGGAAGCTAAAACCTGTTAACTCTGAATAGTTACCCGTATTAAGAAAATGGCTTTGGAATGTTGCCATGAACTGAAAATGTGACATGAACTCAAAATTAGCTTTAGTGTCAGTGTCACAGGCCGATGGTGTTTCTTTTAAATTTCATATCAAGGTTTTGACAGGAGCTGCCTGGGTTACCTCAGGCAGCTTATGTCATCTGGAGCGGTGGGAGTGGAGGACTCCCTGCTGCTCTAGAAGAGGTTAGCCCAATTTTTTAAACCCAGTGTTTTACTGAGGATGACCCCGGGTACAAAGACTTCTGCCTGGCCCACCGCCATTTCTAGCAGTGAGCGGGAGGGCAGGGGGAGAGCAGCCATGCTCATGGCATGGGGCACTCTGGGATGTGGGAGGGGGAAGTCCTCCCACTCCCAACTTATGCCTTCCCCATGCTGCCGCTCATGTAGGCGAGGGGTGCAGCAAAGGCAAAGATGACAACGCTCATCTGCTGGGGAAGGCAGGCAAGCTCCTGTTGACCTCCCCAGTGTCTCTGTAAGTTTGTGAGAATGACCTCATTGCATCAATAGACCCTGATTCTGCTATAATAATGTGTTTTTATGTAGCAAAATTGATTATGCCAACTCAGTTTATGTAGGTATGAAACTTGTATATTACAACCTTGTTGTACACTTCTCATCCTTTATTGCGATCTCATTAGGAGTGAGAAGTTGGGTTCTGAGAGTTCTCGGTCCATTCCATTCATCTGTTTCTATGAATCTATGGCTGAACTTTCTGTTCACACATGCATATTCATCACTTGATGACAGAAATGGCGAGTGATGGCATACATGTGTGAAACAGCCATTACATATAACAAACACCATGGACAGAATTTCATATCACCTCAAACACTTTTAGAAGCTCACAAATTCAGCTGTGGGACATCAGGCGTGACGTGATGAGAGATTACTGCACAATTGATGCTGTCAGCTTTGACAGTGCTGATCACTTGTTGGACTCGAGGGGGAATGGATGCCTGGATTCAGTCTGTTGCTCCCATTTGGCACGTGCCAGTGCTTTATCATGGACTATCTGCACCTACCCAGCAGCACACACCTCCAACAGCTGAAGCCTCGATTTGTGTCTGTTAGAAAGTGTTACATAGATTCTGCTATAAACAGGGCTCTTTCTTTGTTTGTTTAGAATATTTATATACCACCCCAAACTAGCATCTGTGGGTGGTTTACAATAAAATAACATGAATTAAAACAAGAATCAAAACATTAAACATATAACAATTAAAAGAACAATAGATTCTGTAAATCTTATTAAAAGCCTGAATGGATCTAATTAAAAGCCTCTACTTGGCCTGACCAGTCTTTGAGGGACTTCTTCATATCAGAAGATGGAAGCAGGGCGATGTGCCTGTGTTGTGGTGGGGGTGCTGCTGGCTCTGGTTCCCCAGTTTCCCTGGTATGTGCATGTGGTGGGGTGGGTCCTAAGGCATGGAGTACCTCAAGGTCTGGGTTTTAGAATGTTCCCATTCTGTCTATGGCCTGTTTATGTGGTCCTGTTTACTCTGTAGCTAGGTACAATGTACTCAGTTTTTGAATGCCTGAGGAAGGCTAAAGTCTCATTACAAATCAAAAAGGAAATAATTGCATTTTGAACCTGCTAATTAATTAGCTCCTAATTTTTCTCTTTCCAGATTGTCCTTTTCTAACTGAACTGTAAGTTCAGTGATGTTTATATTATGTTTTGACTTGTCCAAGAAGCTTTTGTCTCAGACAAGCTTTTGTCTCAGAGCAATGATGAGGTAAAGGTAAAGTGTGCTGTCAAGTCGATTTCAACTCCTGGCGCCCACAGAGCCCTCTGGTTTTCTTTGGTAGAATACTGGAGGGGTTTAACATTGCCTTCTTCCACGCAGTATGAGATGATGCCTTTCAGCATCTTCCTATATCGCTGCTGCCCAATACAGTACCAGTGGGGATTTACGAACCAGCAACCTTCTGCTCATTAGTCAAGCATTTCCCCACTGTGCCACTTAAGGTGACTAGGCAAACAGCAAATTGGGACTCATCATAGAGCTCATAAACATGCAGACTATAAGCAGATTGGTTCAGTACCATCTTTACCATGCCTGTGGCTTCCTACAATGCAATTGAATGAAACTCTTCCTGCATTGGAAGATTTTTTTTTTTTGGAAGAGATAACCATTATTCTTACTGTTTTTCAATAATTTCATTAGCAAAACATGTGTATGGGTTTGGATTCTATAAGGAAAATCTTAGAAAGCCTGGACTTGTTTCAGTGATGACTTCCCATGTTTCAGAATAAAAAATATGAAACCATAACAAATCATTACACAGTACCTGTACTCTTCATCTCATCTAGGTGAGAATCCAGCCATTCCAGGACTGGTGGTTCTACCATATATTTGTTTTGTGTGGTACCTCTTCTGAAAGAAAAGGGACTTAAGCTCACCATGTTTTAGGTTCTTACATTCAGCATTGATGGCAGTGGCTGGCATTCTGACTAATGAAGTTCTCATGTTGGATCACAGGGACATGACCAAAGCCTCATGCAACCTCCCATTCCCCCTGCAAGAGCACTGTTGTGCCCCTCGCATGCAAGCGACTTCAGACTCTGGAACACTCCCTGAAATCACACACACACAACCCATTGGAAACACCTCACTGAGGGTTAGGGATGTGCAAAACGTTTTGACTCAAAATGGGCAATTGTGAGAGTTTTGAGCTCAAAACAAAATGCCCTTTAAATAAAGGGCAAAACAATCACATTCCGAATTGAAATGTGCCAACGTTTCGAGCCCCATTTGAGAGGCCTATTTTCCTCTTGCTGATTGGTTTTCTGGCACTGACTTCTGATTGGCTTGCGATTTCATTGCTTCTTGGTTGGCTTGTTATCATACAAACCAAGTGTTATTATGGGCAATACTGCCCCCATTGGCTGGGGGAAGGGAAGAGGGAGGGTGGAGCCAAAAGAAGAGAGATTCAAAATGTATTTAAAAGGACAGGGAGGCAGAGAGAGTCCTTATAGTTCTTTTCATGGTAAGAGTCAAGAAGCTTTGTTTCTTGTCAGGCCATTGGTCCATCTTGCTCAGAATTGCCAACAGTACACAGACACAGACTTCTCCCAGTTTACAGGCAGGAGTCTCTCCCTCAGCCCCATATCTGGAGAGATCAGTAGTGGGTGGTATACAAATTTATTAAATAAAATAAAATAAAATAAAATAAATAAATAAATAAATGCTTCCCATAACAAAACTGTCTTCACTTTCTGTGTAAAGTCTGAAAATGGGAGGCAGGGTGGACATTTGTCAAATTTTACAGTGGGCATGGAAGTTCTTGGCTTTCCTACGAGTTGCCCATCTATAATATCATCCCACATGATAAAAAGCACTTTACTACCACTGCTTTCTGGATGCGTTTATGCATTTTTATCCTACTCAATTCCCAAGGAGCTCAAGGTGGCACACATATTTCTCTTCTTTTACCATCATAAAAATTTTATGAGGTAGGTGGGTTAAGAAAGAGCTACTAGTCCAAGGTAACCCAGTGCCAGAACCCACCTTGAGAGGTCTTCTGAGCCCGACGACATGGGCGCCAAAGAGTCAGTAGCGGAATGAGGGGATGAGGATTGGGGGACACTAGTGCCTGCAGAGGCTTCGGAACTCCCCTCAGAGCAACCCCCAGAAGAAGACCCTCTTCCAAAGACTTCCTAGAACTCCCCTCTTTGGGAGTTCCCAAGCCCAACCTCACAACCGATGAGCCTTATTTACATGATGCCATCCAACTACCCCAGTGAGTTGTGACATTAAAAAATAAGCCTCAACCACAGTGAAAATTCCCCACTCAAAGACCAATCAGAGTGGCGTTCAAAATTCCCTCATGGCCACCATTAAGGGTGACCAGCAAAGCCAGAGGAGAGATATTTAATTAAAGTAAGGGTCAGTGTTTGGATTCCGCCCAAATTCCATTGGGGCAACATGAAATGGTTACCCTTATATACCTTGCATTCCCACTTTTTGCAAAATTTGAGCATTGTCAGGCAGAAATTACTAACTTCAGCCAATCATGTGTCTCCCATAGCCTCAATGTAAAACTCATCCTCCAAACAACTGTTAGGAGGCCTCAGAAGCAGACATGGTTGCCTCAGCTGGATAGTAAAGAAGGGAAAGGTATCATGGACTTTTATTAACCAACTTATACAATATTTCTTTGCTGGCATATAAAGCAGAGCAAATTACATTTTTAACACTCCCTTATTATATATGAATGATCCTTTGACAGTTGTACTGTAAGTTTAATTCATATATAAGGGCTGCAGAAAACTGAATAGACAATTCGTCATTGGCCATGACCTGCAGTCAAGATTTTTATTTTTATAATGTGCTCTCTCTACTGCTGTTTGTTTATTCATTCACTCACTCACTCACTCTCTGCATTGAAGCTAGTATTTCTTGAGGGACAAGTGACAACAGGCACTGAAGCTGAAAGCGATAGCAGCGTAGGATGCTGAAGCAACTCAAGCCTGTAATTAATTTTCTTTCTTTAAATTCCCATCAATAATATTTAGTTGCAAGACTGTGGCAGAGTGGACCTATCTTGCAGCACATTTCCTGTTGCAAAGGTTACAATATCACTTGCACACTGATTGTGAGGTGGGGAGGAAACAGATTATGATGCAGAACAATGAGCTAGGAAAACCTCACAAGACCTATTGATGAAAGTAAACTTGACAGGATGTACCATATATTACCGTGGCAGAAATAATCTTCTATCTTTACTCTTGAACTCTGCAAAAACAGAAAGTCCATAATACAATTGTACATAGTCACAGAGGAAAGTTGCATTACTCAGCAGAGAAACATGAAATTTGGCCTCGGGAACAAAGTACTTTGGATGAACAGTTTAGTGATCCTTCCTATCAACTTTTTTTTAAAGTGAAAAGCAGCCATAGTAGGCTGAAAAGCAGCCTCTTGGAAGAGAAGAACTGAAGGAGTGGATACCTAGCCCTCTTTCCTTCCAGCTCTTTGTCCTGTAAAATCATTATGCTGCCTAAAGGACTTCTAAAGAATTCATGTTTTTTTAATAAAAACAACATATGTTCAGCCTTCATTATTTATTTTATTTATTATTAAATTTTTATACCATCCTTCCAAAAGGCTCAGGGCAGTTTACATTAAAACAACACCATTAAAATCAATTTACAATTAAAACAAAAATTATAAAATAGTATAAAACAACAATAATTAATAATTAAAACATCATAAAACAGCAATTAAATAGGCAGAACAATTTTAAAACAAGTTTTAAAAAGCTGAGAAAGCTTGATTGAAGAGATGTGTTTTCAGGAGTTGTTTTTTTTTAATTGCCAGAGATGGGGAGGCTCGTATCTTAGTAGGGAGCGCATTCTACAATCTCAGGGCAGCAGCCGAGAAGGCCCGTCTCTGTGTGGCCACCAAATGAGTTGGTGGCAACTGGAGATGGACCTCCTCAAGTGACCTCAATGGGCAGTGGGGCTCATAGCGAAGAAGGTGCTCTCTTAAATACCCAGGACCTAAGCCGTTTAGGACTTATAACCAGCACTTTGTATTTTGCCCGGAAACCTATTGGCAGCCAGCGTAACTCCAGCAACAGAGGAGTAACGTGGTCTCTCCAAGACGACCCAGAGACCAGCCTGGCTGCCACATTCTGAACCAACTGAAGTTTCTGGACTACATAAAAAGGCAGCCCCACATAGAGCACATTACAGAAGTCAAGTCTGGAGGTCACCAACAAATGTACCAGTTTTGAGGTCCTTGATCTTGAGAAGCGGGCGCAGCTGGCATATCAGCCGAAGCTGATAGAAAGCACCCCTGGCCACCCCCTCAACCTGAGAAACCAAGGAGAGGTGTGGATCCAGAAATACTCCCAGACTGTGAACCTGTTCCTTTTGGGGAAGTGTGACCCCATTTAGAACAGGTAGATAAAAGTCGTCTCTAGAGTTCTGACCCCGCACAATAAGTTCCTCAGTCTTATCTGGATTCAGTTTCAGTTTATTCTCTTTTATCCAGACCTTTATCCAGAGGCCATCTGGAGACTTGGACTGAGTTGTCAGAAATATGCAGATGACACTCAGCTTTATCTGTCCTTGTCACCGGATCCTAGGGAGATGGTGGATGTCCTGAATCGGGGTTTGGAGGCCATGATGGGATGGATGTGGGCTAATAAACTGAGACTGAATCCAGACAAGATGAATCCAGACAAGATGGTCAGTAGGACAGCCAATCGGGATGAGGAGATTTTACCAGTTCTGGATGGGGTTGCACTCCCCTTGAAGGAGCAAATGCACAGCTTGGAGGTACTACTGGACCCGGCTCTGCTTTTAGAAGCTCAGGTGGAGGTGGTGGCCAGGGGTGCCTTTGCATGGCTTCGGCTATTGCACCAGCTGTGTCCCTTTCTTGAGAAGGCAGATCTGGCCATGGTTACCCATGCCTTAGTCATGTCATGGCTGGATTACTGCAATGCACTCTACGTGGGGCTGCCCTTGAAGAATATCCAGAAACTGCGCCTTGTATCAAATGCGGCAGCTGGAGTTCTATCTGCCTGGTGTGATCACATCACACCTATTTTGAAAGAGCTGCACTGGTTACCAGTGTGTTTCCGGTCCAATTCAAGGAGCTGGTTTTGACCTTTAAAGCCCTTAATGGTTTGGGCCCAGGATACCTGAGGGACTGCCTGCTCCCAAGGGTTTCTGCCCACTTGATGAGATCATCTGAGGGGGCTCTGCTCCAGGTGCTGACAATGAAGGAGGTTAGGTTGTCGTGCACTCGGGACAGGACCTTCTCTCTTGCTGCCCCCAGGCTTTGGAATGCTCTCCCAGTGGCCATTCGCTCCTCAGACTGCGTCACAGTTTTTAGAAAGCTGGTTAAATCTTGGCTTTTTATCCAGGCCTTTACATAATTGTTTTATTGCTGTTTCTGCATGTTTTTATCCAAGTATAGTGTTTTGTATTTGTATATTATATATTTTAATATCAGATTGTTTTTATATTTTTAGCTAAATACTTTTAATTTATTTTTATTATGTGTTTTAACTTTTGTAAACCGCCTTGAAATTGTTTTAATGAAAGGCAGTATATAAATCTAACAATAAAATAAATAAATTACTCCTTCCAGGCAGGCATTTAGGGGGGACATGCCAGCTCCTGAAGAAGTTGACATGGAGAAGTAGATCTGGGTGTCATCAGCATACTGGTAACACCCCGCTCCAAATCCCCTGATGATCTCTCCTAGCGGTTTCATGTAGATGTTTAAAAGCACTGGAGAAAGTACGGAGCCTTGAGGAACACCACACTTAAGCTCAGATTTCAAAGAGCAACAATCTCCAATTGACACCATCTGAAATCTGTCCGAGAGGTAGGAGCGGAACCACTGTAAAACAGTGCCTCCCACCCCCACCCCCCACAGACTTTCCAGAAGGATACTATGGTCAATAGTACCGAAAGCCACTCATATATCCAAAGGGTCCAACACCTCCCTGTTGGAGATCATCCATCAGGCCGAACAAGGCAGTCTCCACCCCATAGCCCACCCAAAAACCAGTTTGAAATGGGTCTAGATAATTAGTTTCCTCCAAGACCGCCTGAATCTGAGAGGCCACCACTCTCTCAATTACCTTGCCCAGCCATGGGAGATTGGAAACAGGCCTATAATTGCTCAACTCTGAGGGATTTAATGCAGGCTTCTTTCGAAGAGGTCCAATGATTGCCTCCTTAAGACAAGGAGGCATCCTGCCCTCCTTCAGAGAAGCATTTATGATTTCCATCAGGCTGCCTACAACAGCCTCCCTGCTCGAGAGAACAAGCCATGTTGGACAAGGGTCAAGAGAACAAGTGGTAGGCCTCATCACTCCAAACAGCTTGTCCACATCCTCAGGAGTCACAAACTGAAACTGATCCAGTCGAATCACATAAGAGGAGTAGTTGGACACCTCCAGTTCAGACATCAAATTAATTGTGGAGTCTCCATCTAAGTCGGCCCGAATCAGAGAGATTATATCTGCGAAAAGTTCTTTAAACACATCACAGCAGGTAACTGATGTCTCCAAATTCTGATTTAAGGGAGGAGGGGCAGATATTAGTCCCCTCACAACCCTGAACAATTCTGTTGGACGTGAACTTGCAGAGGCAATACGGGCAGAAAAGAACCGCTTTTTTGCCACACATGCTGCCTAAGCATAGACTTGTAAATGTGCTCTATGTTGTAATCTGTCAGATTTGAATCGAGTCTTTCTCCACTTGCGCTCCAGTCACCTACCTTACCTCTTCAGCCCCCGTAGATATTCCGTATACCAAGGGGCCAATTTTGAAGCTGGTTGGAGGAGACACTTAGGAGCAATCGTGTCTACTGCTCTGGTGAGCAAGTTGTTCCAATTCTCAATCAGGGCATCAACAGGATCACCGGTACAGCCAACACTGAATCCCTCCAAGGCTTTGGGGAAATCACTGGAGTCACACACACACACACACACACACACACACACACACACACACACACTCATTGCTATATGCATCTCTTCAAGTCTATCAATTGTATTTCCTACTCATTAAATTCTCAGTTACCTCATTTCAATCTCTGTGTTCTGTGCTTTGAGTGTTATGTTCTGTGCTTAAGTATTATGGGCTAGGTTCTGTTATCATTTTGGAATGATTTCTCACTTTCTTTTGATCACATCAAAAGAAAGTGAGAGATTATTCCAAAATGATAACAGAATCTAGCCCATAATACTTAGAGAATAGCCATTAAATGTCTGAGGCAATGTGCCACAATTTCCAGTACCTGGTTATTAAAGTAGAGAAACTGCAAATTAGAGAGGACTTCTTCCTCATGACTGGAGAATGTGGCTATAGGTCAAGTGATCTTACGAAAGTGAGAAATTATTCCAAAATGATAACACAATGTAGCCCAGAATACTAAGAGAATAGGCATGAAATGTTTGAGGCTATTTGCACAATTTTCGGTACCCGGTTATTAAAGACGAGAAACTACAATTTAGAGGTTCTGTGATTTTCTCTCCTGGCATGTAATTGAATTCATCGTTTAGCTGAAACTACCTGCATAGCTAAAAGGCAAGTGAAACTTAAGGGATGTATCATTATAAAATGCATACAGTTTGTTGTCAGAAGGGTAAACTTTATCTCAGAGAAACAAATATCCAGTGCTATCTTTTCCAGCCACAAGAGAAATTATTATTCCACTCATAAATAAGAACTACATGCATGCTAAGTTTACTAATCATAGGCTAGTAAAAATAATATCCCAGGGGCAAGCTGATGTCCCTATAGAATAACATTTTCTGCTCTCGATTACTCTCATTCTTGTTGTGACAATTGTTGGAGGCTCCCTTCTATCATGGCAACCTCTGTTGGAGATTTGATAGCTCTGTCAGACCCTTCCCCTTTCTCTCCCTCTCCTCCTCCCCCTTCTCCATCCCCCATTTACCAGATCTTTCCCCATCCCAGACTGGAGAGTACAACCCGTGAGCAGGTGGGGGCAGGGGACAGGCTATGTTGCTTCATCTTCCCTCTGGAGCAAGCATACACATGCAGGGAGGGAGCTGCCTTCCATAAATTGGGATTTAAAAGGAATTTTCCCTCCTTTTCTTTAACTTAGTTCTAGGTCCTGCAAGTGATGAAGGTGCTCAGGTGCTTCCAGGATATGGAGTGCTTTCCGATGCTGCAGACATGTCTGCAGTCATGGTTGTTGTGGGGAGAAAAGCAAGAAGGAACAACCATGTCTAACTACAGATTCTTGGAGGAAAGTTGGAATATAATGCCATAAATAAATAAAAGCTACAGTTGCACAACACAAGGTTTTTGTTTGAACACTAATGCAGTAGCATTAAATTTTTTTTTTTAAAGACTTTTAAAAACTTAGGGCAAGGAGAAGGGGAGGCAGTCACAGATGCAGGAGAGGCAGCTCTGGCTTGCTTGCAGCTGAGTGTGGCAAGTGGGAAAAGGAGGGGATGAGCTGGGCTGGATGTGTGTGTGCATGTGTGTGTGCATAATTAGGATGGGCTGATCAGGGGGGTGGAAAGAGAGTGTGTGAGTGTGTAAGAAATTTGTGAGGGGGCAGATAACCTTGGTCATACTTGGCTCAACACAAATCACAGGAAATCTATTGCTCCCCCACTCAATGCCTCAGCCTAATGGGCTTGGGCTGCTATTTACTGTATAAAATAGATTGGAAGTCAACATTAGTAAAGTTGATTCGGACCTCTTAAGAACATAAGAACAGCCCTGCTGGATCAGGCCCAAGGCCCATCTAGTCCAGCATCCTGTTTCACACAGTGGCCCACCAGATGCCGCTGGAGGCCACAGGCAGGAGTTGAGGCTATGCCTTCTCTCCTGCTGTTACTCCTCTGCAAGTACTAGTACTAGTACTCAGAGACATCCTGCCTTTGAGGCTGGAGGTGGCCTATAGCCCTCCAATTAATAGCCGGTGATAGACCTCTCCTCCATGAAGTCATCTAAACCCCTCTTAAAGCTACCAGGTTGTTGGCTGTCACCACATTTTGTGGCAGAGAATTCCATAAGTTGATTATGTGTTCTCTCTTCTTCTCTCCTCTAAGCACAACCATGAGTCCAAAGGCATTAATCTCCTTTGGTAAATTAAAAAAAAATTGTGAGCTTTATGGCTGATTGAAATAATATGGCATATTGAAGAGATTTACATTCTTAATCAATGTGTTCTTAAAGCATGTGCTTCTGTTGACATCATCCAGTACATGGTGAAGTATCACTGTCTCTTTTTTGTTAGGCATTGTGTTGATTCTAAAATAACATACCAAGCTGACATGTGTACATTTTTTGATTGACTTTATAACCCTAGCTATTTTTCAAAGCAAGAAGCTGGGTTTTTAAAAACCCACACAATTGGATGTTTTATGTTTAACTAATTTGTAACTTTGATTTATAGCTCTCATGGCAGGTTCACCTGAACATGTAATGATAATCACAGCTGAATTTAGGTTGTGAATAAAATGGAAGACAATTAATGAACATAATTTGTGTTCTGTCCACAAAGCATGAGTAGGGTACTTTATAATTATACCTATAGTCTGCTCTGATGTGAAGATTAATTATGTAGGCCCACTTACTATTTCTCTTTCTATGTTTTTGTTAGATTATTTAACAGTACCTTTAGTATAGAAGTAGAATAGTAATATAAAGTCTAGATTAGGGTTTTTTTTGTTGTTGTTTTTAAAGCATAGAATAGTAGAGATGTGCACAAATCATATTTTGGAATTCAATTTGAGCTCAAATTGGATCACAAAATATTCAAATCAATTAATCAAAACAACAGCCATTGCCAGCTGTTTCAACAAATCAACTTGAATTGATTCGAGTGATTTGTCCATAGGGAACAATGGGAAACTCGAAATACCCCATTGTTGCATGTGGGTAGGTCCTAGGGACACAAGAGTGGGTTGGGTGGTAGGGCATATTAGGTGCTACCTACCACCCAAAGCACAAAAGAAATAAGAAAGCAGGCGAAACAAGCAGAATGTACACATTTTGCCAAACACACAGGGCAGAAATGGGGGGGAAGAGAATCGCTGACCCAGAATGCACTGCTAGTCACACTGCCTGCACTGCAATGACATCATTGACACAAGTTGCTCTCTCACACACAATTATGACTCCTTACAACAGCTGCCACAGCAGCATGCTTAGGAGCCAGCAAGCATAGCCAAAAGCTCAACTAGAACAAAGTCTTCTGCCACATTTTGACTGAGTACACTTTGCAATGCAGTTTGCAGAGCAGACCAGAGCAGTGAGTGTGAAGCACAAGTTAGTCTCAAGGCCAGACATGGAGTTCATCACAGCAATCACCAAGAAATACACAAACACCTAGAGCTGAGCTGCCATTGTCCATTTCTCACCACAACACTATCTCACAAGCAGACCAAACCAGAACTCAAGGCAGGCAGATATTCTGCCTTCGTCATGCTCAGATACAGTAAAACCAGATAGTTTATTGCAAGCAGTAGCACAGCAAGCATATTATACTTGCTCAGTGGTGAGAAAACCACAAACTCAGAGCTTCCTTGATGAGGGAGGAGAGCTGGTCTTGTGGTAGCAAGCATGACTTGTCCCCTTCGCTAAGCAGGGTCTGCCCTGGTTGCATATGAATGGGAGACTAGAAGTGTGAGCACTGTAAGATATTTCCCTCAGGGGATGGAGCCACTCTGGGAAGAGCACAAGATTTCAAGTTCTCTGGCTTCTCCAAGATAGGGCTGAGAGATATTCCTGCCTGCAACCTTGGAGAAGCTGCTGCCAGTCTGTGTAGACAATACTGAGCTAGATAGACCAATGGTCTGACTCAGTATATGGCAGCTTCCTATGTCCTCCTCAGATGACCTTAATGTGTGGTGGGGATCATGCAGAAGAAGACGCTCTTTGAGATAACTTGAGCCTAAGTTGGATGTTTTGTATGAATAATAAAATGGAGGCTTTTATTATTTTTCCTTACAAATGCACTATTTTCAAGTTTGTGAATTATCAACAAGGCTATGAATCCATGGAGGAGCCTCTGCTGTTTTTCTTTTTTTCTTTTTAACAAGTGTATTTATGTATTTTATTAGAATGAAATTTAATTTTAAATTAATCTGAGCCTGCCAACAAAAGTTAAGTTGTAATTAAATTTATTTTAATTTGATTTAATTAATTAATATTAAGTGTTACTTTAATAATCAGCACCCTAAAGATTGACCTTGGCCCCCACATGCCAAGTCACAATCAGTTTCAGCCCACGAGGGTATTTGAGTTGTGCACCCCTGCTCTAAATGAACATAAACTATTAGCAATATATGGTTTGATATTTACTAATGGTCTATTTTTATATGAAAAGTTTTCTCCCCCAGCACCCTCCTCCTCCTGCAATGTAAAGTATGCATTCACACAAAAATGCATTCTTAATGCAGAGACTGTCTTGATTTCAGCTTCTTTTATGCTATTGTATTAATATTAATGTCTGATTAAAAAGTGGTAGAGCCATTATGGGATGTAAATAATATAGGTTTTATGTTTGTACTGTAGGTGCAGGATATGTTTTTGAAACCTCAGTCTGTGAAAGCACACTGAGACAATCCTCTCCATTATTTTTATCTTATGGCAGATATATCAAACACTGTTTTTTTAGTGTTCAGAAATAATGTCTTAAAAGTCATGAAATTATTTAGGAAAATGTGTTTCTCACATGTTGCTGAAACAAAAAGCATGAGCTCTTCAAAATTAAGCACATACAGAATCCATTTATTTCAGCTAATTGTTAAAGGCTTACTTTAACTTTTGGTGAAATTGATATGTAGAAGTGCTTAACATTAGCTGGATCATGCACCAATACATTTTAATTTTTTTCTTGAATTTTGAATAAGGTTGTTTGTTTGTTTTTAAATTAAGAGCTAAAACCCACATTCTAGCCATCCTACTAAGGCTGGAAGACCACAACCCTCTTAAATACTTTTAAGACTAGTATTGATTCCAGGACCATGATAGTGATATATCTATGGGTTGGGTTAATCTTGCAGAGATGTTACAAAATGCTGAACTTGTAGAAGACAACAGTGTGTTGAATTTGACTTTTGAAGGCGAGAAGGAAATGAGTGAGTTTGAATTACATCTATTTAGCTCATGATATCTTAGCATCCATAAATACTCTTACCTCTATTATTATTATTATTATTATTATTATTATTATTATTATTATTATTTATTTTATTATTTAGATTTCTATACCGCCCTTCCAGAAATGGCTCAGGGCAGTTTATACAGAGAAATAACAAACAAATAAGATGGATCCCTGTCCCCAAAGGGCTCACAATCTCTGGGCCCACTCCAACATGCCCCTGAGCAGAGGTGTATATAGGGAAAATAGCGCCTAGGTCAAGCACTGAAATTGCACCCCCTGTCCAAACATCTGACACCCATCTTTCAGATAATTTTACCATAATATCAGCTGAAAAATACAAGTCAAGCTTGTTAATCTTTTAATATTTCAAAAACTATTTAGCTGTGGATGTAGCCAGACCAAAAAATGCTGGAAAACTACAAATTTCAGTATGCTGGGGCTCATGGAATATCCAAATACTATGTGGAGGTGTACTTGGAAAACTAATGTCTAATTCTCTACTATGCATTGTAGCATCACTATTACTTAAGTTTTAAAAATAAATGGAGAATTTTACTTTCCCCATATACTCTGAAAATAATTAAAGGATATGCAAAGTAAACTGTGTCACTGCTTGGAATATATTCTAGTATTTCAGAAAGACAGTTAAAATGAGAGAAAGAGAGCAAGAAACTCCCAGTGGGCCTTAATACTAAGGATTTCACACTGATTCAAAGACAAACTCACCATTAATAGCCATATTATTAAGACATCATATTTAACTCACATCACAAGAAGCAAAGTAAGAGCAAATGAATACAATCCTAGCTGATAAGCTTCAGCTCATTATTCACAAGCCCTGATTCTCTGTACATAGTGCCAAACTGAATATGTGTACTGTGACTTATATTATATTAAATTTAAAAAATACCTGTAGCCCCTTTGGGGGATTCCTAAAGGCTGTGGAGTGGTCTGCAAAAGTCCCCCCTCCCCTTGCTGTCCTCTAGGGCTTTGCAGGGACCATTTGAGCATGTACGGTGGTCATTTTAAAATATATTTAAAAATGGCTGCTGAAAACAAAATGGCTGCCATGCATGCTCAAATGGCCTCTGCGAGGCCTGGCATGGCCTAGGGCCTCACAGAGGCCATTTGAGCATGCACAGTGGGCATTTTGTTTTCGGTGGCCATTTTTTAAATTTTTAAAAATGGTGCCCCCCCTTCAAGTGGCACCCAGGGCATGTGCCCTGCCTGCCCTACTCTAGATACACCCCTGCCCCTGAGCTGCATATTTGGCCTGCTAGGGCTCTGTCTCTGCTCCACTATCAACCCAGAAGATGAAGAATGGAAAAGATGGAACTGTAAAATGCGGTGCATGCTGGGAGACAGTAAGCACTGAACAGGTACATGAGGGCTGCTGGAAACTGAGGAGCAATGGTGAGACCCCAAAAGACTGAGACTTGACAGGTTGAAGCTCTACTGTTTCCCTAGCACACACCACATTTGTATGGTTTAGTTTAGATTTAGGTTCAAGTTTAGGTTTAGGTTTAGGTTTAGGTTTAGTTTAGTTGTTTATTATATTTGTACACCACCCCAAACTTCTATATTCTGGGCAGTTTACAGCAACATAAAACAAATTAAAAAAGAAATTAAAACCTTAAAACAATTTAAAACCACATCTAGTTGAAACATTTGGGTGAATAAATGTGTCTTTAAAGACTTTTTTAAAGTTGTCAGAGAGGGAAGGCTCTTATTTCATTAGGAAGCACATTCCAGAGTCTTGCGGCAGCAACAGAGATGGCCCGTCCATGTGTAGCAAGCAGATGAGCCAGTGGCAACTGCAGATTAGGGATGTGCAAAACATTTTGGATACAAAACATTTTGTACCCAAAAATTGTCATTTCGGGTGTTTTGTAGCCAAAACGAAATGCCCGTTTTCAAGATCTGAAAGTTTTGTATAGAAATTGACCCTGTTTCACATACAAAACCTTTTGTTTTGGAACTCCATTTTGTGGCGATCTCTGAGAGTCAGTCTCCATTTGTCTTTGACATCAATTTGAATTTCCCACCCTTCCAGTGATTCCCTCCTTGTTCCCCATTGGCTCTTTTGCCTCTTGCCACTCTTTACTGACCCCACATTGGCCAGGGGAAGGGTCGAAGAAGGGGCAAGGGTGGGGGGGAGTTCAAGGAGGGATTTTCAATTTCAAGGGGCTGCCGTGGGAAAAGGTGAGGCAGGGAAGTTTGCATGAATTACCTTCCTTCTGCCCATGGGAGCTCCGTTACAACCTAAAAGAATTTATAATACCCATGCTAACTAAGGGGTAGCTCAAAAAAGTCCCTTTCTCATGCCAACATGAGTTATTTTTCCTGCCCCTGGGTCTGTACTACAGAGATGACATAATAGGCAATCACACAGTAGGCAGCAATTTATCTGATGGTGACAGCTGCAAAAAAGTACAGTCACAATTATGGGAATAGTTGCCAGTGTGTCCACTGTTGCTGAGAGTGATCAGAATTCTGTATTCTTTGGGTTTTTTTAGGCAATTTACACTAAACCCACTAATCCTTTCACAGAGCATACACACACAGGTATACTATGCTTCCCCGCCAAATAATCCAAGTCTAGCAGTATATAATGTGCAATTATATGCATATATTATGCAATTTATTCAAATGCCTTGGATGGTTTGCTTTGTTGTGCCTGTATTTGGGGGACCTCATCAATGTGCTCAAGCAGACTCTCTCTTTCTCTCTGTGTGTGGACTTCTTTGTGATGAAGACTGGGTGATATTCTGTGTGACTTCTAGCAGCAGCATCAAAATTCAAACTAAATTGTTTGCATCTACTCAGTAGGTTGTGCTGCTGGTGCCACAGGCATCTGTTGCAGAAATGTAAAAGAAACGTGCCAAAAAAACCTCTGTGCCATTGTTGTCATCATCATCACTCTTTTACTTGTGTAGGTGGGAGGTGGGCCAGATATTGCTGTTCCACTGGCAGAATGTTGTTTTGCACCTTTCCTTATTTATGGCCAGATGTAGCTGTGTCTCTTGCATGTGGATGAAAAATGCTTGGGGGAGGGAGGGCAGGGCACATTGATGCTGTTGTTGGCCCTGCATCTGTGTCTGTTGCATATGTGATATCACACTTGCTTGCTTTTTGCTGGCTGCTGCCATTACCCTGCATTGGGAGGGGGCACGTGGGGCAGTGTGCATTTCATTGTTGTTGTTTCACACTGTTGTGTGTAGCTCAATTGCATTTCTGGGGGGGGGGGATGTGGATGTGCATGACATTTGGAAACCTGCCTGGTTATTTGCAAAGCTCCGCTGTTGTTGTTGATGTGTGATGTTGATGTTATTTGGGGCAGATTCAGGGCAGAAAGGGGGTTTGGGGGCAGTAGAGTGGGTTAGGTGGTAGTGCCCCAGTGGGTGCCTGCTGCCACCCAGATTCCAAAAGGCTGATTTTTTGTGAATTGTTGAAGTTAATGCATCTTTAAGATTTTTCCCCATAGGGAATAATGGGGGTTTCAGCAGCCCCATAACTGCACTTGAGGAGCACTGGGGTGGCCCAGAGTGAGTGGTGGTGTAGTGCACATAGGGTGCCAACCACCCCCAAGGGTTGCTAACCCATGGTGTACAGGGTTTTGTTGTTTCTGTCTGAGTGTAGATTATCTGGTAGCATATGATTTTCAATGCCAAACCATGAATCCATGAATCCACCAGAGAATCTACACTCAGAACATCCCATAAACAACAAAACCCTGTTCCCCATGGGGTACCAACTCATGGGGGTGGTTAGCACTCTATGTCACCACTTGCTCTGGGCCACCTCAGTCACCACCTCATCACCACTTGCTCTGGGCCACCTCAGTGCCCCCCCAAGTGGAGTTATGGGGCTGCTGAAATTTCCATTATTCCCTATGGGGGAAAATCTTAAAAACATGTAAACTTCAAAAAACATTTAAAAATCAGCCCTTTGCCAATCCCTTTGAAATATTTCTGGTAGCTTCCTTGCTCCCATTGGGCACTGCCACCCACCACACTCCACTCTGGGCCACCCTTTCCCCCCTGACATGAAGTGATATATTTGCTGGAATCCCTATTATTCCCATATGGGCTGCTGACACCTTCATGCTTCTTTATGAAGAAAAACCTTAAAGATGCGTGAACTTCAAAAATCACTTTAAAATCAGCCCTTTCCCCAGTTCCTTTCAAATAATTCTGATAGCTTCCTTGCCCCCCTTGGGAACTACAACCCACCACACTCCACTCTAGTCCACCCCTTTCCCCCTGACATGAAACTATACATTTGCTGCAATCCTCATTATTCCCTATGAGGAATTCAAAAATACTTTTAAAATTCACCAATAATCGGAGGAGTGTCCAATTGCCTTGGGGTCCAACTGCCCCTGGTTGCCTACCACCCACCCCACATTTGTGTCCCTAGGTGCTCCACAATATGGGATAATGGGCTGGTTCAGGTCCCATTATACCCTATGAGAAAAAATAAAAATAAATTTCAAACATTCATAAAAAATCATACGAGTGTCCAATTGCTTTGGGGTTTGGGTGGTAGGTACCCATGGGTGCCAGCTACCACCCAACCCACTTTTAGAAGTTCAAACCATTAAAACCAGTTCAAACCCATTTGAAACAACCTCCCCCCCAGTTTGGCTTGAATTTGAACCTGCAGCTTGAACCTGATGGCTGGTTCAGTTCAAATTCAAACCATCAAACTGAACCAGTTCAAATTTGAACCAGTTCAAATTTGAACCAGTTTGCACTTCTCTAATGCCTTTCAGCATCTTCCTATATTGCTGCTGGGATTCGAACCGGCAACCTTCTGCTTGTTAGTCAAGCATTTCCCTGCTATGCCACTTAGGGTGGAATCACAATAAGTACCTCTGTCTTATTTGGATTCAGTCTCAGTTTATCCCTCATCCAGCCCATCACTGCCTCCAGGCAGGCATTAAGGGAGGTTATGCCTTCTTCTGATGATGTTGACATGGAGAAATAGATTTGCGTGTCATCAGGTATACTGATAACACTCTGCACCAAATCTCCTGAGTATCTCTCTCAGGTGACTCTATGGGATGCTTGAATGGAGGTGACTATGCCATCCAAGTGTGGTGTGTGTTGGTGAGACAACAGAGCTTCATCTGCTCAGGGTCCATCAACACTCTCTCATCTGTTCCCAGCATTCACTTCCCTTGTAAGGCTGCATCTTTTCCATTCTTCCCCTTCTGGGGAGACAACAGAGCAGTGGTGATGACGAGATGGAGCCCAAGCAGTTGGAGCAGTCAAATCTTAACATCACTGCATCAAGAGCAGATGGAGTATGCCCTGAGAGGTGGAGAGAGAAGCAGGGTAAGTCAGAGGGTGAGGTGAGGGGGAAGAGAGAAGAGAGAGAATGTAAGAAGAGCTTTGGCCCAGGGGATGAAGTGGGAGCTGGGGGCCAGCAAGGTTTATGGACTGGGAAGAGGAGCGGCAGCAGTAGAAAGGAGGGGAGTAGCATGTACCATGGAGCAATAGCAGGCAGGCCCATGGTGTACATGGAACCACCATATTGTGGCACATTTGCTATTTGAGACCATCACCACCACTTCATAATAGAGGCACTCTTACTTTTAAGCTTAGTAACCCAGGAACCTTATGAGTCGATGAATTATAAGTGTTACTCATGGGTATGTTTTTATGGAATACTGGTCCTATAAGCAATCTAGACCATGCAGCACATCTTTTCAGGCTGTATCAGCACTGCAATGACCTTCTAGGTCTGTGTCTATTAAATTAATTCTTTACACTACTTTTAGATTAGTCATATCCCTTAAATACAGTACAGCTCGTGCATCAAAATGTTCTAGGAATTCTAGCTTAGTTACCTTGTCGTTATTCCTATAATGTAGATAAAATCTCTTGTATTTGGGCCAACTTGGATTTAGACCCCACATCTATCTATCTATCTATCTATCTATCTATCTATCTATCTATCTATCTATTTATTTGATTTATATACCGCCCTTCTAAAATGGCTCAGGGTGGTTCATAGCATGATAAAAACAATTAAAACAAATTAACAATTAAAATCAAAGTATTAAATACAATAAAACTAATAAAGCAGCTAAAAGCCATGAAATCAGGGCAATGATTTAAAACACTTTAAAACAGTTAATCATTTAAAAACCTGAAAGGCCAGGCCAAATAGGTAGGTTTTAAGGGCTCTCCTGAAGGACAGCAATGATTTAAATTACGAATTTCTGCCAGGAGTGCATTTCACAGCCCAGAAGCAGCTACAGAGAAGGCCCGCCTCTGTGTTGCCACCAGATGAACCGGTGGTAACTGGAGACGGACGGATTATCTTAACGTGTGGTGGGGATCATGTAGAAAAAGGCGCTCTCTTAGATAACTCGGACCTAAGCCGTTCAGGGCTTTAAAGGTAATAACCAGCACCTGGTATTTTGCCTGTAAACATATTGGCAGCCAGTGTAGCTGCTTCAAGACAGGCATAATATGGTCTCTCCGGGTTGCCCCAGAGACCAATCTGGCTGCCGCATTCTGAACTAACTGCAGTTTCCAGACTATGTACAAAGGCAGCTCCATGTAGACCGCATTGCAATAGTCAAGCCGGGAGGTTACCAGCTGATACCTCACTGTTTTGACGTCATCCTCTCCAAAGATTGGGCGCAGCTGTCGAATCAGCCGAAGCTGATAGAAAGCACTCCTGGCCATGGCCTCCACCTGAGATACCAGGCAGAGGCCTGGGTGCAGGAATACTCCCAAGCTGCGCACCTGCTCCTTTTGGGGGAGTGTAACCCCATCCAGCACAGGGAGATCTAACTCATTCCTCAGATTCTGATCTCCCACAATGACCACCTCCATCTTGTTTGGATTCAGCTTCAATTTGTTATCCCTCATCCAGCCCATTACTACCTGTAGGCAGGCATTTAGAGAATGAGTGCCATTTCCTGAAGATGGAAAGGAGAAGTAGATTTGGGTGTCATCAGCATACTGATAACACCCAGCACCAAATCTCCTGATGACCTCACCCAGCTGTTTCATGTAGATATTAAAAAGCATTAGTGACAAAATGGAGCCCTGGAGGACTCCATATAACAGCTCCCATTTTGAGGAGCAACTGTCACCAAGCTCTACCATCTAGAACCTACCCAAGATATAGGAGCAGAACCACTGCAAAGCAGTGCCCCCTATTCCGAACTCCCCCAGGTGATCCGGAAGGATACCATGGATGATGGTATCAAACGCCGCCAAGAGATCCAGAAGAACCAGCAGAGTCACACTCCCTCTGTCGATTCCCCGGTAAAGGTCATCCATCAGGTCGACCAAGGCTGTCTCAACCATATAGCCAACCCTAAAACCAGTTTGAAATGGATCTAGATTATCAGTTTCCTCCAAGACTGCCTGGAGCTGGTCGGCCACCACCCTCTCCATCACCTTGCCCAACCAAGGGAGGTTGGAGATAGGCCTGTAACTCTCCACCACTAAGGGATCCAGAGAAGGCTTCTTTAGGAGTGGTCTAATCAATGCCTCCTTCAAACAAAGGGGCACCCTACCCTCCCTCAGTGATGCATTTATGATATTAACTAGGCCATCTCTAACAATCTCCCTGCTAGATAGAAGCAGCCAAGTTGGGCAAGGATCCAGAGAACATGTGGTAGATCTCACCGCCCCAAGCAGCTTGTCCACATCCTCAGGAGTCACAGATTGAAACTGATCCAATCTAATACTACAAGAGGGATTGCTGGACACCTCCTCCACAGACCCTGCAAAAACAGTCGGCCCGAATACAGGAAATCTTGTTTGCAAAAATTACTGCAGTGTCTGAATCGGAGGTGTCCAGCGACTCCTCTTATGTGGTTAGGCTGGATCAGTTTCAGTTTGTGACTCGTGAGGATGTGGACAAGCTGCTTGGAGTGATGCAGCCTACCACCTGTTCTCTTGACCCTTGCCCAATATGGCTTATATGATGTGGCAGGGAGGTTGTTGTAGAAGGCCTGGTAGGGATCATAAATGCTTATCTGAGGGAGGGCACAATGCCTCCTTGTCTTAAGGAGGCAATTTTAGACCACTCTTAAGGAAGCCTTCCCCGAACCCCTTAGCGATGGACAGTTACAGGCCAATTTCCAATCTCCCTTGGTTGGGCAAGCTGATTGAGAGGGTGGTGGCCAACCAGCTCCAGGCAGTCTTGGATGAAACTGATTATCTAGATCCGTTTTGGAGTAGGTTTTGTGTGGGCTATGGGGTAGAGACTGCCTTAGTTGGCCTGATGGATGATCTCCAATTGGGAATTGACAGCGGAAATGTGACTCTGTTGGTCCTTTTGGACCTCTTGGCGGCTTTCTTGACCATAGTCTCCTTCTGAAGCATCTGCGGGGGTTGGGGGTGGGAGGCACTGGTTTGCAGTGGTTCCATTCTTACCTCTCAGGCAGATTCCAGATGGTGTCCCTCGGAGACTGTTGTTCTTCAAAAACTGAACTCCGGTATGGTGTCCCTCAGGGCTCCATATTGTCTCCGATGTTCTTTAACATCTATATGAAACTGCTGGGAGAGATCATCAGGAGATTTGGTGCAGGGTGATATCAGTATGCTGATGACACTGCCGGGATGCAGTGATGGGCTGGATGCGAAGTAACAAACAGAGACTGAATCTAGATAAGACGGAGGTACCTATTGTGTGGGGTCAGAACTCGGGAGATGATTTTGATCTGCCTGTTCTGGATGGGTTCACACTTCCCCAGAAGGAACAGGTACACAGTCTGGGGGTGCTTCTGGACACAAACCTCTCCCTGGTGTCCCAGGTTGAGGCAGTGCCAGAGGTGACTTTTATCAGCTTTGGCTGATACTCCAGCTGCGTCCATTTCTTGAGATAAATGACCCCAGAAAAGTAGTACATCTGCTGGTCACTTCCAGACTTGACTACTGCAATGCACTCCATGACTACTCGGGGATGGGCCTTCTTCATTGCTGCCCCAAGGCTTTGGAACACACTTCCTGCTGAAATAAGAGCCTCCCCATCTCTTACAACTTTTAAAAGGGCAGTCAAGACACATTTGTTCACCCAGGCTTTTAATTAGATATGTTTTAATGTGTTTTAATTGTGTTTTAATAATTTTAACTTTTAAAATTTTAATTGTTGGAATATGTTAATCTTTTTTATTGGTTGTTTTTATTGTTTTGTAAACCACCCAAAGAACTTGTGTTTTGGGCGGTATAAAATTATGCTAAATAAATAAATAATTCAAATTCACTTTACCAAATACATGTAGACGCTGTTCACACGAGCAGCTCTACCCACGCTTGGGCTACGAGCCTGGGTAGATTTGATTCTGCCTCCTGCCCCCATGTTCCCTGCCCCAGAAATGGTTGTGTGAATGGCCTCATAGTCTCTTATCAGAATGTGTTGCTAATCTGAATAGGGCTACTCATGCGAAGCACCAGGATCTGGGTCAATCCAGGCACTGCCTACCCAGGTAGCCTGAGGGTGCCCTTTTACCCAGTGTTGTGTGTCTGCTTAGGCTACAGACAGTCTGAGCAGACACAGAGGTGGGCACTGTAGCACACCCAGTTTGAACGATAATCCCTCAATATACTGCACACCTTGAGTGATGCATTAAGGGATACCTGGAGGCTGGGCTTCATTTTCCCAGACTCCAGAGAGCCTGCTCAGAGCAGCGTGGATTTTGTGGGCATGTAAGCTGCACACCACACAGTGCATCGGTGTGGCTCGACCCTGCCTCCCCCCCACCCCAACCACTCTCCCTGTCCCAGAAACAGTCATGTGAATGGCCTCGTAGTCTTTTATCAGAGTGTGTTGCTAATCTGGTACTCTGAACATTGAAGCAGTTCCATTTGTGAAGTTTTATAAGATTTTAATGACAGTACTTTAGTTTGTGCCCTTGTGTCAGTTTGAAATTCCCTATGTTGTGATCATTTATGAGAAAATCCATATATCATTCATCTTTCAGAGCTGAAGAATACAGTATACCACTGCAGAAATCATGTGGCTTCCAGCTGTTTTTATCAGTGTCAATATATCTTTGTCTTCAGATTTTATTTCTCCAAATTTGCCCATTTTAATAAACTGATGAAAATTGCCACATTTTTGTAGTGATGAGTGAACTCCTGGACACAGTTCATACTGAAATCAGCAGTTACTAGTGATTTTGAAGAATGCTAATGGTCTTTTTCCTCTGGAGTTCTAAGTGTACTTATAATCATTGCTTGCTCTTTACTTCTCTGTACAAAGGACTTACCATCTAGATAATAATATCACCTAGTATTACCCAGTATTTTAATGCCTGTAACATAGAATTCAATTTTCACAAGTAAGGAATACAAAATATTTACACTGGCAAACATTGAAAAATAACCGAAAGTGATGGACAAACCTACCTGATTAGGATTCAAAAATGAGTGTGATTTGTTAGTTTATAAAGAAACCTTGGTTAAAAGCTCTCCTCCATTTTGATTCATTCTTTCTTTTTAAGGGCATATGTTCCGCTGAAGTGCACCTTGGGAACATGTGTGTCATAGCTGTTGCCAAGGCAACAATACTCTATTACTTTTTTTCTCCTCCATGCCTCACAACAGTATCATACATCATGCTACATTAGCATCTGACTGGCTGTTGTTACATGTTTTTCATTTACAACTCTGATATAGCCGAAATGGCTGGGAGTTGGAAGAAGGCACCTCTCAAATCTCATTCATGAGAGTGGGAGTTGAAAGTTGCAAGGGGACAAAATATTGTATTAATGCCATTGTATTTATTCAGATAAGTGGCTTTAGCCCCAAAGTATGAACTAATGCCATGCTACCCAGTTCCCCACACCACACTCATTTAAGTGAAAACATTAACTGTGTTACTTGAGGCATGTTTCTTCAGATGTCAGTCCTGATGTCTTAAAAGGAGTTTGTTTACTTATAATCGCCAGGACACAAGGCAAAGGGGGGTTAAGTACATTTGCCTCTGCCCACCCCTCAAGAGGTGAAAATATAGGTTTACTACAGTTGTCTCACTTGCATGCAAACAATGATTATGACATGGAATTATGAAATGAAATTAGAGGTGGAAACCCCAAATTGTAGTTTAAGAGGGGGAGTTGTAGGCCACCAACCCTTTGCTTGATGCAGGAAACCCAGAGCTAGAGCACCCCTAGCAGATGGCTGTACCACTCCTGCTTGCGAACCTCCAGCAAGGAAGAGCCCTCTCTCCCCAGGTAATTGATTCAATTACTGAAATGTTCTTACCATAAAAAGGTTTCTCCTAATGTTCCACTGAAATCTACCCACCTGTAACTTAAGCCATTCAGATCTAGTCCTGCCCCCTGGGGCAGCAGAGCACACATCTTTGCCCTCTTACAGGTGAAACTCAGAAAATTAGAATATCGTGCAAAAGTCCATTAATTTCAGTAGTTCAAATTAAAAGGTGAAACTGATATATGAGACAGACACATTACATGCGAAGCGAGATAAGTCAAGCCTTAATTTGTTATAATTGTTATGATCATGGCGTACAGCTCATGAAAACCCCAAATCCACAATCCCAGAAAATTAGAATATTACATGGAACCAAGAAGACAAGGATTGTAGAATAGAACAATATCGGACCTCTGAAAAGTATAAGCATGCATATGTATTCAGTACTTGGTTTGGGCCACTGTTGCAGCAGTTACTGCCTCAATGCGGCGTGGCATGGATGCTATCAGCCTGTGGCACTGATGAGGTGTTATGGAAGACCAGGATGCTTCATTAGCGGCCTTCAGCTCTTCTGCATTGTTTGGTCTCATGTCTCTCCTTCTTCTCTTGGCAATGCCCCATAGATTTTCTATGGGGTCAGGTCAGGCGAGTTTGCTGGCCAATCAAGCACAGTACACTGTATACTTTTCAGAGGTCTGATATTGTTCTATTCTACAATCCTTGTCTTCTTGGTTCCATGTAATATTCTAATTTTCTGGGATTGTGGATTTGGGGTTTTCATGAGCTGTACGCCATGATCATCACAATTATAACAAATTAAGGCTTGACTTATCTCGCTTTGCATGTAATGCATCTGTCTCATATATCAGTTTCACCTTTTAATTTGCATTACTGAAATTAATGGACTTTTGCACGATATTCTAATTTTCTGAGTTTCACCTGTATATGCAAGAGAACTTCAGATACAGAGTACTATCCTATTCCCCCTAGCACACTATCCTATTCAGTCATCTCTTCTTTTGGCTACATATACCCAGTTCCTTCAACCTTTCCTCACAAGACTTGCTTTCCAGACTCCTCACCATCTTCATTATCTTCCTCTAAACCTGTTTCAGTTTGTCTATGCCCTTCTGAAGGATAAGTTATTGTGCTTTCCTGAGCGCCTTGAAGGGAAAATGGGATAGAAATGCTATTTCTGTTCTACTTTTGGCTCCTGTGGAATGCTCAGAATCTAATCTATTGTGCTATAAAGGTGCCAACACTAAATAATGTGTGTATCCAGGACTATAACTGCATATGTCAAGCTTAACTCACTTAAAACATTTAGAGATTATTACACTGTGGTTAAGAATGTCTTGTTCATTGTTGCTTCTTATAATTGATTTCAAAATACCATGTGGCATCTCTAGAAATGAGTTTCCAAGCCAAGTGAGTGAAGCAAGATATGAGAGGAAGAAGAACCATCTAGACTCCTAATCATACACTGGAAATAATCTCAGGGCCAATTTCCAAATAATCCACGGCATGCTGAGGAAGCCCAGTGAGTGGTATCTATGCATGAATGTTTAGTCATTCGATTCTGGCTAAAGCTAGCAATATTACAGATATAACTAAGAAGTTATAAGAAACTTCCTACTCCCAGAGAATGAAGGGCTTTTCATTGATTCCCTTAGGCATGGATGCTTCACGCTCATTGTTCAGAGCCATAAAGGTTATGATGAGGGAACAGCATTACATTTTACAGGGTACAAGAGACCTGAACATTTCCCTGTTTTTCTCAGCAATCATTATTTTGTTGCTGCTGCTATTATGAGTTAGCAATTACAAAACAGAAATTCATTTACATGATCACAGTATTATTAAAGATATCATTAGGTATCAATTTTCATTTAACTCACTGTTTTTATTGGGGGATTTCTCTTTCTTTCTTTCTTTCTTTCTTTCTTTCTTTCTTTCTTTCTTTCTTTCTTTCTTTCTTTCTAATTGTAAGAGCTTGTTCCCATGACCTTCTAAGAAATCTTTTAATTGCAGCAAGAATTCTTGTAAATCCTAGAAAATGAAACAATTTTCTTTTAATGGGCTGCAATACAAGGATTTGATGATTGTTGTCATTATTTAAAATGGACATGAATAAACCAATGAGATATAAATGACTTTGTCTTGCCACATAACTCAAAGACCATTTCTCTGTTATATGAAATGTATTTTGTCTTCACTGGAACAACAAATATCCACAATACACAGAACTCCTGAAGTGTGGTGTGCTGTTTAGCATCAGAGCCTGGGGTAGATTTTATCAAGTCTTTTAAAATATATCAGACAGAGATAACCTTCATTGCCTTGGAAACAACATGTAAGATTAGAGACAGACGGAAGACTTGTGAGCTTCCTGGTTAATCTCAGGACACCTTATTGTGTGTGTGTTGTGTTCACCTTGTGTTATTTATAAAAACAAAAAATGCTTGCTACATGTTCAAGACGGGGCCCATACAAGGTATTTCAATTCTAATCAAGTCTCTGTAGACCTCACCACCACTGTGTGTGCTCAGCCTCAGGAGTATTGCATTATATTTGAGAAGTGCCTGGTGACATCTTACCGTTTGCAGCAGAAGTATATTGGCATGGCACAATGTTTTGGATAAAATGCTGACAGACCCAGAACTGACTGTTTTCATGACTTGTTATCCCTAATGTATGTGTATCTCTCAGAAAATACCTTGGGGATTTTATGTAAGCTTTTCGAATCACTTAACAATTTCCAAACCCAAGCATCTGGATGACTTTTTAAAATATCTCTCAGGTTGTGTGATCTTGCTCCCCAATAAGAGTTTTTATGTAACAAGACAGTGAAATTAGAAATATAATTAGAAAATGTGTCTACATTATCTCAGGCTCAGAGACACTTATATTGCTTCAGCTCTTCAGGTCCCAGGAGAGGTGACTGCTATTACTATCTATTACTAGTCAAGTGACATTTGGGAATAACAGTGGTATGAATAGGTGAGTAACCTTATGATGATGGAGGCGTCAGTACAAAAAGTGCCAATCAATCATCTTTATTATGGTCCAAGACCAGCATAGTACAAAAAGTGTAATTTAGATTATCTTGCTGTTAGTGTGGAGCTGACTAAAGGCACAGGGGGCAGAAGCCAGCCTGACAGATTGATAAAAACAAACAGAAAAGCCACCTAACTAGCAAAGGGGTATGGTATAGGGACTGGTTTGGGAAGGAAAACCTTTTGGTAGCAGTGTATGTTCATGGCTAGCCAGGTACCTCAAAACTTGAGGGACCACTTGGGCCTTGCATACTCAGCATAGCAGAGAGCAAGCTGGTCCAGAATCAATCTTTCTGATGTACTACTTTTTAAAAAAAGTTGCAGGACATTTTTTCACATCGAGGAGCATATACAGTTGGGATTCCGCCCCCACCTGCAAGCTGAAGTATAGCCTGCCACATATGTAGTCTATGCTAGGGATGTGCGAATTGATTCGGATACAAATCGATTTGTACCCGAATCTAGCTGATTCGGGTGATTCGGAGACAAAACGAATCACCCCTGTGGTCCATTGGCTAGATTCAGATACAAATCGAATCACGGCTGATTCAATTCAAATCGATTCAGGTTTTGGATCTGTCCTATTAATTTCCCCAGATTCCCAGCTTTCTTTTTTTTAAAAAAAAGCTAAGCTCTAGCCCTTATAGAAGTGGAGTTATGGAGCAAAATATGTGGGCACTATTTTTCAAGTGTTCGGATTCTTTGGTGTATAATAACTTTCACTCAATGAATCCTTATGAGGATTCATTACACACCTTCATTTCTTCTATTCATTTTGACTGTCTTTTAAACAGTGCCAATTGTCAACTGCCATGTGCCAACTACAGTTAAGTGCCTAATGGGTAGAGGCTATCACCCAAATTGCAGAGGGATTGGGCAAAGGGCTGGTTTTTGGTGAATTGTTGAAGTTTTCCATAGGAAATCAAGTAGGTTTCAGCAGCCCCATAACTGCACTTGGGGGGTGCTGGGGCGGCCCAGAGTGAGTGCTGGTGTAGTGAACAGAGGGTGCCAGCCACCCCCATGGGTTTCTAGCCCATGGGGTTCAGGGTTCTGTTGTTTCTGAGGTGTTCTGAGTGTAGATTCTCTGGTAGCAAATGAGATTTTCAATACAAACCATGAATCCACTCTCATTTGCTACCATAGAATCTACACTCAGACCACCTCAGAAACAACAGAACCCTGTACCCCATGGGTTAGCAACCCCATGGGAGTGACTGGCACCCTATGGGCTCTACACCACCACTCACTCTGGGCCACCCCAGTGCCCTCCAAGTGCACTTATGGGGCTGCTGAAACCTCCATTATACCTTATAGGGAAAAACCTTAAAGATGAGTAAACTTTAACTATTCACCAAAAACTAGCCCTTTGCCCAGTCCCTCTGCAATTAGAGAGCCAGCGTGGTGTAGTGGTTAGAGTGCTGGACTAGAACCGGGGAGACCCGAGTTCAAATCCCCATTCAGCCATGAAACTAGTTGGGTGACTCTGGGCCAGTCACTTCTCTCTCAGCCTAACCTACTTCACAGGGTTGTTGTGAAAGAGAAACCCAAGTATGTAGTACACCGCTCTGGGCTCCTTGGAGGAAGAGAGGGATATAAATGTAATAATAATAATAATAATAATAAATAAATAATAATAATAATAATAATAATAATAATTTGGGTGGTAGCCTCCACCCATTAGGCACTACCACCTCACCATACTCTTCCACTCCAGATCCCACTTTATGCCTCAAATCTGCCTCAAAGACACTAAACCTTCAATAATTCACCAAAAATCAGCCTTTTGTCCAATTCCTCTGCAATTTGGGTGGTAGCCTCCACCCATTAGGCACTTAACTTAAACTGAGTAGTACCTCACTGCCTTGTGGGTGGGAGTGGGGTGTAGTTGGCACATGGCAGTTGACAATTGGCCCTGTCTAAAAGACAGTCAAAATGAATAGAAGAAATGAAGGTGTGTAATGAATCCTCATAAGGATTCATTGAGTGAAAGTTATTATACACCAAAGAATCCGAACACTTGAAAAATAGTGCCCACATATTTTGCTCCATAACTCCACTTCTATAAGGGCTAGAGCTTAGCTTTTTTTAAAAATGAAAGCTGGGAATCTGGGGAAATTAATCTGACAGATCCAAAATATGAATCGATTCGATTCGGATCAGCCGCGATTCGGATCCGAATCGAATTTGAGGTGATTCGGATGCGTCAGATTCGGATCCAAATCGAATCAGGGTTGTTTTGATTCGGTTACAAATCGAAACACAGAAAATACGAATTGCACACCCCTAGTCTATGCCTTATTTGCAGACCATTTACAGATAATTGTAAGTTCACTTCTGTTACAGACCAAAGAGACACTCATAGCTGCTTCTCCATTTAAGTGAGATTGAATGTAGACAGACATTTGCAAGCCCTCTCTCCTGATTTTGACAAGCCACCTGTTGCTGTCATGCCACAAAAAGGTTATAAAACAAAATGTGGTTTTCATATGTTATATGAGACATATGGTGAAAGAGGTAAAATGCCTGGTTCCTAAGTAATCCCAAGCAGTAAGAACAGAACACATATGGAAGCAAGGTGGCATATGGGTGTTATTTTTTCTTTTTTTGGCAGGTGTGCATCAGTGTGCTTTGAGCAGTGTGCTTTGCTTTAGATATTAGCAGCCCATAGTCCATAATTAAGAAACCAGAGAGCAAATACGACGAATATTTATATACTGCTTTTCAACAAAAGTTCCCAAAGCAGTTTACAGATAGATGGATAGATGGATAGATAGAATGACTCCCTGTCCCCAAAGGGCTCACAATCTAAAAAAGGAAAATAAGATAGACACCAGAAAACTGGAGGGATGCTGTGCTGGGGTCAGATAGGGCCAGTTGCTCTCCCCTGATAAATAGAGAGAATCATCACTTTGAAAAGGTGACTCTTTGCTCAGTTGGCAGATGCACAGTTAAAAACAACATGGAAACTGGTACTGGGAAAGGTACCAGTGAATATTAGTATTAATCACTTATTAATTTGCAAACCTTCAGTCATCTGTATCTTCTTTCACAATCAAGGGGTCCATGCTGCAATTCTACAGAAATGCAGATAAAAACACAATACAGTATTAAGTGTAGCATTCATCTTCCTACAATCCCTCTGTCCTTCCTAACATATGTTTTTAGTCCTTATGGCAGTTAAGATATGATTGACTGTGGGTAGCCAATGTCTGCTGAATGTCTGCTGAAATATCAGAAGCCAGAAAAGTAGCAAAATATTTATTTTTAGCATGGAGTATACACAGCCTTGGCTATGCATTTGTAACTACTTCAGGACAAACTAGGAGGCGGGTCTCACAATCAGTGAGACCTGCGTTTGATGATACTGCGGGGAGAGCGGGCTAAGCCAGCTCTTGTCACAGACGATTGGGGCAGTAGCCCTGGGTGGCCGGATTGGCTGCCCACACGATTTCTGGCTCCGTGACGGAGCCGGCGGGGGCTGGGGGGAGTGGGGGCCGATTGGCCCCCGCAAGCTCCAGCATGATCTGTGCAAGTGCGCAAGGCATGCTGGCGAGACCCCCGGAGCCAGTAGATGGCTTTTTGCCTCCCCTCCGGGGGTCTGCTGTAGTTGCTGCGGCACAGAGCCATGGTGTGGCTACTCATGACCAGATAGCCCAGGTTTGCAGAGCGCTCACTCAGCAAACCCGGGCTAAGAGGAGGGCTACCAAAGCGGGTTACCCACTCGAGAACCACCGGGTTCGCAGCCGAGCCCGGTGGTTCTTACTGTCGGGAAAAATTGGGCTAGGCTTTCCTGATCGTGAGAATATCCTCTAGATCTTTCATGCAATTTTTTTGTGTTTTGATAGTTTTATTAAGTTGGTTTGTTCGTTAATCTCTCAGGAGAGTCTCACGATCAGCAAAAAGTGGGCTAAGGGAGCCTAGCCTGCTTTTTGCTGAACATCTGCTGCCACGGGAGCCTCGCGGCTCCTGGCAGCAAACCCTCCTAATTCCCCCTCCCCTTAGCTGAGGTTAGTGGAGCGAGCGCTCTGCTAACCCCATCTTTTTGATCATTTCTTGCCATGGTGGGTTATACTCACTTTCCCTACTGAAGATACAGCTTGTGCTGTGTGCCCAGACGATTACCCACTCAGCCAGGCAGCAGGAAGGGTTGGGGGCCAGGATGTGTCAACCCAGCCCCCAGAACTACCTGGATACATCCTGGATATCCCCCCTCCCCTCCCTGGGCTCCCCACAGTGTGGCAGCCATGGCTGCCACACAAGCAAAAAAAGGAGGTTAAGGGAGCGCTTACTTCCTTAACCTCATTTTAGAGGGTGGCTAATTAGGTGAGTTTGTCACCATGTTGCTGCCGCGATTGGGCCAATCCCGGTGGTTCACATGCCCATGCAAAACTGGGCTAGGCTCCCTCAGCCTGGTTTTGCACAGGTGTGTGAATAGCTTCATTGTGTGGCCTTGGATAAGTAATCCTTTCTGACATGCTACAATCCTGTGCATGCTTACCTGGGAGTCCACTCCATTGAACATAGTGGAACTTGCTTCTGAGTTCATAAGATTGTGCTGACAGTGACCCACCTTAAAAATAGTGGCTTACATACTGTACAGTGGATCACACAGCCCAGAGGGATGAGGACTCTCTGCTTGTGGGCACCTACCAGTTCATGATTGCTCCTGGCACAAGCAGAGGAGACTCTATGTTAACCATGCTGTGCATCAGAGCATCTGAATGCTAGGAGCTAGGTGCAACTGCTCTGATGCACCGTGTCACTAGCATGGAGCCTCCTTTACTTGTGCTAGGAGTGTGCAGTATATAAGCCAATAACAATATTGTCTGCACTGTGCAGTAAGTGCGCCAGTAACAACAGCTATTCTTATTTTATTTAGTTAGTTTTCAACCAGGACTGTTGCCCAAAATAATTTACGGCAATGAAAATCTATGACACAACCCAAGATATGGTAAAAAAAAATAAATAACAAAATTCGGAACAAAACAACACTACACACACTATATAGAGAAAAGGATTTAGGAGGATATCAGTAATAAAATAGGCTAGATACGCTGAGGTCATTCACATGAGCAGCCCTACCTGGGTGTGGCTGCTCATGTGGAACAGCGGGATCGGTCCCAGGGTAGCTTTGGTTTTTAACTTGGGCTTATAGTGAGGTAGAAGAACACAAGCGTATCCTTCTACCACACTTTCTAGTCATATGAATGCTCAGGCTGTCTGTTTCTTGCATGGCACATTGTGGGATTTCTGGAGGCGGGGCTCCATTCCCCTGTCCTCCAGATGGCTGCACTGCTTGCTGCAGTGAGGAGCGTGTGGATGTGTGAGCGGTGCACCTGAAGGACCGATCCTGCCTTTCCCCCACCCACCCCAGCCCCTCCAATAGCGGTCATGTGAACAACCTTACATATATCACAAGCTGGATGCCATCACATGGGCAAAGAATGTGGGTGGAGAGAGAGAGAGAGAGAGAACAAACCACTCTAGGCTTCCTTTGTCATTTTGGAGAAATGTTTATTTCTTAACAGATTTATTTATTTATTTACCAGCAGTGTTATTGAGAGGTGCATTTCTCACCCGAAGTCTGCATCACTATTGCCACCAGCAGGGGCAGGAAAATGTACATCATAATGTTATCAAGACAAAGGAAAAATGAATCTCAGCATTATAAAGGGGTTGAGGAGCACTCAATAGGAACTAACGGTTTCAGCAGCAGCTCCATATTCTTTGTCATATTTATAGAAGGGTTTGCCTGGGTGTCCATATGAAAGCCAACATACCTCTACTCTTGGGACTGCAGTTTAAAAGATTAGTCTTGCTTCAGACGGTGATGGGGCAGAAGGAGAGATAAGCCAGCTAAGATCCACTATGAATGCTGTTGGCAGCTGATCCGTGGCCATGAAAACTTATGATGTTTGCAAATATGTGGTTGCTCTTTTATTATCCAGACCTGTAATTATGTAGTTTCTGGCCATGTAGCTATGGGAGCCATTGGAAAAGCCTCTCTTCCTTATATTACTGTTCTTCTCAGAAGGTTTTTTCTCAGCTCACAACAAGGGCATCAGTATATAAACAATATAATTATCAAACCTTTGTACCGGAGAGCCATTCTCTAGTCTTACTACACTTTCTTTTTTACTTCTGTATATCTACTGTGCAATTTTGGGTAAGATGAGGTAACTCTTATGGAACGAAATGACATTGCTCACCTCATGCAGACTCCTCTCAGTCTGCCTAAAGTAAATTGGATACCTTCAGAACCTTTCCATTATCCCTATGATTTGACCTGAACTTTCTTTTGCTGTGTGTGTGTGTGTGTGTGTGTGTGTGTGTGTGTGTGTGTGTGTGTTCAGCAAGGAATGGTAGCTCTTAAAAAATAAAAGTATTTCTTATGTGATGTTCATTCCTAAAGCTGACTTCCAAGTGTTTATTTGACTGAAGATATATATCTATAATAGTTTTATATGACAAAAATGTTCACTTTAAAAATATTTTTAAAAATATAAGAGCAACCCTCATTAATAGGAAACCTTCATTGGACAGGAACAAAAAAAAAGGCAGTTAGGCCTATTGAACCCCAGCCATTTTAAGGCACTTCTGTGCTAGATAAAAAGGCTATTCTCACAACCGATCAAATGCGGGCTAAGGGAGCCCAGTCCGCTTTCAAGCGGTCGTGAGAACCACCGGGCTTGCTGGCGAGCCTGGTGGCTCAGCAGTGGCTAGCCTGCCTAAATACCCCTCCCCTAAAATGAAGTTAGCGGAGCAAGCACTCTGTTAACCCCATTTCTGTGATTGTGAGTTGCCACAGTGCAGCTCCATGCCGTGGCAACTCATGAGGAGACCTCTAACAAGGAGGTTAAAACAAGTCTCTTGGCATCAGGGGTATCCCCAGAATGTCCTGTGCACTCATGTGGGGCATTATGGGACTTTCAGGGGCCAGGCGACCCCCGATCCCTGCAGCCCCAACCAGCTCCATGATGGAGCCAGAAATTCATTTGGGCAGCCAATTTGGCCGCCCAGGGCTAGCCCCCGATCATCTTCAGGGAGAGCAGGCTGGACCCGCTCTCCCCACAGAACCCTATTAGGCTCTACACACCGATTGTGTGTAGAGCCTTAAAGTTAGACAATAGGATTAATTTCCTAGGTAATGTCTAGATCAGTCCCAAATCTCCTTCAGCTAAGGCAGTATACTGTTAATATGCCATGCAGTATCAGCGAATTTCAGTGGCAGAGGAAGTCACGAGTTGGCACAAGGACATTTTGTGTCAGTCTCAAATTGATTTTATTAAGAGCAAATGATCTGGGAGTATTTTCCTGTTCATCAGTCCTGACAAGATGTCAAATCCAAACAGTAACCTGGAGTTCTCCATGAACAGTGCAATGAAGTGTAGCTCCATGCAAACACCAGATTAGCTTATTCTGAGTGCATCTGCACAGAGAGCAATTTCATATGCAAGATGTTACTGTAATAACCGCACTCATATGTACCCACACTGTATGCACACACACACACATGAAAGCCAGGTTTGAAACAGACCTTAATGTGTTTCAACTGAAGTTGATGGAGGTGTTACAAGATGCCATATTGCAGCTGCCATTTCTACTGCAATTCAATGTGTTCAAGGCCAATAAAATTCAAGTTTGTAGGTGTCCATTTGTATACAATTATATATTTTTAAACAATATCTAAAATTCATATACTCAAGTCAATTAAGAGCTTAGAACTCTTTAAAAAAAAAAACCTTTAGCTTCTTGCTTATTCTGCCTCTTTCACCTTTTAAAAATAATTCTATCTCAGAGAAACTAATCTATGCTTCTCAGTGCTGTGACTATGGTGCAATTCAGACATCAAGGCAAACCTCAGGTAAACCTAGTTAAGGTAGGTGTTTCTGATTGGCCTCCTTCAGACATCATCGGAAACCTGAGGCAAATTTACCTCAGGTTCACCCTCGATGACATCCAAATTATCAGAACTGTGGTTATCAGACCCAACAGCTGTTCCAATTCCTCCCCCAAACCTCCAATTGAACCCTCAGTTGCAAGTAAGGTTCACTCCCCTAACCAAGGGTCCAGAAGCTGCATCGTGCCATCTGATTTGTGTGAGAGGTTTCCTCTCGTCCAATCCGGAGTTAAGGGAGGGAGCTCCTATCACTGCCAGAATCCCATTGGCTGGTACAGCTTTCCTTCATGGGTTGGAGGAAGGCCGTGCAACCAGTTCTCCCAGACTGCAAATCATGATCATCTGGGAGCATGCAGGGGACTCTGAGGGAAACGGTGTGTCTGTTGGACCTGCGGTTTGAAGGAAAGTGGCCATTGTCTGAATGCGTGAAGCTGCAGTTCCGCCACCCAACCTTGGCTCCATTTTTGCTTCCAAACCTGTATTTGAACCCTTGGTTTGTAGTGAGTTTCACTGCTGAAACTGGAGGTTCTGAGGCACTATCGTGTCATCGGAATTCTGTGGCCACTGTAACTTGGGCTTCATGAGGAAGCTCCTCCTGCTACCATAAAGAGGTCACCTCAGAGCAGCTGAGAAATGTGTCCATTCTAGGGTAGCCATGTCTCACTGGCTGTCTCTCAGAGCAAACATTTCATTTCTGCCATCAACTCACTCCTCCTGCCACTGCTTGGCAACAGAAATGCTTCATCCCTAGAGTTTCCTGCATTGGATTGTGAGCCGTTTGGGAACAAGGGACCATCTTATTATATTTATTTTTTCTATGTAAACTGCTTTGAGAACTTCTGTCAAAAGTGGTATATAAATAGAAAAAAATGAAAAGGGGGGGGGGAAAGCAGATTGGAATTAGCCTGCTTTCCCCTGCTTGCTTTGGATCCGAAGTGTTCCTGAGCAAGAAAGGCAGGGCGGGAGGAGGGAGATGGAAACAGCTGGAGTGAGTTCACAGATGTATCAGTATTTACATCAAGGAGACATTAAACCCTACATACAAACCTACACAGAGAGATTTCTGTACATACACCTGCCCTCCTCACCACCACCCCCTCTACGGCCAGCCTCTCAGCCTGGTGGCAAGAATTCCTCTGAATCCCAGCCTGGCCTTCACACCCCCTCCAAGTGGCAGCAGCTCGGGAGACAGGGTCCGGGGCTTCCCCCAGGCCCTGCACATGCACTCTCCTGCCTGCTCCAACCACAACCCGCAGCCCAGTGCCCAGCAGTGGCAGCGTGACTGCCACTCAGAGGAGGCATGTGGGTTTGTCCAGGACTCAGAGGAAATTTCAGCATCCTTCTCTGCAGATCCGTCCTTTGGGCGGGGCGACCAGGGTGGTAGCCCCCAGCCCCACACTTTTCCAGGCCCCACATGCCCACATTCCCTTATGCCCCAACCACCACCCCACAGCCAAGCAGCAGCAGTATGTCTCCTGCTTGAAGGAGGCGTGTGGCTGGCAGGACCCACTCAGGTTGCATGTGTACACACACACACACACACACACACACACACACACTTCCTCCCCCACCTGTGGCTGCCATGCAGAGAAGGTGTTGTGGGCCAGTGGCAAGACTTGAAGGCACTCTCTCCATCCAGGGAAGCTGAACCATCCCTTCTCTCACCCACCCACCACCATCTCCTTCCCATTTCTTAGTGAGTCTTCTATGTTTCTCCCCCAAGATCACCTTCCCATCTGGAAGAGCCCCTGGCCATCCTGGGGTATCAAAAATGGTCTGTGTGGCTTAGAAATTCTGGGAAGTAACTGCTATAAGGAGTGGCAAGAAATAGTTAATATCTCTTTTCCCCACCAAGGGCATATGATCAATGCCGAGAAGATACAATTGCCTCCTCTCACATCACAGCGAATAGCTGCTGGGTGACTGACATGCTGACGCACTGCCCACAGTCTGGCAAAGCAAGCAGAATGGAGATTGCTGCAAATGGAGCCTTGGCAGACTAGGAAGAGAGAGGGGTTATTCTGGCCAGAGGTAATGAAACTGAAGTTGCGAAATCATCTGCACAATCATTCTTGGGTTCAGAAATTAATCACAGGTTGGTTTAACTGAGCTTTAGTGCTACTTCTGAATGGGGCCTATAAGTTTTTGTTCTGCATTTAGACTTGTTTTATTGACCTGCAAATATCATTAACGTTGCTTCTTCTGTTAGCATAGTTAAGCACCTGATTTTTAAAAATGCCACTTCATTGTATCTTTCTCTAATGGATATGTAACCTTTACAATTTCCCAACACTGCCCTTTGCTTGTGTTTCTATTTTAGTTATTTCAAGTCTATGTTTCATGTTATTATATATTTTTTATAGTAAGTCATTCATTCATACATACACTCTAGAAATAATAAATAATAACCCAAGTGGTTCTTGGCTCTGAATAACCAGAGGCACAATACTTCAAGTATTGCTTCTAAGATGAACTTCTTTTCAGCATAATAGAACTTGTATGGGTCTAATGTGCAAACCAATTGAAATGAATGAAGGTGAAAAACAATAATGTCAGGAGCATGGCAGCATCCCTTCTAGAAACTCAACTTTTTTTTGCTAACAATTCACTAAAAGGAGTCTAGTGTTAGGGGTGTGCGAGCTGGCCCAGTTTGGCCAGTGTAAGTTTGAACCAGACCATAGTCCAAAGGCCTGAACTGGACTGTGTATGGAGGACTGAACTGGGCTGCAGCCTGCCTGGCCTGTCAGTTGGGAGGTCAGCGGAGGGCTTTGAGAAGTCCCCACCACCGCTCCCCACTGCCTCCAGTGTCTCCACTGCCACCTCACTGCCTCTGCTGCATCCTCTGCTGAAGGTATAGATACCCCTTTCTCTCATGTACCCGCCCCTCCAAGCCTTTAGAGAGGATTAGGGAATGCCTCCTTTACTTGTTAAGGGGAATCCTCAAAGATTCCCATTTACAAATATACTCGAACTGGCCCATGAACTGGTTTCGCCCAGTTCGATGGTTGAACCAGACCTGGCTCAGCTGAACCTGGAACAGAACTGGGCTGTATTGGTTCAAATCTGGTCCAGATTTGAACCAAACCAGCCAAACCAGTTCCATGCACATCCTTATCTAGTGCATAAAAATTAGGGCTGTGCGAAGCCCTGAATCAGCTCCGGAATTAAGCAAAGTTATCCGTGCTTGATTCAGAGGCTGCCTCAGTACTTCTGAAGGGTCTCCTGTTCTATTTGGACCCATGGGAGAGGTGTCCTGCTTCATTTTGGGCTGAACACTTCAGCCCCCTTAAGCTGAAGGGTGCAATGTTTTATTTGTTTGTTTGTTTGTTTGTTTGTTTGTTTGTTTGTTTATTTAGCACATGTTTATACCGCCCTAACCCAAGGTCTCAGGGCGGTTCACAATGTATGAAAAATAGTTCCCAATCTTGGACACTACTAACAGTATATACATTCTTTTATTACTTGTTTATTAGAGTGTACATCTGCTATGAATCTCAGCTTTGGAAGTTCAATATCTCAGCTGTACAGAATTGCTCCAGGTTTTACCCTAGATACAAATGGAGGCTGACAAATTTGAAGAAAAATATTTAAGATAGGTCATTTTAACCTCTTACTGGCTCTGTCTGCTTCAGAAAAAGGGGATCAAAGGCTGTCCCGAGGGGGATCTGTGGAACTGAAGACGCGGAATCCAACAAGTCAGATTCAGTAACATCAAGAGATATAAATTCACATTCTGCTCAAAACTAGAGCAAATGAGAAGATGGTATGGCATACTCAGTGTATCCTAGCTATGCTTCCTTTGCAGATTTGCCTTATATAACCTATGGATTTTATGACACAAAAAGCATTTTCATTCATTTATATACTTTCCCCAAACCCATGCATTGTATGCATGCATGTATAAATGGTTAGAGTCATTAACAGGAGCAGAAATTAGAATGATAATTTTTTTTTCCAAACAAGCCTTCAGATTAGCAAAATACTATTAAAAACTGTTGGGATTCTGCCATAGTGCTACTGAGTTCAGTCAGGCTTCTGTGCAGTTGGTGGTAGGAAGGCAAAAGTAGAAAGCACAAATAAGCAAGGAAGCATCCAGCACAATGCCAACAAAATGAGAGATGTCTCAAGATGCTTATTATATGCTGTTTTAGACTTTGCCCCCAAAGAAGGCTTTTTGGCCAAAACATGTTGGATGTCCAATGAAATGCATGATCATGCATTTATAAGCATCTTGAGGTCTCTTTTTGTTGGTGTCTTCTTTGCTCAGACCACCAAAGCCTTTACAAAAGTCAGGGAGCCTCAGCTGCCCTGCTCTATCCTATTGATGCGAGGCAGTCTGCTTGACTGGTGTGGCTTGTTTCCCTTTGGCCAGCACTCAGAGGTGATGTGCAGGATAAATTGGCACCTGCTAGCCCTAGGGTTACCTGTTCAAATCCTCATATGGGCTTATTGCACCCAGACCCCAATGAAAGACACATGTAATGAAGTATACTAGGACCACTCTTTATTAACAATCTTACAGAACATGTCGTGGGCAACATTTCTAGCTTCCCTAATCTGAGTGTGGGCAACTCATTCCCTCATGGGATTTAGTCTCCTAAAGGTGGCTATTTTCCACTGCCAGGTGAATCAAATGGGCTTGGTGGTTGCAGACAGCCATCCGACCTCCAGCTTCCTCTTATTGCACAGTATTATGTGTCAAGGGAGGGTAGCCCATGTCATCACCCCCCAAGCCCCAAGGCTCTGAGTGGGTGAAACAAGCAACTCCCCAAAGGGGCTCCATTCCCAGCTTCCTGGGCCTGGTAGAGATCATAAATGCTTCTCGGGGAGGGCGGGGCAGGATGTCTCCTTGTCTTAAGCAGGCAGTCATTAGACTACTTCTGAAGAAGCCTACATTGGATGCCTCAGAGTTGAGTAACTACAGGCCTGTGTCCAACCTTCTGTGTCTGGGCAAGGCAATTGAGAGGGTGGTGGCCTTCCAGCTCCAGACAGTCTTGGAGGAAACTAATTATATAGACCAATTTCAGACTGACTTTTGGGCTGGCTATGGGGTGGAGACTGCCTTGGTCTGCCTGATGGATGATCTCCAATTGGTAATTGACAGAGGAAGTGTGACTCTGTTGGTGTTTTTGGACCCTTCAGCGGCTTTCGATACTATTCTCCATAGTATCCTTCTGTAGCGTCTGAGGGGGTTGGGAGTGGGGGCACTGCTTTGCAGTGGTTCCACTCGTACCTTTCGGGTAGGTTCCAGATGGTGTCCTTTGGAGACTGCTGTTCTTCAAAATCTGAACTTTTGTATCGTTTCCCTCAGGGCTCCATATTGTTTCCGATGTAGTTTAACATCTACATGAAACCACTGGGAGAGATCATCAGGAGATTTGGTGTATGGTGCTATAAGTATGCTGATGACACTCAAATCTACTTCTCCATGTCAACATCATCAGGAGAAGGCATAAACTTCCTAAATGCCTGCTTGGGGGCAGTGATGGGCTGGATGAAGGATAACAAACTGAGACAGAATCCGGCTAAGATGGAGATACTCATTGTGCGGGGTTGAAACTTGGGAGATGAGTTTGATCTGCCTGCTCTGGATGTGGTCACATTTCCCCAGAAGGAACAGGTATGCAGTCTGGGGGTGCTTCTGGATCCAAGCTTCTCTGTGGTGTCCCAATGGCCAGAAGTGCCTCATATCAGCTTTGACTGATACGCCAGCTGCATCCATTTCCTGAGATAAATGACCTCAGAACAGTGGTACATATGCTGGTAAACTCCAGACTGGATTACTGCAATGAGCTCTATGTGGGGCTGCCTTTGTATGTAGTCCGGAAATTACAGCTAGTTCAGAAGGTGGCAGCCAGGTTGGTCTCTGGGTCATCTTGTAGAGACCATATCACTCCTATCTTAAAAGATCTACACTGGCTGCTGATAAGTTTCCAGGCAATATACAAGGTGCTGATTATAACCTATAAAGCCCTAAATGGCTTGGGCCCTGGGTATTTAAGAGAATGTCTGCGTTGTCATGAACCCCACTGCCCATGGAGATCATCAGGAGAGATACGTCTGCAGTTGCCACTGGTTCGTCTGGTGGCTACTCAGGGACAGGCCTTCTCCGCTGCTGCCCCAAAGCTTTGGAACATGCTTCCTGCTGAAAGAACAGGCTCCCCATCTCTGACAATTTTTTAAAAAAATCTTTAAAGACACATCTGTTCTCCCATGCTTTTAATTAAAGGCTGTTTTTATAGTTTTAACATTGTTGTAAAATATTGTTTTAAAATTTTAAATTGTTGTAATGTTTTAACTTTTTGCTGTCATCTATTTTAACCAATGTTTTAATTTTTGTTGTTTTCATTTATTTGTTTTAAATGATGTTTTAATTTTTCTGGGTTTTGTTGTTGTTGTAAACTGCCCAGAGACGCAAGTTTTAGGCAGTATAAAAATATCTCAAAGAAATAAATAAAAACCCTGAGGCGCTGTTGCATGGAAACCCCCTTCGCCATAAAATTGCCTCCAGTTGAACATCAATAAGGCACACTGCCTACTCCCAGCCTTCACTACTTGCCAGTGGAACTACGCTAACCTATTTAATGGCACCGCCCCTAATGAAAAGTCAGAACGATTATCCAGTGGGAGTAAGTGAAAAGGTTTCCACCATAAGCCAATCAGGTGAAAACAAAAAATTCCTACTCGGCCCTGTCAACAGCAACCAGCTGCCCACCCCCCACCCCCCCAAGTCAGGGTGGGACGCACGCTGCATGAAGAACTGATAGGGAGCAGGCAGGGCTGGCCTTATAAGGCAGTCAGTACACCTGCCCACCACTGGGCATGCAAATGTGTGCAAAATGAGTGTACAGCAACCCTATATGTCAAGCCTTCCTCGCCTCCCCACAGAACATGTTTCACATGCTGAGGAAAACAGCAATTCCTGAACACTGTTCATATGATATCCTTCAATGGACACATTCAATGAATTCACTGGTCATGTCCCAACATCAGCATGCTTTTCTGGCTGCATCCACAACATCTTGGATTCTGTCACATCAAGACTGCACACCATTCTTGATCACATCAAAGCCCTGATGTGTACACACTATACCCATATACTTTAGGGATGTGCACAGAACCAGTTTGGCTGGTTCAGTTCAAATCCGGACCAGATTAGAACTGACCTGGCCCAATGCAATTCCGTGTTTGACTGAACCAGCTCTGGTCCGGTTTGATCATTGAACCAGGCCAAACCGGTTTGTGAGCCAGTTCAGGCATACTTGTAAAGCGGAATCCTTGAGAATTCTCCTTTACAAATTGTGATGGAACATACAGGTGAAACTCGGAAAATTAGAATATCGTGCAAAAGTCCATTAATTTCAGTAATGCAAATTAAAAGGTGAAACTGATATATGAGACAGACACATTACATGCAAAGCGAGAGAAGTCAAGCCTTAATTTGTTATAATTGTGATGATCATGGCGTACAGCTCATGAAAACCCCAAATCCACAATCTCAGAAAATTAGAATATTACATGGAACCAAGAAGACAAGGATTGAAGAAAAGAACAATATCGGACCTCTGAAAAGTATAAGCATGCATATGTATTCAGTACTTGGTTTGGGCCCCTTTTGCAGCAATTACTGCCTCAATGCGGCATGGCATGGATGCTATCAGCCTGTGGCACTGATGAGGTGTTATGGAAGACCAGGATGCTTCATTAGTGGCCTTCAGCTCTTCTGCATTGTTTGGTCTCATGTCTCTCATCCTTCTCTTGGCAATGCCCCATAGATTCTCTATGGGGTCAGGTCAGGCGGGTTTGCTGGCCAATCAAGCACAGTACACTGTATACTTTTCGGAGGTCCAATTTTTAAAAGATTTTTAAGATTTTTCATCTTAACCAATGGACAAACTACAAAAATACATAAGCACATCAAGCAACTGTGGGGTGATCTGGATGGGGCAGTGGGGAAGGGAGGCTTTAACTTTTGATCCTATCATGGAACCAGCTGGGTTACCTAAGGTTTAAGAAAATAGCAGCTGAAGAGAGAGGGTGATCTCAATAAGAACCACATAACAGGAACAAGTTATCACTATCTCAATCCAGATCTTCTCCATTAGTTGCTATTTAGGGGGAAGAAACAAGCACATAAGTACCAGTCACGTGATTAATATAATCTCTAATTTGGCCCTAGACTTTACTCTTTAGAAATTCTTACAGATTGCTGAATTAGCTGATAAGACAGTGTTTTGTTACTGATTATGCAGTTTGTGACTTATATGTTGCTTTTTTGCTGTTTTATTTGTTGCTTTAATTTCTTGCGTAATTTTGTAAGCCAAGGGCCATGTGCTCTGCATGTACAATATAAACATAACAGTAAATTAAAAAATAATAATGAAACGATGCACCTCACTATTTGTTGCAGTCAATAGGTTGATTCGGAACCCTCTCACAGAAGAACTTGAAGCCATAAGAGGGAGGTAATTTTTGCCAGTTTCTCCATTCCTCTCCAGCTCCTGCCCACCCTGAGAAGCACAAAGCATGTCAGGAGGCTGAACAGGGAAGGGTGATTGGCAAAAATTGTCCCTTTCTTGCACGACTGCAAATTCTTCAGGGAGTGGGTTTGAATACAATGCACTGAGTATTAGGCAATGTCAAATACAAGGGCTAATTTTATTCTAGACTAATCTCTCTCTGCTCCCGCCCAAATATCTCTATGTGTTTGTGTGCACGCACACATGCTAAAAAGAGATGTCTTTCTTGATTATCAGCAATAGGTTAGCCAGTTAAATATTGCTAGTTTTCCACCATCATTAAATAGTGATTTAGTATGTGAGTATTAGTCATTTTTAACAGGTAGCATAGCATGAGCTCCATCTGGACAAAATCAATATTTGCTAAACTGTGGCATTTTGCTCTATAGGTAGAGATACTACAGCTGTGTTCCTCTTCAATAAGAGATGCTTTAAAATCTGCTCACTCTATAAATTTGCTGTGAACGTATTTGAGACTTTTTTAAAAAAACGTATACAATTGCAATTACTGACATTAATAAGAAAATCAAGTATTTGCCCCCATGATGTGATATATATCCTTACATTAAAATGACAGCAAGAGCTATGAACTCCTTGTGGTGCACCCATCTGCTTTAGCTCCACAAAGCACACCTTTTCATGACTTGGTCCATCTGTGTGACTCAATCCAGGCCTATTCACACTATGCTTGGTTGCATGTATGATCCTCTGACTATGATCTGCCATGAAAGCTCCACCAAGACTACCCTTGTGATTTCTCTGCCAGAACATTTCAATCTGCTGGACTCTGATACCAGAGTTCTTATGCCTGTGCTGAAAGATTTATGCTGTCTTTTCTGTGTCTAGGGAAATGGTCCCACAGACTCCCCACCCCCACACTGGACAAAGGTGTCACAACAGGACTACACAAACACACAGACACACTCAGTCTAAAAAACTGTGGATAATCAAAACATATTAGGGTAAAGCCGCTAATAAATGTAGTTTACGTGCATTTATATATATTATTTCACGCAGCTGTTTGTTTGTTTATTTCATTTGTATACCACCCTATACAAAATAGTCCCTGGATGGTTCACAATATTAAAACCATTAAAACATTAACATTATTAAAACAATTAAAAATACAATAAAACCTCTAAAAACTGACACTTTAAAACCACAATAAAAACAAAATTTAATCATTAAAACATTTTAAAACTTAAAACAATTTAAAAATATTAAAACTGTAAATCTAATTTTAAAAAGCCTGGGTAAACAAATGTGTCTTAGTTGACTTTTTAAAAAGTTGTCAGAGATAGGGAAGCTCTTATTTCAACAAGGAGCACATTCCAAAGCCTCGGGCAGTAATGGAGAAGGCCCGTCCCTGAGTAGCCACCAGATGGGCTGGTGGCAACTGTAGATGAACCATAGATGGCGGTGGGAATCATAGTGAAGAAGATGTTCTCTTAAATACCCAGAGCCTAAGCTGTTTAGAGCTTTATAGGTTATAACCAGCACCTTGTACTTTGCCCAGAAACTTATTGGCAGCCAGTGTAGCTGTTTCAACATAGGGGTAATATGGTCTCTCCGAGAAGACCCAGACACCAACCTGGCTGCTGCATTCTGGACCAACAGCAGTTTCCAGACAACGTACAAAGGCAGCCCCACATAGAGCACATTGCAGTAGTCAAGCCTGGAGGTTACCAGCATATGTACCACTGTTTTAACTCTATACAGTCAGTTTCCTCCAAGACTGCCTGGAGCTGGGAGGTCACCACCCTCTTAATCGCCTTACCCAACCATGGAAAGTTGTAGACAGGCCTATAGTTGCTTAACTCTGATGGATCTAACACAAGCTTCTTCAAAAGAGGTCTAATACTTGCCTCAAGGCAAGGAGGCATCCAGCCCTCCCTCAGAGAAGTATTTATAATCTCTACCAGGCCCTCTACAACAACCACCCCCCCCCACCACCACAACGTATAAGCCATATTGGGCAAGGGTCAAGAGAACAGGTGGTAGGCTGCACCATTCCAAGCAGCTTGTCCACATCCTCAGGAGTCACCGACTGGAACTGATCCAGCCTAACCACACAAGAGGAGTTGCTGGATACCTCTGCATCTGACACTGTGATAATTGTGGAGTCTAAGTCTAAGTCTAAATCGGCCCAAATACAAGAGATTATGTTAGCAATGATCTAAGAAAGAAAGTTTGTTTAAAAGCATTCAATAAGCTCAGTTCATTTAAATATGATTGTTCTAATAAATACTTTGACAACTACCACTGTACTCATTTACCACACTCTACTCACCACTTTACACTTTCTGTGTGCACAGAGTGTGTGCACAGAGTCTTGCTTGGGTGCTGGTGCTCCAAGGATGGTGTTTCAATCATACCCACCATCCTTTGACTCCGTACACCTGTGTAATGCATCAGGGGTGGTGTGCTTAGTGCTTACTTGATTTTGGGCAGTTTGCCTATCAAAAATAGCAATAGCAATAGCACTTACATTTATATACCGCTTTATAGCCGGAGCTCTCTAAGCGGTTTACAATGATTTAGCATATTGCCCCCAACATTCTGGGTACTCATTTTACCGACCTCGGAAGGATGGAAGGCTGAGTCAACCTTGAGCCCCTGGTCAGGATCGAACTTGTAACCTTCTGGTTACAGGGCAGCAGTTTTACCACTGCGCCACCAGGGGCTCTGATGCCCCTGAAATGGCTACTTGCTGTTAATAACTGATTCAGGGGCTAACTATCTGTGGGGAAATGGTGCAGGGGGAAGATGTTCACCTCTTCCCCTATGGTTCTGAACCAGATCAGTCTGCCCATAACTGCTTTTTGCCAAAAGAGGACAATTCTAATCCACTTCCTCTTTAAGTTTATCTCTTAATGATGGGTTTAACATAGTGGGTAGTTGGCCCTAGATTCCAGACAGAGACACAGAGAATGTGGATTTCCAGGTAAATCAGAACAGGTGGATTTTACTTAAGATAAGAATAATTGACAATCATCTTGCAAATAATTCACTTCCCTTTTTACTGTTACCCCAAAAAGGGAATTAGACTTTTAGCCATGTGTTAAATATTAAGGTACACAGTCCAATTATTGTATGGGTATCACTGATATCCAGGTAGCATATTTTTGCTATATGTGACGTCCATACTACACATGGAGATGAAGAAACATTTCACTCAATGGCTGCCCCAGTGTGTGTGTGTGTGTGTGTGTGTGTGTGTGTGTGTGTGTATGAGAGAGAGAGAGAGAGAGAGAGAGAGAGAGAGAGAGAATGGTATACTCAAGACTGCAAACACTAAATAGTGACTGCAATGTTAAAAGAACCCAGGTACTCTGAATGTGAGAACAATCTGTGCATGAGAAGAAGGCAGGACATTTTGCTTGTGAAGACAAGATCTTTCCCACTTGATGCATGCATGAACATACACAATTTGCTGAGTCATCTCTACTCAGTCATTGTGAAGTCTCAGCAACACATTGTACACCGCAAACTCACTTTTGGCCAGACAAGCTTAATTTTACTTCTAGTTATTTCAAAGCAGGGTCACATCCATTAGATTGACTGGTTGATTAAGTGCCGTCAAGTTGGTGTCAACTTTTAGCGACCACATAGATAGATTCTCTCCAGGATGATCTGTCTTCAACTTGGCCTTTAAAGTCTTCCAGTGGTGCATTCATTGCTGTCGTAACCGAGTCCATCCACCTTGCTGCTGGACCTTGCTGTCCATCCACCTTGCTCTGCTTCTCTTTCCTTCAACTTTCCCCAGCATTATGGACTCCTCAAGGGAGCTGGATCTTTGCATAATGTGTCCAAAGTATGATAGTTTCAGCCTGGTCATTTGTGCCTCGAGTAAAAAATCTGGATTGATTTGTACTATGATCCATTTGTTTGTTTTTCTGGCTATCCATGGTATCCTCAAAAGTCTTCTCCAGCACCAAAGTTCAAAAGCATCAATACTTTTTCTTTCTTGCTTCTTCAAAGTCCAGCTTTCGCATCCATAGAGTGTCACAGAAACCATTGTCTGAACAATGCTAATCTTTGTAGGTATAGACACATCACGGCATCTAAATATCTTTTCCAAGGCCTTCATCACAGTGTGAGTCGGCGGAGTATTTCTTGACTGCTGGATCCTTTATTGTTGATGGTTGATCCTAAAAAGCAGAAGCTATCCACCACTTCAATGTCTTAATTATCAGTTCTGAGGCTGGATGCTGTACCTGTTGTCATTAGTTTAGTCTTTACATTTAGTTGTAGTCCCATTTCTCCGCTATGCTCCTTGACTTTCATTACTAGAGCTAGCAGAACATCTGCATTCTCAGCTATAGAGTGGTGTCATCAGTGTAGCGCAGGTTATTGATGTTTCTTCCTCCATCTTTAAAAACATGCTCATCTTCTTCCAATCCAGCTTCTCCCAGTATATGTTCAACATATGAATGGAATAAATAAGGAGAAAGTAGACAGCCTCATCTTACTCCTTTGCTGATCTGGAACCAGTCTGTTTCATCATCATCATCATCATTATTTCTTGTTTACACAGTCAGACAGGTGTTATTGACTGGTTTGTTTTATCCAGACATCGAGTCCTTCCCAAGGACCTGGGATGCCAGAATTTTATTGTCAATGGTTATAGATATCGTCGCAGAATATAGGCTGTTCCCAGTAAAGCTGCTTTTTGTAATTGGCTAGTGGTGATTTCTGTGGCCCCTATGGTGTTGAGGTGCTCTTCAAGGTCTTTTGGAACTGCACCCAGGGCGCCAATTACCACTGGGATTATTTTGGTCTTCTTCTGAAACAGCCTTTCAATTTCAATTTGTAGATCTTTGTATTTGGTGATTTTTTTCTATTTCTTTTTCTTCTATTCTGCTATCCCCTGGTATTGCTATGTCGATTTTTTGACCTGTTTTTCTTTCTTCTCAACTACAGTTATATCTGGTGTATTGTGTGGCAGATGTTTGTCTGTTTGTAGTCGGAAGTCCCATAATATTTTCACATCTTCATTTTCTTGAACTTTTTCAATTTTATGGTCCCACCAATTCTTGGCTACAGGTAGCTTGTATTTTTTGCAGATGTTGCAGTGTATCATCCCTGCTACCTTGTCATGCCTTTGTTTGTAGTCAGTCTGTGCGATCATTTTACAACAGCTGATCAGGTGGTCCACTGTTTCATCTGCTTCTTTACAAAGGCGGCACTTGCTGTTTGTGGTGGATTTTTCTACTTTTGCCTTTATTGGATTTGTTCTTAGTGCCTCTTCTTGTGCAGCCAGTATTAAACCCTCTGTTTCTTTCTTCAAGTTGCCATTCTTAAGCCATTGCCAGGTCTTGGTGATGTCTGATTTTCCACTTATATTGTACAAATATTGACCATGCAGGGGCTTATTTTTCCATTGTTCTGCTCGGTTCTTGACTTGTTCTTTCTTGTAGGCCTGCTTTGTTTCATTGGTGTTGAATAGATTCGCATTATTGACCATTTGAAGTGCATCTTATTCACTGTCCTTGATATATTCTTCAAGGCCTCTTTTCTCCTCCTCTACTGTTTGATGGACTTGCAGCATTCCCCTTCCACCTGAGCTGTGAGGGAGGTAGAGCCTATCGACATCACTGCGGGGGTGCAGAGTATGATTGATGGTCATGATTTTCCTGGTCTAACGATCTAGCGTCTCTAGCTTTGCCTGGGTCCAGTCTATTATTCCTGCAGTGTATCTAATAACAGGTATACCCCAGGTGTTTATGGCTTGTATGATGTTCCCGCCATTGAGTTTGGACTTTTGGATTTTTCTGACTCGCCTGATGTATTCACTTCCAATTTTTCTTTTAACTTCAGTGTGTGCAATGTTATCAGCCTGGAGAATGCCCAAGTATTTGTAAGGTTCTTTCTCTTCCAGGTTCTTGATCTTGCTTCCATTGGGCAGTTCTATTCCTTCTGTTTTTCTTATTTTCCCTCTGTTCATTATTAATGCAGCACACTTGTCTAGTCCAAACTCCATTGCTATATCGCTACTGAATATACGGACAGTGTTTAGCAGTGATTCCATTTCTGACTGGGACTTTCCATACATCTTCAGATCGTCCATGTACAGCAGATGGTTGATTTTACTGGATGTTTTAGATGTTTGGTATCTGAGGCTTGTTTTGTTTAGTGTTTGTGAATGTGGGGTCATGGCGATTACAAACAATAGAGGGGATAGTGAGTCCCCTTGGAAAATGCCTCTTCTAATGCTAACCTGTCCAAGTGTCTCGCCACTGATTGTTAACTGTGTACTCCACATGCTCATTGCTTTTTTAATAAATATCTGAATGTTTTTGCTGACACCAGTTGTTTCTAAACATTTTAGTATCCATGTGTGAGGCAATGAATCGAAGGCTTTCTTGTAGTCAATCCATGCAACACTTAGATTTGTTTTTCTTCTCTTGCAGTTTTCTAAAATCATTTTGTCAATCAGCAGCTGGTCTTTTGTGCCTCTGGTGTTCGGGCAATTTCCTTTCTGTTCAACTGGAAGCTGTTTGTTAGTTAATAAGTGTTGCATCACTTCATCTGCTATCATTCCAGTTAATAATTTGAACATGGTTGGCAGGCAGGTTATCGGTCTATAATTACTTGGAACTGCACCTTTTGCTGCGTAATGAGATGAGTTTTCCCAGTTGTTAGCCATTGTTCAGTATCACCGCATTTCATAATGTGATTGAACTGTTTTGATAGTTGTTTATGAAGGCTTGTTAGGTGTTTAAGCCAAAAGCCATGCCATTCATCGTTGCCTGGTGCAGTCCAATTTTTAATTTTCTTTGATCTTTCACTTATTAATTCTGGTGTTATTATTAGATCTTGCATTTGTTGGTTACATTTTTTGACCTCTTTCATCCAGCCTGCTTTTTTATTATAATCTATTGGATTGTCGCATAATTTCCCCCACAATTGCACTGTTTCTTCTTTATTTGGTGTTTCTACGTTTCTTACAGTTTCTCCTTCTATGCTTTTGTAGAAACATCTCTGATTTGACTGTAATTGGAGATTCTGCCTGTGTTGTGTAATTCTGGCTTCATATCTGCTAATCTTCTTTGACACTGCTGTTATTTGCTGCTTTATTACTTCCAGGACTTCTCTAATTTTCCTTGAATCTAGGTGGTATTTTGGGATCAGATACTGTTTGGTGTTTTCATTCTTCAGCTTCTTGTCTTTCATATCTTTCAATTTATTAGCATCTGATCTAAGCCTGGAGATTTTATTTTCTAATCTAATCTTCCATTTAGGTGATGTACTGCTTTCTTTTTTTACAGGTCCACTGATCTTATATCCGAGCTCTTGTGTTGTTGTTGTTGCTGCTGCACTGTACCTTAGTTGGTTTGTTTCTTGCAAATTATTGGTTGTTGTTTCTGCAAGTGCAGCATTAACATCTTTTAATGCCTGAGCGAGTTGTTTTTTGGCAACTGTTTTTAGTGCTGCAAGTCAAACCCTGGTGGTTGTTTGGTTCATGTGCTCAGTTATTTTTTGCTTTAGTACTTGTTGCTTTTCTGTTAAACGGCATTTGGGTTTTTGAGGTGAAGGCAAAGGGGAGGTTGCCTGGTTTTGATTCTGAAACAGTTCAGCAACAGTGGCATCCTCGATTTCCAACACCTCCTCCATCTGCGCCTGAGCAACTGCTTCAGTTGGTGGTAATTCTTCTTCCATATCTTGAGCCTGTGTTGCTCTTTGCAGTTCTTCCAGCTCTACTCCTGTGAATACTTTATTTCTTATTATGAATCTTCTCTGGTCTGCTAGCCTTTGTTCTGTTATTTCTGTATCTGGATGCTTCTCTTTCCAAATTTGGTACATTCTTTTTAAATAACCTCTTCTAGTTGGACTAGACTTGTAATAGCAGATCATTATTTCCTTGTTGGCATTTTTCGTATTTTTTTTCGGTTAAGCGACATTTCTTCCACTAGCTTTGCTGTCTCCAGCCCTGGTTGCTCAACTGAAGATCCTGAGTCCTGTAGCCCACTTGCCACCAGATGTCCAGGGACTATAGCACCTGGCGCAGTCCTTGTTGACCCGGGCTATGACCGATCCGGTATAGATTTATTAAAGTTATGTCTCACCATATTGTTGATGGGAGAGGCACTCTTTGTCTGGCTCCTCTGGTGAGACCTGTCCAGTATGGTTGGACCTCTGGCATAGCTCTCACCTTCATCAGAGCACACAAGCCCCACAACCATGTCAAGGTAGTGCCTCACTGGGGGATGATGATGATGATTTTCGATTTCTATACCGCCATTCCAAAAATGGCTCAGGGCAGTTTACACAGATAAATAATACATAAATAAGATGGATCCCTGTCCCCAAAGGGCTCACAAATCTAAAAAGAAACACAAGATAGACACCAGCAACAGTCACTGGAGGTACTGTGCTGGGGTGGATAGGGCCAGTTACTCTCCCACTGCTAAATAAAGAGAATCACCACATTAAAAGGTGTCTCTTTGCCTAGTTAGCAGGGGTGAACATGTTTTGTCTGGACTGTGGCTTCCTGTCCTATGCATAGGTTTCTCATGAGAACAATGAGATGTTCTGGGATGCCCATTTTCCTAATGATATTCCACAACTTGACATGGTCAATGCCATCAAAGGCTTTTCTGTAGTCAATAAAGCACATATTGGCTTTTTTTTTTTTTTTTTTTTTTTGGTATTCTTTGGCTTTCTCAATTATACAGAGTGCATCAGCAATGATGTCTCTTGTTCTTCGGCCATTTCTGAAATCAGCTTGAACATCCGTTATTTCCCTTTCCACATAGGTCTCTCATCTGCGTTGGATGATCCTGAACATTATTTTGCTATCATGTGAAATTAAGGACATTGTGCGATGCTTTTTGCAATCTGTTAAGTCTCCTTTCTTTTTATGGGTATAGAGACTGACCTCTTCCAACAGGCTGATCTGTTGGCCACTGTGTCGTTCTCCAAATTTGCTGGCATTTGCTTGACTGATTCTTCTTCTGTTGCCTGCCATATTTCTGTAGCTATTCCATCAATTTCTGTAGCCTTCCAACTTGGTAATTACCAGAGTATTGATCTAACCATCTTCCCATACTAGAGGTTCTTGCAAGTAAATAACAATAACAAGTAGGGAATATCTTCTAGGGTATCTTAGATGTTGATGTCCCTGCTGTACAGATTTTCAGTATACCCCTTCCATCTCTGTTTGATCTTCTGTGAATCAGTTACTATCTGTCCTTTGGCATCCCTTAACATTCCAATTTGAGGTTGGAATCTCCTTCTGAATTCAGAGATCTTTTGGAAAACTTTCCTTGTTTTCCCATGTCTATTTCCATCCTCAAGGACTTTACGGATGTTATTGTAATACTGCCCCTTGTCTCTTCTAACAGCTTTTTGAAATTCCTATTAAATTCCTTTCTGAGGTATTTTTCTTTCTTGATTTTGACTTCTCTCCTTTTCTTGGCGATTTCCACCATCTGTTCTGACATCCATTTTGCTTTCTTCTGTTTCTTGGACTTTGGCAGTCTCTTTTCACATTTGTCCTTAACATCTTCTTTGATTTCATTCCTCTGGTTCACTATCAATGAGGTTCAAAATTTCAAAGTGGTTCTTGATGTTCTGTTTTAAAATGGTGAGTACATTCTCAAGATCATATTGTGGAATCTGGATAGCTTTGTTTTTCAACTTTAGCTTGACATGGAACTTGCACATGAGTATTTCATAATCTGTTCCAGAATCGGCCCCTGACCGCGTCTTTGCTGTTATAACTGAGCTCTTCCACCTCCTTGCACCAATAATGTAATCAATTTGATTTCTGTGTACTCCATCGGATGATGTCCATGTGTATAGGCACCACTTTGGTTGTTTGAAGAATGTGTTAGCAATGAAGAGTTCATTGGCTTGGCAGAAACTAATAAATTGCTTTCCTACTTCATTTCTGTTCCCTAGGCCATACATTCCAACTGTGTTTTCCTCCTTTCCATTTCCAAATTTGGTATTCCAAACTCCAACCACCAGCAGCACATCTTCCTTACATGTTCTGTCAATTTCAGACTGAACTTGAGCATAAAACTCATCAACTTCCTCTTCTTCTGCATCAGTTCTTCTGCATTGGGGCTTAGACTTGAAAACCTGACATGTTAAAGGGTTGTCCATGAAATATAATTGATATTAGTCGGTCACTGACCTCATTGTACCCAAGTACAATGTCATTGCTAAACCCTCCTGACTATGAAAACAACACCGTTCCTTCTTTGTTTTTCGTGTCCTGAGTAGTAAATGGTATGATTTTCTGACTGAAAGTGTCCCATTCCAGTCCATTTTAATTCACTGATGTCCAAGATGTCAATCTGTAGTTAATTCATTTCATCTTTCACTGTGTTGAGCTTTCCCATATTCATACTTCTTGCATTCCACGTTCCCATTGTAATTCTGTCTTTGCAGCTTCGGATTTTCTTTTCCCGCATGGCAACATTTGCCACTAGATGTCCAAAAGGCTTTAATCTAACCGCATCATAAACACCATCAGTACTCTGAGAGATCTTCAGCTCTTCCTCAATATCATGTTGAGTACCATCCAACCCGAGGGACTCATCATCCAGCACTAACTTTACAATCATTCTATTTTGTCTATCGATGTGGTTTTCTTGGTAAAATACAGGAGTGGTTTACAATTGCCTTCTCCAATACAGTATGAAATGATGCCTTTGTTGTTGTCACTGAAGTGATCATCCACCTCCAGCACCTTTTGATATTGCTGCTGCCCAATATAGGTGCCTGCTTGCTTTAGCTGGGCCACTGGGATGACCTTCGCACTTTGGGTGACCCTACTGGGTTGAATATTGTCAGGATTTTAAAGGAAATTCACCAAGGACCCTGAGAAAATCTCCCAATTTGAGAGTAACCTTGCATATTGCTTGGTATTGAAGAAAGGAAATAAAATCTGATCCAATAAACTGCAAAAAAGCACTTTAATATCCAGTGTTATTAAAAATGTATAAAGAGTAACACATGTGTGTTTGAACCAAGGGCATCAAAACTCTGATCAAATATGGATAAGCTTCTGTAAGATGAGTTTGCTTAGAAGAAGAAGAAGAAGAAGAAGAAGAAGAAGAAGAAGAAGAAGAAGAAGAAGAGACGACGACTACATTATGACTATACCAGACAGGTTGATTATAAGGAGTACCTTCTTGGGAATAGTCAATTTCTCTTGCTGAAAATCTGCAGCTTTGTTTGAATGGGCAAATGACTAGCAGGGAAAGGTTAAGCCATCTTGCCTTTCCTCCACACAAAACTGCAGCTTGAGAAAACTACTTTTTATTAAAACCCTGAAGCAGCCCTGGATTAACCATAAGGCAACACAAGCATGTGCTTAGGGCATCAAGGGAAGGGGGGGCACCACAGAGTTTTCCCCCTAGCTATCATGCCCTTAACTCTTTCACTGAAAATAAGAACATAAGAACAGCCCTGCTGGATCAGACCCAAGGCCCATCTAGTCCAGTATCCTGTTTCGCAAAGTGGCCCACCAGATACTGCTGGAAACCTACAGGCAGGAGTTGAGGGCATTCCCTCTCACCTGCTGTTACTCCCCTGCAACTGGTACTCAGAGGCATCCTGCCTTTGAGGCTGGAGGTGGCCTACAGCCCTCCAACTAGTAGCCGATGATAGACCTCTCCTCAGTGAAGTTATCCAAACCCCTCTTAAGGCCTTCCAGGTTATTGGCTGTCACCACATCTTGTGGCAGAGAATTCCACAACTTCATTATGCATTGTGTGAAAAAGTACTACTGTTTGTTGGTCCTAGATTTTCTGGCAATCAATTTCATGGGATGACCCCTAGTTCTAGTGTTATGTGAAAGGGAGAAGAATTTCTCTCTGTCCACTTTCTCCATACCATGCATGATTTTATAGACCTCTATCATGTCTCCTCACAGTTGTCTTTTTTCTAAACTAAAAAGCCCCAGGTGTTGTAGTCTTGCTTCATAAGAAAGGTGCTCTGGGCCCCTGCTCATCTTGGTTGCCCTCTTCTGCACCTTTTCCAGTTCAACAATGTCCTTTTTAAGATGTGGTGGCCAGAATTGTGCGCAGTACTCCAGGCATGGCCGCACCATCATTTTGTATAAGGGCATTATAATATTAGCAGTTTTATTTTCAATCCCCTTCCTAATGATCCCTAGCATGGAATTGGCCTTTTTCACAGCTGCTGCACATTGAGTTGACACTTTCAATGAGCTGTCCACCACGACCTCAAGATCTCTCTCCTGGTCAGTCACCAACAGCTCAGATCCCATCAGCATATACCTGAAGCTGAGTTTCACTTGTTGGCATCAATTTACGCTTGCCAACACTGAAGCGCATTTGCCATTTTGTTGCCAATCCCCCAGTTTGGAGAGATCCTTTTGGAGTTCCTCACAATCCATTTTGGATTTCACTACCCGAAAGAGTTTGGTATCATCTGCAAATCTGGCCACCTCGCTACTTACCCCTACTTCTAGATCATTTATGAATAAATCAAAAAGCACCAGTCCCAGTACAGATCCCTGGGGGACCCCACTTCTCACTTCCCTCCATTGTGAAAATTCTCCATTTATCCTTACCCCCTGTTTCCTGTGTTTCAACCAGTTTGCAATCCACACATATACTTGTCCCATTATCCCATGACTGCTAAGTTTCCTCAGGAGTCTTTGATGAAGAACTTTGTCGAAGGTTTTTTGCAAGTCTTGGTATACTATGTCAACTGGATCACCTTGATCCACACACTTGTTGACACTCTCAAAGAACTTTTGAGAGTTTTATGAGGCAAGATTTACCTTTGCAAAAGCCATGATGGTTCTCTCCCAGCAGGGCCTGTTCTTCTATGTGCTTTACAATTGTATCATTGAGGATCCTTTCCATCAATTTGCCTGGAACAGACGTTAAGCTAACTGGCCTGTAATTTCCTGGATCACCCCTGTATCCCTTTTTGAAAATCGGTGTTACATTTGCTACTTTCCAGTCCTCCGGTACAGAGCCTGATTGCAGGGATAAGTTATATATTTTGGCAAGGAGGTCGGCAATTTTACATATGAGTTCTTTGAGGACTCTGGGATGGATGCCATCCGGCCCTGGTGATTTGTTAGTTTTCAGTTTTTCTAGACAGTTTAGAACAACATTTCTTGTCACTTATATCTGACTCAGTTCTTTTAACCTCCATCCCTGAAAAGTCTGATTCAGGAACAGGTATATGCTCTATATCCTCTGCCGTGAAGATGGACACAAAGAACTCATTTATCTTCTCTGCAACCTCCATATCCTCCTTAATAATCCCTTTCACTCATTGTCTAATGGCTTCCCTGGCAGTTTTCCTGCTTCTGATGTACTTAAAGAAGTTTTTATTATTCCCCTTGACACTTTTGGCTAAATTTTCCTCAAACTCTCTTTTCGCCTCCCTTATTGTCACCCTGCATTTCTTTCCCCCCTTGCATTTCACTGACACATTCAACTTTAGTCGATATTTTGTAATTGTTTTTATTTGCCATCTTCGACTTTACTCTGCATTCTTAAAAAAATGTTTTCTTTGGCTCAGTGAGTGACTAAAGTTTCAAGAAACTACTAAACTATGTATCTGAAGTAAAAAGTCATTGATTTGCGAAAGATTACTGTAAAGGGCAGTACAAAATATTCAAGTAAAAGAGGGTCATCTGTTATGATGTCTGACCTTGAAGATGAAATATTTTTCTCAATAATTCCTTCTGTTGTGGCTATTTATATGAAATTATAGGCAGTGGAGCTGTTTTGTTTTACCTTAAAATATCTAGAAGAAAACTTTTAAAAATGTAAATAAATATTAAGGTATAAGTAAATAATTTGCTTGAGTCTTAATGTCTTGTCAGTTAAGCAATGGAGGGGGCCAAGGGGGCACCATTGTTGGGCTGTGCTTAGGGCATCAGTTGCCCTTAATCTGGCCCTGCCCTGAAGCAAGGTTTGCATCTAAACCTTGTTTGAAGTGGATAGGGGAAATGCTAAGACAATCTAATGTAGAGCTATCATACATTCGCATTTCCCTTGGACATGTTCTAATTTCCATGAATAAGACACATGCCCTTGAGAAATGCAGCCTGTTTGACCTTTGCCTGCATTCACATACAGGTGAATATCTGGCAGACCTGGCCCCCTTCAAGCTAGTTGCCAGATCTACCAGACAAAGAAAGAAAGCTGACAGATAGGAGGCCAGGTCTACCGTCACCACATGCAGGAGGTTCTGGGTAGACCTGCCCTCTGTAACACCAGTGACCAGGTCTCCTACCAATGTGGATGTCCCATTCAAGTCAACTGGTAGACCTGGCCTTCATACTTAAATCTTTTTTAAAAAAAAAGTGATAGGAAGAGTGTCTTCATTTTTCCAAGTTCAAAATATGGTAGCCATAATCTAAAGATCCTGAGAAGGGACTGAATGTTCTTCATATACCAAGTCATCCATAAATTATCTTTACAAAATGTGAATACAATTCAGAAATTGCTTTGACTCTCAGACAACAAAATCTTATTTTTTGTTTAACACTTGCATCATCACAGTACTCCGATGGCTTAGTAGCAAACATTTCTCTTTTTCTTTTTTGATGAGAGGTGATAACACAAGTAACTCCTATCTACATTTTTGCCTTAGGCAATTATTCAAATCTTGAATTAGAAATCAGAATTCAGTGTAGAGAAGGTTATTACATAACCTGTAATGGATTGTGACATTACATAAAGGAGCAGCTATTTTCTTTTCGCCTCTCAAGTAAATGCTTTGTTGCCTGATCTCCAAAACAAAAAGAATAAAGGATTATGTGTACTCAGACTTCAATTAGTATTTCTTGTTTCTAAGGCAGTTTTGCATATATAGAACGTTTTACAATTATATTCTCATTTATCTTCATAGCTTAGTTGGGCTGAGAAAAAGTGACTTGTCCAAGGCCAACCAGTGATCTTCATGGCTGAGCAAAGATTTGAATCATCACTATCAAAATCCAACACTCTATTCACTTCAAGGTATTGGCACTCTACCAATTACTGTAATTGTATTTTGTTGTTCAAACATGCCCAGGGAGTGATACCATGTCGCTTGGCAGAAATACCAATGTGCTGACCCAGTACAGAAACCCTACCCATGGAGACCTTCCTGTTGTCCAGTCACATAAAGAAAGAGACAACATGTATCCCCACAAATCTCCTGTCCGTATCTGTCCATTTGCTTGTATTACTTGAGCAACCTGCAACACACATCTTGGCATGTTGCCTGGCATGCAGGATCTTTAATTGCCATTTCCATACAAAATGTTTTGACAGCTTCCTTCCATGGAAGGGGAGGGGGAACATGTGCAAGGAACTCTTTCATTGATAACACACCTGATCTAGTGTGACTGCCCAGGAAGGCATCCTTTCTAAGTTGTTGCATGTAGAGTGTGGTCGGTCAGCAAGGCATTGATTCCCCTGGATGCCTGGACAATGTCTGAATTGTTAAATTTCTTGTGGATGGTGCTGTTCCCACCCACTGTATAAAGTGGTCCCCTAAACACTGCACATATATGTATGTGTATCCAAATGTTCAGACTTGGACCCCTGGCTTGGAGGGGCCCCAGACTGGTGCATCGCCATGCAAAGGAAAGTCTACCCTCAAAGGGATGACCCAAAGGTTGGGTTAAAAGATAACCCCTAGAATTCTTAAAGGGTTCTGTTCTATTTTTTGTACCAGTTTGTAGGGGAAGTGGGGCCCAGCCCCTTCCCCAAGGAAGCAAGCATGTAGTTTAAACCATTCCTCATGAACAGGACCATCTTGGGTTAAACCTGGATGATGTTTGGACAGGGATGAGTTCAAGAACCCTGTGTGATGATAAAATGTACAATAGATGCATGTTTCCTTCTCCCAAGGACCACTCTCTTGTCAAAGTGAGAGGCCATAGAGACACACATGTGAGCCAGAGGGCTGTTGCTGCCCAGCCCAGTTGCTCAATCAATCCCTGCAAGCCCCGGGGAAGAGGACCCTGGCAACACCTTTCCCACTCCCAGAAACTGCTGCGAAGCAGGAGTCCAAGTGCTCCCTCTAGCATTCTGCTCATACCCATGTCTGGGTTGTTTTTTCCCTCCTGCATGGCCACCTGGCTTGCCATGGTTCACTCTAATCCGTGAGAGCCCTGCCCTGTGATGCTCCACAGCAGCTGATTTACATACTCTGCAACACTGGTCCCAGCCCAGGCCATTTGAATGTGGACTAGGATCTATACCCAGTGTTTCCATACTCTGCCCACCCAAGACTTCCCGGACGCATGGAGCAGCCAGGACTCGTTGGAGTCTGGAAGGGATGAGTGGAGAGGGGAAGGCGCAGAGTATGAGTTCTAATTTTACCCAGAGATACTGGGGGGCCTGCATCAGCGAGGGCCCCTAGATTTGACCTACCTCATGAGAGTGCAGTCCAACAGAGACTCGAAGTTCATGGAGTCTCTGCTCCTCTCTCATGAGAAAGCTAATCTCCAGCTAGAAAGCTGACATGGAAGCATGAATGTGTGGGGGCTTCCTGCACTGCTTGGCCCAAGTCTATGAGTCCAAGAGCATCCTTTGTCACAGGATCCTTTGCTTGCCCTCATATACATATTCCGTCCTAGAAAGCCATCAAAATTCCTTCCCAGAGTAACAGGGAACATAAGAACAGCCCTGCTGGATCAGGCCCAAGGCCCATCTAGTCCAGCATCCTGTTTCGCACAGTGGCCAACCAGATGCCACTAGAAGCCACAGGCAGGAGTTGAGGACATGCCCTCTCTATTGCTGTTACTCCCCTGCAACTGGTACTCAGAGGCATCTTGCCTTTGAGGCTGGAGGTGGCCCACAACCCTATGACTAGTAGTCGTTGATAGACTTCTCCTCCATGAAGTTAACCAAACCCTTCTTAAAGCCATCCAAGTTGTTGGCTGTCACCACATCTCGTGGCAGAGAATTCCACAAGTTGATTATGCATTGTGTGAAAAGGTAATTCCGTTTGTTGGTCCTAGATTTCCTGACAGTCAGTTCCCTTCCTAATGATCCATCACAACCCCAAGCTGTCCACCACAACCCCAAGATCCCTCTCCTGGTCAGTCACTGACAGCTCAGATCCCATCAGTGTATATTTGAAGTTGGGGTTTTTCATCCCAATGTGCATCACTTTACACTTGCCAACAATGAACCGCATTTGCCACTTTGTCGCCCAATCCCCCAGTTTGGAAAGATCCTTTCGGAGCCCCTCACAATCTGTTTTGTATTTCACTACCCGAAAGAGTTTGGTATCATCTGCAAATTTGGCCACCTCGCTGCTTACTCCTGCTTCTAGATCATTTGTGAATAAATTAAAAAGCACCGGTCCCAGTACAGATCCCTGGGGGACCCCCACTTCTTACTTACTTCCATTGTGAATACTCTCTAGTGCCCTTCTACATATCCCAGTACCATTAGCTGTGGTTGTATGAGACTTTATGGCTGTGGGGCCTTTGCAAGGGCAGTGGTTCAAGTGGTTTGAATGCCCTTTCTGTGCCAAGGGCAGACAATCAATGCCGAGAAGGGATGATCACACTGGGCACACCCCTCAAAGATTATGGCCATTGGTTGCTGCTCTAATGACATCCTGACACCTTGCCCACAGTCTGGTGACTTGAATGCTTTGGAGCTTGCTGGGATGCAGCCTTGGCAGACCAGGAAGAGGGAGGGACCCCCCTCTCCCCCCAAGCCAGAAGCTGCAAGACCACAGCTCAATGATCATCTGTGGGATGATTCCCAGGCCGACAGAGTAACAACAGGTTCATCTACCCAAGGTTTCACGCTATGTCCAAAGGTGGCCAGAGTTACAGCTCATTGGAGGAAAGGTGAGAAAAACATGTAATAAATCAACAAACATATTGCAAACTCATGTGCATGAAACCTACCTGTACTTAAATTTCAGTTGATATTAATTTACATGAATGCCATATATGCCTCTTTACCCATCTTCTTCTCATTCCTACTAATGCATACATAGGCTAACGTTCAAGACCTTTAAAGCACTGCAGGGGATTAACCAGTGCACAAGCAGAGTTGAATACCATTTACCTATGACATTTTAGCCTCTCAGGAGCTACATCTGCCTCTAATATAGGATTAAATCAAAAGTTTAGGATTAAATGAAAATACAAAGACTGCTTAAAGGTCATGTGAGAAAGCTTCACATAATTTAGAAGTGAAGACAGAGTGCAACTATACTTTAAGAAAAAAAGAGATTGCTGAAGTGGAATAAGTGCTATAATTCCACATATGATTTGATTTGGTATTCTAAATTTTCTTGGTATTTTGGTTTATATCTACTTTGTTAGGCAAAACTGGATACATAATGTACAAAAGCAAAATATATGTAAGTAAATATGTAATTAAATAAGCATTTTAAAGTAAACAAGGGCATAAATAATTCAAGTCAAAGTTAGGAGAGCTGAATGGACAGCTAAGGCACATTTCTTTCCTCCCATACAAAATAGTACACAGGGAAAACCCAAAAATAAAATATCTTTATATATTACAGGTAGAAGAATGTCTAAATGTTCCTCAGTCTTTTTGTTTGTAAACCTCTGACCATTGCTGGACAGTAGGGGTATGCGAATTGGTTCAAGCTCGAAATGGATTCAACTCAAACTGGCCCAGTTCAACCAGTCTGAGCTCAAACTTGACCAGCCCTCCAAAAAGAGGGGCAGGTCTGAGTTTGAGCCAAACCAGGCCCAGTTCAGAACGAATTGGTTCAGCCAGGCTGGACTGGTTCTAGTGCTTTCAAAGGAATGGATTTTCCTTTACAAGCATCGGGGGAACCCTACAGGTTTGAAAAAGGGTGGTGGGTGGGTGGGAGGTTACCTTATGTGCTGCAGTGGTGGCATGGCTCCTTTTTGGCGGCAAGTTGGCCATGGCTGCCCTAGGCCCCACCAGAGCACCCCAAGTCAACACGGGCTGGCAGCGGTGACCTCCACACTTGCGCTGGCCTCCGCTGATGTGGTGGAGCTCCTGCGGGACCTAGGGGACCTGCTGCCAGTCCAATGCCAACATCCAGCTGTGCCGTGCCTACCCTTTTTCAAACCTGTAGGATTCCCCTGATGCTTGTAAAGGGGAATCCTTACCATATTCCCCTTTGCAAGCACTAGAACTGGTTAGAGCAGGTTCTAGGCATGAACTGAACCATTGGCCTATTCTAACAGACCAGCTCATAGACCGGGTGGTTTGATTCAAGTTGGGTTCAAACTGGAACTGAATTGTGCAGAATGATCCATGCATGAATTTTTTTTAAAAAAATCCTATAATAGGAAACTCACACATGATATTTCCTTTCTTCTCCTTTCTGAGATAACTTGAAACATCATTCTTGTTGACAATATTTTGAGTGTTTTAGATTTTTATTTCCTTTATTTCTTTCATTTATATCCTACTTCCACTTCCAAAAAGCAAAGGTAGGTGGAATTCCTAGGTAGTCTTCCATCCAGGCAGACTGACCAGACCTAAAGGTCACTGCATCATGTGCCTTCAGACCATGCCCATGACATATAATATACAGAAATGAATTTGATTTTGTTTATAAATATTTACTATGTCAGTGGTGAGGCTATCTCTAGGAGGACTTTACACAATCATTATTCCCAAGGGGCTGGGGGGTATCCCATGTAGTAACTGTTGTTGTCATCATGTGGTCTTGTATAACTTCCAGAACGTTCATTTGATCCCACTGAATTTCAGAAATAGCTTAAAACTGGGATGATAATGCTTCCAAATACGAATACAACAAATATTTATATATCATTTTTCAACAAAATTTCCCAAAGCAGTTTACATAGATACAGTATAACCACATAAATAAAGTGACTCCCTTCCCCAAAGGACTCACATTCTAAAAAAGAAACGTAAGATAGACACCAGTAACAACCACTGGAGAGATGCTGTGCTGGGGATGGATAGGGCCAGTTGTCTCCCCCTGCTCAATAAAGAGAATCACCACTTTTAAAAGGTGCCTCTTTGCTCAATTAGCAGGGAATTATACATTATCCAGGCTTTTGTTTTGTTCTGTGGATAACTGGGAAAACACAGCTGAGATGATGCCCAATGCTCTTCTGCCTTTGTAAACATTTCTCTTACTGTGCCATCTTTGAAAAAAGCAACGTCTCTCATTATGGCTTGTTGTATGTAGAATGAATTCCACAAAGGGGCTTTGATCATTTTCGGGACCCCTGGGGCACAACAGTAATATGAATAATTGGATATTCAGATAATTAATAACTGGGAAACTCTGGTTCACCACAAACGATGGCATTTTTCATATGCCTTATTCCACATTACTCTTTATGTATGGAAAATAAGGGAGATGTGATAAAATGCAATTAACCAAGACAAATGTAAAGTTTTATGCATATTAAACAGAAAATCAAGTGCACAAATATTGGTGAGGAGTCACAGATCAGTAGTAAATATTTATTATTCATTTAACATAAATAGACATGCTTTGTATGTAGAAGGTCCCAGATTCAATCTCTCTGGCATCTCTAGCTAAAAGATAGTAGCAGAGCTTCAGAAGACCTCTGTTGAGACCCTGAAGATCCACTGACAGACACCACTGAGCTAGATGGACTATTGATCTGAGTCAATATAAGGCAGTTTCTTAGGATTGCCACCTCTGATTGAAGGTATTCCTGAAAATTTTTCCTTAATAATTTCTACAATATTTTCTACATTATCAAGCCACTACCATCTACAGGATTACTTTCAAGAGCTATCTGGAGATTCATACTGATCCATGAACACATCTAGCAAATCCTGAATGGTTAGTAACCCTAAACTTCATAGAAGGTAAGAAAACTGAATATGAAGGGTTATAGAATTGGGTTATGGAAGCAGAATGTCAACCTAACAACCAAGTCTAACATAAACCATCAATGTGAAGATGCTGCAAAAGAACGAGGAATAATGCTATAATGGAGTGACGGGGAACAAATGTCAGTGGACTACCAGTGCCCACACAATTTCCCGGAGCCACCAGAGTTTTTTCCCTCCTTCCCACATCCCCCCCCCCATGATGTGCCTCTTGGGTCGCCCAGTGTCCGGATGCCCAGTGACACCCAGTCAGTGCCACCCCTTCCCATCTCCACTGCTGCTGTCACTGCCATTGCAGCCAGGCATGGGGTCTGCCTGCCTTCGAAGCACCCACCAGTCACATGGTGGGCCAGCCATGATGTGTTCTAATGTTATTGATCATAATGCGACCTGCCCTGGCAAAGGGAAACCAGATGGCTGCCTGAGGAGAGCTTTAGCAGCAGGCAAGCAATGGTTGAGAGATGGTGGTGGTGGTAGTGGCCCAACCCAATCTCATTCTGGAGCTGCCCTCCTAGTTGCTATGCCACTGAAAAGAACAAAATATGAAACATTCTGCCTTTTTACACAGAATCCTTGGGTGTATGTTCTTTGACTTGTTCTTACTTCCACCACATGTAGAATATAATGTGTAGCGTGAGGTCCGTGACTGTTTTGTACTTGTACACCACACATAGGTCTGTCCATTGGATACACTGATGCTGAAATGGAGCAATTATGAGATGCCTACCCTTGCATGCAATACTATGTGTGAAGGCCTCACACATACACAATACTTCTAGCCTGTTCAAGTCATAGGTTAGATCTCATACCTCAATACACTTAGAGATGAATGCGGGACTGGTCCTCAGATTACAGGAACTATGCAATCATATTTGCATTGCTTGATCTTAATTGCTTCTCTTGGGCCTTCCCTACAAATCAACAAAAGCTCTCTTGGATTCGTTCTCACATCCCACATGATGCCAGTGGATATGTCAATTCAAAACCCCTTAGTATTTATTGTGGATCCATTCATTTGGTTTACATTTTGTCAACTAGACATGCAACAGGTGACACATGCCCAGAGCCAAGAAGTGCAAACATACCTTCAGTCTATGATTTTCCCTTTACTAACTCCTAGCTGGAAATGAAAATTTCATATTAATAAATGTTGTCTCCTATAGACCATTCTATGGATTCCATCAATCCACATGAATTTGTGGCTTCACATTACAGGGCCATGCCCTCATGTCTTTTTTGTTTAAGGACTGAACCCTTAGGATGCAAAATATTCATTTTCTGACTGGGTAAATGTTTGCTGGGGGGGGAAGAAACTCCATAGAACAGACACAATACAATGGATAAATCACACACTAGCACCACAAGCCTGCCCTTATTGGTATCATGAGACATCTCAGAGTGTGTTTCTAGCTCTGATGATTAGAGTGAGCTTCTGAAATTTGCCTGCCAAAATGCAAACCACAAACAGGCAAAGGCATTTTGCTTTTCAACACAAATGATTTCTAAATTATGTCAGTTATATAAATACATAGCTGTAGCTGTGTTGGCTTTAGCTCAATGACAGAACTTTTTGCATGCAGAAAGTTTCCACTTCAGTCTTTGGGATCTCTAAGCAGGGCTAGGAAAAACCCTTGTCTGAAACCTTGGAATGACACTGCCAGTCAGTGTCGCTAGATACTGGACTGAGTCTCACAATCAGTGAGACCTGGTTTTTACTGGTGAGCGGGAAGAGCGGGCTAAGTCCGCTCTCCCCGCTCATGAGCGAACAGGGAGCCCTGGGCGGCCGGATCGGCCGCCCACACAATGGCCGGCTCCGTGACGGAGCCAGCAGGGGGTGGGGGGAGTGGGGGCCACGCGGTTCCTGAAAGCCCCAGTATGCCCTGCGCAAGCGCGCAGGGCATACTTGGGAGACCTCCGAGCCGGGAGGCGGATTTTTGCCTCCCAGCCAGGGGTCTACTCATGAGTAGGCGTGGCGCGAAGCCGCGCCACGGCTACTCACGAGCATAAAAAGTAGGTTAGCTCTCTCCGCAAACATGCTTTTTAGCAGGGGTTCTTGAGCGGGTTACCCGCTCAAGAACCACCGGGCTCGGCTGTGAGCCTGGTGGTTCTTATGACCAACAAAAATCGGGCTAGGCTCTCCTAGCCCAATTGTTGTTGGTCGTGAGAATTGCCCCACTGAGTTAGACTGACCAATGATCTGTCTCAGGATAAAGCAGCTCCATATGCTCCCAGGGGAAGGGGCTATCATTCAGTCTTAGAGCACATGCCTCATATGCAGAAGGTCCCAGGTTCAAGTTCCATGATTTAACCCCTCAGTCTCTGGAAAAGCCAGTTGCATACATGTTGTAGCAGCACGATGGGTGAAATGTTTTTCCTTACAAGGAAAGTCATCAAACTTGGGAGAAGAAATACTACAATATAATCAATTCATACTTCCTTGATAGATTCAGAATTTTAAAGTAACTTTCAAAATGGTATCAGCCATTGGAAAACTTAGCATAAAATTAAGACTAAAATACTTGTAAAGCCATCATTCAAAAATTAGCTCTAAGGCAAAGAATTAATTCTCAGGCTATTAATACACTGTTTCAAAGTTCTGCAACATAATCAGAAAACATATGAAGGAATTTTAATACCTTTGGCCAGTTCTTTCTTCATACTGTGAAATATTTTAGACAATTGCTTGCATAATTTAAGATGAGGACATATCTTTGTGCTTCAAAAGCCTTTTTGTGAGGAGATATTGAGCTAATCTACTAGCTGAGTATGAGCTATGAGGGGATCTCCCATTTCAAGTTTTCCCCTTAGCCACAAACCTACAATGTGGCCTAAGGAAAATAATTCTGTCTTCTCTGTCCCCACTCCCCCCTACCATGGGGACAGTAACACTGACCTTCCTCAAAAGGCTTTTGATGGTTGGGTTATAAGGCTTTTGATGGTTGTCCCCTGCTAACTGAGCAAAGAGGCACCTTTTAAAAGTGGTGCTTTTCTTTATTTAGCAGGGGGAGAGCAACTGGCCCTATCCATCCCTAGCACAGCATCCCTCCAGTAGCTGTTGCTGGTGTCTATCTTGTGTATCTTTTTTAGATTGTGAGCCCTTTGGGGACAGAGACCCATTGTTTGTTTGTTTGTTTATACGTAAACTGTTTTGGAACTCTTGTTGAAAAGCGGCATATAAATATGCACCTTATGTGTTGGTTAGAACACTTATTTATGTGCACTGTTTCCATTTCCTTCCTCTATTCGCACTTGGGCTGGCAGTGACAGAACCTGAGCTGACATAATTTAACATCTTTCTACACACACACACACACACACACACACGTATAAAAAGGAAGGACTGCAGCTCTGGGCTAGTTCACATGTACAGTTTAACTGGATTTAATGCTAACTGGAGTTAAAAATCCTAACTCCAATTCACACTGCAGACATACAGAAAACAATTCAAGTTAGCCTAACAGGCTCCAAGCCTCAGAGCTGCTGTAACCCTGGACCTTGGGGTCTCCATCTAGTCCTCTAGGGTCCAGAGGGGACCTCCAAATGGTCGGCACCGGGGACCTCCGGAAGCCACCCCGCACCCTGCACTCCACACCCTGCCAAACCTCAACTGTTCTTTTAAAATTCTTACTGCGGCTGAGGGGTGGCCGTGGTAGGGGAGTGGAGCAGTCCTTCTACCCTTTCCCCCCTCTCCTCCGGCAGTGGAGGGGCCTGGAGCAATGCTGGGCCTGTCCGTTCGGGCCAGCATCTTTTACCATCTGTGAGGCGTGCCTGTGGTGTTGAGATCGCCACAAGCCTGAGCTTGCAATGATCTCTAAACTGCGCAGGCGCACCTCGCACTTGGTAAAAGATCCTGGCCCAAACGGATGGGCCCAGGGTCACTTCGGTCGCCTCCACCACCCTGGGAGGGAGGGAGAGGGGAGAAAGACTGCTCCACTCCCCCTCACGGCCACCCCTCAGCCGCAGTAAGATAAGATAAGATCCAAAACAGGCTGTAGCCATGAAGAACAGCGGCGTCATGAATTAGCAGCTGTTTTTCTGAGTTACAACAGTTTACAGGCTTGCTGGTGAATGATTCAGTTCAATGGGCTTCCTCTTAAATAAGTGACAGATCTTTCTCCCTTCCTTCTATACGCCCTTCTATACAGCCTTTCATTAAAAACAACCCCAAGACAGTTTACAAAAGTTAAAAACATACAATTAAAATGACAATTAAAATATTAAGCTAAAATTATAAAACAAATCTAATTTAAAAACTATAAAATACAAACATAAAAACTATAAATGAGTAAAAACACATAGAAGCAGCATAGAAACAGTCATGTAAAAGCCTGGGTAAAAAGCCAAGATTTAAGAAGCTTTCTAAAAACTGTGATGGAGTCTGAGGAGCAAATGGCCCCTGGGAGAGCATTCCAGTCTGGGGGCAGCAACAGAGAAGGCCCTGTCCCGAGTGCACGACAGACGAGCCTCCTTCATTGTAGGCACCCAGAGCAGAGCCCCCTCAGATGACCTTGTCAAGTGGGCAGCAACCCTTGGGAGCAGGCGGTCCCTCAGATACCCCGGGCCCAAACCGTTAAGGGCTTTAAAGGTCCAAACCAGCACCATGAATTGGACCTGGAAACGAACTCTCAGCCAGTGCAGCTCTTTCAGGATGGGTGTGATGTGCTCCCACTGGGCAGCTCTGGACAAAACCCTAGCTGCCATGTTTTGTACTAGCTGCAGTTTCTGGATATTCTTCAAGGGCAGCCCCACGTAGAGCACGTTACAATAATCCAGCCGTGACGTGACTAAGGCATGGGTAACCGTGGCCAGATCTGCCTTCTCGAGAAAGGGACACAGCTGGCGCACTAGCCGAAACTGTGCAAAGGTACCCCTGGCCACCGTCTCCACCTGAGCTTCCAAAAGCAGAGCCGGGTCCAGTAGTACCCCCAAGCTGCGTACTACTACTAGGTATGTACTAGGGATGTACTAGGGATGTGCAAACAGGTGCAGGGGTTCACAGTTCGCAGTTCAGGTTCAAGGGTTTGACGGTTCAACCCCCGAACCAAACCCCTCCCCCCAGTTCAGTACAGACCCAGACCAAACCTCCCCAGAAATTTGGGGGCTCGTGGACCAAAAAAATTATTTATTTATTATTTTTATTTAACCTTGTATTCCCCTTGAAGGAGTTCCTGGAGGCAGGGGGGATCCACAGAGGTTCCCCCTCCCCCCTCTGGCCTTCTAAATAACCCCCTTGCCCTGTTTGGGTGCTCTTTGGCCGCAGTTCAGCCTTCACCTGGTGGCCTGGCAGCCATATTGGGAGCTCTGCGCCTGTGCACATGTCCTCTGCATGGCCTGGGCCACACAGAGGCCATGTGTGCAGGCTCACAGCCCCCAATATGGCCACCAGGCTGCCAGTTGAAGGCCGAACTATGGCCGAAGAGCACCCAAACAGGGCAAGGGGGTTATTTAGAAGGCTGGTGGGGGGAGAGGGAACCTCCTTGGACCCCCCGCCACCTCCAGGAAATCCCCCAAAGGGAGTACAAGGTAAAAAAATTTAAAAGGGGGGGGGTTGGGTTCAGCCTCGAACCCAACTCGAACTAGTTCAGCCTTGAACCCAACTGGGCCAGTTGGTTTTGTACACACCCCTAGGCATAACAACTGTTATCGGCAGTGAAACATAGCAAAGATCTCGGGTACAAATTGGAGTTAGTTGGGGAAGGTTGGAGTTAAATTTTGAGGCTGAACAGCATCTTTTTGTGTTTGGACACACTGCTGTTACAATCACTGTTAGCGTTAAATACAGTAAAGCTGTACATGTGTACCGGCTATAAGTGGAAAAGCATCTGCTTCGCATGCAGAAGGTCCCAGGTTCCATCACTGCATCTCCAGGAGCTTTCCCACACATCCATCTCTCGGGCTTAATGTTGAGCGAAGCCACTTTGAATTATACTTGCCACATGAAAAAACCAGCCACTCCCCTCTGTTCTCAGGTTTTCTTTTTGTGCTGGTTCACATTGCATGCCTCTGTGTTTTTCTTGTAGCCAAGTTGGGGGGGGGGAGTATGTGTGTTTGGGAGCTCCATGGGGAGGAACACAATGTTGCCTTCAAAACCTTGTGTCCTAGACTGGGAGCATTTGTATACACTAACAGATTTCTTCATTTTCCCCCAACACATGAATGGTATACTTTACATCTGTTTTAAAACCTCTTTTTAACCAGTGAACACCTGAAGCAAGCAGGCTAATATTGTTCCAAAAAGTCAACCTGAGCATACACAGAGGTTTTGTAACAATGAGACTATTCTCAAGATGGGGGGAAACTGGGCTAGAGGAGCCCAGCCCAGTTTCACCCCATCATGAGAAAAACTGGGCTCGCGACAAGTCCAGTGGTTTTCTGGAGGCTAATCCACCAAAATAGCCCTTCCTTTCAATGAGGTTAGCGGAGTGAGTGCTCTGCTAACCCCGTTTCCCCAATCATGAGTAACCATGGCGTGGCTCCACACTGCAGCGACTCGTGGGGAGACCCCCAACTAGAAGGCTAAAACAAACCTCCCAGTCTTGGGGGTCTCCCCAGGATGCCCTGCGTACCTATATGGGGCATCCTGGGATTTCCAGGGGCCAGGCAGCCCCTAATCCCTGCAGCCCCTACCAGCTCCGTGACGGAGCTGGTAGTCATGTGGGCAGCCGATCCAGTCGCCCAGCAACAAGAGACTGCTCGTCTGTGGGGAGAGCGGGCTAAATCCCCTCTCCCTGCAGAGCCCAGTAAGGTTCTCCACACTGCTCCTGTGGAGAGCCTCTATAACTTTCAAAGAGTTTGCTTCCTGAAAACTGGTTTTTCCACTCTTCACGTCTAAGCAAGGCATTTCTATTTGCATCCCTAAAGAATGCTTTCCTCTTGTCATGTTAATGATTATGTAAATACTCTAATCAGTACCTCTCCCTCCTGGCATTTGCAGTGGTGTTTTAAGAAAAACTCGCTTAAAACCCGGAAATACATCAAGACAAGCTAGAATCTGGAAGACAAAGCCCGATTTATGTGTGGGGTGCTTCCAAAGATCTCGAATGGACTTCGGAGTAAGTCTGGCCGGTGTATAAATGCACACTCTCTCTTCCGAAGGAGATTCCTGGTAACTGCCCTGTGTGGAAACACTCCAGGTAGGCATGGGAAATACATCTGAAAGCCTGGAGAGCTGATGCCAGTTAGTCACTGTAGACCACAGTTTCTCAGCTGCCGGTCCCCGGACTGCTGCTGGTCCCCAGGGGGTTGAGTGCAAGTCCTTTAACACCCCCTCCTTTTCAAGCATGCCAGTCCTTTAACACCCTGGAGATTAGCTCCCTGGAGCTAATCTTTAACCAGGCAGCCTTCACTGCAGGGCTCTGTCTTCCTCCGGAGTCCCAGACAGCCTTTTCTCACTCCCAGCTAATCTCTCCAGTCTCTTTGATGAGAGGAGATAGCGAGAGCGAGTGACGTCACTGGTATGCAGCCGGTGAAACACAGGAGGCAGGTAGCAGGGCGAGTGAGAGGGAGTGCTTGGCTTGGCTGGAGTGCTGCATGCATAAACTCTGTTCTGAACTACTACAGAGGAGGAACAGAGGAAGGCAGGCAAAAGATAAGAAAACAAACAAAAGTAAGCAACAGTGCTGATCAAATGAAAAAAGAAGGGAAAGATAAGAAGAATGAAAGGGGTGGGGGTGAGGGGCGGGCTGATCATGTACTGACTCAACAAAAGGGGATGAAGATCAAATAAAATGGGATTTTTAAAAGCAAGCATACAGGAGAGAACAAGTACAATCTGTGTGAACTGAGAAATAAAAGGGGGGGGGGATGAGGGAGATGAAGAAAGGTGTGGCTAGGGTGAGCTACTGACTTACCAAAAAGGGGATGAAGCTAACATAAACTGGGATTTTTAAAAGCAAACATGCAGGCAGGAGAACTAGTGCAATGTGTGTGAACTGAGAAAACCAGTGGGAAAAAGAGATCATGAGAAAGGGGATGGAGTGGGGGCTGGGTGTAGCAAGGTATGAAATGGTGAATAGAGGAGAGAGGAGGAGGGAAAGAAGGATGAAGAAGAGACCCACTAAGAGTCTTCCCACTCATGTGTGAGTACATAGTACTCCCCCCCCAAACCTCTGCCTAAAAATCATTACAGTTGTAAAAACCTGGATATATATGAATGTGTGGTATGAAGGGTTAAATCTCCCACCCCATTCCCTGTGGTTTACTTTCCTAATGTGGATGCCATATTGATGTGTAAAGTTCATTACCATAACATTACCTTTTCAAGTTAATGAGTGTTTTAGTTCTGAGTGTACTACTTAGAGGTTTTTTGGATGATGTTTGGTTACAGACTTCCAGTATGATATGAGATGTCATGTTTTAAGCTTCCTATCAATTAAGTTGATAAGCTGGTTTTATGGTAGTAAACATGCATTGTCCCATTCACTAAGGAGAGCAAGGGCAGTGATTACCAAATGAAGAGAGGAGGAAAGCTGGAGGGGGAGTACTGTGTGTGTAAGAGAGAGTACTATTTTAAAAGCAATATTAAATTACTATTTTTATGCATTTAAGAAGCAAGATATTATGTATACAGGAACTTGACACAAGTTCCTGCCTGCATGTTTATATGCAAAATATGAGGAGTAAGAAAAGACAGAATTGGAAGAATGGAGTGTAAGGTTGCAACCTATTTTTAAAATATGGTAATGTTAAATCTGGACTGGACAAATCTCAGGTGCCAGGGAGCCATGATGTCTCATCCTTTCCTCCCTCCCCCTTTTGAGCCAGAACTTTAAAAGTTAAATATTGATTAAATTCATTTTCATTAATTTCACTTTGATTTAATTGATTGATTAAGTGTTATTTTAATAATCAGCACCCTAAAAATTGACCTCGGCCCCCATGAGCCAAGTCACGGTCAGTTTTGGCCCATCAGGACACTGAGTGGTGAACACCTGTGAACGCCTGTACTAATAGATAAACTTGAAACCCCTTTGCTAACTGCTGGTCTGGAACTAGAAACTGCACACACAAAATGTAGCGGTCCTTGAAACTCTGCATGACGAATTTAGCGGTCCTTGACTCCAAAAAGGTTGAGAAACACTGCTGTAGACAATACTGAGTCAGATGGACCAAGGATCTGATTGGGTAAGGAAGGGAGCTTCTTATATGTAAGGAGCGCAGATTTATCTTGTGTGCAAACTCTCTGTGCTATGTTCTTTATTTTCCTGTTATCTATATAACAAATGTTGAAAACTGAAAGGTTTTGTAGGTTTGCATTAAAATACTAGATTCACAAAACTCATGAGGGCAGTGTTCAGCCAAAAGTCCTTTTCAACTGAAAAAGTAAACTCAGTTTTTAAAAATATAAATTAAATATATTATCAGTCTAACTGGTCTTCACAGTTAAGGTGAATTTCATTAACTGGGATGCTAGACATTAAGATATGTGTTCAATTTGCACAAAATACAGAAGGAGACATTTAAACAACTTTAAATTAAATGCCATGGGAGCAGGAAGTCAAAAAATGAGAAATTCTGGATTACAAGTACAATGCCATAAGTGGAAGCAAAGTGAAAAGAAAGAGAGAGAGAAATGTTTAACCATGAAGAAAATCATGAAATTACTTAAAATGAGTAAGTATGGAAGGAGAGAAGTGCAAGGGGCCCAGATTAGGAAAATAATGTTATGGCCATTCTCCTTATAAAGGATCAAGTATGTTATTTAGAATAATATTTTATTTATTCTCTAATATCATATAATATTTATTGGAACAGGATATTTAATTGTGCAAAGAATGGGATTGTTTCCCACTTAACTGTTGAGTTTCCTATTTCTGTGAGCCCTTGACTCCAAAATCAGGGATGTGCTTTGCATATGTAATTCCCACAACATTGGCTGACATTATTTGTAGCCCTACAAAGGCAGAGCACGAGCTCCATCCTCACAAGTAGCCTAAAATCTAGGTGCAGTCAATTTCATTCCAGTCTTTTCTGAGCTGTGCTCTGTTTTTGTATTAAGACTTTTTCCAGATTTGGTTTTTTGTTATTATTTTCCCCTGCTAAATGGGCAAAGAGGCACCTTTTACCGTGGTGATTCTCTATATTTAGCAGGGGTTGAGTAACTGGCTCTATACAGCCTCAGCACAGTGCCTCCAGTGACTCTTGCTGGTGTCTATCTTGTGTTTTTTTGAATGTGAGCCCTTTGGGGACAGGAAGCCATCTTATTTATTTATTATTTCTCTGTGTAAACTGCCGTGAGCCATTTTTGGAGGGGCGGTATAGAAATCAAATTAACAACAACAAGAACAACAACAACAATTATTATTATTATTATTATTATTATTATTATTTCTTGTTTACACAGTCAGACAGGTGTTATTGACTGGTTTGTTTTATTCAGACATCGAGTCCTTCCCAAGGACCTGGGATGCCAGAATTTTATTGTCAGTTGTTATAGATATCGTTGGAGAATATAGGCTGTTCCCAGTAAAGTTGCTTTTTGTAATTGGCTGATGGTGGTTTCTGTGGCCCCTATGGTGTTGAGGAGCTCTTCAAGGTCTTTTGGAACTGCACCCAGGGTGCCAATTACCACTGGGATTATTTGGGTCTTTTTCTGCCACAGCCTTTCAATTTCAATTTGTAGATCTGTGTATTTGGTGATTTTTTCTATTTCTTTTTCTTCTATTCTGCTATCCCCTGGTATTTCTATGTCGATTATTTTCACTTGTTTTTCTTTCTTCTCGACTTCAGTATATGCAATGTTATCAGCCTGGAGAATGCCGAAGTATTTGTAAGGTTCTTTCTCTTCCAGGTTCTTGATCTTCTTTCCATTGGGCAGTTCTATTCCTTCTGTTTTTCTTATTTTTCCTCTGTTCATTATTAATGCAGCACACTTGTCTAGTCCAAACTCCATTGCTATATCGCTACTGAATATACAGACAGTGTTTAGCAGTGATTCGATTTCTGACTGGGACTTTCCATACAACTTCAGATCGTCCATGTACAGCAGATGGTTGATTTTACTGGATGTTTTAGATGTTTGTTATCCGAGGCCTGTTTTGTTTAGTATTTGTGAAAGTGGGGTCATGGCGATTACAAACAACAGAGGGGATAGTGAGTCCCCTTGGAAAATGCCTCTTCTAATGCTAACCTGTCCAAGTGTCTTGCCATTGATTGTTAACTGTGTACTCCACATGCTCATTGCTTTTTTTTAAATATCTGAAAGTTTTTGCTGACACCAGTTGTTTCTAAACATTAAAGTATCCATGTGTGAGGCAATGAATCGAAGGCTTTCATGTAGTCAATCCATGCAACACTTAGATTGGTTTTTCTTCTCTTGCAGTTTTCTAAAATCATTTTGTCAATCAGCAGCTGGTCTTTTGTGCCTCTGGTGTTCGGGCAATTTCCTTTCTGTTCAACTGGAAGCTGTTTGTTAGTTAATAAGTGCTGCATGACTTCATCTCCTATTATTCCAGTTAATAATTTGAACATGGTTGGCAGGCAGGTTATCGGTCTATAATTACTTGGAACTGCACCTTTTGCTGGGTCTTTCTTGATTAGATGAGTTTTCCCAGTTGTTAGCCATTGTTCAATATCGCCGCCTTTCATAATGTGATTGAACTGTTTTGGTAGTTTTTTACGAAGGCTTGTTAGGTGTTTAAGCCAAAAGCCATGCAGTTCATCGTCGCCTGGCGCAGTCCAATTTTTAATTTTCTTTGATCTTTCACTTATTAATTTTGGTGTTATTATTAGATCTTGCATTTGTTGGTTACATTTTTTGACCTCTTTCATCCAGCCTGCTTTTTTATTATAATCTATTGGATTGTCCCATAATTTCCCCCAGAATTGCACTGTTTCTTCTATATTTGGTGTTTCTAGGTTTCTTGCAGTTTCTCCTTCTATGCTTTGGTAGAAACGTCTCTGATTCGACTGGAATTGGAGATTCTGCCTGTGTTGTGTAATTCTGGCTTCATATCTGCTAATCTTCTTTGACAGTGCTGTTATTTGCTGCTTTATTATTTCCAGGACTTCTCTAATTTTCTTGAATCTAGGTGGTGTTTTTGGAGCAGATACTGTTTGGTGTTTTCATTCTTCAGCTTCTTGTCTTTCATATCTTTCAGTTTACTAGCATCTGATCTAAGCCTGGAGATTTTATTTTCTAATCTAATCTTCCATTTAGGTGATGTACTGCTTTCTTCTTTGACAGGTCCACTGATCTTATATCCGAGCTCTTGTGTTGTTATTGTTGCTGCACTGTACATTATTTGGTTTGTTTCTTGCAAATTATTGGTTGTTATTTCTGCAAGTGCAGCCTTGACATCTTTTAATGCCTGAGCAAGTTGTTTTTTGGCAACTGTTTTTAGAGCTGGAAGTCAAAACCTGGTGGTTGTTTGGTTCATGTGCTCAGTTATTTTTTGCTTCAGTTCTTGTTGATTTTCTGTTAAACAGCATTTGGGTTTTTGAGGTGAAGGCAAAGGGGAGGTTGCCTGGTTTTTATTTTGAAACAGTTCAGCAACAGTGGCATCCTCGATTTCCAACACCTCCTCCACCTGTGCCTGAGCAACTGCTTCAATTGGTGATAATTCTTCCTCCATATCTTGAGGCTGTGTTGCTCTTTGCAGTTCTTCCAGCTCTACTCCTGTGAATACTTTATTTCTTATTATGAATCTTCTCTGGTCTGCTAGCCTTTGTTCTGTTATTTCTGTGTCTGGATGCTTCTCTTTCCAAATTTGGTACATTCTTTTTAAATAACCTCTTCTAGTTGGACTAGACTTGTAATAGCAGATCATTATTTCCTTGTTGGCATTTTTCGTATTTTTTTTTGGTTAAGCGACGTTTCTTCCAGTAACTTTGCTGTCTCCAGCCCTGGTTGCTCAACTGAAGATCCTGAGTCCTGTTGCCCACTTGCCACCAGATGACCAGGGACTATAGCATCTGGCGCATTCCTTGTTGACCCGGGCAACGACCGATCCGGTATAGATTTATTAAAGTTACGTCTCACCATATTGTTGATGGGAGAGGCACTCTTTGTCTGGCTCCTCTGGTGAAACCTGTCCAGTATGGTTGGACCTCTGGCATAGCTCTCACCTTCATCAAAGCACACAAGCCCCACAACCACGCCAAGGTAGTGCCTCACTGGGGGATTTATTATTATTATTATTATTATTATTATTATTATTATTATTTCTATACTGAATAATATATATAATTATTATATGATTATATAATAGTTATATATATATTATTATATATAATATAATAATTATTATATTATATAACAGTAATTATATATAATTATATATTCTTTATTATCTTGTTTACACAGTCAGACAGGTGTTATTGACTGGTTTGTTTTATCCAGACATCGAGTCCTTCCCAAGGACCTGGGATGCCAGAATTTTATTGTCAATGGTTATAGATATCGTCGCAGAATATAGGCTGTTCCCAGTAAAGCTGCTTTTTGTAATTGGCTGGTGGTGATTTCTATGACCCCTATGGTGTTGAGGTGCTCTTCAAGGTCTTTTGGAACTGCACCCAGGGCGCCAATTACCACTGGGATTATTTTGGTCTTTTTCTGCCACAGCCTTTCAATTTCAATTTGTAGATCTTTGTATTTGGTGATTTTTTTTTTTCTATTTCTTTTTCTTCTATTCTGATATCCCCTGGTATTGCCTTGTCGATTATTTTAACTTGTTTTTCTTTTTTCTCGACTACAGTTCTATCTAGTGTATTTTGTGGCAGATGTTTGTCTGTTTGTAGTCGGATGTCCCATAATATTTTTACATCTTCATTTTCTACCACTTTTTCAATTTGATGGTCCCACCAATTTTTGGCTACAGGTAGCTTGTATTTTTTGCAGATGTTCCAGTGTATCCTCCCTGCTACTGTGTCATGCCTTTGTTTGTAGTCATTCTGTGCGATCTTTTTACAACAGCTGATTAGGTGGTCCACTGTTTCATCTGCTTCTTTACAAAGGCGGCACTTGCTATTTGTTGTGGATTATTCGACTTTGGCTCTTATTGCATTTGTTCTTAGTGCCTGTTCTTGTGCAGCCAGTATTAAACCCTCTGTTTCTTTCTCTAAGTTGCCATTCTTAAGCCATTGCCAGGTCTTGGTGATGCCTGATTTTCCACTTATATTGTGCAAATATTGACCATGCAGTGGCTTATTTCTCCATTTTTCTGCTCGGTTCTTGACTTGTTCTTTCTTGTAGGCCTGCTTTGTTTCATTGGTGTTGAATAGTTTCACGTTATTGACCATTTGAAGTGCATCTTCTTCACTGTCCTTGATATATTCTTCAAGGCCTCTTTTCTCCTCCTCTACTGTTTGATGGACTTGCAGCATTCCTCTTCCACCTGAGCTTCAAGGGAGGTATAGCCTATCGACATCACTGCGGGGGTGCAGAGCATGATTGATGGTCATGATTTTCCTGGTCTTACGATCTAGCGTCTCTAGCTCTGCCTGGGTCCAGTCTATTATTCCTGCAGTGTATCTGATAACAGGTATAGCCCAGGGGTTTATGGCTAGTATGGTGTTCCCGCCATTGAGTTTGGACTTTTGGATTTTTCTAACTCTCCTGATGTATTCACTTCCAATTTTTCTTTTAACTTCAGTGTGTGCAATGTTATCAGCCTGGAGAATGCCCAAGTATTTGTAAGGTTCTTTCTCTTCCAGGTTCTTGATCTTGCTTCCATTGGGCAGTTCTATTCCTTCTGTTTTTCTTAGTTGCCCTCTGTTCATTATTAATGCAGCACACTTATCTAGTCCAAACTCCATTGCTATATCGCTACTGAATATACAGACAGTGTTTAGCAGTGATTCGATTTCTGTCTGGGACTTTCCATACAACTTCAGATCGTCTATGTACAGCAGATGGTTGATTTGACTTGATGTTTTAGATTTTTGGTATCTGAGGCCTGTTTTGTTTAGTATTTGTGAAAGTGGGGTCATGGCGATTACAAACAAGAGAGGGGATAGTGAGTCCCCTTGGAAAATGCCTCTTCTAATGCTTATCTGTCCAAGTGTCTCGCCATTGATTGTTAACTGTGTACTCCACATGCTCATTGCTTTTTTAATAAATATCTGAATGTTTTTGCTGACACCAGTTGTTTCTAAACATTTTGGTATCCATGTGTGAGGCAATGAATCGAAGGCTTTCTTGTAGTCAATCCATGCAACACTTAGATTTGTTTTTCTTCTCTTGCAGTTTTCTAAAATCATTTTGTCAATCAGCAGCTGGTCTTTTGTGCCTCTGGTGTTCAGGCAATTTCCTTTCTGTTCAAGTGTAAGCTGTTTGTTAGTTAATAAGTGCTGCATTACTTCATCTCCTATTATTCCAGTTAATAATTTGAACATGGTTGGCAGACAGGTTATCGGCCTATAATTACTTGGAAGTGCACCTTTTGTTGGGTATTTCATTATGAGATGGGTTTTCCCAGTTGTTAGGCATTGTTCAATATCAGCTCCTTGCAAAATGTGATTGAACTGTTTTGATAGTTGTTTATGAAGTCTTGTTAGGTGTTTAAGCCAAAAGCCATGCAGTTCATCGTCGCCTGGAGCAGTCCAATTTTTAATTTTCTTTGCTCTTTCACTTATTAATTCTGGTGTTATTATTAGCTCTTGCATTTGTTGGTTACATTTTTTGACCTCTTTCATCCAGCCTGCTTTTTTATTATAATCTATTGGATTGTCCCATAATTTCCCCCAGAATTTCACTGTTACTTCTTTATTTGGTGTTTCTAGGTTTCTTGCAGTTTCTCCTTCTATGCTTTGGTAGAAACGTCTCTGATTCGACTGGAATTGGAGATTCTGCCTGTGTTGTGTAGTTCTGGCTTCATATCTGCTTATCTTCTTTGATACTGCTGTTATTTGCTGCTTTATTATTTCCAAGACTTCTCTAATTTTCCTTGAATCTAGGTGGTGTTTTTGGAGCAGATACTGTTTGGTGTTTTCATTCTTCAGCTTCTTGTCTTTCATATCTTTCAATTTACTAGCATCTGATCTAAGCCTGGAGATTTTATTTTCTAATCTAATCTTCCATTTAGGTGATGTACTACTTTCTTCTTTGACAGGTCCACTGATCTTATATCCGAGCTCTTGTGTTGTTATTGTTGCTGCACTGTACATTAGTTGGTTTGTTTCTTGCAAATTATTGGTTGTTATTTCTGCAAGTGCAGCATTGACATCTTTTAATGCCTGAGCAAGTTGTTTTTTGGCAACTGTTTTTAGAGCTGGAAGTCAAAACCTGGTGGTTGCTTGGTTCATGTGCTCAGTTATTTTTTGCTTTAGTTCTTGTTGCTTTTCTGTTAAACAGCATTTGGGTTTTTGAGGTGAAGGCAAAGTGGAGGTTGCCTGGTTTTTATTTTCAAACAGTTCAGCAACAGTGGCATCCTCGATTTCCAACACCTCCTCCACCTGCACCTGAGCAACTGCTTCAGTTGGTGGTAATTCTTCTTCCATATCTTGAGCCTGTGTTGCTCTTTGTAGTTCTTCCAGCTCAACTCCTGTGAATACTTTATTTCTTATTATGAATCTTCTTTGGTCTGCTAGCCTTTGTTCTGTTATTTCTGTGTCTGGATGCTTCTCTTTCCAAATTTGGTACATTCTTTTTAAATAACCTCTTCTAGTTGGACTAGACTTGTAATAGCAGATCATTATTACCTTGTTGTCATTTTTCGCTTTTTTTTTTTTTTTTTGGTTAAGCTACGTTTCTTCCAGTAACTTTGCTGTCTTTAGCCCTGGTTGCTCAACTGAAGATCCTTAGTCCTGTTGCCCACTTGCCACCAGATGTCCAGGGACTCCAGCACCTGGCGCAGTCCTTGTTGACCTGGGCGACAACCTATCCGGTATAGATTTATCAAAGTTACATCTCACCATATTGTTGATGGGAGAGGCACTCTTTGTCTGGCTCCTCTGGTGAGACCTGTCCAGTATGGTTAGACCTCTGGCATAGCTCTCACCTTCCTCAGAGCACGCAAGCCCCACAACTACGCCAAGGTAGTGCCTCACTGGGGATTCTTTATTATTATTATTATTATTATTATTATATTATTATAATATATTATTATATATTATATATTATATATTATTATATTATTATATTATTATAATATAATAATAATAATAATAATAATAATAATTATTATTATTATTATTTAAATTGAAGTGCAATTAGAGCATCAGCCTATTCAGTGAGGACAGGCAAAGTGCTATTGTAACACTTGATAAGAGGCATGATATGTAAGACAGTTGTCGATAGGGTTAATTACATTTTCTTCATTGCTCTCCTCCCATTATTAATACTCCTTTGTGCAGTGCTCTGTTTTCAATTGAACATGTCATTTTGTAACAAACATTGTATGAACAAATACCCTTCGGAAACAAGTCACTCCCACCTCCTCAGAACAGTGACTGCTATGGAGGCTAGGAAAGAGGACCCAAGAAGAGGAAGATGAGGGTAAGGGTGATCCTGCTACCCAGACTTCTCCCTCCACCCCGCCAGTCTAACATCAGAAGCCGTCTGGCTATCTCTGAAGCTGCAGCCTCAGCTGTCCATCCTTGGCTGCGCTATCACTAGTACTCTTTACATACCTGTCTACATTATCTCAATATATCTCTCTAGCTCCAGTCAGCATCCCTTGAAACAGGCCTGGGGAGAGGAGGTCAGTAGAAGAGGCTTATGGAAATGTGCATCTGGCAGGGAAACATAGGAAAGTCAAGTGGCTGCTAATCTTGGTGGTGGGTGGGAGCATAGAAGCAGTATACTCTGGGCAGCCCAAGTCACAACGGAAAATACCTCTGCATGTGGTGAGACAATTCCTGAATAAATCCATCCTTGGAAGAGGTTTTGCTCTCCAGTTTGCCTGGATTTCTTCCTAAACTGGCTGACCATTTGAGTCAGGCAGAAATACAGATCAATAGTGAAACACCATTTGGTGCAAGTAGAGAAGATTTTTAGGTTAACATGTATCCCACACCAATTTTGCAGATCCAAAACCCTGAGCAGCTCTTTAGTTATCATCATCTTCTTCATCAGTGGGTGGAAGTGTTGGGAAATGAGTGGTGGGCAGCAGTCACTAGAGGTTGCAAGTCTAAGCTGGGACTGAGAGAGCCTAAGACATGCCAGGGATCAAGTCAGGTAGACAATCAGGAGCCAGAGGGTCTAGACAGGAGCCAGGACTCAGGAACAAACCAATGGTCAAGGCAAACTGTCAGGAACAGTCAGGAATAGTCAGAGGACCTTGACACTGAGGCAAGGTCTACCCCAGCCAGGAAGCCTCTCATACCCTCTGCTAGAGGAAAAGGTGATCCCAACAGGCGGGGCATGTCCAGGGCTCCAGAAGCCTACAGGTCTACTGCAGTGTAGATGACTGACACAAGGGGCAGCAACATGCAGGGCCTCAGGATAGGCAGAGCATAACAGGGAGAAGACTGAAATCCTGAACACACATTGTAAGGTCAGTTGGATACAAAAAGAATTCACAACAATGGGATGGGCTTTGGGACCCCAATGGAGGGTTTTGTGTTGTTTGCTGATCTGCAAAGCTGTTTCAAGATGGTGGCCGCTCAGATTATGCAGAACTCTCCTTTGCAACCCATGTGGTAACAGTTGCGTACAAAGCAATTTACAACACATGGGAGGAGGTCCAGATAAGAGTCATAACGTGGGGAAAAAAGCAGAAAGTAGATTCTATTAGTTCTATATGGAACTATTTGTTTCTTCTTTTGAAAAATATATCAGTTTTTTTTTAAAAAGTGCAATGAACAAAAACAAACTATATACATCAGACTATATACTGCAGGCCTGCTCAACATTCCACACACCCCCAGCAGTTTTTGGACTTCAACTCTCATAATCCCCAGCAACAGTGGCCAATAGACAGGGATTATGGGGGTTGTAGGCCAACATCTGCAGGACGGCTGAAGTTTAGCAGACCTGATATACTGTAATGATTTCCCACTTCTTCCAAACCCATTTCAGGTCAAGCCATACTCTCCACCAAAGTTCAAGCCAGGCTTGAAATGGTGTCATTAATGTTGCCTGCAGTCAACATGTGACATGTGTTTGATGGAAATGTAGTAATAACATAACAGTACAATTATGTTTCCTACAGTCAGTAGGTGAAATGAAGATGGCACATCACATCTGTGGATACAGACCAGTGAGAGGCTGCAGCTCACTGGTGCATGTCTCCTTCACATTTAGATATGTATGCTGGCTATTCATACTTAGCAGAGATTATTGCTACATAAAATGTGAAGAGGTCACTGTCCACATAAGCAGTACTTCTGTTCAATTTGTGCCTGCTATAGTTGAGATGAAAAGCAGATTCTCCTGGGTTTGAGGAGCTTATCCAGGAAGGGGCAGGGATCATGATGAAAGGGGAATTGGACTAAACATCCATTTGGCTTTCTTACTTTGGAAACTCGGAAACCAGGCTGGAAAAGGTCCAAGTGCTAATGTACTGCAATTATAAGCCAAAAACCCACATAGTATTACCTAACCCAGAGCAATGCCTCTTATTAAAAGAAATTTATCATATAGATATACAATATGTGAATAATTCATTCAGTACATAGAAGTCAAATAACTACAGATTCTTCTGGAGACATCAAATCTTATTTTAAAGCTTTCAGATAACAATCTTAATATAAATGCCCACCTTGTTTTAACCTTCAGTCTTCTTCAGTAGCTTAATATTCAAAAGATGTCTGTCAAACCATACTCGACAGAAAATTATTCCAAAGAATAGCTTATTTGTCACATTTAAATCTGCTTTAAATCTGAAAATAAAACACATTGGGGTTATTCTCATGATCGAAGAAAATTGGGCTAGCCTCCACTAGTCTGATTTTCTTCAATTGTGAGAACCACTGGGCTCAGCTGTGAGCCCGGTGGTTCTAGAGTGGGTAACCCGCTCAAGAACCCCTGCCCGCTCAAGAACACCTGCCCCCGTGGCCCCCCTTTATCATAAAGGAGACACCTCGCACATGGAGAAGTGAGTACTTCCCCACTTTTGTAATTTTCTTGGAGGACAGAGATTAAAACCTCTAATTAGCTGACAATTGCACCTAAGACTTAGCTTTCAAATAAACAAGGAGGCTGTTCTCATGCATGGTGGCAACCGGGCTAAGGGAGCACAGCTCAGTTTCCACCGCATGTGTGAACCCCAGGAGCCGTGTGGCTCCTGGCGGCAAGCCTGCTTAATTCCCCCTCCTCTTAAACAAAGCTAGCAGAACATGTGCTCTGCTAACCCCATTTAATTGGTTGTGTGTCACTGTGGTGACTCACGAGGAGACTCCCCATCCGGGAGGCTACACCAAGCCTGCTCACATTGGGGGGACCCCCAGAATGCCCCATGCACTCATGTGGGGCATTCTGGGACTCCTTGGGGCCATGAGGCCCCTGATCCCTACTGCCCCAACTGGCTCTGTGTCTCATAGCTCTATAGATATAGATATAGATATAGATATAGATATAGATATAGATATAGATATAGATATAGATATAGATATAGATATAGATATAGATATAGATATAGATATACATATACATACAATAGCACATGCCAGTGCCAAGTAAGAGACACAGTGTATAGATGTCTATATACCAATGCCAGAAGCCTTTGAGCCAAGATTGGCGGGCTGGAGTGCTTGGTTGCTAATGGAAACATAGATATAGTGGTCATAACAGAAACCTGGTGAAATGGTGAGAACTAGTGTGACATTGTTATTCCTGGATACAAACTCTACAGAAAAGAACAGGAAAAGGAGAATTGGGGGTAGAGTAGCACTTTATTTTAAAGAAGGGATAGAATCCTACAAGCTAGAAAACCTAGGAGGACCCGAGTTCTCCACAGAATAATTATGCGAGTCAATATAAGGACTGAAAGGAAAAGTGTTCTTAGGGATCGGCTCTCACACTCTGGATCAAAACGCTGAGAGTGACCTGGAGTTGGAGCAGCAAATCAGAGAGGTGTCAATGAGGTGGAAAAGCTGTAATCACGCATTACTTCAATTACCCACAGGTAGACTGAGTAAATTCACATTCAGGTAATGACAGAGAGGCCAAATTTCTAGATGTGCTAAATTACTGTACCTTAGAACAGTTAGTTGCTGAACCAACCAGAGGGATGGCGACCTTGGACTTAATCCTGAGTGGTGCCCAGGACGTGGTGTAAGATGTCAGAGTTGCCGAACCATTGGGTAGAAGTGACCATAGTGTGATCCAATTCAGCATATATGCAAGTGGAGAATTATCAAGGAAGTCCAACACAGATGCATTGGACTTCAAAAGAGGAAACTTCTCAAAAATGAGAGGACTGGGGAAAAAAGAAGTTGAAAGAGAAATTCAGAAGGGTCAAATCACTCCAGAAAGCATAGAACTTATTTAAAATCACAATAATAGAAGCTCAGTTGGGATGTGTACCAAAAAGGAGGAAAGGTACCACCAGGAGGATGCCAGCATGGCTAAATAGTTGAGTCTGGTCATTAGTGCTTCGAGGGAAAATTCTGGGTTGATTTGTTGTATGTTCCATTTGTTTGTTTTCCTGGCTGTCCATGGTGTCCTAAAAAGTCTTTTCCAGCACCAAAGTTCAAAAGCATCAATACTTCTTCTATCTTGCGTCTTCAGAGTCCAACTTTCGCATCCATAGAGTGTCATGGGAAAAACCATTGTTCGGAAGATTCTAATCTTTGTAGGTATAGACATGTCATGGGATCTAAATATCCTTTCCAAGGTCTTCATCGCAACCCTATCAAGTGCGAGTCTGCGGAGTATTTCTTGACTGCTGGATCCTTTACCGTTGATGGTTGATTCTAAAAGGCAGAAGCTATCCACCACTTCAATGTCTTCATTATCAGTTCTGAGGCTGGTTGCTGTACCCATTGTCATTAGTTTAGTCCTCTTTAAATTTAGTCATAGTCACATTTTTTTCCACTTTGCTCCTTGACTTTCATTACTAGAACTAGCAGATCATCTGCATTCTCAGCTATCAGAGTATTGTCATCAGCATAGCTCAGGTTATTGATGTTTCTTCCTCCAACTTTAAAACCACGCTCATCTTCTTCCAATCCAGCTTCTTTTAGTATATGTTCAGCATATAAGTTCAATAAATAAGAAGAAAGTAAGCATACAAGCACAATAGCATATTTGAGCACAAAATTGTTAAATACATAGAAGAACAGGCCTTGCTGAAGGAGAACCAGCATTGTTTCTGCAAGTGCAAATCTTGCCTCAATAATCTTTTGGCGTTCTTTGATAGTGTCAACAGAGGTGATCTGGTTCAGTTAGTATACTTAGACCTTCAAAAAGCTTTTGACAAAGTTCCCCACCAAAGGCTCTTGCATAAACCTAGTAGTCATGGGACATAAGGGAACAGATTAATGTGTGGATTGGTAACTGGTTGAAGGACAGAAAACAGAGGGTAGGAATGAATGGACAGTTTTCACAATGTAGGGAAGTAAGAAGTGGGGTCCCCCAAGGATCTGTACTGGGACCAGTGCTCTTTAACTTGTTCATAAATGATCTATAAATGAGCGAAGTGGCCAGATTTGCAGATGACACTAAACTATCCAGAGTAGTGAAATCCAAAACAGATTTTGAGGTGTTCCAAAAAGATCTCTCCAAACTGGAAGAGTGGGTGACAAAATGGTAAATGTAATAATTTATGTATTATTTCTCTATGTAAACCTCCCTGAGCCATTTTTGGAAGGGTGGTATAGAAATTGAATAAATAACAAACAAACAAACAAACAAATAAAATAAATAAATAAAATAAATAAATGTGATTCAGTGTAAGCAAGTATAAAGATATGCATATAGGGGCAAAAAAAAACCCAAACCCCAACTTCACATATACGCTGATGGTGTCTGACCTGTCGGTGACTGACCAGGAGAGAGATCTTGGTGTTGTAGCAGACAGCTCTTTGAAAGTGTCAACTCAGTATGTTGGCAAGATGCCTCTAAATACCAGTTGCAGGGGAGCAACAGCAGGATAGAGGGCATGCCCTCATTCTTGACTATGGGCTTCCCAGAGGCTTCCCAGATGGGCCACTGTGTGAAACAGGATGCTGGACTGGATGGGCCTTGAGCTTGATCCAGCAGGGCTGTTCATCTTTTCTGATGTAATTTGAAATACTGGAAGTCGAGGTGGAGTTTCAAAGTCTAAAAAAGATTGCTGTCATGTCCTTGGTGGTCACTTCAGGGACTGATGACCTGTGCTCCCTGTCCTGGGCTTCTCCTCTTCTGCTCTACCCTCAGGATATACAGGCCTTTAAGTATTTAAACATTAAGCCTCTTACCCTCCCATACATATACCTTAGGGGCAAAGCAAGGCTGCTCATGCTGCCTAGGCTTTTCATCCCAGCAACTGTTCTTTCCAACTTTGCACAAACAGCCAGCCAGAAGCCTCTCCTCACCCAGCTTCCTGCCTCCTGTCTTCCTTCTGTTAACAGTCATGAACAGGATCATTATGTTGACCAATTCTTTTCTTAAGCTTGTTTACAATCAAAATTCCCAGAGAAAGATCACAGTATTATATTACAACAGAAAAAGAAATGGCACCTTCCTCCAAGAAGAGCCGCCTTGTGTTGTGTCGTGATGTCATTACAACATGCATTTCCGGGCTGGCTCCATCACTGGTAGGAAATGCTCCACATGATGAGGTAGGCTGAACTACGTGGTACAGAGGAAGACCGGGGCGGGGGGGACTCAGAATGATAACTTCATAATTCTTGTAATGTGTAGTTTCACGTGTGTGGTGTAACACATAGTCCTGTAATGCTGGGTCTAGCTGTCTTGACTTTTTTGCTGCTCCTCCTAAGGGGCTTGGTGAAATCCCTTATGCAAAGACTTGTAATCAGTGCCCTTTAAAAAAATCTCTCACACACACCCTCACTGTAGGTACACAAACATTAGCAAGGTCATTTACAGTCTCCCATTACATCATCTCATTTACATTGACATTTCTCTACTAGTACTTTCTTCTTAAAGACATAAACTATAATTATTCCTGTCAGCTGGTTGGTAGGGCATCTTCTTTACAAAGACAGAATACACTACTTAGGAAAAAGAGATGTGCACTGGGGAGGAAAATTAGATTGCAAGATGAACTTTCATGGAATACCTGTAACTGTCATTCTAACAATTTAATTAAGGCCACATCAGGGTTCATTCTAGCTAGTGCTGCCACTTTATTAGTTTGTCCTTACCTTACACATCTATATATGCAGTGTTTGCTACTAATTAAATCAGCATGCAAAATACAAAACTGCAAAGGAGTCTCAAACTCAATGTCCCATATCAATGCCAAACTTGCAATAAACCATTCACATTTTGTGGAGGCCTCCCCCGCCCCATTGGTCCAACTTGTGAGCTTATATATCTAATTTCACGATGTGAGTTTTGGAAGCCTGGAACAAGGTGGTGCTTAGATGTGAGTAGATTGAACATGTTCCCTACAAATTATTATGCCATTAGTTCTAAAGGCTCTGCTCTGAAGTAGGATCTTTTAGAACTGGGATACAATTCAGATTTTGGCCCAATGGGGCTCTAACTAATTATTTTAGTGATAAACATCCAGACTATCAAAATGCTGCCATAGCAATTTTGTGTGCGCACTACAAGTGAGGTCTCTGCATCCCTCTGGAACGCTCTATGAAAAGAGCCACAAGAGGCACACTGGTTTCATTGCACTTTCTGGGAGGAATCAGGCATCCCTGCTAACTGAGCAAAAAGAACCTTTTAAAGAGGTGATTCTCTTATATTTAGTAGGGGGAGAGCAACTGGCCCTATCCAACCCCAGTGCAGCATCCCTCCAGTGACTGTTGCTGGTATCTGATATTCTTTTTATTTCTTTTTAGGTTACTTATATTTCTTTTTAGGTTATGATACTTTTAGGGACAGGGGACCATCTTATTTATGTTGTTTCCCCCCGCCCCTATTTAAACTGCTTTGAGAACTTTGGTTGAAGAGTCGTATATAAATGTTCGTAGTAGTAATAGGAACTAATTAAGAGGAACATCCATTTATTTTGGCCTGAGAAGGCTAAGAAAATTCCAAAGGCAACTTCATTCTCCACTCAAAGACCTTTTCTCCTTTTCCTCCACAGATTGAACTCTGTCATGTCCATCAATTTCCCCATGGCTACAGAAGTGAGATGCCCTGGCTTGGTCTCTGCCCTAATGATTAAAAGCTACTGGCAGGTGCCCCTTCACTTCCAGCAAGAATCTACATCCACAGCTGCCAGGTGCTGCCTGAGTCACTCCTATTGGGCACTAATTATTTGAAAGTATTCACAGATTATGTTCAGAATTTTTTTAAAAAGTGTGTGTGTGCTTTTTTAAAAGTAATTTTTAAATATGATACAGGCTGCACACAGCCTTATGGGTAGAGTCTGGTCTAACAACTCATCTCCCATTTTGTTCACTTTTAGGCCATTACCTCATTGAAAGCTCCGCATGTTTTCTGTTGTGCACATTGGCTCCATGCCTGGAGCATGTGGCAGAGGACAGGGATAGGGCTTCACAGGGAGATTTTGGGTGGGGCTAGCACTACCATCTGGGTGCTTCCCTCCCCTCTCTTCCAGTCATGTTTGGGGCCATCCCTCCCTCCCTGGGGACAGGATGGGCTTTGCTGGTTGTCCTTTTGGGTGCCAAGTAAGAATTGTTTTCTTATCAGAAAATTGGCTGAGCTAGATTCTTTTTTCCACTTACTCCATCCTGTCCCTCTTTTAGGTCACAACCAACAGGCTCAGTGCAGGCACGGCAGAGATGTAGGGAAGGGGTTGCCTTGGGCATGTTTAAAAGGAGGGGGCAGTAGCAGCCAGTGAGCTTCAGGGAGAGTGGCAAGAGGCACTTTAAAAAAATAAGTCAGTAGATGCTTACTGGCATTAGGGCAGCACCTGCAAGCTGCCTCAAGCAGTGACACTCCACCCAGAATCACATGCAGGGCAGCAGCACTGCGCCTGCCATTCTTCAGGGTGGCAGCATGGCCCTGGCCTCTGTACGTGCATGGCACTTCCATGCACACGCAGAGCCAGGGCCATGCTGCCACCACACATGGGATTCCAGGTGGAGCACCACTGCTTGAGGCAACTTGCAGGTGCTGCCCTAACACTGGTAAGCACCTGCTGATTTATTTTTAAAGGTGTCTCTCATCAGCACTTCCCCAGCAGTGCTGGGAGCGAGGGATATTTATTATTATTATTATTACATTTATATCCTGCTCTTCCTCCAAGGAGCCCAGAGCAGTGTACTACATACTTTAGTTTCTCCTCACATCAACCCTGTGAAGTAGGTTAGACTGAGAGAGAAGTGACTGGCCCAGAGTCACCTAGCAAGTATCATGGCTGAATGGGGATTTGAACTCGGGTCTCTCTGGTCCTAGTCCAGCACTCTAACCACTACACCACGCTGGCTGACAGATAGAAATCCGTCCTTAATGACCTGGCAGCATGAGGAGCAAGAGTGAGTCTCCTACTTATTTCAGCAGTATCAAAGGCTGAATAGCTTGGGGGCAGGGGGTGGTTTGTTTGAATGACCCTGACCTCTTTAGGAGTTGGCAATGAAGAACATGGATCAGATTTGCTCTGATCCAAGGTTCTGGGCCAGGATGTTATTGCCCAAGCAGGCTTACGGGAAAACCGCTTATGTCTGACCTCTGGCCTGAGTTAGTGCCTACACTTTGGCAGGTGGAGCTTAGACCTACTGCATAATTACTGTTACATTTTTAAACAGTTGTGGCCCTTTTCCCAGTAGCAGTTGCCTGCCTTCTCTGACTCAAGTCTTCCTTGACGTGGTGCGGGGGTAACATGGTATATATTATCTGCGGGGTTTTGACAGTCATTTCACTGGACAGAACAGAGTAATGGAAAGAAAAATATGCACAGACTGCTCATTTTCCTCTATTGAAATGACTAGAAATGTTGTTCCTAGGAAGAAGGGATGTGTGTGCATGCATTGGGGGGGGGGGGGCGGAAATATTGGATTGGGACTCCTGTTCATTTATAACACAATAGGGCTTAATTTATCCTGATGAAATACATTATGAATACAATTTAATCTGTCATACTGTGATTTAAAAGTAAAGATTCATTAAAACAAATCTTTAAAAAAAGATTCTTTTTATTGACTGTGTGGTGGTGGGTTGTGAAAATGAAAAACAAAATACATAAAATTGAAAACAATTCTTTTTATAGTCTCACAGACAGCAGACATTCCCTGGAAGCCATGTATTTTAACACTATAAATAGATCTTTTGCTAAGAATGGATAATACCAGCCTTTTCCTCATGTACTATGGTTGGCAGTCTAGTCACAGTAAAGAGAGTAGAATGAGTGAGAATTATATCAATGTCTCATTTAAACTGGGCAGAGTATATCACTTTTATACAAAGTAGTGTTATATTTCTTCTGGGGCCACACATTATCTTCCAAGACAATGCAATTTAGCAGAGAAACTTCCACACTGTGACACTTAGGCCTGACCTGCAGTAACTAGATTGTTTCTATCGGAAACAATGAAACCTGCAAGTGGTTCATTATCCCAGGATAATGTGAAGGTTAATGTGTGTCATCACCATACTGGTAGGAGGCTTAGGTTTACATGAAATCATCTTCAGTGGAAGCCAGATATTGTAAGGTTCTCATTTGGCTATGCATTCAATTCTGGATAATTTATTTAGCTTTGTTGAACACCTCTAAGGCTCAGAACAAGTAACAACGTTTCCAGATAATATTTATCTTCACAACAGTGTTATGAAGAAACCCACCCTTGCTTTACAAACAGGGAAGGAAATAGAGGTTGAAGGGTAAGGACTTTCCCAAAGCTACCCAGTGTGCCCACATCTACAGTAATAAAATTATTACCTTTGAGTGAACTGGGGTGAATAGTTTTCTTGGAAATCAACTTATGACCGGCACATGTCATCACAGATCCAAATGCCACACATTTTCATGGAGGCAGTTCACATGTTCAGCTGCAAATGAAATGTCATCAGAGCGATGAAGAAGGAGCAAGAGACATACCCATGTATGAATCAGCCCACTGAACAGGATTGCCAACAGTAAACCGCCCCCCCCACACACACGCCCCAAAAGTAGGAGCTGTTGTACCCACAGTTAGAATACACATAGGCTGAGTTTGGTTGTACTGGGAAACTGGAAGTCCCTTTACATCCAGTTTCCAAAGCCACATGCCTGAACTCAGCAAACTGGAGTTAAGGGCAAAAAGAGACCTATGGTTTCCCTTGCCCAATTCCACTCTGTACCTTTGGTCGGAGTGGAGTTTCACCACCCTTAACTCTGGTTTAGTGGTGCCAGCACTATGTTCAAATACTGGCACCACAGTTTGGGCAGGTTGAGACTGGAGTTGAGGGAGGAAGCTCCTCCCTCACTAAAGCCAAACAGGAAGCCGGTACAGTCAGCAACCCTGCCTCTCTGCAGTCTTGCTGACTGCAGAGAGAACCCTCTCCCCAACATCTGAATGTGGACAGGAGAGCAGGGGGAGTGGGGCACAGAACCATAGGTCCATGATGATGGAAGACCAATGATGGAAGACCCTTTTAATTTCTTCTTCCTCTTCTTTCTCCTCCTCCATTGGACCCTCAGTTCCGTGCTGCATCTGAACCCAGCCATATATACATACAGCACTCATACATACTACTTATTGATGGTAGTATGAAGTAATAATCTGCCATGTGTGGAGCAGCCATCACAAATTAATCACTACATATAGGACTGGTTTTCATTATACAGATCAGGGTGGGAGGAGTGTCTGGTCAAGCCCCATGAGCATTCCTGAGAAACAATTGTGTGTCAGCAAACATCAAGGTGGGATGATCATGTGCTAGCCACAATCTGGGTAGGATGGTAGCCATCCCATCTCATGTACCCAGCACTGTAGTGAGGGTGGGAAGAAAACATACCCGGCACCGTCCTACCTAGACTGGGCTAGCGCACAATAACTTCCCCTCCTCCTACCTTGATGTTGACCACCATTTCCCAGGAGCAGTCATGGGGTTTGAAGTTTGACTGGATGCTCCTCCTAGCCTGAGCATGAGAACAAACTCATTAAGTTTTCATACCACTCAGTTTTAACTGAAATGCAAAGTTTTTCCTAGAGTCCATTAAAACATATGATTGAGAGTTATCAAATGACGGACAGATATGTGTGAATTAGCTCTTGGAATGCTTAATAAGAATGGCAAGGACTGAGACTGGCTTTATTCTAGTTAGTGTTGTCACTTTCTTAGAAAATGCTTACACTGAATGTAGCCAATCCAGAGTCTGCTACTAATGAAATGGTAGATAATTTTGATATTTTTATGAAATGGTGGACAATTTTGATATCTTTATAAAACTGCAAGGGAATATTAAATTCAGTGGCACATGTTACTATTTAAAGAGCTATTTTGACACAAGGAAGGCAGTATAGAAATACAAAATAAATATCTGTATAAAAATTTGATGACATCCACTAAGGATTCTCAACAAACTTGTTTGTTTTCTAATTACAAAGGATGAGTGGATTCCCCAGTCCATTCTGTTCCTGCCCCACCCCCCTGAGATTACAATATCCCTTATATTTCACTCATCTTATATTCTTACAGGAATTGGGGGTTTTAAAATGTTGATTATGGATTATGTGCATGTTCCTCTTGCAGTCTAGTAAAAATGAAAACAAAGCATTCACACTGTTACCAAAACAATGGTTTTCAAAAAATGTTCAAACCCCTTATACCAGAAGAATTTGTACTCCAAGAAGAAAAAGAACAACAATAACAAAAAGAACAACAAGAAGAAAAACAAGAACAAGAAGAACAAGAATGAGAACAATATTCTAAATTAAATATGTTAAATTAAATTTAACATAAAATAAAATAAGGAATAGATAGATAAATGCATATTTTTAAAAAGTCATTTTTGTGTCCTTACGTTGTTAAAAATATTATGTTTATCTTCTTTGAAAAAAAATAGGCAGGTGCACAAATGTACTCCTGCAGGAAAGAAATAAAGAAAATGTGAAGATTAGGCTTTTTAAAAGACTCTCTGTAAGCATCTTTATAGATCATTATTCCTTGTTGCAAACACATTTGTATTGTTTGGGTACTGAAATTCTCTTGAGTTATTTTCCCCTTATAAATTTGTTTTCACTGCCCTCAGGCTCATATGTCCAGGTTCTAATTACAGCTCAGTCTTTCCTAAGGTTAAACCTGGTCAGACAATCATGAAAGAGTCTGATGGACTTTGCATATCTGTATTAAAGTTTTCTCAACAAAACTGGACTTTGTATCCAACATTTATCTGTATTTTTTCAGGTCTTTGAAAAATCTTACCCATGTCACTTTATTGCAGGTGAAAAAATGCTATGACTGACATGATGACATCACAAAAGCTAATTTAAAATATTTTGCCATCATATCCAATTGAATTAAGCTGCAATATGGTCAAATGAGGCCAAGAAGGGCATAGAAAAAGGAAGAAAGCATCACAAAGATGCAGAAGTAGCAACCCTCAAACAAAAAGACACTGAAGCTCATCTCACGATCAGTGAGAAGAGCTTTGGGGCTAACTTCAGGGAGAGCAGGCTTAGCCCACTCTCCCCGCAGATGAGCAGCCGCTCGCAGCTGGGTGGCCAGATTGGCCGCCCACACAACTGCCGGCTCCGTCACAGAGCCAGCAGGGCCGGTGGGGATCAGGGGCTGCGTGGCCCCTGGAAGTTCCAGGATGCCCTGTGTGAGTGTATGGGGCATTCTGGTTGGGAGTCTACTCGCGTGTCACTGCACACTGCGGCAACACACGAGCAAAAAGATGAGGAAAATGGAGCGCTCGCTCCATTAACCTCATCTTAGGGGAGGGTGTTTTAGGCAGGCTAGCCGCCTTGGGAGCACCGGGCTCGTGGTTCCCATGATCCCTGGAAAGCGGGCTAAGCTCTCTTAGCCTGCTTTCCAGTGATCATGAGAATAGCTTCACTGAACAGAATTCAAAGCACCTGAATGGTTAGTGAGATGGATATTTTTCCAGTTCATTCTGCTGCATTGAGTATGCTTTTTGTAACATGAATAATCAAATACAGAATCATCAACATGGCCCCCTTCTTCCATTTCCCCCCCTTCTTCCATTTTTCCAAAGGCATGTGAAAACTGGTTTTTGTTTCTTTTAGAAGAACTTGATATTTGATTAACTATTGCTCTATTCTATGTAATGTTGGGGTTTCAAAATTAAAAAGTAGGTATTCATAATGTTACAAATAATTAAAAAGTAAAGTGCACATTTTTTTTTAAAATGCTAACATAATTTCTGCTTACAGCACTGATACCTACAGGCATTTATGTTGCCCGCATAATTGTCACATTGCACTGTATTTTCTAACCAATCCACGTATTCCTGATTAATTCCACAGTTTTACATTCTATTAGGAATACACACTGTTCCATATGTTTTTAGCATGCCCTCTTTCCTTTTCCTGTCTATCTCAAAGCAGAGACTGAGCAGGCAACATCTGGTAAGAGTCTCAATGGTATTCAAATACAGTAAGGTTAAATCTCTGACAAATGTGCATGTCACAGAGAGCATATTTTTCTTATAATGTGTTTTTTTCCACATTGTAGATATCTGTTTAGGTGTAGTGAACTAGCCCATAGGAATAGATACAGTACTTGTGGGGTTTTTTTGTGGGATAGACGGGCAGTTATTTAATTCACTTTGCTCCTGTTCTAGATTTTAGAGGGCAAATGGAACTTTCTGCTGTGGCCTCTAACAATGTCAAGGCAAAATCTGGTTCTAACACAGAAATATCCTTACTTATGGTAACATAACCAACTTCACTTGTGGTTCAAAGAGTTTGGCTTCATTTCTTGCATCATATGCTATACTGTGGTCATCAGAGCATTATTATTTTTCAAAGGAAAGAATAAAAATAGAGAAAATGAAATATTATCATGGGAATAATACTGACTGTATTTTCACATAAGTCATGACCTTGTAACATAAGAAATATCTTCGGAGCCTGACATTTTCCAGCTGTTTTGAAGTTCACGCCTCATTAATAGGGCAGTGTAAGGAAAAAGAAGCTCCTGTAATGCAGAGTATGATCACTTATGATGGTTCTTTAAAGATCATTATCAATATTATTGCTCATTTTATTATTTTTGGTTTAAATTTATTGTGGAAAGTTCTTAGACATATCCTAAACTATAGCCTCAGCAAATGGGCACTTTTATTTTTCTTAATTTATTGTTTGCTAATGGTGTGATTAAATAATGTATGCTATAATGCCGTAAGGGATTTTGTGATGTTGGTGAAGCCTCTGGTAATGATCAACTAGCTGCCCTAATGTCATAGAGGGGTTGAAGCAGCTGAAGGCTCCTTGCTGGCATTGGCTGAGCTGCTCAGATCTAAGGCATGACAGACAGAAGGTTGTCAGGAAGGCAAAGTAGAAGGATCGAGGAGAGGACCATGCACGTGTTCCAAGAAGGCAGCAGGCCCATGGAAGGACTCTTGGAAGAGACAAGAGAAATGAGGAAAAGAGAAAGCCTACAAGGCGGGGGGGGGGGAGTGGAAGGGAAGGCAATATTGGGATGGGAAAGTGAATGAACAGCAAGGAGATGCAAACATTGACAGGAGCTGCAGAAGTGAGAGAGGCTGGAACTGACACAATGCTTTGAAATAACCAGCCAGATCTTCGGTGGCAGGTCTGATTTTACTTTTTGTTGCTGTTGTGATATTCATATCTGCCTAAAAGTAATATATTTTACAATGGTGAAAGGTAGGAACTCATAGGCATCAAATAACATCAAATGGAAAGTACAGGAAACTTTCATTGAATTACATTCAGTTCAGTACTGATTTGAAACGAGATCATTCATTTTCCTAACTCACCTTTCTTTTCCATTCCTGTGCTGCTTATAACAGGAGTGGCTAAGTATGTGAAGGTAGAATTTGACAGCTCTTTGTGCATGCTCAGAAGAGATCTCTGCCGCATATGGTGGTACCTCCCTCTCTAAATAAATAACAAATAGGTAATGAATGGCTAATATGAAATCAAATCCCATTTGTTACCTCTCACATTCATTTCGGAACAAATGAACAGTGAACCAAATGAGCCACATTCTATTCAGTTTTTATCTTCTCCCCAAATGAATGTACATCCCTTGTTGCAGTAGATTAGATACGTTTCAGTTATTGATGCCTGAGGAAGCTGACAAGGTGCTTGAAGAAGTGTGGCTGACTACTTACATGCTCAATTGCTACCCTTCATGACTGGTTAAAGCCAGCCATGGACTGACTCTTTTGGACTGCTTACAGTGATAATTGATACCTCGTTGTATAGGTGGCAAAATCTTTCCTGCTTTGTTAAAGGCTGTAATAATTAGCCTATTTTTAAATAGTTATAGATATAGATAGATACATCTGATCTCACAAGTTATAGGCCACTCTCCAATTCGCCATTCTTAGGTAACTGAACATGCAGTGGTCATTCAATAATCTTGGCTGATGCAGATTATCTAGATCCTTATCAATTTGAGCTAGGAGCTGGTTGTATGACTGAAACGGCATTGACCGCTTTCAGGAAGGAGAAGAACAAAGAAAGTCCCTGCTAACTATTTTTGGCCCTTCAGTGGTCAACAACGGCACACTTCTGGATCCCCTCTACTGATTAGAGGCATTACTTTGCAATAGTTCTGTTCCTAATCATAGGCAGATATCAGATGGTGGTGCTGGTAAATATTTATTCTCACCCACAAGATTTGACCTGAGGGAGATTGCAAATGAATGGAAGATTTGTGTCCTCTTTTGTCCATTGCTGCATCTCTTAAAGTAACTACACTTCCCACAAAGCACCATGCCCTGGGATCCTTCTGGGCATTTCTAAAAGGCAAGCATGACATCAAGTGCTTGCCTTTAAAAAAAATGCTCATTCTTTTCTTTAAGATGAAGGTCAATAGAACTGGCAGCAGCAGCGGAGGCCCCAGCAGCTCAGAGGCAGTGGAGACCCAGACATGACAGTGGGGGCTGTTTCCAGAGCTCCAGGGGGAGAGAAGGGGGCCTGTCAAAAGGTACGGATGGGAGAAGGCAGGGAAAGGTTTGGAGGAAACAGGAGAGCAGTGGAGAATTGTCCCAACATAATATTGGTAAAATGTTGGGTCAATAATGACAGTTCTGTTGACAGAAATGCTCTGGTTTCCAGTTTGTTTCTGGGCTAAATTCAAAGTGCAGACCTTGGCTTGTAAGTCCCTACTTGCAATCATAGTAGTTCTTTATAAAGGTGAAAGTATCAGCACCTTGAATTTATCCTAGAAACAAACTGGCAACCAGAGCAGTTCTGTCGACAATGAAACTCCATCTCCATTATTTTTGAAGATGTTACATGTTTCCAAATGAGGCCCATGTTACCAGTTCCCTCTTAAAAAAAACCAACAAACAAAAAAATACAAATCAGGTTTTGATTCTATTCTTCTGCTTGTTCTGGACTATGGGGGTGATTGAATGAGTCACCTGGCGGGGGTGGGGGGGGGGTACCTCTCGAATAACTAGTTTGGGAGAGCAGAGGGGTGGTGAAGAAATAAATTAGGGGAGCAAGAATTTTGCTATACATTATATATTTATAGAGAGGTAAGGTAATTAATGTTAGTTAATTTACCCTATTAATGAAATTCAACTGACGTGTTCAAAGTTATTCACAAAATGGGTCAGATTTCTCTTTGAAAATACTGGCTGCATTTGCACATAATGCAGAGCTGCAGTTGAACAGGCCTGCAGTTCTGCGAACATTCTGTCTGAATGCTGGAGTCTGGCATGGTGACAAAACTGAGGGTTCAGAATTGGAACTCCAATCTGAACCTTTTGATTGTAATGAGGGTTTTTTTGCCACAACCCAAGGTTCCAGGCAGCCTGTGGTACATCCGAATTTGGAACTGCAGGCTGCTGGCCCTGGAAATTGAGTTGAGGGAGGAAGCTTCTCCCTCAACTCTGGCATGATTGGCTGTGTGGGCTGTCTTTCAATAAAGAAGGAATCCTGCACAGCCAACACCCCCGCCTCTGAGCAGTCTCACTCTCTGCAGTCTGACTGCAGAAAGACTACTCTCCTGAACGTCTAGATTTGGACAAGAGAGCAGGGGACTGGGGGTGCAGAACCATGGGTCCAATGGACCCACAGTTCCATGTTATGTCCAAAGGCAGCCACTGTCTTTTTGGATTAGGCCACACCTTCCAGTCTACTTTCCAGGCTAGTTTTCTCTTCCTGTCCAAGATCATGTGGCAGGAAAGACTAGGGTGTGGAGAGAGGTCAGTACCAGGCCAGCTGAAATCTGCAGAGGAGATGACCCTGCACACCTGCACAGGTCTCATCCAGCCCAGTTCCAGGCTGGGAAGGAAGCTAAGGGGTTGGCCTGACTTCTGGGAAGTTACCTACCTAGCTGTACTGGTTTCCGCTTTTTGTTCTGGGGTAGAGGATTGAGTGAATGAGACTTATTTTAAACAGTGGAGGCCTTTTAAAAGTATCTGTTCAAAATGTAGGACCATAATATAACTGCTGCATTGTCTGACACTGTGCTGCAAAATCCAAGACTGGGATGGGAGAGCAAAAGGGGGAGCAGGAAATATTTTGGGGAGGGTGTCTGCTACCCCTTAGAGTCATCGCTGTTCCAGGCCTTCAGGAAATAAGTTCTTGGCCTTCTCTTGATTTAAATATAGCCGTCATGAACTAGAAATCAGTTTTAAATACTGGTATTTTTATTATTTCAGTATGTTATTACCAAGATTATAGACTGACATCAGTTGTTCAAAACCTGAGAAACTATTCCATGTCTTCTACCAAATACTGTCAAATCCTGTATACTAGAGTAAGTCTGCTGCTATCAAATACTAAGCTAAGAACAGAGTAAATAAGCCTTACCTTTGGCACCTGAATACTCCCTATCTGAATGTCGAGCTCAGCCTGTACAATAACATAATTGAAAAGAAAGTAAGGAGTATGCTGAATTAACTGAACTTCTGCACATGCTGCCTGCTGCCAATTGTTGAATGCCCAGGATAGTTTGAAGATAGCTTGTTTTGGGTCTTTCAGTGACACAGTTAATTATATACACTGTTGATACATTTCATTGTATGCTAATTTATTAGATAACATGCTAAAGCTCCCGTGCAGCAGTTCCCAAACAAAAGGCAGAAGTTACTTGTGTGTATTAACAAAATAACAGATGTATGGCTTTGTTTTACTCTTAACTGTTAATTAAGTCTCAATTGCACCATTTGGGCAAGAACACATTCAGAAGCATAAATATGTTTTCTGAATTTCCTTTTTTCAGAAGGAAGGATGGAAGGATATATTTGCCTGAGGAAATAATGCAATTAAATGAGAATAACAGGAAACAGAAACGAAAACAATAGATGAAGAAAAGTGTTCCTTACGAGAAATAGTTCTATGTCCTGAGTGAACAGCTTAACACAGCTCAGGTTTTAAAAACCATAGGTTTATTTACAGTGATGTATGTACAGAATAACCTTTCATGTGCACATGGGGAAGAAACAATTTTCACTATTCATCCTTCCTTCTGCTGTCCCCATATCACATAAAAAGATGCCCCTGAAAGTCCTCCAACCCTCAGAGACATATTTTCAAGGACCATTGGGGCAGCAGAGGGAAAAGGACTGGTAAAAATAACTGCTTCTCCCCTTGTATGCACAAAATGATCTTTCGTCTGCATAACATTAGTCAGTATTTTGCCCACTGACAACACTGATGATCTTTTCATGTACAGCTAAAGAAACTTCAGGCAGTCAAATACTATAGCTAGGGTGGTATGTACTCTGTACAATAAAATAAAAATAAAACAAAACAAAATGTTATGTACCAAGATAACACAGATTTATGTCTTTTGTGCAAATCTGGTGAATGTGCATATATATTCCTTAATAGTGACATTTATTCTGATTACTCCCTTCATAGGAGGGGGGAGGGGCAGCAGAACACTCCAGCTCCACCTCTTGTCCACTGGAAACCCTCTTCTCCCCTTTCTCTTGCCTGATATTCACTATGCATTGCCCATATATTTTTATTTCATATGGGTGGATTTTATTTATTTATTCATTCATTCATTGTTAAATTTGTATACCACCTTTCATTAAAACAAGGAAAGATGGTTCACATAGAAAAATTAAAACAAGACTATAAAACACAATTAAAGTATTAAGCTAAAAAATAAAAACAGAGCTCTAACAGAAAATATTTTAAAATACATGCATAAAATAACCAAACAAAATACAAAGAAGCAGTAGAGGAGACAATCATATAAAAGCCTGGGTAAAAAGCCAAGTTTTCACATTCTTTCTAAAAGCTCTGCTAACTTGGTAAAGAGGTACCTTTTAATGTGGTGATTCTCTTTATTTAGCAGGGGGAGAGTAACTGGCTTTATCCACCCCCAGCACACGACCTCCAGTGACTGTTGCTGGTGTCTATCTTATGTTTCTTTTTAGACTGTGAGCCCTTTGGGGACAGGGATCCATCTTATTTATTTGTTATTTCTCTGTGTAAACCTCCCTGAGCCATTTTTGGAAGAGAGTTATAGAAATAAAATAAATAAATAAATAAATAAATAATAAAAACTGTGATGGAGATCAAGGAGTGAATAGCCACCGAGAGAACATTCCAGAGTCTGGGGGCAGCAACAGAGAAGGCCCTGTCCACGTGCAAGACAGCCAAGCCTCCCTCATTGTCAGCACCCAGAACAGAAGCCCCTCAGATGACCTTGTCAAGTGGGCAGCAACCCTTGGGAGCAGGCGGTCCCTCAGGGTATCCAGGGCCTAAATTGTTAAGTGCTTTAAAGGTCAAAATCAGTATCTTGAATTGGACCTGGAAACAAACTGGCAGCCAGTGCAGCTCTTTCAAAATGGGTGTGATGTGATCTCAACAGGCAGCTCTAGATAAAATCCTAGCTGCTGCATTTTGCACTAACTGCAGTTTTCAAATATTATTCAAGGGCAGTCCCACGTAGAGTGCATTACAGTAATCCAGCCATGGCGTGACTAAGCCCTGGATAACTGTGGCCAGATCTGCCTTCTCAAAAAAAGGGACACAGCTGGGGCACTAGCCAAAGCCATGCAAAGGCACCCCTGGCCACCTCCTCCACCTGAGCTTCCAAATGCAGAACTGGGTCCAGCAATACCCCCAAGCTGCATACTTGCTCCTTCAAGGGGAGTGCAACCCCATCCAGAACTGGTAGAGTATGTTTCCCATGGAAATCTGTCTGGCTCTAGCTCTATAGAGGTCATCAGCTATACAGAGGTCATCAGGTCTATAGAGGTCATCAGCTCTATAGAGATCATCAAGAGGGTTGGACTGAGGTGTCATCAATATGCAGATAACACTCAGTTCTACCTTTCCCTGACATCCCTGTAGTGGATGTATTGAACTGGGGGCTGGAGATGGTGATGGGCTGGATGTTGGCTAGCAAACTGAGATTAAATCCAGACAAGATGGAGGTGCTGTTGGTCAATAGAAAAACCAATTAGGATAGTGTGATTCAACCTGCTCTGGACATAGTTGTACTCCCTTTGAAAAAGCAAGTGCACAGCTTCGGGCTGTTGCTGGACCCGGCTCTGCTTTTGGATGCTCAGGTGGAGGCGGTGGCCAGGGCTACCATTGCACAGTTTCAGCTAATGTGCCAGCTGCGTCCCTTTCTTAAGAAGGCAGATTTGGGCAGGGTTACCCATGACTTAGTTATGTTGTGGCTGGGTTACTGTAATATACTTTATGTGGAGCTGCCCTTGAAGAATATTTTAAAACTTCATTTGGTACAGAATTCTCTCTGGAACAGCATGCTTGGAGCATATTACCCCCATTTTGAAAGAGCTGCACTGACTGCCAATTTGTTTCCAGATCCAATTCAAGATCCATTTCTGGATCTCTGCCTTGATCAGATGTATCAGTCAGAAATTCATAAGAGGCATCTCTAGGAAGTGATTAGGGAGACTGTACCTGTTAAATGTCTGCCTGGATGCATCCCAAATGTAAAGCATCTTAACTCTCATCTTAAACCAAAGGTTTTTGGATAACTGAATTTTGGATTACAAAATAATGTAAAAGTTGTACACAAGTGATGTAGCCAGGCACAGACTGTTAGCACTAAAAATGCATTTTTCTGCCTCTTAAAATCAACTTTGAGGATCAGTTCTGAAATAGCCATTGATTGGGTCCCAGGGCAATATTCAAAGAGCACTTTTCTAAAGGCTGAAACTATGCAAATGGACCACAAAATCATTTAAATAGTCCAAAAAAAATGTCACCAACCCTTTATGATGCATCTGTTTGAAAAAGTAAAAACTTTAATCTGCTCTATCTAAGCCATTTTCCAATAGATTTCACTAGATTTGCAGGCTAAGTGTCTCTTTCGCCTAGTGAATGGCTGTACCTGTTAAATGTCTGCCTGGATGCATCCCAAATGTAAAGCATCTTAACTCTCATCTTAAACCAAAGGTTTTTGGATAACTGAATTTTGGATTACAAAATGATGTAAAAGTTGTACACAAGTGATGAAAATATAATATGAAAATGATTTTCATATTATAAGCAATATAATGTTCAGGACTTATAATGGTGGAATGTTGAAAACATTCTCCAGCTTAAATATATTGGCACAATCGTACCAGTATAATGAAAGGCTAAGCTCTATAAATACAATGTCTATGGGATGGATGGATCAAACAAGTTGGTTTATACTAAGGCTGAAAACCTCTGCTAATCAGTAATGGTCTGAATGAGGGATAATAAACTGAAGCTGAATTCAAGCCAGATGGAGGTGCTCATTGTGGGGGCCATAATCTGCAAGGTGGGGTAGAACTTCCTGTCCCGGACAAGGTTACACTCCCCCAGAAAGAACAGGTTCATAGCTTGGGAGTGCTCTTGGACCTGGGTCTCACCCTGGTGCCTCAGTTTGAGGTTGTGGCCAGGAGCACTTTTTACCAGCTGTGATTGATTCAACAATTTCACCCATTTCTTGAGGAGAATGGCCTGAAAAAAGCTGGTAACCTCCAGGTTGGACTACTGCAATGCACTCTGTGTAGGACTGCCTTTGTACGTAGTTCGGAAACTTCTGTTCAAAATGTGGCAGCCAGATTGGTCTCTGCAGTATCCCAAAGAGGCCACATTATGCCTGTTCTTAAACAGCTGCACTGGCTGCCAATACGTTTCTGGGCAAAGTACAAAGTACAAACCTTTAAACCTCTGAATGGCTTAGGTCCTGGTTACCTGAGAAAGCACCTTTCTCTACAAGATCCCCACTGCTCATTGAGATAATCATGAGGGGTCTGTCTTTGGGTGCCACCAGTTCATCTAAGGCTCTTCCTAGTGGTTACCCCTAGGTTGTGGAACATGCTCCCCGTGGATATAAGAGGATTGTCTTCCTTGCATGTCTTCAGAAGAGCCTTAAACTCATCTTTTTAGCCTGGCTTTTAAATCTGCTTTTAATTTTTATTTTATTTTAATTGTTATGTATTTAAACCACCCTGAGCCACTTTAGGAAGGGTGGCATATAAACTGAAAATAAATAAATTAATAAAAATAGTCCTATTGAACATAATGGGACTTGCTTCTGATTAAATATGCATAAGATTTTACTATACTTGATAGAACAGCGTTCAGAAGAAGATTTCTCTCATTCTTGCTTTATACTGTAAAAAAATTGTCTTCCATACTCACTTTTCTAATCTCTTCAAGTAGTCTCCAGAGGCATGAGATTTTCAGAGGTAGTTTTTTAATTGTACATAAGTAAACATGGATACCATGTCTATATTGAGAGTTGTAATGTCTCTGGGCCCATCATTTTCTACACCTTAATTAACTGTTCTATTCTTTGCAGGACTGCTTTGTTGCTTGGAGGAAAGTTTGAATTAAAACTAATTGCTTCCTCATGGAAAATAGACAGAACTAGGTCTCTTATTATTTTGGTTGAGATATCTGAAGAAAGGAGTTCATAGCATCAATTGCTTCCTGAAATCTTTTGGGAATGTGGTAAGAAAATGACTGTACACCCATTTAATCCAATGTTTTTCTAGATCGAAAAGCACCCAAACATTAATATGTGTGGTTAATCTATTAGCAGATTGACTTACAGTATTTTTCACTATTTAGCAGATTCCCACTTCCTAAAACTGAATCAGACTAGCTATTAGGTTACTTAATTTCCATTCAATTTCTTCCATGTGTGTTTGCTGCATTTTCCCATCTCTTGGTGGGGAAAATGAATATGTGATGACGGTGATGATGACGATGATACTGTGTTTCTCACTCCTTCTCCCCACAGCAGCCTTCCTGCAACAAAAAGGCTCTCCTTTTTGTTGCAGGAAGAGCATGGCATGGCATGGTATGGCATGGCATGGCATGGCATAGCATGGCATGGCATGGGATGAGGGAGGGCTGCAGATAATCACTGAATTGACAGATAATCACTGAATTTCACAAGCAGTTCTAGAACAAATCCAATCTATATCAATGGAACAGAAGGGAGAAAAAACTCTACACTATGTGCCAATGGGTTGGGAGCAGTGACATTGCATCCACAGATTCAGCTTAGATTGGAGCCCTAGACATACATTATGTCCAATGCACATACAATCTGTGTACAGTGGTCAACATTCAGCACAGTGTTACATCTCCTCACACTCTCTGAAGGAAGCATCAAGGTACACAAAAGGTGTAGCTTATTCCCCATTTGGGCCAGTGGGGAAACTGCAGAAAGTGCTGCTTGAACAACCTTGAACAACCTTGTGAAATGTTGTGGAGATGTAATACTGTAGGGTTTCTTAACCTTGGGCCCCCAGACGTTGTTGGACTACAACCCTCATAATCCCCAAGCAAAAGCCATTGCAGCTGAGGATTCTGGGAGTTGTAGCCCTACAACATCTGGGGAACCAAGGTTAAGAAACCCTGTAATACTGCACTGAATGTTGCTCAACATATGTAAATACAAGTTTATATGCTCATACAGTTATTCACATGTTATGTTCAATACAAGAATAGTAGTATACTGTCATTTCCCCACCTGAGGACACTGGAGAGGAGTCGAGGGTAGGGGACCTACTAGAAAGTGGGAATGTACCTGAGGAGGAGCAGGCCTGTGATTTGAATGGTGAGGTAGTTGAGACAGGCCAGGGTGAGTGTTTGGCGAAGGAGGGGCCAGCAGGGCCGAGTGATCTTTGGAGAGAAGGATCAGGATCTGAACCACAGACTGAACGGCCACTCTCTCCTCGAGGACGCAGGTGGGAAAAACATCAACAGCAGGTGAGGGAATAATTATGGAGAAGTAGTCAACTGACAAGAAGGCAGCAGGAGCTGGATTGAATCTATGGCAGCTGTCGAGGGTGGAATGCTGATTAAGTGCATGTGGCTGCTGACTATAAATTTGGTAGCCTGTGCCTTGAACAAACTGATGGAAACAACACGTTTAATCTGCTTTGAGCTCTTGTTGGAGAGTTTGTGACTCTGGAATTTGGGCTTCTGGAGTTTTACTGGAAAGCCTTGGTTATCAGACTGGGTCTATGGTGCTTTCACTCCTCGTTTCTGTGTTCATGGTGAGACTGTTAAAACTTACCATTTATCAGTAAAGCTGAAACTTGAGCTACAATTCCAACTGGCTATTGTGTCATAAATCTCTGGTCAACTTCTTCAGTAGAGTGAGCTTGTGACATATACTTCCTATCTATGTTCATCTGTACCTGTTCATCTGTGCATGAATTTGAGGGTTCTGTTCAAATGAACACATGTTCAGTCATTCAAACAAGTATATATATATGCCATACACCATAATGGGCAGCTTCTAAAAATCACCCATTAGTCGCTTCCAAGTGAGTAGAAGGGAACCACAGGTTTCCATGGCATGTGTGCTTCCATCAGGCATGTCATCTGAAGCTGCCAAAGCACCCAGTCACCAACCCACATCACCTGAGATTCTAATGAAAATCTCTACCCAACTTCAAATCTAGATTATACTTTAGCACTGCAAAACTTCAAATTTAACTTTCTCGAAAACAACTCAGTCCAATTCATCTCTCTGTGAAGAGTGTAATTGAGTTATTTTCAATTTTTCATTCCACTGTTGCTATGATAATAAAGTACCAGTATTTCATTGTCTTACATACCTTTGGAGGAACTGAAATTGACATTTTCATGTTTAAGACCTATCCATTTTCTGAATTTCACAGAAAGAAATGAGGCTTTAAATACAAGGGTGTGGAATGAACAGCCAGCCAAAATAAAGAATACTATAAAGGTCAAAGCAATTTTCCACGGGCATTTTAACATCTACAAGAATTCTAGAGATTATTAGCTAAAACAGAAATGCCAGGCCAAACGTTGCTTGGTGGAAATCACATTCTTGTCCCTGAGAGCCTTTCCTCCTAATTCTAGATGTCTGGTGGAAGAGCAACCCGTGGTGAGTGAAATGAATTGGGCACAGGTTCTATTAGTAGCTCATACATTCTAGCATTCAAAACATCTTCAAGAGTTTACATTAATGTTGAATCCACCTTGCTGTAAAGACAATTGACTTTCTTCCTTACCATTTCCTTCTGGTTGCTTGATGTACTATGTGCCTTGATCTTTTGATTCAAGAAGATCAAGTATTCAAAAATTCACTGTATTGGCTCCCCAGATAATAAGCAAGCATCCATGCAGAATTGCAATATTCTCTTTACAAGGAATAGAAGATGATGGAACAAATATAATATCTTCCCTTCTTACCATCCTGTGAAGACCTGAGCTTAGTCTTTAGAAGTTATGTGCCAATCCTGCTTTGCTATTCATCAGCTTCCTAGAGGAGATGGTAAAGTCTCCCAGTGAGTGATACTATAGTTTGAAAACTTATTCAGAGCGAACACTGAATCCCCTCTGTTCTGTGTTTTAAATTCCAGAGAAATGAAGTCCTTGTACAAATATAAATACAAAGAAATACTGTAAGCAGTTTTATCCTCCAAATAAACTATTATTAAAATTATTATTACTTTTATTACTTATGTTAATGTTAGTTTATTCATGCAAGTGAAAAATAATATTACACACAGACACAAAGAGTGTAAGGGGCAATTAACACAATGTTTGTCACACTTGGACAACCACAGTATGATGGAAGTGACTAAGCAGCTGTTTGGTTCTGGTGGGAAGCAAAGCACCAAAATTTCATTGTGGCTTCTGGAAGGTGGGGATTTCTTTCCACTACAATCTCAGCTTCTCTCCAGTTATTAAAGATGGCACTTGTAGAAACAGATTCACCAAACAGAAGTAACTAGTCACTCTTTATAGAAACACTGTAAGCAAAGTATCTTGGTGACTTTCTATTTAAAATAGAGTCCAAAATGCAGAAAGGATGTTTGGTGGAGATTTTGAATTAAGAAGTCTTGGTCTATCAAATGCTTTTTCAAAGCAGAACAAGGTGGTTGTAGCCATCTCTTTAAAAACAAACAAATATTTGCAGTGTACGAGATGAAATTTGACATTGAACTTGTGATTCTCTATCTGTTGGAACCATCCTGAAAAGGACCAGGAATTTATTGTAACCTGCTGTGCTCCATCTGGTCCCAGTGGTTCCTGAGATAAAGTAAGTCTCACTGTTCATGCTCAGAGTCCTCCCGCAATAATATAGTGTGATGACATCAACTTTCTGTGCAGTTGCACAGGGCTCATACATCAGTATAGCACAGTGGCATCATTATGCCACTTGCCACATCAGCAAAAGAAGATTTTGCAGAAACGCAGAAAAGCCTACTGCAATGCAGATAACTCTAGAGTCATTACAACAGTCTCTCCCTGCATGAGTGCTAGTGTTTAACAGTATAAACAAAATATTCCAAAACTTCAGTGGATTTGAGAAAAGATACCAAAGTTTACATTCATCTGAAAAAATATTGGCCAAGCCTTTTCTAGAATAGAACTACATAGGTATTGTTTCATATTCCAGAAGTCCTGGTTCTGTAGTGCATTTAATTTGGAGAGTTCTGGTAAGTTCCACCAGCTCCAGAGGGTTCATCAGTGGAGTAGGCCTAACTGTGCATGTGCAAAACTTTGCTCAGGTTTTCCCTGAAGCAGGTTTTCCCTGCAAGCAGTTTTTCCTTGAAGAAAATTCACTGCACTGCATTTCTACACATGCAACTGTTTTGTTGAGAAATAATCCTACTGTATGAATAAGTTCTTGCACATTTCCTGGGATTTCTTTTTTCCATTTACAATATCATTTAAAGCAGAAAAACAGAGACGTACTAGATCTTGAAATAGTCAAGATCTTCCTCGCAACTTCAGAAATGATGGCCTTGCATTTTTCTTTCTTCTCAATATCCTGTGGTGATTTTGTTACTCGAATAAATTTCTTCTATCTTTACACAGGTGCATAAGGATATGATGGAATCTACAGTGATATTTGTGTATGAAAAGCTAAATATTTCAGAACAGTAAAGAATTCAGATACAATTTCCTTTCTGAAAGAGGAAAAGCTTTTTTCCCTTTCATTTGAGCACACATAAAACTAACAGCTCTGGAACAAAACTTGCAGCAAAGTTAATAAAGTATCTCAGGTGTTTTCCTTTAGAAGTGATATTTAAATGTAGTAATTGTATTTCTGAAGTCAGTATATATCATTTTCTGCTTAAGATGCAGAGAGGATCTGGGAGATAAGTATTCATAAATGTATTTTTCATTTCTCTTATTTGAAATCCTGATAGATTCTTCTTTTTCGGCAGCCTTGTTAATGGCTTTTTGGGAGTATGAAGAGGGGGAAAAAACCCTAACTTTAATATCATCCAGTTACACTGAAGTTTGCTATAATCTGCAGTTTTTTTGTTGAGTGTACTGTACTGTACTGTGCTTAGCATAATAGTGCTATAATATTTAAGAATGTTTCCCTAGCCAAGCTGTGAAGGCTCATTTCTAAAAATGGTTGCTTTGTTTTGCTGATGTAAAAGGGAAAAAACAGAACAGAAAAAGGGTAGAGAGATGTAGAAAATATGGTGTTTATGTGCATATATGTCTGGCCCTGCTTAGAAGGGGTGATCACGCACACACATGCACGCACACATGCATGCACATGCCTACCATACAGAAACACCAGCAGTTATTTTAAGATGGGTAGCTCAATATGATGGATGTCTACTTCTCAGGAGCATTTTCACATCTGCTTGTTTAATGGTTCAGAGTGGTGATGCTGAAAGAAGAACCTACATCCTCTATCTGGTTATTTTTCCCAGAGCAGGACACAGTTGCAGAGGTCAGGGTATGCCATCTGGAGAGGCAGGAGCCCAATGCACACTAGAGGGCTCCAGTGCAGGTCTTTTTCTGAAGGCCACCCTCTACTTGGTACCAGCCTTGCTAATTTCAAATACAAACTAATAAGCCTGTGCAAAGATTTAGCTTCAAAGCATCAAGGGCAAATCATCAGCACCTCATACTTGGCCCTGCACAGAGGCGGCGACTCTCATTGCTTCCCTCCACACAGAGAGAGCAGTCCCGTGTACAGTGCCAGGGAACACCTTTAATATAAAAGGATTCAGAGTGGCAGGAAGTCCTGGTGACATCACAGAAGGCACACAGGATGGTGCATGGGGAACACTGGGAAATGTAGTCCTTCCCAGCACTTTCTATACAGAGTTCCTGAAAGGTAGGCAGTGTTGAGACACCCATCTTAACAAACACTGCTGGCCCCTTTGGCTTCGGCTTCAGTGGCAGCTGCAGAGGTGGGTGGTGGCAATGGCTCCACTGAAGCAGGCAGGAATGGTTTGGTCCTATGCACATGCGCAGAGGCCTGCACCAATCCTGAACTGGCCTGAATCAGCCCTCCGTGCTCTGGTGGGGGTGGGAGGAGCCACCACCTCCCCCCGCTACTTATCCTGAGGCAGCTATAGCCACCACCACCACCCATGCCCACAGTGGCCACAGCCGCCACAGAAACCAAATCTGACGGCAGCACTTTTAAAGGTAAAAATTCACTCCCTTCCCACCGCTACTCGTTTTAGTGCAGTCCTCTGGTAAGTCCTCCTTTACCAGATTCCCCTTTACCAGTAATTTACATGCCACCTCAAACCAAACTGGGCCCAGTTCAGCTCAAATTCAGCTTAAATTCTGGGACCACTTTGGTTCAACCTCAACCCTTTGAGCAGAACCGGCTTGAACTCAACCCTGCTAGAGTCAAGACAGCTTGTGCACCCCTCTTTGTTAATAGGTCTCTCTTGGTCAGTTAACAGTCAGAACTGTTCAGTTGTTGTTGAAAGCTAGTGCCTGTAGTGCATGTTGTGCAATGGCTCTGATGCTTTAGTATCTTAATAAATATTTATTTGTTTGGGTTTTTTTTAACTCAACCTAATGTCTCCTGATAATCTCTTGGGCTGAACTTCTTTACAACCAGAGCATACTCTGCTGTGTGAGGGTTTTAATGTTTCTCCTCAGATGCTTTAACAAGGTTATGGGCTCAGAGCTCTGAGAATAGTGAAGAAAGTAGTTAGTTTGAATAAGAGAACATGGTTTTCTCAAAGTTGGAGACAGGACAAGCACTACAGAGGATTGAAAAGTTGGAAGGTCCAGATTTTGAGCTGTGGTATTTCAAAATGGAGATGCTCCTAAAAGGCCACAGAATCAACAGGGTCTTACACACAGAGCACCCTGTCAGAGAAGGAGAAGAAAGACAGGCCTGGGACAGTAGAGATGATAAAGCCACTGAGATCATTTGTTTATCAGTGAGTGACTCTATATTGGTACATTTAAGAAATAAACATCATGCAAAAAATATGTGAGAGACCTTGAAGCAATTGTATGAAGGAAAGTCAGCTCTTTCCAAGTTGCATCAAGTTATAAAGATGTGTAATAAGAAACTAAAGGAGGGAGAGGAACTGTCCAAGTATGTGTTGAGGCACCACAGTGCCTGAAGCTCCTCTTAGCCCCATGACTGATATTGAGGCACACGAGGGACACGGCATCCCTCCTTCAGGGCTTCCCTTCCTCCCCGGTGTTGAGGCAAGTGGGCTGCGATTAGATCGATGCACGCTCTGCACTGCCAAGGGCATACGGAATAAGGAGCTGCTGGCAGCAATGCCAGTAGCAACATGATCTTATGGGGGAACATGAACAGGGAATGAGTCCTGGGAGGGGGTGGGGTTGAGGAGAGGGTTCATTCATTCATTCATTTGATTTCTATACCACTCTTCCAAAATCTCTCAGGGCAGTTTACATTAAAAGTTGGAGCCCTGGTGGCGCTGCACAAGGCTATTTAAATGACAGGCTGATGAGGTGATGAGGGCTACTCTCTGGGAATTGGGCTCTAGTTCTTCTGGAGAGGGGACCAGCCATGGAGAAATAATAAATGAATAAGATGGCTCTTATTTGAAATGTTTGAATTCATGGCATAAAAGAATGGGACACAGAGACCCCAATGCAATTCTTCAGCTAGAGAAGGAGGATCTAGCCATGAGGATATATAAGCCACTGTGATGTAGAGTCCAAGTGTACATGCTGTGTAAAGGCAAAGGGAACTAAACACACCTTTCCTCAATACTGAGAAAGAGAGACACAGCAACCTCTTGAGTTGATGCACAGTGATGTTTGTGGGCCTATGAAGATCAATTAAAAACATAAGAACAGCCCTGCTGGATCAGTCCCAAGGCCCATCTAGTCCAGCATCCTGTTTCACACAGTGGCCCACCAGATGCTGCTGGAAGCCACAGGCAGGAGTTGAGGGCATGCCCTCTCTCCTGCTGTTACTCCCCCACAACTGACACTCAGAGGCACCCCGCCCCCAAGACTGGAGGTGGCCTACAGCCCTCCAACTAGTAGCCGTCAATAGACCTCTCCTCAATGAACTAATCCAAACCCCTCTGAAAGCCATCCAGGTTGTTGGCTGTCACCACATCTTGTGGCAGAGAATTCCACAAGTTGATTATTCGTTATGTGAAAAAGTACTTCCGTTTGCTGGTCCTGGATTTCCTGGCAATCAATTTCATGGGATGACCCCTGGTTCTAGTGTTATGGGAGAGGTAGAAGAATTTCTCTCTGTCCACTTTCTCCACACCATGCATGATTTTATAGACCTCTATCATGTCCCCCCGCAGTCATCTTTTTTCTAAACTAAATAGCCCCAGGTGTTGTAGCCTAGCCTCATTAGAAAGGGGCTCTAGGCCCTTGATCATCTTGGTTGCCTTTTTCTGCACCTTTTCCAGTTCTGCAATGTCCTACAATGTCACCACTACAATGTCACCACTACAGTGTGGTGACCAGAATTGTACGCAGTACTCCAGGTGTGACTGCACCATAGTTTTATATAAGGGCATTATAATATTAGCAGTTTTATTTTCAATCCCCTTCCTAATGATCCCTAGCATGGAATTGGCCTTTTTCACAACTACCGCACATTGAATTGACACTTTCAATGAGCTGTCCACCACAACCCCAAGATCCCTCTCTTGGTCAGTCACCGACAGTTCAGATCCCATCAGCATATATTTGAAGTTGGGTTTCTTCATCCCAATGTGCATCACTTTACACTTGCCAACACTGAACCGCGTTTGCCACTTTGTCACCCACTCACACAGTTTGTAGAGATCCTATTGGAGCTCTACACAATCAGTTATTGATTTCACTACCCCAAAGAGTTTGGTATCATCTGCAAATTTGGCCACCTCGCCGCTTACTCCTGCTTCTAGATCATTTATGAATAAATTAAAAAGCACTGGTCCCAGTAAGATCCCTGGGGGACCCCAAACTTACTTACTTCCATTGCGAAAACTCTCCATTTATACCTACCCTCTGTTTCCTGTCTTTCAACCAGTTAGCAATCCACACATGTACTTGTCTCCTTATCCCATGACCGCTAAATTTCCTCAGGAGTTGTTGATGAGGAACTTTGTCAAAAGCTTTTCGGAAGTCCAGGTATACTTTGTCAACTGGATCACCTTGATCCACACACTTGTTGACACTCTCAAAGAACTCCAAAAGTTGGTCAGGTAAGATTTACCTTTGCAGAACCCATGCTGGTTCACTCTCAGCAGGGCCTTTTCTTCTATGTGCTTTACAACTTTATCCTTGAGGATGCTTTCCATCAATTTGCCTGGAACGGATGTTAAGCTAACTGGCCTGTAATTTCACGGATCACCCCTGGATCCCTTCTTGAAAATCAGTGTTACATTTGCTACTCTCCAGTCCTCTGGTACAGAGCCTGATTGCAGGGATAAGTTATATATTTTAGCAAGGAGGACAACAATTTCACATTTGAGTTCTTTGAGGACTCTTGGATGGATGCTATTCAGCCCTGGTGATTAGTTAGATTTCAGTTTTTCCAGACAGTTTAGAACATCATCTCTCATCACTTCTATCTGGCTCAGTTCTTTAGCCGCCATCCCTGAAAAGCCTGGTTCAGGAACAGGTATATGCTCAGTATCCTCTGCCGTGAAGACGAACGCAAAGAACCCATTTAGCTTCTCTGAAACCTCCATATCTTCCTTAATATTCCCTTTCACTCCCTCATTATGGTCCAACTGCCTTCCTGGCAAATTTCCTGCTTCTGGTGTATTTAAAGAAGTTTTTGTTATTCCCCTTGATGCTTTTAGCAAATGTTCCTCACTCTCTTTTCGCCTCCTTTATTGTTGCCTTGCATTTCTTTTGCCAGAATTTGTGTTCCTTTCTGTTCTCTTCATTTGAACAGGCCTTCCAATTTTGGATGGAAGTCTTCTTCCCTTTTATGGCTTCCTTGACAGTACCCGTTAGCCATGCCGGCATCTTCCTGGACTTAGTGGTACCTTTCCTCTTTTTGGGAATACAATCTAACTGGGCTTCTAGTACTGTGGTTTTGAGTAAACTCCATGCGCTCTGGAGTGAAGTGACTCTCCTGATTTTCCCTTTCAGCTTCTTTTTCACCATACTGCTCATTTTAGAGAAGTTTCCTCTTCTGAAATTCAAAATGTCTGGGTTCAACTTCCTTGGTGATTCTCTCCCCACATGTATGCTGAATTTGATGGCACTATGGTCACTGTTCCCTAAAGGGTTGATGACACTGACATCCCACACCAGATCCTGGGTGCCACTCAGAATTAAGACCAAGGTTGCCTTTTCTCTGGTCGGTTCCAAGACCAACTGTTCTAGGGCACAGTCATTTAGTGTATCTAGAAATCTGACCTCTTTGTCATGACCTGACTGAATTTACCCAGTCTATGTGTGGGTAATTGAAGTCACCCATTATTACAGCCCTGCCTCTCCTTGACACCTCCCTGATTTCCTGCTGCAACTCCCAGTCACTGTCAGCGTTTTGATCAGGAGGTTGATAGCACATCCCCAGTAGAACGTTCCCTTTCAGGCCTTGTATTGTCACCCACAGGGTTTCTGTGGAGGACTCCAGTCTACCCGGGTTTTCTAGCTTGTTAGATTCTATGCCTTCTTTAACATACAGTGCTACTCTACCTCCAAGGCGCCCCTCCCTGCTCTTTCTATAGAGTTTATATCCAAGGATAACAGTGTCACACCGGTTCTCACCATTCCACCATGTTTCTGTTATGCCCACTATATCTATTTCTGAGTTAGCCACCAAGCACTCCAGCTCACCCATCTTGGCTCGGAGGCTTCTAGCATTGGCATATAAGCACCTATACACTGAATCTCTCACGTGATGTACGCTATCTTTCTTTTGACTCTTTGACCAGATGGCCCAGTCTCCCGTCTGCTCTTTATGTAGTACTGCTCTATCCCCTTCTGTTTTATCTGAATCCTTTGCACCCTTGCACTTTAAAGGATGGCTTTTGCCAAATGGGATACTACCCAGCTCCCATCGGCTGTTCCCCAGGCATCATTTTAAAAGCTGCTCTGCAACCTTTTTGATTTTAAACACCAGCAGTATGGTTCCATCTTGGTTCAAGTGCAGCTCGTCCCTTTTGTACAGGCCTTGCTTACTCCAAAATGTATCCCAGTCCCTAACAAATCTAAACCCCTCCTCCCAGCACCAACGTCTCATCCACGCATTGAAACCCCTCAGCTCTGCCCGTCTCACTGTACCTGTGCGTGGAACATGTAGCATTTCTGAGAATGCTACCTTTTGGGTCCTGGAATTCAATATGCTACCTATCAGCCTAAATTTGGCTTCCAGGACCTCCCGACTACATTTCCCCACATCGTTGGTGCCAACATGCACCACGACAGCTGTTTCCTCCCCAGCACTGCCTAAGAGCCTATCTAGACACTGCGTGATGTCCGCAACCTTCACACCAGGCAGGCAAGTCACCGTGCAGTCAACATGTGGGTCACAAACCCATCTCTCTATACCTCTAATGATTGAATCACCCACTACAAGGAGGCCCCCACCCCCCAGAGGAATATCCCCTGTGTGAGAGGATATGGGCTCATCATCCATGGAAGGGGTCCCTTCTAAAGGAGCATTTCCCTCTTCCTCAGACCGATGTCCTCCTTGCCCGAGACCCTCATTCTCCCTTACAGCAGAGGAGCTATCAGCCCTGGAGTGGGATGTCTCTATCATGTCCCTGAAGGTCTCATCCACATGCCTCTATGTTTCCTGTGCAATACACTGGGAAGTGCCCCCTCCCCTGCTGGCCTATTTTCATACTGTTTTTGTTGGTTGTTTACAGTATTTAGAGATAGCTCATTAGTGGGAATTCATCAGTGGGAAACAAGTATTTGTTAACGTTCATAGATGATTATTCAGGATAGAAATTTACTTATTTGATTAGTGAAAAGAAACAAGTACTTTAAAAATTGAAAGAGTGTTGCACACTTTTGCAATGAGTTTGGATGGAAGCCTCACATTTTGAGATCAGTCAATGGAGAGGAATATACAGGAAATGAGATAACTGAATATTTGAAAAAAGAGGGCATTGAACATCAAATGACAATGCCATATACTCCCAAATAAATTGTTGTTGCTGAAAGAAAGAATCTTTCTTTAAGAGAAATGGCCAGATGCATGCTACTAGATGCTGGACTGCGCAGTATGTTTTGGAGAGAGGCATATGACTGCTATGAAATTATGACTTATTTACAAAACAGACTGCCTACTAAAGTTATAAATATAACACCATTTGAATTGTGGCATGGAAAGAAGCCCAATATGAAGCATATTAGAGCTTTTGGCTCAAAAGCATATGCCTATTTGCCAAAGTTCAAAAGAACCAAATTCAACTGCAGGTGTGAGGATAGGATAGCAGTTGGCTATGCACCAGGATGTAAAGAATATAGAATACTTGATCCTGCCACAGAAACTGTAAACATGCAAAATATATTGTATTTTGATGAAAAAGAAAAGCCAACTGCTGATGAAGCACTAGATATTAAATTCAGATGCAAGACAAGCCTGAACAAGAAATATCAGAAAAGGTTGATGTAATTATTTTGCCAACTAACTATCCAGAGCAAAATGAAAACATTAAGGCTCAGTCAGAGATAAGGTGCTCAGCAAGAACCAGCAAAGGTGTTCCAGCAAAAAGACTAGAGAAGAAACTGTGCAAGGGCCTAGTACATGGGAGGATATTGATAAAATGCCAGCTGATCAAGCGTGCAACTGGAGAAAAGTTGCAGAAGAAGAGATCCAATCTCTACATAAAAATAATACTTGGATACTTATGGAGCTGTCTATCGGGTGCAAATGTGTTTTCAAAGTGAAGCACGATGCAGAAGGAGATGTCCAATGCTATAAAGCAAGGCTAGTAGCAAGGAAAATGTACTTAGACAAATTAGATGTCAAAACTGCATTTCTACATGGTGAAATTAAGGAGGACATTTACATGGAGCAACTGCCAGGGTTGGGGGAACCTGGTAAGGAGGGACTTATTTGTAAGCTCCAAAAGAGTATCTACTACTACTACCACAGCTATTGCTACTACTACTGAGGATATTTATATGCTACCCTTCAACCAAAGTTCTCAAAGCAGTTTACATAGAAAGATAAATAATACATACCATATTTTATGGACTATAAGACTCACTTTTCCCCTCAAAATATATCCGCCAAAATTCAGGTCCGTCTTACACGTTTTAACAGTTTATACGTTTTAACTCTGAAAAACTGGATTAAAATTAAGGTGCATCTTATAGTCCGTAGCGTCTTATAGTCCGTAAGATATGGTAAATAAGATGGTCTCCTGTCCCCAAAGGGCTCACAATCTAAAAAGAAACATAAGGTTGACAGCAGCAGCAGCCACTGGAGGGATGCTGTGCTTGGGTTGGATAGGGCCAGTTGCTCTCCCCCAGCTAAATAAAGAGAATTAGCACTCTTAAAAGATGCCTCTTTGTTCAGTTAGCAGGGGTGCTAACGTATGGTCTAAAGCAAGCAGCAAGAGCCTGGAATACAAAATTAAATCAGTTTCTAGTTAAACAAGGGTTTATCCAAGAAAAAACTGACTCTTGTCTTTATTCAAGGTTTAGAAACAATAGATGGAGGCACTTCACATGATCAAAGTGAAGCACCTCATGGTTGTTTGCAGGGAGAGTGGGCTTAGATCACTCTCCCTTCATACAGGCAGGGAGCCATCCCTGGGAGGCCAGACTGGCCACCCACATGACTACTGACTGTCACAAAGCCAGTAAGGGCGGTGGGGATCAGGGGCCACCCGGCCTCTGGAAGTCCCAGAATGCCCCACACGAGTGCATGGGGCATTCTGGGGAGACCCCCGAGGCCAGGAGACTTGTTGGAGCCTCCTGGTCAGGGGTCTCCTCATGAGTCACCGTGCCGCGGCATCTAATGATCAGGGAAACGGGGTTAGCAGAGCACTTGCTCTGCTAACCTCATTTAACGAGAAGGGTAGTTAGCAACCGCACAGCTCCCCAAGGTCGTGGGAGTAGCCTCATTGACTTATATACCAATATATGTTGATGATTTGATTGCTTGTTGTCAAAACAGAGAAGATAGTGATGAAATTGCAAAGCATTCAAATAAAGAAACAGAAGTAAAGCAACTGGGAAACATTTCCTAGTATCTTGGAATACAGATAGAAAGAGAACAAGATGGATGTTATCTTCTTAATTAGAAACAAGTTTTGTTAGAATGTCTGGGTCTTACAGGTACCAAGAAAGTCAGCACTCCAATGGAAGTTAACTTCTTGAAGCAAGTTGCAAACAGCGAGCTTCTTCAAGATAATGGGCAATATATGAAAACAATTGGAAAACTTCTATATATTGCCACAGTAACAAGACCAGACATCACAGGAGCTGCGGGAATTTTGAGCAGGAAAGTGGATACACCCACCAAAAATGATTGGATTACAGTTAAAAGTCCAACCTGATGAGTCTTTGACAAATAAATAATGTCAATACAAATTACAAGTGTCTAGAACTATTGGCAAGTGTGCCCTGATTTCAACATCTCCACCAAAAAAGCAACATTTCAGGTGTTCATTCTTCTGACCCAAAATAGATACCACCACCATTTTGGATGTTCTTGTACCATGTATGTTCAAACTTAACTAATCTCTGTGAACCTTTTGTCTTCTCTGTTTTTAACACTGTGCTAATCATAACAAATTGATTGAGTTTTTATTTTGTTTTTTGTTTTTTACATTGCTGAATCCTCCTAACACTTTCTTCAGCACCAGTGCCAAATAAATCATTGTAATGTTCCCCTGAAGTGAACTGAAAATTAATTTACACAGCCAAGATGATCCTTCTAATAACAGGGTACATGAAATGGGGAAATTGGAAATCATTACCCAGCAAACATTATCTGCATTATTTTTGTAGCTGCTTTAGATTGCATTGTAATAGAAAATTAGGAGACCGGCTGTGAAGAAGTTTAAGAGGGTCCCCCGAAGAGCTTCTGCCTCAAAATTGATTCTTTAAGAAAGCATTAAAAAGCTATTGGAATTGATTGCCTGCTAATATAAAGGAAAAACTCTTTGCCACTATTTGAGTTTAAAAAGAGCATCTTCATTCATGCATGTTATTAAAACTACTGGCCTGAAAGCCCCTGTAGATAGATAAAGGATATGGATGGGATATTAAAACAGCAATCTTTACCTTATCTGGGATTTAAAGTTAATATGTCGCTTTTATTAATTTAGAAAGAACCATTAGTTAGGATGTCAACATGTGGGTTTACAATTAAAATGCTATAGAACAGAGGGGTCTTTAATAAACAGTGGGCCAGAAATCCTTCATTAATCTTCCAAGCATGAGGCTCACCCCTGCAAAGAATACAATCTGAATGTGCAGTTTTCTTTATTTCCAACTTTCCTATGCACAAGCAATAAACCCAGAATTGATATAGACCTGATTAGCTGTAGCAGCTCCTTTACGAAAGGAACACAGATCAGTGGATGATCAGTCCTTAGTAAGATGGCAAGCAACATTCTGCATTTTAAAAGAGCAGGAAGAGAATTGCTTTGCAATTTTAAGTGTGTGTTCAGTTGAAATTCTGAGCAGGCTAGCGTGGGCACTACAGGTCTAATATACATGTTATATTCCCATAACGAAAGGGCTATTATTCACTCATTACATTATATGCACATACATTTATGTGCATATACATTTTTTGTGTGAATGACTGCACATGTGTTCAAATTAAAAGTCAACATGAGGATTGGAACCCTCAAAAATGTAGGGTGCAGATCATTTTGAGCAACTATGCGATATGTTTCCGAATAAAATACAAAGTTCTGGTTATTACCTATAAAGCCCTTTATGGCTTAGGTCCAGGGTACTTAAGAGAGCGCCTTCTCTGTTGTGAACCCTGTCGCCTATTAAGATCATCTGGAGAGGTCCAGTTATGGTTACCACCAACTCGTCTGGTGGCAACTCGGGACTGGGCCGTTTCTGTGGCTGCCCCGGGGCTTTGGAATTTGCTCCCTGCTGAAATTAGCATCTCCTTCTCTGTTTGTTTTTAGGAGGACCCTGAAGACATACCTATTTTCCCAGGCCTTCAACTGATACCAAACTTTTTGAATTTTAATGTGTCTTTATCTATGATTATTTTTATCTTCTTATGAATTTTAGAAGGTTTTTTTTAATATTATGTTTTAATTCTGAGCACTGTCCAGAGATTTCAATATTGGGTGGTATATAAATTAAATAAACAAATAAATAAATAAATAAATAAAATAAACTATACACATATACAGATAACCATTTGTGTGTCCATTTTAAACATATTGCACATGCAATGTAGTATGTGAATAGGGCTAAAGCGATTATAGTGTGAGAGGCAGATGATCTTAAGAACTCATGTCTCATTAAGACCTTCAGTGATCAAAATCTCCTTTGCATGCATACACGGGAATTAAGAACACACATCTGTCATTCATATGTTATATTCAATTTATATACTGCTTAACTCCAAAGGCTCTAGGAGGTTCACAAAAACAAACACAATAAAAACAAAACAAACTATTAAAACAGCAATTAAAAAATTTAAAACATTCAAAGATTACAGAAATTAAAAATTTAACCCATTCAGAGATTACTAAAAGCCTGGCTAAAGAAAATGTGTCTTGAGGCCTCTTTTGAAGCCTGGTAAAGATGTTAAACCATAAATGTCTTTAAGGAATGCATTTCACAACCCAGCAGCGAATATAAAGAAAGCCCACTCCTGAGTCACCACCAGATGAGCTGGCAGCATGCAGAGATGAATCTCTCTCAATGATCTTAATGTGTGGTAGAGTCCCGTGGGGATCATGCAGAAGAAGGTGCTCTCCCAGGTAACCCGGTCCTAAGCTGTTTAGGGCTTTAAAGGTAATTATAAGCACTTTGTATTTTGTCTGGAAACCAATTGGCAACCAATGAAATTGCTTTATAACAGGCATAATATGGTCTCTCTGAGACACCCCAGAGACCAATCTAGCCACTGGATTTTTAATCAACTGAAGTGTCCGAACTGCATACAAAGACAGCCCTACATAGAGCACACTGCAGTAGTCAAGCCTAGAGGTTTCCAGAGAGTGCACCACAGTTCTGAGATCATTATCTTCAAGGAACAGACACAGCTTTCGCATCAACCAAAGTTGATAGAAAGCGCTCCTGGCCATAGCCTCAACCTGAGAGGACAGAGTGAGGCCTGTGTCCAGAAGTACTCCCAAGCTACCTCTTCCTTGGGGGGAATGCAACCCCATCCAGAACAGGAAGATCTATCACGTCCCTTAACTCCATCTTGCTTGGATTCAGCTTCAATATATTATCCCTCATCCAGTCCATTACTGACTGTAGGCAGGCATTTGGGGGTGGGGGGCGGGCTATGCCATTTTCTGATGATGATGCCATGGAGAAATATATTTGGGTGTCATCAGCATATTGATAACACTCTGCTCCAAATCTCCTTATGATCTAATGTAGATGTTTAAAAGGTATCGGAGATAGGATGGAGGCCTGACGGACACCATACCATAGCTCTCATTTCAGAGAGCAAATATATCTGAAAAACACCATCTGGAATCTACTTGAGATATAGGAATGGAACCACTGCAAAGCAGTGTTACCTATTCCCAAATCTCCCAGATGATCCAAAAGGATACCAGGAGCCAGAGAAAGGTCCAAAAGAACTGACAGAGTCACACTCCCTCTACCCATTCCCTGGTAGAGATCATCCATCAGGCCAACCAAGGCTGTTTCTACCCCATAGCCTGCTCTAAAGCCAATTTGAAATCTAGATAATCAGCATCATCCAAAACTGCCTGGGGTTGATAAGCCACCCACTTCTCAGTTGCCTTGTCCACCCTAGGTAGATTGGAGACAGGCCTATAATTATCCATCACTGAGAGCACGAGGGCTGGCTTCTTAAACAAAGGTCTCACAATTGTCTCCTTCAAACATGGAGGTATCCTGCCCTCCCACAGTGAGGCATTTATAATGTCAACTTGGCTATCTCTAACAATCTTGTTTTTGTTTTTAATGTTTTAATGTTTTATCTTCTTGTAAACCACCTAGAAACGTAAGTTTTGGGCGGTATAAACATATGTTAAATAAATAAATAAATAAATAAATCTCCCTGCTAGATGTTATAAGCCACATTGGGCATGGATCCAAAGGACAAGTGGTAGGCTGAACACCTCCAAAGAGCTTGTCCACATAGGGATGTGCACAGAACTGGCTTGGCCTGTTTTGGTTCAAATTCAGATTCAAACCAGCTTTGAACCAGGGTGGGTAGGTTCAATTTTTGCTTTGGTCAAACACTCCCCCCCACAGTCCGGTTCAAATTCAAACTGGTTTTAAAAGGTTCTACATAAGGTACAATGGGGACTCAAACTGGTCCATTATTCCCAATGCAGAGGATAGGCACCCAGGGGTGCCAACCACCCACCAAATCCCAAAGCAATCAGACACTCCTGTGATTTTTAATTGATTTTTTTAAAAAATCCCAGACTGGTCTCTGGGTTTACCCAAAGGGACCATATAACACCAATTCTAAAAGAACTGCACTGGCTGCCGATAGGTTTCTGAATGAAATAAAGTGCTAGTTATTACCTATAAGGACCTTAACAGCTTAGGTCCAGGGTATTTAAGAAAGCGCCTTCTCTGTTAAGATCATTAAGATCATCTGGAGAGGTTCGGCTACGGGTGCTGCAAACTCATTTGGTGGCAACTCGGGACTGGGCCTTTTCTGTGGCTGCCCCAGGGCTTTGGAGCGTGTTCCCTGCTGAAATAAGTGCATCTCCTTCTCTGTTTGCTTTTAGGAGGACCTGTTTTCCCAGGCCTTCAACTAAGATTGTATTTTAAAATTTTAAGGTGTTTTTAATGTGTTTTTATCTATGATCTTTATCTTTTTATAAATTTTAAATGTGTTATATTGTATGTTTTAATTCTGTAAACCGCCTAGAGATTTTTATACTAGGTGGTATATAAATTCAATAAATAATAATAATAATAATAATAATAATAATAATAAAACAACTGGAGAGCAAAATTAGCCCTTTTTTTTTTTTTAGTTTTGGAGGGTTGATATAGTAAGCATTTTAAAGGCTGAATTAACAACAGAAGTACAGTAAATGAATTTTTGCATGTGTTTTATATATAAGTAAGAAAGTACACAAAGATTGGATGTAGCAATACATCCTCAGTAGTAGCATATCCATTTAGTATCACAGAAAAATAATTTGTTACTACATTTGTCCAATACTGGAAGGCAATACCATGTTAGTGAGAAACCAGTCATACCCTCCAACTCCTCTGGAGGCTCTATCTTATTCTAGGGAAATCCTATTGTGGTAATTGCCCTTGGTTTGTCATTGTATCCATTTATGTTTCTATTTTTCCTTTGAAGAAGGCCTTAAAATTTTGGTAGTGTAATTTGTTAGCATTATTATTCTTCAGTGTCAGCTCTCTCCAGGAGTCTCTAGAAGTTAAATATCTGAGTGGTTAAAGAGATAGATGTATCTTGTCTCTAGAATACATGTGTGTACTGTATCAGCATGGACACTATGCACCATGAAGTCAGAATCTGCCATTTTACACATTTGCTGAGAAATATTTCAATGATATGTTTGTAGTTTATTGGTAGCCTAAAGAACGCATACTTTGTTGGCTTTTATGTGACAGATTTCTCCCTATACATGCAGTTACAAGTAGATACATGCAGATCTACTCCCATTGGGAATTATCAGAGTAGCAGCATCAGAGTGAGATGATGCACTGCTCTGTAGCCAAAGAACAGCTCCACCTTCAGAAGAGGTGCAGGTGAAGTGTAGAGTGGCTTGGAAGCAGCAAGCGTGCCTCTCATTTGGAATGGTGGCTTGCTGCGTGGTATGTGGGCCATTGAAATTAATCAAATTGGTCTTGATTCCAGTAACTTGTCTTGCTGATTTCAATGAGGATTAGTTATAACCAATTTCTTTCAGTCAAACCTAGTAATAGGAAGAATGGTTTTATGTTTTTTCAAAATGTGAAAACTAGTCTGAAAAGGCAGTTGTTATTTAAAATGTGTTGTTGAGTCGGTGTCGACTCCTGACGACCACAGAGCCCTGTGGTTGTCTTTGGTAGGATACAGGAAGGGTTTACCATTGCCATCTCCCTCGCGGTATGAGATGATGCCTTTCAGCATCTTCCTATATCGCTGCTGCCCGATATAGGTGTACCAGCGGGGATTTGAACTGGCAACCTCTGGCTTGCTAGTCAAGTCATTTCCCTGCTGCGCCATTTTAAGTCCCCTCAAATGGGATGTCTGTGGCTGACTGTAAAAGGAGAACTGACCTTGTAGTAGCAAGCATAAATTGTCCACTTTGCCCTGGTTGCATTTGAATGGGAGACTACATGTGTGATCACTGTAAGATATTCCCCTTAGGGGATGGAAGAGCACCAGCATATTTGCATGCAGAAGGTTCCAAGTTCCCTTCCTGGCATCTCCAAGATAGGGCCAAGAGAGACTCCTTCCTGCAACCTTAGAGAAGTCGCTGCCAGTTTGTGTAGACAATACTGAGCTAGATGGACCAATGGTCTGACTCAGGAGATGGCAGCTTCCTATGTTCCTAAATGTGTGTTAAAGATAATTTATAAGGATTTGGTGAAGTTGGTGGAAAACTAGGACAAGTTGCTGCTTAACCTTCTATATGTAAGAGATAAAAAGGTTTATTCCAAGTCAGCATGTGTGAATGCTGGAGTCTTATTTTCAGATTTGTATGCTCAATATCAGCAGTTTTTATCAGTGTTGAAGTTATTGTAATTGACTGAAGGATTTATTTATTTATCACTAATGTTAACAGACTGAAATTCATTAATGAGCAGACATCAGCTGCTGGCTACACCTACAGGCATAGTTGCTATTCGCAAGAGCAACAGGGACAAGGATAGTGAGAAAAGCTCCTAAAAGCTGTTGCAAGGGTTTTTTTAAAAAAGCAATTAAAGAGCCCCATCAAATCTAGCTGTAGGAGACACAGAAAGCACACAGTGGGCTTTTTAAAAAAGCTTACTTTAAGTGCAGCAGTAAGCCACACTAAATCTCCCCACCCCCCAATTTAAATAAAGTATATATAGAGTGTGTTGTATTTTCGCAGAGAGGAAATGAGCATCTGAAACTCACATAGGCTGTTGTAGAACTAAGCCTATAAACAAGAATTATTTGTGCTTGCTTTATCAAAAATGAATGATGTTTAAATCAAGAATGGAATGAACCATTTTGACTAAGGGACGCTTTAAGTATTAATTTCCCTGATTTTAGGAATGCAAGCAGAGAAGGGAACAAAAATCTGCTCCATACAGCACATCTGGGTCTGAAATTACCCAAGAGAGAGTCTCTTGTCTGGCTTAAGTTATGGCTGGGGGAACAATGCTTTTACTTCTTCCTTTGTTCTCCATTACTGAACACAATATAAAGAGTTTGCCTCTTTACTCTAGAGAGCTAGTCTTCTGCCTGGAAATTGACCTCTAACTATTGGAGGCCATAACTAAAAGCATATTTGCTGACCTATCTGTATTAGGAACAAATTTGTAGCCAGAACTAGAAAAGCTCTTTTATCCTTTTCTTTTCTGTTCTGTTCTTTTCTGTTCTTTTCTTCTCTTTTTCCAATTCCAGCTTAGCAATATCTTGATCTGCATCTGGATATCAGTTATCATTGCTTACTCATGCTTAAATGACTCTGGTTTTCTGAATCTCTTTTTGCAGCAGAACTTCCTAGGAACACATTAATTTAATCCTCACAGTCCGCAGTGTGTGTGTGTGTGTGTGTGTGTGTGTGGTCATTCAGGTGTTCGTCCATGAAAACATGGAGGGAGTTGATCAAGAGTTACTGGCTCTACCTCTGACTTTTATACATCGAAAGATCACAATTGCATCCCCCACCCCCCTGCAAAATGGGCTCCCATAACTGATCAGGTATCACATAAAATGGAGGGTCTCTGATTAACTGTACAGAAGCATTAAAGATAGGGTCTGTGTGAAATGATCCTTGAGCACATTACATGTGAAGGTCATTGATTATGGCCCTAATTGGTCTCAAAATGTACTCAGATGAATTGTACCCAAATTCATGGCTGAATAGGGCTGTGTTTGAAAGGACTTGTGTGTTAAGAAGTTATGCTTAGGTTGTCCCCATGTTAATGTGGCCATGATTAACACTGGAGGTAGTAGCCAACATTCTGTCTAACCCTGCTAACTGCAAAGAGGCACATTTTAAAGTGATGGCTATACTTATAAAAACTTAGCAGGTGAAGAGCAACTTTCGTTATTCAACTCGGTGAGACGTCCTTTTCAGTGGGGGTTGCTGGTGTCTACCATTGTTTATTTTTAGACTGTGAGCCCCTTGGGAGCAGGGAGCCATCTTATTCTTTTTTCTTTGTAAACCACCTTAAGAATGTTTATTGAACTGGAGTAGACCTACACACCCTGGTAAGAAGCATCCCTGCTGCAGGGATCTTTCTGAGCTCCGCAGCAGGGATGCTAGCTCAAGCAATTTCCACTGACCTCTCCTCCCCATAAAAGTGCCCTGTGCTGCCTGAAAATATATACCTAAAGGTTGTGCAGTTCTCAGAGGCACATTTTTTAGTGGCACTGGGCAATTCTGAGGGAAGAAGAGATTGGTAAAAATCACCCTCCTCATGTGACTGGTGCTTTGGAGCTCAGGCAGCTCTCTGCAGTGGGTATGCTTCTTCCCAGCGGATTGGTATGTAGCTAGGCAGGATGTTGGCTGGTGACCAGTTAGGACCTTGAGCAAAGCAAAATTTGTTCATTAACACTTCCAAATGGTTCAAGCACAGTGCTTGTACCTCTTTGTGGGGTGAATGCATAGTCCCCAAAAAAGAGGGCTACAGTACAAAGGGAAGGGATAGTGGAGCTGTAGGTCCCTATGAACTGGGAAGGAAAAGATCCTGAAGAAATCCAGGCTGTACAGGAAGAGTGAATAATACAACACAAAGCAACAAAAGGGATCCACGAACTGTGAGGAAATACAGGGAAATAACTCCTGCAGCACCAGCTGTGTAGACAAAAAGAAGAAGAAGAGAGAGATATTTTTAATTCCCAATGCATTTCAACAACAGCCTTTCTCAAGGGAAAATTTGCTTCACAAATAAGGCAGGCAGTTGGAACTGCTCATCCATTCAGTAGTGTGTGTGTGTGTGTGAGAGAGAGAGAGAGAGAGAGAGAGACTTTCTTTCCAAGTTGCACCAGTACAGCTCAAATGGATACAAAACTAGTCCCTGACTTAATCACATCATTGGCTCTTGCAAGTGTGGTTTTTCAATGAAATGGCAACTGCAGATGGCCCAGTCAGGTTAGAGAATGTGGGGAGGGAAAGATGCTATTTCTAACCCTTTATCTCACTGCCATGTTCTGGAAAAGGAACAGCCCTGCCCCTGTAGCTGCGATTTGCCTTGAGAGAGATCTTTGGTGCCAATGGCTACTTCCCTCCTAAGGCAAATAGTAGCAGCAGGAGACAGAGTTAAAGTATTAATATATATATATATATATATATATATATATATATATATATATATATATACAACCCTCCATTCTGCCGTGGTCCCAATCCCAGTTCTTCTCCCATGGCTGTTATTTCCACTTAAAAAAACACATCCAGGAGCCAAAGATGCCATTAACATCACATCTAGTAGTTAGGCTCTAAGAGAAAGTCTGGGAATTGGGAATTAAAGCTGTTTTGTTGTCTGCACAGATGGTTCTGTTCAAGGTTGATTTTTTTTCTCCCTCCTGTATCAGTTGCAAGATAGCAAGTTTTTATCTTCCAGGTGGGCTCTTGGGGAAAACTCATGTTGGGCCTGAAGGTCAAAACAGGTTCATTATAAGTAGAGTGTATCAAATTTGTTGTAATGTATCTCAGCACAACACAGTCTCTGCATTTAACTTCTGAGTTAGGCAGTTAGTAGAAACTTTGGTATGTACATGAAAGACCATGCAATTTTTTAAAAGAAGGAAAAAAAGAGTACCGGTACTTGCTTTCATAAATCAGGTCCATAATAACATTTGTCAGGTATATTTTTGAAAATTAAATCTTAATGCATTGAATATATTTCTTCTTCTTTTTTATTTTTGTTTAAAAAGTGAAGAATATTTAACTTTAAAAAGTCTTAAAAATATGTTTTCATTATATGATTTTTTGTTTCTTTTCTTATATTTATGCTTCTTCCGACCTAGTGCATGTGGGACTAGGACTTGTAAAATTATAGTAGAAAATAATTGTTTATATATTTGCAATTTCTGTTTAGATGGCCTGAAGAGCCATCTTCCTGGCAATTGAGCTAGTTCAAGTACAATGTCTTCCCATACATATCTTGGGTGTTGGCAGCAATGTAGTTTTGCAATTACCCAGCAATTCAGCACCCCCCCTGCAATTAAAATAATGACATAGCATCGCTTCTTGCTGGTTCCTAATGTGTCTCTCTCATTTGCTCTTTTTCCCTCTCTGTTTATCACAGTGAACAGCTGTGGTCATGCATAGGGTACACCTGGCAGCTATAAGATTCCAGTGCCAGGCTTGTCTTTCCAGGACTTGCTTTGATTTTTGAGCCAAACTGTTATTCAAAGTGGGAAAAGTGCCCTGGAAAAAAATGCTGTAGGTGGTCACAAAGATTGGAAAACATGAAGCTAAGGCTGGTGAGCTGACATAATTAGCATGTTCATGTGAAATTTATCAGGGACATATCATATGCAGTATGTTTGGAAGAACAACTGATTTCATGGATTCAGGAATCTGTTAAACATTTCAGAAATGGTGCAGTCCACTTCTATTGTACATGTTTGCAGTTAAACTGCAAGGTTAAAGTCATCAATAATTTTGAGAAAAATTAAAAAGTGAGTATTGAGCTTATTTAACTAAATAACATTAAATCCCAATGAGGCAATTCTCACAATCGCCAGGGTGTATAGAGGGGAAGGCAGGGTAAACCTTACCTTCCCCACAGATGAGCAAAGTGAAGGTGGTGGAAGCACACTCCATGCTCCCACTTGGGCAGTCCTGCTCTGTGAAGCTCCATGAAGCACAGAATAGGGTGGAGGAATCCAGGGCTGGAACTTGTTCTTCCAGCCTCCATGCATCCCACAATGCACCACGCAGTACATGTGTTGCATTGGGGGATCCCCCCATCAGTTGAGCACTCAGGCTCAGGCTGAACTCATCCCAAGGAGGCTTATGATGCTCAGCAGCTGGGTTAAGGGTGCAAGCGCACCTTAACATCAGCTAACAGCCGGGTTATTTAGGGTGGGAAGCAGAGGGATCTGTGAGGATTTTGCCACTACTCACAACCAGCCTAACCCAGGTTGGCCTGCCGAGGCTGGGTTAAGCTGGTCGTGAGAACAGTCTCAGTGTGTTACAAGCTAAGACATCCTATACCAAGATATATTAAGAATCCCACATTAATATGCAAATATGTGTAACCTAACTCTGATGCAAGCATAGGCTCACGCACCCTCAGTGAGTCATCTGTCTTAGCAACAGGTAAGCTTGTTGCTTCCAAGAACCTTTAAATCCTGTAAGCATGGCTTGCAAAGGTAGGGAGGCTCCATGACTACTAAGGAGTGTGTCCTCCCACTCCTGCTGCTAACCCCTTTGGTAATAATGGGAGTAGTGGTGGAAGTGCAAAGGAAGACACACTCCTTAGTAGCCATAGAGTCCCCCTGCCTTCACAAGCCACACTAGTAGGGTTTAAAAAGGCTCAGAAGCAGTGAGCTCACCTGTTGCTTGGACAGGTGGCTTGCTGCACAGTACGTGAGCCACTGTCTTGGAACCTTAATGCAAACATATTCCTGGAATGTTAAGACTTGAAACTTAATCGAGAGAAGCCAGAGGTGCTCTTAGAAAATCTGGGAGGAGGCATTCGGTCTATTGAGAGAGGGAGAACCTTTCATCTGAAAGAGAAGGTATGCAATCTGGAGGTACTCCTATTTTGCTCTTCAAGGATTATTTAGTGGCCAGAAATGCCTTTGCACAGCATCAGCTGGTTCACCAGGTGCAACAGATGCCATGCTCAGAGCCTTTGTATGGGGCAGCATAGAAAAGTAATAAACAAACAAACACATGCTGTAGACAGCAGAACTAGCTAGTATAGTTGGTCACATCTCAGACTATTTCAGAATACTCTACATAGGGTTGCCCTTGAAAATTATTCTGAAATTGCAGCTGGTGCAGAATGCTGCAACTGGGCCTTATGTGGAGCATATTACTCCCAGTCTATTTAGTTTGCACTCACACCCCGTTTGTTTCCAGAAGTAATTCAAGGTGCTGGTCATTAATGCATTGAAGGATTTGGACCAAGAGCATCTTAAGGACCATCTGCTCTCATAGAAGTTATTAGCACCCAAGCTCTGAAGCGTCCCCTGGGGAGATGAACTGCCCCATCCCACCTGGCATTTGGATGGATGGTAAAAAGTTATTTATTCCATTTTGCTTGTTCCATTTGATTGTGGGTGGAGAACTTCTTGGATTGGGTTTTTGTGCTGTTGATATGTGGTAAGAGCCAGCATGGTATAGTGGTTAGAGTGCTGGACTAGGACCGGGAAGACCTGAGTTCAAATCCCCGTTCAGCCATGAAACTAGCTGGGTGACTCTGGGCCAGTCACTTCTCTCTCAGCCTAACCCACTTCACAGGGTTGTTGTGAAAGAGAAACTCAAGTATGTAGTACACCGCTCTGGGCTCCTTGGAGGAAGAGTGGGATATAAATGTAAAAATAATAATAATACTTTGTTTGCTATGACTGTTATATTTTATTCAATGTGGACTATTTTTATGATGTCATGTTTGTAATGTATTCTGAGTTACTGTGCTGCAGTGGTGTAGAAAAGCAGTACGCAAATGCAAAAATAACTACCTACCTACCTAATCAGCCTTTGCAAGGAATTATTTGTTGTTTGGAGCACTAAAACAAGAGACAACGGTTCAAGCACCCCCTCCCTTCCTCTTTGATCTAAATCTCCCTTCTCACCTGATCATTTAGCCTTTTCGGTTCCGCACTATTCAACCTTCTACCAAAGTAGCTTGTCAGGGTACAGTGGGTGAGAGGTAGGGAATGGGGGAATACTCACCCCAAACCTGGGAAGAGCCCAGCCAACACACCATGGGCCTCAGCCGCCATCCTGACTTACCCGGGAGGCAGAGAGCAGTGACATTACAGCTGGTATGGGACCACCATGGCCCAAACAGGGACCATCGCCCAAATTCTTGGGCTATAGCAAGTTCTGGCATAAGTCATGGGGCTCTCGTTGGGATGAGGTCTCATATCTGCCAGAGATCTTGAGAGACTTGTGTGGGCTGCCTGGGACTATATAAGAATGAGCTGGCCGATGGTGGGGGGGTAGTTACTGAGGATGGCAGCTGCTGGCGAGGGCCCAGTGACATGAAGGATTAAGCAGCCAGGGAAGGGGACTTTGGTGATGCAGCCACCCCTCCCTGGCTGTCACAAACTGAATGGAGGCCTCTCTATTCTTGGCCTGGCACGCCTCTTGGGACTCCAGGTGGCCTCAGGTGCATGACATAGCTTTTTGGGTTTGTGCTTTAGAAAATGGAAGTGTTGCCCAAATGAAGAGAACAGAAAGGAACATAAATTCTGGCAAAGGAAATGCAAGGAGGCAATGAAGGATGCAAAGAGAGAGTTTGAGGAGCATATAGCTAGAAGTGTCAAGGGGAATAACAAAAAATTCTTTAAATAAATCAGAAGCAGAAAACCTCCCAGGGAGGTGGTTGGGCCCCTAGATGATGAGGGCACGAAAGGGATTATTGAGGATAAGCAAATTGCAGTTTGATGTATTTGAAATAATTCCACTGATAAATTAAAAGCCATACAAGATCAGAGAAAAGAGAACAAAAGGCAATACCAGTATTTATCAAAAGACAGAAACAGATTGGACAACCTAAGAAAAAGGAAACCAAAAACAAAATTAAAGTTCAGCTAGACAATGGAATTATAGTGAGATTTTTGACACCAGCTCTTAATGTTAATAGCTCCCGCAAAGTAATTTAGCAACCATTAGTGTTCGGTTTCAGTTTTATTTATTTACAGTCATTGACCAGAATAAACCAGAAATTACCATTGCAATAGCAAGAAACAGATGTCAAACAAACATACAAATAACACAATAGCAATTAGTGCGATACCAGATCATCTTTGCAGCAGTCTCATAAACAGTCCGAGCTCCCCTTTGAATCAATCAAGGAGCTACACACCCTAATGGCTATATAACAAAATTTCGCCACGATATAAGAGATAGAAGAGTCATTATCTGCAATAATAATAATAATAATAATAATAATAATAATAATAATAATAATAATAAATTCAATTTCTAAACTGCCCTTCCAAAAATGGCTCAGTGCGGTTTACAAAGAGAAATAACAAATAAGATGGCTCCCTGTCCCCAAAGGACTCACATTCTAAAAAGAAACATTCTAAAAAGAAACACCAGCAACAATCACTGGAAGTACTGTGCTGGAGGTGGATAGGGCCAGTTACTCTCCCCCTGCTAAATAAAGAGAATCACCACGGTAAAAGGTGCCTCTTTGCCCAGTTAGCAGGGGTAAGTAAAAATGTAACTAAAAAATAGTCAGAATGTCCAGGGAATTTGGTCAATAAGGGTAAAATCAGATGATGCCTAAGATCCCGATAAAAATTACAGTACAATAAAAGATGAGCAATGATTTCAATTTCACCAGAACTGCAGGGGCAAACCTGAGTCTCCATGGGTAGGTGTTGAAACCTCCTAGTAAGCAGAACTGATGGGAAAGCATTAGAACGGGCTCTTGAGAAGGCCCAGCAAAATTTGGGAAAAGTGATAGATGCCAAGTATGGTGCAGGAGAAAAATCTGACCCAGTCTTTAATGATCTATAGAATGCAGGCAGACAAGCCACCTCATTCTTCAGCTCAAAATCCTCCAATCACTGACACACTGTGTTTTTTGCTCTCACAAAGCCCATTTCAAGTAAGGAATCTGGGCTTAATCCAAGGAGAAGGAGTTTGTTGGTGATCTTTAGACACCAAGGGGGCTGAGCCATAGCTGATAAAAATTTGGGTATGAGCCCTACCGGCTAGAGATGAAGTTTCAGCCAGTAATGAATGATTAACAGCCAAGCCCTGGTTTCTATCTTTAATAAACCAGCTTCTTGGCGAATCACCACGTTAGCTGTGCAGCTAGGCACAGAAAAAAGGGCTCTCAGAAAGTCTGACTGGATCCTTTCTAGAGTGACAAAATTGGTATAGGGACCTAATTGAGCGCCATATAAAAATTGTGTCAAAGATTTGGCTAGATATAGTTTGATAGCGGCAGGGACATAGCCACAGCCCTGACTATGGTGGAACTGCAGTATAGCTGCTGCACTTCTTTGTGCCATGTCAGAGACCAATCTGACATGTGCAGATTTCCTACCATTGTACTGTAAAACCATTCCAAGATATTTGATACATTTCACTTGTTCAATTCGATGACCCTCAACAGACCAAGTGAAGTTCTTAACTCTGTTATTAAAACAGACTATTTTGGTTTTGCAGTAGTTGATAACCAACGGCTCCTCCTGACAAAGGAGAGTCAGGGCCCCCAGGGCTCTCTTAAGGTCAGTCCTGGTCTGCGAAAGGATCACAGCGTTGTTGGCATACAATAATACTGGTAACCTTTTGTCAGCTAATTTTGGAGCATGGATGTCTAAACTCTGCAGACATTCAATTAATGCGTTAATATAGATGTTTTGTTAAATAAAAAAGGTGCCAATATACAGCCTTGCCTCTCCTCACTCCTTTTGAGGATGGGACTGAGTTAGATAATTGGCCCTCTAGACTAAGTTGGACACGGAGAGTGGTATTCTTGTGTAGTTTGGATATTAGTAGTAACAGCCACTTATCGATGATGAGTTTGAAAGTTTTGACCATAGAAGGTCTCTAGAGATAGAATCAAAGGCAGCTTTAGAGTCAACAAAGGCTGCTAAAAGAGAGCCTTTGTCAATTAAATACTGCAGAATTAGACAACGATCCATGACTGATCTACCATACCTAAAGCCGGCTTGTTCTTCCACCAAAAGGCCTTTTTGTTCTAACCAGTTGCATAATTTTATAGAGAGATGTTTGGCGTATAATTTACTGATTATATTAAGAAGGCTTATTGGCCTATAGTTAGCTGGATCCTCTCTGCTTCCTTTTTTGAAGATGGGAACTATAATGGCAAGACCCCACTCATATGGAATTTGGGCTGTCTGATCAAAATATGTAAATAGAGAGGCAAAAACTGGGGCCCACCAGTCAACGTTAGATTTCAATAGATCAGGAGGGATGAAACCATTGCCAGGGACCTTAGCACTCTTCAACTGAAGGATCAGTTGTTTAGTGTCTTGAGATGTAACAGGGCTAAGCCTGATCGCCCCGCTAACCCCCTCATGGCTCTTCTCACTAATCGTGAGAAGAGCCTCAATGTCTTACACACACACTCCATGCTGAGTGCTCTGAATGGGGGATATTCTTCCCTGTTGTTATGAAATGGGGACCGTTTTTTACTTGTGCAATTGAGGGGACAGGGCCATGAAGCTACAGGCTTAAGCACTTTTTCACAATAGGTAACCAGTTCAAACTGGACTCACCTTTAGACATTAAGTTCAGACCTATTAAAGAGGAAGAACCTCCAGTTTGGAGGGAAAACTTCTACCCTGGATTGGCCTAAGACCAGCATTACATCAGAGATCACTAACTCTTTCCAGTGGATCTCAGAAGTGTAGAACCCTTGAACTGGCCCTGAGCTGGCCCCGGGGGGAGTGGGGGGTCAGCTCAACCTTGAGCTGAAATGGGCCCTGTCCGGCTCAAGGGCAAGCCCTTGAACCAGACCAATTCAATGAGGAACCAGTTTGCACATCCCTAACAGGAGGGCCAAAGATAAGCAGCTCTGTCCTAGGGGGAGTGCAACCCATGAACAGAAATATTTAAAAGAGTTTGTCAAATATTGAACAATAGGGTTTTGTGTGTATATTTTTCCAGTTTTCTTTGTCTCCATTGCAGTTTTAACAAAAAAAGAAAATCCCAAACCCTGTCCTTGAATATTTAAATGTCTTTCCACTAGAATGTCAAGTACATTAACAAGACAATGATGAGAACTAAATATCATTTTGCCAAAGATGAGTGGGAAACTCTGAAAATGCTACAATCGAAAGAACACAAAGGGGATACTTATTCTGAGCTAACCAACCTCAAGGTTTACAAAGTACTTCAAAAAGAAACATTCTGTTAAATTTCCACTGACTGTCAGGAAAAAAGTCATCACCCTAGAATATGATGACATCTTTCACCGTCAGCCTTCTTAATAATCATTCTTACAAATTTTGTTTGTCAAACAGGCAAACAATAGGAGCTTTATTCAACCTTTTTGTAGGAAGCCAACAGATAGGCAAAAGCACTAATGGATGCAAAGGTGAAAAGTTGAAAAGCCTTAATTCAGACAGAAAAAAGGTGAAAACATAGTTTTAAGTCAAAGAAAAGTAAGCATACCTTAAAAGATCTTTATCTAATTTATAGGGAATGTCCCAGCTTTGGTACCTATTCCAAACATATAATTACCTTGCAAAAGAGACATAGTTAAAGGCTTCTTACCCACCTGATGTGGCTGCCGCTAGTGCCAGTCTTCCCCCACCCTGCACAGCCCATAGCTGAAGCACGCACAATCCTCCCTCCTTTATCAAGCTGCCCACATGGCTGTGGCTCAGTTATGGCCTCTGCACATCTGGGAGGCTTGGAAAAGAAGAGAGGCTTGTGTGCACTTTGGCTATGGGCTGCACCAAGTGGGGAGAGCAGCAGCCAGTCGGGTAAGAAGCCTTTCATTACCTCTCTCGTTGCCCCCCCCGGCCACCCCTTAGGAGCCAGGAAACCCCCCCCCCCAATTTACTTGTAAAGGGGAATCCTCACCAGATTCCCTTTACAAGTATTAGCCGCCGAACCACCAAACTGGTCCAGTAAAATGGACTAGATCGGCCAGTCGGTTTAATTGAACCGGTTCGGCAGCACACAGTTCAGCTCAAATTCAATCCAAATTCAAGCCAAACTGCCATTTTTGGGTTCATGCACACCCCTCGTGTGGGGGTATCAATGGTGAAAAGTCAAGCCAGTGACCACTAGTTACAATTAACAAACCTTCACTGTACCCCAGGAACTATTTCTATGATTGTCCGTGTCTGCTAAAAAAAACCCCTCTCTATTTTAAGATTTTAGTTGAACACATTGGTTTTGCTGGCAATGAGGGGAAAGGTGTTGGAGGAGACGTTTTATATTTCATTATAGACAACCTCATAAAAGCATACCTCTCACTATCAGAAATTGTTTGCATTTCTCTCTAAGACTTGAGAGATACTTTTCTCCTGAGTATTTTAATAAACAGGTGCCCCTCGTTAACCGTGGTTCCATTATCTGCAGTTTCAGGTATCAGCAGTTGGGAAATATAGACCCAACCTCGTTATCTGTCTGGTCGTTTTCTTCCTGCACGTGCTCATGGACTGTGAGAGGAGTTTGAAGGAGGGTGAAAGAGGGCTTTGGTCTGCATTTTTTGAATATTTTGTGCTTCAAAAATACATTTTGAAGAGCATTTGGAAGCCTTGGGTCGCCTTTGGTATCCTTTGAGAGCTGTTGGGAGCCTATAGGAGCCATTGCTCTAGAGCTTTTGGAGCCTTTTTGGAGAGATTTCTGTGTAGTCTTGCAGGCCAGAGGGAGCTTTTGGGAGCTGTCCTTGAGCCATTCCTGTGGAGCTTCTTGCAGAGGCCACTTGCATCATTGTGCAGCCCTGGTAAGATGCTGATTATCAATTTAATTAATGTAATTATTATTTTGATGAAGTTTTATTTTTAAATTTAAAAATTCAAATTAAAAGTAGGTTATAGTGCTGGACTAGGACTGGGGAGACCTGAGTTCAGATCCCTATTCAGCCATTATACTTGCTGGGTGACTCTAGACCAGTCACGTCTCTCTCAGCCTAACCTACTTCACAGGGTTGTTGTGAGGATAACGTATGTAGTACACCACTCTGGGCTCCTTGGAGGAAGAGCAGGATATAAAAAATGTAAAAATAAAATAATAAATAATAATAATTGTTATCTTTCCAACGAATTACAGTATAGTACTGTACTTTATAACTATAGTTAATTTAAATGATTAAATATTCAATTGACTTTAAGTATCCATTAAAATTGTTTTTAAATATTGTATACATTAAAAGTTAATTTCAAATACTGTACAGTATACACTGAAAATTGATTTCAAGGACTGTACCCATTAAAAATTATTTCAAGTGGTATGGTGCTGTACAGTACTGTATCCATTAAAATTGATTTTAAATATCCATTAAAATGATTTTAATTATCAATTACTGTATTGTACTGTACTTTATCAATTTTGTGGTGGTGTTGTGTCAAAAAATTACTGCACTGTACTGTACAGGTTTGTACAATATTTTCCTTGCTCCACAGCCAAAATGAGCAAGCGCACAGTGGAGATCTCTTCTGAGGGCAGTGGCAAAAGGTCTCGCAGAGTGTTGCCTTTAAGCAAGAAGGTTAAGCTGCTGGACATGTTGGCTTGTGGGGACAGCGCGGCATCTGTTGCACAGCATCAATGAGTCCACTGTCCACTCCATCAAGAAAATTGAAGCCAGTATCCATGCAAGTGTGGTGTCCAGCATGTCTCAGAGTCATATGGTGCTGTTCCATCCACACGATCCCCACATGGAATGGATGGGAAAGACCCTCAGTTTGGTGATAGAGGACCAAGTGCAGAGGAACATGCCACTGAGTGAACCAGTCATTCAAGAGAAAGTGCTGTAGCTGTACAGGTGGATTGCAGTGAAAGTAGGTCAAGTGGCAGGAACATCTGAAGGCACTGTGCATGGTTTACAGGTGAGTAAGGACTGGCTTGAAAGATTCAAGCACCGCTACAGCCTCCACAATGTCAAGCTGGCCGGGGAAGTAGCATTGGTAGACCATGAGGCAGCACAAATATTTCTAGCAGAGTTCCAGCAGCTGATTGATTCCAGGGGGTACAGGCCTGAGCAGGTTTTCAATGATGATGAGACAGGCCTGTTCTGGAAGTGGATGCTATCCCGCTCCTTCATCAGCAAAGAAAAATGAACTGATCCTGGTTTGAAGACAATCAAGGACTGCCTCACTCTGCTAGCATGCCGCAATGCTGCTAGGGGTGAGCACGAAAGCGGGTTGCCCAGTTTGGTTCGAGTCTGAACTGGGATCAAACCGGACCAGGCATATTTGGGTTTCGCATCCCCACCCCCCACCCCCATTCAGTTCAGGGAGGTACTCATTTTCACGAGTAAATTTTTAAAAATAACTTTTTAACTTAGAACCTCCCGAACAGGCGGGGGGTGGGGGTTGGTCCAATATAAAACCAAGCCCAGGAAGGGTGCGTTTCGGTCCGATATCAAACCGAACCGTTTTGATGTTGAACCTGTTTGCATATCCCTAAATGCTGCAGAGACTGAGTGGTCAAGCCCAGGGTCATGTACCAAGCATAGAAACTTTGTGCCCTGAAAGGGAACTATAAAATCGGCTTCCCATCTTCTGGAGAGCCAACAAGAAAGCATGGGTGACTGCAGCACTCTTTCAGACTTGGTCAACAACTGCTTTCTGCATGAGGTGCAGAGATATCCGGCCTCCAAGAACCTTGCCTTCAAACTCCTCCTTATGCTCAGCAATGCCCTTGGCCATCCTGAGACCCTGCAGTTTGCACACCCAAACCTGGAAACAGCCTTCCTGCTGCCCAACACTACTTCCTTGATTCAGCTGATGGACCAAGGTCTGATCATGACTTTGAAGTTCTACTACACTCGTGACACCTTAAGGAGGATGCTGGATATAGCAATAGCAATAGCACTTACATTTATATACCGCTCTATAGCCGGAGCTCTCTAAGCGGTTTACAATGATTTTAGCATATTGCCCCCAACATTCTGGGTACTCATTTTACCGACCTCAGAAGGATGGAAGGCTGAGTCAACCTTGAGCCCCTGGTCAGGATCGAACTTGTAACCTTTTGGTTACAGGGTGGCAGTTTTATCACTGCGCCACCAGGGGCTCATGGATATCATGGAAGTTGATCCCTCTCTGTCAGTCAGCGATTGCTGGAAGATCTGCAGCATCACAGACTGCATTGAGAACATTGTGCTATCCCTTGCAGAGATCAAATCCCACACATGGAACATAGTGTGGAAGAAGTTGTAGCCTGGGGCAGTCACTCCTCCATCTGCTGCAGCCATTCCCTCAGTAACTGATGAAGGAGAGCGAATCACCAACTTTGTGCACACTGTTGTTGGAGAAGGCCTGGAAGACATTGAGCCACATATGGCGGAGGAACTCCTCCAATCCCATCAGGAATTAGATCCCAGAAGAACTGGAGGACATAGGAACATAGGAAGCTGCCTTCTACCAAATCAGACCATTGGTCTAGCTAGCTTAGTATTGTCTATACAGACTGGCAGCGGCTTCACCAAAGGTTACAGGCAGGAGTCTCTCTCAGCCCTATTTTGGAGAAGCCAGGGAGGAAGACTGGGACATGAAGGTGCTCTTCCCAGAGCGACTCCATCCCCTAAGGGGAATATCTTACTGTGCTCATATGTGGTCTCCCATTCAAGTGCAAGCCAGGGTAGACCCTGAGTAGCCATGGGGACAATTCAAGCTTGCTACCACAAGACCAGCTCTCCTCTCCTGAGAAAGATGCTCCCCAAGCCCTTTACCACAAAGGGGCTATCAGATTCAGCAGCTGGGGACTGCCTTGGCCGACAAAATCTTCAGACTTGATCCCCTGATGGAGTGCAGCATCAAGTTCAAAATGCAGCTGGAGACTGCTTTGCAAACCTAGAAGGACACCTGCTGGGCTCTGCAAAACAAGGGGAAGCAAATGACCATTACCAGCTACCTTAAAAGGGTAGCTGCATTCACCACCACAGCTGCAGAGTCATCATCACATTTCCACTCTCCACAGCTTCAAGGAGGAAGAGAATGACGCTGACTGGAGGATCAAGGACAACCCCAGAGCTGGCTCCCCTGGTAGCCAGAGTTTTTTACCTGGGCTTTTACCTGGGTTAAAGTGCGTGAGCACGCCCTTTACTCCATGTTTGGGGTCATGTGAATGCTCTGGTTTCATGCAGCCTGAGCATACACCAGGCACGTAGGAAGGCTGGCAGCCGTCCATGTTCGGCCACCGTCACGGCCCCCTGGCCCCACCACCCGTGCCTGACGTCAGAGGTGTGGGTGTGGTCTCCCTCCCAAATGAGGCCCCACAGCCCCGTTTGGGAAGGAGCGACTCTCCCTGTCTTTAAAAGGCAGGGACAGTCACTCTGGCTGCACTGTCAATGCAGCATGGGCCAATTTTGGTCCCAAACAGGGCTGCACAGCCCCATTTGGGAGCAAGATAATGACCCCCACATCTGATGTCAGATGTGTGTGTGGGGTGTGTGTGTCTGGAGTGTATTTATGGGGCTGTGCTTGCGGCCCCTGGGGGTGGCGGCCCAGGTTCTTTAAACTCATTTGCCGAATGGCGGATCTGCCCCTGGCATACATAGAGTCGGGTGCCTAGAGTGCCCAACTCCTTGGGGACTTCCCCAATGCACCGCACGGTTCATTATGGGATTCCTGGAGGCTGGGGAAATGAGTCCCAGCCTCCAGAGATCTGTGCTGCACTGAGCAATGTGGTTCGTGTGGGCACACGACAGCATGCCAAAGATGTGCTCACCCATCATTGGCGGCGGGGAGGTAGGTCCCTCCCTCCCCACCCAACTCCCTCTCCAACCCTATTTTGATTGTGAGAATGACCTCAGTGTGTGTTTACTTGAACTGGAGTCAATTCTGTGCTGCTCCTTAGCCAACCTACAAGCAATCAGGCCAGGGGCTGGTGCTGCTAAGTGCTGGACTTCAATTGTGAGATGGGGAAGCTTCACAATTATGCATTACTGGAGGAGCTGGGGGCCACTGCTGGAAGAGCTGGAGAGGGGGAGAGCTGAGGTGGCCAAGGTACAGTGCTGCACTTCATCCTTATTTCTGCTTTTCCCCTGTCATCTTGGTGATTTTTCCAGTTATTTGTGGGGGGGGGGGCTCTAGAACCTAACCCCAACCTCAATTCCCATTGTCTTAAGGTTTCATCATTCACAGTTTTGTTATCCACAGTTGTAGGCTGGAATGGAACTCTCGCAAATAATGAAGGCCACCCGCATTGTTGATCAGGGTGCCTTTCCCCCCCGCAGTTATTCTATTTTCTGGTTATATTTGAATTAACTGTGTATTCATTTTTATTATTTTATGTTTAAAATGATAGCTGTTGGGTGTTTGTATATACATAAAGAAAAGAAATAGATAAAAGTATTTTCGATTCTGTCATCTGGCAGCTTTTGCACTGCTTCCAAAACACACATTTCTTTCTTTCAGCATGGCTGCTGAGAGAGATGCATGATTGGTAGTTCTTTCATCTTATGAGTTATCTGGCCCTTCAGTAGCCCTAATGGAGTGGAATTAGGGAATTACCTGTGCTTCCCTAAGGTCTACCTCTAAGACTCATGGAGAGTGGGCCTGTCTCAATCCAGGCTAGCTCCAAGTCTTAAGTTGTGCTCAGCAAGGTGACCTCTCATGGATCTTGTCCCTTTATACCATGGTTTTCCCCCATTCTTTGAGAAGAATTGGGCCCAGCCAGCAACCAGCTGAAAAGGCTGCCTCCATGTATCATGGCAATGAACATCATTTCTTTCATGCTTGGTGGCCAGCAGCAACAACAGCAGCATCTTACTAGAGACTGATGCCTACAATATTTTTTTTTACTCCAGTGTTTCAGAGGAAAAGCTTGGGCAGCAGCAGCAGCAGCTGTCTGGAATGCTGTTGCAGCTGCTGGTTCAAGGTGGCCTTGATTTCACTCTACCTTTTCAGACCTGCTTGGTCTGTCCAACATTCTCTTTTATCATAACAGAGAATTATATAATTTCTTTTACTAAATTCAGTGGCATGGTTTCCATTTTAAATCTGCTACTGCATAAACTAAATTCTTCTCTATTGTTTCTTCCCCCACCGACTTTGCGGAATGCCCCCTCCCCATTCCCCTTGTCAGAAATAAGCTGTCAAAGTACACCGGTTTTATCAGAAGAAACATGTGTGTAATTTGAGTGATAGCTAAATCAATATGGCTTTTCTTCTGATTTATTTTACCTTCTGATAGCTGAGACTGAAAGAAATACTAAATTTTTGTGCTGTAATGAAACTTGGCGTTTGACTGCCATTATTAAAAAATAACCCTGAACTCTAGTGCCTTCAGGCATTTTTACCATGCACATTTGGCATTTATATAGGAGATTATTACCAGAATTCTCGATGACTGTGGAAGTCTTGCTGACTGTGGTAGCTGTGCAGGAGTCATAAAAGTGTTTTCATTTAGCTGAACTGGTTTTAAAACATCCAGTCTTGCAAGCATCCATAGCAGGTTGAAGTTCAGCCTTGCGCTTGCTAAAGGATCTTTATCAATCAAATCTCAACTCATTTTCCACCCAAGCAGCTTGCCAAGGATGTGATAGAAGCAAATAAAAGGGTGTAAGAACAGTCTGTGGGAGGAGGGGGCAAGAACAAAACCTTTCTGTCTATAGCTAGAAAATTATGATTAATCAGGAAGTTGTCAGATACAGTCTAGCCTTCACTAAATGCTGGAGACAATAACATAAATAACATTATCATCACATTTCCCTACTTGTGAGGTTCCCAGGGCCACTTAGCTGGCATGATGGGACCAGAATGAGCCAAGTAGCCCTTGTTCTGATCCAACAAACTAGTTATTATATTTTCATTTTCATGGAGGACTTTTTAATCCTCCTGGCTATTACTATTATTGTCATCATTGTTGCTGGCAATAAAATAGAGCCATCAATGTTAACAGCACTTTACAAACTGACAGATGCCTGCCTCAAGGAGGTTCCAATTGAAAATGGGACATAAATAAGCAACTGAAGAGGGGGAGGAAGGTGGAGAGGAAGGTAACAATGGAAGGATATGTATTCAGTCCATGTACATATCTTTAGGCTTCGTTTCAGTAGGGGAGGACGACAATGCACTACTGTTTGAAACAGACACTACACTTAGAGAAAGGAGAGCTGGTCTTGTGGTAGCAAGCATGACTTGTCCCCTTAGCTAAGCAGTGTCCACCCTGGCTGCATATGAATGGGAGACTAGAAGTGTGAGCACTGTAACACATTCCCCTCAGGTGATGGAGCCGCTCTGGGAAGAGCAGAAGGTTCCAAGTTCCCTCCCTGGCTTCTCCAACATAGGGCTGAGAGAGATTCCTGCCTGCAACCTTGGAGAAGCTGCTGCCAGTCTGTGAAGACAATACTGAGCTAGATAGACCAATGGTCTGACTCAGTATATGGCAGTTTCCTATGTTCCTTCCTATGTTCCTATGCTCCTACACAGCCAGTACAAAAAATGTCACCAAAATACTTAATGCTGGAGTTCTCAAACTGGGGGTCAGGATCTCCCAGGGAACTTTCCAGATTACATGCTGTTCAGCAGTAAAATGCTTTAGCTTGGCAGGATCGTTTTCAAAACATAAGTAGCTTGCGCAGCCCTCCTACAATGGGAAAATACAGCTATTTTTCTTCAAAGGACTTGCAACATTGTAGGACTAAAATGCAAGGATAAAATCTGAAACAACGTGTTGGAAATGTGAATGGCACCTTGCTCAGTTCAGGGACGGCGATGTTGAAACACAGGCAGTACAGAAACGCACTTAACAGGCATGTAGTGAAACTGTTGCAGTGTGCAATCACCCAGGAGTTCCAAATCAACTGAAAAGGGAGTCCCAAATCCGGAGGGAACTGTCAGGGCAGGGGCCTTACCTGACATGTCCAAGATGTGGAGACAGTTGGGGACAAGAGGAGGGAAAAGGAGACAGAAGTCAATAACCACTTGGTTCCTCTGCCATTCACAAAGCCAAGGGCATGCACACAGCAATGGCACTTCTTTGTCTGGAGGGCCATGGAGGTGCTCGCTAAAGTTCATCTAGTGAGTGACCACAGAAATGCTATTGCTGTGCTGCCCTTCAGCTCTTGTCCCCATCTGCCTCCCTATGCCTCGGAGAACTCAGAGCAGCTCTTCTCTTCAAGTTATTGGCAATGTCTCATCCTGACTTTTGAATTAGCATGCAAGCTGGAAGGGGACATTATCCCCGATCTCCTTCCATGCCGGAAGCCGGATGGCATCAGGAAAGCTCTGGTATTGCCTGGGGATGGAACCTGACTGCACTTCCCTGCCTCATGCCCGGAAATAGCAAGGGCAGGGTGTTTTTACTGGATCCTTGCTACAGCTGAAGTCTCTGCCTGCCTGGAGTCAGTCATGGAAGCCACTGACATTTCCACAGTCTACCACATGGGAGCTGAGACGAACCAAAATATTTTTTTTCTGACAAATTATTTTATTCTGTGTCGAGGACAAGAATAGGGTGATCCCACCCATCCCTAGTGAGAAGCAGGTATGGCACATTTCGTCAGCCAAGTGTCTTGTGATATGCCTGCCTCTCCTCACCAACCTCTTATCACACTTTAGAGAGGCAATTTGCATCCTGTTTCACATTGCTATATGCCATCTGATATTGACTGTTAGAAGGAAACTTGCACCTGCTTCTCTAGATGTTCTTTGAAAAGATGCCAATTTATTTTTATATGTATGTTTTCAAGTTTATTCATGGTGAGTGATGGGTCTTATTTTATGCAATTTTCAGAGTGCTTGTCTCAGGCAAATTTAGAGATATAATTAATCACATGGGAGTGCTGCAGCTTAACAATTTTCTTTTATTTTGATGAAGTCACCTCCTCCAGACATCACCCAGTTTTATGTTTAGAACCAGGAGCTTAATACTAGCAAGATTTACTTTTGCAAACACATCTTGTCAGCTAGCTCTTTATCAGCTCTGCAGGACTGAAGTTTAAAGACTTAAGTTACTCCCACTGAAGCAAACTTCACCTAGGCAATTTCCAGAAGATACAAAATCAGCTATTTATTTTGCACAACTGTCTTCTCTGGAAGTTATTTTATGATGGGAATTATATTGGCGTCCTGATCCAGTCTGCTGATGTACATACAAAGAAGGAGACTTTCTGCATTCAGTTCCTTGCTGTATTGGAAACAGTTAGGATAGTCTCACGACACGAACTGCCTGGGTTATCCCAGGCAGCTCATGTTGTCTAGAGCATTGGGAACCCTCTCCTTCTGGCCACTCCAGCTGAGGATAGTCTGCCTTTTCTATGTGACATTTTACTGATGTAGAATGAACTGTGGGTTTGTTCTACCTCAGCAGGTGATCCTCTGCCATTTTGGGCAGTGAGCCGGGCGGGAGGTGTGTGTGTGTGTGTGTGTGTGTGTGTGTGTGTGTGTGTGTGTGTGTGTGTGTGTGTGAGAGAGAGAGAGAGAGAGAGAGGGGGGGGGAGTGGTTGTGCCGAGTGCAGCAGCTGCTCCACTGAGAGCATCCATCCACTATGCTGCTGGCACAGGGCACACTGGGATGTGGGTGGAATTCCCCCTTGTGATCCCAGCTTTGGCCTCTACCATGTCACCACTCGTGTGGGCATGCAGCATGGGGAGGCCTCAATGGCCACTGCTCATCTATAGGGAAAGGCAGACAAGCTCCTGCCTTCGGCCCAGACCTCCTGAGTGGCAGCTTGAGGTTGTGAGAATGACCTCAGTGTGAGCCAACATGCAAACAACCATTGCTGAATCTGGACCTGTGTATACAGGACTAATCAAATGGTTGGTTCTAGCAGTTTTGGCAGACTGAATCACCTGCTAAGGAGGTCAACAAAGGAACTGGGGTTTAGACAGAAGCCAAACCCTTTCCTGTTCCTTTTCAAAAAGGTAAAGTGTGCCGTCGAGTCAATTCCGACTCCTGGCGCACCCAGAGCCCTGTGGTTTTCTTTGGTAGAATACAGGAGGGGTTTACCATTGCCGCCTCCCATGCAGTATGAGATTATGCCTTTCAGCATCTTCCTATATCGCCTTTCAGCATCTCCCTATATCACTGCAGCCCAATATAGTACCAGCGGGGATTTGAACTGGCAACCTTCTGCTTGATAGTCAAGCATTTTCCCGCTGCGCCACTTAAGTTGATGCTCCTTTTCTATTAAACAAGTAATCATCATTGTTGAAGGTCACAGCACTAACTATCTGATAAGAAATTAATCCGTTCTGACACTTAAGTCTATTCCTAGAACATGGAATTAGTTGTCAAATCAAGATAAAGATTTGCAGTTTTTATTGGTAAGACTACCTTGAGTACATAAAAACAAGTTTCTGTTTTATTTTGTAGAACTTCAGATTTACAGGAATGGAGAGAGAAAATACAACAGCAATCAGGGATTGCGACTTTCAAGGTTATCCAACGACAGCCAATCTGCATATATATATATTTCTGCAAGCACGGAGTTATTCTTTCCATACAGGAAGGTTTTATTATGCCTTGAGATCCTTTATTATTATTTTTTACTGGATCATGTATTTAGCTGTACCATATCACCTCAAGTGTTCATGCCCTGCACATCAGGCCCTCCCTGTGGCAGAACATGATTAAGATTTCTATATTCTGTCTTGCTTCTCTGTAACATCTCAATGCCAAAACTGCAACTTTACCTCAAGAGATTTTGGGTTTTTATTTTCTCAAAGAGGTGTTTCTACAAGGCTTAATTTGAGCCAGTGCTTACCAGATGACACTTGCTTCTTCTGACAGCTCCTCATCAGGAAGGAAGTCATGAAGTGGTAATGACACTTGATTCTTCTGCAAGTTCTTCTCCACTAAAGATTTTAATTCTAGCCTTATTGACTAAGCTATGGCAATCAATTTATAATTTAATTTATAAACCGCCCTGAGCCATTTCGGAAGGGCGGTATATAAATCAAATAAATAAATAAATAAATAATTTGAAAAGCCTACAATTTCAAATAAATGACTGAGGTTCTCAAGTGCTCTGGATTTACACCCCAACCGCCAAATGAACAGAGCCATTTTGGGCAGCAAGGATCGTTACATTTTCTTTTGGACTTAGAAATGAAATTATATATGTATGTGAGATGCACTCTGTTGCTAAATTGAAAAGGGGGGGGGATTAAAAGAGGGGGTGGGAATGGTAGAACATTCGCTAGCACAAGCTTCATTCAGTATCCCTCCTGAATGACACAGTTTAATTATATGTCATGAAAGCCTGTATCCTGCGCCAGGTAGGTGTTAATATGCAAGGCAGGGCTTCTGCTGAGGCAGTGATCCAGATGCTAGTAATAGTTCCAGGAGGGATACAGACCTTGGACAGCTCTGAGGAAAGCAAGGGCTCAGGACCTTGGATAGTTCCGAATAGAGAAAAGATAAATTAATGCCCTATTTGGTACAACAGGTACGGGTATTTGGTACAGGGTAAGTTAACAGTTTCTCCAGTAGAAGCTTGGAACTGACTGCCAGTTTATATAGCTGCAACCCAGGTAGAGTAGTTTGGCCCCATCTCTTCCCTTGGGAAGACCCTGTAGTTTAAATGCCTTGCCCTGTTTTGTAGGTGCTGGTTCCAGCTGTACTGGGAACTTCTACCTGTACTTGCAGATCCTCAAAGGATTCTTCCAAGTCAAAGGATGCAGGCAAGGCTTTACCTCAAGAGGTAAACATGAACATGGTGGGGGTGCTGTATCTAATTCCACCAGTTCTCCTGTATAAAGTCTGTGTGAATAAGGTCTTCCCACCCTGTCTCATCCCCTATACTGCCTGCCTCATCCCACAGTTGGGAGATGGAGGTTCCAGATTTTGTGTGTGTGTGTGTGTGTGTGTGTGTGTGTGTACACTTGTGTCTTGCCCCTCCAAAACTCTACTTCTTGGAGTGGCTCACAAAGATAATAAACAAAAATACAAGTAGGTTTGTGTTCATGACTGTATGTTACTTCATTTGTGTTTAAGTGAAACTGGAATCACACGCTGTTTCCCACAATTGGTACATCTGTTCATATGTCTCACAATATCATTTTAATCTACACACTTCTTTCAAACCTGCAGTAATCCAAGTCATAATCATTCACTTATTTGGAGATAGATCCCAACTATATACTCTGTGAATGGAAGAAATTTCATTCATGTAAAGGAGAGGGGTATTTTCATAGATCTCCCCTTTCCTCTGCAGTCCCCTCCCCTATAATATGCTTCTGAAAATCCCCCTGCAAACCCTCAGGGACATATTTCCAGAGGGGAGCACAGGGAAGGGAGACTGACAAAAATCATCCATTGTTCCCCCTCTCTGCAGAAATAGAACTTCGTTTGTTCATGGAAATACTAATTGGGACCTAACCTATTATTTGTAGATATTGGCTGACATGTACCACAATGTACCATGAACAGTTCAGCACCAGGTGTGCAGCTGTATGCCTCTAAAATAGCATTGGTGGTGTTGTGTGAGACTGCTCTTATACTACTACAGAAAATTGCACAATTGTGCTTCGCAATGCTATAGCCATTGGAAATAAAAGCTGTAGCATTGTGGAAGTGCAATTGCACAGATTTCCATATTAGTACAAGATCACCCTTTAACAACAGTGCTGACATTGTTTTAGAGGCCTGCAGCGGTGGTGAACCACCCCTGTCTACTAGGGATGTTTGAGCCAGCTCATTTCGAGTGGGTTCGACATCAAGCCAGCCCAATTTGGGTGGTCCAAGTTCGAACCAGGCCAGCCCCCCAAAGGGGAGTACTGGTCCAAGTTTGAATTGGACCAACCCCCAGTTTTAAGGAACGGCTCGCAAGCTGGCTCAGGGGGTATACTTGTAAAGGAGAATGTCATGAGATTCCCCTTTACAAGTACAGAGGGATTCAAAATTTAACAATAAATAAACAAATTCCCTAACCTAAGGCAGGAGGTGAGAGGAAAATGTCATTTTTGCCTTTAGATAGTAGGCACCAGTAGTGCTGGGAGCAGCTGTGACAGAGATGGTGACATCGGCGGGGGCAGCGGGGACTCCTCCACCCACCCACACGGCCTCCCAAATGACAGTCTGGGCCATCTGCAGCCCGGTTTGGGCATCTGCACATGCACAGAAGCATTTTAGTGCTGTCCGCATATGCACGGAGGCCATTTGTGTCACTGTGCAAATTGTGTGGTGATGCAAATGGCCTGTGCACACATGTGTAGGCCACACAAATGGCCTTTGCATATGTGCAGAGGCCCAAACCAAGCCGTGGCTGCCTCGCGCTTTCACTTGGAAGGCCAATGGAGGGCTGTAGGAGCCAATTGTGTTCCTGCCGATGTCACCACCACTGCCTCCACAGCCCCTGGCACCTACAATTTAAAGGTTAGAAGGATATTTTCCTCCCCCACCTGCTGCCTTAGGCTAGGGAATCCCCTCAGCCAAGCCCAGGCTGGGTCAGTTTGAATCTGGTCCACATTAGAACAGAACTGGTCTTACAGCTGGCTCACACATCCTACAGTCTACTGTGGGTATGTCAGCCTCTCTCTCTCTCTCTCTCTCTCTCTCTCTCTCTCTCTCCACATATGCTGATTTTTCCACGGTGGTATTAACAAGAACCCTAAAGAACAAGAACTGCTTCTGCTGGATCCCTCAAATTGGGACTCTGACTACAACAGTCATATATCAGATATCTACAAGTGGCAGCTATTTCCAGCAAGTTGCAACTATTGTTCTTTACTTCTGTAGACAAATGGGAGGGTTTTTGGTCTTTTACTGTTATTGTATAATAATATGGTGTATTGTGTTATTTTGTTTTCCTTTTATAGAAACGCACGTGAGTTGTGCTTCCCATTTGCTTGTCCTAAAAAAATTAATTAGCTTTTCATTTGCACCTGAAAAATGCACTTCACTGAATAATTTTGTGTACTGTCCTAATCTGTATGGAGACAGGTTAAGGTTCTGCATCGAACACAATACCACCAGGAACAAGGAAAATACCACCAATATTGGTTTTTTCACTAGTTGTGACTATGCTCCAAGAGGATTTAAACTCATCTTGAGAAGGTACAGTCATAACGTTGGCATTCCCTCAGTAGTATTCAGAGGGCTCCAGTTATAGACACACTCCAGGTCAGGAGTTAATACCTATATAGTATGACAGCAGTAATGATTGGTTATGATATTATGCTATTTTGTTTCCACTGGAGGTGTATGAACACCTGCAGTTACAATTCTGTTCTTCCCCTGCAGTAGCTAATGAAAACCACTAATGACCATTGTTTGGTCATATATACACTCCTGACAACACTAGTGGTGTACCACTGGCATTATAACTCCTTTCCCAATTCCCCCCTATGATATTCCCCTTCAGAATGAGCTTTTGGTTGCATCTATTGTGTTTTTGTTTGTGATTCTGATGGGAAGGATGTATATGGTTCATAAATCACCCTTGGAAAATGAGTCTAGGAGTCACTGACAAGAACCTTTTTGAGGTTTGTGTTTATATGAGCCTTGAAGAGCTCATTTTCAAAACAGTACCAAGGGGATGATGCCATCCTTTTGTCTTCTCCAGCCAGAGCATCAACATTTTTTAAAGCCTAAGAAACTGTGAAAAGCACCTTCACCTAATTTCCTGCCTTTCCAAAGCAGATTTATCTCCCCATCATAAAGTTCTTTAAGCACAGTCCACGTAGACTTCAAGAACCAATTGTGTGTTAACCTAAAAAAGGAGAGGGGAAGAGTATAGAGACTTTGCCTTTGCATCTTAATTACTGCTGCCTCTTCCTACCGTGTTCTGAGCCAAGCTGCATCAAGAGAACAGGAGAGATAAATGTGCGAGCTGCAAGTCTGACGTCTAATATCTGCTACTGAAGATTTGGGATTTGATTTAGTGCTTCTATTGGAGAGTTAGGGAAAAAATAATCCTAAGTCTTTCATCTTCTTTTAATAAATTCCTTTTCAGACATGCAATTTACCTTGTTGGCAGCTTTGTGGTTCAGAACAATGGATTTTTTTTTTAAGCAGTGTTATTTTAGGGCTACTATTTCCTTTGCCTTTTTCATTTATAAACAGAAATGTGCTTTTTCAGTCATTTGCCGGGTTGTAGAGTAAGAAAGGTAAACTTCACTATGACTTCAGGAAGTACTGGAATATTACTTGGCCATTTTAAATCATTATAAACTGCTTCTTGGCATTTTGAACCAAGCCACATAATCTAATCTTCACATATATCTGACATGAAGTGAGGTTTCTTTTACAGCTACTCAAGGCTGATGTATTGTACTGCAAAGGCCTTCTAGAAAGCAGCTATGAAGTTAGAAGGTAGACATTGAGAAAGGAAAGGAATTTCAAAACAGTAAAATATAATTGGACAGTAATCTGATCAGCATCTTGAATGGTTAAAACGGTCATAAAACCAAATAAGTCAGTTTGTAATGAATGGAACACGTTTGTTTCACAGCTACTGGTAGAACCGCCTTGGTGCTAATAAAGGAAACCCAAAGTCCATCTTGTTCAACATTCAGTTTCCAATAGTGGCCAACCATTTGTCTCTGGAAGCTCACAGCCATGCCCCAGCATCTGTTAATTCAGTTGCCTCTGAATAAATGTGAGTTTTGATTTGGATTGAATATAGCAGGGGTTCCCAACCTGTGGCTCTCCAGATGTTGGCGAACTACACTTCCATCATCCCCAACTAACATTTATTGTAGCTGGGGATGATCAGTGTTGTAGTTCAGCAACATCTGGAGAGCCACAGGTTGGAAATCACTGGTATATCACAAATGTGTGGCCTGGCATAATGTTTAGAAGAGAAGATACACCATCTACTGGCAGCAAAATTTGAATTCAAGCCTCCCAAATTTTAATTCAGCACTCTTGACTACTGAACTGTCACATCAGGCTCTGGCTGAGCTGGGCATCTAGAAATATGAGGAATACAGAAGTCATTTGAACATGTACACATACACACACACGTCCATGTTCAGGGAGGAGGAATTCTCTAGATAACTTTCCACCCTCTCACCCTTGAATTATAGGCACGGGCATTTGACTCACAGTTGGGGGAGGATGGACATCCAGGGGCGTAACTATAATAGGGCAAGGGGAGACAGTTGTCTGGGGGCCCACTGCCTTGGGGGTCCCCAGAGGCAAGTCACATAACTGACTCCCACAGCTGCGCACCTGCCCGGGCTTCCTTCAGTTGTATTCATCCTCCAAAATTTAAACGAGAATTACTCATTGGTCTTCTATGCATACAACATATTAATAATAAACAAGTAATAGTTGTTTTAGAATGGATAAAACCAAGGGTTGATTCATGTGTTACAAGAGGGGTATAGGAGCTGTTTCTAGGTCAGGGCTAAACCATATCAATTCTCCAGCTGTTGTTGGACTACAAATCCCATAATTCTTTACTATTGGACACTTTGGCTGGGAATGATGGGAGTTGTAGTTCAACAATAGCTGGAGGGCCAAAGTTGTGCAACCCTATTCTAAGCAGTTAGATCTGGTGATCCTGGAAAGGAAGGGACAATATCGTTGCCCAACCCACACGGTTCTTTGTTACTGAAGCTTTATGTTAATAAAGTGACTGAAGTTTCGTCCAGCCACAAGTAAGTGGTCTTCCCACACCATTCAGGTAATTTATTGTCTGAGTATATGTTCTATCCTTTGGTTGCACGATTATGTTTAGATGCTTATATGATTATCTTAGCTATCAGATCTTCAGAAATGTAGCTCTTCATGCGGTTGCTCTAGAAGCACTTGTGTTGATGCTGCCATATGACACTGAATCACAGCTTTAGTCATTTAGAGGGGGGGGGAGCTTTAAAAGTCCATCCTGTGTCACTTCAGGACAAGGACAATTTTAATGTGTGCATGTGTGTCTTAAAGACAAAGAATTATCTCTAGTGCATAAAGACCAGGGATGAGGATAAAACCCTGACATTTTTCTTCTTCAGATTGCCCCAGGGCCTATGAATAGAATGTACTGCCTGCTATAAAATGGATTTATTTCCAAAGCTTCCCCTCAGGTTTGGCTAGTGGAATCTTGAAATGATGCTGTGCTTACCAGTTATCTAAAATCTAAATCAAAGCATTATTCACCACATAAAGCATTTCTATTCATTTTCTTTGGAAGTTCACTACATTTCTACAAACGCAGCACAACTGCATTCTTATTTACAACTCCATTCATTATCAGTTATACTTACGGTCACTTTCTGTCATTCTTATCATATCCTTGGACATTCTCAGCATTAGTGATTGTTAATCCTTTTAACGTTCAGACTGCTTTCTTTGTGTCCCAGGGGGTTTGAGACTGTCCTGATTGGTGGAGGGAACATGGAGAAACACTTACTAGGAATGATGAGGGGCTGGGAAATGAGCCAAATCAAGGAATCAGAGGTGAACAAGAGCCAGTGTGTCCGAGCAATCCAGCAGAGGTGGGAGTTAGCGTTCAAGGAGAGGTGGAGTTCAGTCTGGCTGGGCGGGAAAGTGCACTTGAATGAAGGCAGAAAGCTCCCTGAGAGGGATGGCAACTATACTTATTTTTAAGGACAACCATAGTGTCCATCTGCACCAGACTTACACTAGTTTATTAGTTATTTCATAAAACCAGGAAAGTACAAAATGTGGATTTTGGATGGGGTTAATTATTTCTAACTCAGTGGGTTTATTTGTTTTTCTTTGTTACCAGGAAACTAGGGCTATGCATTGGACCATCATGCCTTCCGTTGTGAGTTGTAGGAGAACATTCTGGCATGACAGAGGTGAGTCAGAATTGTTGGGAGGCTCCTTGTTGTTGTTCTTACAGAACTCCATCAGAGATCTGGCATGTCTGTCACTGCCTCTCTTCCTACACCTCTTTCTTCTTAGATGAAAGAGGAGAGCTGGTCTTGTGGGCATCCCATGCAATTGATTGCGAGGAAATTTAGGACCAACACACAGAGGTACTTTTTCACTTGTGGAATTCTCTGCCACAAGATGTGGTGACAGCCAACAACCTGGATGGCATTAAGAGGGGTTTGGATAACTTCATGGAGGAGAGGTCTATCAATGGCTACTAGTCGGAGGGCTATAGGCCACCTTCAGCCTCAAAAGTGGATGCCTCTGAGTACCAGTTGCAGGGGAGTAAGAGCAGGAGAGGAGGCATGCCCTCAGCTCCTGCCTGTAGGCTTCCAGAGGCATTTGGTGGGCCACTGTGTGAAGAAGGATGCTGGACTAGATGGGCCTTGGGCCTGATCCATTAGGGCTGTTCTTATGTTCTTATTGTAGCAAGCATGACTAGTCCCCTTAGCTAAGCAGGGTCCACCCTGGTTGCATTTGAATGGGAGACCACATGTGAGCACTGTAAGATATTCCCTTCAGGAGATGGAGCTGCTCTGGGAAGCACAGAAGGTTTCAAGTTCCCTCCCTGGCATCTTCAAGATAGGGCTGAGAGAGATTCCTGCCTGCAACCTTGGAGAAGCCACTGCCAGTCTGTTTAGACAATACTGAGCTAGATAGACCAATAGCCTGACTCAGTCTATGGCAGCTTCCTATGTTCTTTACCCTATGGGTGGGGGGAGGGGATAGGCTTCACATTGCTTGATCTTCACTCCAGTGGTAGCACATACCACACACACACACACACACACACACACACACACACACACACACACCTAGGGAGGGAGCTCTTCTGTGTCTTAAGTTTATGAGGGGCTCCCTACATTTTTAAATTGCCTACTAGGTCCTGTGAGTGGCACAGGTTCTTCTGGAATTGACATGTTTTTCCCCCTGCAGTTGCAGCCATGGCTGCAGCTTCAGAAAAACTACCAATCCCAGAAGCACCAGCACCACTCAGGATCTTGAAGGAAAATGTGAAAAAAGAAAAAAAGAAAAGTGCAGGCCATGGAAGACAGGTGTGTGTGTGTGTGTGTGTGTGTGTGTGTGTGTGTGTGTGTGTGTGTGCATGCGTGTGCACTCCATCCAAAGCGAATATGAAGCAAAGTGCAGTTTGTCCCCATCCAGTCAAAGGTAAAGGAGTAATAGGCGAAAGAGCAGCAACTGCAGGTTCGAGAGAAATATCAGATCTCTGAAATGACATAACATGCATAGTACAACATTTAGGAGGGACTGACATGGATCCTTTCAACAGTGCCACTGTTGTGCCATGTTGTGTCTTTTCGGAATCCAACATATTGGGCTAGGTACTGGCCTACAGGTAGGAATGTGCACAAAACTGGTTTGCCCAGTTATGTTTGAGTCAGACCAGACTCGAACTGGACTGGGCAAGTTTGGTTTTGGCACCCCCGAACTGGGGCCTGGTTTGGTTCGAATTCGAACTGGTTCGGGCCTGGTTCAGGGGTGCCATGGACATTAAATTCTGTTTTTTTTAAAGTGGACTTATTATTATCATCTCGGGCATAAACCACCTCAATGTGGGTTGAAACAAACAGCCTGTTCGCATGTCCCTAGCTACAGGAAACACCAGGAAAATGTACATTTGTGAGGGAATTGTGGGAAGTCATGGCAGTTAGACCTTCATAAAACAATATACAACTTTTGTGTAGATATACCCTGTATGAGATAAGGCATTTCCTTTATGGCTGAGGAAGAATCATACATTGAGGCAGGTCTCACGATCAATGAGACCTGCCTTCAGATGGGTTAGCGGGGAGAGCGGGCTTAGCCCGCTCTCTCAGCAGACGACCAGCCAGTCTGCTCCGGGCAGCCACAGCAGCTGCCCATACGACTGCTGGCTCCGTTGTGGAGCCGGTGGGGGCTGGGGAGTTCAGAGGCCGTGTGGCCCCCGGAAGCTTCAGCATGCCCTGCGCGAGCGCACAGGGCATGCTGGAGAGACCTCCGAGCCAGGAGGCTGCTTTTGAGCCTGCTGGTGGGGGTCTACTCGTGAGTTGGTGCGGCACGGAGCTGCACCGTGGCAACTCATGATTGCAAAAACCGGTTTAAGCACCAGGCTACTTAAGCAGGTGACCCGCTTAAGAATTACTGGCTCGCAGCTGAGCCCGGTGGTTCTCACGATGGCTAGCCCAATTTTCTACCATCGTGTGAGTAGCCTCATTGACTTTCCCTTACCAAACCTAGACAGTCCACTACACATTTTAATTCATCAGTGTTTGGCTTTTGTTCTAAAAATATTTGTTTCAAACAATAGCACTGTTTTCTATATAAAATAACCAAACTCAGTACTTTACAATTAGGGCATTTAGGGGTCAAATCTTTTGTCAGCTCACATGCATAAATCTGATTAATGCTATCAGAAAATGCACACTTACTGGCTGGAGAATAGATTCTTTTATCTTAGAAGAGAACATTACACTTTAAGCTGAATTAGACCTCTTACAAATGGCCCTCAAGTTTATCCCACAGCAGCTATATTTGAATCTATTTTAGTCTTAGGTAGTGTTAAAAATATAGATATGAAATTCCCTGCTGAATTTGAATCACATGCTGGAAAAAGCCACAGATTTAATTGCAAGACACCTTGAGCTCTGTAATGTGCATGTAGTATATTTAATTTCAGTGCATTGCAATGTTTGCATAGTGGAGAAGAAGGTTACCCATTATAACGTGTGTGGTGTTTAATCCAGGACAGGATTTAGGAGAAACAGTAAGGGCTAAACTACATGTTATATCAATTGCATCATTGCCCTAGATGTGCTTGATTTTTGTTTGGAAAATAGTTCTGGGTGCACCAGGAGGATCAGGACCAGAGCATGGAGCAAGGATGCTTGAAGCCTTTGTTTCTGCCCCTCCCTAGATCTGAATCTGAATCTGCCCAAAGATCGACCTCTTATTAGGGCAAGTCAGAGCTTTTTTCCCAGGTCAAATAGCAAGCAGGATAGCAATTATCATCAGTAAATAATATAAATAGAAATACACAACACTTTACAATGAATGAGAGGACAGGTCCCTGCCCAAGTGGCTTACAATCTAGGAAAGAGACACAAAGGAGACAACACATGAACAAGGGAGGTGCAAGCAGCATAAATGGGGGAAGAAAATGCAATTATTTCAGATACATACATTTATAACAGGATGTTGGGAGTCTCCGCTACATCATTCCCTTTAACTGGCAATAACCCCCCTCTCACTGATTCACCTTTCCAGCTCCCTGAGATATACTCCCAAGGAGATTTTTCACACATGGCTCTATGCCTTGGGGTATCTGAAGAGCGAATATGATTCCCAGCAGATTTGAGGCATTTTAATTCAAGGGATTAGATGGACCATTCACATAGCAATCAGCACCTCCTTCGCATAGCCATCAGCACCTCCATCAACACCTTTGGACAAAGCAGAAGCCCCAGAATTTTTTTTCCCAAAAGCTGCTGGAAAGAGAGGATTTTTTAAACCCCGGACATAACTTGGGCTAAGCCAGAATTTGCAGCCTCCCTTCAGAGAAAAACAAAGACCTGTCTGTCCGGGTCCCTGATAGCCCACAGCGAGGTTGGGTTAAATCTAGTGAATATATGGACTGGCACACTCCAATCAGGAGTGGATTCAGGAGAAAAGCCCTGCCTGTAAAACCTCAAGATGAAACTCAGTTAGCCAATGGTGTCTGTCAGAATGAACCGGAATGATGTCAAAGCTACAGCATGAAGCCAGCAAAGTGTAGGTAATTGTCATGGCAACTTGCCATGGTACAGGTGTGACTGATTTGGGAAGTCCTCATGAGTAGGGGTATGCACAGAACTGGGAAGCCTGGTTCAGTTTGAATAGAACCCAACTTGAACTGAACCGGGCCCGGTTTGGTTCCGTGCATGTCAAGCTGGGCCCCAGTTTGGCTCAGGGCCAAATTGGTTCGGGCCTGGCTCAAGGAGTAGGGTGGGTTCTAACTGGTTAATTTTTTTTTAAAAAAAATTCAAAACTTTCAGCTGGGTCCGGCAGCCTCCGGGGAAGAGGAACCTTCAGTGATACACACACACAGTGGCAGCAGCCCAGCTGTAAGTTTTGAGGATTTTTTTTTAAAAAAGATTAGAACCCTTGAGCTGGCCCAGGGGGGTTGGCTCAAAGTTGAGCTGAACCGAACGAAACAGGACTTTATTTGGCTTGACGGTGAGCCATCGAACAGGCCCAGTTTGATGGTGAACCGGTTCGACCTCGAGCCGGTTGACTCATCCCTACTCATGAGGGCAGGGGTATGTAGACTCTTATGAGGATAAATGGCTGGTAGACTCTTATGAGGATACATGGCTATTTAAGGGGGAGGTTGAGGCTGAGGGGGAAAAGATGGGTAAGAGATTATTGGTGCTGCCAGTGGTGGGGGGGGGGGGACACAGGAAGTATGCCAGCTGAGGGAAGAGGAACTGAGGTGATGAAAACCCCTATCCTCTCCACTATTGAGTTACTGGGTATAGGAGAGAAGAAGTCCAAGGTGGTCACTACTTCCGTAATTCCAGACATAGGGTTCAAGGTCTAGAGGGTTGTGTCAAAGGCTTCAAGGAAAAAGTAGATTCTGAGAAGAGATTTTAAGGAAGAAAGGTGGTATCATGGAGGCTTCCAAGGAGGTAGTTCCAGACATAAGAGAATGCAAAAGAGAAGTGGTGGAGTAATTTGAGGGAGCAGGTGACATTCAGATCACTGATGCTGGTAGAACTGAATTAGTGATAGACAGGGTTATAAGAAAGATAAGTCAGGTTATAAGAAAGATAAGAAAAGTGTCCAGTGGGGGCCCCCACTGGCCTTGCTAGCTCCGACCTTCCCTCGGGGGCTGAAGCCAGAGAGGCCCCAGGCAGGGCAGGCAGCCGGGCAGAGCAGCCCAACGAATGGCCAGCTGAGATGCTGTGAGACCAAGGGGCCCGGCTAGAGGGGCTGGGGGAAGGGCAGGGGAGAGTGAGAAAGGAGACAAGAGCAGACAGAGGCACAGCTGAGGGGTATAAGGTTGGGAGCAGCCTGATATGGCAGGGCGGAGGTCCAATTAGTGGGGGCATGGGATGCATCAGTTGTCAGGAGGGATTTAAGGCAGGCTCAGCCAGTGATGAAGGGCAGTTAGAGGGCTAGTGGTGGAGGCCTCCGGAGAGAGACTGCCACAGTGACCCCAATGAGCCTGGAGAAGGAGGACTCGGGTGAAGCAAACTCCCTCCCCTCAAAAACTTTGAGGCCCTGCCTAGGGGAGGTGAGAAGGAGAAGTAAACAAGAGAACAGCTGTGGAGAGGCCAGTGTCATGACAAAATGCTAATCCATTCAGGATTTGGAACGAGAAGATTATTTAGAATCTGAGAGTGGACAGAAATCCAATGTGAAGATTTAAGGAGAAGCATCACTTGGAGCTTTCCTAGACAGCAGGCTTTATCACAAGTTTACGGTGAGGCTTTACTGCAAGTATGGGGCATATCAGATACTTCAAAGCAAAAAGTGGATTTTTCTTTTTTAACCCTGGACATAAATCGAGCTAGACTCCAATACACACAGAAAATCCTAATAATGTAGGGAGCGCCCTCTGATATGTTGCATGGACTTCAGGGTAAATCTGGACGATATGTGAATGCACACTCTCCATTCCAGTGCAGATGCAAGCTAAAAGCCTTGTCTGGGAAACCACATGGTCAGAATAATGAAGAAGCTTTTATGACATCTGTCATGTCCATATAAGACAACTACCCTAGTCATTGCATTTTAATGAACAAAATATGGCCTGATTCTAACATATTTTCCACTCCACAGTTGAAATCCTCTAGAGGAATACACAGGAGCTTGCATTCTGAATTTCTCCATTAATATTATTCCACAGTCCAAAAATATGAATTTACAATCATCCCTATGAACAACTTTCTGTTATCACAAAATTCTGGACAATTTCAGAAAGAAAATGCTACACTGGCAATTATCTTCTGTAATTAGTTAGCGAACACATTCTAAGCAATGAGACTACACCAGCCAGAAATAATGTGTCTAACTAAATCTCATCTCAGGCTCCAGTGGCAACATTGGATGTTCCACACAGAAGGCTTTACTCAGGACTGGTTCAGATGAACAGTGACCTACAACAGCCCCTACATGCGCCAACATCAGAGCCACAGCAAGAACTCACACTTCACCCCACTCCGTCATCACTAGAGGATGTGCCAACACAATCTCAGCACATCCTTTAATTGCATATGAAGGGTGTTCATAGGAATAATCCTTCCGCATGCACAACAAAACCCAGTTTAAATGGGTGGAATATCCATCCACCCAGTTTAAATATCCACCCCAATATTGGGTGGAGAGAGTAGAGAATTTTTCTCCATTGATAATCTTAGAACTCCAGATCACTCAGTGAAACTAACTTGCAAGAGATCAAGGACAGATAAAATAGTGGTTCTTCACACAACTCATAATGAGCTTGTGGAATTTGCTGCCACAAAATGTGACAGCTGCTACCTTAGATGGCTCAGCCTCTTCATGAACAGACAGATTAATGGAGGATGGGTCTATAAATGGCTATTTGGTATGATAGCTAAATGGAATCACCATATTAAAGGGCATATCTGAATGCGGAATGCATGTCTGAACGCTGGTTGCTGGAGGACAACAGCATGCAAAGATTATTGCCTTCATGCCCTACTTGTGGGTGTTCTGGAAGCCTTTTGCTGGCAAACAGATGGACCCTTGGTCTGATCCAGAAGGGCTTTTTAATGTTCATTCTGCCAACAACTGTATACGAAAAACCCTACAGCGTGGAGGTTTCGCATATTTCTGACATTTTGAGGCAGAAGGAACAGCCTCCATAGCCAATAACTTTGAGTGCAACAGCTTTGAAAGGGCAAATCGTACACCATTAAGAAGAAACTATATTTATAATTACAATTAAGCTCTTTAAAAAAAATAAAGAATGCAAAAGGGTCTATGATGGCCTATAATAGCCATTTAATATATTATTTCTAAAAGCAGAGTTATTTCAGAAGAATCCAGAGTGATCTAACCATCTATTACTTACTCCAGCAATTAGAGGCAGCTATCTATCCCTAGTAGGGGAACTTGAATTGTGTGTCATTGCTAATAAAACCGCTAGGGCTCCTCTTAAGACTGCATTTGCAGTTTAAGGATTGAGGAAAGGCTTGAAAATGTGCTGGGTCATCTTGCTTCTTTGTCTTATGCATTTCTGATTCGGACTGTTAATGCTGTTTGGGGGGGGGGGATTTGCACCTGTCAAATAACTGCTGTGGGAGTCCAAGCATTTTACACTGACTCCATTTCGTTTCACAGAGATCTCCATTAACCAGGCTGAAGGAGCTGAAGGAGTGTGCTGTACAGTCAACATATGAAATACATATTTGACATTTGATTTCATATGTAATGCTGGCTGATATACAACGCAGTGAGCTGTAGATTCAAGAAGCACCCATGTTCACTCACTGCTGCTGAGACAGTCACCTGTCTGCTGGTAAAGGTAATACTGCTAGTGATACTGAGAGCTGCTCTGTGCCGCTGCTGCATTGCGTCATCGCAGCTGCAAACTTGTCCCATTGAGAGTGCTAGAAGTAGGTGTTTTATAGCTGCTTTATGTTATGTTATTTTAGAAGTTTGTCCAAATGGGGATAGAGAGTGTATGGGAGTGGAGTCAGAAAGAAAGGAGAGGGAAATGGGGAAATAAGACTGCTAAACACAAGTAGTCTTATACTGCTTTAACTAAAGCTTTAGTCTTATGTTGGTTTAACTAACCACTAGTTCCATTTCCCCATTTCTCTCTCCCTTTTTTTACCCCACCCCCGCACACTCTCTACCAGATCTCCATTGGACAAACTTCTAAAACAACATAACATAAAAGTTTACTAGATGGAATGCAACTCATTCCTCCCCATTATAACCACCAGAATTGAACTGGTTTAAAATTCAGTGTCAAAGTTGAAGTCTTTTAGGTAGTCTCCTGTCATGCACAGTTCTTCTGATTATTGGGTTCTCTGGCACAGGAGAGGTTTGTGATTTTTCATCTGGTATCGAGGATAGTCCATCACTTTCATTAGCCTCATATGTGCAGTCAAAACTGGAGGCAAGATCAGATTCCTCTCCAGTTTCTCTTATGGGTTCAGATTGCCTTCCCTCTTTTCTCAGAGTATGCATGCTTGAAAGTCTCAAACTGTTCCATTTCTTTCCAGAATATCTTCAGATTTTTATTATTTATTTTGGTCCAGAATATCGGGCAAATCCCTTTTTTGCTTTATAAGACAACTTGAACAAAATCCCTCAGCCCAAATGTTCACTGCTTCTCACCCCATTTGTGACCCACATACAATTTGTATTTTTGTTGTTTCTCCCTTATTCAATCACAAATTTCTAAAACTTCAGTGTGAGAGGGCACGGAAAGCCCTATCAGTTGTTGCCAGTGGGTAAGTTTGGTGGTAGATTTATGTCCTCTCAGCAGTTTGAAGGATGATTTTCCTGTAGTAGAATGAGTAGTTTGATAAACAAATAGGGTTTCATGGATTGCCTCCTTCCACGGTTGTTGTTGTTGGCAACTGTAAACTTTATTTCATGACCTGTTCATTCTTTTCACTAAGCCATTCCCTTGAGGATGGTACAAGGAAATAATCTTGTGTTTTATTCCATAGTTATGCAAGTATTCCTCCATTTCAAATGAAGTAAGCTATGTCCCATTGTCATTCACTCTTTTTTTTAGGAAGACCTTCTTTTTTTAAAATGGCAGCTATGAACCAGATCACCTTGTTTGTTGTTTGTCATTTGATAACCAATCCACAAAATATTTTGTTATAGTGATGGTGGATTACTATTCCAGGTGGTCAGAAGTTTCATTTGCTGCCAACATGTTGGCAGCAAATGAAACTTCTGACCACCTGGAATAGTAATCCACCATCACTATAACAAAAATTTGTTTTGTGGGTTGGTTATCAAATGACTTCACTATATCCAGAGGAACCTTTCCCCAGGGACCATTAGTATAATCTACTGGAGTCAATGAGGTAGTAAAATTCTTCTGCAATTTGTCACATACAGCACAAGCCATACTGTGTCTGCTTACATTTTCAGTGTGTTTGTCCATATGTGTTTGTCCAACTTTCTCTGATTTGCATTTTAATCAAGTTCATGCCTGGGTGATCTTTGAGGACAATTTTGATCACTTTTGCTTGTAAGGAGGTTGGCAGCACCAAATGATCAGTCCTCAGTACCATCTCATTGAGAAGAGAGAGCTCACTCACTACGTGCACGTAGGGTTGAAGATGTTCAGGTACCTTGTTTTTACATGGCCATCCATTAGTTATGTTAGGTTTAAGTTCAGTAAGCACTTATCACCACTGAAGGCCACTTTCCATCCAGAAGACATGATCACTCCATGAGTGAATGAAGCTATTTTTACAATTACTACTCTTTTACTACTCTTGAGTACCCAGAATGTTGGGGGCAATATGCTAAAATCATTGTAAACCGCTTAGAGAGCTCCGGCTATAAAGCGGTATATAAATGTAAGTGCTATTGCTATTTTATCCTTTTCTTCTGTGATCTCCCCTTGGTCTGGAAGTGGAGGCTGAGGTAGACAATCTGCCATTGTATTCCAAAGGCCTGGAAGATATTCCACCTGGAAATCACGGTCCATAAGTCTGATGATCCATTTGGCTATTCTTGAGGTTGCTCAACTTGATCTCCAAGTAGTAAATAAAGCAGATAGGGGTTTGTGGTCTGACCATAAAGTAAATTTTCTGCCACAAGTAAGTCGTAAAGTGCCTCACTGCCCAGAAATATGCTAAAGCTTCTTTTTCAACAACAGAATGCATCTTTTCTGGTGCAGTAAGCATTCTGGAAGCAAGGGCAACTGTAACTTCCCAAATAGCTTTCACCAAGTCTGTTTTGGAATGTACACCACTCTGAGATATGGTGTGTCCCAAGTACATCACCAAATGTGTGCAAAGCTGACATTTCTTTGCAAAGATAGTAAGTCTATGTTGTCAGAGTTTTCTTAGGACTTCTGTCAATTTAGCATCATGTTCCTCAATGGTTTTGTCATACACTAAAATGTTATTCCAAAGTAGAATTTCATTGATACTGGGTAATGCATGGCAATCGACTACCATGTTGGATTTCACATCTCTTAAGTCTAGACACATTCAAAGTATACAATTTGATTTCCATATACGAACAATGGGAGAGACCCATTCTGATGAACCAACAGGTTCTATGGTGTCAGCATGTGGTAGTTTTAAAGGCTCCTCATTAAGTGGTTGGTGCAAAGCTATGGGTACATTCCTCACTTAGTGCTATACAGATATTGCATTTGCCTTCATCTAAATTTTATGCTTTAAATGTATGGCAGTGCTAGGAGTATCAGCAAAAATGTCCGAAAAATCAGCAGTCTTATCAGCATATGGACGTTCCATCATCTGTAATATGGGTTCCGTGCTATTTGAGTCTAACACTATCCGTAGATCTTTCTGATGTTTCCAGTCCAAGATTGAGACTCCTTCTTGTTACACGTACACTTCCCTTCTGCAGTATGTCCTTTGTATTCCAGGACAGCAGTGAAGTATCAATTTATGGTAATAGGGATACCTCCATATCTACATGGGTGGCTGTCTGAAGGCTGCAGGCACAGATCTGATGTAGTGCATGGAGAATCAAATTCAGTCAGCCGCCACACATCATGGCCTTTACGTTTTATTTGACAATGTGGAAAAGCAGGCTCTGACACACTTAGAACACTGTCAGGAAGTAGCTCATATGCCTCATCCTTATCATATGGTGAATTAGTAATGGAGTGGACAGTAGGCAAAGTGTCCCCTTTTCTTGCACCTGTAACAAGTGGCCTTCCTTTCAGGACAGTGAGCAAAATCGGCTTTGTGGCAGAGTCACCACATCGGTGGTATTGGTAGCTCTTTGTTTCCTGTGCTGCAACTTTCTGGGGCAGTGCCATATGAGAAGATTACACTTGGAAGGGTTTAGACTGTACGACCTAGATTTCAGGAGGCTGGGTTTGGGATGCCAAAGAGCATTTCCCACCCTCCTAGCCATCTCTATGACTTTATCCAAGGTACATTTCTCTTCCAGTAGCAAGTTTTTTTTTACACAGTTTGGAGCAATTTGTTTTCATAACAATCTGATCCCCGATAATTTCATCGGTAAATCTAGCAAACTCACAGACATACTGATAGACAGATTCACCAGGCAGTTGGGATCTGGAACAGAACCTGTAACATTCAGCAATATCATTCAAAATAAGGTTGAAATGATGATCTAAGGCTTGAATAGCAGCTTCATAAAGGTTGCATCCCCTTCCAAGTTGGTAGGAAAGGGCAAATGAGTATTTGGGGGGCTTAAAGGCCCAGGCAGTGAAGCAATATAGATTTCTACTTTGCTGGATCAAAATCAGGGGCCTGTATAGTGAGAAGGTAATTGCAGAAATAGAACCTCCATTGTTTCCAGGGGTGAGCAGGTTCTCCTGGGGTGGATAAGAAAAAAAGGTGGTGGTGGGATTTGAGCCATGCTGCAGTGAATCAGGACTGATAAGAGGAAAGGTACCTTCAGGGGTTGTGCAGGTCAGGAAGCCTGGAGAAACATTCAGCAGCAGCAATAGTAGAATGCAGCAGTTCAGGAATGTAGGCCCAGGAATTCAATGAAATGAAGATGCAGGAACTTTCATAAGCTTTGTAGGTTCACACACAAAGATGGTTCAAAAGTCTTCTGCTGGTTTAACTAAGACTTTGTTCAGAAACAGCTGCATTTCCCCTCCTCCTTTCCCTCTCCTTTCTTTCTGACTACACCCACAACACTCTCTACAGGATCCCCACTTGGACAAACTTCTAAAATAATGAAACATAAAAGATTGCTAGATAGAATGCAAAAGTAGGTTTTAGCTGCAAAGACACAATGCAACAGTGTCATGGAGCAGCCCTCGCTGTCAGTAGCAGTACCGACAGACTGGTCAGTGACTCAGCAGCAGCGTGCATGGATCCTTCTGGGGTCCACAACTCACTGCATTGTGTCAGCCACAGTACATATGAAGAAATTAGAAATATTTATTTAGTATTTGACTGTACAGCACACTCCTTCACCACAGTCAACCTTGTTAACCCCTTCCCTAGAAAGGACTTTGTGACACCCAAAAATATATTCCTGAGGGCTCTGCAACCGTCAGGAGCACATTACTGGGTGACATAGAAAGCTTCATGTGGAAGAGATAGATGTTGAAATTCACACTAGTACCAGTCAGCATTAGTCTGGAACTCTTCAGAAGCACTGATGCTACACCAGTGCTTCTCCTGGTGCTTCATTAGTCAGGATGTCAGTCTATAACTATTCTAAGACAACTTACAGTAGTCAGTTCACAGCAGAGATAAGATTGTAGCTTAAGAATTTCCCGGTGCATAGCTTGGTTTCTTAGTCACTATGCCACACCTCTTCTCTAACAAATGGTGGGTGTGGTACAACTAGACAGAGGCACAATATAGCAGCTGAACTTTTCAAATGGGGAAAAAACCCTTTATTCTAGTTTATTGAATGCTTGAGATGATCTTTTGATCTCTAACCATTTGTCATTCTTGGTTTAAATTACATTCATCCCCCTCTTAAACACCATAATGTATTTCGGTATTGCTTTTTAAAATTCCCTCTTTATACTATCTATCTTTTCTATGCTGCTTGCAGTGAATCTTCCCTTTTGCCTCCCTAAAATTGCTGTAGTTCATTTGAGTTTTACAACCATGTTTTACTTGACTCTGTGGAACAGACAGGATTTTCAGTGTTATTCTAGACATGTGTCAAACCTGTCCCCCTTTTTAAAAGCAGTTCATTCAATAGTCCTCTTGTCAAGAGAATTTCTTGTTTCCATGTACTTCTCATGCTGCCAACATTATAGCTTCACTGCCTGGTTGCCCAAGTCTACGTAAAGGTCAGTCAGCATTTCCATTATAAAATCCCATTATTTTCTTGTAACTCAACAATCTGAAATTGCACTGAGCTGCTGCTTGGCACCAAGCTACTGGCCTGCTTGTGTTTCCTTTATGAATTTATACAAAAGCACATCAAAATGGTTAGACAGAAACTTTTACATGTCCCTGGCTTCCTTTCTATTCCAAGAGCTACCTACCATACATAACAATTAAATTCTTGGAATTTAAGATGCCTCCGAATTTGGCAGTTGAGTCAGAGTCATCACTTTATTTTATGCGTTTTAACTCTTTTTAAATCTCTCTCTCTCTTTAAATGATGGAATTGCAGCCCAATTCACTGCCCTGTAAAGTAGTCAATAGGGGTTGGCAGATCGGGATGATTCACTGAATCATCGCGAATTAGGATGATGAACTGATTCATTCGCAAATTGAATCACTCCTCAAATAAAGGGGCTGATTTGATCGTGAATCAAATCACCAGCGATTCATAGTGAATTGATTCACGTGATTTACTTAGCAGATGCCATTTTGTTTCTGTGTTTTTCAGTCGCTGATTGGTCTCCTGGCACTGGCTTCTGATTGGCTTGAGATCTCCTTGCTTCTTGATTGGCTTGTTATCTTTCAAATCAAGTGTTGGCATGGGCAACTGTGCTCCCATTCACTTAATAGTTTAAATTGGGGAACCACAACCCAAGGTTCTAAGCAGCCTGCAGTACATCCAAATTCAGAACCAAAGGCTGCTTCCTCTGGAAGCTCCTCCCTCAACTCTAGCATGATTGGCTGTGCAGGCTGTCCTTCAGCAAAGAAAGACGCCCACACAGCCGGATCCCCCTCCACTCTGTAGTCTTGTCTCACTGACGCAGAGAGACTGCTCTCCAATACGTCTGAATTCGAACAGGAGAGCAGGGAGCTGCAGATCCACTGGACCTGCGATTCCGCAATGCATCAGAATGCGACCAATGTCTGCTTTGTGTCTCTACTTTTAAAAAACTTTCAATTGCTGTGCCTGCCAACTGCTTATTTCCCTACTTAAAAAAAAAAATTGTAACAGCAGCACCAGTACATTTAACTGGGTGCTGCTTGGAAATTTATTTTATTATTCTTGCTAACCAGTGCCACCCCTAGTTACTTTAATAACTTGGGAGTTGTGTCTGTGTCTGTCTGTGTGTGTGCACTGCAGTTTTCCCTCCCCAAATTTTAAAATAGTAACAGCAGCTCAGTGGCTTAACTGGGTGCTGTTTGTATTTTATTTCTTTTCTCTCTCATTGCTTGTAGCCAGCCTCCTTTAATAACTGGGATGCTGTGTTTTGCCCCACCCCCGTTCTATTTAAATTGTATGAGGTGTTGGTACTACTTTGGGTGCTGCTTAAAATGTTATTCCTATTTGATCATTTTCAATAACTGCGGCATTCTGTGGTTGTTGATGATGATTTTGCAGTCCTGCTGCCACCTTTGCTACTACTGCCTGCCTGTTCCTACTGGATTAATTTTTGGTTTTGGTAGGCTACTGTGTGGTGCCCTGTCTCCCTAGCTCATTCTGTGTACCTTGGCTTTTTGGGGGGCTTTTTCTTAAAATTGATGGGTGGATGGCTACCTAACTGGTGCTCACCTACCCCCACCCCCCGCCCCAACTGTCAAGTACGACACCTGGCAGTCCAAGAACGACACCTGGCAGACTCCGGTCGAAGATGCCACTGGAGGTCCTGTGCCAAAGACTCCAGGTTATTTTTTAACTTCCTTTGTCTGCACCACAGTGCTATAGATAGCCCTGTGTACAGCACATAGAACATAAATAGACCACCCCAACCACACACACCCCTTAAAGGCACTTCTTCTCCCCTACCCTACGCTGTGTCAGGATTAGGGCTTAATGTTTTTTTTTAACCAAGATGTCTGGGAGGATGTGAAGCAGAGCCAGGAGCAGAGTGGCAGACGGAGGGACGGGTGATGCTGCTGGTCGTGGTGGGTCCCAGTGAGAGATGTCTACTCCCTGAGTCATCCTTGATGAGTTTGCCCCATAGCACAGCCACTTGTGGTGGCTGAGGTGGAATTAGATAGATCTTCCACTGTCATTGATTCATGACCCAGATGAAATTCAAAAATTCATTATAAATTGCCCGCTTGCCCATTGTTTTGTGGGTTGGATTGGGTGGTAGGCAGCATCATGCCCTACCAGCCAACCCACTTTAGTGCCCCTAGGACCTACCCATGGGGGACAATGGGGTGTGTCAAGTTTCCCATTGTTCCCTATGGGTGATTCATGATTTTATTCACCAATTTCCATTTTGATTTGTCACACCGACCAGCTATGGCCAGCTGGTTCAACAAATCAATTTTTTCCCCTATTCAATTTGAGGTGGAATTGAAGAGCAAAAAATGTTTCATGCACACCCCTAGTAGTCACTCCTACAGGATGTAGATTTGGGAATTGGGAATCACAATGGAAAATTACAGAACTCCTCAGTGAAATTTAATAAAATGTTGCTGTTCTACAGTTAGCCTTATGAATTAGCAAAGCATTGGTTTGAGGATTATACACAGGAAGCCCTAGTGACCCAAAATGTTCCTATTGACTGTTGTCTCCTATAAAACACCCATATAACTCCCAGACTCTGACCACCCAAATCCAACCATCATTGTTGCTTTTATAAGTTTACTTAACTTCTGGGAAATGTTCAGACTTGAATTTTAATGAGCTTCGGGGAAAGGAATTTCACAGTGAGGGTCATCCAGAAGAGTCTAGGCTTATTTTGATTTTCATAAAGAATAATATAAATAGTTTAGAATTATATGAGTTGTATAAAATTCCTGGAGAATTAACTGCTCAATGTTACTAAATAAACAATTCAGTAGTGTTGGGCTCTGTGGTCGCCAGGAGTCGACACCAACTCAACAGCACACTTTACCTTTAGTGTTGGGGATTGTGGCCATTTTGTATGTCTGGATATTTAGCGACTGAGTTTTACATGATTTCAAGTAGATTTAGAAGTAGTGCATGTTACAAGTAGATTCTGCTTTTTAAAAAGAAAGAAATACCAACAGTGGGGCGGGGTGTGTGTGTGTGTGTGTGTGTGTGTGTGTGTGTGTGTGCTGTTTTGTTTTAATGTGTGACCAGATATAAAATGTGCAGTTCTAAAAGAAAATTGTGAAGTTCACCAGTTCAAGTCATGCAAAAGTTGCAGTATGTTATGTGATATATAAAATGACTGATAACAAAGAGAAAAGTAAAGTGTGTAGTTCAGGTTCCTCTAGAACCAAGCCCCGAACACGCATACCCATTTCTCTTCTCCTTGCCAAAGATTCTTCCTGTAGACTCCACTGTTAATCCCCACAGAGTCTTCACCAATGAATATAACACTCTCCTGCCATAGTGCTGTTCCAGTTCTGAGGATTTTCTCCCATTCTGTGTAGGCTTCTAAACATCATGGAAAATGTGATTCTAGGCAACCCAGACAAGAAAAATGTACTGGTGTGTGTTGTAGTGGTGTATGCTACATGTATGGATTACACACAGATAAAGGTAAAGGTAAAGTGTGCCGTTGAATTAGTTTTGACTCCTGGCACCCACAGATCCCTGTGGTTGTCTTTGGTAGAATATAGGAGGGGTTTACCATTGCCTTCTCCCGTGCAGTATGAGATTATGCCTTTCAGCATCTTCCTATATTGCTGGTGGCCTGATTTAGGTGTTTCCCATAGTCTGGGAAACATACCTGTGGGGATTTGAACTGGCAACCTATGGCTTGATAATCAAGTCATTTCCCCACTGTGCCTGAATTTTCTTTTTAAAAGGCCCTGAGAAATCATACCTGAATGATTTGAATTTACTTTTCCTTCTGAACTCTATGGTATTCAACATATTCTCAAAGGCTTGTGCAGCTTCAAAGCCCAGCCTTCACCTATGTTAAGCCACAGAGTATATCTTTTAAGAGGTGTTAATCTGGCCCATCTTGGCTTGCTGAGCTCCTTCCTATCTAAATGTCTTTAGAAGTAATAACATGGCAACTACAGTCTTGTAAAGCATGCTAGCAAAATAAGATCAAACCATTAAGTGCTTGTTATTCACCTTTCCATGGCCTCTTTGTTATTCTCACTGGATAGCACACCTTATCTGATCATTTAAGGTTTGTACATAACTGTACAGCTTTACACTAGCAATAGCGCGTGCCCCCCTCCTCTACAAAGCCCCAGTCAGTTGCCCATGATAAAGGCCACAGCTGCCTTCCAGTTAAACCGATCAGTAAATATTTGTGCTCATGCAGGTTACTGAGCTGGCTGCATTGTGGTAAAGGTACCTGTCAGAGTTCAATCTGATATAAAGTCCTTCTTTGGTTTATTGCTTTTATCTGATCTACAGGACAATCTCACTTACTTGTATGTTCCTTGTATCTCAGCCTTGCCTTTCATGAATAATGTGGGACTAATTGGGTTGATCATTTGGCTGTTTATGTGATGTCTTTGCCACAATATGTAGTACACAATGAGACCATTATCGAGAGTAGCTCATTTCTCTTTAGCTTCAGGATGCAAGTATTTCAGGAGCTGGAACTGAAGGCCAATCTTTCTGTTATCTATATAAGCCAATCTGCTAATATTATTCATTGTCACTCAGTATGTAGGGAGCCAATTTTGGTCCATGGCCTATAGTTTCATTTAGCACTGTGAGAAATGATAAGTGTTTAAACGAAAAGATATACAGCAAGATAAGGCAGAACCACAATATCCTTTTTTGTTCCATAAAGTAATAGTTAAAGCTTACAGGAGGTTGATCCAGCCTTGTTATATGTGACCCAAATTGCAAATTAAATTATTTGTTATGCAAAAGAATGCAGAATTTTACACACACAACATTCAGCTTTTTCTCCCTCTCAGTAGTAGTTCACCAGATGGACAGCAATGCCTTTCACAAAAGGCAGAATGCAGAGTTTTCTAGATGGTGATTTATAGTAGCTTGACTGCTGCCACAGTTGTGGGGTGTTCAGGTGGCAACTGTCCCTGCTTGGCTTTTTTTTGGTGCTGATTAGTCCTTCAATGTATGAAATAACTATCTTTAAAAAGTAGTACTTTTAAACTGTCCTGAAAATGGTAGTGTGGAATATTGCAGGAGGATGTTGAACAAATTAAGCATATACCATGGCCAGGGGTCTAAAGTGGGAGGATACAGACTCTGCCTATTGCATACCCCACTTCCACACCTGGGCACACTTCTGCATTCCTCTCTCCTATGTGCACACATTTCACTTATGATAGGCTAGGTACTTCACTGGGTTTCTGCTCTTCTCTTGCCTATATTATTAATTTATTATTATTATTATTATTGCAATGGGAGTGGAGTACTAGCACACATTTATCTTTTTACTTCATGGGAAACCATCCTGCAGCTGTAAACACTAAGATTTTTGGTGGCGGGAGTGGAGGGGGTTGACAGTGCTTTGCCTTTTTTTAGCCTACTTTCCAGTAGGCTTATGAGATCACCTGGGATTCTGTGTGTGTGTTTCCATGTGTCCCCCACTATCAACTTTGCAGCACCTGGACCAATATGAAGCAAATCGGTTCATAATGGTAGGGACACATAGGAACACCTCAATGGCATAGTTTGTGATGATGTCACCCACCCTGATCCAAGATGGTGGACACATGAACATTTAAGGCGCAAGGGGGCTAGCTTGTGAACCATCTGATATGAATCAAATTTGCTAAAGCTGTAGGGACTCATAGGGATGCCCAAATGGCGTGGTGTGTGATGATGTCAAGGTCTGGCCAACTGCCAGGGAAGATCACGAGACAAAGTGAAGCTGCTGAAACTGGATACGGCTCGGGAAGTTCGTCTTTACTGGATTTGGCTGCACGCTGTCGATGCAAGGGTTGACGAATGTTGCTTTTCAGCAGTGAGTAGAAGACTGGTGATGTGATTTACAGTGCAAGCCGAGAGCTCCCAGCTGGCAGGAATTCAAGGCTTATCAGCCCTCTGCAATAGGCGTTTGCTTCTCCTAATAGTCTCCAATTGATCCCTGCGTCTCGTGACAGGCCGCTGTTGTGAAGTCAGCGGGGGCTGGTTACATAGCTCTTCTTCAGATTGGTCTTTCACAATTTCTGCTGCCTCAGGTTGTTGTGCCTGTTCTGAATCATTAGCCACAGCTGTTTCATCAACACTGACAGCCGGGCTCTGCCCCTCAGACACTCCTGCATCACCTGGAAAGTTGACAGCTTCCCCTTCCTCCTTGCTGTCCGAGATCGAGGGTGTGACAGATGATGCCATCCACTCCAATTCAAAATGGTGGCCATGTGAACATCTGAGGTGCAAGCGGGCTAATTTGTGGACTGACAATCCAATATAAACCAAATTAGGCCCAACTGAAGTGAGTGACACACAGGAACACCTCAGTGGTGTAGTTTGTGATGATGTCACCCACCCCAATCCAAGATGGCGGATGCGTAAACTTTTTGAGGTGCAAGTGTGCTAACCTATGAACCGCCTAACTGATTTGAACCAAATTTGCTGCAGCAGTAGGGACACATAGGGACACCTCAGTGGTTTCTTTTGTGATGATGTCATCACTCCCAGTCCAAGATGGCAGACACTTGAACATTTGAGGCGCAAGTGGGCTAACTGGTGGACTGTCTAACTGATTTGAACCAAATTAGGTACAGTTGTAGTGAGTGACACAAAGGGACATCTCAGTGGTGTAGTTTGTGATGGTGTCATCCACGCAGATTCAAAATGGTGGAACCATACACTTTTGAGGGGCAAGTGAGCTAACTTGTGAACCACTTAACTGATTTGAATCAATATTTGTTACAGCTGTAGGGACACATAGGGACACCTCAATGGCAAATATTGTGATGATGTCATCCACCCCAATTCAAGATGGTGGACACATAAACTTTTGAGGTGCCAGTGCACTAACTTGTGGACAGTCTAACCAATTTGAACCAAATTTGCCACAGCTGAATGGACACATAGGGATGCCCCAATGGTGTGGTGGTGGTGGTTGTTATTATTTATTTATTATTTATTACTATTTATTTATTTATTTATTTATTTATTTATTTATTTTTGATTTGATTTGTATACCGCCCTTCCAAAATGGCTCAGGGCGGTTTTGATGATGCCAACCACCCCAATTTAGTTTGTGATGATGTCACCCACTCCAATTCAAGATGGCAGACAGATAACCTTTGAGGTGCAAGTGCACTAACTTGAGGACTGTCTAACTGATTTGAACCAAATTTGGAACAGCTGTAGTGAGTGACACACAGGGACACCTCAATGATGCAGTTTGTAATGATGACATCCACCCTGATCCAAGATGGCAGACACATGAACATTGGAGGTGCAAGAGATCTAACTTCGATGTACACCATATTTAGTCGAGATGTAGAGACAGTGAAAGGAAAGTAGGCTGATTAGTTCTTATTAGAACAACTTGTTTTCCTTGTTTTTTGTTTGTTGCTTTGTTGGCCATCTTTCAGCTGCCTGAATGTATAACCACAGCAGAAATTCCAGCAGATACTATGCATTGGTTGGATACAATGCTCTAAGTGTGAAAATCATCCAAGAAATTGATAATAAAAAAGAGAACTGTTTTTGTCATTATTTCTGAAGAACCACCAGCTGTAACTTTTGTGGCTGGGTTTTTTTGAGAAGTTGATTGGAGGGTTACTTTAGTTTGTTTTCCCCTTTATGTTTTTCAAAAACAGTTTTGAGTATTTATTTATTTATTTAACATATTTTTATAGTGCCCAAAACTTACGTTTCTGCGTGGTTTACAACAAAATAAAAACAGAAAGTAAAACATTAGTTAAAACAAGAATAAAAAGTTTAAAACATTACAACAAGTTAAAAAATTTAAACAATATTTTAAAACAGCATGAAAACCATTAAAACATTAATTAAAAGCCTGGGTGAACAGATGCATCTTTAAAGACTTTTTTAAAGCTGTCAGAGATGGGAAGGTTCTTATTTCAGTTGGGAGCGCATTCCAAAGCCTCGGGGCAGCAGACAAGCTGGTGGCAAATGCAGACAGATCTTTCCAGATTATCTCAGTGGGCTGTGGGGTTCATGACGAAGAAGATGTTCTCTTAAATACCCAGGGTCCAAGCTGTTTAGGGCTTTATAGGTTATAACCAACACCTTGTATTTTGCCGGGAAAAATATCGGCAGCCAATGCAGCTCCTTCAACAGGAGTTATATTGTCTCTATGAGATGATCCAGAGACCAGCCTGTCTGCCACATTCTGGACCAACTGTAGTTTCTGGACTACATACAAGGGCAGCCCCACATAGAGTAATCCAGTCTGGAGGTTACCAGCAGATGTTCCACTGTTTTGAGGTCGTTTATCTCAAGAAACGGATGCAGCTGGTGTATCAGCCGAAGCTGATAGAAGGCACTACTAGCCACCGTCTCAACCTGGGAGACCAGGGAGAGGCACAGATCCAGAAGCACCCCTAGATTGTGTACCTGTTCCTTCTAGGGAAGTGTGACCCCATTCAGAACAGGCAGATCAAAATTGTCTCTCGAGTTTCGACCCCGCATAATGAGTACCTCAGTCTTATCTGGATTCAGTCTCAGTTTGTTATCCTTCGTCCAGCCCATCACCGACTCCAGGCAGGCATTTAAGGAGCTTATGCCCTCTCCTTATGATGCTGACATAGAGAAATAGATTTGGGTGTCATCTGATAGCACCCTGCATACTGATTGGTGCATACTGATAGCACCCTGCACCAAATCTCCTGATGATCTCTCCCTGCGGTTTCATGTAGATGTTAAACAACATAGGAGACAATATGGAGCCCTGAGGGACACCATACAAAAGTTCAGATTTTGAAGAACAACAGTCTCCAAGGGACACTATCTGGAACCTACCCGAGAGGTAAGAGCGGAACCACTGCAAAGCAGTGCCTCCAACTCCCAACCCCCTCAGATGCTCCAGACAGATACTATGGTCGATAGTATCGAAAGCCACTGAGAGGATACAAGCACAGCAGTCTGCTTCCCTCTGTCCCTAGCTGGGTTGGAGTAATAAACTGTAATACATCAGCATGTGTAAGATGCAAGACTAGGCAGTGATCAGATACTAACCTACTTAAGTAAGCGCCAGTGAAATGCATTTAGGTACATAAAGAAATCTTCCTGGACAGAATCAATATTCAGCATTTTGTTTTCTGTAGTGGCCAGCCAGATGACTTTTGAGAAGTTCGTGGTTACTATGTATTGAATGCATTTATATGTCATATCTAAAAAGAAAAAAGCTCTAAGCAGGTGACAGTAATTAAAACCATACCATAAAGTTATCAAACATTCCACAATATTGAATGAAAGTTTCTCTGAAATACATACATGCATCAAAAGATCAAAAGTGTTTGTGTCAAAAATGTACATATCTTTATCCTGGCTAGGAACAAGACTGGTGATATTCACAAGTTAATTATTGTCCCATTCAAATAACAAACAGGATGTCCTGAATGAATGAAGGGGGTACCAGGCTTGCAGTGACATGTCTGGTCCCCCACTTGACTTGCATGCATTGAACTGGAGATCTGTACAGCATCTAAGCACAAAATAGACACCCATAAGCTTTTCTCTGCACTTTGAGCAGGGTCGTGCATAGGCAGCCTGCATGCAAATCAGTTGTGCGTGCAACTACGCAGCATCTGGGGCCATTGTTTGTCACTGCAGTACTGCTCATCATTCCACACAGTTGTCACCTGTTTGTGTACAATGCTGCTTGCAAAGATGTGCGGTGAGAGAGAGAAAATGCCATTATTGGAAAACTTACCTATTTGCTCAGTTTTGCTGAAAAAATTCTGACCAGGTTCTTTTTTTTGCCTTTTCTCTGACTGTCTGTCTTGCTGTTGTTGGGTGCTAGGACTTGCAATTAAAAGTTATGTGGAAGTTTTTTGTTTATTTTGCAGCAGCATTGTTAAATATTTATGAAGGACCTTAAGTCTAACTCGCCTAGAGGAAAAATAGATGAATTAATAATGTATGCCGTTGCTTTGCAGAAAATTAAAGGTTGGGAGCACGTGTTTAAAAATTAAATCACCCACAATCTAAGCTAACAGATGTTATTTAGTTAAAATCTCTCAAACAACAAAGTGTGAAGAGGTGTCTGCTCTTCTCCCCACCCCCTACTCTCAGTGAAATCTTAATGATTCATTGCAATTGAACAGATTCTAAACCCTAAGGCTATCAGATGAAGTAATAAAGAGGAACTTCAATTACATTCTCAAGAACTTTTGCTGCTTTTAAAAATTATTTTCCTGCATCATTAGAATGTAAACATGAATGCCAGGATCCCACTAATGACATTATGCACATAGACAGACTTCCATGATCTCCAGAGAGATGAATAACTGTGTGTTCAAACACCTCCTGCACATGCAATTCCCATCCACCCTTCACAAATCCAATAGCTGGAATGTGTACTGAGCTTCTTCAAAAGAGTTAACATTATGCATCAGCTGACTGATAACAGGATTGGAGGGCAGGATTCAAGCCTCTCTGCTCTCTCTCTCCATCAAACTGCTGACTGGTGCAGGTTGAGCCATTTGGAAAGGCCTGCTCATAGGCTTCTTTGGACAGAGAATATGTGTCAGAGGAAAAGGGAATAGTAGAAGATGTAATCTGATCTCTCCATCTCTCTCTGTGTGTGTTTTTCAAGTATGATAAGAAGATTGGTGTAATGTAAAAGAGAGCTTGCTGTGCTGTGAAAGCTAGAAGAGGCCCTGCCTATTCCTTCCCAACGGCTTCTTCCACCTTCTTTTGTTCCATCATGGTAAAACTAACAAATGTCTGTAGGTAAGGACATTCTTCAGGTGCTCTTCCAACCCATATTTGCAGATGAAGTAAAAGACAAGCCTACCAGCAAACTGAGCACTAGTTTCAGTTGTCGCTCTGGTTTCTACCCACCTACAGCATCCTGTCCTCACTGTGCCACCTCTTCCTGCTTACATAGGAAGTTGCCTTATACAGCGTCAGACCACTGGACAGCTCAATACTGTCTACCTTCCTTTCTCAAGCATTCTACAGGTGGAACTGAAGCTTCCACCAAGCTACAGGGAAGGATCGTAGCTCAGTGGAAGAGCATCTGCCTTTCATACAGAAGTTTGTCTAATTTGGGTGAGAAATATCCATCTGAAACACTGGAGGGCTGCTGCCAGTCCATGTAGACACTACTGAGCTAGATGGACCAATGGACTGATTCTATATAAGCAGGAATTGGTGGCTCAGCAAGGGAGGGATATCGTAGGTGGACAGGGACTGACTACAGTTCCTTCATCCTCAAAAGTGATCTGGCAGAGCATCTGAAGATAGTGCTGAGAGCCTCCTCTACGAGAGCCTATACCTTTACCTGTCTTCTCCTTCAGAATGTAAAATCCCCATTCTGTGGGTCAGAGACAGCTCAAGAAATGTTGATGCTTGATAAAAACAATGGTCATCACATCATAATGAACCAAATAATTGAAAGCATTTAGCCTTAATTGTACGTTCAAAATTGCTTTCTGAGAGATTACAGCAGATTAGGCATAAGAACATATGAACAGCCCTGCTGGATCAGGCCCAAAACCCACCTAGTCTAGCATCCTCTTTCACACAGTGGCCCACCAGATGCCACTGGAAGCCTACAGGCAGGAGTTGAGGGCATGCCCTCTCTCCTGCTCTCACAAAATATCCCTCTGACTAGTAGCCGATGAAAGACCTCTCCTCCATGAAGTTATTGAAACCCCTCTTAAAGCCATCCAGGTTGTTGGCTGTCACCACATCTTGTGGCAGAGAATTCTACAAGTTGTTGCGTGAAAAAATACTTCCATTTGCTGCTCCTAAATTTCCCGGCAATCAGTTTCATGGGATGACCCCTGGTTCTAGTGTTATGAGAGGCAGAAGAATTTCTCTCTATCCACTTTCTCCACTCCATGCATGATGTTATAGGCCTCTATCATATCTCCCCGCAGTCGTCTTTTTTCTAAACTAAATAGCCCCAGGTGTTGTAGCCCTGCCTTATAAGAAAAGTGCTCTAGACCCCTGATCATCTTGGTTGCCCTCTTCTGCACCTTTTTCAGTTCTACAATGTCCTTTTTTAGATGTGGTGACCAGAATTGTATGCAGTACTCCAGATATGGCCGCACCACAATTCCGTATAAGGGCATTACAATATAAGCAGTTCCACTTTCAATCCCCCTTCCAATGATCCCCAGCATGGAACTGGCCCCCCTCACAGCTGCTGCACCTTGAGTCAACATTCTCAACGAGCCATCCACCATGAACCCAAGATCCCTCTCCTGATCAGTCACCGATAGCCCAGATCACATCAACATATACCCCAAGTTGGGGTCTTTTGTCCCAGTGTGCATCACCCCACACTTGCCAACATTGCACCATACCTGCCACTCCATGTCCCACTCCCCCAGTCTGGAGACATCCTTTTGGAGCTCCTCACAATCTGTCCTGGACCTCACTACCCAAAAGAGTCTGGTATCATCTGCAAATCCTGCCACCTCACTGCCCACCCCCACCTCCAGATCATCCATGAATCAATTAAAAAGCACCTGTCCCAACACAGGTCCCTGGTGGACCCCACCTCCCACTCCCCTCCATTTATACCTCCCCTCTGTTTCCTGTCCTTCAACCAGTTAGCAATCCATATATGTACTTGTCCCCTTATCCCAAGGGGACTTGAACTCCACTGTTTCTGCAGAGTCTATTAAGGTGGTTTTCAGCAATCCCTCTTGTAGTATTAGATTGGATCAGTTTCAATCTGTGATGCCTGATGACATGCACAAGGCAAAAAAAATAAAAATAGACATTTGAAGATAATGGTTGCACATTATTCACAGATGATTAATAATGATGACAATGACGACGACGATGATGATGATGATATATGTATATACTGCTCTTCAACAAAAAAGTTATCAACTCATTTATATAGCTAGAGGAATGAGAAGATGGTTCCTATCCATGGGCATATGGAATTCTGCATGGACCATGATACAAGGTCTGACCAGTGGCTCCCCTGCCCCCTGGGTCTTCTTTTGCACACGCAAAGTGTGTATGTGCCCCAAACCAAGCCCCCTGCATCTGAGATCAGATGCAGGCAGAGTTTCATTCCCCCTGTGAGCAGCTGGTGGAATCGCTGAAGGGGAGTTCCCTTTCAGCAATTCTACCAACCACTCTCAGGGGAAATGAGGAAATGAAACTATGGTGGGGCTTTGATAGCCCTGTTGTGTGCACTGGTCTTGTCCCACTTGTGGCTGATGTCAGATGCAGGGAAGGGGCCAGTGCCCAGTGGGAGAGGAGAGTCCATCCCTCCACAGCCAGCGTGAAACTCTGACTGGAGAGGAGAGGGGTATGCCTCACACTCCCAGACAATAAGTGCTTTGCTCACCGGCTGGGTACCGGAAGCGGCAAGGGGGCATCCTAGCTGAGGGCAAGGGGAAACCTTGGTCCTCCTGACCTTTGGGGCCTGGAGACAATTGTCTCCACTTGCTCAATTGTTGCTACACCCTGTTCCTGTCCCAAAGGGGATCACAGTCCAAAAATAAACACAAGGGAGACACCAGGATCAGCCACTTGCATGGGTGCTATGCTGACTTGCTTAGGGACAGTTTCTCTCCCCTGCTAAATATAAGGGACACATCACTTTAAAAGGTGCCTATTTGCCCATTTAGCAGATAATTGCTTTGTGTGATATCTGCTAGCATCTCAGAACAGCTCCTCCCCTCCTTCCAGGAAGTGATAGCTTGTATATAATCTGAAAATGTATCCTCCTTTACATTTTAGAAGTCATGTCTCATTAGATGTTTAATGTTCTATCACACTGTCTAATGCAACATGACATGACTGGTAAAATTTGAGGAAGGCAGCCATTTTTCATATTAGATCCCTGTTCCCTGCTGGCAGCAGATTGCAGACCGCAGTGAATGCACTGAGTTGTGGAACAGCCCAAGTCATCTGCATATGTGAGGTAGGTAATGTATTAGATAGCTGGTAAAAAGCTAATTGAAGTGGGAGACAAAACAGCTTGCCATGTTACTTTTAAAAAAATGACATATGATGCTTTATTGCTTTGCAATTGCTTTGAAAGTCTGTTAGTCTCAGATACCAGCTTTCTCTTCACTGTTTATATATTCCACCACCTACACAGTGAAAACATAATCAGGTTGTTTTCCTGTAATTAAGAAAGCTAACCTACATACAGTGATATATGTAATCTGAAAGGATAAAGTCTCTTTATAAGATGCAAACGTTCAGCAAAAGACTCATGGGATCAATCCTACTATGGCAATGAGCCTTGATTTGGCAAATTACATCAATATCAAGCGAGTTGTGCATGTAGAAAGTGCTTCAAGTTGTTTTTGTAATCAGGACTATAAAGTGCACAACCAATTATGGTCAAGTGCCAATTTTAAACACTTGTGCCAAATGTGACTGCACTGCTATATTTTTTTCTCAGCTGTGTTGCAGCCTCACTGAGGAAACCAGAAAAATGAGTTCCTACTGGGCATCCATGCAATTTAAACACTTCAAGCCTAGGCTACAGGAGCTACGCTCCTGGGCTGTGGAATGAACTCCCTATAGCTATCCATGGCTTAACATCTTTGCCAGCTTTAAAAGAGCCCTTAAGACACGTTTGTTTGTTTGTTTGTTTGTTTTGGCCTGGCTTTTAGTAATCTTTGAATGTTTCAAATTGTTTTAACTAGTTGTTTTAATAGTTTGTTTGACTGTGTTTTTATTGTATTTATAGTTGTGAACCACCTGGAGCCTTTGGAGTAGGCGATATATAAATGAAATGAAATGAATAAATAAAACATGTTATAGCTGATCAGGTGGGAGGCTTACTGTTTAGAAGCCTGAAAATCTCTTTCCCCCAACACACAACTACCTCAACAAAAGGGAAGGCCAGACTGCCTTGGTGCCCTGATTCAGCCCTCTCCTTTCCCAGCCTGCCCAAGAAAAAGAGAGGCCCTGAGTGAATCAAAGGCATAAGGGACAGTTATTTGCCTGAAGAGGAGTTCATGTTAATTTGTTGTTTTGTTTGTTTGTTTGTTTGTTTGTTTTCAAACCTTCCATTGTTGATAAAAGGGGTGGTATGGCTTGTAAGTTGAGTTAACTGCTTCTTTCCCAACAAATACCAGATAATGTCTTGATTGAAAATATTTTAAAAAAACTTTCCCACCTTCCTAGAATCCCTCCCAGCCTACCTTTTGGTTTACTACCTTTGAAAATATTTCAGGGTTGTTGCTTTTTTTTTTTTTAACATGTAAAATAGAGTTTAGGATTATATAGAACATTTAGATTCTTCATTTAATTCTTCTGTTAATTTCAGTTGTATTTCAGAACTCATCTTTGGTCCTTGCACCATATTTTAGAAAGCCTCCTTGACTTATCAGTCTCTTCATATATTTTCTGGAGAGAGAGAGAGAGAGAGAGAGGACAAAACAAAGGGGGTTACCTTTGTCCCTGAAAATTCTACATTTCTGTTATAAAAATGACCTTTTGAGTATGCCAGTAAATAGAAAAGTTTATCCTGTAAAAATACAGTGTTTTAATAGCTGGGAGGTTATAAAATTGTGCAAGCTGTCAACTTCAATATACTTGTGTTTACAAAATTATGTCTCAATTGTACACTGTTGCTGACGTTAAACAAGTAGTTGAAAGCTAAAGTAGGTGTGTGTAGCTATTTAATCTTAGTAAATATTGCTTACTCATATTTTTTATGTCTCTAGAAACTTTCAGTAGAAAATCCTGGACCTCTCCCCCCTCATTAAAAGCACTGTGGATGGACTCTAATGAGTGGGGGAAGTTCTGGGGATTAGACAGCTGCAGATGGGTGTCACAGTGACATTGTCACTTGTTGCTTGTGGCATGTCACAACTCCCCACTCTGTGGACTACTGGCAACCCAGTGCTGATGCAGCCCCACCTGTCCTGGCCCTTTCTTTGCCAAGTCAGAAGCTGGTACTGACCTGCCTGTCTCCCCCCTCATCTTCTGGGTGCCATGTGCACTCTGCTCTGGTACTGGTGCGTGCCGCTGCTGCTGCAGTATCAGGCAAACAATGAGCATACAGCCAGGTTTGCTGGACCCTGTGACTTCCTTCCAGCACTGTGGCAGCCTGGTCAAAGCAAAGGCAAGCACTTTCCAAACTCTGCTTGCAGCGCTGGCTTTTACCTCTCCCTGCCTGCGCTCCGCTAGCACCAGCTACTAACTCTTCTCTTCCTTTCAGAGGAGAGCCACTGATACTAGTGGAGCACTGCCAGCAAGAGAGAGGGCCTGCACTGCGATCACCATTTTGAAGGAGTTTGCTTTTGCTCCAACTGGACTGCCACAGCACTGGAAGAAAGCAAAACTGGATGCACGCACGCTGTCTGTCCGATACAGCAAGCAGCAGCGACTTGGAAGGTGAGCGGGATCAGCACCAGTCTCTGATCTGGGGAGGTGGAGCATTGAGGCTGTAGAATCCAAGGGAAAGAGTTGGGGTATGCAAGAACAAGGTGGTGGAGTGGAATCAAGAATATTAGTAGTTTAATGAAATAGATATTCTGCACAGAGAGGCAAGTGCTTTTCAGTGCTCTCGCTGCTGGCTGTTTGTTAGCCCCACCTCTACTACAGGACTGGAATACAAGGCCCATTCAAAAGCCGGCCTGGATCAAGTAATGGATAAACCAAAAACACCGCAGGGGCCAAGAGGGGGCTAATGGAAAATCAACTGGGGTGGCAGAGGACATGAGGTGGAGAGGTGGCAGTAGGGAGCTAGGTGTCACCTGCAGTGAGGGGGCAGGGTCCACACATTCATCATCCTGTGCTGCATTCATTGCTTGGGCTGAGATATTGTGTACCAAAAGAGAATGGGAGTGAAGAGATAATTCTATAAATGTTAATGTACATTTGACTGAAAAATAACAAGTTGGGTATTTGACATTCAGGGCAAGAAAGTGCCGGTGCAGGAGGAGCAGCAGACTAATTGCTCTTCCAGACAAACTGCAGTGGTGCACTGGAGAAGAGGTGATTTTGACAACACACTTTTCCCCAGGAAGCCTTCTGCGCCACCCAAAGGTATATCCTTGAGGGCTGCACATGGAAGGTGGCACAGACGTGTTCCTGGCTTAAGGGAGGTTGTCAAAATCGCTTGACCATGTTCCTTCTCTGGAACATGGGTACAGTCAGTCTAGAAGGGCTGTTAGTCTGCTTTTTTAAAAAACTGCATTGGCACTTCCTTGTTCTGAATGTCAGTAAATTGAAAACAAATATAACACTTCATGATATACTATTTTCAATCTTAATCAATCCCTCTCTCATTTTTAAGTGTAATTTGATTTTATATGTGATTCTAAATTTCCTAATTCCCCAGTTACCAATCTTTTATGAGGTACATCAACATCCTTTCCTAATTGAGCATATTGGTGGGAAGTACTACTTCAGAGGAAACATAGGAAGCTGCCATATTCTGAGGCAGACCATTGGTCTATCTAGCTCAGTATTGTCTTCACAGACTGGCAGCGGCTTCTCCAAGGTTTGAGGCAGGAATCTCTCTCAGCCCTATCTTGAAGAAGCTAGAGAATGAACTTTGAACCTTCTGCTCTCCCAGAGCGGCTCCATCCCCTAAGGGGAATATACTTCAGTTTCAGCTCATGGGATCAACTTACTATGATAATAATGTTTTTCACTCATTTATGATAGTCACCTTTTGTGCATTTTCCAGGCTTTGGCACTTAATTACATTTAAAAAAAAATATTTGGTATGGTCTTCCAAAATCCAAATCTTGAATGTGAGGGTGATATAGGCAAAAAACCCTGGCTTACCATGAGATGGAGCTAACACGTGAACCTTCCTCGGTGCTTTTTCCCATGGCTACTACATACCCATTAGTCATGTGAATAGGACCTTAGCAACAATCAGTACCGGAACATTAAAAAAGTTTAGGAATTCAAAGTTCATAAGGAAAAAATGCAATTCAAGTTCTTTAGAGTTCCCATTTTTAATCGAGCAGGAGTTTCCCCTTTCCATCTGAATTGCAGTGTTTATTTTGCTAAGTGATTTATTGAAGCGTATTTTCTCATATGATTGGTTATTGTTGAATAATAATTTTCATATTTAGGACACAGAACTGATTGTGAGGTTGAATAAAAATTGATTAAATTGATTAAGCTGGATCAAATGGATTAAGCTGACTAGACATTACATGCATTAAACTAGACTAACTTAACAAATATAATGCCCAAGAATCAGTTTTGTAGAATACTTGTGCCTAGTAGAAGACCACCATATTGTGGAGTTCTTAACTAACCGTCTTTTGCTTGCTGATATATAATGCAGCCACGTGGCAGTTATGTACGTTTGTGGCCTTTTGAGGTAGTCTCCAGGAACAAGTGGAAAAAGAAGCAAGTGGGTGTTAAACTACATTTTCTGATGGTGCAGAAGGCAATTTCCTATACTTGAGTTCCCTGGGGAGCTTTATCAGCAGAAACATTTTTTCCCCTTTTGAAAGGCACTTATCTTCACTTTTTTTGGATCCATTTCTTAGTATTGCTTCCTCCTGAAATAGCTCCTCTAAGCAGTATTCCTCATTTATAAATTTCATCCTCATTCTTATTACCTCTTCTAACCTAATAGATAAGGTTATTTCCCAAACATGAATACACAGAAGAAGCTATCTTTGGCATGATGTCAGCAAACCTTCTGAATGCTATTTATTTGCAGCAGGTAGGATGTGAAACTGTCTCTCCTTGTGATCTTGCATTATAAAGAGTTCTAAAGCCCTGACAACTCATGACATTATGATATACTTCTAATATACTGCTAAAGCAGACATGGAGAGCAGAGTTCTCTGTAAAGTGTAAGTAAAGATTTATAGACATGGCAAAGGAACACTTCCACTGTTCCCTTCTTTAAATAATTATGACTTTCCATGAATCTCTTTCTAAATCAAGCACAGAATGACATTGATCTGGAAATGGTCTCAAAAATAGCATTCACCATACTCTGCTATGGATTTCTTTTTCCATACATGATTCTCCATTTACGTCTTATGGTGAAATGTCTTTTACAGATCCATCCTATTCTTGAATGAAGTCAGTTACTGAAGCTGCTCATATCTTTGAAGAATCTAGTTACGGCTTGTTCTACATTTACTTAAATACTTATCTATTAATGAGGCAAAACATCCAGAGATTTAGGACTACATCAGTTATACATTTCAGCATTTCTTTTTCATAGTTTATAGGATCAGGATCCTCACACTTTGCACGGTTTTGGTGGCCATGTAGGATTTCTATCTGATTACTGAACCAGTACTTCCTTTCTAGACACACAAATTCTGGCCATTGCTAGCCTTCAATTTTGCTGAAATCAAATGGTCTATCCAAGTTCTAGGATAGGATGCTTGGACCAGTCGGGGAACTGTTCAGCAGGGCACTAGTAGCAGTTGCTGAGATTGCAATATTAGGCAATGGAGCTGTTTGGGAAGTTTGGGAGAGGGGACTATAGACCCTGTAGTCCAACCCTCATTGGATCTCACCATTAGCTTGATCCAGAGCCTGTGAGATAGTACTTACCTCTTCCTTCCATGTGGAGCTGAGGGAAGAAAGGCCTCAACACAGCCAAACAGGTGCTATATCTCTGGTTCTGGGTTTTAGTATGATTGGAGAACAAATAAGAAATAAATCAAAGGCAGCTGCAAACTCACAACACACACATGAAGAGGACATCTGCTAAGACTGGTGTTTTGATAAAATCAGCTAGTCTTGTGGTAGCAAGCATGAAATGTTCCCTTTGCTAAGCAGGGCCCACCCTGGTTGCATTTGATTGGGAGACTACATGTGTGAGCACTGTAAGATATTCCCCTTAGGGGATGGGGCTGTTCTGGGAAGAGTAACTGCATATTTGCATGCAGAAGGTTCCAGATTTCTTCCCTCTGCTCCTTAAATCCCAGGTGGAGAATCCAGAGTTGGATTGAGAGTCCCTTTGGAAAGAATTGGGTCCTAAAATATTACAGATATATTACAAACTTCAGCAAAGGTGCATCACTGCTGAAGTTTGCAATATACAAACCCTTTATAGATGTTATCAAAACTAGAGTTGCTGTACATACATACATCATCCAGAGCATGCTGGCAAGGACCACCCTGTACCGACATACTCTGAATGAATATTCACCGCCCCCAATATCCGTGGTTACAACAATTGTCTGCAATTGACAGATTCTCCCCATAATGCAGAATGCTGGGCTGCCTATGAAGAATCTGTTCACAAGTACAGCATTTGTGTCTGCAGACAAATGTTGCAACCATGGACAGCAGCCGGTGGGGTTGTCAGTGCAGGGCAGCGCTTGCATTCACACTCTCAGGGTGAATTTTCCCAGTTTTGACATCTTAACAGGGCTAGGAAGAGACAGTCTTGGGCTGTCTTTCAGAAGGCCTTGATTCCCCATGGTTTCAGGTTATATTTGGGCCTGCAGTAGACCCTTCTCTTTCTTCTCTGAAGAAGTCACTTTGCTATTGGGATCAAAGCATGGGCAGGTCTTGACACTGCTAGTAAAGCAAGGGAGTAAGACATTATTTTATTTATCATATTTCTATACCTCCTGACTTGTGCGTCCCTAGGCAGTGTACATAAGTTAAAATACATTATAAAAATGGGATTAAATGATTAATATCTATCTATCTATCTATCTATCTATCTATCTATCTATCTATCTATCATAGTTTTATACCACCCAATATGCACATCTCTAGGCAGTGTACACATTTTAAAATGTTTAAAAATCAACACATTAAAATACCCAACACAATTAAAACAATAGCATAAAACAGTTATTAAAACAAATTATTAAAATTGTTAAATTTAATTCTAATTAAAAGCCTGCAAGAACAGGAGAGTCTTAAGGATCTTCCTGAAATCATGATATAAAATCAGTTAAAATTAACGAAAAGCCTAAGAAAACAGGTGCATCTTAAGGGTCTTTTAAAAAATCTCCAGAGATGGAGAAACTCTGATTTTAACAGGGAGTACATTCCAGAGCCCTGGGGCAGCTATGGAGAAGGCCCAGTCCCGAGTAGCCACCAAACGAGCAAAGGTAGCCAGCATGGTGTAGTGGTTAGAGTGCTGGACTAGGACTGGGGTGACCCGGGTTCAAATCCCCATTCAGCCATGATACTAGCTGGGTGACTCTGGGCCAGTCACTTCTCTCTCAGCCTAACCTACTTCACAGGGTTGTTGTGAAAGAGAAACTTAAGTATGTAGTACACCGCTCTGGGCTCCTTGGAGGAAGAGCAGGATATAAATGTAAAATAACAACAACAACAACTTGACCTCCCCAGATGATCTTACTAGGTGGGAGGGTTTATGACAAAGAAGAAGCTCTCTTAAATATCCTGGACCCAAGCCATTTAGGGCTTTATAGGCAATAATCAACAACCTGTATTTCACTCTGAAAGATATTGGCAGCCAGTGCAGTTCTTTTAAGGTCGGTTTTAAATGGTCTCTTTGAGTTATCCTGGAGACCAGCCTGGCTGCTGCATTCTGCACCAACTGTAGTTTCCGGATTATGTACAAAGGCAGCCCCACATAGAGAGCATTACAGTAGTCAAGCCTTCAGGTTACCAGTATATATACACCACTGATTTAAGGTCATTATCCTCCAGAAATTGGTGTAGCTGATAAAAAGCACATTATAGTGTTATTTAGTTATTTGTTTGTTTGTTTGTTTAATAAATTTGTATACCACCCACTACCAAAGTCTCTAGGCAGTTTACAGCACAAAACAAAGCAAGAATAAAACAAACCAAAAATATAACAGTTAAAACATTCCTCTTAAAACATTAAGTCATCCCACGCCAACTGCAAGGATTCTGTTCCGGGAAAACCTTGCAGTTGGCAAATTCGCAGTTGGACAGCCATTGAAATCAATGGCAAACAGGGGGTTATGGGAATCGCGGTTGTGAAATGACGGCAAAATACAGTGAAAAATAAGGAGGGGAATTCCCCCAAAATCACCTGGAATCAGTAAGAGGATTGAAGGACACCCCCAAAAATGACCCCCTGCCCCCCAAATGACCCCAACCCCCCAAATCACACACACACCCCAAATTCAAAAAAGTCTCACCAAACCACAGATACTCAGGTTGTGGTTGGTGAGACTTGCCACAATTTCCCAGTTGTGGTCCGGATACTCAAAACCACGATTGGGAAACCCATGGTTGGCAAGGGATGACTGTACAAATCTGATTTAAAATATCCATAAAAACACCAACTAATGGGGGGGAAGCATAGGGACATAGGAAGCTGCCATATACCGAGTCTGACCATTGGTCCATCTAGCTCAGTATTGTCTACACAAACTGGCAGCAAATTCTCCAAGGTTGCAGGAAGGAATCTCTCTCAGCCCTATCTTGGAGATGCCAGGGAGGGAACTTGGAACCTTCTGCATGTAAATATGCTGGTGCTCTTCCCAGAACATACAGAACCATTCACATTTTAATAGCAAGGTTTGTGCGGATAACAAACCTATGTGCCATGATTCATTATGTCTATTCATGTGTAATAAATTAACTGGAAATAAACATACATGTCTATTATACATTTACTCAGGAAAGGTGTATTTTCAATGCACTGATGCATTCAACCCCCACCCCATTCAATTAATGGCTACAGCATTTATCTGAAAAAATACTGTATCTAGGCAGAGATCCTCACCATGATAAAGAAAGTTTCCGTCAAAGTTCCTAATCATGGGGAGGATCTCTCCCCAAGTGCAGCATTTTCCTCTTCAAACACTGTAGCCCTGGCATTCTCTTGGGGCTTGTAAATGGCATTGTGTAACCATGTACTCTGTACACCAGAAATCTGAACTATTTTGCAAATGGAGGCCACCTTTGCAAAAACCTTCCTTGTGGGGGCCATGTCGTGCCATGTTGATGGCCATACTGTGCTGTGCTTTCCCCGGGGCTCTTGAAGCAAAGGGCCTTCTGAAGAGAAATAGAGCCCTGTCCAGTCCAACACCATTTTGGAAAGTGTGTAGGAATCACTGAAAGTGTGCAAGGGTGGTTCCGGGGGTGGGGGGGCAGGGCAAGTGCCTCCTTGTCTCCTCAGACAAGTAGTTTGCTCCTGCTGCCTGGCCCTCATTTCAGAAATGTTTCAGAAATCTAGTACATAGTTCTCCCACCCAGAAATGCAGTCTGTGCCCACTCTGTGCCCACTCAATGTTTTCCCCCTAGTATCACCACTGGAGGTGTATATTCCAACTCTACACTTTCTCCATAGAACTCCATGGGGATAGTGCTGGGGAGGACTACACTCACCAGTGCATCATTTACACCTTTCAAGATCTTCATAGGACTCTCTTTCCCTTAAAGGGGTTCCATGGGTTTTGGGCAAAACACGGCCCTACACAGTAGCAATGGTTGCTTCTGCATGGTTCTAGGGATGATTCTAACAGCAGTGCCCACGCTTCAATATTGGTTTTGAATTATGAACAAGCAGCCTCTTCCAAAGCATTTTAAGTTTTGGAGTGCAAGTTTCTAAGCACTTGGCCAAAAGCAAACCAAGCAAACTAACTATTCAGTGATTAGCAGAACACCAGACCTTCAGACTTTGGCCGAATTCAGATGTAATATGAAATTGGAGTTTAAAAGGGGGAGAGGTTGGAACTCCAGTATGTCAGAATTCATGAAACCGTGGTTTCAAGCCAAAAGTGACCTGCGATTTGCCTTGCCAAATTCTAATTTGGACTTTCGGTTTTCGCCAAGACCTCCATTTTGAAACCACAATAATAGAGATAGTGATATAGACCTGCCTGGGATTGTGTCCACTCCATGGCTGTGGTGCTTCTCTCTGGCCACCTTTCCAAGCACCAGCCCCACCCTTCCTGTCACCTATCCAGCTATGGGGTTGCCTGGGAACAGGGACACCTCCATGTCCCAGCCCAAGCTTTTCAGCCTGTCAAGTGGCATTCCCTCTTCCCACTCTGTCCCTTGCTCCCCCCCACCTGGCAAGCAGGTGGAAAAGGGGAAGGATGACAGTACAGGAACTAATTTCTTTGCTCTCTGAGAATGAAGTGACAATGATGCATGTTCACAAGAACAAACACTCCAGGTGGCAACATATGCAGGGCATCCCATCACAACACCATGGGGACATCCCCTCACAACTCATGAGAAGAACCATCAGAGGGGAGAGAGTTGCCAAGCAGAACTGTTAATAATGCACAACAACACAACCCCTTCTCCCATGGACAGCCCTCTCCTTAGAGTGTCAGGCCATTCTCTTGGGGCTCTATATCAAGCCAGTTTGCTCTATGGAGGAAAGCCACAGGGACAAGTACCTCAGTGACTGCTCTCCCTGTCTTGGTGACTGCCACCAAATAGCTGTCAAACCTTGCTCCCACCAGCCATTCACCCCTGTGGGCATGTGTAACCTTGCTTTTGCCCTGAAGTAGTGACCCCACTCTCTTGGGGTTCCTAGAGATTGGGGCTCCTCTCTCCCCCCTCTCCCATGATTCCCTGTGCTGGCAGATCTGGTTACAGTGCAACACTGTACTGAACCCAGGAATTTTGAATGGGTTAAAAGATCCATCCATGCAACTCTCCATGCTAAAATAACAGAAGTGCTGCAACCCCCTCTTCCCTGTGAAGCCTTGCACACACCCATAGGAGATTTAAACACTCCATGTGTCAGAGCCTCACTACATGAGCGGGCAGGAGTGGATGCATTTTAATACCTGAGTAAGTTGGTTTTTGGCAACTGCTTTTAGAGCTGGAAGTCGAACCCTGGTGGTTGTTTGGTTCATGTGCTCAGTTATTTTTTGCTTTAGTTCTTGTTGCTTTTCTGTTAAACGGCACTCAGGTTTTTGAGGTGAAGGCAAAGGGGCGGTTGCCTGGTTTTGATTTTGAAACAGTTCAGCAACAGTGGCATCCTCTATTTCCAACACCTCCTCCACCTGTGCCTGAGCAACTGCTTCAGTTGGTGGTAATTCTTCTTCCATATCTTGAGCCTGTGTTGCTCTTTGCAGTTCTTCCAGCTCTACTCCTGTGAATACTTTATTTCTTATTATGAATCTTCTCTGGTCTGCTAGCCTTTGTTATGTTATTTCTGTATCTGGATGCTTCTCTTTCCAAATTTGGTACATTCTTTTTAAATAACCTCTTCTAGTTGGACTAGACTTGTAATAGCAGATCATTATTTCCTTGTTTGCATTTTCCGTATATATTTTCTGGTTAAGCAATGTTTCTTCCAGTAACCTTGCAGTCTCCAGCCCTGGTTGCTCAACTGAAGATCCTGAGTCCTGTAGCCCACTTGCCACCAAATGTCCAGGGACTCCAGCACCTGGCGTGGTCCTTGTTGACCCGGGCGATGACCGATCTGGTATAGATTTATTACAGTTACGTCTCACCATATTGTTGATGGGAGAGGCACTGTCTGGCTCCTCTGGTGAGACCTGTCCAGTATGGTTGGACCTCTGGCATAGCTCTCACCTTCCTCAGACCACACAAGCCCCACAACCACACCAAGGTAGTGCCTCACTGGGGGATGATGATGATGATAATGATTATTATTATTACTACATTTATATCCTGCTCTTCCTCCAAGGAGCCCAGAGCAGTGTGCTACATACTTGAGTTTCTCTTTCACAACAACCCTGTGAAGTAGGTTAGGCTGAGAGAGAAGTGTCTGGCCCAGAGTCACCCAGCTAGTATCATGGCTGAATGGGGATTTGAACTTGGGTCTCCCCAGTCTTAGTCCAGCACTCTAACCACTACACCATACTGGCTCTCATTGGTCCTTTCATGAATAAACCCTGCTAACTGAGCAAAGAGACATCTTTTAAAGTAGTGATTCTCTTATATTTAACAGGGGGAGAGCAACTGGCCCTATCCAACCCCAGCACACCATTCCTCCTGTGGCTGTTTCTGGTGTCTAACTTATGTTTCTTTTTCGATTGTGAGCCCTTTGGGCACAGGGGACCATCTTATTAATGTATTATTTATATGTATTATTTATTTTTCTATGTAAACCGTTTTGAGAATTTTGTTGAAGAGCGGTATATAAATATTCATAGTAGTAGTAGTAGTAGTAGTAGTAGTATACCCATCCTGGAGCAGCTTCACTGGTTATCAGTTTGCTTCCAGTTGCTGGTCTTAACCTTTAAATCCCTAGGTGGCTTAAGGCCAGGGTGTCTTTCAGACTGCATCCACCCATATGAACCTGCCAGGGCTCTCCATTCTGCAACATATCAGGCCCTGATCACAGGTCCACCGTTGACTAAGATCCAGTTAGCAGAGAACTGAGCATGGGCCTTTTCAGCTGTGGACTCAACTTTAGAATACCTTCCCTCATGAACATCACCATGCTTCTGCTTTCAAGAGTTTTATGAAACCCTTAAAAAAAAACTCTTTTTAGAGAGGCTATTTGGTTTTCATTCTGTCTCTAATGGTTTTTTAATTTGTCAATCTGGTTTTAATTGGTTCTAGTGTTTTGCTTTTTAAAAAATTTCAATTGTTTTGTTGTTTTATTCCCTTTGTTTGCTGCCCCAAATAGTACTGCACTAGGGGGTGGGATAAAAATATTCTAAACAAAGAAATCCCTATACCTAACTCTTGTCAAGTGATTGCACTAGTGCAGCATTAGTCAGAATATAATCCACCATGTTTTTCATATTGTATCACTGCCCCCAATATATTGATGTGTTGCATTGTGATAAGTCTCCTTTAGCACTTGGGTAAGAGTTCATCAAACAGCACTAATTCATTTTTCTCCTTCCACTCATGATACTTTGGATCCAAACATATGTATGAATATGTCATACATAGTCTATATGCTAGGCCTGTTTTATCCAATAACATATACATTCTCCACATTTCAGCCCAAAGAGAATATTGAAATGACTTTTGGAATCTAAGTTCTTGAATACAGTTTTGCTAATTGGTAATCTCAACCTGCTCATTTGGTAAAGATGTACTATTTAAAGTGATGGCTCTTTAATACCCCTGATAACTGGGCAGAGAAGCACCTTTTACTGTGATGATTCTCTTTATTTAGCAGGGGGAGAGTAACTGGCCCTATCCACCCCCAGCACAGTACTTCCAGCGATGGTTGCTGGTGTCTATCTTATGTTTCTTTTTAGAATGTGAGCCCTTTGGGGAGAGGGTTCCATTTTATTTGTTTGTTATTTCTCTGTGTAAACCGCCCTGAGCCATTTTTGGTAGGGCGGTATAGAAATCAAATTATTATTATTTCTTGTTTACACAGTCAGACAGTTGTTATTGACTGGTTTGTTTTATCCAGACATCGAGTCCTTCCCAAGGAACTGGGATGGTTGAATTTTATTGTCAATTGTTATAGATGTCGTCACAGAATATAGGCTGTTCCCAGTAAAGCTGCTGTTTGTAATTGGCTGATGGTGATTTCTGTGGACCCTATGGTGTTGAGGTGCTCTTCAAGGTCTTTTGGAACTGCACCCAGGGCGCCAATTACCACTGGGATGATTTTGGTCTTTTTCTGCCACAGCCTTTCAATTTCAATTTGTAGATCTTTGTATTTGGTGATTTTTTCTATTTCTTTTTCTTCTATTCTGCTATCCCCTGGTATTGCTATGTCGATTATTTTAACTTGTTTTTCTTTCTTCTCGACTACAGTTATATCTGGTGTATTGTGTGGCAGATGTGTGTCTGTTTGTAGTTGGAAATCCCATAATATTTTTACATCTTCATTTTTGACCACTTTTTCAATTTTATGGTCCGACCAATTTTTGGCTACAGGTAGCTTGTATTTTTTGCAGATGTTCCAGTGTGTCATCCCTGCTACCTTGTCATGCCTTTGTTTGTAGTCAGTCTGTGCGATCTATTATTATTATTATTATTATTATTATTATTATTATTATTATTCTATTTATTAGAAGGGAGCATTTGTTCTTGTTGAGTCTGGCACAACATCCCTCTAATGGACATTGCTGATGTCTCCAGTGTGCTTTTTTTAAGGCTGTGAGCCCTTTGGGGACAAGGAACTATATCTATATATCTGTAATTATCTAAGATACACCTGTGCTAATACCGTGTGTGGCAGCTCTCGCGAGAGTTCGCAAACGAGCTGCTGGGAGGGGGAGAGGAAAGTATGTGAGAGCCAGCGTGGTGTAGTGGTTAGAGTGCTAGACTAGGACTGGGGAGACCAAATCCCCATTCAGCCATGATACTAGTGGGTGACTCTGGGCCAGTCACTTCTCTCTCAGCCTAACCTACTTCACAGGGTTGTTGTGAGGACAAACTCAAGTATGTAGTACACCACTCTGGGCTCCTTGGAGGAAGAGCGGGATATAAATGTAATAAATAAATAAATGATGGTGGCGGGGAAGATAAGGTGAATGGGTGGGCAGGTGAATGGGCAAGGAGAGAAAGTGGCGGCAGTGGGTAGAGAGAAAGTGGTGGCAGGAGGAAGAGAAGGTGGTGGTGGGAAAGAAAGCGGTGGTGGTGGGAGAGAAAGCAGCGGAGGTGGGGGAGAGAAAGCAGTGGTGGCTGAGAGGGGAGAAAGTGGCAGGCAGGGAGAAAAAATGGCTGGCCAGGCGGCCAGCCAGAGAGAAAAAAAACATTGGAGGGGGGAAGAGGAAAGAGAAGTAGGAGGAAGGGCTGAGAACAAGGGGATCGAGAAGGAGGGAGAACTAGAGGCATAGATGCTCTGTTCCTGGGCCAGCTAATTTTGATTATTTTTTCCTCATACTTTTCATTCTTTCTGCTATATAAATCACTGTGATTTTTTGTTTTTGAAAACAGTATGTGTGTGTGTGTGTGTGTGTGTGTTTTTATATATATATATATATATATATATATATATATATATATATATATATTCAATGTAAATCCAATATTCTTAATAGTAATAATTTAAAAACAGACTGAGAATTAAGGGTTCAATATGAACTCCCCACCCACCCAAGACTTTGAAACCTTTTTGAGTGGAGGCTCTCTTCTGCTTACTAGAGGAGAGCATCTGTTCTTGTTCAATCCACTACAGCCTCTGTATTTAGCATACATTGCTGATGTCTCCCATGTGCTTTTCAAACTCATTTGGATAAGTGAGAGATCAGCCTCTTTGAATACATGAGATTAGCCTCTTTGAATACTTGGGGGGGGGGGGGGGGAAGCATCTATACAGTTATTTTTTTAAAAATAACTATCCTACATAGATATGGACAGGTCATGATCAGGAATGAGGGCCCCTGATCATCTTGTTTGCCCTCTTCTACACCTTTTCCAGTTCTACAATGTCCTTTTTTAGATGTGGTGACCACTATTGTACGCAGCACTCCAGGTGTGGCCACACCATAGTTTTGTATAAGGGCATTACAATATTCGCAGTTTTATTTTTGATCCCCTTCCTAATGATCCCTAGCATGGAATTGGCCTTTTTCTCAGCTGTTGCACATTGAGTCGACACTTTCAATGAGCTGTCCACCACGACCTCAAGATCCCTCTCCTGGTCAGTCACTGACAGCTCAGAGCCCATCAGTGTATACTTGAAGTTGGGATTTTTCATCCCAAAGTGCATCACTTCACACTTGCCAACACTGAACTGCATTTGCCATTTTATCACCCACTCACCCAATTTGGAGTGATCCTTTCGGAGCTGCTCACAATCCGTTTTGGATTTTGCTAACTGAAAGAGTTTGGTATCATCTGCAAATATGGCCACCTCGCTGCTTACCCCTACTTTTCATGCCACCTCACGACCCCACGATCTCTCTCCTGACACTGACAGCTCAGATCCCACCAGTGTATATGTGAAGTTGAGGTTTTCAGATCCCTGTCTGTATCACTGGAGAGTTCCTCCCAGGCAGTGTAGAACTGAGCTAAATGGAGCAGAGCCCCACATATCATGAAAATAATGTAATATCAAGCACTTGAGTACTTTACAGTCCAAAATTATCTGTCTACAAATGGATAAGACTTGGCATTTTGTGATGTCATTCCATGCTATACAAAATTACATGATCTTTCCCCAAGGAAGCTTTTCCCCAGCCACTTTGGAGCTTCCTTAATTTAGATGTTTTCATTGCTAGAGCTGTTAAAAGAAAAGAAAAATCCATACAGATTTACTGTTTTGCCCTTAATTGGGACAAGTGGATTTCCCCCCATCCCATCCACTCTTTTTCAAGAACAACCAAGCTGTTTTATCTCAAGCTTTAAAAGGGGGGGGGGAATCTAGAGAACAGTCCCTTATAGTATGAGTTATATTTGCACCATTTATAGCTTTAAATGAAAGCAATAAAATTAATTAACATTTGAGGACAAGAATGAAGGATGAAGAGGACTTTCAAAGAATTAGGGGAGATTGTGCTCATTTAGTACCTTTTTAGACTAAGTCTTTTAGGGGGTGTGTAAACTGGCTCTGTTTGAGCCTGGTTTGACAGATTCAGGATTGAACCTGGTCACACACCATGTGGTCATGCAAATGGCCTCCACGCATGTTTAGAATTCATGCAAATGGCCCCCGCATGTTTGCAGAGGCCCAAACTGGGCTGAAGAAGGCCCAGATTGAGCCACTGCCGGCCTGGACTACTCTGAGGAGGCCGGTGTGGCTTCCCCCACCACCACTACAACAAATGGGACATTTAAGTGGTAACAAACTCCCCTCCCACACCCTCTAGACTTAGGGAAGTCCCCCACCCCTTTTTAATTTTATTTATTTATTCGATTTCTATACCGCCTTTCCAAAAATGGCTCAGGGTGGTTTACCCAGAGAAATAAGAAATAAATAATATTTATTATTTATTTGGGGCTCCCTGTCCCCAAAGGGCTCACAATCTAAAAAGAAACACAAGATAGACACCAGCAACAGTCACTGGAGGTACTGTGCTGGAGTGGATACGGCCAGTTATTCTCCCCCTGCTCAGTAAAGAGAACCACCATGTTAAAAGGTGCCTCTTTGCCAAGTTAGCAGGGGCAAAGGGGAATCCTCACCAGATTCAACTTTACCAGTAGAGATCCAAACCAATTCAGTGGCTGAGCCAGACCAGGTCTGGTTTGACCAGAACCAAAACTGAACCTGGCTGGTTTTGTGAAATCTTTAATAGCTATTTATTTATTATATCAATAACCAATAGCTTTCCAATGTGTCCTACAGCAAGTTTCTAATGTTTAGCTTGGCCATTCAGCTAAACTATTGCTAGGCTAAGATTCTTGTTAAAATAAAAGCACTATAACAATTGGCTTCCATTGCCCATGATGGTACTACCCATGGGAAATTATTCCAAGGATTTTTCTCCATCTGTAAATTGAAGAATTTACAGCCTCTCAATGTAAATACAGCCTCACAATGTTCAACAGCATTCTAAATTAGAGCAATAATGACGTTAACAATAATTTTAGATTATGGGCTGAAGGTCCTGCTTTGCATTAACTGACAATTAAGATCAAACTATTTACTTGGTAGTAGCCTTCAAAGAGATAATTCTAAAATAAATAAATGCCATTTCTGAATTAAAATGAACAATTCACCAATCTATGTATTGCCAGACCTATCCTTAGAAAAAAGCACTTTTTGTTTTTTGTGCTTGTAAGCTTCATGAGAAGGATAGGGGCTACAGGCAAGATTTTCTATATGAATTTATAATTTTCTCTATGGAAAACAGAACAACCCTTGTCAGGCATAAATGCAAGGTTGAATGAAAGCATTGGACTGGGAGGAGAGAAAGCAGGGTTCCCGTTGTCTCTCCCTTTCTCCAGGGCTGTTCAACATTGGCCCTCCTGCAGATGTTGGCCTACAATTCCCATAAACCCTGGCTATTGGCCACTGTGGCTGGGGTTTATGGAAGTTGTAGTCCAAAAACAGCTGGCGGGCCTAAGTTGAGCAGGCCTACATATACATTCATTTAGTCCTCCATTCATGTCTGATAAGGGGCTAGTGTATGCATACTCCTCTTTAACAGCTCAGTGATACTGAGCCAAATATTTGAGCTAAGCGAAATAGTGCTGTTCATATGTCATCATCCTTATCTATAAAACGCTTGGTGTCCGTCCGTGGACGGACACCAAGCGTGTGTCCGTGCCTCCCTGGCTTCTTCTGGGCATGCGCGAAGCGCATGGCCAGAACAGAGCCAGGGAGCCAGGACCGCCAGCACCCGGCGGCCATCTTGGGTGGCCAGAAGCAGCCGCCCCGAAGAAGCCAGGTAAGTGGCGACGGGGGACACTGGCTGAGGCGGCGGCAAAGCCGCCGCCTCTGCCAGAGGAGACGGCACGGCCAAGGAGGCGGCAGAGCCATGGCCGAGGCCTGGCCGTGGTGCCGCTTACCCGGCTTCTTCGGGGCGGCCGCTTCTGGCCGCCCAGGATGGCCACCGGATGAGGCGGCGGAGAAGACAATGCGGCGGTGGGCCCGGGCAGCGGTGGACCAGGCCGGAGCCGCGGGCGGAGGTGGGTGGCGGGCCCGGCCGGAGCCGCGGGCGGCGGTGAGTGGCGGGCCCGGCCAGAGCCGCGGGCGGGAGGGGTAATGGCGGCGGTGGTCTGGAGCGCAGAGCTCCCCTAGCGCCCGTTATCCAACGGGCTACAAAACCACTAGTAATCATATAATGAGAGAGGTCTGTTATTGTAATACCTAGCAAAAAGGATTCCATGATTGATAAATAGGGTATTTCCCCGCCTCAGCTTAATGATTAATTTGAAGATGTTATACTTTTTAATATTCTGATATTGAGCTTTTGGGTTGGGTGTGTGTAATTTAATTGTGGATAAACAACAACAAACAAACAAACAAATAAAGCAAGCCAGTATCAGCATGGAGCTGTTACTCATTGAATGTAATGGGTGCCTCCATAAAGCAAAAAGACTAGAGTCAACACTTTCTCAATGCACCACTGTTTTTATTGGGCCCAGTGCATTTTAGAAGCAGATCCTTCAGTGGGACTGTATGAATAGGTCACATACTCTACTTGGACCTGGCAATTTAAGCTTTTGTTTTAGGAGAAATCAACATGTTCAGGTAGTCTTTGTATTTTGTGTATAGGGGTGTAGCTACAATTGAACAGCAGTGGGGGTGTGGGAGACAAATGCCCTTGGGTCCCACCACCTGAGTGATAGCTTGCTTAGTTCTCCCCCTTGTGCCTCTCTGAGAAACAAGCAGGGCAGGGGCAGGTCGGGGCCAGTCTTCACATTTTATCCCATTGCCCACTCCAACCTTGCTATGCCCCTGTGTTAGAGTTTGCTACAGGGAATAGTAGATAGTCTCTTCTGCCCATTGAGAGGTATTAGAACAAGTGCCCTTGTGGCTCTTGGCAAAATCTGTCAGACTATTACTCTTGCTGGCCTCCAAAACCTGCTCCCTGAGGTTACTGCCTCACCTCATCTCATGGAAGGGCCACCACTGTTGAAGCCTTACAGGGGAAAGCAGCTGGTGGTCAGCAATTTGGAGAAGCAAAGTAAGCCTAAATTTGAATCCTCGATTGGAAGTGAGTTACTCTGCTGAATGGTGTTGAAGGTACCATTGTATCATCCAAATTCTGCTGCTTGCTTGCTTATTTATTTATTTATTTATTTATTTATTCGGTTTTTATACCGCCCTTCTGAGCTGGCTCAGGGTGGTTTACAATTAAAAAAACAGAAATCATTTAAAACAATTAAAACAGAAATACAAATATAAACACAAATTTAAAAACATCTTTAAAAACTATTAAACTATCAAAACAATTAAAACCCTGAAAACCAGGTTAACATTAAAACAATTAAAACTAATTAAAAACCCTGAAAGGCCAGGCCAAACAGATGGGTTTTAAGGGCTCTCTTGAAGGTCAGTAAAGAATTAAGATTATGAATTTCTGCTGGGAAATGCACATTCCACAGCCCAGGAGCAGTTACAGAGAAGGCCTGCCTCTGAGTCGCCACCAAAAGAAACGGTGGTAACTGGAGACGGACCTCCCCAGATGTCCTTAACGTGCACTGGGGATCATGTAAAAGAAGGCGCTCTTTAAGATATCTCAGACCCAAGCCATTCAGGGCTTTATTGTTTGTTTGTTTGTTTGTTTGTTTGTTTATTTATTTATTTATTTATTTATTTATTTATAAATAATAAATTTATTTATAAATAAATATTTAAATATTATTTATAAATAAATAAATAATATAATATAATAAATATTTATAATAAATTTATTTATAATAAATAAATACATTTATAAACTGCCCCATCCAGAGGCTCTGGGCGGTGTCTGGAAGCTGTTTGTCAGCAGCTGGTCTTTTGTGCCTCTGGTGTTCAGACAATTTCCTTTCTGTTCAACTGGAAGCTGTTTGTTAGTTAATAAGTGTTGCATTACTTCATCTGCTATTATTCCAGTTAATAATTTTAAGGGGAGGTGACAAGGAGCTGTAAGGCCGTTCAATCTGCCTGCAAGGACAAGGAGCTGCAAGGCCATTCCATCTACCTGCAGGGACTTACCAACTCCGCCCCTATTTGGTTATTACCTTTAAAGGTAATAAACAGCACTTTGTATTTTTCCAGGAAACATATCGGCAGCCAGTGTAACTGTTTCAAAACAGGCATAATATGGTCTCTCCAGGTTGCCCCAGAACCAATCTGGCTGCCGCATTCTGAACTAACTGAAGTTTCCAGACTACATACAAAGGCAGCCCCACGTAGAGTGCATTGCAATAGTCAAGCTGGGAGATTACCAGCTGATGCACCACTGTTTTGAGGTCATCTCCTTCTAGGAATGGGCGCAGCTGTCGAATCATCAGCTGTCGAATCAGCCGAAACTGATAGAAAGCACTCCTGGCCATGGCCTCCACCTGAGATACTAGGGTGAGGTCTGGGTCCAGGAGTACTCCCAAGCTGCACACCTGCTCCTTCTGGGGAAGTGTAACCTCCTCCAACACAGGAAGATCTAACTCACCCCTCAGATTCTGAGCACCCACAATGAGCACCTCCGTCAGCTTCAATTTGTTATCCCTCATCCAGCCCATTACTGCCTGTAGGCAGGCATTTAGAGAATGAGTGCCATTTCCTGAATATGGAAAGGAGAAGTAGATTTGGGTGTCATCAGCATACTGATAACACCCAGCACCAAACCTCCTGATGACCTCACCCAGCGGTTTCATGTAGATGTTAAAAAGAATTGGTGACAGAATGGAGCCCTGAGGGACTCCATATAACAGCTCCTGTTTTGAGGAGCAACTGTCACCAAGCTCCACCATCTGGAATCTACCCAAGAGATAGGAACAGAACCACTGCAAAGCAGCGCCCCCTATCCCCAAATCCCCTTGGCGATCCAGAAGGATATCATGGTCGATGGTATTGAACACTGCCGAGAGATCCAGAAGAACCAGCAGAGTCATACTCCCTCTGTTGATTCCCCGGTAAAGGTCATCCGTCAGGCCGGCCAAGGCTGTCTCAACCCCATAGCCAGCCCTAAAGCCAGTTTGAAATGGGTCTAGATAATCAGTTTCCTCCAAGATTGCCTGGAGCTGGCCAGCCACCACCCTCTCAATCACCTTGCCCAACCAAGGGAGATTGGAGATTGGCCTGTAGCTGTCCATCGCTAAGCGGTCCAAGGAAGGCTTCTTTAAGAGTGGTCTAACCATTGCCTCCTTCAGGCAGGGGGGCACCCTACCCTCCCTCAGCGATGTATTTATGATATTAACTAGGCCACCTCCAACAATCTCCCTGCTAGATAGAAGCAGCCAAGTCAGGCAAGGATCCAGAGAACAGGTGGTAGGCCGCACCGCCCCTAGCGGCTTGTCCACATCCTCAGGAGCCACAGATTGAAACTGATCCGGACTAATACTGCAAGAGGGATTGCTGGACACCTCCTCCATAGACCTTGCAGAAATAGTGGAGTCCAAGTCAGCCCGAATACAGGAGATCTTATTTGCAAAGAACCCATTAAATGCATCACAGCAGAGCAACTCCTCGGACCTAGGTGGTGCTCCCTGCCAGGATAAGGCCTGATCCTGGTGTTCACGCACAGGCGAACCCAGGCTTCCCTAGCCCAGGTTAGGCTGCATGTGAGAACAGCCTCAACAAGTGCTACAGTCAACAGATTTCATATGCTTTGTGTAACAGAACACAAAATGGCTTCGGCAAAATTCAATTTTTAGCTTCTTTTCTTAGCTTCTTCTAGGCTCTATAAATAAAAAAACCCACATGGCAAATATGTCTAAAAAAGAATGCCTATCCATAACATTTGTACAGCTATCTGTAAACATATACATATTTTTTTATTGTGAATGACTGTGCATGTGCTCACTTTAAAGCCAACCTGGGTAGCTTTTCCTTCCTAACTTGCTTTCACACAACCACTTCTACCCAGGTTTTCCTCTTAACTTGTTTTCACACAACTGAAATTTGGGAGCACACACAGTACCCAAATGTGGGTAGAACACAATTTTTGATTGTGAATGACCTCAGTGTGTGAACAGAGCTGTGGTTCAAGGCCCAATCATTTTGCTTCCTCATTTTGCTTTAGTTGTAATAAGACAACTAAACCTCTCTAATTGCCTAGACAGTAATGAACCCATAGCAACTGCATCTAGAAGGAATGATTGCAACTGACATTGGAGGACAGCTAAAAGGCTGGGGTGAGGAGAGAACAAAAGAAATAAAACAAAAAATGAAACCTAAGATGGGGGTGAAGACAACAGTAGTGCTCATGCATAACAATACACTGATAACACCTCCCTGCCTCTCTAAAGCAGTTTGAGATATAGCATGGGACTGGAATTGGCTGTTCTAAGCAGGGGGGCGGGGGGAATTAGAACTTCCACTGGATTTATACAAACCCCGTATGTGAAGTGCCTCTTTGATTTCTGGCCCACAGTCCCATGCTCTGTTGTTTCACATAAACAGTGACCTGGTTCTCTTGACTGGAAGTCCATTGTAGGAACTTCCAGATTGGGTCCAGCAGCCATAGGTGCTCCTGAAAATGGATTGTGTGGGCAGCAAAAAACCCAGCAAAAGGATCAGGAAGTGATGTTCAAGGAGCATCCTAGTCGGTCAGCATGCTAAAGTGTTAGGCAGTGAGAAAACCCCAGATTCTAATCCTACCCATCCATACATAACCTGGTTCAAACAATCCAGTATGGGAATATAGTACATTCATACATATTGCCATTATTCTTGTTGTTCTCATGTACAATCATATATGTACTTATCTGCCTACAGAATCAACACTTTTGATTCAACATTTGCCTACAGAATCAAGAATCCTGGTGGGTGTCCTTTCTCTGACTTATGTGGCCCCCATTTAAAAAGCAACTAAAGACTGTTATTTGTTCAGGGTTATTTGTTCAGGCTTTTACCCCTTAGGGATTGCCAGTCTCGCTGCTCTTGGCTTTTTATAGCTGCTGCTTTTTGGTGTTTTCTTATAGTTTTTATAGTTTTTAATGTTTTAATGTGATCTTTATGGAGATTTATTTATTTATTTATTTATTTAACATTTTCTATCCTGCTCTTCCTCCAAGGAGCCCAGAGCAATGTACTACATACTTAGGTTTCTCCTCACAACAACCCTGTGAGGTAGGTTAGGCTGAGAGAGAAGTGACCAGCCCAGAGTCACCCAGCAAGTATAATGGCTGAATGGGGATTGAAAGGCAGTATATAAATTTAACTATAAATAAAGTAGCAATATAACCAATATAATTATTTTTAAAAAACACTCTAAAAATGCATATTATTCACTAACAGCTTTAGTTTAGTTTTTATTCCACAATCACAAATTAAGCATTCATTAACTCACTTCTCCATGGACAATGGAATAAATCTAATCGAGGAAGGGTGTAACATTTTTTCAGAAATACAATTTTATCATGGCCAGCTGGGGGTAATGAAACAGTGAAACTCCTTTCTTTTTAATCAGGCTCATGGATTTAGTCATTTGATTTATAACCTTCTTATTTTTATTTCTTGGAGTGATACCACTTCCCTGAACATAAAATGCTAGCGTGTGTGTGTGTGTGTGTGTGTGTGTGTGTGTGAGAGAGAGAGAGAGAGAGAGAGAGTATGAAATGGATTCATACAACATGCAGTATAGTCAACATTATATTGGTATTTTATATTATAGTGTTACTGAACATTATTATATTTGTTTGATCTTTTAAAATCAATCTCTTGGGTAATTTTACCCAAGTACCTTTGTCACCATACAAACTGGAACTGAAATTAACCTGGCCTACTATAATTTTGTATGAAATATTTGTAATTTATATCCAGACTGAGAACTGTGACCGGTCATGGAAGTACAGTTGGGCAGAGTGCTTGATTATGCTGAAAAACAATTTGCATGTATAATGATGTGATGATTTGTATTTTTTAGTATTGCTTGTTAAACTTGTGAATTTTAAAGCCTAGGTTGATAGAAATGTCTACTTATGTACAGGAGGTTGATTGACAGCAGCAGAAGTGAGACCCCTGCAGGAGGGACAAGGAAACCCTGCTTGGAATGCAGGAGGAGGTAGACTCAGAGCAAAGTGACAGAAGTCAGTTGGTTAGGTGGATGACAATTAGTCAGACAGTGAAGAGGAGAGAAGATGAGCCAGAGGCAGGGGGGGAAAGAAGGGCTCTGAATAGGGTAGATTTCTCTGGTGAAGAGAGAGGTGGGGCTTAAGTGGAGGCAGGGGTAGATCTGTTCTCCACTGGAAAGCCAGAGCCTGTTCAGGGTAGACACAACAGTCCACAGGAGGAAGGCTGAGCAGAAAATCTGTAACCAGGCAAGGCAGCTGAACCCCAGAGTGGAGAAAGACCGTTCACATCTCTGTAAGCTATGACAACACTTTGATGCCACTATCCTTCTGCACCACTAGAACTTGTAACCATTACACTTAAAGAACTTTTGTTAAACAATAAAACCCTGTTACTTAGTTTTATTGTGTATTTTGTTTCTTCTCGCACCTCACCTAAAGAGAGATCCTCCACATGTTACCATGTGTGTGGGGGTGGGGTGGGGAGAGGGAACTGTTCTTAGATCCTGCCTGATCAGATCTGAGTGGTGGTAGCAAAGATACCCTGAAGTAGGGTGGACCCTCACACATGTGAAGTGGAGGAATGGCAAATTTTGCTGACCCTGCTCTTCCCGCTGAAGCCCACTCTGCTTCCTAAAAATACATATCTGAGGGTCCCACAACAGCCAGGGTCCCACAACAGCCATGCAAAAGCTGCAATGCAATTGCCTGTGTCTGCTGCCCTGCCACCACTGGCTACAGAAGATGTGTGTGGGGTGGGGTGGGGTGGGGTGGGTCTGACTGCATGTCCAGCCAGCCAGCATGGTACAACACTCACCTCACTGCCTACTCCTCTTCCTTTCTTCTACCCTGCTTTCTTATCCGTCACTTCTTCCTGTCTACCTTTTTTTTGGGGGGGGGATGAGTATGTGAGAAGGAGAAACATTAAAAGAGTGCCTAATCAAGTTGTTACGAGAGAACGAACAGGGAGTGAAATGAAGAACAGAGCAGATCAGGGGCAGATCTTTAGGCAAAATGGGCAGTGCTCATCTTAAATTTCGCAGTCAGCCATCTGGTCTCTGCTTCCATTTTGTGAGCCTACTACCTCCCTCTGTTGTCCCTGCTGCTCTTTCCTGAAGCTTGATGCTGCTTTAAGAGTTGTGAGGGTGGGCAATGGTAGCACAGAACAAATGAAAAGTCCCTTTTAAAATATTAATATTAATAAGGCAGAGCCAATAAACATGCTCACTTTTGTTTTTGTATAGTGGGTGGTCATAGAACTGTCCTATAAACCAATCAGAGTGGGACTAGGCTGATTCGCTGCCTGAGGAGTCAGAGTGCCCAGAGAGTGGGGAAGTCTTCTTCTTTTAGCTACTCAGGAGAATCCAATCACCATTTTGGTTATAGAGCAGGTAGGCTGGCTGGCTGTTGGTAAGTCTGATCTTTTGCTGGATTATTTGTGTTTGGAGGGGAGGAATGCAACCTCTGCTTTCTCTATGATCTGATATGTATGCAAAGCATTATGGCCCATTCTCCAAATGGCATGCCATTAAACACTGGAAGGAAGAACAAACTGTAAGACTGGACTAATTAGATTAGAAATTGGCATAAGAAGCCAGAAAGTTCTTTTAGGGCATATGCATAGATTTCTGAGTCCAAACTGCTTTTCAAATAATTGCAGAAGAGGCTTTCCATGTGGGTGTGCTGTAGAGAATGAATGGATTCTGTTGGAAGGGAAATAATTTTAAAAATCCATTTGCTATGCAGAGCTAACCAGGTTCACCTATGGACTGTGACCAGTATCTGTAACATTAATATGTCCACTGGGGTTTTATGGTTCATTGGGCAAGGATTAAGGAAGTGATCTATATATATTTTTTAAAAGTTGCTTGCTGGGATGGGCACACAGGCTAAGTGGTGGGCACCCAAGGTGAGCAGAGAATGGCACCCAGCTGTTCAGTAGGCATGGAGTAGGAAGATAGTGTCCCTATGCATCTTTGCTTCCCATGTTGTCCTCTAAGTTATAGGAGATGGTTCATAGCTGCAGCAAGCATCATTGAAAAACCTGTGGTTGATCTATTATGTATGCATTTTTAAATAGCCAGGCAGAGCTGCCCTTGTAACTTCAGAATACATTTTTTTCTCCACTTTTGTAGCTGGTCTATACTTTACCTCATATAGATTTTAGATTACCTTAGATTACCTAAGGTATAGACTACCTTATATAGATTATATAGATTTATAATCTATATTACATAGATTTATATAGAGATATAGATTTATTTACTTTTGCATGCATAGCCTGTGCTTCCTCCAAGAAGTTCAGAGTGGTGCACATGGTTACATTTATCCTCCCAACAGCACTATGAGAAAGGTTATGCTGAGAGATAAGTGACTGTCCCAGAGTCACCCAGTGAGTTTCATGGCTCCATGAGGATTTGAACTTGGATTTCCCCAGCCTAGTCCAGCACACTAATATCTGTACCACTCTAGCTCAGACTTCTTTCTTGTTGTTGTTATTAGTAGTAGTTTTCGTTTTTGAAATAATCAGGCAGACAGAGCTGACTTGGTGACTTCATGCATTTACTCTCTACAGAAGCAGCCTTTTGTAGCTGGTCTATGCTTTACTTGTGGCTTGTACAGTTCTTTTCCTGTGTGCGTGCACTCTTTTGTTTTGATCCTGCCATGTTTGATACAAATCTACACACTACTGTAGTCCTGTTAAGTACTAAGTGTGGGGGAGGAGAGAGGAAGAAAAAGGGAGGGGGAAGGAGAAAATGGCATTGGTGCTGAAGAGCCCCTGGTGGCGCAGTGGTAAAACTGCCGCCCTGTAACCAGAAGGTTACAAGTTCGATCCTGACCAGGGGTTCAAGGTTGACTCAGCCTTCCATCCTTCCGAGGTCGGTAAAATGAGTACCCAGAATGTTGGGGGCAATATGCTAAATCATTGTAAACCGCTTAGAGAGCTCCGGCTATAGAGTGGTATATAAATGTAAGTGCTATTGCTATTGCTATTGCTATATACTTTTAGTTAAATCCACACAAGATTTCCTTGTGTATATGAGTGAAGTAGCTATAAGACAGGGGTACACACAACCAAAGACTTCTGGGTCCAGGCTGGGCCTAACCCTTTCTGCTGATCCAGGGGCTTGGTAGGCATCAGTGTTGGGCCTCACTAGGCCACAGCAACTGTGCAACTGATCAACTTAGTTCGGGAAATAAGGCTGTGCTCATGGAATACCAGAGAAGGCATACCAGGGGCTTGGTAGGCATCAGTGTTGGGCCTCACTTGGCCACAGCAACTGTGCAACTGGTCCACTTCGTTCGGGAAATAAGGCTGTGCTCAGGGAGTACCAGAGAAGGCATTTTGTTAATACTTGAGGACATGCAAAATTATTGTCCTTGAAGAACGTACATTGTAAAAATATATTCAGCATGTTTTGTTTTGTTCAGTTCAATAAATTCTCCATATAGCACTAGCATAAGATTTGTCAGAAGCAGCTGCTTCACAAGCAGTTTGCTACAAGATGCTGTTTCTGCATCACTATATTTTCAAGTGCTTAAATGCACCACAGACTATATGTATGACCTAAGATGTGAATAATTGAGATTTCTTTCTTTTTTTAGATTTAAAGTGTGGAACTGCTATCTGAATAATTTAAGGCACAGGCTATACATACAATCTATGGCACATTAACTGCTTGAAAACACAATGATACAGATATGACTTTTTCTGGCATACTGTGAGGCTTTTCACATGTGTGTGCAAAACCAGACTAAGGGAGCCCAGCCTGGTTTTGAATGTGCATGTGTACCGCCAGGATTGGGCCAATCCTGGCAGCACTACAGCACCAAATGCACCTATGAAGCCTCCCTTTAAAATGAGGTTAAGGGAGGGGGTGCTCGCTTAACCTCATTTTCTGGATTGTCTGTCAGCCGCAGCTGCAAGCAGCCATGGCTAGCAGACTTGGGGAGGAGGGATCACTGCATACTCATGTGGTGCATTATTCGAGCTCCAGGGTGATGCATCCTGGCACCCCGACCCTCGAAGCAGCCAGTGCTCATCTGGGTGGGTGATCCACTCACCCAGGGAAGGCGGAATGATCATCTTCAAGTAAGCTCTTTAGGGTTTCCTCCCTGCAAACCCTGTAGCCCTTTTCACTGCTTGTGATAAAGGGCTCTGTAGGTGAAGCAGATGCAGTTATTTTAACCACATTATAATGGTGTGCATGGAACTGTTTTTGGCAGTTTGATTTGAATTCTGGCTGGCAGTCCAGTCCAGTCTATTTAGTCATCTTTCTGCCCAAGGTTTCTCTGCTTCCTTTTTTTTTTTAGGTTTAAATTCCTGGTTTATTTTTAAATTTTTAAATTGTTTTAAGTTTTTTGTATATGTTTTTAACTTGTTTTATGCTATTGTTAACCGCCCAGATACAAAAGTTTGGGGCAGTGTACAAATTTGATAAATAAATAAAATAATAAATAAACAAGGTTGAACTGGTTCAAGCTGGTTAGAGGGGCTCTCTGAGGACGGCTGAGGGCAAGAGGGCACCTTACTGGATTTAGCTGTGGTGGTTCCTCTAAACCCCGCCAGTGCTCCCCCGCCAGCAGTGCAGGCCAGCAGTGGCCCACAGCCTCCCCAGCCACCCTAAGAACCCTTTTAGAGGCAGGATTCCATCTTGCTTGTAAATCCTCACCAAATTCCCCTTTACAAGCATAGCCCGTGAACTGGGTTGAACCAGTCCACACTTAGACCATCCACCTTTTTGTTAGGGTGGTCAAATCAAACCAAACCAGTTCTGCACACTTCTACCACATTATCACAAGCCTCCTTCTAAAGATGGTATAGTTAAATGGCTGTAACCATATGGGATGTCTTCATTTAAAATCTCAACATACTGAAATTATTCGTGCTCCTTGTGTTTTTCCACTGAATTTCTCACTGTGCTATGGAGATGTCTGCTCCCAGCCTCTTCTCTCAGCACTCCTCAGCATTTTTAAATCCACACACTATATTCCATCTGCAATGCTTGTATTGTTAAAGTCTTCTTTCAAATTGTAATATGGGAGAGTGGATATGAACATGAAAAGAAAAGAAAATGCCGTGTCTTTAGAATATAGCAATTTAATTGTGTGCTATTGTTGCTTGCCAGCAATGAACTAAAGAGGTTAATGGATCACAGATCTGGCAAGCAGCCATGTTTCCTCCCATTCAGGAACATTGGGGTGGATTTTTATGGTTGCTTGCTTGTTGGTAAATACAAGTTGTAATATTTCACATAACTTGTTAAAAGAAACCACTCAGCTCTCTTTTGTCATTCAGAGAAAATTTCATTTGATGAAGATGAATAAGGAATGAATAATAGGGTCCTGAAGCTAATTTCTCATGCATCTTGCAAGTGGTCTTTGCACTTGGACAAAGTGGCTATAAACTGTTGCCTTTTTTTAAAAAAAACTTCAGTATGATGTTACTAATGTGCTTGTTCAGTGATGGTTAATTCAAAATGTGAGTGCTACAACAAGTCCACAAATCCTATGTCTAACAAATACACAATGGCAGAGCCTAGCAGGTCAAGAGAAAGAGTCCGGTATGCCATGGTCAATAAGGAGCACCTACCAGGTCAATGTTCAAGAGGTAAAACCCAGCAGGCCCTGGTGGATCAGGAGGGGGAGTCTGGTGTATCAGATGGCAGAACTGCAGAAAGCATTTGTTCAAAGGTGTATTGTGATGTGCTTACAAGTCCCATGCAACCAAGCAATAAATTCACACATAATATCGTGCCAATGATTTAATTGCAAAAGTAACACAGTCTAGACCAATTACACAATTAATAATCAATTCATTCATTCATTAATTATGGCATAACAGATACTTCAGGCAGATACCTCAAGAAAGTGAGCCAAGCTATGGATTATAGGTCAAAGCAGATATGAGACATACAAAAAGATAAATTAAATATACAGGTGACTTTTACAAGCACACACATATCCCATCCCTTCTCTTTTGCTGAATACTAGGAGCAGAGGACAAACAAAAGGGGGCCACATTTGCCTTCTTCTGGGATGCTTGTAAGCTTCTGAAACAAACAAGCACAAACAGAATTAGAGACAGGTGACTTGCCCAAGGCCACAAACTAAGTGGGTTTTGCATCTCAAAACATCAAAACAAATAGCATGCCAGTCAATTGGCCCCACAATTACACTGCAACACAATACCATTTCACAGAAGGCAAACCACTGAGTATGAGACACCACAGTTTCATCTGTTCTTAAACAGGCAGTGATGAGGATTTCAAAAATTCCTCTCTGGAGCCCTCCACCTTAGACATATGGGACAGAGCCTTTTCAGCGGCAGCTATGAGGCAATGGAACTTCTTCCCCCAGGATATTCATGCTCCATCTCTCCTAGCTTCCAGACCTTCACTTAAGACTCATTTGTTCTGTTGGACCTTTCAGACAGATCGATTTGGGGCTTTGGGGTATGCTGTTGGTTTCATGCTCTCTTTTGTTTTTGGTTTGAGTTTTATTATTTTTATTCTTGTGTTTATGGTTTTCTTTTAATAATATCGTTAGGCACTTTGGTTATGAAGACAAAAATGGCACATATATTAAATACAGCATGTAGTAACTGCACAAGAAACTAAGAACAAGTTTAAAATACAAGCTAAAAATCATGCAATTCTTTTGATCCCACCATTTCTGCTTCAACATAACATACATTTCATGGAAAGCAAACCAGCTAAGTTCACACAGAGATCACCCCAGATAAATTAACTCCACTTCAAATAATGTATGCCCCAAATTCATATTCCAGCTATATCACCCTCAGTCAATACCCTTTGACAAATTTACCCCTTAATTCATAACCTGCTCCACTCATCCCCCAAATCACCTGGATCATAGCAGGACCACAACATTAGACAATAGGCGTTTTTGTTTTTTTTAAAGCTAAAAATCAGCTTGTGTGGGTTTTCTTACTATTTTCAAAAATAGTAAGTGTTAGACTCTAACACTAAGTTAACAAGTGTTAGACACTAAGTGTTAGACACTGAGCCGGGTCTCACGATCGGTGAGACCTGGTTTTGGATGCAGAGCGGGGAGAGTGGGCTAAGCCCACTCTCCCCGCAGATGATCCTGCTGGAAGCCCTGGGCAGCATGATTGGCCGCCCACATGATTGCCAGCTCCGTGACGGATCCAGCGGATCTCATGATCTAGAAATAACTAGGCTCTCCTAGCCCAATTATTGCAGATCGTGAGAATAGCCCCACTAAGTGTTACAGACAATCTGTGTGTAGAGCTGAAAGGGGGTTTGAGGGAAGAGTAGGCTTTGCTCTCTCTGCAGATGATCACCTAGCCCTGTCTGGGTGATTACTGGCTCTATCACAGAGCCGGTCAGGGCAGCCGGGTTCAGGGGCCTTCTGGCCTCAGAAGTCCCATAAGGCACAGTACGTGTGCATGGTGCCTTTGGGGGAGCCTCTCGACACCAGCAGGCTCCCAGTTGGGAGACTACTTGTGAGTCGGTGTGGTGTGGAGCCACGCCACAAGAACACACAAGCAGTTAACCCGCTTGTGCCCAAAACCTGGATTAAGTGGTGGCCTACCCAAGAGGGTTTGCCTCTGCGTCGGTGGGAGCTGTTCTGCTCCTGTTGTTTCTCATGTGCAGTGGAAACTGGGCTGGGCTCCCTTAACCTAATTTCTACTGCGCGTGAGAATAACCTCACTGTGTTAAACTAAACGATTTGTCACAATGGACATAAGATGCAGGCCCACATGTTCCTCAGCCTAATGCACAGGGGCGGAGCCACCATTGGGCCAACGGGTTCAAAGAACCCGTGCCGGTGGCCAATCAGGAGCGGTGAAAGCGGCCCTGACACGCCCCCCATATCTGACGTCAGATGCAGGGGCGGTAGTTTAGCTCCCAAGCGGGGGCCGCACGGCCCCTTCAGGAGCTAAGACTGGTGCTGTGTTCACAACACAGCCCAGGAGCGACTCTTCCCTGTAGGGAAGAGCCGCTCCTGGGCTGTGCTGTGAACGCAGCACCAGGCTTCGTCTAACTGCCGAAGGGGCCACGCGGCCCCTTCAGCAGTTAAAAATGGCAAGCAGCAGCAACTCCCAAACGGAGCCTCAAGGCCAGACCACTCCCCCGCGTCTGAAGTCAGATGTGGGGGCGTGGCTATCCCCTGCTTCTGACGTCAGATGCAGGGGGCGGGGCTATCGGGGCACCCGCCGCGGGTGCACATGGGCCGCCGGTGGGCTAGCTATGCCCCTGCTAATGCAGATAGTGCCAGTCCACTTGCAGTGGTGCAAGCTTCTAAGGAAGTGCTAGCAGTCTTGTGCTTTGGGGGCAAGAGTGCAAATACTTAAAGTAGCATGTCTGTATTCTGGAAGCACTACTTAGAATGGAAGCACATTGCTGATGATCAAGTGATATGTTTCCAATCTAAGTAGTGCTTCTGGAGTGCAGATGTGCTGCTTTATATATTTGCACTTGATTCTTTTGCAAAAGTGCAAGACTTCCAGCACTTTGTTAGGAGCCTGCAGCAGCAGGGATGCCTTGGCACTGCCCTGTGTTAGACTATGGAACATATGAGCTGGAGAATCAGACGAAGAAGTACAGCCATGCATTGTTATTGCTCCATTGTGCAACACGTTTTAAACCAAATTTTATTCTATAATAAGTAAACATGGGTTGTCCCCCCCACACCCACTTTTCATGCCCTGATGATAAGCACTATATCCAGAATATTTGTTTTCTCATTTGGCTTCTTGAGTCTCATAATGGTCATTCTCATGAATTATCAGTGACCACCATCTGTCTATCCATCTTAGTTATCTCATTTTTTTCCTTCCATCAGAAACTCAACCAATTGGATTACCTCTGCTGTTCTGTCTCATCTCCTTCTTTGCAGGCTTCAATATTCCCAAAGAGGATTAGCAAGTTTACCTTTAGGATTGACACCTGAATATTGTTCCCTTCAACTCCTAGACCTGTGAAGCCTAAAAAGTGTCAGATCCAACCCAACAGAGAAATATAATATTTCCCAACAGGAGTCGGACACCAATTTAATGGCCAAATAAATAAATAAATAAATAAATAAATTTTTAAAGGTGCCTCTCAGCTGAGAGGTGTTGCACAGGCCATTTGAAACAGGCCAGTGTGGGTGCCTCTCAACTGAGAGGAATTGGCCATTTAAAAATTACATTTAACACTTAAAAATGCCCGTGTGGTGCCTCTTAGATGAGAGTTTCCTATGTGGGGCATTTTAAATGTTAAAGGCCTAGCCCAGTGCTCTCAGCTCAAAGGCTGTGTCTGATAGGAATGTGTCCTGACAAGAACCCCAGTGAAATTCAGACATGACTGTGGGAAGCTCAGTCAGAGGTTTTGAATCTCAGGTCTCCGTGCTGTCATGTCTGAACTCATTCCAAAAATGCATAACCGATGGCATATCAGGCCTGACATGCCTGCTGAATTGACACCTAACAATCCCCCCCCCCACTTTCTTGTTTGCTCTTCTCTTAATCCTTCTGCTTCTTTCTATTCTCTCTTGGCAAGCTGTGCCAAAAAGACCCAAATTTCTGCTCATCCTGCTAGAGGATGTAAGTTCTCTAGCACACTAACATTTTACTAAAATAAAGGTAAAGATGTGCTGTCGAGTTGGTGTCATCTCCTGGGTGCTTTCCATATTACACCCTGCAACGTGGTCACGGTGGATCTTTGAAGTGTGCTTCCACACTTCCTGTGTTGTGACACTGCAGTCCTTATGCTGACAGCAGGGTGCCGTTCACATTTCCGATGCCTTGTTCCGAATTTAATTGCTGCGATATAGTGCTAGGATGTCGTGTATCCGGTGTAAAAAGGTTGCTGGTTTTCCCCCCAGGTTTTTCGTTTCCACAAGACTGCTCCCGCTGCTGTTTATGTTTCAAATGTGATTTGCCTGAACGGAAGCATTTTGCTGCTGTTGAGCAGCTAAGCTGAAAAGCGCCCTGGCAACCACAGAGCCCTGTGGTTTTCTTTTTTGGTAGAATACAAGAGGGGTCTGCCATTGTCATCTCCCACAAAGTATGAGATGATGCCTTTCAGCATCTTCCTATATCGCTGCTGCCCAATATAGGTGTTTCCCATAGTCCGGGAATCATACCAGCGGGGATTTGAACAGCTAACCTCTTGCTCCCTAGGCAAGTTACTTCCCCACTGTGCCATTAGGTGGCACAACATTTTACTAGATACTGGTAAATTTTATTAGATACTACATCCTTCAAGAGTTTCCCCTTCAGCCCTTACTCATCTATAACTCTTCAGTTCAACCAAGAAGCATGGCCAGCCAACTGTAGTAGAGTTACTCATTCTAATAGTAAAATACTATCTTCTTGGGACTGTCACCTCTTAGATTCCGCCTAGTTATGCATTTAATCTCTTCCCTTCCTAGCTCAATAACAGTAATTCAGGAATGAAGGAAGATGTCCCTTTAGGAAGCAAATTCATGATGACCTCAAATTGCAAAGTATTATGGAATGTCTTAGTGCCTGTCCCTATCTTTTAGCAGTCACTCATATAATAAAATCCCACCTTATGTGGCGCAGCGGGGAAATGCTTGACTAACAAGCAGAAGGTTGCCCGTTTGAATCCCTGCTGGTACTATAATGGGCAGCAGTGATATAGGAAGATGCTGAAAGGCATCATTTCAGACTATGTGGAAGGAGGCAATGGTCTTGTGGTAGCAAGCATGACTTGTCCCCTTAGCCAAGCAGGGTCCGCCCTGGTTGCCTATGAAAGGGAGACTAGAAGTGTGAGCACTGTGAGATATTCCCTTTAGGGGACAGAGCTGCTCCAGGGAGAGCAGAAGGTTCCAAGTTCCCTCCCTGGCTTCTCCAAGATAGAGAAAGATTTCTGAGAGATAGAGAGAGATTTCTGCCTGCAACCTTGGAGAAGCTGCTGCCAGTCTGTGAAGACAATACTGGGCTAGATAGACCAATGGTCTTACCCAGTATATGGCAGCTTCCTATGTTCCTATGTTTCTATGGTAAACCCCCCCTACAGAAGTTCATACCGAACTTCTACCTGTATTCTACCAAAAGAAAAGCGCATGGCTCTGTGGCCGCCAGGAGTTGAAATTGACATGATGGCACACTTTAACTTTACCATATCATAAATGTTATTATCTTTGACACTCTAACTACTGTATGAGACTGGCTCTAAAAGTCATGAGGAAGTTAAATAAATAAATAAATAAATAATAATAATAATAATAATAATAATAATAATAATAATAATTCAGTTTCTATACCGCCCTTCCAAAAATGGCTCAGGGCGGTTTACAAAGAGAAATAACAAATAAGATGGCTCCCTGTCCCCAAAGAGCTCACATTCTAAAAAGAAACGTAAGACACACACCAGCAACAGTCACTGGAAGTACTGTGCTGGCAGTGGATAAGGCCAGTTACTCTCCCCCTGCTAAATAAAGAGAATCACCATGGTAAAAGGTGCCTCTTTGCCCAGTTAGCAGTTATACTTTGACCCTTAGCCTGTGGCCCCTGTGAGGGCTCAAACAACTGCTGCCTGTTGGCCTCATTTCCTTGGCGAACCAAAGCCAATTCCCTAGACTAGCAGTTCTTCTTGAGCTTAGGGGTATACTTCAATCCAGTGTCTGTCAGATGAGGATGCTTTGGTGCAGCATGCTGCTGGATGGGTGGGTTATAAATATTTTAAATAAAAACAAACAAGCATTGAATTATTGTGCTCTCTCTTTGACACTGTTATGCACAACTCAGTTGTTATCCACAGAAGTCTCTATGACCAAAATTCATGATCCCAATGGTAATGGGGAAATGAACACTGGAGACTTGTTTTCAGCTGTTCACTATTTATGTAATTTTATTCAGATTCAGTAAGATACCTGGAATTGAGTTATCTTACTGAAGATAACTGGAAATAGCAATACAAAGCAAAAGAGCAGGCAAAAGACAGTGAGCCACATAATGTGGATACAAACATGACAACACATGGTAACATTCATTCACTCTCATACCATTTCTATACTTATGCACCTGTCTGACTAAGTACTCAGCTTAGCAGAGCAAGTGGTGCCCAGGCATGGCAGGATGAGGAGATGCTGCATGTAGATTCTGCTAGTTTGGTGGTAGGTCTCCTGCTGTGCATTGTGCTTTAGTGCACAGCGTTTCCCCGTAGGTGGGGATGTTTCTAGTGGAAAGTCCTCCAAAGTCCAGCCATTGGCTGATGGTCATGATCAGGTCTTCTGGAGGCCCAGCCACCTGGGATTGGTCTCAATAGATAGTTCTGCTTTGTCCACTTGGTCAGCATTCTGCATACAATCCCTCTGCACTCAGCACCTCTTGGAGGTCTTCCAGTAGCCCCTTTTCTAATTAACTGTTCCACACTCATTCATGACACAGATGATTCCTTTCCATATTTGCCACATATTTAGCAATCAACTGTCACTTTTATTAACACAATGAAGCTGTTTTCACGATAAGTAAAAAGAGCTTCCTCAAGTTCTGCAGGGAGAGCGGGTTTTCCTGATCCTCCCTGCAGACGATCCCTTACCTTGTGCTGGGCGGGTGGATCGCCCACCAAGATGAGTGATGGCTCTCCTGAATGCTGCCTGCACCTCGCCGTGGTTAACCCAGCCGTTCTGGGCGTCTGGTGCAGGGAAGTGCCACCGCGCGGCACCCCAACCCCCGGTGCACCATTAATGTACCACACAAGTGCGTGGTGCATTACTGGGAGCCCCCTCTCCCCACAATCAAGTAACCCGGTGTTTGGATGTGCTCACGTCCAAAACCTGGGTTAAGCAACAGGCTACCTAAGAGGACTTGCTGCTGCACTCCTGGCGGATCTCATGAGCCACAAAAATCGGGCTGGGCTTAACTAGTCCGGGTTTGCTGCTCGTGAGAATAGCCTCGGTGTCTGCATTTTACTATGGCTTGGGCAATGTAATAAGGCAGAGCATGGTTACTTCAGTTCACTTCTTGCATCACAGCTAGTCAGCTTAGCTGCAGCCACCTTAGATTATGTGTGTTCACATCACGTTACAGCCTTTTGGTGGGAGAACCCTTAAGAAACACCTTGGCACAACAAAACACCTGTTGCCAGTTAATTGATGGAGAAGGTATGAACTGGAAGGGTATGGATGATGGTAAAATGACCTTTGATAGAACTTAGAAGAAAATGGTGAACATGAGGTGTTTAAGAAAGAAAGAAAGAAACATTTGGAGAAAGAGGATATTATGTATGGCGAGGGATGTCTTTACTTAGTGCTTTTTGGATCTCTGCAGCTTGTGTAGGTTTTGAAGCTATAGATGTTGGGTGGAGATTCTGCAGATTGTCTTGAGTTGTAACAGTAAAGAGTCCTTGGAGTTCTTCTCACAATCAGTGAAAAGAGCTTCTGTTGGGTCTGCGGGGAGAGCGCGCTTAGCCCATTCTCCCCACAGACGATCCTGTCCAGAGGCCAGAGTCACGGAGCCGGCAGGGGTGGCGAGGATTGGGGGCCAGGAAGTTCCGCAATGTCCCGCGCGAGTGCGCAGTGCATCCTGGAGCGACCCTTCCTGGTTGATGGGTCTACTCATGTGTCGCCGTGTGCCGCAGCAACACATGAGCAACGAAATGAGATTAATGCTTCGTTAACCTCATTTAAGGGGAGGGTGCCTTAGGCAGGCTAGCCGCCTTGGGTGCACTGGGCTTGTCCGGTGGTTCCCACGATCAACGGAAAGCGGGCTAAGCTCTCTTAGCCCACTTTCCGTTGATCGTGGGAATAGCGTCCTTGTGTTTTTAGGTCTGTGTAAGTTCATTTTTTGCTACCAACACAGCAGAGGATGAACATGTTGGATGGGGAGGATGTGATTTCCATGAACAACTGTGACAGAAAAACATGCAGAAACAAAACAGAAGAGGCAGAGAAGACTTTATTTTATTTCCACTAGAGCATAGTTCCTTTCAGTTCACTTCTGAGTGCTTTGTTCTTAAAAGCATAGCACCCCTCACTTTTGATCATGCTGTTCTGCCCTACCTCTTCTGTGGAATCGAGGCTTTATTGGCTATAGTACACTTTATTCATTGAATTATTCAATGGAATATTCCAAACACTCTTTGTAATACAATTCTAACCTCCCATTTTCACAAGCTGAAAGGTGGTTGTTGCATCCAATTAACAGCAGGTTTCAGCTCCCTGACAAACTTTCTAACACAGAGAAGGGGAGAAACCTGCAGCTAATTGGATACAGTGCTGATGATTAAGCCTTTTATTTCTTACATTAAGCTCTTACTGGCTCTTGTATTTGGCTTGCTCTCTGCCATTTTCATGTGTACACTTCTCTTCTCTGCACTCTTCTTGGGTGTCAAGTGCACCAACTGAACAGGAATTGTGCTAGTCCCCATATCTGCAAATCCAAATGGTTGAGGATTAGCACGGTAAGTGGAGGATCAAACCATTGCTTCCTGGTTATCATTGCACAAAGTCATGCACAATGTCCTGCACATTTAGTTAAAGTCAGATCCTATCTTTTATCACATCTGATTTAGTGTAAACTAGAAATGGGGGCCAAAGTACTAAAATAAAAAGGTTGCTTTTTTTGCAGGGGCGGGGGCAGTTGATCTTGTTCCATAGTCTACTAGTTAAGCTTTCAATCACTGTAGTTCATGTGGATGTTGGATCTGTTAATAAAGTGGGGAGAACAATTTCTCCAATTGCAGTCTTTTCCAGCTGTCATGATCACAGCTGTACCTGTACTGTATATTACCAGTTTACATTTTTCTCCACATGAATGTGCTCCAAGGATGGGATTGGTAGTTTATGGGTGAAAAGTATTGGTGAAGCTGCTTAGATCTTCATAATTAAAAAACGGAAACAATGAAATGTAGCTGGCTCTGCGTTTACATGCTAGTGCTCCCATCTAGCTACCTATGCAAATCTTAACGTGGATATAGTTTTGATTAATTATTTTATTGCCTTTGTTGTTTTAATCTGTTTAGAAATCTTTCTTAGCCACCTTTCAGTGCTCATGACAAGATTTTTTAAAAATAAAATGATATATAAGCATTCAGTAGTCTCTGACAATGACCCCTCACAGACCATCTGTGCGGCACTTTGGGGCCGACTGTTTCTCCCTCCCCCTCCCTCCTGCCCTGGTCTCTCCTCTCTTCCCCTTCCCTCCAGCCCCGTGCTCTCCAGCCCTCCCCACTCCTGTTCCTCCCCACACAGAGAGCCTCACCTGGCAGCGGGCGACCAAAAAGGGCCCCGCTGCCCACCCACCTCCGCCATTTTTTCTCCCTCTCGTCCGCCTGCCGCCACCACCACTTTTCTCTTCCCCCCTCCGCTGCCACTTTTCTCTCCCTGCCCGCCTGCTGCTTCTTCTCTCCCACCCTCTGCCTGCCCACCCGCCTGCCACCCCCGCTGCTTTTCTATCCCCCCTCCTCCGCCTGCTGCTGCGACTTTCTTCCCTCTCTCCTCATCCCTCCACATTCAGCCGGGCCTCTCACTGGAACTCTCGTAGCGTGTCGCAAGAGTTCCGCCACCAAATCCTGGACACGCGTGCCGGCTAAGAGAATTAATTATATAGATGATATATCTCTTAGCCAACAGCTTTCAAGCTAGTCCACTTTTTTCAGTGGGCAATGTAGAATTTTTTTTTTAAATGAACAAGATTTGCACTAGATTCCTTATCTTTTGAAAGCATCAGGTAAGTTTAAAGTGCTAGGAGTGAGGTGGAGTAGAGTGGTACAAGCATATGCTTGTGTAATATGATGAGATAGCATTCGTAATATGTACTTTAGGATAGATGATCCGCGTCACATGAGGCAGGCACGGACGCCATCTTGCCTCCCCCTCCATGTGGCAAGGGTCAACCAATGAGGGAAGGAGGCAGGCTGCTTGGGTCCCGGCAGCCTCCATTCTGGACAGTTACTTTGCTTGGCTTGTGTTCAGAAAGTAGAGCTGAAACAGGACTTTCCTTTGTATCTGCACACATACTGGCCCATATGTTGTGCAGTGTTATGTAGAGCTGCCCGCATTGCTGTGGGGTCTTGGTAGATCCACCTGTGCTGCTGCAGGCCTGGCAGCTTTGGGTATTTGTGCAAGAGTGTAGACACTTCTGCCCACCCACACTCCAGAAAAGATAGATAGATTTTACTCTTAGCAACCTGTTTCTGATCTTAGATGAGAAGCATGGGCAGGCTATTCAAAGTACCTGCACTCTTGCACAAATACACCAAATTACTGGGCTTTATTGCAGGCTTGCAGGAGCATGGGGTGGATCATCTCTACCCTCCTAATGCTGTGCAACATGTGGGCTGCTGAACTGGGTTTTGGTTATTTCCTAGATGTAGAAGCTATTCATATGACACACAAGCTGCCTGGGCTAATCCAGGCAGCTTGTGTTGTCTGGAGTACCTGGAGGCCTCCAGTCCTGGATGCTCCAGACCTAGGTAGCCCATCTCATGTAACCAGGCCATTACCAAGGTAGAATGAACCTACCATTCCTTCTACATCAGTAGGAGGTCATGTGCATGATCGCCCCGGATAGCTGGGCTCCTGACTGGCCCATCGCCATTTTAGGCAGCAAGCTGATGGTGGGGAGGTGGGAGAGTGGAAGAAGCAGCCACACAGAATGGAGTGGCTGCAATACTGAGAGCAGCCGCTCTGCTGAAAGTGTGATGCATTCTGGGTCCATGGAGGACTCAGTATGAGCTTTCCCCTTCATGCTAACGCTCTACCGCTTACTGCCCCAGCTCTCATGTTTACACATGACTGGTAGAATTTTAAAGAATCTGCTGCTCGTCTTTGGGCAGGCAGGTAGGAGCCTACCTCCCAATAAGCCCTCCAGATGCACAGGTAAACTGATCATGTAAATGATCTTCGAATGTATCATATACTCTAGAAGTTTTCTAAAGGTGTCTCAAAGACTTAAAGGCAACTGTAGGCTTCAGACTATGGTTCATATTTAAATTATGTATGTCCAGCTGTATATCCTCTCCAACTCCTTACTTCAATAGCAATAATCTTTACTCTGTTCTAATGTTTCATAAATTACTTTGTGCTTCCTGAGCAGAGTGACAATTAGAGTAGTCTTTGTTGAGAAAATTTCCTTGGAGGTAAGAGCATTAGGGATGTTTGGTTTCTTTATTTATAAATATACAGCTTGTGCAATTATTGTTGTGTGGTGGTGGTGGGGGGGGGGACATGCAGGCAGTACTACAACCCTGTCCCTCTAAATCCAAAACCAGTTCCTTTCCAGTTTACATGGTAATCTCTTGCAAGAGGCCAAAAATATTGCATTGTATTGTATAATAAATAATTAATTGTATACTGCCCTGAGCCATTTTGACTGGCAATGAGGTGATTCTCACGATCGCCAAAAAGTGGGCTAAGGGAGCCTAACCCGCTTTTTGGCGGTTGTGTGATGCCACGGGAGCCGTGAGGTTCCTGGCAGCTACCCCGCCTAATTCCCCCTCCCCTTAGCCAAGTTTAGCGGAGCGAGCGCTCTGTTAACCTCTTCTTCCTGATTGTGTATTGCGGATCTGCGGTGCAGCAACACATGAGGAGACCCCCGGCGGGAGGCTTGACCTGCTCTCTCCACAGACGATCAGGCTGCTAGCCCTGGGTAGCTGGATAAGCCACCCACATGATTACTGTATGTATGTATTTGTTTATTTCAGCTGAAGCATAAATACAAGAAAAAGAAACAACAACAACAACAACAACAGTAAAATACATAAAACATAAAATACATAAAACATTAATCCCTCCAAATACCATATACATGACTGATTTCATTCAAATAAAACCGGTTAATCTGAAGTGCACAACCCATTACTGGCTCCATCATGGAGCCGGTTGGGGCGGCAGGGATCGGGGGCCTCCTGGCTCCCGGAAGCCCCAGAAAGCCTGTGTGAGTGCATGGTGCATCCTGGGGAGCACCCCGATGCCAGGAGGCTTGTTACCTCCCCGCCGGGGGTCTCCTCCTCTTCAGTCACCGCAGTGCAAAGACACACGATCAGGTAAATGGGTGTGTGCAGTTTGGAGCAGAGTGTGTGGTCCACTAACCTCATTTAAGGGGGGGGGGAATTACGCAGGCTTGCTGCCTGGAGCCACATGCTTCCATTGCCGCACACAACCCGCAGAAACCGGCCTGGGCTCCTTTAGTCTGTTTTCTGTGGGTTGTGCAAATAGCCTCAGTGAATGGCCTAATTTAGTGAACTGCATGGCTTGGTGTGGATTTGAAGTCATGTGTTTCTGGTGCAGAATATGACACTCTTAACTATTAAGCCACAAGTATCTCTAAACCAGGTATTAGAAGGTTGCTAAAATGCTTGTGGAAAAGCGGAGAAATGCAGAAGGTTGCCAGTTTGAATCCCCACTGGCCTGTTTCCCAGACTACGGGAAACACCTATATTGGGCAGCAGCGATATAGGAGGATGCTGAAAGGCATCATCTCATACTGCGTGGGAGGAGGCAATGGTAAACCCCTCCTGTATTCTGCCAAAAAAGAAAATCACAGGGCTCTGTGGATGCCAGGAGTCGAAATCAACTTGATGGCATACTTTACCTTTAAACACAAATGAGTAAGGAAGAGCTAAAGCAAAAAACTCAAAATAAAGCAGCACTGGATATTTTTCTGTTGCTGTTTGGGAACCATTTTAAAAAGACTCTCCCTGCTTCATTGGAGATTGCTGACAATACGTAAGACCCACAACCACTACAACTTTAACTATTTTAGCAATGTTGGCATTAGCACTGTCTGTGCAGGGCATTGCACAGAACACAAATAGCACAACTATCTAAATTCTTCATCTGTGCTTGTAAATAACATGACACAAATACCGAAGCAGAGACACCTATTTACCATGACTTGTGTCACTCTTTGTTCCCTTGTTTAATGGAAATTTATTATAAACTGTTCTTGAATTCTCCAGTCTCATTCCAGCAAAGCCTAAAACTCATGCATGCATGCCTATAGAACAGCATATACACCATACATGCAGGTAGCTAGGAAATGCTTTATTACTGAATATTTTATTGTTGTAGCCTTTTATATCTCGTATCCATTTCTATTGTGATGTATTACTATGGCAGATTACTTGTCAAACTGACAAGTTTACAGTTTTGTTATTTCCTAGATCAATAAAGTTTTAAAATGATTTATTAGGTTACTGCCTTGCATTGGTCAAGGGGAAAGCTCAGCGTTGACCTTACCCACTTTCATTTTCTGTAACATTAAATGTTCTTTACTAAACTATGTGTTCACACTGGCATAGCTAAAGTATTTAATTTAAGCCATACCATGGCTCTCTTTTATTATTATTATAAGAGCCCAGAGCGGTGTACTACATACTTGTGACTGGCCCTGAGTCACCCAGCTAGTATCATGGCTGAATGGGGATTTGAACTCGAGTCTCCCCGGTCCTAGTCCACCACTCTAACCACTATACCACGCTGGCTCTCTTTTATATGGCAATGCAAATATTTACCAACAATCAAATCACCAATAATACCATTAATTAACTGTGGAGACTGCTTAAAATGTGACTTATAGCAAAACATAAGATTGGCATATTTTGGAAGTGATTTTATGTGTTCCAAAGATGTTGTGATACCAACAATCATGCTGTGCATTTCTCTATCTTCAAAATAAATTTTAAAAGAGGCCAGTCTTGCAATGTTTGGCATCATTTCAATTTTAGTTCATTGTAAAAGGTTGAAATTTCCCGGTTATTATGGGGCAGGGAGTGGGTAGCCACGTGCTTGTTCATAGATTCTATTCCATTATCTGTGTTGTAATGCAATAAGGGATTTAGTAGTAGTGATGGTGTTAGTGATGATGGTGTTAGTGATGATGCAGCCATTGGCAGCGACTGGATTAGCTGCTCTAATATCACAGAGAGAGCTGGCTGCCATTGGCTGAGTTGCTCAAATCTCAAATAAAGACAAGATAGTCTGCAGCATGTGCTATACAAGTAGTTGGAGAGATCTAGGTATTCCAAGAGCCAGGGACTAAGCAGGAAGTAGGCCAAGGGAAGCAGGAAGTCTTAGGACATGAATTATGGGATTTGGGAGAGGGAGTGATCAAGGGACAGGGTTAGAGGGGAAATCCAGAAAAGGAGGGGAATGAGATGGAAAACTTCCCTGAGGGAGTGAGTAGCCAGAGAGGAGACTTCATAAGACTTACATACTGATATGAAATAAACAAACTCTCTAGTTGCAATATAAACTTTGCATGCACACCAGGTAAATGCTTTTTCTTAACATCAAATGATGCATATTAAGGAGGAAGTTCTTAGGTAGAGCTAACTTAAGTGATTAGTCAGTGAGGCTGTTCTCATGATCAGCCCAGCCCAGGCTAGGGCAGTCTGTCCTGGGCTAAGCTGCTCGTGTGGAGCACTGGGACCCACATGGATCCTGGCACTCTCACCCAGTCTAACCCCACTACGAATTCCAGCTCTTTTCTGAGGTTAAAAGACTAAGCACTTCCTTAACTGGGATTGGGTGTCTCCTCGAGCTGCATGCAGCCCAAGGAAACACAGAGATGAACGCCTAGGGCACCCATCTGCCAGGGGATCCCATCAATGCACTGCCCTAGTGGCATGGTGCATTGTGGGATAACTGGAGGCTCAGACACGTTGTCCCAGCCTCGAGAGCTCTGCGCTGTGTAGCATTGCATGGATCGTCTGGGAGTGTGATCTGCTCTCCCAACAGCATTTTTGTGTTTGTCCAAGTGCAAGGTGAATTTGAGCAGCCCCTACCTCCGCCCAGTCATGTGAATGGCCCCAGTATCTTTTGAAACACTGTATGATACAGCATATCTACACCAACTGCCCTGAAGCTGATGTGTGTTGACACCCTGGTTATATTGGGAAAATTCTGTGCTAGCTAGGCACATCCATGTATCTGCGTAATGTCAAATGTGTGCCCTTGCTTAACTATGGAATCTGCACTATGTCATGGGCTGGCTTCACATCAGATTCATGACAAAACGTCTGGCCTATGCAATGGAATCTGCACTGTACCATGTAAGAAGCAGCTCATCATTCCTAATACAAGAGGCTGTACCACTATCCATTCTCCTATGTTGGTTCCTTTGTTGTCTATGAATGCATCTAGCCTACTCCTCTTTTGACTAGGAGATCAAGAATACAGCAGGTTTTGATACTGGTGCCTCATTCAATAGCTCACATTTCTGGAGAGGATGAAAGTGGATGCTTATGGTGGCGATGTGCCAGATGTGAATGAAAGCTGCTATTATTGCTTGCTTGAGTAGTGATATGTAGAACCATTTCTCCTGCATAAACTTGTGTCAAGTATGGAGCAATGTCAAGGAGGCATAGATTCTAGAAGGCACTATTATTTCTGCATCACAACTAATGTTTCTGTGTCCATCCCCACCCACCACCCACCCCATCCCCAGCTATTACAGAGCTTTAGTTCAGGAAGGGGTGTGATTTTAAAAATGTACCTCTCTGGCATAAAACTGCCTAAGGTTCTTTCTGGTGCCACCTGAGCTGACCTCACACAGAAACATAAGAACCAAGTCAGACCATTGGTCCATCTGGTTAGAGTGCTGGACTAGGACCGGGGAGACCCAAGTTCTAATCCCCATTCAGCCATGAAACTAGCTGGGTGACTCTGGGCCAGTCACTTCTCTCTCAGCCTAACCTACTTCACAGGGTTGTTGTGAAAGAGAAACTCAAGTATGTAGTACACCGCTCTGGGCTCCTTGGAGGAAGAACGGGATATAAATGTAAATAAATAAATAAATATTGTCTACAGACTGGCAGGGGCTTCTCCAAGATTGTAGGCAGAAATCTTTCTCAGCCCTATCTTGGAGAAGCCAGGGAGGGAACATGGAACCTTCTGCATGCAACCATTGCAGATGCTCTTCCCAGAGTGGCCCCAGCCCGAGGGGAATACCTTACAGTGCACACGTATGTCTCCCATTCAAATGCAAATCAGGACAGACCCTGCTTAGCCAAGGGGACAATTCATGTTTGCTACCACAAACCAGCTCTCCTCACAATTTGCCATGTGCAAGGAGCACCGCTGCCTTTCCTCTTTGGCTTGCAGGGATCGAATGTGCTGAGTCAGGACATCCCAGCCCTGCAAAACTCCTCGTAGCCATAGGGGGGCCATGCCTCTCACCCACCCCCTCCTGAATCTACTATCCAATCTGTGGCAGGGTTGGCATCTGTTCCAATGTGCCCCCTCCTCCCCAAGGAGCGGAGCAGCTAACAGCCTGAGGTAGCAAAATCTGAGAAGAGGGAAGAAGAACGCAGCACACCAGCACCGAGGGATTCTTCTGATGTACTCGCTTATGTGCTGCGAGTTCAGAGAAGACTGGCGGCGCCTGCCCATTCTGACTGGGACGAAGGCCGGGAGGGAGCCAGGCGGCGGCGGCGGCACCCGAAGGAAATCCACTCTGTCTTGGCGGAGCCTTCTGCCGCCTCCCCGCTAAAGCCGTGCGTCTCTATGCACGTCCTTTACAAGCACCTGCGCCGCGCTTGGCGGCTTCCAGTTTCGCCGCGGAGAGCCCTGGGGGAGTGGGTGGCAGCCTGGGGTGGCGGGAGCGGGAAAGAGGCTAGCTCCTCCTGGGTGCCTCAGAGACTCGAAAGGGGAGGAAGCGCGCAGGCTGCTAGGCACACACACGGGCAGCGGCGGCCGGAGCTGATGCAGTGACCGTCTGTACCCCAGGCAGTGGGAAGCAGAAGAGGCACTGCGTGCAAACAGCGCCGCGGGGGGGGGGGGGGGGACAGCGAGGCGGAGGCTCGGCGTGCGTGAGAGAGACAACTGGCGATGTTGGCGGCTGCTTGAGCAAGGCGGAGGGAGCACAGCACGCAGCCCCCCCGCCTGGAACTCGAGAGAGTTTGGACGCGGCGTATGGGACTGAGGAGAAGAATGTGTGCCCGCCCCACCTCTGCTCCCTCCTGCTGCTCTTGCTCCTGCTCCTCTGCCGCCGGCTCGCGCTCTTCCCGCTGCTGCTCCTCGCAAGTAAAGCAGGCTGGAAGTAAAGGGACTCGGGTTGCTGCTGACACCGCCGCCGCCGCCGCCACTGCTCGTGCTGTGCCTGCGCCGCGGGAGCGAGCCCTGCTGCTGCTGCTGCTGCTCCCACCGCTGTTGCTGCACCTGGCCGCCTCATCCGCTCTGGGATGTGCAGCAAACGCCTCCTGCTGAACTCCGCTACTTCTGCCGCGCACTCCACTGCTCCGGCTGGCGGTGTGTCTCTGTCACGCCCAGGTCCGCGCCTCGCTGCTCCCAGGCTCTTCCCGGCTTCTGCAGCAAAAGCAACGAGACCACCTCCTCCTCCCGGGCGAAGGCTGCCCGTTAGACGCCGAGCGGGGCCATAATCCATAGCTAGCAAAACGCAACGAGAGGAGGAAGCGGGTAGCAGGCAGCTAGCGAGCGGCGGATGCCGGGCATCTCCAGCCTCCACACACCTTCCGCCCTCCGCAGGCAGGACTTTGAGAGAGCTGCTTTGCTTCTTGGAACTGCCTGGAGTAGAAGAGCCCGCTTTCCTCGCGTGAGTGTGTCCAACGCGGAAGGGGGCTTGGTGTGGTGTGCCACCGGGTGGGGGCTGTGTGCAGGGGCACACTTTGGGGTGTGTGTGTGTGTGTGTTTTGGTTGGCACAGAGGCGCCTGGCCGGCAGACTCTCTCTGGCGCCGCTTTGAAGGCACTCTGCTTTGCGTTCCTCCGAAGGTTACTAAGGCTGCGACCCTGCGAACCCTTACCTGGAGCCCCCGCTGCTTTCAAGAGCGGGCTGTGAGTGCCACTACCTTTCTCCGTTTGCTGCAGGTCTGTGCATTGCTGAGGGCACACAGTGGAGGAGCCGGCTAGCTAGCTGCGTATTGTTGAAAGGGGGTTCGTGGCAGCAAGCGTTGTTGTGTCCGTTGCTTGTGCTTGACACTCCATTATCATTGTGCTGGGTGCCCTGCCTCTCTGGCTTGGCGTGGATGGAGATGCCGCTGCCATTCAGCCGCTATGGAAGCCAGAGGGTCAGCCTTCGCTACTTGGGGTAGGTGAGGCTGTTCAGGTTGACGCTGCTAAGCTCCCCTATTGGGGAAGGCAGGGCTGTATCACCTTCTGCTATCTGAGCCTTCTTCCACTTTACATTGTGTTCTGTTCTTAGTGCCCACTCTCTTGTGGGCATAGCTGAACTTGGACCAAGGAAGCATCGGATATGAAAATTCATCAACTCCTTTCCCCTCCTCCTTCACTTCCTCCTCGTCCCACCCCATCTCTTTCATCATGTGTTTAATAGCGGGCAGTAACTGTGAAATATGGATCCCTTAAGGGAAGCTTTAATATTTGCAGAATGTTTTATATCAAATTAGTGCTTGGCTTCATTTAACCAGGGAAATGTGTTTTGTCCTTTTTGCATTGTAACTTCTCTGAGATTTGTGGTAGTTCTGGCTGACAAATGTCAGAGGCACTTCACAAGGTGGGGACAGTTAAGAAGGGTGGTTTTTGTTCTTTCTCACTGTTTGGCATGATTTGTGTGAAACATATAAAATTGGTAATGGCTGGAGATTTTTTTTAATGGATTTTGCTAAGCGATTTCAATAATTCTCTTTGACTTTAGAGGCAGTGCTTTGACAATAATGTTCTTTGGCTTTTCACTTCAAAAGCTTGATCTCTTTTTAAGCTTGGTTTTGTGGAATTGAACCGTGCAAAGGCTTGGAAATATGGATTTCAGGGACCCAAAGCTTAGGACCATGCTAAATACTTCCCAAGGAGAAAAGGGTAAGATAAAGCACTCTGGTGTAAGAATTACTGCAAGTTTTCAAATGAAAGTGGATGTTACAGGAAAAGAGAAATACTTTGAACTGCTGAGGCCACAACCTTGAAAGTACTTTCTCAGAAGCAGTCCCAAGTTAGTGAGATGATTCTGAATTAGACAGTAAATATAGTGCAGATAATCTGCCTTTTATTTATCTTGCAGTTTTTCTCTCCTGTTTATTCAAAAAGTGGTTTTCATTGTGAGATTTTTTTTAGCTTTTACTGAGAGAGATGCTCAGATTGTCATTGTGCAAAGCAACATTAGGTACATAAAACTGTTCATAACTGGAGGCGTGAATCAGTGCCCAGAGTGGGAAAGGTAAAGCAGGTCTACTGATCACATAAATCAGCATGCTGCTGTTGACACTCCTCCTTTAGCGAAGATAGGATATGTCCTCTATTTCATGGACATATTTTCCCAATTCAGCTTCATTGTAGTGTTTATGCCAATTTTTTGATAGTTTTGCAGATAACTGAGGGAGACATTTTAGCAATTCAGGACACATGGAGCACTAAAATTATTACAAAAGAGGATTATAGGGAATATTCTTCCATTCTGTGTTTTCAGGGTTTTGTTTTTATAAGCCAATTGAGGAAAGCATATAGTATGTGTACAGCTTAGGAGTACTAAATCCATTAGTGAACTTTTTTGTTTGCTTTCTACAGAGTTGATGATTAGTTCTTTGGGGAATAGTAATATGTATACACACATTTAAACCTGCAGTTTGAAACTATTACTATAACCACGAAGATAAAAAAAGTTGGGTTCTTGAAAGCTTCACTTCTGCATGAGGGAATGAAATTTTCACCAATATCATACTGAAATATCTGTTTGATTTTATAGCAAAATCTTATGCACAATATTATTTATTTTTTTATTTTATTTATTCAGTTTCTATACCACCCTTCCAAAGTAGTTCAGGGTGGCTTACAAATAAAACAAAAGCAGTTAAAATCAATCAATAATTAAAACAGAGATTTTAAAATACCATAAAACAACAGTTAAACAATAAAAACAGTTAAAACCCCTGAAAAACCAGGTATGTTAAAACCCTTTACAACAGTTTAAAAACCCTGGAAGGCCAGGCCAAACAGATAGGTTTTAAGGGCTCTCCTAAAAGTTAATAAAGAGTTCAAATTACATATTTATCTTGAGTCCTATATATTGGTTCATTTCAGTTGGCGCATAGCCTTTCTTAGCTTACATTCACTAAATCAGTGGCCAAACTGCAGTTTACTTATTCTCAGGATTTTTCATTTAGACTGCAAGCTTTTTCTCCCCCCCAGGTAGCAACTTCTGTACAAGTAGTACTTTCTTGAAATAAGTTTGCGTCTGTACCAATTTAACCTGCTTGTTATAAACACAGTATTTTCATTGAAAGAATTGACTTCAAAGAACACTGGAATAGTGAGCTTCATGAGCAGAGTCAATAACTTTCTTGGGTAGATGTTTAAAAAAACAACAACAAATAGATTGCTTTTGAAAACAATTGGCCATTACTTTGTGGTGTTCTAAACATTCATTCTTGATGTAAATTTATTTGATCTCAACAAAGAATACAACTAATAATGTCTATTAAAATAATAGGGAATGTCTACAGTAGTCAGATAAGCATGATAGGATGAGAATGAAGAATGGTCCAGTGACTGATGCTGGTGTCTATCTTCTATTGTGAGCCCTTTGGGGTCAGGGAGCCATCTTCTTATGTATTTATTGTTTATTTATGTAAACTGCTTTGGAAACTTTTGTTGAAAAGCGATATATAAATATTTTTAGTAGTTGTAGTAAGATGTTTGGATTATTCTTGGATTTCTTAGCA